>NC_090451.1:5279117-6598896 GCF_031143425.1 Pleurodeles waltl
TCTGAAACTCGACCCTAAACTGATCAACCTGGCGTCTATCCAGCCTAACACTCACACCGACGGTGCTCTATTTGGAGAGTCTTTTATCAAAGACTTAAGCAAATATGTTGCGACTTTCACATCACTGGACAAAGCGCAACAATCAATGAAAAAGATGTTTGCCCAGCTGGTTTTTGCAAGGGCTAGCAGAGGAAGGAACCGCTTTGCCGGCCGTCCATACTACTATCAAGGTTCCAGAGGATACCACAACGCGTCATACCAAGAGTATAGGCCGGAATTTTACCCCCAAAGAGCAAGAGGGTTCCGCTCCAGGCGCTTCAGGAACACAAGGTCCTCTTCTCAACCAAGTAAGTCTTATACCTTCTTTTATACCTGTGGGAGGCCGTCTCCGTTTTTTCCTTCCAAAATGGTCAGAGATCACGGCAGATCCTTGGGTCCTTTACACAGTTCAAGGCTATTCCATGGAACTTTATGCAACCCCTGTTCAGACTCGGTTACCCTCCCTTCCACGTTTTTCCTCAGACATGGCATCTCTCATTACATCAGAAGTACAATCCCTGTTACAAAAACAAGCCATTGCTCCTACCATTCCCGATCCAACAGGTTTTACCAGCTCAATTTTCCTGGTCCTAAAGAAAAACAAGAAAATGATAAACCTCAAAGGTTTCAACCATTTTGTAGTCTATCACCATTTCAAGATGGAAACTATCCTCCATCTCAGAGATTCTCTTCTTCAACATGATTGGATGGTTCGATTGGATCTTCAAGATGCATATCTAGTAGTTCCAATCCACCCTCATTTCAGGAAATTCCTCCAATTTCAATGGTCAGACCAATATTATCATTTTACCTCTCTACCCTTCGGTCTTTCTTCCGCCCCGTGGTGCTTCACCAAACTCATGAAACCAGTGGTAGCTTTTCTCCGAGCTCAAGGCATCAGATTGACTATATACCTCGACGATATCCTATTAATGAACCAGTCTCCACAATCCCTACTGTTTCATCTATCCATCACGTGCTCACTCCTTTCAGATTTAGGTTTTATCATAAACAAAGAAAAATCTATACTAACCCCTTCACAAATTATAGAATTTTTAGGCTTCCAAATAAACTCAATTTCTGCCACTCTTTTTCTTCCCTCCGCAAAAATCAAGACCATAAAGTCGGAGATCCTTCAAGTCCTACGCAGTTCTCAGATCTCTCTCAGAACGTTAGCGCGAATTGTGGGCCTACTTTCCTCCTCAATTGAAGCCATTTGTCCGGGCCCTCTTCACTACAGAGCCCTTCAAAGGTTAAAAATTTGCCACTTAAGGAACGGGCTCTCATACGCAGATATAATTCCTTTAGACGTCGATTCTTGCACAGAACTTCAATGGTGGATAGACCATTTAGAAGCCTGGAATGGAAGGACTATCTTTGCATCAGCCCAAGATCTAGTATTAAAATCAGATGCAAGCCGAACCGCCTGGGGGGCCCGGTGTGGACCAATCTCGACTGGAGGCACATGGTCATCAGAGGAGTCCAAAATGCATATCAATTGTTTAGAGATGCTTGCCGGCTCCTTTGCGATCAAAAGCCGTGCAAAAAACAGGGTTCGCTGTGCCATTCTTCTCAGAATGGACAACATCTCTGCTGTCCGTTATATAAATCACCTCGGCGGCACAAGATCCAAATCTCTGGCGGAACTAGCCAAGGGTTTTTGGGAATTTTGCCTTTCAAACCACATTTCGGTTCATGCAGAGTACCTTCCCGGCTCTCAGAATTCGGTAGCGGATTGGCATTCTCGTCATCTCCGAGATGCAAGCGATTGGAAACTCCACACTTCAATTTTCCAGATCATTTACAACAAATGTGGTCCCCTACAAATCGATCTTTTAGCATCTCTCCTCAATGCTCAACTTTCCCGATTCTACAGCTGGCGTCCAGATCCATTAGCCTTGGCATCAGATGCCTTTTTACAGGACTGGTCCCTTGCCCTCAATTACGCCTTTCCCCCTTTCCTTATGATCAGCAGGTTGCTGGCCCATATCAGGCGTCAACAAGCCTCTTTAATTCTCATAGCTCCCTTTTGGCAATCACAAACGTGGTTCCTGGCTCTTCTAGAACTTTCTATAGATTTCCCAATTTTAATTCCTTCCTTCCCCGAACTGCTTCTAGACCCGCTAGGTCAATCTCATCCTCTCATCCTGGACAATTTACTAACTCCTTCGGCATGGAAACTCTCGGGCAACCTCAATCTCTCCCGTGCATTTCGACAGAAGCTTCCCAATACATCTCACGATCCTGGGCCCCAGGCACAAAAAAGGCTTACACGTCAGCCTGGTCTATTTGGCACAGCTGGTGCTTGGGAAAACACATTGATCCTTTTCAGCAGATTTGATTTATATTATCAACTTTTTAGCGGCTGAAGCCAGCAAAGGCAAAGCTGTAGTGAATCCTAGTTTATTTTATTAGGGTAACAGGAGTTAGCTTAGCCATAGGCTTGTAAACTCGTGCCCCCGTCACCCAGTGACTTTTAACCTACTTAGCTTGCTCCATTTAATTATTTATTTCTGTTAAAGATGGCGGCCTTGTTTATAGTTAGGCCACTTATTATGAGTTCCATTATCAGTGTCACTGCGCCAAGGCGTCAAAATCAAGTGCGAAAGACAAACATACAGTAGGCATTCACACTTAGGGATTTTCCCTCTCTATACTTTCGAGGGAATTGTTGATATTAATTGCCGTCCCAAGCATGCATGTTATCTATTGTTATGAATAACACTTAAGTAAAGGGACCTTGTAGATCTGTATAAATACAACACACTTTTAGACAGATAATCAGAGGGATTCCGACCAGAGGGCATCGCCACCATCGCTGATACCGATGCTGCAGTCATCTTGACGCTGACCCAGTCTTCGTGTCCCTGCGGAGACTGAGATAGAGACCTCATTCCAAGGTAACGAGGGTTGGGGGCTCCTCTCATGGACACGGCTTTGGCAGATTAGGTTTAACGAACCCAGCTCTCCTTTTCTAGATAGGAGGTTAGACTTACTCTATTTAGGGTATTAGGGCTTATTCAATTTTTCATTCATATACATATATCTCTGTTATACATTGCATAATGGTGGGGGTCTTTATAACAATGACTCTCCTCTTTACAATATTACTGCTTGGTATATTCATTATCCTAATTATTGCAGTTCATGCAACTTATCGCAAATTGCAGTTATGTTGAATAAAAACTATTTTAACTACACTGCATCTGTGTTTTTGCCTTTGTTTGTATGAGACATACTAAATCTGTGAGAAAAGGGTAATTCCCGTTTAACCACGACAGCCCTGAGAGATCTTATTTGAGTCCATGCGTAAGCGAGTGCTACAAATCACCTTTTACTATTGTGTTTCTGGTGAGGTACTGCTAGTAAGCCGGTAAGGTTTGGACAACAGTTACAATTAGTTGTAGGAAGAGACTCAGGCCCTCATTCTGACCCTGGCGGTCGGTGATAAAGCGGCGGCCAAGCAGCCAACAGGCCGGCGGTCTAAAATATGCAATTCTGACCCTGGCGGGAACCGCCAACACAGCCCGCCAACTTAACACTCCGGCCGCCACAGCGGTACAAACAAACAGCGCGGCGGTTCCCGCCAACAGCCAGGCGGCAGACAATGTACCGCCCACCCTATTACGACCCACCAATCTGCCACCTTTTCCGGGGCGGGAGCACCGCCGATAAGAACACGGCGGAAACAGACTACGAACGGGAAAACGCTCACCTCTACGCACTCCACGCGAGATTCCGGCAGTATGGAACCAGAGTTGCAGGTCATCCCCGCACTCCTATTCCTGCTCATATACCAGGAGCACGCCCGGCGGCGCGGAAGACATCGGTGAGTACTGCACCTACGACACAGGGGAGGGAAAAGATTACCGGCACACACCCACCCACCCACACCCACTACAACACACACATCAATGCATTCCCACAGATCACTGTCACAACCCACAAACCACCCCCCTCCGAAATAATGCAAAGACCAAAAGAAGAGATCATAAACGGGCAGATATATTGAAATATGGACACCAGTAATCCAAATAAATAAATAAACTATGTACAAAATATATACAGCTACTAAATGTAGTCCAACCACTGTCCGTGGATCACAGGGGTCCTGTGCATAGGGGCAAGGCCCAGTCCCACGACAAGAACTCCAAGGAGAGAACACTGCAGGGGCATCAGAAAGAAAATAGGACAGGCACCTCAGGGGGAAGGGAAGGGGGGGCACCTCAGCCACTTGAGTACACGACGCCAGATCCACGAGGGGACTCCATGACCACTGGGCCATCCTGGGGAGAGCAAAGCCACAGTCCATACAGTCCATACAGTCCATACAGTGGGTGGCCTGCCCACTGGGCCATCCTGGGGAGAGCAAAGCCACAGTCCAAACAGTCCATACAGTGGGTGGCCTGACCACTGGGCCATCCTTGGGAGAGCAAAGCCACAGTCCAAACAGTCCATACAGTGGGTGGCCTGCCCACTGGGCCATCCTGGGGAGAGCAAAGCCACAGTCCAAACAGTCCATACAGTGGGTGGCCTGCCCACTGGGCCATCCTGGGGAGAGCAAAGCCACAGTCCAAACAGTCCATACAGTGGGTGGCCTGCCCACTGGGCCATCCTGGGGAGAGCAAAGCCACAGTCCAAACAGTCCATACAGTGGGTGGCCTGCCCACTGGGCCATCCTGGGGAGAGCAAAGCCACAGTCCAAACAGTCCATACAGTGGGTGGCCTGACCACTGGGCCATCCTGGGGAGAGCAAAGCCACAGTCCAAACAGTCCATACAGTGGGTGGCCTGCCCACTGGGCCATCCTGGGGAGAGCAAAGCCACAGTCCAAACAGTCCATACAGTGGGTGGCCTGCCCACTGGGCCATCCTGGGGAGAGCAAAGGCACAGTCCAAACAGTCCATACAGTGGGTGGCCTGCCCACTGGGCCATCCTGGGGAGAGCAAAGCCACAGTCCATACAGTCCATAACAGACCCCACTGCCACTGGAGGAGGCAAGTTGGCCAGAGGACATCCTGCAGCCCTGCCCGAGATAGATCCTGCCCTGCCACGTCTGCCAAAGGGCCAGCGGTTCTTGCCTTGAAGGGCCCAGTTCAGCAGTTCCTGAGACGGCGGGGCCCAGCGGAGCGGTGCTTGAGACGGCGGGGCCCAGTTCAGCGGTTCTTGAGACGGCGGGGCCCAGTTCAGCGGTTCTTGCCCTGAAGGGCCCAGTTCAGCGGTGCTTGAGACGGCGGGGCCCAGTTCAGCGGTTCTTGAGACGGCGGGGCCCAGTTCAGCAGTTCTTGAGACGGCGGGGCCCAGTTCAGCGGTTCTTGAGACGGCGGGGCCCAGCGGAGTGGTGCTTGAGACGGCGGGGCCCAGTTAAGCGGTTCTTGAGACGGCGGGGCCCAGCGGAGCGGTGCTTGAGACGGCGGGGCCCAGTTCAGCGGTTCTTGAGACGGCGGGGCCCAGTTCAGCGGTTCTTGCCCTGAAGGGCCCAGTTCAGCGGTGCTTGAGACGGCGGGGCCCAGTTCAGCGGTTCTTGAGACGGCGGGGCCCAGTTCAGCGGTTCTTGAGACGGCGGGGCCCAGTTCAGCGGTTCTTGCCCTGAAGGGCCCAGTTCAGCGGTGCTTGAGACGGCGGGGCCCAGTTCAGCGGTTCTTGAGACGGCGGGGCCCAGTTCAGCGGTTCTTGAGACGGCGGGGCCCAGTTCAGCGGTTCTTGCCCTGAAGGGCCCAGTTCAGCGGTGCTTGAGACGGCGGGGCCCAGTTCAGCGGTTCTTGAGACGGCGGGGCCCAGTTCAGCGGTACTTGAGACGGCGGGGCCCAGTTCAGCGGTTCTTGAGACGGCGGGGCCCAGCGGAGCAGTGCTTGAGACGGCGGGGCCCAGTTAAGCGGTTCTTGAGACGGCGGGGCCCAGCGGAGCGGTGCTTGAGACGGCGGGGCCCAGTTCAGCGGTTCTTGAGACGGCGGGGCCCAGTTCAGCGGTTCTTGCCCTGAAGGGCCCAGTTCAGCGGTGCTTGAGACGGCGGGGCCCAGTTCAGCGGTTCTTGAGACGGCGGGGCCCAGTTCAGCGGTTCTTGAGACGGCGGGGCCCAGTTCAGCGGTTCTTGAGACGGCGGGGCCCAGTTCAGCGGTTCTTGCCCTGAAGGGCCCAGTTCAGCGGTGCTTGAGACGGCGGGGCCCAGTTCAGCGGCTCTTGAGACGGCGGGGCCCAGTTCAGCGGTTCTTGAGACGGCGGGGCCCAGTTCAGCGGTTCTTGCCCTGAAGGGCCCAGTTCAGCGGTGCTTGAGACGGCGGGGCCCAGTTCAGCGGTTCTTGAGACGGCGGGGCCCAGTTCAGCGGTTCTTGCCTTGAAGGGCCCAGTTCAGCAGTTCTTGAGACGGCGGGGCCCAGTTCAGCGGTTCTTGAGACGGCGGACGGTCTATGGCCAACTGCTAATTGCCTGGTGGTGCCCTCCTGGGCAGCGGGGATGGTGCTCCTTCACTGCCCACCTGGGCTGTGGGTGGTGGGGCCCTCCTGGCCAGCTGGGCTGGGTCCTCCCTGGGCAGCGGCTATGGGGGTGGTGGGCTCTCCCGGGGCAGCTGTGCCGGTTCCTCCCGGGGCAGCGGCTATGGGGGTTGTGGGCTCCTCCTGGGCAGCAGGCCTGCTGCCTGACCTCTCCGACTTGCTGCCCTTGCCCTCCTTAGTCGTGGGCCTGTGGCCCTTCCCTCCCTTTGGAGCTGTGGCTGGTGACTGTCTCTGGGTGGTGTCCGGGGGGGATGTAGAAGGCGGGATCCTGCGGCGCCCCTTCCGCTCCTCTTCCCAGGGGGTGGGCTGGCTGTCCCCTTGCTGCTGGGCGAAGATCCAGACATGCGGGCTGGCGGGCTCCAATACCCCTGCACCCTTGTCAAGGGGGCTGCAGGGCTGGTGGTGGCTGAGGTGCTCTTCTTACCCCGACGAGAAGGAGGGGGGGGCTCAGGGTCAGGAAAGAAGTTAGTAGTGGCGAGGAAGAGCTTCTTGGGACAATGGAGAGTGGTAGGTACAGTGGGAATGGGAGTGGAGGGAGAGGATGTGGTTGTAGGTGAGTCACGTTTGCTGTCTTTGGGTGCAGGTGCAGGAGGGATAGGCTGTCGTGAGGTGGATGGCTGTTGGGTGGGTGGGTGGCTGCGTTTGTGTGGTGTGGAAGAGGGGGTGACAGACACAGTGGGAGAGGACACAGGGGACGTGTAAATGGCAGTGGGGGTGGTGACTGCACGTGTGCGGACTGGAGTGGAGGGTGTGCTGGTGATGGAAACACTGGCTGATGGTGAGGTGAATGGAGGTGTGAGTGTAGACGTCACAGGGAGGGAGGAGGGAGACGAGGAGGTGGGGGTCACAGAGGTGGGAGTGACTGTTGGCATGTCTGCATCGGAATGTTGCGTGTGTGAATGTCTGCGTGATCTGTGGTGCTTATGTTTGGATGAGCTTCTCTTGGGTGTTGAGGTGTGTGCAGGCTGGTCTGATGGTGTGGGTGGGACAGACAGAGGAACAGGAGACTGGGAGGAGGGAGTTAGTAGAGGCAGGCAGGAGACAGGGACAATGGCTGCCGTCAGTGCTGAGGCCAGAGCCTGGAACGATCGCTGATGGGCAGCCTGACCCGAATGAATGCCCTCCAGGTACGCATTGCTGCGATGAACCTCCCTCTCCACCCCCTGGATGGCATTCAAAAGGGTAGTCTGCCCAACAATGAGCGTTCGGAGGAGGTCAATGACCTCCTCACTGAGGGCAGCGGGGGTAACAGGGGCAGGGCCTGAGGTGCCTGGGGCGAAGGAGATGCCCGGCTTCCTGGCAGAGCGGGCACGGGGCGAACGCTGAGGGGCTGCTGGGAGGGCGGAGATGGTGCGCTGGGTGGCGGCTGTACCTGTAATGGCGGGGGGCACGGATGGTGCCACCCCCGCAAGGGAGCCCCCTTCCGAGGACGTGTCCGTGTCGCTGCAGGGTCCAGTCGTCCCCGTCGTGGAGCTCCCCTCGCCCTCCGTCTCACTGGTCCAGTCTGACTCTGTGGCATGGCCCTCCTGGGCCATGTGAGATGCAGCTCCCTCCTGCCCCGATGCCACTTCTCCTCCGCCTGATGATGCTGATGCACACAAGCACAGAAAGACAAACAAAAAGGGGGGGGGAGAGAGAAATAAAGGGATATTGAGTACATGGATCTCCGGTACAGTTAGCGGACATGACAGACACAGATGCCCCCTGCACTAAGTTGCGCACTTGGGGTCCGCTACGCATTCCGTGGAACATGCCCTACACGCCTAGAGTTGACAACTGCACCCATGGATGACACGGCCCAGGGATGGCTGTACTGACAAACTACTGAGGGTGGTGGCTGGGGACACAGGGGCTTACGGGGGTGCCCAGCCTACAGATATCGCCCTGGCCTAGGGGGACCCCCAGCCCTCCTCCCCCAACCAGACACCTCCACTGCGCGACAACAGAGTAGATAATGCTTGTACTCACCCCCTTGTGTCTGCTGTGCTGCCCTCACACGCCCATCCAATTCAGGGTAGGCCACCGCCAGGATCCGGAACATCAGGGGGCTCAGTTGACGGCAGGCACCCCGCCTACGTTGGGAGGCCATCCCCAGCAGAGACTCGGCGGTCTTCTTGGTCCCGCGGCGGATGTCCTCCCACCTCTTGCGGCAGTGGGTGCCCCATCGATGGTGGACCCCCAGGGTCCGGACTTCCTTGGCGATGGCACGCCAAATCCCGATCTTCTCATGGGCGCGGACCTATGTGACACGTACAGGGAGGGAGAAATACCACGTTCAAGTTTGTCAGCATTTTCCTTTCCAGTGGCCCAACGCCCCCCATCCCCGCCAGGCCCCCCGCCATGCCCCCCGCCAGGCCCAACATGCCCCCCATCCCCGCCAGGCCCCCCGCCATGCCCCCCGCCAGGCCCAACATGCCCCCCATCCCCGCCAGGCCCCCCGCCATGCCCCCGCCAGGCCCAACATGCCCCCCATCCCCGCCAGGCCCCCCGCCATGCCCCCCGCCAGGCCCAACATGCCCCCCATCCCCGCCATGCCCCCCGCCAGGCCCAACATGCCCCCCATCCCCGCCATGCCCCCCGCCAGGCCCAACATGCCCCCCATCCCCGCCATGCCCCCCGCCAGGCCCAACATGCCCCCCATCCCCGCCAGGCCCCCCGCCAGGCCCAACATGCCCCCCATCCCCGCCAGGCCCCCCGCCATGCCCCCCGCCAGGCCCAACATGCCCCCCATCCCCGCCATGCCCCCCGCCAGGCCCAACATGCCCCCCATCCCCGCCATGCCCCCCGCCAGGCCCAACATGACCCCCATCCCCGCCATGCCCCCCGCCAGGCCCAACATGCCCCCCATCCCCGCCAGGCCCCCTGCCAGGCCCAACATGCCCCCCATCCCCGCCAGGCCCCCCGCCATGCCCCCCGCCAGGCCCAACATGCCCCCCATCCCCGCCAGGCCCCCCGCCATGCCCCCCGCCAGGCCCAACATGCCCCCCATCCCCGCCAGGCCCCCGCCAGGCCCAACATGCCCCCCATCCCCGCCAGGCCCCCCGCCAGGCCCAACATGCCCCCCATCCCCGCCAGGCCCTCCGCCAGGCCCAACATGCCCCCCATCCCCGCCAGGCCCCCCGCCATGCCCTCGCCAGGCCCAACATGCCCCCCATCCCCGCCAGGCCCCCCGCCATGCCCCCCGCCATGCCCCCCGCCAGGCCCAACATGCCCCCCATCCCCGCCAGGCCCCCCGCCAGGCCCCCAAGCCAGCCAGTGGCCCCAAATCCAGATTGAATTAAACTCACTTGTTGGTCTGGAGGACCGTAGAGTAGCGCATACTGGGGGAGGACCCCATCCACGAGTTTCTCCAACTCCTCTCTAGTGAAGGCAGGGGCCCTTTCCCCAGGCGCAGCAGCCATTGTCCCTTCCAGACCAAGGTCACAGCAACACTTGCAGTATAGGTCCTCTCCTGTGAAAGTTCAAGTCGCAAGTGGATAAGTAGATAGAAAATGGCGGTGACGTCCGCGGCGGTGCGTACCGCGGCGGTGCGTCCCGCCACCGCCGGCGCCCTTCGCCATTGGCTCCTGAAACCCATAGGCTTCAATGTTAACCAATGCGGCTTTGCGCCGCGGTCTTCGCCCGCCGCGGTGTGCCACGCCAGCGCATTGACCTCACATCCCATTGTCACACTTCACAGGTCAGGCAGCCGCCATTTCCAGGGCCCACATGGCTCAATTTCAACTGCGTCACACAGGCCTAGGCCTTGCATAGCCACTCAGACACGCCATTCACTGCATAGAGAATCGTATACTGTGCTAGCTGTGAGTACGTACCTGTGGGTTGCTTGACTGTGTGCTCCATGTTGTCCTTCCTAGGCACCGTCCGCTGGGTTGGGCGAGGAGACGGATGAATCCTCGCGTGTACCGACCGCTGGTGGACCTGTCGACAATGGAAGAACGCCACATTATCCTGACCTACCGTCTTAACCGTGCCACTATCCATGAACTGTGTGCCCAGCTGGAGCCCGACCTGATGTCCCCCATCCGCCAACCCACAGGGATTCCCCCTCTGGTGCAGGTCATGTCAGTACTCCATTTCTTGGCAAGTGGGTCATTTCAGACAACCGTGGGAATTGCTTCTGGGATGTCTCAGCCCATGTTTTCGAAGGTGTTATCCAGAGTGTTGTCTGCCCTGATGAAATCCGTGAGGAGCTACATCATTTTCCCTGAGGTGGGCGAATTGGCTACAGTGAAGGGTGATTTCTACGCCCTTGGACATATTCCCAACGTAATTGGTGCCATTGATGGGACCCATGTGGCTTTGGTTCCCCCAAGAGACAGGGAGCAGGTGTACAGGAACAGAAAAAATTACCATTCAATGAACATCCAGGTGGTGTGTTTGGCTGACCAGTACATCTCGCATGTAAATGCCAAATTCCCAGGGTCAGTGCATGACGCCTACATCCTAAGGAATAGCAGCATCCCTTACGTGATGGAACAGCTACAGAGACACCGTGTATGGCTAGTGGGGGACTCTGGGTACCCCAACCTGTCGTGGCTACTGACCCCAGTAAGGAATCCCCGGACCAGGGCAGAGGAACGGTACAATGAGGCCCATGGGCGTACTAGGAGGGTGATCGAACGCACCTTTGGCCTCCTAAAAGCCAGGTTTAGGTGCCTGCATATGACAGGTGGATCCCTAATGTACTCACCTAAGAAGGTGTGTCACATCATCGTGGCCTGCTGCATGCTTCACAACCTGGCTTTGCGCCGCCAGGTGCCTTTCCTGCAGGAGGATGGTCGAGACAGTGGTGTTGTGGCAGCGGTGGAACCTGAGGAGAGTGACGAGGAGGAAGACGACGGGGCTGAAACAGACAACAGGGACAGAATCATTGAACAGTACTTCCAATAGGACACAGGTAACATTTCAAAGATAATTTAGTAAATGTTAACTACTCTCCAGCATCTCTGCTGCCTGTCTATTTGCCCCAGTGTATGATGACTGAGTTTTGGCTTTTCCCTCCCTATTTCAGATCTGGGGTCCCCACTACGAGTCCTATGCTTCGTTTCCCCATGGACTACAGCTTTGTGGCAGCTGTTTGTTGACTTCACCATGTACAAGGACATATTTGCACTGTCATGTCAATTACAATCTATTGAAATCACAGCCAGACTCCAGATATTTTGGTGCAAAATAGGTGTTTATTTAAGTGCTCGAAATGGGATGGGTGGTTTCAAGTGGGTGGGGGCTATGGTGAAGGAATGTCCATGGCAGAGTCCAGAGTAACAGTCACACAGGTGCATTGTCCAGAGGCCTGTGGAGAGATGGAGCATGGGCAGTTCAAGGATGGACAGGGTGACAATGTGGGACAGTGGGATGACATCAGGTGGTATCCATTGCTGGCGGGGGTCTTGACATCCTACTCTGTCTTCTTGCGAGATCTCAGGGCCCTCTTGCATGGTGGTTCTTCTCCTGCAGGAGGTGGGGGTCTGGTGGGCTGCTGCTGTGCGGGGGCCTCCTGTCCACTAGCGCCGGCGGAGGTGGTTGGCTGTTCTTGGTCCAGGCTAGTGGCAGGGGCCCTTGGGTGTTGTTCAGTGTCCGCCCTGGTGTTTACGAGGTCCTGCAGTAGCCCTACCATGGTAACCAGGGTGGTGTTGATGGCTCTGATGTCCTCCCTGTACCCCCGATAGTGTTCCTCCTGCAGTGCCTGGATCTCCTGGAACCGGGCCAGTACCGTCGCCATCGTCTCCTGGGAGCGGTTGTATGCTCCCATGATGGTGGTGAGGACCTCGTGGAGAGTGGGTTCCCTGGGCCTCTCCTCCCCCCCCTGTCGCACAGCTGCCCTCCGAGTTCCCCTGTTTCCCTGGGCCTCTGCCCCCTGGCCGGTGTGCCCACTACCACTGCCCCCAGGTCCCTGTTGTTGTTGGGGTGGTGGGTTATCCTGGGTGCCCTGTAGTGGTAGACACACCGCAGATTGACGCGCCCTGGAGACAGAGGCATGGGCCCGCTGGGTGGGAGCTGTGCTGGTGTTCCCAGAGGGGTTAGGGTCTATAGTGGCCTGGGCCTGTGTGAGGGGAACCGACTGTCCAGAGGTCCCCGATGGTCCGGGCTGGTCATCGGTGTCCAGGTCGACAGAGCTGCTGTCATCGCTGACGGCCTCTTGGGTGGGGGGTGTGGAGAATTCTGGCCCCTCCGCCGCGGTGTGTTGACGGTCGGGTCCTGCAGGGGTATAGAGGTATGGTTATAGTTTCAATGAGTGGCATATGGGTGTATCTGTGGGTTCTCGTGTCCCCAAGTGCTGGCATTCGTGTGTGGGGGCTTTGGTGAGGGTGGCTTGTGGGGGGGATGTGTATATGCATTGGGCATGCTTTGGTGATGGGTGTCCATGCTTAGTGGACGCATGCAGGCCTAGGTTTTGGGATGTGTGGGTTGTGATGGTGAGACATTGGCGGGGAATAGGTGTGCTGGGGGTGGGGGTGAGGATGGTGGTGGGGGTGAGGATGGTGGTGGGGGTGAGGGTGGGGGTGAGGATGGGGGTGGGGGTGAGGGTGGGGTTCGAGGATGGGGGTGAGGGTTGGGGTCTGATTTGGCATGCAGGTGGGGGGGAAGCAGTATTGAAGCTTCAACTTACCAGTATCCATTCCTCCGCCGACTCCTGCGAGGCCGTCAGGATGCAGGATGTTCAAGACTTCCTCCTCCCATGATGTGAATTGTGGGGGTTGAGGTGGGGGTCCTCCGCCAGTCTTCTGCACGGCGATGTTGTGCCTGGATACCATGGAACGCACCTTCCCCCGTAGGTCGTTCCATCGCTTCCTGATGTCTTCCCGATTTCTGGGGTGCTGTCCCACTGCGTTCACCCTGTCGACAATCCTCTGCCATAGCTCCGTCCTCCGGGCAATGCTGGTGTATTGTATCTGTGTGCCGAACAGCTGGGGCTCTACCCGAACGATTTCCTCCACCATGACCCTGAGTTCTTCGTCTGTGAAGCGGGGTTGTCTTTGGGGTGCCATGGGGTGGTGTGTATGATGTGTGGGGTGGAGTATGTGTATTTAAGTGAGTTGAGTGTGGTGGTGTGTGTTGTTTTGTGTGTGGATAGTGTGTGGGTGATGGTGTTGAGTGGCTGTGGCTGTTATTTTTTGGATGCTGGTGTTTCGCTCTTGCCTTCTTTACGAATTTTTTAGCGTAGGGGTTTGTGGGTGATGTGGGTGTGTGTTTTATATTGTATTGTGTGTGTGGGAGTGGTGTGTGTATGTGTATCAGGTGTGTGGGATTCAAATCGTCCAATGTGGCTGAGTTTTGTTCGTTTGTGTGTATTCTGACCGCGGCGGTGTGTCCCGCCAATGGAATACCGCGTTTGAATGACCGCCGCGTGGATTCGTGGGTCGTAATGGCATGGGCGTATTTCTGTTGGCGTGGCGGTGGAGGTTTTGTCACCTCCACCTTTCCGCCGACCGCTGGTCTGGCGGTCTGTTGTGGCGGTCGGATTTTCGGAGGTTTGCCTTCTGCGGGTCAGAATGACCGTGGCGGGTTTCCGCGACCGCGGCGGGATTATGGAGGATTTCTGACCGGCGGTAGGCGCCTTTTACCGCCGAGGTCAGAATGACCCCCTTAGTCGCCTACATACGAAAGTACTGTCTTCCTGAGACCAGCAGTCTTGCTCAGAGCAAGAGTCCAAACTACGACATGGCGCCCCCAACGATGGTGTTTAGGCACTAATTTACGGGTACCCTGATTATCACAGTCTCACAGACAACAGGTACCCTCAGTAGTGTTATACGGAGACGTCCGTGGTCTTTGGGAAAAATCCTCCTCAGCCGAACAGGAAACCCCTAATTAGGCTGTAGGTTGTTCGAGCTCGAACTTACAAAAGGAAAACTTCCCCTGTTTTGGTGTTCCGTTTCTCTGAACAAAATACGACATGGCTGATGCCAAAGATATTCCTGCAAATGCTAGACATGCACTTACACAACATTTATTATCGCATGGCCTTACAGAAGAGGGCGGGGAGGTTACTTTAATTATTGAAGCAACAGAAGCATACCAAACATTTTACTGTTGGGTTGCCTTTCCTGAGGCTGACCAACGGACGCACACATTTCACACATATGAGATTGCGGAAGCTCCAGTACGATACGAAGCATACCAGTATCATGAAATACCGCTCACGTATCAAGAGCATCAGAACTGGTTTGAAGGCGCCCTACCACATATACAACGACGGGTGAGGCTGGGACCTTTAAGTAATGAAGGGCATACATGGCCCATGTTTGCCACATATACACCTCACCCGGGCATGATGAATATGCCCATCGCAGATTTAAGACTACTGTATAATGAATTAGTGGCATTATATAGACGATTGGTTCAGTTCGTAATGCGAACATTGAACACGACACCAGCGCGCCCAGCGCCACCAGTTGCTGGTGGATATCAATTGGCTACTGGCATTAATCCTCAAACAGTACATACTATTATGGGTAAAGGCCCACGGAACGAGAAAAAATACCGTTCTGGATTGCTCAGAAAACGAATCAGCTGGAAGCTGTGTTCCCCCATACGGGGCCACAGGAAAAACATAGGCTGCTCACTATGTGCTTGCCATTCGGGATGGTTCCCTCGGTGGATGAATGTGCCACTTGGGGTACAGTGTTCGCTGCCGTATATAGTACCACACATGGTACCCCTACACTTGCCAATTTACCGGAAGTGTTAAAACATATACAAAACGAACATGGGGCTGCACCAGCCCTAGATCTGGGGATGAAATTAATGCGTAATTTTGACGCCGTCTCCTCGATAATACTAAGTAATATTAAAGGGGAAGCGGTGGCACTGGCAATACGCCAGCGTCTCCGAGAAACTCCAAATGGGGACCAAGAGAGACAGCTACCAAAAATAATATCAGATACCTATACCAGTATAGGACGGGATGGGCTAGGAGCCAAACCTAAAAAATTGGACGTACCAAGTACCACCCATAAGGAAGGTACAAAGCAAGCACAGGAGGGCTCTAAAAAGCGCTGGGACAAACAAAAAGATTTCAAAGATAGGAGAACTAAAAGAGCAGATTCTCCACATCCAGAATACTTCGAAAGGAGATATAATCTCAGGAATAGGGATAACATTAGAACCCCGGACAGATATACTGATTCACGTCCTTCTCGTTCCTTTCAGGACGCACCGGATAGACGTAGCGAGAGAGGGGGCCGTCAAGATCGACGTCCGGAATACGTGAAAGAAAAAAAAGACTCGCCGCAGTCTACCATTAAAAAAGAAGAAAAGACTGCTCAGCAAAAGCCACAATTTAAAAAGAAGAAAGTGGCGGCACTGACCATTAAAAATGCCAATAGTATTGAGAACACTGTTGAGGAACAAGACGTGGGCAGTGACTCTGTTGGACAGCGCAGCAGAGGTCACGATATGTCGCCAGAGTCTGAAAGATCATCTGGTTGTGACAGCAACTAGCGATTACATCGCAGTTGAAACGGCGGATGGCCGCGTACTCCCACCGGATCGGGTTTATGATTTAACGATTCAGATTGAGGGAGACGTGGAACGTATTATTAGTATAATATTCTGGGATGAATTAGCTAGTGATATCTTGTTGGGCGAAAAAGATTGGCCGCCTGAACATGTCCGCAAGCTCCCGCATGGGGAAGATGTCATTTTGCCTTCTTTTTCCAATCTTGTTCCAGACGCAGACAAACAAGCGTATGCTGTTGAGTGGGCTTTAGCGCAGGCACCTGCACTATACCGTAATCATGTAGGTTGGGACAAGGACTCTCCTTGTCATATTATTCCCATACGATCTACGCCACAACCACAGCCACAATACCCTGTTAAACATGAGGCGAAAACTCCAGTGACGGAGATACTGTCACAACTTGAGTATCAGGGAGTAATAGAGCCCTGTACATCATCAATGAATAATCCACTATTTCCCGTTGCCAAATCTGATCATTCATTTAGAATAGTGGTTGATTACAGACATTTGAATAGTCATACACGCACATATGCTATACAAAATTCACACAGCACAGCGCTGGTCAATAATATAGTGCGTAAAAAGTATAAAACTACATTGGATATATCTAATGGGTTTTTCTGCCAGAATTTAGCACATGAAAGTAGGGACCTAAGTGCATTCTCTTTTGGCTCTCAAAAACGCTTTTGTCGTTTACCCCAAGGCTATAAAAACAGTCCAGGACTTTTCTCGGCACGTGTAACTTCGATCTTGCACGAGCTTGATTCCGATGCGTTATCCTATGTGGATGACATTTATCTCACAGACGACACTCTTGACGTTCATCTTGCGAGGGTCGATCGGATAATATTGGGGTTTGCAGCTCTTGGTTATAAATTTAATTTTAAGAAAAGTAAGATAGCTTTTCTTAGTGTATTGTTCCTGGGATATGAGCTGTCAAAAGAGGGAAAGAGCCTGGCCCCACATTTCCTTGAAAAGTGTGCTCAACTACAGCCTCCAAATACACTCAAAAAGTTACAGTCATTACTGGGTTTCTTTAATTTTGGCAGAACATACATTCCGGATTATGCTGAACGCATAAAACCACTTTATGACTTAATTAGACATAATTTTTCTGGCAGGCAATGGACAATTGAACACACACACATCCTTAGGGATTTACAACAAGACTTACTGGAAGCTAGACACTTATATACACGAGACAATAAAACAAATTTGGTCATCAGAATAATAGCTGGTGCCCTTGGATTTACCTATGTCACCTTTAATGAGGGTGACACAGTGCCAATAGCATACAAATCACATTTGTACTCCAATGCTGAAAAACGTTTTGCTCCTACTGAAAAAATTCTGACAGCAGTTCAGATGGCCGTCATAAAAGAGAGGTCACTTGCCCAGGGGAAGCGCATTATAGTTGTCTCCCCAGTACCGGCCTTAGAGGCGGTCACTAAAGCGAGCGTTCCAAACGCTAAAGCATTACATCCACGCTGGATTCAATGGGCGACGTCTCTGACCGCCTCTGATGTTGACTATGTGTTTGACCCAAGACTTCAGACGCAAGAATTTCTCCAGTATGAGCAGGAGTACCCCACTCCCATGCACATATTGCCAATAGACAGTTATGATTCCATCATATATACTGATGGCTCGGCACAACCGGCGGTAGGTACTAAACATCAATACTCGGCGGCTTGCGCAGCCGTATGTGGGGTCATGGAAGACGGAGTTTTTCATCCTCATAATACCTATACGCAGACCTTAGGGGACTGCACAGCCCAGTTGGCCGAGCTTAAGGCTCTTCTTCTAGCGCTTGAACATTCAGACCCAGGAACACAGACTTTGATCGTCTGTGATTCATACTACTGCGTCCAGTCATACAATGAATACCTCAATCATTGGAAGCTGAACGGGTTCAGAGATTCTAAAGGGAACACCATTAAACACAGAATATTGTGGGGAAGGGTGGCTGATCTTAAAGATAAGCTGCAATGTGTCCATGTAATTCATACATTGGGACACCAACGTGTAGGAATACATGTTGCAGGTAATACATTGGCGGATGAAGCAGCCAAAGCATCAGTAGCTACGGCTACTGTGGCTGCGGTGACTCGTTCACGTACGAGATTGGATAATGAAATACTGATTGCAGTTAAAGCCTCGGCTGCGGGTAAAACTCTTCCGAAAGGATACCCTATGAATTATACCTATCATATCAGTGCACAGAATGTTGCTTTTGCAACGATTCCTGATGTTGGTGATCGAGTGATCCCAAATGAAGATCAAAGATTAGGACTGATTACAGCAGCACATGAGGGGGTAGCTTCTGCACATGCGGGCATACAGGCCACTATCACCCTTTTACAACAACGGTACTGGTGGCCTGGTCTATGCAGACGGACTAAACAATATGTCCTTTGCTGTGACATTTGTCAGCAGATTAAAGGTTCTAATATCAGACGCCCTAGACAGACCTCTCTCTTAGTGTCAGACAAGCCACTCCATTGTGTGTACTTGGACCATTGTGGTCCCTTACAACCTGATGGTGCATACAAATATATTTTAGTGGCTGTAGATTCCTGTTCTAGATTCCTGTGGGTATGGCCACAACGGTCGGCTGACGCTCGGACTGTTATAAAAGATTTGCTGATCTTTATCGGTACATATGCGGTTGCAGCATTCCATTCGGACCAGGGCCCTGCATTTGCCTCTAAGGCATTCAGGGATACCATGAGGACGATGGGTGTTGAACTCCATTACTCCTCACCATACCATCCCGAGGGAAATTCGGTCGTGGAGAGGCGGAATCGTGATCTAAAGCAATCCTTAACAGCCCGAGTATTAGGTTCAGGCCGCAGTTGGTTGCATCACCTATATGGGGTCCAGAGAGCACTGAATAATCTGCCAAGACGGTCCTTGGGGGGTAAGTCTCCATATGAGGTTCTCTTTGGGACACCTATGTATGTTCCCGATCTTGATGCCCCTGGTGTGGTGGCAGCAGATACACCATTTGACATAAAAGAACGTCTCGCTGTTTTACAGGAGCTTCAACAATTCCGTGATGATAAATCATCTGCGAGTGCTGCCACCTTGGGAATAAGGGACTTGGCGAAAACTTCGACTGGCTGGATTCCTAAAGTTGGGGATCTGGTTCGTGAGAAGATCGCTGTGAAAAAAGAATTTGGTCCATCATACAGAGCACCTGTACAGGTCTTGGGGATAAAAGGCACCAGGACTGTCATCCTTCCACCATTGTCTGGTTCGAAATCAAACAGATTTATCTCAATTGATGACATCAAACTACATCATGTGGCCGATTCTTCACAGTAGACCAGGAGGTTCCTTGGGTAGTTCCCGATCCCCTCTCACTACCCAACAGGACATCCATCTACATAGTAGAATGAATATCACTGCTACTGACTATGCATCTATGTCAACTGTTGTTCCGGACACTTCCTCGACCGTGGGGAGGGCAGAAAATGAACTTTTATTGGTTCCAGTAACAACTTCGGTGGACAACACGCTTCAGGATGTGGCGGTATTTTACACCAATACTTCTACAACTAATAACGTTGACTATCAAGAGCCTCCACAAACAGTGGATGGGAGTTCGATGTGTCCTGTGTTTGTGGAAAATTCGTCTGGCTATTTTGTAGACATTGATGATTTTTCTTCAGATTCATCCTCAACTGAGACTGACAAACTATTTAATTGTAGCAAATTCTATCATTGGCTTAAAAAGAACTATTTTAAATATCCATGGAACTATCTCTGGTTCTGTTTGACATTTCTTGCATTGTTTTTATGGATTGGTTTTGTGACTGTTTTCTTTTTACTGATTAATGGTCACTATATCGCTGATCGCTCCTCTGTTGAGCCCGTTGATGTAATTCTAACACCACATCATTCATCACACAAAGTCCGACGTGATTTGTCCCCTGTCAATATTACAGCTATTCCAATTCCTGATGGGATTGTATGGGACAAAGTTCTGTTCGATATATACGGGCCTACAGAGATAATTCAAGTACCATATTTGTTCAAAATTTCAATGTCTGATGTTATTACACCTAATGTTGTCTCTGATGAGTGGGATGTCCAAACGGTTAATTCAATGCTGACTGAAATGAAGGACTATTCCGCTTTTGGAAGTGATGATGTATATGATTATACGATGAATTATGGGGAAATGTTCTGCTATCACAATTGGGGACATCACTACTTGCACCGTGCAACTAGATATAGGCCTCTCTTTAATTACACACAGTGGGAACACTGTTCAACACCACAGGTGGGGAGTCCGAAGTATTACAGTGATAAATTCACGTACTTTTCTGGGCATGATACAAAGAAAGCTGAATCATATTATTTTAAACTACCTGCAGCACGAATTGGTAAATTATTGCTGACAGATACAAAATTGATTTATTCTGATCCTTTTGTTTCCCGACTATCGATTGAAGGTTATGAATATTGGAAGAACACTATAGATTTGAAAAGCGTGTGGGGTACACAAGATTGGCAAATACAGGGAAGAGAGGCTTTGTTTCGAGCTTGCTTGATTCCTGTGCAAATGATTTTTTTGAATGATACTATTGAGCAGACATCATGTCTGGGGTTAGCTAAAATTAAAGATCTCAACACGCCCAATATACCTACACCAACAAAGTTTAAAGATTGGCAGCGCTTTTTAAATATTTCAGAGGGCAGTCTGGATGCACTGGTTCAGGCTGGTGCTTATAATTCTTCACTTTCCCGTTCCGGGGGATGGTTAGTGTGGCCCACCGACACTGATGAGTGTCAACGACGGTTTTTGAACAGATCCGGGGGTTTTACCATCAATAGACCAGACCCTCGATTTCTATCAGGTCAACATACTGGTATAATTACAACATACAGTGTGGGTAAGCTGTGCCAGCAATGGGTGCAGACGAACACTTTAACAGCGGTTGAACAACACCTGAACACTCTTTCTGACAATATAGATTTACAGGATTTCATATTAGGTCCGAGAAAACAACGCTCGAAGCGGTTTTTATATGCTATGTATAATGAAATTTGGAAACTTTCTCAAATTGAAGCTGCTACACGTTTAAGGCAACTTGACAGGGAAAATGTAGAAAAAACACTGGCTGTTGTCGATAATGGCATGAACATGCTATCGAATCGGATTTATTCGCTGTCGAATATAGTGTCTTCTGCTATTGATATCACTCAGACTGATTTGTCCCGCTTATATCATGGACAAACACAGCTACGTTCCATCATGCAGCTGGGTTGGACATTACAGACACTGAGAAGCGGCCACATTCCATGGAAATACATTAATGGGAGTGAACTATTTGCTGCTTTTAATTTTTCCAGGGAACAAGAGACAATGGCTAAAAGGGAGGCGCGTTTTACCTTGCTTCAAGTAGAGAAATTAGATAAGTTGCCCTTCACTGTAGCAGAAAGTCCTTCGACTATTTGGCTCTTACACGGCATAATAACTTTACAGTTTTCGACCTTTCGTTTCTCGAACTGCCTGAAACATCTTGCAGTGGGACGATATGAGCGGCTGGGAGATAGCTTTATTAAGGAAGTGTGGGAGTTGCCCTTTGAGTATCGCTGTCTAAACGGTGAACAGGAGGTCTTTCTTAGCGGAAGTGAATGTGAGACTACTGTTCGTCATTCCATGATATGCAAGCAGGTGTCTCTTCACGGTCTTTGCAATGCGGGGGTCCCGAATTTGGCCTGTTTTCTGAAGGGTACTCCCGTCCCTTTGATTCGTTCAGTGTTTCATGTACTTTCTAATGGAAGTTATGTTCTACTGAGCGATGACAGCTGTTGTGGCTTGCGACCTGGAATTGCCTACGCGATCTCAGTCACGAAGGTCGTTACGTGTTGTGGCCATGTTCTGTTTCCCCCCACACAAGAGATTCAAGTATCTGAAATGTGGCCCCACATAGATACTATTAATGTGAATTATGACAAGTTGAGCAGACTGAAGGCGCTATTGTTTCAAAAACAGGTCGCCTTGACATCCGCTAGAGAGACGTATGCTCTCCAGATAGCGAGATCATCAGCCGAGATACAATCCCTTTTAAATACCGATTTCCCCAAACACTTTGGAGAGTTGGTGTCCAGAATATTCAATGCTTCGAGCACTACTGGGATTGTTCATTTCTTTAAGGCTGTCGGGTCTGGTTTTGTGTCCATCTTCCAGACTGTCTTCGGAGTCATCCCATCAGCCATCCATTCTATCTTTTCAAGTGTGTTTGGTGGCTATCCTATTATTTTGGCTTTAATTGGCGGACTACTACTGCTATTTTATCTGATTCGCGGTGGTTGTTTTTTTCCAGCAGTACAGAGCAATGGAGCCACTCCCGTCAACACTACTGTGCCGTGAACGCATGGTTCGGATCTTCGGTACACCTTTGCTGGTGGAACTGGAATATGATTGGTCATTGTCATTTCGACCTCTACTATGGTGTGTACGACCGGTGTTCCGCTGCATCTGGTGCCTCTTTGAACATCTTCCGATGGTCTGTCTTGCTGTTGCACTGACATCTCCTGTGGACCACGCACTGCTGATGTCCCCGATGAGGGTTCATACACGGTCATGCCCCTTGAGACTGAGGTTGCTCCGCGAGGCTACCTATGAGCCTTCTGTTATACAATCTGACATTAATGAGGTCGCTGCAGCGAGTGTCGATACACCACCGATGAATATGGCTCACTTCTGCTCTGTGGATCAGTTTGTCCGTCCAGCTCTCGATCTCACTTCGGACGATGTTAGTTCATTTTTGAGATCATTGAATGGTGACTTCGATGACATTCTTCAAGATCCCGCATATAGCACATAATTTGATGAATTTGATTGCCAGTTCCTGGTTCTAAAAATGCCGATTATATTAAAAGTTTGCTACACTTGTCATGATTGATATTGACATCTCTGATTTTTTATATTAACGACTTGTTAGATTTTTTAGTAGTTTTTGCATTGTTTAGTTTAGTAGCAGCTTTTAGTGATTGGGTTTCTTTATCTTCTTTATCATGCCTGTTACGGCAATGGGGAGGGTGTAGTGAATCCTAGTTTATTTTATTAGGGTAACAGGAGTTAGCTTAGCCATAGGCTTGTAAACTCGTGCCCCCGTCACCCAGTGACTTTTAACCTACTTAGCTTGCTCCATTTAATTATTTATTTCTGTTAAAGATGGCGGCCTTGTTTATAGTTAGGCCACTTATTATGAGTTCCATTATCAGTGTCACTGCGCCAAGGCGTCAAAATCAAGTGCGAAAGACAAACATACAGTAGGCATTCACACTTAGGGATTTTCCCTCTCTATACTTTCGAGGGAATTGTTGATATTAATTGCCGTCCCAAGCATGCATGTTATCTATTGTTATGAATGACACTTAAGTAAAGGGACCTTGTAGATCTGTATAAATACAACACACTTTTAGACAGATAATCAGAGGGATTCCGACCAGAGGGCATCGCCACCATCGCTGATACCGATGCTGCAGTCATCTTGACGCTGAACCAGTCTTCGTGTCCCTGCGGAGACTGAGATAGAGACCTCATTCCAAGGTAACGAGGGTTGGGGGCTCCTCTCATGGACACGGCTTTGGCAGATTAGGTTTAACGAACCCAGCTCTCCTTTTCTAGATAGGAGGTTAGACTTACTCTATTTAGGGTATTAGGGCTTATTCCATTTTTCATTCATATACATATATCTCTGTTATACATTGCATAATGGTGGGGGTCTTTATAACAATGACTCTCCTCTTTACAATATTACTGCTTGGTATATTCATTATCCTAATCATTGCAGTTCATGCAACTTATCGCAAATTGCAGTTATGTTGAATAAAAACTATTTTAACTACACTGCATCTGTGTTTTTGCCTTTGTTTGTATGAGACATACTAAATCTGTGAGAAAAGGGTAATTCCCGTTTAACCACGACAGCCCTGAGAGATCTTATTTGAGTCCATGCGTAAGCAACTGCTACAAATCACCTTTTACTATTGTGTTTCTGGTGAGGTACTGCTAGTAAGCCGGTAAGGTTTGGACAACAGTTACAATTAGTTGTAGGAAGAGACTTAGTCGCCTACATACGAAAGTACTGTCATCCTGAGACCAGCAGTCTTGCTCAGAGCAAGAGTCCAAACTACCGTAAAATTAACCTATATCGTTCTGCTTTATCTTTCAATCATATTCCAGTCAATGGGAGACCCGGGGGAGAACATCCTCTGATTTGCCGCTTACTTAAGGGAGTAAAGTTTTCTAATCCTTCTTTACCTAAATACAGTCAATTATGGGATGTTAACATTGTTTTAAAATTCATCCTGTCATGGCCTGATAATCTCATGCTTTCGCTCAAAATGTTGTCTGCAAAGTTGACTATGTTATTGTGTCTGGTTTCTATTAAACGTATCTCAGATGTTAAAGCTCTTGATATTTCTAATCGACAATTTACACCTACAGGGGTTTTGTTTACTGTTGTTTGCCGCACAAAAACCAATTTATCCTCAGTATTTTATCCATATTTTCCTGATCATCCGAAATTATGTGCTGGACAATGTTTAAAAGCGTACGAATTAAAAACTGCAGATTTAAGATCTTCTTCTCATTCCCAATTATTAATCTCATTCAGGAAACCTCACTCTCCTGTTTCGGCTGCTACCCTAGCGAGATGGGTTAAATGGTTGATGTCTCTGGTGGGCATAGATACTTCTATGTTTGGAGCTCATTCCTCCAGGGGTGCTATGGCTTCTAAAGCATTTTTGGCAGGTTCCCGTTTAGAGGATATTCTTAAATCTGCAGACTGGTCTAATGATAATGTATTTAAAGTTTTCTACTGTAAACCTGTCAATAATATGTCTCTAAATGTTATTAATATGCTTTAAACTCGCATAATAGGAGCGTCCGGTCTTGCCATAAAATGTAGATTTTCCTAGTCTTATGACGGAAAGTCTTAATTTTATTAAAGACACAGAGGCGAGTATTATCGCTCCTCTTTATTAACTTTGTTTCTTTATTTTCCCTCCCTTCTTTCAGCACCGCTGGCCATCACTCAGCCTTCCACTTAAATCTCTGATTTCAGCCTGGTTTACTACTCTTCAAACTTCCATGACACCATTCAAAGCCGATCTTCCCGTTGGAGCTACCTACCGGAATCCGTTTTGGCTATCTTGGATTTTGAACTTTTGTTCCGATGTTTTCTCGTTCATTGTGGCAATTCTCATTTTGTTTTCCATTGTTCCATTGTTTAATTTTAACTAACTCTCTCGCAAGAAAAGAGGGCTGTTCGCAGTCAAGTGATGTCACAATACCCTTGTTTACAGCTGATTGGTGTACTCTGTTCTGACTATGTTTTTATTCCCGTTGGCTATTGTTACTTTGCCTTCTGGGAATTGTAGTATATTTCTTGACTGCTGCTATTTATTAAAGTAAGCAAAGAAACGCATAATTCTCGCCTCCGTGTCTTTAATAAAATTAAGACTTTCCGTCATAAGACTAGGAAAATCGACATTCTAAGCTATTTCGTAGTGCAAAATGCTTCCTAGTGTCCTTTTTGGATTCAAGGGGACTGTTTTAAGCTAAGAAAATAGTGCTAAATATAGAATTGCTCTCTGCGTTATTCTGCGTAATCTCACAGAATTTGTGGGTAATTCTGTGTGATTACACTACATGGAATTCCATGGTATGCCCACTGCTAGTGCTGTTGTGCTCTCTCCTAGCCACACAACACAGTGCACCACAGAAGCTGCTTAAGAACATAACAAATCTACCCCTTAATTTCTCCAGACAAAGCGCTCTTAACATATAGGTGGTCATTATGAGTCTGGCGATCACTTGACCGCCAGACTCACGGTGGCTTTGGACCGCCTCCAATGCGACGGTGTGAGGACTACATTATGACCACGGCGGTCATGCCACAATTGGACCCTTTTGGATTACGACCTCGTTCTCCGCCAGCAATTTCATTGCGGTAACACGCTATGAAAAGGCTGCCGGAGAATGGGTGCAAGGGACCCCAGAGGGCCTTGCAATGCCCATGCACTTGGCAGGTCCCCCTGGCCAGCAGACAGTGAACATTGCAGGGGTGCTGGTGCACCCTGCATCCTCAGCATTGTTGCCTGCTCGATTACGAGTTGGAGACACTGCTGTTGGGTGTTTCCCGGTAGGTCAGCAGGCAGCAACCCAGGTTTCCGCCCGCCGACCTAGCGGGAAATGCTTAATGGGCCCGACGGGAGGTAGCCACTATGGCAGTAACCTCCCCGTTGGAAGCTTGCAAACAGCCTAAACCATCCGCCAAACTCGTAATCAGGCCCATAATGTTTACCAGCATGATTGACATGTGACTCCTAAACCTTGTAGACCTCATTGTCTCAAGTGACATTTCCTATACATTGATTTATGCACTTGTATAGCTCATTTCATCTGTGTTATATAAAGCGCTCTGATGCCCCACATTGGGATGGGTAGAGCTATAATATAGATACATGTGAGAAAGGGGCTCAGGAGAGATGAAGGACATCTTTTCAGGGTGGTAGTGGTGGAATCTGTGACAAAGGGGATCATGAGGGTTCCAAACAAGGATTGTCATACTGGGCACCACCAATGCTAAAGCCAACTCTGCCTAGTATCCTAATTAGGTCTAACACTTAAACCCACCCCTCCTCACCCTTTAGCTATCCCATGCAACTTAGTCCTGTGGCCTGTCCCACTCAGATGAAGCTAGCTGGTTGAGAGGAGTTTTCGAGAGGGGTAAGAGGGGGATTAGTTCTTCCATTTGTTTCTCAGGCTCCGCCCCACTGACCACCACTGTTAGATAACATCATTTTCTCTCATAGTATCTGTGTGTAGGTCTCCTATGTTCCATTCTCTTTAATTTTGTCATTCCTTTGATCACCCCTAGCTGTCTCTGCATTTTATATCTTCCTCTCCTGCTTCCTTTTTCAGTTTATGCCCTCGGTTGTGTCTCACTCTCTTCCTTGGTCCTTTTACGTGTCCACTTTCTGTGTGTTTTTTTCAGTCTCTCATATTCTATTTGTATTTGCGTCTTACTGTCTCTCTCTCTTTTCCTCTTTCCTCTTGGAACAATGCCCCCTACACTGGCTGATCTAGTAAAGACTTTGAGGCTGATTACGAGCTCTGAAATCTTGGGACCGCTGTACTGTCTCTGGGGGTCCGACCGCCGCCTCCTTCGTGGTCCGACCGCCCAATTACGATACGTGCGGTCCACCGCCAACATTGGAGTTACTGCGACAGCGGCGGTAGGGACAGCTTGTGTATTATGACCTGCCTTTACACTGAAATTTTCATGGCAGGGACACGCCATGAAAAGGTGGGCATAAAGGCAGGTAAAGGGCCTCAAAAAAGGGCCACAAGGCAAATAAGCCCAAGTGGATTGTGACCGGGACCCATATTGTTCTCCCCTGATGCCGGCAATGTCGATGTGCACACTGTTTGCCATGCACGACATGGTGCATAAAAACAGTGCACCCGACTTGCTGGAGGTTCAGTAGTGTAGCTGGCATTGGCTTCAGGCTCTGTCCATGCTGCTGCATGGACTGCGCCGCCGACACACCGCCAGCCCCGCAGGAATGTCATAATGCGGCAGTCAGAATGCCACCAGCTTGGCGACGTTCTCCTGGCCACTGCCGCAGTGGTCTGGCGGTCCGACCGCCAAACCCATAATCAAATGTTGAGGTTTGCAAAGGATTCTGGGTAACATAACGTGGTCAGAGCCCCACAAGTCACCCCATCCTGGATTCCCCTAGGCGTCTATTTTTCAAAACTGTGCAGGTTTGCTAGGTTTCCCTAGGTGCCGGCTGAGCTAAGGGACACAATCCACAGCTAGACACTTCACAAAAAACAGCTGTTTTCTTTGTGAAAATGTGATGTGTCCACGTTATGTTTTGGGGCATTTCCTGTTGCGGGCGCTAGGCCTACCCCCACATGTGAGGTACCATTGTTATCGGGAGACTTCGGGGAACGCTGGGTGGAAGGAAATTTGTGGCTCCTCTCAGATTCCAGAACTTTCTGTCACCGAAATGTGAGGAAAAGGTGTTTTTTTGGACAGATTTTGAGGTTTGCAAAGGATTCTGGGTAACAGAACCCGGTCAGAGCCCCACAAGTCACCCCATCTTGGATTCCCTAGGTGTCTTGTTTTAAAAAATGTGCAGGTTTGTTAGGTTTCCCTAGGTGCCGGCTGAGCTAGAGGCCAAAATCTACAGCTAGGCACTTTCCAAAGAACCTGTCAGATTTTGATGTAAAAATGTGATGTTGCGTTTTCTGTTGCGGGCATTAGGCCTACCCACACAAGTGAGGTACCATTTTTATCGGGAGACTTGGGGGAACACAGAATAGAAGAACAAGTGTTATTGCCCCTTGTCTTTCTCTAAATGTGTTCCTTCCAAATGTAAGACAGTGTGTGAGAAGTCTATTTGGGAAATGCCCTGTAATTCACATGCTAGTGTGGGCACCCCAGAATTCAGAGATGTGCAAATAACCAATGCTTCTCAACACCTTGTCTTGTGGCCATTTTGGAAATACAAAGGTTCTCTTGATACCTATTTTTCACTTTTTATATTTCAGCAAATTAATTGCTGTATACCCGGTATAGAATGAAAACCCATTGCAAGGTGCAGCTCATTTATTGGCTCTGGGTACCTAGGGTTCTTGATGAACCTACAAGTCCTACATATCCCTGCAACCAGAACAGTGCAGCAGAGGTAACGGTATATTGTTTTAGAAAATCTGACATCGCAGGAAGAAGTTACAGAGTAAACCATGGAGAAAAATGGCAGTTTTTGTCACCTCAATTACAATATTCTTTCTTTTTAGCTGTTATTTTCTGTAGGAAACACTTGTAGGATCTACACAAATGACCCCTTGCTTAATTCAGGATTTGGTACTACTTTACACAAATGTTTAGCTTGCTGGGATCCAGCATTGGTTTCTCACCCATTTCTGTCACTAACTGGATGGAGGCTGAAAGTACTAAAAATAGTCAAAACGGGGTATGTCCCAGTAAAATGTCAAAATTGTGTTGAAAAATTGGGTTTTCTAATTCAAGTCTGCCTGTTCCTGAAAGCTGGGAAAATGGTGAGTTTACCTCCGCAAACACTTTGTTGATGCCATTTTCAGGAGAAAAAAAAACGCAAGCCTTCTCTGCAGCCCTTTGTTTTCATTAAAAAACCCACAAAGTCTGGGTACCTCTAGAATCCCTAGGATGTTGGAAAAAAAGGACACTAATTTGGCATGGGTAGCTTATGTGGAGAAAAGGTTATGAGGGCGTAAGCGTGAACTGCCCCAAATAGCCAAAAAAAGGCTCGGCACAGGAGGGGAAAAGGCCTGGCAGCGAAGGGGTTAAGGTGGTGTGGCGGGTACCAATGAACCAGGGACCTGGCTCGGACAGACGAACTTTGACATAATGAAGCAAGATAAAGCAACCTGAAGAGCTCTTTGCCTGTTCCGCATTTTTGAGGGGCTAATAACTACAGATAATGATTCTGGTGGCAAATGCACTGTTAGAAATGGGGTCTCTAATTGGGCGAGGTATACACCATTGTCCAAGTAAGACCGCAATCCTAGTCAGGGTAAGTCACACACAATCCAAGTTATCCTGTGCCCACCTTCTGGTAGCTCGGCACTGAGCAATCAGGCTTAACTTAGAAGACAATGTGTAAAGTATTTGTGCAATAAATCATACAGCAACAGTGAAAACAACACAAAAATACACCACTTGGGTTTAGAAAAATAGATAATATTTATTGGAATAAAATAAGGTAAAAACAACAAAGATCCAATATGCACAAGTTGAAATATCACTTTTAAAAGGTTTAAAAGAGTCTCAATCCTTAGAAATAAACAGTTTTCTCTTTGTTATACACAGTACCTGATATGCATCAAAAATAACAAAGCACGGAGACTACAGAGAAGGAGATGCATGGGAAAGTAGGGTGTTGCATTGGACTTTCTGAAGCGGCACAGACGATGCGTTGTTTCTTTCCAAGCTGCAAGGGTTTGCATTGTTTTTCAGAGCGCTTTCCTTGTTCCTCACTGCGAAGCGGGTGTATTATGAGGCCCAGGGACGATGCGTTTAAAATCCTTGATGCGCTGGGAGAAGGCACAGGTGCTCGTCGATCCAGTAGGTGATGTGTCAAGTTTTCCACTGCAAGGCAGGCTTTGCGTCAAATTTCCAATCGGGATGCATTGTCTCGTCGGTTGTGCAGTGATTTCTTGGTCTCAATGCAGGGTTTGTGCCAATTTTGTCAAGCGGTGCGTCAATTTTCAATGCACAAGGAGCTTCTTGAACAGATGAAGTCTTTGTTGGCCCTGAGACTTCAGAAAACATGAGGCAAGCTCAATCCAAGCCCATGGAGAGCACTTTTGGAGAAGGCAGAGTCCTTCTCAGCAAAGTCAGAGGCCAACAGGGCAACAGCATGGCAGCAGTCCTTCTCAGCAAAGCAGTCCAAATTAGTCCATTGGGCAGCCAGGCACCTCCTTTGACAGAGTGCAGGTGTAAGTCCAGAACTGTCTGTGTTGGTGGGGTCAGAGACCCAGTTTATATACCCAAAAATGCCTTTGAAGTGGGGGATACATCAAAGAGTGGTTTTGAAGTGCACTAGTTCCCCTTTCAGCCTAGTCCTCTCTGCCAAGGTCCCAGTGCTGGGTTTATCAGTCTATTGTGTGAGGGCAGGCCACTGGCCTTTGAAATGTAAGTATCATGCCCTCCATCCTTCCAGCCCAGGAAGACCCATTCAATATGCAGATGAATGCTGGTGTCACTGAGTGTCCTGTGTTTGTGGTTGTGTGGATGAAATGCACAAGAGAGCTGTCAACCAGCACCGACCAGATGTTGATTGGAGACAGGCTGTAAGGCGCAGATGGTTTCAAGTGCAGAGAAATGCTCACTTTCTAAAAGTGGCATTTCTAAAATAGTGATATTAAATCCAACTACACCAATTAGCAGGATTGTCTATTACCATTCTGGCCATACTAAATATGACCTGATCGCCCCTTTCAGATCAGAACCTACCATTCACAAAGTATATGACAGCAATCCTAATGCTAGTCTATGAACGGAGCAGGCCACACAGTAGTGGAAAACAAATTTAGAAGTTTTTTACTACTAGGACATATAAAATACATTTGTACATATCCTGCCGTTTACCTACATAGCACTCTGCCCCATGGGGTACCTAGGGCCTACACTAGGGGTGACATATGTAGAAAAAGGGGAGTTTAAGGCTTGGCAAGTACTTTTAAATGCCAAGTCGAAGTGTCAGTGACACTGCACACACAGGCATTGCAATAGCAAGCCTGAGACATGGTTAAGGGGCTACTTATGGCAGTGGCACAATCAGTGCGGCAGGGAAACAGGCCCTGGGCACATGTAGTACTAAATAAAATATGCCAATTGGGGATGAACCAATGTTACCATGTTTAAGGGAGAGAGCATATGCACTTTAGCACTGGTTAGAAGTGGTAAAGTACACAGAGTCCTAAAACCAGCAAAAACAGTGTCAGAAAAGTGTACAGAGGCAGGCAAAAAGTTTGGGGATGTCCACCCTCAGGCTGTCAGGTCTAACATGCACATAATGGAGAAATGTATGATTTATCTGGTCACAATTTTGACTCGCCCTTAAGTAGCCCAGAGGGTTAACATTTCCACTGCAAGACACAAAGGGGGTCATTCTGACTCCCGCCGGGCGCGGTCACCGCGCGCCCGGCGGGAGCCGCCAAAATACCGTACCGCGGTCGGAAGACCGCAGTGGGTATTTTGAGGTTTCCCCTGGGCTGGCGGGCGGCCTCCAAAAGGCCGCCCGCCAGCCAAGGGGAAACCGTCCTTCCCACGATGAAGCCGGCTCGTAATCGTTGCACCCGTCGCGTATTTCACTGTCTGCCAATGGCAGTGGCATGGGCACTGCAGGGGCCCCGCGACCCCCCCTACCGCCATCCGGTTCCCGGTTTGCTGGATGGCGGTAGGGGTGGTCGGAATCCCCTTGGAGGATTCATAAGGGCGGCGGTACACTGGCGGGAGACCGCCAGTGTTGCCGGTCTGACCGCGGCTTTACCGCCGCGGTCAGAATGCCCTGCAGGGCACCGCCGGCCTGTCGGCGGTGCTCCCGCCGACCCTGGCCCCGGCGGTCTAAGACCACCGGGGTCAGAATGACCCCCAAAATGTAACATGCAGACAACAAATTTCTGTTTTGTTTGGCTAGCTCAGTGTGTTCCTGCTTGTGTCACACACACAGATCCTTTTGTTATTCGGAGTGCATAAGTTACAATCCTTCTAATATTGTGAATTGAGCCAGGCACTGGCATCAAATCAGTGCATGCTAACTGCGAGGCATAGGTTTAGAATGTTACATTCCAAATCCTGATTTTTATGAGGCAGAATGTTGTGAATAAAGAAGAGCGTAGATCCAATGCAGCTTCAGTTCAGCTTTATTTAAAATCCATTGTGGAAACAGACACAGTACGAGGTCCCTTGCTGGCGTCTGGCTCATCTCCCTCAGTTCAATAACCGCCCCACATCGAATCCCCTAGACATTCTTAACATGGAATTGTCTGCACGAGGAACATGCTGACAAGTCCATCAGTACATGAATACAACATATCCACTCCCTTTATACAAAGAAAAAAAAGGAAGCAAATTAATATAAGCAAAAAGAATAACATAAAATGTATAACAACTTATCACATAATATAATCCTGTAAATATCTTGGAATTTTTTGACACCTAGGACCTAATCCACGTGTATGAGGATCACAACTGGTAGTTGGTGTCTGCACATCACTTTCCCTATCTATGTGATTATTTCATGAAAGTTCCTCATCCAACATGAGCAAAAAACTGTTGTAACTACCAGCATTTTCACTATTGTCATTGTCTCTTCTTTCACCTCCTTTACTATAAAAGGCAACTTTCCTTTTGTTCCATCGTGGACCATTCTCTAACACCACATGAAAATCATGAACTTCCCTCACTTTATATGGTCCTCGAAATTTCGTAAGACCTCCACAAATGTGTCCCGACCGTATTTTAACAAAATCCCCTCTTTTTAAGATTTTTCCAACATTTGGCATGGGGTGTACCCTCTTACTCTTGAACATCGCCCCTTTCTCTATTCAAATAGACATCCATGATGGATTCAATTTTGTCCCAGCTTCTCTGCCTCTCATCACCATGAAGGCATTTTACCTGTTGCCCCATTTTCAGTTGTCCTATAAGCCCAAACGAAGTCATTCACCATATCACGTACATCTTTCCCACTACATAATGCCATTTGGCTATTACCCTTCACCATACCGTTACTCCTCTCCACTATACCATTTGCTTGTGGATTGTACAAGGAGGTGTGAGAATGACAAATCCCACATGATTTTAAGATATTTTCCATCTCAAGAGATGTTAATTGCGTCCCATTATCAGTGATGATTTTTGCAGGACACCCTTCTTCCAGAAATATTTATTTCATCGCTTTAATCGTACTACTGGTAGTGATCTCTCTTAAGAATTATACTGTCAGCACATCTCAAATCTGGGGTAACCCCCCCGAGTGGGCCAATAAAGTCCATACACACTGTGTGCCACGCTTTCCCAGGGTCTGGTATTGTCCTAACAGCACTTTTTCCCCCAATTTTTAACCTCTTTTCACCTTCCTTACAATCACTACACTTTGCAACCCACAGGTCCACATTAGCATCTAGTCCTGGCCACCAGAAATGTTCCCTTAACCTTTTCTTAGTTAAGGTTTGACCTAAATGGCCCTCATGTGCTAACTTGAACAATTTGATTCTTAACTCTTTGAGGGGAATAAATCTGTCACCCCCCAAAATAATGTTCTCAGTTGTCAATGATAACTCCTCCAACACTTTTACATAAGGACGAATTTGGACACTAAAAGTACTTTCTCTCCTCCCCCCTTCCTTGACCAATTTAATGACACCATTCATAATCACATAATTTTCCATACTCTTACACCATTCTTTCTGGGAGATTGTGCCCTGAGTACACTCTAAAACATCCTCAATACTCGCCACTGCTCCTTCCTCCTCACATTCTTGTACACTCTCTATCAATTTTTTGACAATCTTGTGGTGGGCGAGACAAACAATCAGCCCTAACATTACGCTAATCCTGAATATATTCAACATCAAACCGATATTGTTGGAAATGAGCCACCAAACTGGCCAGCCTTGCGGAAACCTTGCTCATACCTCCCGGTAACAATATCTTCAACAGAGGCTTATGGTCTGTGCAAAGAGTAATTTTACGTCCCCACACATAAGTCCTGAAATACTCAATCACCCAAGTGGCAGCCAAAGTCTCTCTTTCAATCACCGAGAAATTCCGTTCCGTTACAGTCAAAGATCGGGAAGCAAATGCCTCTGTTTTTTTCTTTGATACCATGGATTTGTGACAGTATCGCCCCCAAACCAATGGCACTTGCATCAACTGTAATGATTGTTTTACATTAACATCAAACGGTACCAAAACTTGTGCCTTACACATCTCATCCTTAATAATTTGAAACGCATCTTTTTGTTCTACTCCCCACTGAAAGTTCTGTCCTTTGTGCAACAGCTTCCTCAAATTCTCCGACTTGTCTGCAAAATTTTGTATATACTTCGAATAATACCCTATCAACCCAAGAAATGTTCTAAGTTGATCCTTATCCAGAGGAGAGGGAGTATTTTTAATTGCATCCAATAAACACTTATTTCGCTTAACTCCCTGCTCAGATAATGTGTACCCCAAATACTCAATCTCATTCACCAACAATTTGCATTTTTCTTTCTTTAACGTTAACCCAGATTTTGTAGTCCTGTCTAACACACATCTCAATACATTGTTATGTTTCTCCACTGAGTCACCAAACACCGACATATCATCTTGAAAGTAAATTAAATTTTTCATTCCCCTTGGAATACTCCTGCAGCAGAAGAAAGTCCAAATGGCATCCTCGTGAATTGGAAGATTCTCTCCATAGTAATAAAGGCTTTAAGCCCTTTAAATTCAGTATGAAGTTTGATTTGATGATATGCACTTCTAAGATCAAGCTTAGAAAAATACTTCCCCCCCTCGCAACAATCAAATCAACTCATTGATATTTGGTAATGGATAGTTATCCACCACAATATTTGATTGAGCGTGCGGAGGTCAACACAAAATCTCAAGCTACCATTCTATTTTCCCGTTATGACCACCAGAGAAATCCAACTAGAAGTTTCAGTTGTATCAATAATATCCTCCTGTACCATTTTCGAGATCATCTTACTCACTTCTTGGCGAGCCGAAATTGGTACCCTTCTCAATTTTTTGTTGGACGGGAATCGCATTTTCTTTCACCACAATCTTATGTACTTAATCTTTAAGTTCTCCCAATGTATCATTGAAAACTTCCTTGTATTCATTCACAATCTCGTCAGTGTTACCAATATCCACCAACATAACTTTCTCATGCGCTCATGGATCAATCTTAATGTGAAGATCATACTGATGATGCCAACCCAAAATTGATGGTCCATTGCTGGCCACATACACCTTCCCATCAACATGTCTCTTCCCAAACTCAATCTTTTCCAACATATACCCCAATATGTCAATTGTCTCACCCTGGTAACCTCCTGGATGTATGTCTTTAGGCAAAAGTCTGACTCCCGCCCACTCCTATGAAAATAATTATTTTGGTATAATTGTATACAATGACTCTGAATCAATCATTAGTTGTATACTCTTGCCTCTTATGGTTGGTCTAGGTGGTTTAATGTCCCATAGTACTCCTTTGTTTTCCACTAACAAAACTCTACCCAATCCTTCTTCAAGTGTTGGATTATTATGCACCACCCCACACTGTACTTGGACCCTGTCTTACATACATGTGCAAAATGGCCTTTCTTTCCTCACTCCGTGCACTCCTTACCTATTGCAAAACATGTTTTAGACTCTGAATTGTGACATTTGCACCCATATCTTGTACATAGCTTATTCCCATTTTTTCCAAAATTACCATGGGTAGTTTTGTTTAAATGTTTACGTACTGAGTTTGTACCTGCTAATACCTCATTATCTTCACTCCCTACTTTACTTATACAATTCATATCAATCTCATCAGCATCTACTTTGTCTTTTTTTTCCATCTCTCTCATACAGTATTCAGACTGTTAAACCATCTTTGCTATTTCAATAGCATCCCTCAGCATAGGATCATCTTACTCACTTCTCGGCGAGCTGAAATTGGAACCCTTCTCAATTGTTTGTTGGACGGGAATCGCATTTTCTTTCACCTCAATCTTATGTACATAACCTTTAAGTTCTCCCAATGTATCATTTAAAAGTTACTTGTATTCATCCACAATCTCATCAATGTTACCAATATCCACCAACATAACTTTCTCATGCGCTTGTGGATCAATCTTAATGTGAAGATCATACTGATTATGCCAACCCAAAATTGGTGGTCCATTCCTGGCCACATACATCTTCCCATCAACTTGTCTCTTCCCAAACTCAATCTTTGTCAACATATACCCCAATATGTCAATTGTCTCACCATGGTAACCTCTTGGATTTATGTCTTTAGGCAAAAGTCTGACTCCCGGCCACTCCTGTGAAAGTAATTCTTTAGGTATCATTTTAATACAATGACCCTGAATCAATCAGCTGAATTAAGTAAGGCTCCAGAACAATTGTAAGCAACGCAAACAGTATCTTATTTTATTCCTTTGTTTCCTCTCAAAATGAACAAAAGTGTCTCATGAGTTCATTGCTCTTCCACTCTTCCCACCTGTGTCTGTCACTCGATCCGCTCCAGAGCGCTAGTGTTCGTCGCCATAAATTTGTTGTGAATAAAGAAAAGCGTAGATTCAATGCAGCTTCAGTTCAGCTTTATGTAAAATCCAGTGTGGAAACAGACACAGTACAAGGTCCCTCGCTAGCTTCGCTCCTCTCCCTCAGTTCATCAACCGCCCCACATCGAATCCCCTAGACATTCTTAACATGGAATTGTCGGCATGAGGATCATGCAGAGAATTCCATCAATACATGAATACAACACAGAATTGCTACCACTCTGCTTAATTAGCATACAAATGGTGAGGCAAACCTGGTGCAAAGAATAAATCATTAATTTGCATTGGAAAGTAGCCCTAAAGTAACACATAGTAACACAATGTGCTACTTTGCACCAAGGAAGTGTACCATGGGTGGTACATGGATGTTCCTTTGGACCCAACAATTGGTTTCTGATGCTAACCACTATCTACTAACTTTGGTATAAAGGGATTTGCATCCAAAAACCATGCCTCCTTAAGGAAGGCGTAAAGTTGGGAAAAACATTTATGATCTACAAACCTTACCAACTTTGTATGTGTGTATTACAGTGTAGCACACTTGCAAACTGTTAAAATTTGTTAAAGCATGAAAATGTGTGCTGTAAGGTTACTCTTCCAGTATATAACCTAAGCTTGGCATCACACACACACTCTTGCACCATGGTGCATGGGTGTGTGCACTGGCACAAGGCAGCCTAAGATACGGCAGCACTAGATAAGAGATCAACAGCACCATATATCAGTATATATGGTGATGGTTAGGCCTGGGCAAAAATCCAATTATGCTGGAGTAATTAGAGTAATTTTAGTAATTCCACATTACTCTTTGATGTCAAATTACAGATAATAATGTGTTTACAACCACTTGCATAATTAGGAGTAATTTGGAGAAAAAGGTCCTAAAGTAAGAGCACATTTAGCAAGTGTGAGCTGCTGTTCGAAAAACTGTTTATGTTCTGTTGCATTTAGCTTACACTACATGGAATTCCATGGTATGCCCACTGCTAATGATGTTGTCCTCTCTCCTGGCCACACAACACAATGCACCACAGAAAATGTTGTTGCTGAGCTTCCTGAAAACATAATAACTCTGCCCCTTAATTTCTCCAGACAAAGCACGCTTAACATATAGGTGATCATTACAAGTCTGGCGGTCACTTGATCGCCAGACTCGCTGTGGCAGTTGGACCACCACCAGGGGGGTGGTCCAAGCGCCACATTATGACCAAGGCAGTCGTGCCGTGATTGGACCGCCAGCACTGCTTCGATTAAAGATACCAGTGGTTGCAGAGGTCCTAATCTGCCAGGGCAGCACTGCAAGCAACGCTGCCCTGAGTATTAAGACCTCGTACTCCGTCAGTGGTTTCATGGAGGTAACACCGACATGAAAAGGCTGTTGGAGAATGGGTGCAGTGGGCCCCAGAGGGCCTCTGCACTGCCCCACGCGCTTGACATGTCCCACTGGCCAGCAGACAGTGAACATTGCGAGGGTGCTGGTGCACCCTGCATCCTACTGTATTGCCACCAGCTCGATTATGAGCTGGAGACAATGCTGTAGGGTGTTTCTCGCTAGGCCAGAAGACTAGGTTCCGCCCGCCGACCTAGCAGGAAACTCTTAATGGGCCTGGCGGGGAGGTAGCCACTATGGCAGCAACCTCCCCGTCGGAAGTTTGGCAGACAGCCTAAACTGCTGCCGAATTCATAATCAGGCCCATAATGTTTACCAGCATGAATGACATGTGACTCCTACACCTTGTAGTCCTCCTTGTCTTAAATAACATTTCCTATACATTGATTGGTACACTTGTATAGCTCATTTCATGCTTGTGACATAAAACGCTCTGATGCCCTACAGTGGGATGTGTAGAGCTATAAAATAGATACATGTGAGAAAGGGACAAACGAGAAATGAAAGACATCTTTGCAGGGTGGTAGTGAGGAAATACGTGACAAAGGAGGTCATGGGGTTTCCAACAAAGATTGTTATACTGGGCATCACCAATGCTAAAGCCAACTCTGCCTAGTACCCTAAATAGGTCTAACACGTAAACCCTCCCCTCCTCACACTTTAGGTATCCCATGCCACTTATTCCTGTGGTGTGTGCCACTCAGATGAAGCAAGCATGGTTGAGAGGAGGTTGTGAGAGGAGTAAGAGGGGGACTGGCTCTTCCATTTGCTCCTCAGGCTCCGCCCCACTGACCACCACTGTTAGATAACATAATTCTCCCTCATAGTATATGTGTCTAGGTATCCTATGTTCTATTCTCTCTAGTTTTGCTAGTCATTTGATCGCCCCAATCTGTCTTTGAATTTTATATCGTCCTCTCCTTCTCCCTTTCTCAGTTTATGTCCACAGTTGTGTCCCACTCTCTTCCTTGGTCCCTTTGCGTGCCAACTTTCTGTGTGGTTGTTTTTTTCTGTCCCTCTCTCTCTCTCTCTTTTCCTCTTGCCCTCTTGGAACAATGTCCCCTCCACTCTTTGACTTAATGAAGACATTGGGGCTAATTATGAGTTTGGCGGTCCCGTCTTTGGCAGTCCAACCGCTGCCTCCTTGGTGGTCCTACTGCCCGATTACAATCTGTGCGGTTGGACCGCTTCCAGCGCCAACATTGAAGGTACTGCAACAGTGGCGGTGAGGACAGAAGCGGTCACTGGTGGCGGTACCAGCATTGGCTCCGCTGTGTGTATAAGACCTGCCTTTACACTAAAATTTTCATGGCGGGGACATCGCCATGAAAAGCTCGGCAGAAAGGCAGGTAAAGGGCCTCAAAAAAGGACTTCAAGGCAAATAAGCCCATTTGGATTGTGACCAGGGCCCATGTTGTTCCCCCTGATGCCGGCAATGTCAATGTGCACACAATTTGCCATGCACGACATGGTGCATGGAAACAGTGCACCCGACTTGCTGGAGGTTCAGCAGTGTAGTCAGCATTGAATTCAGGCTCTGTCCATGCTGCCACATTGACTGCGCAGCCGACACACCACCAGTCCGCGGGGATGTGATAGTGTGGCGCTTAGGATGCCACCGGCTTAGCGACGTTCTGACCACTGCCACGGTAGTCTGGCGGTCCGACTGCCAAAATCATAATGAAGCCCACTGTCATTATCACTCCTCTACTTGTTAAATGTTGTAGCTACAAAGAGATAATCTGACAACAGACACAACCTTTGTGGTGTAAATGGAACACTTCAGGATATCAATATTTCCTGGTGTGGCGACTGAAACAGGGAAACAACAGGGGAACTAGGACCCAAAAAATAATTGTCCCTAAGTGCCTCCTCCTCATTCCAGTAATTACTTTTTAGGTGATCCCCACCTCCTATGTGACAAAGAGCAAGAAGTACAAACCAAAACTCCACACACCCTATGAGTATAATAATGAGATGAGAATTATGTCCCCATTTTCAAAAGTTCTCGCTATTGAGAAGGACCTTGTCATCTGTGATAGTGAAGGGAAGCTCCCACACCTCATGGATGTAACTATCTCCCAACTTTTCATATCTGCCTACCGGAATAGTGGTCCACTAACACTGGATAGTGCATATAAATATATCCTAGTTGCTGTTGATTCTTGCTCTAGATTTGTGTGGGTGTGGCCACAACGCTCGGCTGGCGCTCGGACTGTTATTAAAGATTTGCGAGTCTTTGTCGGTACATATGCAGTTGCGGCGTTCCATTCGGACTAGGGCCCTGCTTTTGCGTCAAGGGCATTCAGGGACACCATGGCTTAGTTGGGGGTCCAGCTCCAGTACTCGTCTCCATTTCATCCCGAGGGAAATTCTGTAGCGGAGCGATTAAACCACGATTTAAAGCAATCCTTAACAGCCAGAGTCTTAGGTACGGGTTGAGTTGGCTATCCCACCTGTATGGAGTTTAGAGAGGACTAAATAACCTGCCTAGAAGGTCCCTGTGGGGCCGTACTTCATATGAGTGCCTGTTCGGAACACAAATGTTTGTTCCGTATCTTGAGGGTCCTGGTGTGGAGGCGGCGGAAACACCTTTTGACATAAATGATCGTGCCACTGTTTTACAGGAATTACAGCAGTTCCGTTAAGATAACTCTTCTAAAAGTGCCGCCTCCACAGGAATTAAGGATACGCCAGTAACACCTACCGGCTGGATTCCCAGGGTTGGGGATCTTGTGCGTGAAAAGGTTGCAGTGAAAAAAGAATTTGGCCCTCCTTATCGTGCACCAGTCCCTGTGTTGGGGATACACGGAACGAGAACTGTTATTCTACCACAGTTGCCAGGTGCCAAAGAAAATCGCTTTGTTTCTATTGACAATGTCAAGTTACAACATGTGGCCGATTCTACACAGCAGACTAAGAGGAACGTCCAGTAGTTCCCGAATCCCTCTCACTACTGGGGAAGACATTTCGCTTCAAGTTATCTATACCAACACTGTTGCCTCTCCGAGCTTGGGGAGGGTGGATGATGATCTCACATTAGTTCCACTGACAACGACCAACTTAGAAACATTTGATCAAGTCACCATGACTACTGACATGACGGATGGTGCTATCTACAGTGTACCATTACGAGAAACACCAACTCCTCCATTGAATACGGCGACGCCTTTTGCACGAACTGCCCCTGGTTACTTTGCCGACAACAACAATGGTCTATCGGACTCGTTTGCCTCTTCGACTCCTGATCTGTCAGGTCCACGTAAGTTGATATGTTGGCTTAAAGATAAGTATTTTGTTTTTCCATGGAACTATCTGTGGATTTTATTGACTATGGTAGCATTTTTTCTTTGGGTTGGGTTTGTCATTACCTTTTTTCTGTTGATACATGGTCATTTTCTTCCTGATCAGCGGTTGAACAAGTGGAGGAGGTGTTGAAACCACATTTCAACACCAAACAAATAGGGTTCGAAGAGACTTGTCCTCTGTGAACATTTCTGCAGTGCCGATTCCGGATGGGATTGTGTGGGATAAAGTAATGTTTGATATATACGGTCCCACTGAAATAATTCAAATACCATATGTACTAAAGTTATCTATGAATGATATATTAATACCAGGCATTGAATCTGATGATTGGGATGTGAAGACTGTTGATTCAATGATGACAGAATTACAATATTATACTGTCTATGAAAATGAAGACGTTTACCAGTTTAAAGAGAATTATGGTGACATGTTTTGCTATAATTATTATGGGCACCACTTCATCCACAAAGCAAGTAGTCCAAAAACTATATTTGACTATACGCAATGGGAACATTGCCCGACTCCCCAGCAAGGGAGTTCCAAAACTAATTTTGATAAATTTACGTATTTTTGTGGGCATCATCAAAAGGATGCTAAGTCATATTATTTTAGGTTAACACCGACTAAAGATAAACAAATGTTGTTGACCAACACGAAATTCATATAATCGGATTCCTTTGTTTCCCGATTGTCAATTGAAGGTTATGAATATTGGTCAAAAAATGTTGATTTGAAAAGTGTTTGGGGAACAACTAATTGGCAAACAAAGGGTAAAAAAACATTGTTTAGAGCATGTCTCATTCCCGTTCAAATGATCTTTTTAAATGAAACAGTACAACAGACTAGCTGTTTAGGCTATCAGAGAATTGAATATGCCTAGTATACCTGCCCCTGCAAAAATTAATAACTGGCAGAAATACATAAATGCCACTTTTAGTGAGCTTACTGAAATGGTACATTTGACACTTCATTGACACGTCCAGGCGGGTGGTTATTGTGGCCAATAGACACTAACGGGTGTCATCAACCTTTTGTCACCTCCAGACAAGTAGGTCAGACCCTCGCTATATATCACCAGAACATGCGGAAATAATTACTACATATAGTGTGGGAAAATTGTGCCAGCAATGGTTAAAATCATCCTCGCTAGATGCAGTTAAGACACATCTCACTCTACTGTCTAATAACACTGATTTACAAGATTTTTTGTCAGGCCTGAAGACGCCACGTAGGAAACGTTTCTTGTATGAGGTATACAATGAAATATGGAAACTTTCCCAACAAGAGGCTGCAGCCCGGTTAAGGCAGATAGATCAGGAAAGTTTGAAAAAGGCATTAGCTGTTGTGGATAATGGAATTCACACCTTGTCCGACCGGATATATACAATTAACAACATTGTTTCTTCTGCTATAGACAATATACGATCTGATATGTCTTCTTTATATCATGGACAAAGTCAGACCAGGTCCACTATGCAGTTGGGTTGGACGCTTCAGATGTTGAAGGCGAGTCGCGTTCCCTGGCAGCATATCAGTGCCAGGGAAATATTTTTTCCTTTAATTTAACGCAACAACAACAACTAATGGCTAAGAAGGAGGTGACTTATGTCATGCTCAATATTGAAAAGTTAGAAAGATTGCCTTTTACAGTCGCTGAGATCTCCTCTGCAGAGTGGTTAATACACGGGGTTATTAATCTGCCTATTTCTACATTACAATTCACTTCTTGTTTGAAACATGTTCCGGTAGGCAGATATGAAAAATTGGGAGATAGTTACATCCATGAGGTGTGGGAGCTTCCCTTCTTGTACAAATGCGTAAACGGCATGAAAGAGGTCTTTCTTAGCGGTAGTGAATGCAAGACTTCAGTCAGCCATTCGATGATTTTTAAGCAGCTGTCCTTGCATGGGGCGTGTAATGCCTCGGTTGCGAACTTGGCTTGCTCTTTGAAGGGAGTTCCAGTCCCCTTGATTAAACGCACATTCCAGGTGCTTTCAAACGGCAGCTACGTCCTCCACAATAGTGAAGACTGTTGCGGCATGCAGGCTGGAATAGTTTACATTGTTTCGGTCACTAAGGTCGTTACTTGCTGCGGGAGTGGGTTGTTTCCCCCCACTAAATTAAGGGAGGTAGCAGATATTTGGCCTCACATTGCTACTTCCAAGGTGAATTTCGACAAGTTAAGTAGACTAAAGGCTTTATTGTTTCAGAAGCATGTGGCCCTTACATCTGCACGCGAGACCTATGCTCTTCAGGTTGCAAGGTCATCGGCGGAAATACAGTCCCTGTTTAATACCAACTTTCTGAGCCACTTTGGTGAACTCGTGGGACGTATATTTAATGCGTCCAGCACAGCTGGAGTAGCAGATTTTTTCAAAGCCGTTGGTGTAGGTTTCGTTCACACCTTCTCTTCCATATTCGGTTTAATACCTTTAGCTATTCATTCAATTTTCTGTAGCATTTTTGGGGGATTTCCGATAACTTTGTCTAACTTTGTCTTTATTAGCTGGCATTTTACTATTGCTGTTGTTTTTTCGCAATGGCTGTGTGATAAACAGTGTGATAGAATGAAATAAAACAAGACCGTGAAACTGGTTATTGTAAAATAACAGTGTGAGGTTAAATGAAATACATCTAGGGCAAAGTGCACTGAGGCCTAATACATTAAGCAAACGCTCATAAAGCTATATTAAAAAGGGCTACACTACACCCTCCCCTTGTCAGTAGAAAGTGGTTTAATTCTAAACTAAAAAATGCCGTAGGCTAAAATATAATTAAAACCCTAACAAATTTCCACAAGTCAAGAGGACATCAAAGCATATTCATCCTAAATTTAAAAAATGAGCATGCGGCAAAATGCCAAATTCAAATCATAATGTCATTTTAAAACAAATCCAATTCAAACAGTGGTCATGGAAAGCAGGAGAGTCTCCACTTCGGCAGATGACAAAACCAGAAAATCCACGCCAAAGACTATCAAGGAGCAGGTGTGTTCCAAAGCCCCAGTGTCAACCAAGCGGCATCCCGCGTAGAACCTGTAAACGAGTCAATGTCAACTTCCTCCAGGAAGGGTATCTCGTAAGTAGCCTATCGCAGCAAATGTAGCCACAGCGCACATGTCTGGTAATGAGCCCTCATCGGGAACATCAACAGATCAGCTTCAATCACTGGGGGGCGCTGCTGTGGGAGACAGACGTCTAGTGTATGTTCAAAAGAGCACCAACTACACCGAAACACAGGCTGCTCACAATCCAAAACCGTTCGGAATCTCCCTCTGTGTGTGAGGAAGATTCAGCTCTCTCCTACACAAAGATATGGGTTAAAATGATAATTATTCCTCAGCAAGGTAAGATTTATTTTCTTGACTTATTATTGGTGGAAAAGCTTTGTCCATTAGTTTGCTCACTTCTGTTCTGTTTCATGTGCATCAGTTTGCATATTCTGGTTTTATGAGTATGCATAATATTGGGCTCTTCTGTGCATGTGCATACTTCGAATAGAGTGGTGCATAGCACAGTGTAGTGGTGCACAGTGGCGAAGAGTGGAGTGGTGCAGAGTAAAGATACACAGAGTGGAGTAGAGAGGCATAGAGTAGAGTGGAATATCAGAGAAAAATGGCATAGAGTTGAGTAATGCAGAAGGCAGTGGCGCAGAGTAAAGTAGAGAGGCATAAACTGCAGTGGCATAGCGTGCAGAGTAGATAAGAGTGGCACAGAATGCAGTGGTGTAGAATGGTACAGAGTAGAATAGTATAGAGTGGTGCAGACTAGAGTATAGTGCTGTTGTTGTGCGGTTCCTAGTTGGTAATAGACTGCATGTTTAGGAATGCAGAACGGTAAAGTATAGGAGACTGAGTCTATTCATGCAGTTAGTAACTGCTGACCTAATTCCTGGCTAGCTCATAGTACCTATTCCAAACCTCCAAACCTTCTGGGTTATAAGGTGATTATAGTAACCTGAACATGATACTTCAACTCCCCATGGAAGCCGTGGAAATAAACATACCCCTTTCGTAGGGTTACTCATGCATACAAAGGCAACATAAAAAGATGTGAAATAAGTTTGCAATACATTTGTTGAAACATTTGCAATATAGCATATAAAGAGTGAGCTGCAATAATTAGGCAGATAAAACAAAGCAAGGTAATCAGCATTACAAACATGCTAAAGAACATGAAGAATCCAACCATGATGTATGTGGTTCTAGATTTACTAGAGAATCCCTATGTCTACTTTGACAGCATACTGGTTGTAACCCTCTGCTTGGCCTGATCTAAGTGATCAGCCCCCGACCCATGCCCAAAAACAGTGTAAAGAATCAGCCTGTGATGTAAATGCCAATCCTCTCAGGATGCGGGCAGATCAGCACCAGCTGAGTTGAATGTCACACATCGTGCGTCCCGCGATAGTCGTGGTTGGAATGGCCTCTGCCCTCCTTGCATCAGTGCACTGTTTATATAATAAACCAAACCACATTGGAAATATACTTCCGGTGCAATGCTGTGTCTAGGTAATAGAAGCTGTCTCCTTAACGGACAACACAAGGTAGCATATCGTGTCCCACGTACCATAGTCTTGGACAGAAAGTACTAAATATCTTTCATGCAAAGGCTAACTAAACTAGTAGCATTTTCCTTGCTTGCCTAGACTAAAGCACCCTGATAAAAGTTTGTAAAAGGCACTGCTAAAAGGCAGACTTATTAAAATGAATAAAATATGAATATGCATGAAGTAGAAAACTAAGCTAAAACAGGGGTGAACAACCTGAGTCTTAGAGATGCTCACAACACATAGAGTACAGTAGCATTAAGTGTAGTGGTATACATTGAAGTAGTGTAGAGTGGAGTTGTGTGGCGTAGAGTTCAGTGGCAGAGAGTGCAATGTTGCAGAGTGGAGTGTCAGACTGCAGTGGTGTAGGGTTGAGTAGAGGGGCATTGAGAGCAGTGGCATAGAATAGAGTAATGCAGAGCAGAGTGCAGTGGTATAGATGTAGGAGGCTGGACTGGCTTGTAGTGAGTACCAAGGGGTACTTGCACCTTGCACCAGGCCCAGTTATCCCTTATTAGTGTATAGGGTGTCTAGCAGCTTAGGCTGATAGATAATGGTAGCTTAGCAGAGCAGCTTAGGCTGAACTAGGAGACATGTGAAGCTACTACAGTACCACTTAGTGTCATATGCACAATATCATAAGAAAACACAATACACAGTTATACTAAAAATAAAGGTACTTTATTTTTGACAATATGCCAAAGTATCTTAGATTGTGCCCTCAGTGAGAGGATAGGAAATATACACAAGATATATATACACAATAGCAAAAATATGCAGTATAGTCTTAGAAAACAGTGCAAACAATGTATAGTTACAATAGGATGCAATGGGGAAACATAGGGATAGGGGCAACACAAACCATATACTCCAAAAGTGGAATGCGAACCACGAATGGACCCCAAACCTATGTGACCTTGTAGAGGGTCGCTGGGACTATTAGAAAATAGTGAGAGTTAGAAAAATAACCCTCCCCAAGACCCTGAAAAGTGAGTGCAAAGTGCACTAAAGTTCCCCTAAGGACAAAATAGTCGTGTTAGAGGAATAATGCAGGAAAGACACAAACCAGCAATGCAACAACTGTGGATTTCCAATCTAGGGTACCTGTGGAACAAGGGGACCAAGTCCAAAAGTCACAAGCAAGTCGGAGATGGGCAGATGCCCAGGAAATGCCAGCTGCGGGTGCAAAGAAGCTTCGACTGGACAGAAGAAGCTGAGGTTTCTGCAGGAACAAAAAGGGCTAGAGACTTCCCCTTTGGGGGACTGATTCCTCTCGCCTTGGAGAGTCGTGCAGAAGTGTTTTCCCGCCGGAAGGACGCCAACAAGCCTTGCTACACGCAAATCGTGCGTTTGGCGTTTTTGGACGCTGCTGGGGCCCAGGAGGGACCAGGAGGTCGCAAATTGGACCTGAAGAGAGAGGGGACGTCGAGAAAGAAAAAGAGCCCTCACTGAAGCAGGTAGCACCCGGAGAAGTGCCAGAAACAGGCACTACGAGGATGCGTGAAACGGTGCTCGCCGAAGTTGCACAAAGGAGTCCCACGTGGCCGGAGACCAACTTAGAAAGTCGTGCAATGCAGGTTAGAGTGCCGTGGACCCAGGCTTGGCTGTGCACAAAGGATTTCCGCCGGAAGTGCACAGGGGCCGGAGTAGCTTGCACAGTCACGGTTCCCAGCAATGCAGCCCAGCGAGGTGAGGCAAGGACTTACCTCCACCAAACTTGGGCTGAAGAGTCACTGGACTGTGGGGGTCACTTGGAAAGAGTCGCTGGATTCGAGGGACCTCGCTCGTCGTGCTGAGAGGAGACCCAAGGGACCGGTAATGCAGCTTTTTGGTGCCTGCGGTTGCAGGGGGAAGATTCCGTCGACCCACGGGAGATTTCTTCGGAGCTTCTGGTGCAGAGAGGAGGCAGACTACCCCCACAGCATGCACAAGCAGGAAAACAGTCGAGAAGGCGGCAGGATCAGCGTTACAGAGTTGCAGTAGTCGTCTTTGCTACTATGTTGCAGGTTTGCAGGCTTCCAGCGCGGTCAGCGGTCGTTTCCTTATCAGAAGGTGAAGAGAGAGATGCAGAGGAACTCGGATGAGCTCTTGCATTCGTTATCTAAAGTTTCCCCAGAGACAGAGACCCTAAATAGCCAGAAAAGAGGGTTTGGCTACCTAGGAGAGAGGATAGGCTAGCAACACCTGAAGGAGCCTATCACAAGGAGTCTCTGACGTCACCTGGTGGCACTGGCCACTCAGAGCAGTCCAGTGTGCCAGCAGCACCTCTGTTTCCAAGATGGCAGAGGTCTGGAGCACACTGGAGGAGCTCTGGACACCTCCCAGGGGAGGTGCAGGTCAGGGGAGTGGTCACTCCCCTTTCCTTTGTCCAGTTTCACGCCAGAGCAGGGGCTAAGGGGTCCCTGAACCGGTGTAGACTGGCTTATGCAGAATTGGGCACATCTGTGCCCAAGAAAGCATTTCCAGAGGCTGGGGGAGGCTACTCCTCCCCTGCCTTCACACCATTTTCCAAAGGGAGAGGGTGTCACACCCTCTCTCAGAGGAAGTTCTTTGTTCTGCCATCCTGGGCCAGGCCTGGCTGGACCCCAAGAGGGCAGATGCCTGTCTGAGGGGTTGGCAGCAGCAGCAGCTGCAGTGAAACCCCAGGAAGGGCAGTTTGGCAGTACCAGGGTCTGTGCTACAGACCACTGGGATCATGGGATTGTGCCAACTATGCCAGGATGGCATAGAGGGGGCAATTCCATGATCATAGACATGTTACATGGCCATATTCGTAGTTACCATTGTGAAGCTACATATAGGTAGTGACCTATATGTAGTGCACGCGTGTAATGGTGTCCCCGCACTCACAAAGTTCAGGGAATTGGCTCTGAACAATGTGGGGGCACCTTGGCTAGTGCCAGGGTGCCCTCACACTAAGTAACTTTGCACCTAACCTTTACCAGGTAAAGGTTAGACATATAGGTGACTTATAAGTTACTTAAGTGCAGTGTAAAATGGCTGTGAAATAACGTGGACGTTATTTCACTCAGGCTGCAGTGGCAGGCCTGTGTAAGATTTGTCAGAGCTCCCTATGGGTGGCAAAAGAAATGCTGCAGCCCATAGGGATCTCCTGGAACCCCAATACCCTGGGTACCTCAGTACCATATACTAGGGAATTATAAGGGTGTTCCAGTAAGCCAATGTAAATTGGTAAAAATGGTCACTAGCCTGTTAGTGACAATTTGGAAAGAAATGAGAGAGCATAACCACTGAGGTTCTGGTTAGCAGATCCTCAGTGAGACAGTTAGTCACTACACAGGTAACACATTCAGGCACACTTATGAGCACTGGGGCCCTGGGTTACCAGGGTCCCAGTGACACATACAACTAAAACAACATATATACAGTGAAAAATGGGGGTAACATGCCAGGCAAGATGGTACTTTCCTACAATAGAGTGCAGTGATATAGAGTGCAGCTGTATACAGTGCATTAGTGAAGAGTGCAGTGGTTGAGTGTAGAGTGGTGTTGAATGCATTGGCATAGAGTGGAGTGGAATAGAGTAGAATTAAATGGTGCAGAGTTGAGTGGTGCAGGGTAAAGTGTAGTTGTGTAGATTGTGATGGTGTATGGTAATATGGTGTTAAGTGCAGTGGCAAAGAGTGCAGTGGTGCAGAATACATTAGAGTGGCAGACAGTGGACTGGCGTAGAGAACAGGTGTAGGAAGCTGACCTGGTGTGTGGTGGGTATCTAAGGTACCTGCACCTTATAATGGGTGCAGGTATCCCCTCTTAGGGAAGTGTAAGTAATGTCTAGAAGCCAGGCTCTCTAGAGGTAGCTCTGGATGAGCAGCCAAGGCTCATCTAGGAGACAAGCAATGCTCATGCAAAACCACTGTAGTCACACATACACTTACACACTTGAAAGAAAACACTCAGGGGGTCATTACAACCCTGGCGAACGGTGTTAAAGCTGCGGTAATACCACAAACAGGCCGGCGGACCAAAAAAGGGAATTATGACCGTGGCGGAAACCGCCAACATAGACAGCCACTTTAACACACCAACCGCCACGGCGGTACAGACAAGCAGCATGGTGGTCACCGCCAACAGACAGGCAGGAGACAATGTACCGCCCACAGTATTACAACCCGCCAATCCGCCACCTTTTCCGGAGTGGATTCACCGTGGATAAAAACACGGCAGAAACAGCTTTTGCAATGGGAAAACGCTCACCTTAACACACGCCACGAGGAAGGAGGCCACCGTGGAGCCCGAACTCCAAATACTCCCTGCGCTTGTATACCTGCTCTTCTACTAACATCAGCAACGTAGGCGCCAAAGACAACAGTGAGTACTGCACCTACGACATAGGGGAGGGGGGAGGCAAAAGTCAGGGGGACATACACGCAACACCCCCACCCCCAATCCGACCCTCACCTACTACAACACACACCAATGCATTTCCAAACAGCACAGTAATAACCCACAACCCCCCCGGAAGAATGCAAAGACAAAAGGAAATCAGTCCAAACATTGGAATGTATTAAAATAGAGTAACTAAATATATACAGATACTGTAGGAAAGTACCATCTTGCCTGGCATGTTACCCCCATTTTTTCACTGTATATATGTTGTTTTAGTTGTATGTGTCACTGGGACCCTGGTAACCCAGGGCCCCAGTGCTCATAAGTGTGCCTGAATGTGTTACCTGTGTAGTGACTAACTGTCTCACTGAGGCTCTGCTAATCAGAACCTCAGTGGTTATGCTCTCTCATTTATTTCCAAATTGTCACTGACAGGCTAGTGACCATTTTTACCAATTTACATTGGCTTACTGGAACACCCTTATAATTCCCTAGTATATGGTACTGAGGTACCCAGGGTATTGGGGTTCCAGGAGATCCCTATGGGCTGCAGCATTTCTTTTGCCACCCATAGGGAGCTCTGACAATTCTTACACAGGCCTGCCACTGCAGCCTGAGTGACATAACGTCCACGTTATTTCACAGCCATTTTACACTGCACTTAAGTAACTTATAAGTCACCTATATGTCTAACCTTTACCTGGTAAAGGTTAGGTGCAAAGTTACTTAGCGTGAGGGCACCCTGGCACTAGCCAAGGTGCCCCCTCATTGTTCAGAGCCAATTCCCTGAACTTTGTGAGTGCGGGGACACCATTACACGCGTGCACTACATATAGGTCACTACCTATATGTGGCTTCACAATGGTAACTCCGAATATGGCCATGTAACATGTCTATGATCATGGAATTGCCCCCTCTATGCCATCCTGGCATAGTTGGCACAATCCCATGATCCCAGTGGTCTGTAGCACAGACCCTGGTACTGCCAAACTGCCCTTCCTGGGGTTTCACTGCAGCTGCTGCTGCTGCCAACCCCTCAGACAGGCAGCTGCCCTCCTGGGGTCCAGCCAGGCCTGGCCCAGGATGGCAGAACAAAGAACTTCCTCTGAGAGAGGGTGTGACACCCTCTCCCTTTGGAAAATGGTGTGAAGGCAGGGGAGGAGTAGCCTCCCCCAGCCTCTGGAAATGCTTTGTTGGGCACAGATGTGCCCAATTCTGCATAAGCCAGTCTACACCGGTTCAGGGACCCCTTAGCCCCTGCTCTGGCGCGAAACTGGACAAAGGAAAGGGGAGTGACCACTCCCCTGACCTGCACCTCCCCTGGGAGGTGTCCAGAGCTCCTCCAGTGTGCTCCAGACCTCTGCCATCTTGGAAACAGAGGTGCTGCTGGCACACTGGACTGCTCTGAGTGGCCAGTGCCACCAGGTGACGTCAGAGACTCCTGCTGATAGGCTCCTTCAGGTGTTAGTAGCCTATCCTCTCTCCTAGGTAGCCAAACCCTCTTTTCTGGCTATTTAGGGTCTCTGTCTCTAGGGAAACTTTAGATAACGAATGCATGAGCTCAGCCGAGTTCCTCTGCATCTCCCTCTTCACCTTCTGATAAGGAAACGACCGCTGACCGCGCTGGAAGCCTGCAAACCTGCAACATAGTAGCAAAGACGACTACTGCAACTCTGTAACGCTGATCCTGCCGCCTTCTCAACTGTTTTCCTGCTTGTGCATGCTGTGGGGGTAGCCTGCCTCCTCTCTGCACCAGAAGCTCCGAAGAAATCTCCCGTGGGTCGACGGAATCTTCCCCCTGCAACCGCAGGCACCAAAAAGCTGCATTACCGGTCCCTTGGGTCTCCTCTCAGCACGACGAGCGAGGTCCCTCGAATCCAGCGATGCTGTCCAAGTGACCCCCAAAGTCCAGTGACTCTTCAGCCCAAGTTTGGTGGAGGTAAGTCCTTGCCTCACCTCGCTGGGCTGCATTGCTGGGAACCGCGACTTTGCAGCTACTCCGGCCCCTGTGCACTTCCGGCGGAAATCCTTTGTGCACAGCCAAGCCTGGGTCCACGGCACTCTAACCTGCATTGCACGACTTTCTAAGTTGGTCTCCGGCGACGTGGGACTCCTTTGTGCAACTTCGGCGAGCACCGTTTCACGCATCTTCGTAGTGCCTGTTTCTGGCACTTCTCCGGGTGCTACCTGCTTCAGTGAAGGCTCTTTGTCTTGCTCGACGTCCCCTCTCTCTTCAGGTCCAATTTGCGACCTCCTGGTCCCTCCTGGGCCCCGGCAGCGTCCAAAAACGCCAAACGCACGATTTGCGGGTAGCAAGGCTTGTTGGCATCCTTCCGGCGGGAAAACACTTCTGCACGACTCTCCAAGGCAAGAGGGAACCGTCCACCAAAGGGGAAGTCTCTAGCCCTTTTCGTTCCTGCAGAAACCTCAGCTTCTTCTGTCCAGTCGAAGCTTCTTTGCACCCGCAGCTGGCATTTCCTGGGCATCGGCCCATCTCCGACTTGCTTGTGACTTTTGGACTTGGTCCCCTTGTTCCACAGGTACCCTAGATTGGAAATCCACAGTTGTTGCCTTGCTGGTTTGTGTATTTCCTGCATTATTCCTCTAACACAACTATTTTGTCCTTAGGGGAACTTTAGTGCACTTTGCACTCACTTTTTAGGGTCTTGGGGAGGGTTATTTTTCTAACTCTCACTATTTTCTAATAGTCCCAGCGACCCTCTACAAGGTCACATAGGTTTGGGGTCCATTCGTGGTTCGCATTCCACTTTTGGAGTATATGGTTTGTGTTGCCCCTATCCCTATGTTTCCCCATTGCATCCTATTGTAACTATACATTGTTTGCACTGTTTTCTAAGACTATACTGCATATTTTTGCTATTGTGTATATATATCTTGTGTATATTTCCTATCCTCTCACTGAGGGTACACTCTAAGATACTTTGGCATATTGTCATAAAAATAAAGTACCTTTATTTTTAGTATAACTGTGTATTGTGTTTTCTTATGATATTGTGCATATGACACTAAGTGGTACTGTAGTAGCTTCACACGTCTCCTAGTTCAGCCTAAGCTGCTCTGCTAAGCTACCATTATCTATCAGCCTAAGCTGCTAGACACCCTATACACTAATAAGGGATAACTGGGCCTGGTGCAAGGTGCAAGTACCCCTTGGTACTCACTACAAGCCAGTCCAGCCTCCTACATTGGTTGTGCAGTGGTGGGATAAGTGCTTGAGACTACTTACCACTCTTGTCATTGTACTTTTCATAAGAGAAAAATATACAAAACAAAGTCAGTGTATATACACATAGCCAAAAAGTTTTGCATTTCCTCTTTTCACTCTTTTCTAAGTGCTGAAAAGTACTCCTAAACTTTCAAAAAGTTCTTAAAAGTTTAAAAAGTTTTTTTCTGTCTTTCCAAAAAGTTCTGAAAACTTTTGTCTCTTTCTCTATCACTTTAACTCTCTCAAAAAAATGTCTGGCACAGGCCAAGGTGTTGATCTGTCCAAACTTGCATATGACAACCTTAGCTGGAAAAGAGCAAGGAGTCTCTGTATAGAGAGAGATTTGAGTGTAGGGAAGAATCCTGCCTTGGAACTGTTAATTAACATGCTTAGAGAACAGGATAAGGCCAGAGGTGGCCCATCTGTTGAAAAAGTACCTAATAGTTCCCAATCTGATTCAGGGACTCCCCCAGGAAAAGATTCAGGAAAGAAACTTCCTAGCCTGCCCATTACTAGACAATCTAGCATAGATGGTAATGATGATGAGCCACACCAAAGAAATAGTGTTGTCTCACATCATAGCAAAAGCATTTATTCTCACCATACTGGTAGTAATGTTTCTGTAAACCAAGCTGTTAAGTTGGCTTCTGTAAGGGACAGGTCTCCTTCTGTTCATTCCCATCATAGCTCTGTTTCTAGAAATGTCCCTCCCACCAACCCTGATGACAGAATGTTAGAGAGGGAACTCAATAAATTGAGGGTGGAACAAACCAGACTGAAGCTTAAAAAGCAACAGCTGGATTTGGATAGACAGTCTTTTGAATTAGAGAAGGAAATACAGAAGTTGGGTTTAGATACCCATGGTGGCAGCAGCAGTATTCCCCATAGTCATCCTGCAAAAGTGCATGATTCCAGGAATCTGCACAAGATAGTTCCCCCTTATAAGGAGGGGGATGACATTAACAAGTGGTTTGCTGCACTTGAGAGGGCCTGTGTTGTACAGGATGTCCCTCAAAGGCAGTGGGCTGCTATCCTATGGCTATCATTTAGTGGAAAAGGTAGGGATAGGCTCCTTACTGTGAAAGAAAATGATGCCTATAATTTCCAAGTTCTTAAGAATGCACTCCTGGATGGTTATGGCTTAACCACTGAACAGTACAGGATAAAGTTCAGAGAGACCAAAAAGGAGTCTTCACAAGACTGGGTTGATTTCATTGACCAGGCAGTGAAGGCCTTGGAGGGGTGGTTACATGGCAGTAAAGTTACTGATTATGACAGCCTGTATAACTTGATCCTGAGGGAGCATATTCTTAATAATTGTGTGTCTGATTTGTTGCACCAGTACTTGGTGGACTCTGATCTGACCTCTCCCCAAGAATTGGGAAAGAAGGCAGACAAATGGGTCAGAACAAGAGTGAACAGAAAAGTTCATACAGGGGGTGACAAAGATGGCAACAAAAAGAAGGATGGTAAGTCTTCTGACAAGGGTGGGGACAAATCTAAAAATGAGTCTTCATCAGGCCCACAAAAACACTCTGGTGGGGGTGGTGGGTCCAAATCCTCCTTTAATCAGAACAAGGAAAAGAAACCATGGTGCTATTTATGTAAAATAAAAGGCCATTGGACAACAGATCCCAGTTGTCCAAAGAAAGGCACCACAGCTCCTACCACTATAACCCCTACTGCTACACCTAGTGTCCCTACTAATATCAGTGGTGGTGGGAGCAAACCTACTAATAGCCAATCCAAGGGAGTAGCTGGGCTCACTTTTGGTAATTTAGTTGGGGTTGGTCTGATTAGGGAGACCACAGAGGCTACTTTAGTCTCTGAAGGGGCTATTGATTTAGCCACTTTGGTTGCTTGCCCCCATAACTTGGAGAAGTACAAGCAACTAACCCTAATAAATGGTGTTGAGTTCCAGGCCTACAGGGACACAGGTGCCAGTGTCACAATGGTGATTGAGAAACTGGTGCACCCTGAACAACACATACTTGGACACCAGTACCAAGTAACCGATGCTCACAACATAACACAAAGCCACCCCATGGCTGTTGTAAATCTCAACTGGGGGGGGGTAACTGGTCCAAAGAAAGTTGTGGTAGCTTCAGATTTACCTGTAGACTGTCTATTAGGGAATGATTTGGAGACATCAGCTTGGTCAGATGTGGAGTTGGAGCCCCATGCAGCAATGCTGGGCATCCCAGGGCATATTTTTGCTTTGACAAGGGTTCAGGCCAAAAAGCAAAAAGGACAGGGAAGCTTGGATCCTGGAACAATGGACCAAGTGCTCCCTAAAGCTAGGGCTAGTAGAAGCAAACCACTTCCTACTATCCCTCCCTCTACAGTGGATTCAACTTCTGAGGAAGAAGAATTCCCTCCCTGTGCAGAACCTACACCAGAGGAGCTGGAAGCAGACACTGCTGAGCTTTTGGGTGAAGGGGGGCCTGCCAGAGAGGAGCTGAGTGTGGCACAGCAAACCTGTCCCACATTAGAGGGTCTCAGACAGCAAGCTGTCAAACAGGCTAATGGGGATGTCAGTGACTCTCACAGAGTTTACTGGGAGGACAACCTCTTGTACACTGAGCATAGGGATCCTAAACCTGGAGCTGCCAGGAGATTAGTGATTCCTCAGGAGTACAGAAAGTTCCTCCTAACACTGGCACATGACATTCCCTTAGCTGGGCATCTAGGACAAATGAAAACTTGGGACAGGTTTGTTCCCCTGTTTCATTGGCCTAGGATGTCTGAGGACACAAAAGAATTTTGCAAGTCCTGTGAAACCTGTCAAGCCAGTGGCAAGACAGGTGGCACTCCAAAGGCACCCCTTATCCAACTGCCTGTGGTTGGGGTTCCCTTTGAAAGGGTAGGGGTTGACATAGTTGGCCCCCTTGACCCTCCTACTGCTTCAGGCAATAGGTTTATCTTGGTGGTAGTGGACCATGCCACAAGATACCCTGAAGCAATTCCTTTAAGGACCACTACAGCTCCTGCAGTGGCAAAGGCCCTCCTGGGAATATTTTCCAGGGTGGGCTTCCCAAAGGAAGTAGTATCAGACAGAGGAAGCAATTTCATGTCTGCATACTTAAAGGCCATGTGGAAGGAGTGTGGTGTAACGTACAAGTTCACAACACCCTATCATCCACAAACAAATGGACTGGTGGAGAGATTTAATAAAACTCTCAAAGGCATGATTATGGGACTCCCTGAAAAACTCCGCAGGAGATGGGATATCCTTCTACCATGCCTCCTTTTTGCCTACAGGGAGGTACCCCAGAAAGGAGTGGGCTTCAGCCCCTTTGAACTTCTTTTTGGACACCCTGTTAGGGGTCCACTCACACTTGTAAAGGAGTGTTGGGAACAACCTTTAAAAGCTCCTAAGCAGGATATTGTGGATTATGTACTTGGCCTCAGATCAAGGATGGCTGAGTACATGAAAAAGGCCAGTAAAAACCTTCAGGCCAGCCAAGAGCTCCAGAAGCAATGGCATGATCAGAAGGCTGTTTTGGTTCAGTACCAACCAGGGCAGAAAGTGTGGGTCTTGGAGCCTGTGGCCCCAAGAGCACTCCAAGATAAATGGAGTGGTCCCCACACAATTGTTGAAAAGAAGGGTGAAGTCACCTATTAAGTTGACTTAGGCACTGCCAGGAGTCCCCTTAGGATGCTCCATGTCAACCGCCTGAAACCCTACTATGACAGGGCTGATCTCACCCTGCTCATGGCAACAGATGAGGGACAGGAAGAAGATAGTTATCCTCTACCTGATCTCTTCTCTTCCACAGAACAAGATGCTCTTGTGGAAGGTGTAGTTTTGGCTGATTGTCTTACTGCTGAGGAGAAAGATAATTGCATAAATCTCCTAGGACAATTTTCAGAACTCTTCTCTACTGTGCCAGGCACCACTTCTTGGTGTGAGCACACTATAGATACTGGAGACAGTTTACCTGTCAAAAGTAAGATCTATAGGCAGCCTGACCATGTCAGGGACTGCATAAAGCAAGAAGTTCAGAAAATGTTGGAACTAGGAGTGGTTGAGCACTCTGACAGTCCATGGGCTTCTCCTGTGGTACTCGTACCAAAACCCAATTCTAAAGATGGAAAGAAGGAAATGAGGTTTTGTGTAGACTATAGAGGTCTCAACTTGGTAACCAAAACTGATGCTCACCCTATACCCAGGGCAGATGAGCTCATAGATACACTGGCATCTGCCAAGTATCTAAGCACTTTTGATTTGACTGCAGGGTATTGGCAGATCAAATTGTCAGAAGATGCTAAACCTAAGACTGCATTTTCTACCATTGGAGGACATTACCAGTTTACTGTAATGCCTTTTGGTTTGAAAAATGCACCTGCCACTTTTCAGAGGTTGGTGAACACAGTCCTGCAAGGGCTGGAAGCTTTCAGTGCAGCATATTTGGACGATATAGCTGTCTTTAGATCCAGTTGGGATGATCACCTGGTCCACCTATGGAAAGTTTTGGAGGCTCTGCAAAAGGCAGGCCTCACTATCAAGGCTTCAAAGTGCCAGATAGGGCAGGGTAAGGTGGTTTATCTGGGACACCTTGTTGGTGGGGAACAGATTGCACCACTTCAGGGGAAAATCCAAACTATTATTGATTGGGTTCCCCCTACCACTCAGACTCAGGTGAGAGCCTTCCTAGGCCTCACTGGGTATTACAGGAGGTTCATTAAGAACTATGGCTCCATTGCAGCCCCTCTTAATGACCTCACATCCAAGAAAATGCCTAAAAAGGTATTGTGGACAGCAAGCTGTCAGAAAGCTTTTGAGGAGCTCAAGCAGGCCATGTGCTCTGCACCTGTCCTGAAAAGCCCTTGTTACTCTAAAAAATTCTATGTCCAAACTGATGCATCTGAATTAGGAGTAGGGGCAGTCCTATCACAACTTAATTCTGAGGGCCAGGATCAACCTGTTGCTTTTATTAGTAGGAGGTTGACCCCTAGAGAAAAGCGTTGGTCTGCCATTGAGAGGGAGGTCTTTGCTGTGGTCTGGGCTCTGAAGAAGTTGAGGCCATACCTGTTTGGCACTCACTTCATTGTTCAGACAGACCACAAACCTCTACTTTGGCTAAAACAAATGAAAGGTGAAAATCCTAAATTGTTGAGGTGGTCCATATCCCTACAGGGAATGGACTATACAGTGGAACATAGACCTGGGAGTAGCCACTCCAATGCAGATGGACTCTCCAGATATTTCCACTTAGACAATGAAGACTCATCAGGTCATGGCTAGTCTTATTGTCCTTCGTTTGGGGGGGGTGGTTGTGTAGGAAAGTACCATCTTGCCTGGCATGTTACCCCCATTTTTTCACTGTATATATGTTGTTTTAGTTGTATGTGTCACTGGGACCCTGGTAACCCAGGGCCCCAGTGCTCATAAGTGTGCCTGAATGTGTTACCTGTGTAGTGACTAACTGTCTCACTGAGGCTCTGCTAATCAGAACCTCAGTGGTTATGCACTCTCATTTCTTTCCAAATTGTCACTGACAGGCTAGTGACCATTTTTACCAATTTACATTGGCTTACTGGAACACCCTTATAATTCCCTAGTATATGGTACTGAGGTACCCAGGGTATTGGGGTTCCAGGAGATCCCTATGGGCTGCAGCATTTCTTTTGCCACCCATAGGGAGCTCTGACAATTCTTACACAGGCCTGCCACTGCAGCCTGAGTGAAATAACGTCCACGTTATTTCACAGCCATTTTACACTGCACTTAAGTAACTTATAAGTCACCTATATGTCTAACCTTTACCTGGTAAAGGTTAGGTGCAAAGTTACTTAGTGTGAGGGCACCCTGGCACTAGCCAAGGTGCCCCCACATTGTTCAGAGCCAATTCCCTGAACTTTGTGAGTGCGGGGACACCATTACACGCGTGCACTACATATAGGTCACTACCTATATGTGGCTTCACAATGGTAACTCCGAATATGGCCATGTAACATGTCTATGATCATGGAATTGCCCCCTCTATGCCATCCTGGCATAGTTGGCACAATCCCATGATCCCAGTGGTCTGTAGCACAGACCCTGGTACTGCCAAACTGCCCTTCCTGGGGTTTCACTGCAGCTGCTGCTGCTGCCAACCCCTCAGACAGGCAGCTGCCCTCCTGGGGTCCAGCCAGGCCTTGCCCAGGATGGCAGAACAAAGAACTTCCTCTGAGAGAGGGTGTGACACCCTCTCCCTTTGGAAAATGGTGTGAAGGCAGGGGAGGAGTAGCCTCCCCCAGCCTCTGGAAATGCTTTGTTGGGCACAGATGTGCCCAATTCTGCATAAGCCAGTCTACACCGGTTCAGGGACCCCTTAGCCCCTGCTCTGGCGCGAAACTGGACAAAGGAAAGGGGAGTGACCACTCCCCTGACCTGCACCTCCCCTGGGAGGTGTCCAGAGCTCCTCCAGTGTGCTCCAGACCTCTGCCATCTTGGAAACAGAGGTGCTGCTGGCACACTGGACTGCTCTGAGTGGCCAGTGCCACCAGGTGACGTCAGAGACTCCTGCTGATAGGCTCCTTCAGGTGTTAGTAGCCTATCCTCTCTCCTAGGTAGCCAACCCCTCTTTTCTGGCTATTTAGGGTCTCTGTCTCTGGGGAAACTTTAGATAACGAATGCATGAGCTCAGCCGAGTTCCTCTGCATCTCCCTCTTCACCTTCTGATAAGGAAACGACCGCTGACCGCGCTGGAAGCCTGCAAACCTGCAACATAGTAGCAAAGACGACTACTGCAACTCTGTAACGCTGATCCTGCCGCCTTCTCGACTGTTTTCCTGCTTGTGCATGCTGTGGGGGTAGCCTGCCTCCTCTCTGCACCAGAAGCTCCGAAGAAATCTCCCGTGGGTCGACGGAATCTTCCCCCTGCAACCGCAGGCACCAAAAAGCTGCATTACCGGTCCCTTGGGTCTCCTCTCAGCACGACGAGCGAGGTCCCTCGAATCCAGCGATGCTGTCCAAGTGACCCCCAAAGTCCAGTGACTCTTCAGCCCAAGTTTGGTGGAGGTAAGTCCTTGCCTCACCTCGCTGGGCTGCATTGCTGGGAACCGCGACTTTGCAGCTACTCCGGCCCCTGTGCACTTCCGGCGGAAATCCTTTGTGCACAGCCAAGCCTGGGTCCACGGCACTCTAACCTGCATTGCACGACTTTCTAAGTTGGTCTCCGGCGACGTGGGACTCCTTAGTGCAACTTCGGCGAGCACCGTTTCACACATCCTCGTAGTGCCTGTTTATGGCACTTCTCCGGGTGCTACCTGCTTCAGTGAGGGCTCTTTGTCTTGCTCGACGTCCCCTCTCTCTTCAGGTCTAATTTGCGACCTCCTGGTCCCTCCTGGGCCCCGGCAGCGTCCACAAACGCCAAACACACGATTTGCATGTAGCAAGGCTTGTTGGCGTCCTTCCGGCAGGAAAACACTTCTGCACGACTCTCCAAGGCGAGCGGGATCCGTCCACCAAAGCGGAAGTCTCTAGCCCTTTTCGTTCCTGCAGAAACCTCAGCTTCTTCTGTCCAGTCGAAGCTTCTTTGCACCCGCAGCTGGCATTTCCTGGGCATCGGCCCATCTCCGACTTGCTTGTGACTTTTGGACTTGGTCCCCTTGTTCCACAGGTACCCTAGATTGGAAATCCACAGTTGTTGCATTGCTGGTTTGTGTCTTTCCTGCATTATTCCTCTAACACGACTATTTTGTCCTTAGGGGAACTTTAGTGCACTTTGCACTCACTTTTCAGGGTCTTGGGGAGGGTTATTTTTCTAACTCTCACTATTTTCTAATAGTCCCAGCGACCCTCTACAAGGTCACATAGGTTTGGGGTCCATTCGTGGTTCGCATTCCACTTTTGGAGTATATGGTTTGTGTTGCCCCTATCCCTATGTTTCCCCATTGCATCCTATTGTAACTATACATTGTTTGCACTGTTTTCTAAGACTATACTGCATATTTTTGCTATTGTGTATATATATCTTGTGTATATTTCCTATCCTCTCACTGAGGGTACACTCTAAGATACTTTGGCATATTGTCATAAAAATAAAGTACCTTTATTTTTAGTATAACTGTGTATTGTGTTTTCTTATGATATTGTGCATATGACACTAAGTGGTACTGTAGTAGCTTCACACGTCTCCTAGTTCAGCCTAAGCTGCTCTGTTAAGCTACCATTATCTATCAGCCTAAGCTGCTAGACACCCTATACACTAATAAGGGATAACTGGGCCTGGTGCAAGGTGCAAGTACCCCTTGGTACTCACTACAAGCCAGTCCAGCCTCCTACAGATACATATAAATCATACATCACGAGTAGTACTGCATGTATGCACATATCAATGTCCGTGGACCACTGGGCCGAAAATGCATGGGCGAGGCCCACACTAGATACCTGTCCACAAACGGAGAGAACACTGCAGGGGCATCAGATAGAAATACAACAGGCACCTCAGGGGGAAGGGAAGGGGGGGCACCTCCGCAAGTCTCTACAGTGGGTGGTTTGCCCACTGTACCATCCTGGGGAGTGCAAAGCCACAGTCTCACAAGTGGATGCAGGTCACCACTGGTTCTGGAGGGGGACTGGTGCCCAGAGTGCATCACGCTCCCCGTGACGGTCCCAGTTCCGTCACTGTCCCAGCTGCACATGGGCTAACAATACTTGATTTGGCGGTGCTTTGCCCTGTTCAGCGCTGCTTGCCTTTGCTGTCTCTGGCCTGTTCAGCGGTGCTTTGCCCTGTTCAGCGGTCTTCATCATGGCGGTCTTTGCCCTGTTCAGCGGTCTTCACCATGGCGGTGCTTTGCCCTGTTCAGCGGTGCTTGCCTTTGCAGTCTCTGGCCTGTTCAGCGGTGCTTTGCCCTGTTCAGCGGTCTTCACCATGGCGGTCTTTGCCCTGTTCAGCGGTCTTCACCATGGCAGTCTTTGCCCTGTTCAGCGGTGCTTGCCTTTGCCGTCTCTGACCTGTTCAGCGGTGTGTGGCATTACGGTCCCTCAGTGCCCAGCAAGGCTGTGGCTGCCGGGGCCCTCCAGGTCACTGACGCTGGCGGTGGTCTCCGGACCAGTGATGATACTGCTGCCCTCCAGGGCACTGACTCTGGCGGTGGTCTCCGGACCAGTTAGGATACTGCTGCCCTCCAGGGCACTGACTCTGGCGGTGGTCTCCGGACCAGTGACGATACTGCTGCCCTCCAGGGCACTGACTCTGGCGGTGGTCACCGGACCAGTGATGACAGTGCTGGCGGTGGCGTCCCGGCTGGCGGGGAGGATGGCGGCCTTCTCCGCCGTGCTGTTCTTACCAGACTTTGGAGACTTCTTCTGCTCCTTCACCACCTTGGTAGGCGTCACAGCTGACTCGGCACTCCCCCCGGGACCCTTGTGAGCTGTTTTGCCGGCAGGAGTCTTCACCCTCTCCCGTCGGCCACTTTCCAACTTAAGGTGCTTTACAGGGGATGGACTGGCAGTGCTTTGGCTCCGTGTCACACTGGCTGCCCTGGTGGCCGGTGCACTCCACACACCTTTGACACGCACCACTGGTACCAGACTTTTTATGGCTGAGGTGCTACTACGGGACCTATGAATTGGAGGGGTGGGGGTGGTAGTAAAGAGGTCAACGTTGCTGAAGAAGAGTTTCCGATGAACACTGGGATGGGTAGCTGGAGGGGGTCTGGGAGTGGAGGAAGAGGAGGTGGTTGTAGGAGGTGTAATTTTAGGTGATTTGGGTGCAGGTACTGGAGGCTGTCGTGAGGTGGATGGATGTTGGGTGTGTGGGTGCCCGCGTTTGTGTACTTTGGGAGGGGGCGTCACAGACACACTGGGAGTGGACACGGGACGTGTAAATGGTAGTGGGGGTGGTGAGTGCAGGTGAGCGGGGTGTGGTGCTGGGTGTTCTAGTGCGAGTCCTAGTGCCTGTAGATGTAGTGCATGCAGGTGAGAGTGTAGACGACACTGGGAGGGAGGAGGGAGACGACGAGGAGGGGGACACAGTGGAGGCAGTGGATGTTGCTGTGTCTGTATGTGGGTGATGCTTGTGTGAGTGCCTGTGGGTTGTGCGGTGCTTATGTTTGCCTGAGCTACTTTTGGGTGTTGAGGTGTGTGCATGATTGTCTGATGGTGTGCTTGGGATAGGCTGGGGTACAGGGGATTGGGTCTGGGTGGAGGAAGTTGGAGGGGGAGGCTAGACACAGGGACAATGGCTGCCATCAGTGCTGAGGCCAGAGATTGCAGGGTTCGATGAAGGGCAGCCTGACCAGAATGAATGCCCTCCAGGAATGCATTACTGTGTTGCAACTCCCTTTCTACACCCTGGATGGCATTCACAATGGTAGACTGCCCAACAGTGAGTGACCTGAGGAGGCCACTGGCCTCCTCACTGAGGGCAGCAGGGGTGACAGGGGCAGGGGCTGAGGTGCCTGGGGCGAAGGTGATGCCCACCCTCCTGGGTGAGCGGGCACGGAGCGAAGGCTGAGGGGCTGCTGGGAGGGCGGTGCTGGTAGGGGGGGTGGCAGCTGTACCTGTAGAAGTGGGGGGCACAGATGGTCCGCCACCACAAGGGAGCTCCCAGCGGCGGACGAGTCCATGTCGCTGTCCGCTGATCCGGTGACCGATGTGAAGCTCCCCTCGCCCTCCGTCCCACTGGTGTATTCAGAGTCTGTGGTGTGGCCCTCCATGGCCATGTGGGATGCAGCTCCCTCGTGCTCTGGTGCCACTGTACCTCTGCCTGATGATGCTGATGCACAAAAGAACAGGGAGAGCACAAAAAGGGGGGGGGGACGACAGAAGAAAGACAGGTTGAGTGCATGGCTTACCGCGTTGGCGGACAATACAGACACAGCAGCCCCCTGCACTACGCCGTGCTCTTGGACTCTACAGATGCAATTCCTGGGATCTGGCCTACATGTCTATGGTGGACATCTGCACACATAGATGACACAGGGGCAGTAATACCTGTACTTGGCACTCTACAGAGGTGGGGTGCCACATGGCCTGCTTTACGGAGGGGCCTAGCCTACGTAACTCGCCATGGCCTAGGGAAACCCACAGCCCTCCTCCCCCACCCAGACCCCTCCACTGCGCGCAAAGTCCGCTGAATGATGTTGTACTCACCCCCTTGTGTGCGCTGTGATGCCCTCAAGCGCCCATCCAACTCAGTGTAGGCCACTGCCAGGATCTGGAACATCAAGGGGGTCATGGTGCGACGGGCACCCCCCCACGTTGGGAGGCCATCCCCAGCTGAGCCTCTGCCGTGTTCTTGCTCCAGCGGCGAATGTCCTCTCATCTTTTACGGCAGTGGGTGCCCCGTCTCTGGTGGACCCCCAGGGTCCGGACGTCCTTGGTGATGGCACGCCAAATGTCCTTCTTCTGGTGGGCGCTGACCTACATGACATGTACAGTGGAAGAAGAGAAGTCATTACCAACTGCACCGTGTAAGTGAGTGGCCCCCATCCCTACCCTTGCCATGTGGCACATGCATTCACAGTCCTTCATGGTCGCTGAACTCTGCCCCCTTCCTACTGACATCCAGCCCTCTCCACCCAGCATAGCCCATACAACGTGCTCCCTGTGTACTTACCTGTTGGTCTGGAGGACCGTAGAGTAGCGTGTACTGGAGGAGGACCCCGTCGACTAGCTTCTCCAACTCCTGAGCAGTGAAGGCAGGGGCCCTTTCCCCAGACGCAGCAGCCATTGTCTCTTCCAGATCGAGGTCACAGCAGCACTTGTAGTGCAGGTCCTCTCCTGTCGAAGATCAGGTATCGAGTGATTCAACAGATAGAAAATGGCGGTCACGTCCGCGGCGGTGCGTATCATCACCGCCGGCGCACTTCATAATTGGCTCCTGGGACCCATATGGTCCAATGTTAACCAATGCAGCATTGCGCCGCGGTCTACGACCGCCTACCGCAACGGTGTACAACGGCAGCGCAGTTACCTCACATCCCATTTTCCCCATTTAGAGGTCAGGCAGCTGCCATTTCAGGGGCCCACATGGCTTCATTTACTACTGCGTCACACATACCTAAGCCTACACTCCACACACATACAGGAAGAGTTATGTATTTGGTGTCGTGTTCTGTGTAGCTGTGGGTACATACTTGGGAATTTGTTGACTCTGTGATCGCTGTTGTCCTTCTTAGGCACCGTCAGCTGGGACATTTGAGGAGATGGCGGAATCCTCCGGTGTACAGACCGCTGGTGGACCTGATAACAATGGAGGAGTGACATTTGATCATCACCTACAGGTTTGACTGTGCCACAATCCAGGAACTGTGTACCCAGTTGAAGCCAGACCTGATCTCACCAATCTGCCATCCCACAGGAATACCCCCTGAAGTGCAGGTGCTATCAGTGCTCCATTTCCTTGCAAGTGGATCATTTCAAACAACAGTGGCCATGGCATCAGGGATGTCCCAGCCTATGTTTTCCAACGTGTTGTCCAGAGTGTTGTCTCCCCTGCTGAAACACGTAAGGAGCTACATCGTTTTCCCTCAGGTGGAGTATTTGGCTACTGTTAAAGGGGACTTCTATGACCTGGGACATATCCCCAACATCATAGGTGCTATTGATGGCACCCATGTAGCTCTGGTCCCCCCCCCCACAGGAGTGAACAGGTGTACAGGAACTGGAAGAGTTATCATTCCATGAATGTACAGATGGTGTGTTTGGCAGACCATTACATCTCGCAGGTAAATGCTATGTTCCCTGGCTCAGTGCATGACACCTACATCCTGCATGTGATGGGTCAACTCCAAAGGCACTGTGTGGGGTTATTAGGGGACTCTGGTTACCCCAACCTGTCCTGGCTATTGACCCCACTGAGGAATCCCAGGACCAGGGCAGAGGAACGCTACAATGAGGCCCATGGGAGGAATGGGAGGGTGATCGAACGCACATTCGGCCTCCTGAAGGCCAGGTTCAGGTGCCTCCATATGACAGGTGGTTCCCTATTCTACTCACCAAGGAAGGTGTGACAGATCATCATCGCCTGCTCGATGCTTCACAATCTTGCTTTGCGACGCCAGGTGCCTTTTCTGCAGGAGGATGGTCCAGATGACGGTGTTGTGGCAGCTGCAGAGCCTGTGGAGCCTGTGGACAGTGATGAGGAGGAAGCTGAGGAAGAAGACATAGACAACAGGGAGTCAGTCATACAGCAATATTTCCAGTGACACACAGGTGAGAACAATTTTTTTACGATTACATTCACCTTCACACTTCTACCTCTATCCAGTCTGTCAATTAGTAGCAGTATTTGTTAACTGAGTTGTACATTTCCATTACGTTTTCACAGGTGTGGTTACCAACGTGTGTCATCTGCTTGCATCCTTCATGGACATGTGATGTGTGACATAGGTATGTTGGCATTACATTAGAAAACGCATTTTGTCACTGTCATTGCTAATACACATTTTCAAAATCACAGTCTGACTCCAGATTGTTTTCTGGTTCAAGGGTGTTTATTGAAGTGCTAATTATTGGAGGGGGTGGCAAAATAGTGATGGGTGATGGTGGAGGAATGTCCATGGCAGAGTCCAGTCTATTAGTCTCACAGGTGCACTGCCCATATGGGCATGGGAAGTGGAGCTGGGGCAGTTCCAATGTGGACAGGGTAACAAAGTGGGACAGTGGGAGGACAATCAGGGTGGTCTCATTTCCTGGTGGGGGCCTTGCCATCTTGCTCTGTCCTGTTCCTGGATCTCAGGGACCGCTTGCGGGGTGGTTCTCCTTCTGCAGGGGTTGGGTTCTGGTGTGGTGGTCCTGTGGCGGTGCCTCCTGTCCACTAGCGCCGGCGGAGGTGGTGGGCAGTTCATCGTCCAGGCTAGTGTCTGGGGCCCCTTGGAGTGCCACGGTGTCCCTCATGGTCTTTTGCATGTCCTTCAGCACCCCTACGATGGTGCCCAGGGCGGAGCTATTGGTTCTGAGCTCCTCCCTGAACCCCAAATACTGTTCGTCCTGCAGGCGCTGGGTCTCCTGAAACTTGCCCAGTACCGTAGCCATCATCTCCTGGGAGTGGTGGTAGGCTTCCATGATGGAGGAGAGTGCCTCGTGGAGAGAGGGTTCCCTTGGCCTGTCCGCCCCCTGTCGCACAGCTGCCTTCCCAGTTCCCCTGTGTTCCTGTGCCTCCGTCCCCTGGACCGTGTGCCCACTACCACTGCCCCCAGGTCCCTGTTGTTGTTGGGGTGGTGGGTTACCCTGGGTTCCCTGTAGTGGTAGACACACCGCTGATTGACATGTCCTGGGTACGGAGGTATGGGCCTGCTGGGTGGGTGCTGTGCTGGTGTTACCAGAGGGTGGAAGGTCAGTGTTGGGCTGTGCCTGTGGAAGGGGAACCGACTGTCCCGAGGCCCACGATGGTCCGGGCTGGTCAACTTGATCCAGTTGGCCAGAGCTGCTGTCGTCACTGTGGGCCTCTTCTGTGGGTGGAGTGGATATGTCTGGACCCTCCTGTGTGGTGACGTTACGTAGTGGTCCTGCAGGGGTATAAGAGCATGATTATTACATCTGTGTGTGTCATGGTGTGCAATGGGTGGGTGTGCGTGTACCCCAGTGCAAGCTTTCCTGTGTGGGGGCTTGTATGATGATGGTTGGGGGGATGTTATGGGTATGTGCAGTGAGCATGCTTTAGTGCTGGGTGTCCATGCTTAGTTGTGCCATGCAGGGCTTGGTGTTGGAATGTGTGGTTTGTGTTATTAGTACATTAGTGAGGAGTTGTAGTGATAGGGGAGGGGGTTAGGGTGGGTGTGTGTGATAGCATGCAGGTAGGGTGGGGGATATGATAGTTAAGATTTGACTTACCAGTGTCCATTCCTCCACCGACTCCTCTGAGGCCCTCTGGATGCAAGATGGTCAAGACCTGCTCCTCCCATGTTGTTAGTTGTGGGGGAGGAGGTGGGGGTCCGCCACCAGTCCGCTGAATTGCGATGTTGTGCCTGGAGACCACTGAACGCACCTTCCCCCGCAGGTCGTTCCACCTCTTACGGATGTCCTCCCGATTTCTTGGATGCTGTCCCACAGCGTTGACCCTGTCGACGATTCTCTGCCATAGCTCCATCTTCCTGGCTATGGAGGTGTGCTGCACCTGTGCTCCAAATAGCTGTGGCTCTACCCGTAGGATTTCCTCCACCATGACCCTGAGCTCCTCCTCAGAAAACCTTGGGTGTCTTTGGCGTGACATGGGGTGGTGTAGCTGACGTATGGGGTGGTGTATGTGTTGATGAGTGTGGTGATGTGTGATGGTGTGGGCTGTTTTGAATGTGGATGTTGTATGGGTGATGGTGTTGTGGGCCTCTGTGTGGTGGGGTTGTCTATTGCTGTAGTGTCTCTCTGGCCTTCGTCTCGAATTTTTGGTCGTAGGGGTTTGTGGGTGATATGGGTGTGTGTTTTATATAGTATTGATTGTGTGGGAGTGGTGTTTGTATGTGTATCAGGTGTGTGTATTTCGAATTGTCCAATGTGGCGGTGTTTTGGAGATGTGTGTGTATTTTGAGCGCGGTGGTGTGTACCGCCAATGGAATACCGCGGTTGAAAGACCTCCGCGTGGATTCGTGGGTCGTAATAGCATGGGCGTGTTTCTGTTGGCGTGACGGTGGAGGTTTTGTTTTCGCCAGTTTATCACTGACCTTTGGTGTGGCGGACTTGTGTGGGTGTCTGAATTTCGGGGGATTCCGAGATGTGGGTCATAATAGCTGTGGCGGAATTCCGCAGCCGCGGCAGTGTATTGGCGGTCTTCTGCACGGCGGTAAGTGCCTTTTACCGCCAATGTTGTAATGACCCCCACAGTTATACAAAAATAAAGGTACTTTAGTTCTGGTCACACAATACCACTAGGTACTAGAAAGCCAACCTTACAATTAGAGGTAAGTAATACACTAATTAAATACACTAGCAAACAACATGGGCATACAAAAGGTTAGAAACAGTGCAAATGCAGTTAGACAATAATGACCCTGGGGGAGCCCTAACCATATACTATAAAAATGGAATGCGCACACAAGACCCCCACCTAGGTAAGTGGAATGTGTAGAGGGCAGCTGGAAGTGCTAGAAAACCACAGAGGTAAGTAACACAGTACCACCCAGCGCCCAGGAAAGCAGAAGTAAATCACTGGAATTTCCCGAAAACACCCAAAAGGAAGGAAAAGAAGAAAAGAAGACACCCAGACAAGACTGCAAGAAACCAGCAGTGGATTCCTAGAGGGGAAGACCTGTGGAGAGAGGGAACCAAGTCCAAGAGTCATAGTGGAGTGCAGAATGAGAAGGAGCTACTTCCCACCAAGCTTTACTTGCAGGAGTTGGTTGACGGTGGTGAAGATCAGGTCAGCACTGCAGCCCTGGAGCTGGAGAAGAGCTTCTGAGGGATGCAGAAGATGTCCCATGCTGGAATGAAGATTGCAGATGGGTGTCTGTGCAGGAATTCCACCCACAAGGCTTGGCAAAGGCAAAATCCAGGTTAGTGGAAGGGTGATGCTGCTGGGGACCAGCAAGGCCCAGGAGGACTCAACCCGGGGGAGGAGGGAAGGGAAGCCAGAGGGGGCCCTCAGCAACCGAGAGAGCCCACAGGAGCAGAGGCAGCAACCACAGGAGTCCCACAGGATGGGGATACAGAAGTCGCAGAAGGAGCCCACGCAGCACTACAGAAAGGGATCCCACGCCGCAGAAGAACCACACAGAGGGCTGTGCATCGCAGGAAAGATTGCTGGGGGCTGGAGCTACATGTTGCCGGAGGTCCCTTGGAGGAGATATAAACAAGCCTTGGCAGCTGCAGGAGATGCGGTGCACGGGGGTACTATCCTGCTTGGGAAGGTAAGGGCTTACCTCTACCAAAGTTGGACAGCTGGCATAGAGGGCCAAGAGGACTACTCTGGACCACCACCTGTGATGCAGGATCCATGCAGCTCAGGATGAGAGGAGATCCACACTGCCGGTCATCACTGCAGTAGGTGCCTGTGGATGCAGGGGAGTGAGTCCTTCATTCCAAGGGAGATTCCTTCTTGCTTCTTGGTGCAGACTGAATACTTATCACTGTCAGATGATGCACAGCTAGGAAAACGTTGCAGTTGCTGGAAAGAGCCAGAGAAACAATGATGCAGAGCAGAGTCATTGCTGTAGCTGCAAAATGTAGGTTCCTGTGAAGTGCAGTTGCAGTTCCAGTGGTCAGAAGTTGAAGTAAACATTGAAGAGGTGTCCTGCTGGAGTCTTGCACGTTGAATGTGAGGATCCACCCAAGAGAGAGACCCTAAATAGCCCTGGAAGGGTATTGGTCACCTAGCCAGGTGACCAACTGTAAGGAGGGGGCTTTGACGTCACCTGCCTTGTTTAACCACTCAGATGCTCACAGAGGTCCCTCCCAAACTGGTATTCAAGATGGTAAAACCCTCTGGAGGAGCTCTGGACACCACCAACGGGGTGGTGATGGACAGGGGAGTGGTCACTCCCCTTTACATTGTCCAGTTTCATGCCAGCGCAGGGAATGGGTGTCCCTGAGCCGGTGTGGACTGGTTTATCCATGGAGGGCACCAAATGTGCCCTTCAAAGCATACCAGTGGCTTTGGGAGGCTACCATTCCCAAGCCAGTCACACCTGCTTCCGAAGGGAGAGGGTGTTACCTCCCTCTCCCAAAGGAAATCCTTTGTTCTGCCTTCCTGAGCTAGACCAGTTCCTGCAGCAGGAGGGCAGAAACCTGTCTGAGGGGTGGCAGCAGATTGGGCTGCCTGGAAAATCCTAGAAGACTGGTGGTAGCAATGCTGGGGCTCCTCTAAGGACCCCCCAGAGTGCATGGAATTATACTTCCAATACTGGCAACAGTATTGGGTTATGATTCCAACATATGTGATACCAAACATGCCTAGGTTTGGGGTTACCATTATGTAGCTGGACCTAGGTAGTGACCTATTTCCAGTACATGTGTAAAATGCCATCCCTGCACTCATGAAGTCCATGAGTCCATGAAAATGGCACTGGAGTTTGTGGGGGTACCTCTGCTAGTGCAGGGGTGCCCTCACACACAGATACTTGCGCCCAGCCCTCTGGGCTAGGAGGGCCTTTCATAGGGGTGACTTATAGTGGCCTGGTGCAGTGACCTATGGTGAAAAGGGGTGCAATAGCAGGCCAGCAGAACACTTTGCATGGACTCCCCATTGGTGTCATAATACATGTTGCAGCCCATGGGGATCCCCTGGTGCCCCACTATCCTGGGTACCTGTGTTGTGTAGCCATTTTAGTTACAGCTCCATGCACGTTATTTTAGCATACTAGGCCTGCCGCTGTGCACCTTAACCTAGATATATTTTATTCAGCTTCATTTATTATTGTTACAGTAGCAGCTTTTAAGGTCTTCTTTTATTTCTCTCTATCTAACTGTTTTTGCCTAGGCCAGCACTCTGTTCTCAAACAAGACATTCTTGCTCACTCTGTGCTTCTTTCAAGGCTGCAGTAAGATAGGTTGCCGTGGTATAAAGTTTTGTCTCTGACATTCATAGAAAACACACCTCCTTACGTAGGGACATTTTCTCAGAACATCAGCTGTTTTATTATAAAAACACTTCCCTGTTCCTTATACGTTAGAGGGAGATTCCAGCCAGAGAACCACAACTGTATGCTGATTGCTGAAAGCTTCGCTACAGCTGCTTATGCAGACTTCAGGCTTTTGCTCAGGTATGGGGGATGATGTCTTCCCAGGGGAACCTGTAGGGCAGAATTAGAGCTTAACACGCTGTGCTCTATTATAGCCTAGGTAGGAATTAGTCTATTGACTGAAGTGACAAAATGGTAGTGTTATTTCTGTGCTTTACTCTCCTTGTCACAATTATAATCTTGCCATGCTTTATCGTCATGGCTATTGCATCCCATGCTTTGCTATCTAAGATGCAGTCACTTCATTAAAACATTATTGAAACATGTACTGCCTCTGTTTGTCATTGTGTATATTAGACTAACGTAACCGAGGGAAACGGATAATACCTGAGTGGCCACGGCTTCCCTGAGAAACCAGTTATGTCATGCACTCGGCTGCCAAATCATCCCTGCCCTTGGGTAGAGATGAGGCACTGCTAGTTAGCTGGAGCAAAACCCGGATTGGAGCGACATGTGTCACCTGTAGTGGGTCAGACTCAGTCTCCCACACCGCAGGTGATTCTGCCACTTGAAATCCAGTAGTCTCATTAGAATAATGAGAGCTTATGCGACACCTGTGTATCATATACTAGGAACTTACATGGGTGCACAAGTATGCCAAATGTGGGGTGAAAAAGGCACAAGTTGCCAAGTTAGAAAGGAGAGAGCATAATCAGTGGGGTCCTGGTTAGCAAAATCCCAGTGAACACAGTCAAACACACTGACAACAGTCAGAAAATGGGGGTAACCATGCCAAGAAAGAGGGTACTTTCCCACACAATCCCTTCTCCCCGCAAACGAAGGACAAGAAGGCTAACCTTGCCCAGATGAGTCTTCATAGTCTAAGTGGAAATATCTGGAAAGTACATCTGCATTGGAATGGTTAGCACATAGATTTGAGTGTTACAAGTATGTTGGTGTAGAGTATATTGGCATAGAGTGCAGTGGCATAGAGTGCAGTGTTACAGAGTGGCGTAGAGTACAGTGGCATAGAGTGGTGTTGTGCAGAGTAGATTGGTGTGGCCTAGAATGGAGTGTTGTAGAGTGTAGTGGCAAAGAGTGCAGTGGTGTAGAGTAAAGTGATGAAGAGTCCATTTGGCACAGAGTACAGTGATACAGGGTAAAGTAGAGAAGTGGAGCACAAAGTTGCATAGAGTGGAGTGGTGTCGAGTGGAGTGGTGTAAGTTCAGTGGCGTGGATTGGTGTAAAGTGGAATAGTGCAGAATAGAGTGCAGTGATGTGGAGAGGTGCAGAGTAGAGTGAAGTGGCATTGAGTGGAGTATTCATGGTGTGGTAGCACAATGCCATTACAGACAATACATTTTTAATTGAAATGATCATTACAGTTGCACAGACATACAGTTTTACCTATAATACTTTACAGTGCACAGACAGAAAAATGTGAACATTGCATCACCTTGTGTAATGATTTATTTTGAACATATTAAGGTATTTGTTTCTAGCACACTTCAAAAATTACAAAAAATGTGCTTCATTTATATTCCTAATTCTGATATATTCTGAAATACTTACACTTTAAATGTTGTTGTGTGCTAGAAACAAATCTTTCCTACCCCCAGTATCCAACAAGATTGTCACATAAATCCTCTTACTTTGAAGTTAGTGAAAGAAAAGGAAACAAGCGCTTTCAGAAGACAGCACATTTATCCTGGGTCTCACAAATTACAGTAGTAGGCTAAGACTTTGGTGTTCTTTACCTCCCTCTTGTTCAGTCATGTTACCCTCCCCAGCACAATTTCCGTTTGGTCTGCATGGACCAGTGAGGATATTACCTTGGCTATTCTAATTGCCCATACTTTTACCAGAATTTTACTTTCAGTATTTAAGAGAGAGATAAGCAAATGCGATGCAATAAGAACAAGATCTGCAGGCCAGTTTACAGAAAGGGGGCACTTTAGGTTTACGGTTTGGGCAAGGGAAGGCACAAACTTGAGATGGACAGTCTAAAACAAAAAAAGCCAGCAAACGGAAAGCAAGAAAATGTAAATTACAAACCACAAAACCAATGACAAGCAACAGGCAGACTGCATTCCTTAGTCAGCTTTCTGAATATCCAAGAGATGTCTTTAGCAAATGAGTCAGCTGTGCTGTCTGCTAGGCTGTGACCTAAAAAGAAACATGTTTTGATGATGTCTTTCCTTCTAGTTCAACCTCTCACCCTAAAAAAATCAGAAAGGGGCATGTTGATTACTGCCAGGATAATCTTGATGATAGAATAAGGCAACATGACTTCTCAGTAAATATATGGATTTCTGGACCATATCCATGGCTTATTCCTTATATAACGTTCTAGTTTCAGTGGTAATACAGGAGAGATTAACTAGCGGTGTATCTGCCTCATGAGCAGAAATTCAGGGATGTTCTTTTATGAAATCTGTACAGCTGCCATGGTTTGCCTCTCATACATTTGTTAAACACTGTAGAATTTAGGATGTTGGTTTTAGAAGAAGTTATTTTGGTCACAAAAGTTTGAGCACAGCGCTGGATAAATAATTTCTTTATGTACTATGGGTTGATGAACATTAAGCCTTTATGTTTCTCATTTCATTATCTCTTGAAGGCCAGTTGAGCTTTGGTGTGCCTCCAGTGTAATGACTGGGACAAGGACAAGGCAAATAGGGAGAATGCCTGACTACTTATCAGTAATTGTTGTTATCCTTACTCATACTCTTCCTCTTCAAAGTCATTGTAATCCTCTCACCCTCTCTATATACAGCAGCGCCCGGAACTAGTGGTGCGGGAGATGCTGCAGCACCCACATAAAACTGAAATTTAGATGGAGGATAAGGGGACCATCAATGTTTTATCTTATGGGGACGTTTTGATTAGTATGTCACATTCTTTCTCATGTTGGAAACAGAGATCACCTTAAATGTAATGACTGTTGTGAGAACAAGTAAAACTAAGGATTATGAAGAAAACCGGTAAGCAACTGGAGCTTTCCCAAGGCTATCTCTCTTTCTGAGGGCCAGAACTCATAAATGGGAGGGAGTATAATATGAGTATTACAATATGAGTATTCGCCCGGTTGGGACTTCTGATTTAATTAACACCCAACTTTAAATGAGAGGATATTTTATTTTGTAATAGTTCATGTACACTAAGCACAGCCTGATATAATTAAATAAAGTTATACCTGGTTATGGTAATACAGTTATACATGGTAATGGTTACAGTTATACCTGGTGTAATTAAATATATTTATATTAAAATACAGTAAATTTAAATACATCACAAAACAATGCAGGCCACAATACTCTCAAGTGTAACTGTCAACATTTACACTCTCTTTTGTGTTAATTTTTCTTTTCTCTGATTGATAAAGATTGAGATTGTATTGTAACCAATAAATCAATCTCCCAGGCACAGCATATTTCTATGGCTACCTTTTAATAAAAAAACATCTTCCTGGAAGTGTTAAACTACACTCAGACAGGCATATGATCCCGACCTTGGGGCAATGACCATTCACCTGAAGATGCTTTGAAAAATATATAAAAATATTTTTATGTTAATTTGTATTGGAAATTAATTTTATATGTTATTTTTAAATGTAGAAATTAATATACAAAATGGTACAGCACTGTTAACTTACCTTTGAATTAAATCTTTAATTGTTTAAATATAAAAAATGTAATAAAAATTATTTTATGAAAGTTAAATAAAAAAATAACTTCCCTCCTAAACAAAAAAAACAACAACTTTTTACTACGCATTAATATTGAAAAGTGATGTATAGTATTAATTAAAAATAATGTAATCATATTTTAATAAAAGTAATTTTAGGTTGATTTTGAGCTTAAACATGGGTATCTTAATAGTTTATAATTAAATAATAAATGTGGTTTATTTTTAGTTTTTTTAACAATAAATGATATTTATTTGTATGTTTAACTATTTTAAATAATTTAATGTAACATGATTTCTTGTGGAGTTTTATTTTAAGTCCCTAATCCCATTATTTTCTGTAGGAGGGTTTTGCAGTATCAGTGGTTGGTGTGTCGTGCTGGACTTACTTCAACTCTGAGCTGGGGCAATTTACTATTGGTTTGTGTCCCTCTTTGGCCTTAACACCATTAGAATTGCAGTTTACGATTAGCACTAGGCTTTCTGCTTTGTGGGTTGGTGCATGTCCCTCACTAAGGGCCTGATTTAAGGAAAGTGGAACTGAACCCAGGGCAGCGCCACTTTCCTTGCGCCCCTTTGCGCCCCCCTAACACTACCATGTGTGCACGGTATCTAAGGTGCGGCGCACCATGGCGGTAGTTAGGGAACTCGTGTCAACATTTTTGACACTAGTTCTGAGCTTTGCAGGATTAGAGTAAAAAATGTGGACGCTAATCCTGAAAAGCCAATTGAGGCCCATTGTAAACAAAGGTGTGCCTCCTTTTAATGCCTGCTCTGGGAAGGCATTAAAAGTGCCGAAAATAATGATGCAAAGAAATCTCTTAGATTAGATAGGGAACGCCTCCTTTCCATACATTATACCTGGCAAAGGCATAATGTAGCATAGATCTGGCATGGCGATTTTGGACTTGTTGGGCCACATTAGCATTAACAAGAAAAATGATGCTAATGTGGCACAAGGAGAAGCCAGGGACTCTTAACTCTGCCCCTAAACCCCTACATAACCAACTATAACCCCCATCCTTACTTCTCACTAATCGTCTCCCCTTTAGTCATATGTATTCCCTGTTTCCACACACTCCCCTCTCCCGCCCCTACATTTACTACTAAAGGGTATACATACTTGGGCTGAGACTCCGCTGTTGGAGCAGAGATTTCCAAACTGAAAAATATGAGCCAGAACCTCTACTTGAATGTTTGTGAATAGCATTTTGTAGTATGGTTGTAGTATGATGTGAATAGGCCACTCTATGGAGTAGAAGGAAAGTGAGATTATCAGGGTGGGATCACTGCCAATTTATTGCTATATTCCCATCCCTCAAAACTCTAATGGACCCCCTTAGTGTCTTCCAGCTGCCATTTAGGATCTTTTCAAGCTGACCTGTTTCTAGCACTTCGATGGTTAAAAGTCACCATAAAAGTCAGTAAACATTTTCAGGAAATCACACTGGAGGTTTCCATTCGAGTTCCACAGATTTGCCAAAGGTCTAGGAGCAGAAAGAAGCTTCTCAAACGTGTAATAATTTAAATCTACAACCTCTTCAAATTTCTTGATTTTGGTGGAGAAGATATTTTCAGAGATTCCTCCTGGAAGGGCTTCAACAGTCTTTTGTAGGTTTCCTACCGCATTTATTTATTTTATTTATTTTTCGATTGCATGTTCTGAACCACCCTGGGGTAGTAGAGCACTTTAAATAGAGTTAACAAAACTGAAAACATATCAAACATGAGTAATGTAGCAGATATGCTGTTTGACATAACCAGGTGCATTTTATGGAAGTTATGGCTGGGCAGGTATCTGATTGAAGATTGTATGAAAGTTGTTTTCACTTGTACAGAAGTCATGCGAGATACCTGTTCAGTGTTTTGGGCGATCGCCTCTGTGATATTTTCTACTCATGCTAGTCGTGAAGGTGCAAAAAGGAATCAAAATGTTTAAGAGTAAGAAACAAAAGATGACATTCAATAATTAGTACTTATGCAAATTTATGCTTGCATAAAAACATTGCCCTTCGTTTGTATTTTTTATAAATTGCCGGTGAGAGAAGAGCAACTAGGAATGCTCTCCAGCACATGTGGTTCTGGAGGGTGAGAACCTTGCTTGGCGAGATGCCACAGGTAATCACAACCTTCTTTAGGAACATGTCACTTTTCTAATTCTAGAATGGGGTGCTTCCCATTCACATCTATTGTCTTCACCCAGACGTGCTAGTGCACTGTATGAGGAAGATTAGGCTTGGAATGTTGTGCTGGTGTCCCACTGTTTCTTACCCCCTGCCTCCCTGTGGATGTTTTTCTTTGCCACAAGGTTGGACATTGCCCACACCTTCCTCTCCACTGTGCTTTGAAATGTATATTTTCCTAGTAATTTCTGAAGGAAAGTCTTAATTTTAATAAAGACGCAAAGGCAAGTATTATGCTTTTCTTTTTTTGCTTTAATTCAACAACAGCAGTCAATAACAGTAAATAAACTACAAATCCCAGATGGCGAAAGATATAAGCAAATGGGAAGAGAAACGTAGTCCTTAAGAGATAGCCAATCAGCATAGTATGCACAGTATAATGACATCACTTGACTGCGAACAGCCCTCTTTTCTTGCTCGAAAAGTTAATAAGAATGAAATAAAGGTAAAATAGATAAATTAAGAGAGCCATAATGAGAAAGAGAAGTTCATGATAAAAATTCATCAATCCTGGAAACGGAAAGATGTCTGGAGCAACGGGGCGAACAGGATTCCTAAGTAAACTTGAAGAGGAGGCAGCTCCATGAGAAGAACCAACCAGAGTATCAGCAGAGTTGTGAGGCCGGTTGAGATGGGAAAAACAATAAAGTTAAAACATTGTGGAGGGATAATACTCGCCTCCGTGTCTTTCATAAAATTCAGACTTTCCTTCATAAATTACTAGGAAAATCTACATTTTATTTCAAGACCAGAGACTCCTCTTATGCTTTTTTAAAGCGCATTAATTACAGATGAAGAAGCATTGTCCACAGGTTTACAATAAAATACTCTAAACACATTGGCCCTCATCATGACATTTGCGGTAAATCCTGCTTACCGCCACTGTGATGGCAGCCAACATATCGCTGCGGTGGTGAATATCCGTTCGCCATATTATGACACACACACACACCCCAATCTGACAGAATACTGCCACTATATAAATCTGCCAGCCCAAACGTCAGTGTTAAACTGTCGGTACCAACATCCATACCGTTACGCCAACAAAACAACACCCACTACATCATGATCTACGAAGCACCACAGCGGACATTCAATGGGGGTAAACTATTGGCGGTACATACAGACACGCTCAGAATGGACACCCAAATACTAAACTACACAACATTGGCCAATACCAAACACACACACCAGACACTCATACACACACCCCACTCACCCACCGATCCACAACACTATAAAACACACACCCACACCACTCACAAACCTTTATTAATACAAATTATTGCCACCAGATGGACATCAACTGCGACAATAAGACACACCCCGCATACATCCCTCATGCACCCCACTATGCAAACCCAACCACAGTACCCAACACCCACACACTTACACACACCACACAACGCCCATGTCCCCACAAAGGCACCCCCGTTTCACAGATGAGGAGTTGCGGGTCATGGTGGAGAAAATAGTCAGGCTAGAGCCACAGCTGGTTGGAGCACAGACACAGCAAATATCTATTGCCAGGAAGATGGAGCTATGGCGGAGAATCATGGAGAGGGTGAATGCCGTGGTACAGCAACCAAGAACAAGGGATGACATCTGGAAGAGGTGGAACAACCTACGGGGAAGGTAGGTTCCGTGGCAGCAAGGCACCAGCTCGCCATACAGAGGACTGGCGGTGGACCCCCACCTCCTCCCCCACAGCTCACAGCATGGGAGGAGCAGGTCTTGCAAATCCTGCATACTGAGGGACTCACTGGAGTTGCCGGAGGACTGGACACTGGTGAGTCAACATTTACTACTTATTAACCCCCATACCTGGATGCCATCTCACTCCTATCATTCCACTCCCACACACTGCACCTACACATATGACAAAAACCCCAATGCCAAGCCCTGCATGCTATGCCAATGCATGGCCAGCCCTCCTAGCTCTGCATGGACACCCATCACAAAAGCATGCACAGCATAGGGGAACAATCCCACAATACATTACCATACACAATCAAAGGTGGCATGGCAACAGCAACGATAGAGGGGAAGCTAAGGGTGTACAGTATGTCACAGGCATGAAGCATAATACATCACTTATATCCCCGCAGGTGCCCCAGCTAATGTCAGCTGAGAGGAGGTGCCACGACTATCGAGTCCCCAATAGAAGATGCCCCCAATGATGACAGTAACTCTGGACTTCTGGATCTGGATCAACAACCTGGCCCATCAGGGACCACTGGAAAGTCGGCCACCCCAGCCCACTCCCAATCCACCACAGAGCCTCCCCCCATCAGTATCCAACACCACAGCACCCAACCATCGTCCTCACACCTCTGTCCCCAGGACACGTCAATCAGCAGTGTGCCCACCTGTACAGGGACCCCAGTCCACACCTCACCCCCAAGATAATCAGGGACCTGGGGTCGGTGCAGTGGGCACACCGTTCAGGGAACAGGGCCAAAGAGGAACAGGGACACTCGGAGGACCACTGTGCGCCAGGGGGAGGACAAGCCCAGGGAACTGACTCTCCAGGAGGCACTCACCAAGATCCTGGGGGCCTACCAACAATACCAGGACATGATGGGCCAGAACCTTGACAACATGCAGGAGAACAAGTGGCTGCAAGAGGAACACCATCAGGAGATCAGGGAGGACTTGCAGGCCCTCAACACCACCATGATCTCCATAGCAGGGGTGCTGGCAGGCGTGGCCAACATCATGAGGGAATCATCAGCACAGCAGCAAGCCCCTACCACTAGCCAGTCTATTGACCAGCCCTCCACCTCCGCTGCAGAAGGTGGACAGGAGGCCCCGCCACAGGACCCACCAGCACCCCTCCCCCTGCAGAAGTCAAACCACCCTGTAAACCTTCCCTGAGACACAGACAGAAGCAAGAGACACTTGCCAAGACCAAGACCACCGCCAGAAAATAAGACTCCCCTGATTGTCCCCCTTGTGTCCCACCCTGTAACCTTGTCCACTTTCAACTGCCTTTGCTCCCCTTCCTATGGCCCCTTGGATGCTGGACCTGTGCTACAAACAGACTTTCCTCTGCCATCACCCCATTCCATTGCACTTTTCCCTTAATTTTATAGCACTACAATAAACACCCTTGAACACAACTGGACTGATAGTATTTTATGTGTTGAGAATGTGCACTTAGGGGAACAGTCACATCTAGTGCAAATGATCCGAACACTGTAATAGCATCCAATTAATGACCTGTAACCGTCTGTAGTAATCACATCAGTACACTGTTGCCATATCACCAACATCTGTAAAATGACAAGCCATAGGTGACATTAAGTTGAGATGCAAAGGAAGTGAATGCCATCATGCTACAGTCACAGAGATGAAATCAATAGTCAGAGCAATGATCAGTTCCACTGCCTCACCTGTGTGTCATTGGAAGTATTGACGTATAACTGATGTTTTGTTGTCCACATTCTCATTCTCTGCCTCCTCATCCTCACTGTCCTCAGGGTCAACTTCTGCCACAGTGGCATCTCCAGTCTCCTCCTCCTGCAGAAAAGGCACATGTCGTCTAAGGGCTAGGTTGTGCAACATGCAGCATGCAACTACTATCTGACAGACCTTCCCGGGTGAGTAGCACAGGAATCCACCTGTCAGATGGAGGCACCTGAACCTGGCTTTCAAGAGGCCAAAGGTCCTTCTGGTTTGCCCATGTGCCTCATTATAACAGTTCTCAGCCCCTGTCCTGGCATTCCTCACAGGGGTCAGGAGCCAGGATAGGTTTGGGTAACCAGAGTCACCTGCACGTATTAAGGGACAAACATCAGCCTGACACAATGCTATGGGGATAACACCTGAAGGCCTCTGTAGTTGGGCCGTTACATTTGGGATGCTGCTATTTCTCAGGACAAAGGCATCATGCTCTGACCCAGGATACTTGGCAGTGACGTGAGAAATGTACTGGTTCACCAGGCACACCATTTGCACATTCATTGAGGAGGAACTCTTCCGATTCCTGAACACCTATTCATTCTGGCGGGGGGACAAACGCAATATGTGTGCAGTCATTAGCCCAATAATATTGGGGATATGCCCCATTGCATAGAATCCTGCCTTCACAGTGGCCAAATCTTTCACCTGGGGAAAAGCAATGTAGCTGCACATGTGTTTCACCAAGGCAGACAATACCTTTGCCAGCACAACTGAGAACATTGGCTGTGACATTCCTGCTGCCAAGCCCACTGTCACTTGGAAAGAACCAGTTGCCAGGAAATGGAGCACTGATAGCATTTGCACAAGAGGGGGATCCCAGTGGGATGACGGATAGCTGCTATCAGGTCAGGCTCCAATTGGGCACACAGCTCTGTGATTGTGGCCCTGTCCAGTCTATAGGTGACTATAATGTGCCTGACCTCCAGTGTAGCCAAGTCCACAAGGGTTCTGTACACAAGGGGTTGTCTCCTCCTCCTATTCATCAGCAGCAGTAGGTATCTAAGAGACACAAGAGTGAGTAGGCTGTCACAATTCAAACAATGGAACCACCACCTCAGTGTACATACAGCATCAATGTGATGGGACAGTGGGAATGGCAATGTATGTGCAATTCTAGGCAATGAACCAAATATGGATAATCTGATCGTAGTCCACCACCATGAAATGGCGGCCGCCTGTATCTTGGGACAGGTGGAAGTGAGGTAACTCTGCTGACGTTGGGCATCGTGACAGAAGGCGGTCTTGCACTGCCATGCAATTCCTTATTGGCTAATATGGGGTTCTATGGAGTACAGTGGCCAATGGGGATCAGCACCGGCCGTGACAGTGTTCACCGTCGTGGACGTTCCTGCCATTTTCTATCTAAATCCTCACTTATTTCCTGACTTTCCACAGGACAGCACCTACACTGCATGTGCTGCTGTGACCTGTATCTGGAACCTACCATGGCCCGTGTGACCAGGGAAAGGGCCCCTGCCTTCACTTCGGAGGAGTTGGAGCGACTGGTGGATGGGGTCCTACCCCAGTATGGACTGCTATATGGGCCTCCAGACCAACAGGTAAGTACACCTTGGGCACGATGCATGTGGGAAGGATGCATGGAGATGTGTGTGCAAGCATCGTGTCATCGGGGCGAGTGTCTGGTGGTAGTGTACATGGTAGGCTCCGGGCGATGTGTGTGCCAATGGAGATGGAAACGGGATTGGTGGGCCATATGTGTGACAAGCTGGATTGTATGTGTAATGGTGTCTTCCCGTTTTCATCACCTCTGCAGGTCAGCGCCCATCAAAAGAAAGGATTGTGGCGTGCCATCGCCAAGGACGTGTGGACCCTACGGGTCTACAGCAGGCAGAGCACCCACTGTCGGAAAAGTTAGGAGGACCCAAGATGCTGAGCACAAAAGACCGCGGAGACCCAGCTGGGGATGGCCTCCTAATGAGGAAGGGGTGCTCGTCGGATCCTGACCCCCCTGGTGGCCCGCATACTGGCGGTGGCCTACCCAGAGTTGGATGGGCACTTGAGGGCATCACAGCAGCCACAAGGGGGTGAGTATAGTGGGAGTTACAACAATAATTGGTAGGTGGCATGGGATCCGGGTGGTGGGTGTGAGTTAGTGGGTGCCCCTTAATGCTAGGTCAGACATTGCTGCGTGATCCAGCTCAAGGGTAATGGGTGTATAGCAAATCCAGGTAACCTAGTTAGGTTGCATTCCATGTCAGACAGGGCTTAGTGGGTCTCAGGAGGGGTGCAGTTGGCGGTGGTTGGCCCTCATCTTGCTGTGGCATCTAGCCCATTGAATGCGAGTGCAATACATAGTGCTCAATCCTGATCCCTGTGTGTGACGGTACTGTGTATGCCAACTGTGGTGTTGGTGCTGTAATTGACCCAGTGCTCCCTTCCTCTCCCTCCCCCTTTTTCCTTCTGTCATCCTGTTCATGTGTGCATTAGCATCATCTGGCAGAGGAGCAGGGGCACCGGCAACAGAGCGAGCTGTATCCCACAGGACCCAGGAAGCAGAGTCCACCGACGCTGAGGGAACCAGTGGGATGGAGGGCGAGGGGAGCACCACGGCGGAGACAGGAGGTGAGAACACCGACTCTGCTACCTCCTCTGATGGAAGCTCCCTGGTGATAGCCGACACCTCTGTGACTACCCCAGCTGCAGGTACAGCTGCATCTCCTGTACCAGCACTGCCCTCCCAGTAGCACCTCAGCGAGTTGCCTGTGCCAGCTCACCCAGGAGGGTGGGCACCTCCTTCACCCCAGGCACCTCAGGCCCTGCCCCAGTGAGACCTTCTGCCCTGAGTGAGGAGGCTATTGTCCTCCTGAGACCCATCTCTGTAGGGCAGTCAACCATTGTGAATGCCATCCAGGGGCTGGCATCCCAGATGCAGCAATGCAATGCATTCCTCGAGGGCATCCACAGTGGATTGGCGGCCCAACAGCAATTGAGTCATGCTCTGGTCTCCTCTCTCATGGCAGCCATTGTCCCTGTTCCTACCATTCCCCCTCCAACTACCACTTCCATGTCCCAGTTTCCTCAACCCCAACCCATCTCATGCACACATACATATGAGCATGCACACAAGACATCACAAAAGAGTGGCACAGTCAAATACAGGCACCACACTTCAGTCCACAAGCAAACACCAGACAGTTGCACACACAACCACATCCACTGCCTCCACTGTCTCCCCCTCCTCCTCCTTCACTTCCTTCACAGTCACTTCCACACTCACACCAGCATGCACTGCTTCAACATCCACTACCAGCATCACCACACCAAGCAGCACAAACACCTCACTAGCAGACACCTCCACAACATCCATCCACGTGTCCCATGTGTCCTCTCCCACCTTGACTGTTCCCCCCTCATAAAGGACACAAACGCAGGCACTCAGACACCCAACAGCTATCCGCCTATTTATTTTTCTATTTTGGGAGTTTATAAAGCGCATGGCTGCCGAAAGGCTTCCCAGTGCTACTGCGGAACCAAAAAAGGAGACAACCACCAAGAGGCCCTATAAGGGAAAGAGAAAGGTTTTCAGAGATTTCCGAAAGGAGAGTTCAGAATCTACTGATCGAACTTCGACCGGGAGAGACTTCCACATTTGGGCAGCCCTGAAAGCAAAGGATCTGCCTCCCCATCTCGATCTTTTAAACTGAGGCATACTAATCAGGGATGCAGATGAAGATCTGACCAGTTGTTTGAGAGTTATAATCTGTTTAAGAAAAGCCGGACCTCTGTTATAGAGGGCTTGATGGACAACGCAAGCTGCTTTAAACTTTATATGCTGTTCTACAGGTGACCAATAAAGGTAGGCCAAGGCGGATTTTACTGAGATATAACTCAGAATCCCCAGAAGGAGACGGGCAGCGGCATTCTGTATTACCTGTATTCTCCTCAGGACATATTTAGGAGAGCTGATGAACAGGACATTACCATAATCAAGACGTGACAGAATTAAGGCCTGAACAATAAGCCTTTTAGCTAAAAAAGGAAGAAATGGGAAGATTTTTCTACAAGTCCTCAATGCACTGAAACAAGAGGAGGCTAATTTCTTTGCATGGCATTCCATTGTAAGTTGTGTGTCCAGCCAGAAGCCTAAGCTCTTAATAGTATCTTTTGATGGAGGAAGAGTACTTAATCCTACTGACGCAACTAAGGAGGGCTGGGAAGACAAAGAATGTCCCACCAGCCTCACCTCTGTTTTTCCATCATTTAACTTCAATTTACTGTCCAGCATCCAGCCAGCAATGTCCGACAGACAGGAAGAGAGAGCAGCCGATTCTAAATGACTCTTAGTGCAAAAAGAGAAGACCAATTGAGTATCATCTGCATAGGAGAAGGCCAATTGAGTATCGTCTGCATAGGAGATAGGTGATAGTCCATATGGTTTGACAGTCTTTGCCAAGGATGCCATATAAGTATTAAATAGCGTAGGACTCAGAGAGGAGCCCTGTGGAACACCACATGTCAAGGAGAAAGTATCTGAGTAATGTGACTGATTCAAGACTTGAAATGTCCTATGCAAGAGAAAAGATGTCAGCCATTTAAGGCATTTGTCCTCAAAACCCATTTGAACGATTATGTGTAACAGAATCTCATGGTCCACCATGTCAAACGCTGCACTCAGAAGAAGAAGAATGATAGCTGCATAATCGCCTCCGTTTAGGCGGCGTCTAGTATCTTCAGTAACAGCTAAGAGGGCAGATTCGGTACTGTGGAAAGGTCTAAAGCCCATCTGGGTATTGTGAAGACAGTTGTACTTTTTCAAGAAACCTGACACCTAAGAGTTGACATATTTCTCCATAATTTTAGATGCAATAGGAAGGAGGGCAATAGGTCTAAGATTCTCAAGTAAAGAAGGGTCAAGATTTGGTTTTTTCAACAAAGGCTTGACCACAGCATGTTTCCAGCGATGTGGGAGACAACCAGAAGACAAAGAATCATTGAGAATCCTAGTTAGGACAGGCATTACACCTTCTGAACCCAAAGGCAACGTGGATGGAGAGGATGGGTCTAGCTGGGAGCCCGATTTAATGGAGCAAAGGTATTCATATACCTCCTCTTCCTCAATGGGCTGAAATACTGAGAGTGGTGCACAGGGGACTAGACCACCCAAGCACGAGACCCCATTATCCCTTTGATCCAAATTAGCACATCATCACATCAGCACACTGCCTATGCACCCAAGTCCAGCAGACGTAATCCTCCCAACGACCACTTCCCCAACCTCCACTCCTATCCCTCCTCTCTTATCCTGCCCCACCGTCCCTAAGAAGCTTTTCCTTGCCCAACTTCACCTCTTCCCTTCCCTCATCCTGGCGGTAAGAGCAGGGTCCCAACGGCTCAGCCCAACACCTCAGCCAAACAGTCCACAGGGACAGTGGAGGCCCCTCCTAGTCGTGAAGGCAAGACAGTGAAGGATCCCACTGCACCAGGCAGGAAGGGGACGGATCCCACTCCACCAGCCAGGCAGGGGAAGGATCCCACTCCACCAGCCAGGGAGGGTAAGGATCCCACTCCACCAGCCAGGAAGGGGAAGGATCACACTCCACCAGCCAGAAAGGGGAAGGATCCCACTCCACCAGCCAGGAAGGGGAAGAAGCCCTCACCTCCTGCCAGGAAAGGGAAGAAGTCCTCACCTCCAGCTGAGACACAGCAGCCCTCGCCTCCAACAGAGGCTGCTCAGGAGGCCCCTTCCCTTGCTGAGACACTGCAACTCTCACCTCCAGCAGAGGGTGGCGGGGTACCAACACCACCACCACCAGTGCTCATGGAGCCCTCACCTCCAGCTGAGAAAATGTAGCCCTCACCTCCAGCAGAGGGCATGTAGGCCACCCTCCAGGAACTGCTGTACAAGGAGCCCCCTCCAGAACCAGTGGGCAAGTACCCCATCTGAGAGACTGTGACCTTGCACTCCACAACCAAGGATAATGGGCATGGAGCCCCCTTCAGAACCAGTGGGCAAGTTCCCATCTTCAGTTGAGGTGCCCACACCCCTCTTCCTCCTGAGGTGCCTGCCCACTTACACAATGATGCCCCTGCACAGTTCTATGCGGATGTTGTCAGGAAACAACTTGGACTGTGGCCACGTGGGCCCTTTGTACTTCAGATTTTTCTTTGTTGAGAATGAAACCTAGAACTTCTAAAAGGGAGATGTGGGATTGAAGGGATAGAATAGTCTGGTTCATTATGAGTATATCGTCCAGATAAATTATGAGTATGACACCTTGAGCTCTGAGAAGAGCTACCACCCATTTCATTAACTTGGTAAAACACCAAGGTGCTGAAGCAAGACCGAATGGAAGGGATGCAAAATGGAAGTATTGGTCTAACCACTGAAACTGAAGAAATTTTGTGTAATTCGGAAGTATAGGAACAGTGAGATATACATCTTGCAAATCCAAATGAACCATCCAATCGTTTTGAAGACGGGTGTCTCTGAGATGAAGAATCGTTTCCATTTTGAAATGGCGATAAACTACAAATTGGTTGAAGTGTCTGAGGTTGATTACTGGTCACATCTTTTTGTTTTTCTTCTGAACTAAGAAGATGGAGCTGGTAAAACCTGAAGATTCGGGTTGACAATTGGCAATAAGGTGTTTTTGGAGAAGGGACTGTACTTCTAAAGAAATGAGGTTGAACATTTCTGTTGAGATCCTTGGCGGAAAAGGAGGGGAAGACTGAAAAGGTTCTGAGTAAAGTTTGATAGCATAACCTTGAACCGTGTTTAAGACCCAAGGGTCTGCTGTGATTGACAACCATTTTGGAAGAAAAAAACAAAGATGAGCCCATACTGGAGGAAGGCCGGAATGTACACTTTCCTGTTTGGTTACAGAATCTGGAACCTCTGGAACCTCTGCCACTGAAACCCCTGCCTCTTTGTGGGTAGAATTGAGGCTTGAATTCCTGGTAGGAGGTATTGTAGGATCCTCTGGAACCTTGGTTGTTGTAACCACGGCAAATCAGTTCCTTCCTCTGCCAGCCCTGGCGAAAACCCATTGGGAAAACATTTTCTTCAGAGATTGTTGGACTTTATCCACTGAAGCGAAGGTGGAAAAGTATTTGCTCAACTCTTTGACAAAAGAGTTACCGAAAAGAAGGCCTTCTGCCTTGATACCGGGATCCACTGTTGCAAGGTTAACCTATTTCAGATCTAATTTTAGCAGAAGACCTTTCCTGCGTTTGTGTGTGAGGGCAGAATTAGCATCAACCCGTAAGCAAAATGCACATTGGACCCAAAGCGAAAGTTCTTCAGGATCGGTGGTAATGTTCTCCAACCTAGCGGCCTCTGCCAGGTCCAAAATTCAAGTAAGTGGGCCAACCACATCCAAATGTTTGTCCTGACAAGAGGACCATGCTTCATCCACACTCTGGTGTGGGTCTTTGACAAACTTGATAAAAAATGTTAAGAGATCTGTGTCAATGGTAGGGGTAACAGAGATCTTTTGAGGGAGAGAAGGATGAGGGCATTCGGAACTTAACTTGGACCTGGTATGTTTGTCCAAGGGAGAACATAATCTGGAAGATACGTATTCAATAACATGATTTGCAAGAACCCACTCTGTAGAGTTCGGATGGTGGATATGAGTGGCATCAAACATTGGGACTCCATCCGAGTCCATGACAACCTTAGGTTTGGAAATACCATGATGTGATATTTTAGGTTTCTTTGTTGGAGGTGGAGATACATTCCTCCATTTTCATTGTCAGATAAGTCATCATCTGAATCCACATCAGCCAAATCACTGTCCGAATCCGAAATAGAGGAGACCAAAATAGGGGATGAGATATTTTTCGCTTTTGCTGTACATTTGGCAGACATTTTTTGTTTTTCATGTATATTACCGTCCTTAGAAGGAGAGCTATCAATTTCAATGGTAAAACAAAGTGTTACTGAAATGTAGAAAATTCAGCAGGGAAAGGGTTAAATCTCAAAGGAGTGGACTGCAGAGGCTAAGCTACACCTATAGGCGTTAATATAGAGGAAAGGGGAGTTGAAGGGGCGTGTTTGTACAAGCTCTCGCTGCTGGGACCGAAGCAGGAGGCTCGATATGAGAAAAACGAAGGAAAAAAACTATAATATGAGGAGTATGAAGGAAAAAACACCACAAACCTGGCGAGCACAGTATGTAGATAAAGTTTGTTCCTCAGAAGCGGCATGAAATGGTGACCACTGTCTGAGGGACGAAATAAACGGTCTAAAACAAATGCGGGCGAGGGAGAGAGCGCTCAGGACAGTGCGGCAACGTGCCGTCTAGGCAAAGTGAAAATCTATATAAAGGAGGCACGCAGCGTCAAACAGCGAAGTTATCGCTAAATACAAATAATGAAATTTACAAGCAGTAATGCCAATAAATATCAAATAAACACAGGATGAAGTACTTAACTTGACTGCGAGCAGCAAGAAAAGAGGACTGTTTGCAGTCAAGTGATGTCATTGTTCTGTGCATACTATGCTGATTGACTATCTCTAAAGGACTAAGGCCCTCATTATGACATGGGCGGTAAATGCCGCCTACCGCCACAGCGACGGCCACCACAAGACCGTCCCCGTGGCTACCTACTATCCGCCATATCATGACCATAGCCGGAATTCCACCATAAGGATGGCAGAATTCTGGCTACGGTCATGGCAGTGGAAGGTGGTAAGGTGGCACTACTGCCAGCAGCAGCACCACGACAGTAGACCGCCGCCGACCGTATCATGATCCATGATACGGCCTGGCGGTATTCTGCTGGAGGATGCTGCTGCTAGCAGCAGCGCTGCATCCCATCTCCTGCTGGAACACCCCCTGCATGCAGGTAAATCGGGTGCTTCGACAGGGGAGAGGGGTTGGGGGGTCGTTGTGTGTGTGGGTGTGTGTGTGTTTCTGTGTGCGTGCATGTGGGTGTGGGCCGTGTGGAATGCTTGTGTGCATGAATGGATGTGAGTGTGCGTGTATGTTGTGATGTGTGAATGAGTGTGTGCTTGTATGTATGTCAGTGTGTGTGGATGTGTGTGTGCATGGATGTATGCATGCGTAGGTGAATGTAGGAATGCATGTGTGTATGCGTGTGTAAGTGTGTGTATGTTGGGGGAGGTCAGAAGGGGGAGAGGGAGGTTGGGGGAGGACTCTGGGGAGGTGAAGGGGGCGAGGGAGTCCCCTATCAGTGCCAGAGAAGGAATTCCCTGGCACTGTTAGTGCCTACCGCCATGGTTTTCGTGGCGGTAAAAAAGCCACGGAAACCATGGCGGTGGGCGGGGTCATATTACCTTGGGCAGCCTAGTGATGGCTGCGATCGTTACCATTATGGCGGTCGGTGTGGTACATTGGCGGTTTGGCTTTTGCCAAACTGCCAATGTCATAATATGGCGGTATGTACCGCCAGTCTGTTGGCTGTACTACCGCCACTATTACACTGACCACCGGGGTCATAATGACCCCCATAGTTCTCTTCCCATTGGCTTATATCTTTCACCATCTGGGATTTGTAGTTTATTTATTGTTATTGACTGCTGCTGTTGAATTAAAGCAGAGAAAAGAAAGGCATAATAGGAGCCTCCAGTCTTGACATAAAATTATGGGTTTTCTGCTGCTTGAGTTTCCAGTTCAGTCGCTACTTGTCTATACGAGGAGGTCTTACTGCTACTGCTTCCATTCCCTGTGTCTCTGGTGACAGATTACAGATTTTTGCTGGGTATTGTGCTGTGGGCCGCTCTTGCCTGTCATCCAGTCATCACCTTCTCTGTCCCGTCATCTCTCTATGTGAACCTTGGGCTCCTGGTGCCAAGATCTTCTTGACCTTACTTGCAGGTGCAACTAGGAGGGCTGTGGATTCCCTAAGGGCCGCAAACCAGAGATTCTACTCCTCACCGAGCAAATGCTGGTGAGGGCCTGTGGTATGTCTTAGAGAAGACAAGCCTTTCTATGCATGAAGACCAACAACTCATTTGTGTCCTGTCCTCGTGCTCTGCTCTTTTCACTACATAGAATAACAAGCATTTGCAATGCAATGGGTCTCACATTTGTGAGAGTTAGAGCAATTGGCTTTGTAAATGATCATGGTTTTTACGTATGTGTTGTATTTTGTAGTGTAGTGGATTTATGTAGTGTGTAGTGGAATTATGTGTGATGTATTGGAATATTAGTGAGGCTGGATAGTGCGTGAGAGAGTGAGGTAGATGGGAAAGTGAGAGTACAAGAGAGAGAGAGAAGTGGAAGGGGCACCTGGAGGAAGGCGGGATGGGAGAAGCGGACCAGTGCAGAGTGTGAGGAGGTAAGTTAGGCAGCATGTGTTAGTAGGCAGTATAGAGAGGAGATAGGAAATGGAACAGAGGGATGAGAGTACGAATTAAATGCAACAGGTAGAGAAAGGGAATACATGTGAAACAAATGAAAATGGAGATAGCAGAGATCATGAAAAGAACACAGAAGAATGGAGAACTACAGCGGGATCAAATGAAATGGCCGAATAGAAACATACAAAGAACACTGGAAAGGTATAGTGAGGAGAAGGAGGGGAACAAAAGTAGGGCGTATTGAAGAAATAAAGGAGAATATGGAGAGTAGCAAGTGAAGAGGGGCAACAGAATGAGAGAGAAGACAATGTAAGAGGTAACAACCAGAAATACAGGGTAGAGTAGAGAGTTGGACAAGTAGCGAAGTAGGAAGGATAAGAAATTTACAAGGAAGGATGTAAAGGTGCCCAGAGACTGAAAAGAGATAAACACAAAGGTTCAGATTCATGGGACAGTGAACGTTGGAAAGTAGGTGCATGGGAAGTAGTTAGAAGGTGCAGAGATACAGGATTGGATGCCTCAAAGTAGGAGAGCGTGAAGAGAAGTGGCAAAAGGGGCTGCAGAGGAGGAGGACATAAAAGAGAGAATGTGAGGGCAAGTTCCACCGCAGAATGGAAGAATGCAGAATGGACGCCTCAAGGGGGCAATGAAAGGTGGAAGTAGCGGGGTACAGAGAAAGGCAGAAGAAAGGACAAAGGAAGAATGGAGGGATACAGAAAAAAAAGAAAGAAGGGGAGAGCAAAGAGGTACGGTGGAAGAGGAGGGACAAGGAAGGTAGTTGAAAAGCGAGACCGTGGGAGGTAGATATACAGTGATAAATGGTAACATCAGTGGGCAGTGGAAAGGCACGAGGAGTGTGAAAGGTGGAGGCAGGGCAATAGCAAGGGAGGGCAGGAAGGGGTAGGAGACATTCAGAGAGTGATACAGGGATGCAGGAGTGAAGAGCAGGGGCATAGCTATCAATAGGGCTACAGGTGCAGTGACACCAGGTCCAGTGTGACGGGGCCACTGCACCCCATTAAGGCTGTACTGTCCCTGTTCGAAATAACAAATCCTGTGTGTGCGCTAAGTGTCTGCGCTGTTCAAATTTGAGAGCCATGCCTTACACTAGAGCAGTGGTTCCCAACCTGTGGTCCGGGGACCTCTTGGGGTCTACGAAGCCTTCTCAGGGGGTCCGCGACTGCGTAGAAAATTTAAAATATTAACAAATATTGACAAATTAGGTCCCAAGCATCCAGTAATGACTCAGTGGGGGGGTCCCCGGATTCCAATGATGATTCAGTGGGGGTCCCTGGGTTCCATTAATGATAAAGTGGGGGTCCACAGAAGTCAAAATGTTGGTAACCACTGCACTACAGTAGAGGTTAAGCGACGCCATGGTGTGGTTCCAAAGTAAAAGGAGCCTGTAGATTCTGGTGGTGGTGATGTTGCATTAGGTGGAAATCTCAATAGTTAGAAAATAAGCGCCCTCTGCAGGGTTAAGGTGTGAGGTGCAGCAGTAATTTGTATGTACGCACTAAATGATAATTAGCTGCTGTATGTTATTGTGGTAATTGTAAATATTCTAAGTCATTCTTTCAGCATTACCTACACTTGATTTCTATGATATAAGTACATTTATTTTTGATTGGCTGCCATACTAATAATGACATATTAGTACATTTTATTATGATGATTACATTGTACAACACTGGTCTTTAACAATGAGCCATGTATGCACATATGTCTGCTGGATAATGGGCCCTTCGTTAGGCTGTGTTATATGTTTGCCAAATTATGTTTTATAAATATATTGTTGCTTATGTTGGTGTGTTTTAAATTATGGTATTGCTGCATAGATGCTACTTAAATGGTATGTTTTTTGTGCGCCACAACGACACTTTATAACTTCCAGATACACGCGCCACTCTATACCCTATAGATAAAAGCTGCTATTTAAAAAGGCCAAATATTCAAGAGCTCAGTCATTTTAGTATCAAAGCAGCAATGTTGACAAGCACTCAAATTAAAAAATGTTAAAGTGGGACAAGCCGGCAGGGGGGGGGGTGTGGGGGGAGTACCTCAATCACGTCGGGAGCAGTGGACGGGCACTAATTAAGTTAAATCAGTAAGTGCTTGGTCGCTGCTCCACGGACAGACCGGAAATGATGTCAGGCCTAAAGTGGACAAATTACGAGGCTGTAACAAAAGTCAACAAAGGGTGACAGACAGGCAGGCCCCAAGCCCCTTTCTAACTACAACAGCATCTTGAAAGCGATACGCATCTAAGCACTGGAGAATGATGCAGTTCTGCATCTACAGCTGCTTCCTCTACTGCACTCTGGTGTCAGGCCAGCAGTGCTGGATACTATACATTCTTTAACCCACTCCTAACCACCCAGAACAGGAAGGGAACTTATAATGCATAACCATTGGTCTGGGCTTCAGGTCATTGTACTTTTAAAGAATGTTTATTCAAAACTTGGTGCTAAAAAGTATAAACACTAAATTATAATGAGTCAAAATAAGTGAACTAGCAAAAAACATCCCTAAAAACCTCTAGTCAAATAAATCAATGCCTGCTATCCCTAAATCCAGCAGCGCCCACCAAAAATCTCAAGGGGAGGGGCGGGCAGGGTGAGGGATGGGGGTTAAAAAATAATTTTTAAAAACGTACTTCTTGTCGTCGCCACCGCTGCCACCTGCCGCCTTGATCCTCTTCTGGTGTCCCATCATTCACTGGGACACCAGCACAGGCTCTCCAGCAAACACATCATGAAAGCAGTGTTAGGACTGATTTGAGCGGCTCGGACTGCCGCTCTGACACAATCCTGGGGTCTGTGCAGTTTCTCCAGCCCGGCTGCTCAACACAGCCAGGCTGGAGAAAGCGAGGTGCTCATGTGTGTTTGGACGGCCTGAGACGGCTGGCCAAACACAGATGCCAACTTAGGTGCACTCTCTCCTCCCCCCCACCTCCGTGGCTCAGCCCACCACTCCCGTCACATGCTGGGGGCTGAGCCAGCAGCTTTATCTTTAAGTCCCAGGCTTAGCTGCTGCCCTTTTCTAACTACAACAGCGTCTCGCAAGCAATATGCACTCACTAGCGCATGCTATCGCAGGGTCGACCCTGAAAAGCAGACTGTCTGGGCTGCTGGTCCATGTATCCTTCTAGGATACAAGGTATCCCGCGAGTTTTCCTTGTCTTGTCCTGTGAGAGTCGAGTGTTGCAACAATGTGGCATTTCACCCTGGGGCTGCCTTCGGGAGGATAGCCTCTTGTCCTCTCAGCAGAGCTCCCCCGTAGCAATATAGGGCCAGAATCCATACTTACACATTTGTATCTTCTCAGTAAAATGTGTTACAGTGGAATTATTCTGCTGCTACAATTAAGGTTCCAATGTCGAAGAAAACTTCAGAATTCTCGATAGTCTCTAATACACTTTTTTTTTTTTTAAAGCTGTGATCACAGAAAATCAAGCAGAAACTCACCGGCTCCGAAGAATGCAAATAATCTCACCAAATAGTAACAGCATACACTTTAGACTCCAGATGGCCCTAGAATCAGTCAAATATCTGTAAGTTTCAGTATGCTACTGAGCAGATGTGAGGGTGCGTTCATGAGAGTGAGAGAAGTCAGGGGCACACGGCCTTGAAAGTATCAACACACAATTCATTTCTACCATTGCACCAGTTTTCAAGATTCATGCTTTCAGAAGCCAGAGGTGCTCCTCACATCTGCTGAGAGATGGAAGTATCCGGTGAACAGGGATCAGAAGTGACTAGACAACACGGCTGTTTAAATATTCAGGAGTTATGATGAGCAATTTCTATTTATCTCACAAAGAGGGTCCTTCCTTGTGGAACGTTTTACCTGTTGTCCTTAGAGCCACAGGAACCATATTCTGCTGTGAGCTTATTCAACTGTTGAAGAAAAATCCGCTCACACATCTACTCGAATAATTAACAAGTTTGTTAACAAAACAAATTAATAATCTATGAATCACAGAATCAGGAAACGAGATCCCCTTCTTACCCCAATGAGGATAAAATGTTACACACTCCAATATCAGATCAAATGTACAGATTTTCACACATAAGCAATAGCAGAGATCACGTGATTAAAGCTGAAACAAAAGCCTACACTGCAGGTTAAACCCATGAGACAGAGCAGATTCAGCCTTCAAGACGATACGAAATGCAAACTTCCAAGTGCTGAGCAGATGACTTGAGAATTCTCACTCACTACAGCCGAGGGCGGAAGCGAGGCTTTATGACTCAGATGCAGCACAGCCTGGAACCGCGGTGACATGGTGTCGGCGCTCAAAGCAGCAATAAGATCAACTGGAAAACGGAATGCAGGAAATCCGGTAGCAGCGATTAAACTGCGGCACATCCGATGTTTGTAGTGTGGGTAGTGAGTCTATGATGGTGCTGCTATGATTGTGGTACGGGTACTGAGTCTATGATGGTGCTGCTATGATTGTGGTACGGGTACTGAGTCTATGATGGTGCTGCTACGATTGCAGTATGGGTAGTGAGTGTGTGGGTAGTGAGCGCATGATGGTTCTGCTACGATTGTAGTATGGGTAGTGAGTGTATGATGGTGCTGCTATGATTGTGGTACGGGTAGTGAGTGTATGATGGTGCTGCTACGATTGCAGTATAGGTAGTGAGCACATGATGGTGCTTCTATGATTGTAGTACGGGTAGTGAGTGTATGATGGTGCTTCTATGATTGTAGTACGGGTAGTGAGTGTATGTTGGTGCTGCTACGATTGTAGTTTGGGTAGTGAGCGTATGATGGTGCTATGATTGTAGTACGGGTAGTGAGCATATGATGGTGCTTCTATGATTGTAGTATGGGTAGTGAGTGTATGATGGTGCTTCTATGATGGTAGTATGGGTAGTGAGTGTATGATGGTGCTTCTAATATTGTAGTGTGGGTAGTGAGCGTATGATGGTGCTACTATGATTTTAGTATGGGTAGTGAGCGTATGATGGTGCTATGATTGTAGTATGGGTAGTGAGCGTATGATGGTGCTACGATTGTAGTATGGGTAGTGAGCGTATTAGTAGTGAGCATATGACAGTGTTATGATTGTAGTATGGGTAATGAGTGTATGATGGTGCTGCTACCATTGTAGTGTGAGTAGTGAGCGTATTATGGTGCTTCTATGATTGTAGTGTGAGTAGTAAGTGTCTGAAGTTGCTGCTACAATTGTAGTATGGGTAGTGAGCGTATGATGGTGCTATGATTGTAGTATGGGTAGTGAGCGTATGGTGGTTCTGCTACAATTGTAGTATGGGTAGTGAGTCTATGAGGGTGCTGCTATGATTGTAGTACGGGTAGTGAGTGTATGATGGTGCTTCTATGATTGCAGTATGGGTAGTGAGCGTGTCATTGTGCTGCTACGATTGTAGTATGGGTATTGAGTCTATGATGGTGCTGCTATGTTTGTAGTATGGGTAGTGAGCGTATGTTGGTGCTACTATGATTCTAGTGTGGGCAGTGAACGTATGATGGTGCTGCTATGATTGCAGTATGGGTAGTGAGTGTAGGATGGTGTTGCTATGATTGTAGTATGAGTAGTGAACATGTGATGGTGCTTCTATAATTGCAGTATGGGTAGTGAGTGTATGATTGTGCTGCTATGATTGTAGTATGGGTATTGAATCTATGATGGTGCTTTTACAATTGCACTATGCATGGTGAGTGTCTGATGGTGCTGCTACGATTGTAGTATGGGCATTGAGCCCATAACTCTTCTCCCCTTCCCCACAAAGGTCGCTGAGTAGATAGTAAACGCACAACAGTCTCGCTTCTTAGAAGAAAATAACATACTCAACGCCTCCCAGTCTGGATTCCGCAAGAACCACAGCACTGAGACCGCCCTCATCACCTGCACAGACAACATCAGGACCAGAGTGGACAAGGGCAAGACCGTCGCCCTCATCCTCCTAAACCTCTCTGCAGCTTCTGAAACTGTATGCCACCAAACCCTCTGCGCACGCCTTTTTGACACCGGAATTCGCCACAAGGCCCTGGACTGTCTCACCTCCTTCCTCCCTGAAAGAACCCAAAGAGTTTGCCTTCCTCTTTTCCGGTCTACAGCCACCAAGATTATCCGTGGAGTCCCCCAAGGATCCTCCCTCAGCCCCACCCTCTTCAACATTTACATGGCTCCTCTCGCCAACATCCTCAGCCCCAACGGCATCACCATCGTTTCATACGCCAACAACACCCAGATCATCTTCTCCCTCACCAGGAACCCAGCCACCGCCAAGACTAACCTGCACGCCAGACTCCTCAAGATCGCCAAATGGAGGACAGCAAGCCACCTCAAATTAAACTCAAACAAAATGGAGATCATCATCTTTGGCCCCAACAAGACAGGATGGAACGACTTGGTGGCCCACCACCTTCGGACCACCCCCAACACCCATCACCCATGCACGCAACCTTGGCATCGTTCTGGACTCATCTCTCTCCATGACCCAGCCAATCAACGGCATGTCATCCTCCTGCTTCAACACCCTTCGCATGCTACGCAAGACTTTCAAATGGATTCCTTTAGAAACAAGAAGAACAGTCACCCACGCCCTCATTAGCAGCAGACTGGACTACGGCAACGCCCTCTACATAGGAACCACAGCCAAGCTTCAAAGAAAACTCCAGCGAATCCAGAACGCAGCCACACATCTCATCCTCAACCTCCCTTGCCACAAACACATATCCACCCAACACTGTTACACCGCAGCGCTCGCTGCGGCCGCGGGCTCAGGTTGCCGCGGCGCGGCACGTTAATTTTGCCGCGGCCGACGCCCGGGCCGCGGTAGACGCCGAGGCAGACACCCAGGTCGCGGGGGTCGCCGCGGCTCCGGCGAGGGCCATAAAGGCTCCAGGGAGCCGGTCTGGGGGTCACGGCGCTCGCCGCTCCCCCTTTTTCAAGTTCTGCCTTAAAGGCAGACGCGGCAGAGCCTGAAACCCCGAGGGGGTTTCAGGCATGGCCGCACACAGTGCATTATGCGCTTAACATTTATTTCTCTTGCATGTATTCACCTGCCCACCACCACTTACCGATGTTCCTAGGACAAACCGAACCCTTACACTGGGGGTTCTTTATACTTGCCTTTTTTCTCTTCCCAGCATGCTTACCACTTCCTCTCTACCCAGCATGCATTGTCTAACACACATACCTAATTCATTACTGTTTTCTTTTCCCCAATCCAAGATGGCGGTGTTCTACTTCCTGTTTCCTGTTTCCTGTCCAGGGGTATTTAAGGGGATTCCAACTGCCTGTTCATTGCGTTGCAACACTCCTTGGTGATAGTCACGCTCCTATTTGATATCCTTCTGCGAATCCTGTCTGTTCCTGATTTGCCTTGTTTTCCTGCCTTCCTGAACTGCGGTCCTAATACCCTGGTGTCCTCCTTTCGTTTCAGGGAGTTCCTGTGGAGGTTTTTTACCCTACTGGGGTTTTTCCTCTGGGACTCCTTCTGGAGGGCACGGACTGTAGTGGTTCGCTCATACCAAACAGCACCGTGGCTACCGGAAGGGGTCGCCCCTACCTCGGCCAGAGCAGAACCCGTCGGAACAAGGACCGTTCCCCTACGCCTCTCCGCTGCGAGGGTAAGACCGTTGAGAACCGCGACAGATTGCAACGCCCACAATTCCTGTTGCAGTCCGGAACTATGGATAACCCAGTGGTAAACACGGAACCTACTAACCAGGACCTGCTGGCGACGATACAACAACAGGCTCAAGAACTCCAGCAATTACGTACTGAGAATACTGTTTATCGACAAACCTTTGCCTCCAGGACCACAGATGTCCCTGCAGTAGCCGCCTCTACACCTCGATTTTCCGGGGATCCCACCACATTAAAAGAATTCCTGGATGCCTTAACGGTGTACTTTGCCTTTCGCCCCTCGCAATTTGTACAAGATAAGACCAAGGTGGGGTATTTGATTAGTGCCTTATCAGGACCAGCCTTGGCCTGGGCCACACCTCTAGTAACCAGAAACGATCCCTGTCTATCTAAATATTCCACCTTTATCACTACTTTTAAACAGATGTTTGAACGCCCTGGACTCGAGGCGTCAGCAGAAGAGGCTCTTTGCGAAGTCCAACAAGGGAGTCAGGATGTATTACAATACATCACCCGTTTCAGACAATTAGCTGCAGAAACAACCTGGGTGGAACGTACCTTGGTGACACTCTTCCGTAGAGGTCTAAGAGAGGACATCAAAGATGAACTAGTACATTCTGCCAGGATAGAAAACCTCAAAGGGTTGATGGACCAAGCACTAACTATAGAGTATCGGTTAAATGAACGACGAATGGAGAAAAAGAAGAGTCGTTTGCCTTTTCACTCAGTACCATCTCGTCCCTTCGCCCATCGTTCCGAGGAAGCCCGCCCTGAATCCAAAGGGAATACCGAGGAAGAGCCCATGCAGATTGACACAGCTCGCGGACCTCTATCCGCCAGCGAAAGGGAACATAGACGAAGGAAGGGGCTTTGCCTATATTGTGGTGCAGCTGGTCACCTAATTCGCGCCTGCCCCATTCGTCCAACCAAGCCCTTGGGAAACGCCAACTCCCGTCCCCAGTAAGAAGGGTGAGGACGGGATATCGTGATATACCTTCTATTTGCTCTTCCAGGGAGGAAGGAACTGCTCTTTTTCTCTTGCCAGTTATCCTCCATTTAACTGATGGCCGCGAAGCAAGAACTTTGGCTTTATTGGATTGCGGAGCCAGTGGCCTATATTTAGATGAAACCTGGGCCAAAGAACAACAAATAACACAAATACCCAAAGAAATACCAGAACAGGTACATACTGTTGATGGGTCACTCTTGGCCTCTGGACTGGTACAATACACCACCCCTACTTTCTGTTTACAGTTCGGTAAACATCAGGAAATTCTCTCGTTTGACTTAATCTCATCACCACACCATGTCATGATCCTGGGAATTCCATGGCTTACACGGCACAATCCTTACATCAACTGGGAAACAAAAACCATTTCGTTATCCTCCCATTTTTGTCAACACCATTGCTATCCGGCCGGGGATTATTGGTCCCCAAAAAGTCTCTCAACAGCACCTGCCCAGGTGGGAGGATCCATTAATGTTCTACAGGGAGTTCCCAGACAGTATCAGGACTATATCGATGTATTCCAGAAGCCAGAAAGACCTGAATTGCCACCCCACAGAGAATACGACTGTGCCATTTCTTTAGAGCCAGACACTGTAGTTCCTTTTGGGCGGATGTACTCCCTCACCGAACCAGAGAAACAAATTCTGAAGGAGTACCTAGATGAGAATCTACAAAGTGGGTTAATAACTCCCTCTTCTTCACCCGCCGGGGCTCCTCTTTTCTTTGTACCAAAGAAAACCAAAGACCTGCGTCCCTGTATCGACTTCAGAGGGTTAAACAGGATCACTATCAAAGACCGGTATCCGCTACCCCTCATCAAAGACGTCTTAGAAGCAGTCAGAGGAGCCAAGAGGTTCACTAAGCTGGATCTCCGAGGAGCCTATCATCTGCTAAGAGTCAGAGAAGGTGATGAGTGGAAGACCGCCTTTAGAACACCTTTTGGTCACTACGAATATAGAGTAATGCCCTTCGGACTCACTAATGCCCCGTCCATCTTTCAAAGATTCATGGATTCTATCTTTTCTGATCTTTTGCAACAAACAGTGGTAGTGTATCTTGACGATATCCTAATTTATTCGGTTCATCCAGAGGAACATTCCAAACACGTCCGCCAAGTCTTAGAAAGACTCCGACAACATCATTTGTTCTGTAAGCCTGAAAAATGCGAATTTGATCAGATAGAAGTGAAATATTTGGGATACTGTATAGACCAAACCGGAATTGCCATGGACTCAGACAAAGTACAGGCTATATTGAACTGGCCATCTCCTTCTTCCATCAAGGAGACTCAATGTTTTCTGGGACTAGCCAACTTCTACCGGCAGTTCATAGCAGACTTTGCCCAGAGAACCAGCTTCATTACTCAAACCCTCAAAAAGGAACACCTAAAGAAAGGTTTTTGTTGGACACCAGGCGCTGAGTCAGCTTTTCAGCACTTAAAGAAAGCCTTTAGTCAAGCCCCTATTCTTCGACACCCAGACACTAGCAAACAATTCATTGTTGTCACAGACGCCTCAGAAAGAGCCATTGGGGCTGCCTTGTTACAAAGACAAGACGATGATGACCTAGAACACCCTGTATTCTATCTATCCCACATTCTATCTGATTCTGAGCGAAACTATTCCGTGCTAGAACGCGAATTACTCGCCTTAAAGGTCGCGTGCACTGAGTGGAGACACTTTTTGATGGGATCAAAGGAGCCCTTCGAAGCCCGGACCGATCATAGAAATTTACAGTGTTTAAGAAATTTCCAGTGCCAAAATAGCCGGCAAGCTCGATGGGCCTTCTTCTTCAGCCAGTATGATTTCTATATCACCTACATCCCTGGTTCTCAGAACATCCTGGCGGATGCCCTGTCCCGACGTTATCCTGGGTGCGGTGATTCCGCGGTTCAAAACTTATTCGACAACAATAAAATCATAGGGGTAGCACAGACCTTTTTAGATCAAGTTAAGTCTGAATATGCCCGTCTACACGAAACAGAACTAAAGAGGTTACGTCCACAGCTGCACATAGATCATGACTACTATTATCATGATAAGGCCCTGTTTTTACCCACTAAAACAGTGCAAATCGAAGCCTTACACATGTGCCATGATTCTCCTATTGCGGGTCATCGAGGAGTGAAAGCGACTCAAGATCTTTTGCTTTGCTCTTTCTGGTGGCCAACTCTCAAGGCTGACACTGAGGCATATGTGTTATCCTGTCCTACATGTGCTCAAGCCAAGACACCCCGAACCAGACCTGTGGGCTTACTCCGCCCATTACCTGTTCCCCCAGGCCCATGGCTTACCATATCCACCGATTTTATGTGCGCCTTACCTTCCTCAATGGGAAACCACGTCATAATGGTAACTGTGGACTCCTTCACCAAGATGGCCCACTTCACGGCCTTGAGAAAGTTACCCACGGCAAAGGAGTTAAGTCAGGTCTTTACTCAAGAAATTTTCAGGCTACATGGGCTACCCCAAGTTATTATATCAGACAGAGGTCCCCAATATATCTCCCGTTTCTGGAACCAATTCTGCAAGATCTTGGGGATCCAGGTGGCCTTGTCATCCGGGTTCCACCCTCAAACCAATGGACAAACAGAACGACTCAATCAGGGTCTCGAGCAGTACTTACGTAGCTTTTGTAACGCTACACAAAGTAATTGGGCTCCCTACTTACCGCTTGCCGAATTTTCCTATAATAACTCTCTACACAGTGCCTCTAAAGTCTCTCCTTTCTATGGCTCCTATGGTTTCCATCCCAGGGCCTTCCCAACTCCCCTGAGAGACAACTCCAACCTTCCCGCCATCTCCTCTTTCGTTCGACAGCTACGGGGTATACAGCGAATTATCCATTCTAACCTTGTGTCCACCAAGTCCCGCATGAAGACAATAGCAGATAGGAGACGCTGTGCGGCTCCTCTATATCAAGTCCATGATAAGGTCTGGCTCTCCTCTAGATTCCTACCTCTCCGACTCACCCAAAACAAATTCAAGCCCCGCTTTTATGGTCCCTTTCTCATTCTCAAGAAGATCAACCCAGTGTCCATGCGTCTTCGCCTACCTCGGACATGGAAGATCCACCCAGTATTCCATGTCTCGCAACTGAAACCTTACCGTCCTGATCTCTTTCATAGGCAGTTGCCCTGTCCCCCTCCTTTGTTGGTTGACAATGTGCCTGAATACGAAGTGCAGGAGGTCTGTGACTCTCGATTTTTCCATGGGCGCCTCCAATACCTTATTCATTGGAAGGGGTACCCTTTGAGTGAGTGTTCCTGGGAGGATGCCTCTTCAGTCCATGCTCCTCTTTTAATCCGCCGCTTTTTTCGGCTCTTCCCTCACAAACCCGGGGCCTCGGGGAGGGGGCATACTGTTGCACCGCAGCGCTCGCTGCGGCCGCGGGCTCAGGTTGCCGCGGCGCGGCACGTTAATTTTGCCGCGGCCGACGCCCGGGCCGCGGTAGACGCCGAGGCAGACACCCAGGTCGCGGGGGTCGCCGCGGCTCCGGCGAGGGCCATAAAGGCTCCAGGGAGCCGGTCTGGGGGTCACGGCGCTCGCCGCTCCCCCTTTTTCAAGTTCTGCCTTAAAGGCAGACGCGGCAGAGCCTGAAACCCCGAGGGGGTTTCAGGCATGGCCGCACACAGCGCATTATGCGCTTAACATTTATTTCTCTTGCATGTATTCACCTGCCCACCACCACTTACCGATGTTCCTAGGACAAACCGAACCCTTACACTGGGGGTTCTTTATACTTGCCTTTTTTCTCTTCCCAGCATGCTTACCACTTCCTCTCTACCCAGCATGCATTGTCTAACACACATACCTAATTCATTACTGTTTTCTTTTCCCCAATCCAAGATGGCGGTGTTCTACTTCCTGTTTCCTGTTTCCTGTCCAGGGGTATTTAAGGGGATTCCAACTGCCTGTTCATTGCGTTGCAACACTCCTTGGTGATAGTCACGCTCCTATTTGATATCCTTCTGCGAATCCTGTCTGTTCCTGATTTGCCTTGTTTTCCTGCCTTCCTGAACTGCGGTCCTAATACCCTGGTGTCCTCCTTTCGTTTCAGGGAGTTCCTGTGGAGGTTTTTTACCCTACTGGGGTTTTTCCTCTGGGACTCCTTCTGGAGGGCACGGACTGTAGTGGTTCGCTCATACCAAACAGCACCGTGGCTTCCGGAAGGGGTCGCCCCTACCTCGGCCAGAGCAGAACCCGTCGGAACAAGGACCGTTCCCCTACGCCTCTCCGCTGCGAGGGTAAGACCGTTGAGAACCGCGACAAACTCAGATTCCTACACTGGTTGGCCATCATTTTCAAAGTCCTCGTACACGCTCACAAAGCTCTCAACAACACTGGACCGACCTACCTCAATGAATGAGTAAACTTCCACATACCAACTCGACAGCTCCGCTCACCCGACCTCGCCACCGCTACAGTCCCCTGCATCCCCAAGACCTGGAACTCCCTCCCCACCAACCTACGCAAGATCCAGGATCTCCTAACCTTCAGAAAGCACCTTAAAACATGGCTTTTTGAGCAGTAGCCGCCCCCCCTAGCGCCTTGAGACCCTACCGGGTGAGTAGTGTGCCTAAGACATTATTTGATATTTGACATGATGGTGCTTCTACAATTGTAGTATGGGTAGTGAGCGTATGATGGTGCTATGATTGTAGTATGTGTAGGGAGTGTATGATGGTGCTGCTACAATTGTAGTATGGGTACTGAGTTTATGATGGTGCTGCTATGATTCTAGTACGGGTAGTGAGCGTATGATGGTGCTACTATGATTCTAGTGTGGGTAGTGAACGTGTGATGGTGCTGCTACGATTGCAGTATGGGCAGTGAGTCTATGATGGTGCTTCTACAATTGTAGTATGGTTAGTGAGTGAATGATGGTGCTACGATTGCATTATGGGTAGTGAGCGTATGATGGTGCTACGAATGTAGTATGGGTAGTGAGTCTATGATGATGCTTCTACAATTGTAGTATGGGTAGTGAGTGAATTATGGTGCTACGATTGTAGTATGGGTAGTGAGTCTATCATGGTGCTTCTACAATTGTAGTATGGGTAGTGAGTGAATGATGGTCCTATGATTGTAGTATGAGTAGTGAGTGAATGATGGTGCTTCTATGTTTGTAGTATGAGTAGTGAGTGTATGATGGTGTTGCTACAATTGTAGTATGGGTAGGAAGCGTATGATGGTGCTGCTATGATTGTAGTGTGGGTAGTGAGCGTCTGATGGTGCTGCTATGATTGTAGTATGGGTAGTGAGCGTATGATGGTGCTATGATTTTAGTAAGGGTAGTGAGTGTATGATGGTGCTGCTATGATTGTAGTATGGGTAGTGAGCGTATGAATGTGCTTCTACAATTGCAGTATGGGTAGTGAGTGCATGATAGTGCTTTTATGATTGTAGTATGAGTGGTGAGTGTATGATGGTGCTGCTACGATTGTAGTATGAGTAGTGAGTGTATGATGGTGATGCTACGATTGTAGTATGGGTAGTGAGCCTATGATGGTGCTACGATTGCAGTATGAGTAGTGAGTGTATGATGGTGCTTCTATGATTGTAGGATGGGTAGTGAGCCTATGATGGTGCTTTGATTGTAGTATGGGTAGTGAGCGTATGAATGTGCTTCTACAATTGCAGTATGAGTAGTGAGTGTATGATGGTGCTTGTATGATTGTAGTATGAGTAGTGAGTGTATGATGGTGCTGCTACGATTGTAGTATGAAGAGTGAGTGTATGATGGTGCTGCTACGATTGTAGTATGGGTAGTGAGCCTATGGTGGTGCTACGATTGCAGTATGAGTAGTGAGTGTATGATGGTGCTTCTATGATTGTAGTATGGGCAGTGAGCCTATGATGGCACTATGATTGTAGTATGGGTAGTGAGTGTATGATGGTGCTACTACGATGCCTGAACGGGCCCCCCGCTACCCAGAGAAGTCAAAAAAGCTGGCAGCGACATTGGTCTCAGCTAAGCACAGAAATCAAATAATGGCAAGGGAGCACAGAAAAATCTAATGTTACATTAACGTTCAAACTACAAAAGTAGTTTGGTTGAGAACAAGTCTATTTTTTGTTCAAAGAAACACGTAAAATAAAGCCAATTGTCCATACAGCCAACACGTGTTTCGTCCCACTGGACTTTCTCAAAGCTGTAAAGGAATACAGTATAGAAAAAAACTGTTATAATATCAAATACATAATTGCTATAAATTATAAAGCCAGACAAAGACATAATGAAATTTATTCCGTGGACCACATTCTGAACTCCTAAACAATGTGTTTTTCAAGTAAATCAATAGTCATAAAGTAGGGAAATAAACACGGTATGTTAGTTCAATTGATTGCAGCGAAAGGGGGAGGAGACCAGTGGTTGGTGCTTTGAAAACGTACACAGCTGCCAAATAATACCTTTAGACACTGAACTTCAGGGCTAGCATGGTTGAAATGTCCATATTTACTCCCATAGGGTGGTGTGGGGGCAGTAATTCTGAAACAGCACACACGTGAATGACATCCAACACGGATAGATTGCTCAGTCCATTTCACTACATATGTAAATACGCAACTTCAGTTCTCTTTAAGGTGAATTAAATTCAACCCAGCGCATGAGAGTCATGGCAGATCTCTGGCTAACCTTAAAAATAAAACCTCTACAAGCAGACATGCAAGAGAATCAACAGCAAGCAACACCTTTGTGCACTTCTGAGGTGTACTCATGGCCAGCACGCAAAGTGTCAGAACTTTATGATTGCTCTTCTTATTTGGGCAAGGCTTGGCATTGGTGGGCAGGCGGCGACCTTGGGCAGCTTATTCTTTGAGGCTGCATTCCTCACTATGGCACTTATGGTGCTTCAACCTAAATTCAGGTTAGGCAGGTTCTTGATCACCAGGTAGTCTTCTGCCTTATTTTCAGAAGTAAGTATATAAGGCCTCTCTTCCTCGGTCATGGAGCATAGTCCCTTCCTCTTCAGATAGAGCGGACGTACTTCCTGACCATGGTCAAGTCCCTTTGATGTGCAGAGCTTTTTGCAGCAGAAAAATGAACTTGAATAAATGACTCACAGAAAATGGTTTTATGCAGACACAGTGGTTCTTGGACCCCAAACCAGCGTGACTCTCAAAGTTGGAATTCAACCTTTACACAGATCCATTCAGTACCAAGTATTGTTCAGTTCATTGAAACCGGCACACAAACATCCCATAGCCAATATGTGGCTATTGCTGGGCTCAGCTCTTTTTTGCAAGACAGAATGCGTAGAATGGGAGAAAAGTCAAAAACACAGCACAATAAAAACACCACTCTACTTTAATAAATATAAATAATTTAATCAACAAAATGACAAACATTCAATAAAGGGAACCAGAGATTTTAATTTTTAAAGTTTTAAATAAAAATTGTGTCAAACACTTCAAAGTGCCTATCACTGACAGCTGGTCACATTAAACTGGGATAAGGGTACATTTTCAGGCTGCCACGATGGTGCGTTGACTGGACACAAAGACCAAATGCATCCCAGTGGTAAAGTTGCTTTCTGGCATTAACAACCTTCAGTGAAAGCTTTCAGTGGGCTGGTGCTGAGAAAAGGATGCTCAGCGTCCTCAGATTGTGGCGTAGCGATGGACTCGGCAAAACTATTGATTTCGGTGGGAAAAGCTCCAATGGGACAAGTTTAGGCTTTCATGCCCCAGAAGTCTCTGGCGTTGATAGATTCTTCACCAACCTAAAGGGTTATGGTTGTAGTCACTGTGCAAACCACACAATTTTTTAGGTTACATTATCATAAGTTGGTGCCCCATAAAGGATCCATTCTTTCTGTAGAGGGTTGCAGACTGCACAAGAAGTACTTAACACAAAAAATGATGAAACATGGTTACATATAAATATTATCACAGATATAGTGGAGATGGTTAGTAAAACATGAGTTATTTAACCCTTTCAATGCTGAAGATGAGCCCTTTTTTGATATTTGGGACAGTTTGCACTTAAAACTTCATAATTTTTTTGCTACAAAAGATAAGGCCTGAGCAGAATTATGATTATGCCGGAGTAATGAAAGTAATTTGATGTTACTCTTTGATGTGTAATTGCTGATAATCATGCAATTAATCTTGCTGCAAGAGCATATTTATGTTCTGCTGCATTTAGCACTGTTTTTAGCACAAAATGTATCCTTGCATCTATTTTAGATGCAAGAGTACACTCTTGCGCTGAGAATAGCGCTAAATGTCAATAGTAAGTTGGAGGAAAATCCTACCCTAAATGGACATAGCAAGTGCATTCGACTGCTCATGCTCTCTATTTGTTTTCTGTTGCATTTAGCAGTAAGAAATAGTGCTAAACGCAGAATTACTCTTCTTGTATAATACAAGCATAATCTTGCAGAATTCTTAGGTAAACCTGCCTGATTACACTACATGGAATTACACAAGTTACGCCCACCCCTCCAAAAGATATCAAGGCCAAAATTGCATCAGTTTTTCCCAATATGTAGTTTAACATACAGTTTCCCCGGGGTTGTGGTTTCACCTATAGAGAACCAAGAAAATAGCCAAAATGTGGCAAACGTTAGTTTTTTTAAATAGTCAAAAGGTGTGTCTGTATGTTGTTTTTTACTAAAAATGGCATCACGAAAGGTTTGTGTGCGACGATTGCCCTATTTCCAAGTTTCAGAAACAGACAGAGTTGTACAAAATATTTTTACAGTTTTTGCAGTCATTAGTGTATGTCGCGACCAAAATTCAAGCATGAAAAATCTTATAGCAACTAAACTTGAGTATTGACTCCCTGAGGCTTTTATCATGGGTATCTAACAGAGTATGTCCAATTCCAATTCCAATTCCAAACAGTCTTTATTCGGATTTTACTCCATAAAAGAAAAACTGTCTCTTTAGGATAAAAAAGTTATACAATAAAATAATTCCAGATACATTACTAATAAAAAAAAAACCTTTGTTACGACGAATTATGCAGTTATTCATTCTCGTATCAGAGTTTTTCTAAATAGAACAACTTTTTCCTCTGTTCAATTGCATGTAGGATAAATATTATCACAGCTTCACATTTCTCATTGGTATCCAATTTAAATAAATAGTTAAAAGCTTCTCTACAATAAAATATCTTATTAGTAATAAATAGTGGTTTTAAGAATTGTTTCCTAATATCATGATAGAATTTACAAGATATAATAAAGTGCTTTGTGGATAGTGCAAATCGTACCACGCAGGGGCACTTCGGTAGGCTTTTACTCCAAATCCTCACCTTTGGTTATGCAGTTATTCATTCTCGTATCGGAGTTTTTCTAAATAGGGCAACTTTTTCCTCTGTTCAATTGCATGTAGGATAAATTTTATAACAGCTTCACATTTCTCATTGGTATCCAATTTAAATAAATGGTTAAAAGCTTCTCTACAATAAAATATCTTATTAGTAATAAATAGTGGTTTTAAGAATTGTTTCCTAATATCATGATAGAATTTACAAGATATAATGAAGTGCTTTGTGGATTGTGCAAATCGTCCCACGCAGGAGCACTTCGGTAGGCTTTTACTCCAAGTCCTCACCTTTGGGAAGGCTACCAAAAAGTGCAACATTCTAAAACGTAATCGGGTCAAATAAAATCTATGCTGAGTATTCACAACTGTCAGTAAATAATTTGGTATTAATTCATTGTTTTCGATCATATAAAGTGCTACCGTTGACTTCATGCATTCTCTATTTTCTCTATCGCTAATCCTCCATGCCATTAATTGATTTTTCAGTTCTTTCTTACTAAATTGGAGGACTATGCCTGGGTTGTCTAAATTTGGTTTTAGATTTATACCTCTCAACAGATCTTTTAGGTGCATGAACCATGGAATTCTATCCCAATGTTCTAATGTAAGACAATCTTTAATAATCTTTTGGGTAAGATGCATCCCTTCTTTTGACCAGATACCATGCCATGCCGACAACGCATTTATATATATTAGATCTACCACATAGGGGCTGCCCAGTTCCTTATGTACCATGAATGTGGAGGTGGTATTTGGGACTGCAAGTAATCTGTTAAAAATGTGTTCTCTAGCACTTGTAATGAATGGATCTCGGGCATCAAACCCCAAAGGGCAGAACCATATGTGATGCTGCTGATTGTTTAACTTTTGTAGATTTGCAGCATTTCCCTCAGGGGTTTATTACCAATTTTTTTTGAGAATCTAAAGACTGCCTCAGTTGTCCTAATATACTTCATCTTAATAATTTCTAGGTGTTGTTTCCAGTGTCCCATATTAGAAAATTGTATACCCAAGTATGTAAATCCATTCATATCTTCACATTTGTGGCCCTTAATAAAATAAGTTTTCTTCCTGGCCTTTCCCTGTCCACAAGTCATTACCAACATCATATCTCTTTCCTCCATAAATTCCATGAAGCCCTCCATTAGTTGCTGCAACCCATTTGCAGTTCGTGACAGCAAAACTGTATCATCTGCGTATAAAAGAATTGGGATAGAGCATTCTCCTATTTTAGGACTGTTTATTTCTAAATTTTTTAGATGGGCATCTACACCATTTATATAGAGAGAAAATAGGAGCGGCGCCAAAACACAGCGTATTCCTCTCCCTATCCTAAAACCTGGCGTGCATTCTCCATTTCTACCATATCTCACCCGTGCTGTTAGATGGTTGTATAGTTGCGCCAAGAAGTTTATTATATCTAAGGGCGCACGCATATCTGTTAGCACTTTCCACAGCTTAGCATGATTCACCAAATCAAAGGCACTACTGAGATCTGCAAAACAGAGGAACCCATGACCCTTCTTTGCCATTGTATATTTGCTTATTATTAGATTAAGGTTTATACATTGTTCCAGGGTACCAACCCCAGGCCTAAATCCCAGTTGAGCCTCTGTAAGGATATGATTGTTAGTTGCCCATGTTTCTAATCTTTCTGCAAGTACTCTTCCCAGCAATTTGACAGAAGTATCTAAAAGTGAAATTGGCCGATAACATTTGGGGTCGCCTCTATGCCCCTTTTTAAAAATAGGGACAATTATACTTTCACTCCATGATGTTAAGATATATCCCTTTGTCACACTCAGAAAGACTTGGGTCAGGATAGGGCACCATAAATCAACATATGTCAAATAAACAACTACTGGCACCCCGTCAGGGCCCGGCGCCTTCCCTTTCGGGCATCTTCCCATGGCAGATTTCACTTCCCCAGGACTAACTGGTTTCAAGAAGGGTGGATTAATCTCGATTATCCCATTATTCGACGGGTGGATAGTCAGGTTATCTGGGTTAAAAGTTGAACCAAAATGAGAAAGCCATTCCAATAAAGGGACTTGTACTGTTATTTCGGGTACATCACTATTTTTTAGGAAAGGTTGGTTAATTGTTTTCCAAAATAAAGTACTATCTCTTAATGTCGTTGCTTGCTCAAGATTAGCCCATGCCCTAGCTCTCAATTGTGCCCTCCTGGTTTCTAATGCATGTTTGTAGTTAGAACACTTAATAATTACTTCTTCTCTATTTCTTGGTCGGGCCTGCAGGGCTTGTTTTAGTTCCTGGCTGGCTGATGAGCAATTGTGATCAAACCACCCCACTTTTTCGCTCTTTTTTTTCCCTGATGCTCTCACTAGACTTCCTGCAATGGCGATTCTAAGTTGGTTAAAGGGTCCTAGGATCGTATATGGATTTTGATTATATTCTGTACATATGAGAATTTCTTGACGGTGTTGTGTCACAACTTTATTCATCACATCTGTTTCATTTATCCCAGTCCATTTAATCACAAATCCGTTTTCACTTCTTATTCCTATATCCATTGCTAATCGTTCACCTATATTAAAGGGTTTGGCTAATCTCATAGTCAGTAACAGGGGGTGATGATCACTATATATAGTGGGCTCAATCTTCAATGAAACAACCATATCCATATGACTCTTTGACATTAGTATGTAATCAATTAACGAGAAATGTCCTCTTCCTCCAAGCGATGGAAGCTTCACTCCTTTATGCCCATCTTGCTCCATCAGCTCTAAATCATATCTAAATAATATTTCATTCAATGCAGTTCCATAGTTATTATGTAAAAAGTGCAATTGAGTACTTCCCCCATCATCGATGAATCCACATGTCTTTCCTATAGTATTCTTGCATATCCCGGTATTAAAATCTCCAGCCCATATTATTATGTAACTTGAAGTTATATCATTAACAAAGGCCTGTAAGTCATCCTGAAGAGTCGATGCCACAACTCACAGAGTATGTCATTTTGTATCATCATTTTACATCTCAGGAGGTTTTGTCATTTATATTTCAAGCCCTTACTGGATTGCTTCAAGAAGAGATTTGTGATCATGGTCCCATAAAGCCCACATAATGCACCTCTGAATTGTCCCCATGTTTTAAATAGGACTAAGGGCCTGATTACGATGCTGGCAATCCCAAGATCGCCAGCCTCGCTGTCCGACCATCACATTACGAGGTTGGCAGACAGACCCGCCAACCTACCGCCAGTCCCGCCAGGATCAGTGATCCCGACGGGCTGACAGCGGTCTTGGTTGTAATCAGCAAGGGCGGTGCTGAAGTCAGCGCCGCCCTGATGATTACAACCTTGTTCTGCACCAGCCTTTTCATGGCGGTCTGACCTCCATGAAAAGGCTGGCGGAGAAAAAGTGCAGGAATTTCTCTGCCCAGCACCCTTGAAATAAGCACTGTCTGCTGTGCAGACTGTGCGCATTTCGAGGGTGCTGGTGCACCGTGCGTGCGGAAGCATTGCCGCAGGGTCAATTATGAGCCGGGATCAATGCTGCCGCAGCTTTCCCACTGGGTTGACCCCCGTCAGCCCAGTGGGAAAGTTGTAATAGGGCCAGTGGGGAGACCGCCACCTCGACTGCGGTTTTCTAACCACAGGTATGGATGTCGGGTTTTCCAACCACCAAACTCGTAATCAGGCCCTAGCTCAGGAATACTGGGAGTTCTGCACCAACTCTACATATTCCCATACATGGGGTCCAGTTAATTTATTTTCATCTCATACTTCATTGATGTCTTTAGGTGCATCCTTGTGCATCAAGTTTTCCAAGTTTGTGATTCCCACTTAAAACCATCGATGCAAGTTCAGAGTTTGACATTCGGTTTTTAAGTTTGAGTTTCACTGTATCAGTGTATCTGCAGGTAGGTGGCCATTAATTATCTGTTTTTGTGACGATTGTGCCATGCTTCATATGTGGAATGTATGATGGGATTCGTAGTCTTCAATGCTTTCTCTGGTTCACAATATAGTAAGTCCAGTGGGTCAGGACAAGCTGATGTTGCCTAGCTGGTCTTTAAATAGTGTCATTCAGTGTCTCAACCTGAATGTCTGATGAGGAGAAATAAGTGCCGGTCCCCAAACATGAGTGCCGGTCGGCCCCACCAGCAACTATCGGATCAAATGTAGCACTTGGCAGCCATCATTAATTTCTTAATCAGGTAAGAAGTGTCCCACCTGATATTGTAATGTATTCCCAATTACGCCTTAGGGAGTGACCTGGATTTATCTTTACATCTTTTTCTGTCTGTTTGCTCTTTATCCATTTTTACATGAGCACCTCCAGCTGATCTGTTTCCAGTTGCTGGGCAGTTTCATTTTTAATTCCTGAGAGAAACATATCAGCCTTGATCATTCACCACTCTTCAGTTCCTCGAAGCAGTATTTTACAATGTGGCCCATATAGCAAGGTGCGCTGTTTGCCAATTTAAACTGACGGTGTTTCCCCCGTGCGGCCTGAGGCAAGGGTCGGACATCCCCTCTGGTGAGTCATCTCGACTTCGCCCTCTAGCAGTGATTCAGTGGGTGAGCATTGCCAACAGGCCACACTGTTTACTATGTTTGTTAGCAGCCTCGGTCATCATAGATGGTGCTGGTGGAACGTGGTTGCAGCCAAGGCACCGGTTCTCGCTACCACATGTCTGCCCCATGAAGGTCAAGATGACCTCTCTGCTTGCCTGGGTGTCTATAATGCCTCTTGGTGATGTCCTCGCACCGGCCCAGGACTCTGCTCTGATTGCTTCTTCTCATACTGATCATGACAGCTGCTGCTTATCAGGCATATCATCGTTTTTTCCTCCAACATCCTCTTTTCTGGGCCTCAGCTCCTCTTAATATTGGCAGCAGTTCTTAGCTTTCATTGTAGTATCCCCGTAATCGCAAAGGGGATTCTGTAAACGGTCGGTTGAGAGCCCTGGCCCACAGGAACTGTCAGAGCTCCATACGAAAGCAGCCATTTTGTTCGTGGCTTGGCTTTGCCTCTAGATAAACAATTAAGATTACCGATAAAATCTGATGATTTTAAAGGCATTTTACAAATTGCATTCTTTGGGGTCCAATGGATTACAATTAGGGTCAACAATATAAAGAAATGCAATAGCTAACAACCAATGTCCTATTATTCTCTATTTACACACTTCCACCGATACAAAAACAATACCACGTGTGTCAGTGCATCTTTTGCATGAGACAGGGATTGCCAAAACCACACACCATGGAAAAGTCAATATTGTTTACTTGAAATACTTTCATTCCTGGGTTGGCAGTAGCTAGAGTATTTGGGGCTGTTTTTGGCTGCAACCCAAAGTGACCTTAAAACCCCAGACATTTTATTTTTACATGTTTTACATCCAGGGTAATGTGGCTTGCATGGATACCATTATTATGTCTTAACCAGAATGGCATGCACAGTCAAACCTTGGCTACAATAACAGAATTGCATCACATTTCAATAGGGAGAGTTCCAGAATATATGGGGGACTGACAAAGGTCATTCCATACAGAATTCCTGCACTCCTTCAGATAAAATGGTATCCCAATTGTGTGAGTGGACCTATCACCAACGAAAGGAAGGACCCAAAAAATGCTAAGGGAAAATATCAAGATTTTTCCTTTTAGTTTCAATCTTTCTGAGAACAAGGAGAGCTGTGGCATTTGGATTTAAGTAAGCTGGCGCCCGTGGAAACATCCCAGCCCATTAATTTCTGAAATTTGGAAATCCAGCAGAGTTAAAAGTGGCAAGGATTGTCCAGATGCCACTGCTTTGTTTTGCCCACAATTCTGTATACTGTCAAAGTTTTATTAAAATCAGTGATATTACTCACATTTCTCTCAGGGAAAGATCTGTAATCTATTGGGATTGAAAAATATCCCACAATTTAGTGATCTGACAATTCTACCCACATGTGTGTTTCAGTCTGTTGCTTGCAACAGAAAATGTCTTAAAACACACTGTGGATATGTTTAGATGTTTTCATTGAATTCCAGTCATTTTTAGTATGTGGGTACCAGGTCGGTGGGCACCAAGGAAATGTACCAAAGCCAAACGTTCATGAAAACTAGACACCCACAGGAGGTGAGGATGGTGAGGATGGTGAGGCTTAGGTGGATCCCACCCCTACGACCTACCCAGAATGCACTATAAATATCAAAGTGTGAGTGGGAAAAATCCTGAAATGAGCTATCCCCAGAGAACCAATCACACTGAAAGAAGTCAGGCCCGTATTTATACTTTTTTTAGCGCCGCAATGGTATTTTGCAAGTTTGCGCCGTTTTTGCATAAAAAACAACGCAAATGCGGCGCAAAAAAAGTATAAATACGGGCCTCAGTGCTTTCTGCTCTGGTTGCTTTCAGTTTCATATTTAATGATACCAGCACTGATCATCATCAAAAGATAAAAAGAAGACCTCAGGCTTTAATGGAAGCTCTCCCTTTGCAACTGGTGTGAAGCCAGAAAGAGAACCCCTCTTGTGCAATCGCCTCAGGCATTTCAACCCTTGATGTGAACACCTGACATCACGTTCTCCACATTGAGAGGGCTAATAAATTACTTTTCCTACTCAGGGCTGGCTTTTGGCTGCACGAGCTGGGCCCAGGCCAATGACTAGGGGATCAACCTTCATAGGGGCTTATAAACCTGTCTGTATTAAGGTCATGCAGACAGCAGAGTCCCTGTCACCTGGCTTCGGTGATTACCACATATCACCTGGCTTCGGTGATTACTACACATTAAAGTGCTTTCATTCATTTTTTTAAACATGCTGCAAGCACTGTTTTAACAGCCCATCGGCCTGCTTTCTTGCCCTTTCATCTCCCTTGTATCCCCTGCTTCCACAAACCATTAACGTCCCCCCCCAACAAAGAACTTGGCACGAGCGTGAGGAGCTAATCTGTGTGTGATGCATGATACTTGTGAGTTGGGGGGGTTGCTGAGATATATGTGTTAAGAGACTAGTCGCAGCTCTGATTTAATCAGCCATGGACTGACCTCTGAACACAAAAAGGACTCCATGCTGCCTCATTTTATTGACCAGAAGCAGCCAGGGCACCACATGTCTTTCTGCTCAAGGTGCTATTCTGGCAAAGGCTGCCTGTTGTTTGTTCCGATTTGTAGGTATTTAATCCATTTTATAGAAGGGCATAGGATGGCAAGCTGCACCCTTTGTAGATGGAAACAGATAATTATTGGTTATTGAAGGAAAGTGTCCTTTTAGTATGGTCACCCCCACACTTTCTTTTCCTCCAGTGCAGATGGTTTTAACTCTGAAAGTGCACTGGAGCCTGCTAGCCAGGCCCCTATGCCAGTGTCTTCTCCCTAAAATGCGATGCATGTGAATTGGTAACCCCAACTGGCAAAGATTTTAACCCCGTTACGAGTCCATGGTAAATGGTACCAGTGGTACCCAGGGGATGGTAGTTAAAGTGGTCATCAAGGGCAGCAGCACTGATTGTGCCATCCTGAGTGACCCACGTAAAAGGATGACAGCGATCCTGCCATTGCAGACTGCATGGGCAGTGCAAACTCCTCAAACTCGACTTTGTCTTCACCATGAGTGGCAAGACCACTGCACTATTTTTAATATATGCCAGTTACCGTTATGGTAGGCTTCCTGAGCCCAGGGCGCTGGGTGCATTATATTAAAAGTGTGGGCATGTAAGTGCAAGCCTATATGTCCCTATAGTAGCCTTTTTCCATTAAAGGCTACTATAAGTGTTCAGGGGCCCATATGGTAACATGGCTGGCACCTGGACATCCCAAGGTTGCCAGCTCCATTATGGTCCAACTGAAAAGTGTCATATTTGATTTTCCAACAACGTGTCTCATTAAACGTGACTTGGTTCCTGAGTTCAATTTGATGTGGCATGCATTCATATGGCTCCTTTAGAGGTTTCCCACCTGGTTGCCCCAGCCTTTCCTGTGCCCTGGCTGACAGCCAGCAACTGCTAGAGCCAAGATGGGAATCTGACCCCCTGCTAGGAGGTGTGAACACTCCCAGGAGTCAGAAACAAAGGCTTGTCTGGGTAGGAGGTGTCACCTCCCTCCCTGACAGGATTAGTGAAGTGGCATTTCTGGGCTGTGAGCTTCAAATTCCATACTGCCTCTGATATGCAAGTAGTCTGCCTCCCAGAGGAGGACAAAGCCAGCCCTCTGTCCCAGGCACATTTGCAACCCGGGCAGGGGAAAATTAGGTAGTCAGGAGCCGTACACCCCCAGAAGACTAGCTACATCCCCTAAGTTGGCCTATCTGGTCTGTACAGCTAAATATGGGTTCTGTAATTTTTAAAAGTGGTAGAATAGAGGCTTCTGGGTAGAAAAGGTGCCACACTCCACCAGAAGAGGTCACCTCAGATGCTAGGAGCCCATTGGCTACTAGCACCCACTCCCCTAACACCTCTAAAGCTATGATTTAATGGGCTTCCCTGGCACCAGAACCTTAGATTTGATTGATCTGCAACAAAAGACACTGAAGAGATCCGAGTCGTTGACTTCAGGACCCTCCCAAAGAAAAGGGCTTCAAAGGCTGCACCTGTGGCTACCATCCTACAACTGCATGATTGCAACTCGTTCTGAACCAAAGACCAGTTTCAAGAGAAAGAGGATTTCATCTGGAAGCCAAAGGCAACTCCAGAATTCCCTTGAAATACAGGTACTAATTCCCTGCAGCAGCAGGCAAGAATCAAACTCCCAGAACCAAAGAATCACTGGCCATCAGGCCTGCCAAGGGATCGCCCAAAAGTAAATGGGCTAGTGTTGGTGAGAAATGTAGTCCTTACCTCCAGCAAGTTTCAGGTGGCTACTGCTTTCCCCAGGAATCCAGGACATTGAGGAGACCAAAGGCTGGGTGTGATGTTACTAAGGCTTGTTGGTGGCCATTTGGGCTACCACTACCTTAACTTGATACTGTGCTTCAAGAGAATCCTGCACAGTGCTTAATTTGTAAATAAAGAGGTGCCGGTGCTCAAAGCCCTTCTCTTAAACACAAGACTGCTTTAATTAAGTCTGCCAGCACTGAATACTGAGGCAGCATAATCCTGAAGCTGTCTCGGGCCTCTGCCATTTATTTACGGCCACCCTTGCCCCTTCAGCTCATCCTGAAACTTTCTACTTTCTCCCTTTATGACTCTTTTTAGTTTTTCATTCTTCCGTCTTTCTCATATATGTCTTTTGTCGCAGCAATTGCTTGAGGCTGAAGAATAAGCCCCGGCCCTCACAATTAAGTGCCGGTGCTCAGCACCGGAAACAACAAGCACAGATTAAGCACTGATCCTGCAGCATCTTCCACATGATGCCCCAATGGCCCTGTTGTCAATATTTTGCATCCCCTTCCTCACCCACACCGTCTAAGTGGCAAAAGCAGCACCTGCGCCTCCTGCCTTCAGCACCAGAGACAGCCAGGACAACTCTGCACCTGGGCCCTAAGAGCCAGGTAAAACTCAACTGACTGTTGGACCCTGGTCCTGGGACTGGCCTCACCTTACCTTCCAGTGGTTTCCACTGAACTCGACCTGCAAGTGACAGTGTCACTAGTTTAATTTCCCATTGACTGCAACGCTATCATTTTGCAAGAGTGAAATGCATTGACTCCAGTTATGCTCACATGATTGTCTTCATTTTGGTGTCTACAATTATATAAAACTCTGCTTTATTTTTTATAAATTGGTGTCAGATGTCTTTTCAGTTATATCAATTACTTATTGGCCATGTTGGAACTCTGAAATGCTTAATACATATTCATCTAGTAAAGGCTGACTGCTCTTTGCCACCCTACCTGACTGAGCTAGAGATATATTAGTGTGAATCAATAGGACCATTTAAGGTAACATGAAGGTATTGCTTAGTGAAGCCTACCCAGCCTCACTGCATAATACCCACATTCCTACAGTCATTATCCATCTGTCTTATTAACCGAAGTAGGTATATTGGCCACAAATCGGCATGAAGTAAGTACAGAAGCATTTTGGCTAAAACGCAGAAGGATCCAGACAGATTCTCAGACTTTATTTTAGACATCTGACTGGTGACATCAATGAAAGAATCAGCCCACCCTTATGCATTTTTCATCACTCTGGTTATGCATCATGTTTATGACACATTAATCATCAGATTTAACTCCACTCTGGTTACATAGAAACAGGACTGATGTTGGGGCGAGTAATGAAAAAACAAACCTGTAAAGGAAAGAAGCTTGCCACACTACAAGGGTGAATGATTATGTTTCTTTGACTGCATTCTCACTACACCGTTTTAAAATCACATACATACACAGACCGATTAACACTTGTTTTTCATCCTATAAGATTACCACATTCTTTTTGTGTATCAGGATTATGTAATACAACTCCACATCTAAAATGTATTTTCCTTTCTTTAACCAAATTCAGATTTTCCTAGCCAGGGTGTCTCAAAGGCTATATTTTCTTAAAGACACGGAGGTTAGTATTATGCTAAAACTTTTCTTGCCTTTAATGAACAGCAGCCAAAAGAAAAACTTCAATACCTAGCAAACCTTGGTAGAAGACCTACCACATTACATCATAATGGTATAACCAATAGTACGTCGAGCACAACAATAATCATCCTGACTGAGAGCAACAAGCCCTCTTTTCTTGCTAGAGTCAACAAAGATGAGGTCTAGAGAACAAAATTTAAATAAAACTCAAAGTTAACCTATCAGTCAGACTACGTGGATGCAGCAGAGCTGGTTGGAGGCACTGGGACTGCAGAAAATAGAAACCAGGAAGGGTTAATGAAATGGTGGTGGGATAATACTGGCCTCCGTGTTTTTAATAAAATCCAGCCTTTCAGATACCAAGGCTAGGAAAATCTCAATTAGTTTTGGGTTGCCTAGTAACTTGAAAATAAACTCCTAGAGAAGAATAATGGAAAGAAGATACATCCTGTGCTTTAACATCAGAGACACGTTTGTGTGAAAACAAACTCAAAAGGATAATTTTGCAGATAAATGCTTAAGAGATAGATCAGAACTGTCTGGCCATGAAATAAACATTACACCAAATTAAAATCCTACATGGTATTGTGTTTGGGAACAGGAGGTTTAGCAAAATGTACTCCCTGTAACACGCAACACACCAGTGGGTGTTCTCCGATATGACTTCCATCCACTCTGACATGCTCTGCAGGAATTGCTGATCTGTAGTTGTTAATGGTGCAATAGGCTTTTCCTTGTGAAGATAAAGAAGCTAAAAAATGAATAAACACAGTCACATTTGCCAAAAGGGGATCTGAATCCCTGTCTAACACCAATTAAACCAGACCACCCAGGCTGACCTGTATACCTTTGTTGTACTAGGGGCCCATGATTGCTGGATGAACTGGACAGCCTCCACTGAAATTCCTGGGGTTCTCCAGGAAGCTCCAATATCCTCCATTCTATTTGGGAGAGGGTGCCCTCTAGAAAGAGCTTGTGATGAAGACCCTGAGTGTTGAGAAACAAGTTGTGAAAGGGAGGAATCCACACTGGAAGATCTGAAGATAGTTCCAGTAGTGCTGGATACCAAGTTTGAGTCTGCCAATGAGGGGTGATTAGAACCAGGGATGACTGTTTTCTGAGGACTTGGGCAATGAAAAGGAAAGGGGGAAAGGCATAAAAAAGAGACTGAGTCTATCACTGGAGGAATGCATCTGTAGCGAGAGCTAATGGATCTGGTCTGCAACTGAATAAGGAAGGGAGTTGGGAGTTTATACGGGAAGCAAATAAGTCTACTGACATAATGCTGAAAATTAAAGAAAGACGTTGAACACTGAAGGATGCAGTCTCCAATCACTTGAATTGTGAAGATGTCTGGAAAACCAGTCAGCCACCACATATTTGCCCTCATTACGACCCTGGCGGTCAGCGGTAATTTGGGGAAAGGTACTGCCAACAGGCTGGCGGTACCTTTTCCCAAATTATGACATCGGCGGTTTGGCTCAAGCCAAACCGCCAACGTACCACTCCGTCTGCCAGGGTGGAAACGGCTGCTGGGCCAGAGACTTCAGTCTCCAGCCCGGCAGCCGTCACAATCCCACCTTCAGGATTATGACCCCACCTACAGCCAAGGTTTTCGTGGCAACCGTACTGCACATAAACCATTGCGGTAGGCACTATTAATGCCAGGGAATCACTTCCCTGGCACTGATAGGGGTCTCCCCTGACCCCCTTGCCAGAGTCTTCACCCACCTTCCCCCTCCCTCTCCTGCCTCCGCACATTTCCACACCCACACGTGCACACACATACACACATGCATACCCATATCTACCCATGCATGCACACATACATAACCACACACCGCAACACACAACAACATACTTAGCCACACACATGCATTCACAACATACACGTACACTCACATGTAGGCATTCACGCACTCATTCAAGGTGACTCACACCAGCATGCATGCAATCATAAACAGATACCCCCTACACACACAACACCCCCACACATGCACATAACACCACCACCCTCCCTCCTGTCAGAGAACCCAACTTACCTGCTTGCAGGCGGTCCTCCGGCTGGAGATGGGACGCACACTGCTGTCAGCAGCAGCGTTCGCCAGCAAAACACCACCAGGCCGTATCATTGCTCATGATACGGTCGGCAGTGTTTTGCTGGGGTGGCACTGCTGCTGACAGCAGCGCCACCTTCCCACCGTCCGCCGCCGTGACTGTCTGCCATATTCCGCCAGCCTTCTAGCAGAATTCCTTCGAGGGTCATAATGCGGGTGGGCGGCTGGTAGCCACGGCAACAGTATGTTGGATGCCGTCTCCATGGCGGTAGGCGGCAGTTACCTCCAATGTTGTAATGAGGGCCTCAGTCTGGTAGATATTCCGCTTTCACAGAAATTTTCCTTTAGAGGCAGGATTCCAACAGACTCTTGGCAAGAACTGCCAGAGGTTTGTACCGTGTACCTACAAGCCGGTTTATGTATCTGACCGCCGACAGCTTGTCCCTCTGTAATAGGATTGTTCATTTTGCCCTATCTTTTACAAAAGTCTGGAAGGCAAAGGAACCTGCAAGCATCTCTAAACAATTTATGTTCAATGACGACTCCTGAAGAGACCATGTACCTCCATTCGGGAGTTGAGAACATCTTGCACCTCATCCTGTCTGATTTGCCTCTGACTCTAAGACGTGATCTGGGGTGGCAGATAAAATTGTTGTCCCATTTTAGGTGTCTAAGTGACTCAGGCACCAGAGGAGTTTGTCTCTGGACTCTCAATCCAGTGTTACCAGGTCTGAATAAGCCAAACCTTTGTGCAGGTTGTGAATCTTTAGTCTCTGTAGGGCTCTGTAATGTAGAGGACTGGGAAAAATGGCCTGTAGACTTATCAGTCAAGCTAGAGATCTGAAGGAACAAAGTGGAAGAGACAAAGCGTGGCTCGATCTCTTTCTTTATTTGAGCCACTTCCTACTGAGTGAGCTGAAGAATTGATCAAGAAGTGTCTATGACAAAGCCTAGATAGTCCAAATGTTGTGCAGGAACTATAGAAGACCTTTCAAAATTGACTAGAAACCCTAATCTTGACAGAAGGTATTGATACAGATGTAAGTGAGTCAGTAGACAGGATTTGTTCTGTGCCATAATCAAGAAATTGTTGAGGTCTTGAATAAGTGGATCACTGAGATGAAGAACGGTCTCCATCTTGACATGATGATACACCATGAAGTTTTGAACACCTTCAGGTTGATGACCAGATGATATTTCTTGTTCTTTTTAAGGACTAAGAAAATCGTGCTGAGGAAACCTGAGGGATCGAAACAAGTCCTTTCGATAGCCTGCTATGAGAGAAGGGATTGCACTTCCTCTTGAACCAGGAGAAACTGCTCCTGTGAAAAACAAAGAGGATGGGTCAGGGGATGTTGCATTTAAATATGATATAGATCTATGCAGTACCTGAATAGTCTGAATTACCCAAAGATATGACATGAGAGACAACCTGCCTCCTACGGCAGGAGGGCCAAAACTGAAAATTCTTATATGAGAACTGATCGCAATTGACTCTGTTTCCCTTGTTCTGGAATCCTCTGGAACGGTGGGGGTAGAAATGAGGTTTGTAGTCCTGGTATTCTTGTTGGGAGCCTTGGTTGTAGGAGCCTCAATGGATGGACTGACACCTTGAGTGATAATGGCCAGCAAAACGACTACTTCCTTTGCAGCCCTGCCAAAAACACATTTACTTTATGAAGGAATCTCCGAAAAGAAGGCCATTAGCTTTAGTTGCGAAGCTACTGAATTTAGGATCTATTTTCAGCAACTGGCTCTTACATCTTTCTTGGGCGATTTAGTGTTACCTACCATACAAATAGCACGTTGAGCCCAATTAGATAGGGTGTCTAGACCTACTTGTTCACCCTCCATTTTTGCCTCTTCAGACAAATCTAAACTTCTGGTCAAGGGACCAACCAGATCTAAAATCCTGTCCCGGCAATTAGACCAGGCTTGATTGACACCTTTCTTAGGGTCTTTCCCAAGCTTGGTGAAAAATAATAACATATTAGTGTAAATAACAGGGGTATCAGACACTTTATTGCGAAGGGAAGAGCGAGAGCACTCAGATTTTAGTTTGTTTCTGGAAAATGTATCCAAGGGGTGTCTTAAACAATAAAGATTTACAAGAAAGTGGTGCATCAGTGCTGACGCGCACTTTTCTTGTGTCACCCTTGCCCCACCGAATGACACCATGTGTGCACCTTATTTACAATACAGCGCACCATGGTGGTCATTAGAACAATAGCGTCAACATTTTTGAGGCTATTGTTGCACTTTGCTACACTAGCATCAAAAATGTTGACGCTAGTGTAGCAAAGTGCGAAGAGGCACATTGATTTCAATGGGTGTGTCATTTTATTGCTTGCTCTGAGCAGGCGTTCAAAGTTACATCAAAAATGGAGCAGTAAAATCTTGTAGATTTCACTATGCCATTTTTGCGGTCCTCCTAATGCCGGAATGCCCCCATTGCATGCATTACGCCTGGCAGAGGCATAATGTGGCGCAAGGGGTCGCAAAGTGGCGCAATTCATGCATTGTGCCACTTTGTAAATATGGTGTGGCAAAAATTGCTTCCTTGAGCCAGACTAGTGTAAAAAAATTACGCTAATGTGGTGCACGGAGGCGCTAGGGCAATGTATATCTGGCCCAAAATCCCAGACATTGTCACATGAGAACCATTCCGTGGCATTAGGGTGGTGGATTAAAACAGGATTGAGCATAGGTTTCCTTAAATGATCTATGAGATCTACTAGATTCGACACAGGGAGCAACACTCCATCAAAAGGAGATGTTTTACACTTTTCTCAGGAGGCCCATAATCAGAAAGGTTAGAAATGACATTAGAAACAGCCCTGTCATCATCCAAGGCATCATCTTTGTCATTATCAGTGTCTTGTATACCAATAACATAAATGGGAGAGGAAGGAAGCCCTGAAAGGAAACCTGTTGAATAGGAGAACCAAGTTTATTCAAAAATCTTTTGAGAAAACACTTTGTTTCTCATGTTTCTTTCCTTTTTTAGAAGGAAATTCATTAGGGTCATGCAACATCTTGGAAATACATGCCTCTACATTTCTTTAAACATCCAACATTGATACAAACATCTTGTGTTGCACAGAGTCCTTAATAAAGGATATCAAATTCTCCGTCATGGTCTGAGCTTCCTCATCTTCAGGCATATTAATGATACATTTGAGGAAAGTCCAATGTAAAACTCATTGAAAATATGCTCAATTGGGCAGAATAAAAACTAGGGAGCTAAGGGGTTAAACATGTACACTGCCTAGTGAAAAAGGCCTACGGGAGACAGGGGTGTGTGAAGAGGCATGACTAGGGGCAGGTCTCAAGGCAGAGACCTTACTGGCATTCAGGAAGTGGAGAGAAAAGGAAGCAAACACTTAGGAGCTGGCCCAAAGATATTCCCCACAGGCAAAGCAGGGAAACAGACAATAGATGAAAACTTAAAAGCGGTCTGCAGCTGAGGGGAGTGAAGTACGACCGTTAAGGTAACGGAAAAGAACGTTAAATGAACGTTCTAAGCTAATACTGCATGCCGGAATGCGCACTCAACAGAAACCATAATTAAACCACATAAGAGCAAATGTAATAATAATAGCACAGGAATAACAACATTTGTATACATTTGAAAAGACAATATGTGAGTAGAGTACTTATCTTGACTGCGAGCAGCAAGAAAAGATGGATTGTTGCTCTCAGTGAGGATATTTATTGTTGTGCTTGACATACTATTGGCTATACCATTATGATATAACGTGGTAGTTCTTCTCCCAGGGTTTTCTTAATATTGAAGTTTTTCTTTTGGCTGCTGTTTATTAAAGACAAGAAAAGTGTTAGCAAAATATAAGCCTCTGGTCTTGTAATAAAATTAGAGCACACCATATTTAATCAACTTTCTAAATGTATTGATTTGCATAATACCTTACATCCCACGCACATTAATCATGTAGATCTTTTTGCAGCGTTTGACATTGTTGATCGTCAGATACTGCTAAACTGCCAGATATTTTTGGTATCAAGGGTGCAACTTTAGCATGGCTACAGGTCTTTCTTTCCAACAGATCAGTGCAAGTCTCTCTTACATCTTTTCTTTCAAGGGTCAGGGCTTTGTCTACCTTTGATCTACATCTTTTTGCTTACAAATAAGGCAAATGCATTAGAGATCGTCTTGTTTGTGCCAATACAAGTTTGACAAATTCTGCATAACTGGGTTTTAGACCCCATCAAGGGCGATTACAAATGTGCCAACTGTGTGGCCTGCTACACTGAACACTACTTTATTTCACTCATGGTAAAGTCAACATTGAACTCAAGCATCACATCAACTGTCTATCCAGCAGTGTGGTTTCTTGCATCTGGTGCCCCTGTGGTTTGATCGGTGTGGGTCAGACCTCACAACAAGTTAAAATGAGAATTAGCTAACACAGAAGTTGCATCAGGTGCAAGGTATAGCATGTGCCCCTGGTGTCACACTATCTGAGGCGTGAATACAGTCCATCATCAGATGGCAAGTCATTGGGAAACTTTTACCTTCACCCCAGGGAGGAACCCTGTTACACACTCTACAGCACATGGAATGCAACTATGCAGACAAATGCAATTCCATTAAGACTCGATTGAATACCATGGAGGAATGGCATAAACGTAATTCAATTAAATGACTTTGATCTATGGATCCTCAGGAGACATGATGAACTCATATAAAATAGGCCAAGATATGTATACTTGTAATATATATTGGCATTTTACCCTTCACATTTATAAACATGCAAAATATTTAATATGTATATATGAATATGTGAATTTTACGTACTCCTTACTGTTCGTATTTTTTTTATATGCACAGAATTGTACTAAAATCATTTTTTCAATTATTTTTTATTTCTCTTTATTTGTTTAACCTATGGCCTATTCTATTTCAGGACCGGAGGCTCAGATTATGCTTCTCTTTCTTTACTACTCATTAAAACAGCAGCCAATCACAAAACAGAAAAATATAAACTACATTTCCCATGTTGCACATCTCAATGTCACCACCAATCATATCTCTCCAGGCCCTATTAGAGGCCCGAACAACATCTTGAAGTCCTTTTTCTTTGCTGCTCCAGCATAAGATAAGTGCCTTTCACATTGTTCTCTGAACTGTTTTTTCCTTTACCGGCCGGTTTCGTGCCGCGCTCAGGATTCTTCCTGCCAGCGCATTGCGGCCTTGGTGGGCTTCGTTGGTTGCCTTAGCAACATTCCTCAGTGATTAGCACGCGGCGTGCTGGAGGTTTCTGTTCCTCAACAGATCAGTCAAGCGTTGGTGGTGGCGCTAAAGCCTTTCACGCAGCAGTTGGAGGTCTTCGCTAAGAAGCAAAATCTTGTTCCCTTTCAAGAGGATAATTCTGCGGAAAGGAGTCCTTCACTTCCTAGTACTTCAAAGGATGCTCCTTCCGCTTGGCCGCATGATGGACTCTTGGCCACACTACAACAGCCCTCGGCTGATGACCATCAGTATTGCTCTGTCCCATCCGCTTCCAGTGTTTTCCCTAGAGGGGTTCGAGTTTCATCGGACTCTGATCCCAGTGAGTCAGATTCATCTAATTCCGGCAGAGCTTTGCGCAAGTGCAAAAAATCAAAGAAATCTGTTTCATCCAAGGTGCAAATGGACCTCGCCCCTCCTTCTAACCCCTTTCAGTTCAATCTGGAGGACATAGTACATCCCCGTTCTGCAGACTTGGCTCCTGCGCAGAAAGTAGCAGAATATTTGCATGGTAAGCTGTGCAGGAGTTTTGACAAGGAGGTGCGCAATAGGTTGCGAGCCGAATGTCCTAGGCCCGAGCTCCCAGATAAGGTGGCGGAGACGCCTGAGATCGATGCTAGGATGCTGACATTCTTTAAAAAAATTGAAAAAGACCCAAAGAAGGGGATTGACCGGGCCTGGCCCTCCTTACAGGACAAGCTTCCTGATCTGACGGGTCCCCTTGCCAATTGCTTCTGTCTGCACTCATGAACATTTAAAATTAATTAAAAAAATGATAATACAAAACAGAAAAAATAATATACTTCAATATATTTCAATATGCTTAAGTATGTAAGAAGAACAACATAAATAATAACTGCCCAAAATGAAATGTGGTTTCTCCCCGTTTCCCATGCTGCAATCTATCCCTTGACTACAAAGATAAAAAACATTCAGGCATCAGGCTAAATGAGAGCTGAGGCTCCCTCTTTATATCTTCCTCATTGTCCTGCAGGGCTTGTCTTCAAGATGGCAGGTGGGATTAGGGCCGAGGATGGCATTGGTAACGCGTCCCTTTATGATTATTTTACTCACTTTGGGACTCGTTTTAGGCCAATGAATCTTTTGACCCTGTTTGAAGACACCTTAGGACGAGATAGCTAATCAACATTTCAATGAATACGTCAATGACGTCATCAATATTTATTAAAAACAATGCAATTTACCTTAGTCAATGACATTTAATGAAACTCAGAAACACCATGACTTTTCAGTCATGAATAACCACACTAGAAGGATATGAGTTTTGTGGATTTTTTTCCCTATTGATTACAATTCTACTAGTAAGTTTATTAGTCTCAAAACCTAGAAACACATTAGCATAGTCACAATATGGCAACTCTGATAAGATTTCATCAAAGCAAGAATCACAAACATCAGAATATAACATGGCGTCAGCATAGGTTATTCTAGCAGAGTATCATTATTACGTTATTCAACAGGGCAGAGATTCGGCCATTTGTCTATGTGCATCAGTTTAGTGAACCCCTCTCAACTAACCTCGATTAGCATTGGCATGTTGGGCTTCATGCAAAACAATTTAGTAACACCAATTTGCAAAACATCTAACTATGGTCTCTGTCAAAAGAAGCAGTTGGTACCTAGAAAGGAAAAGCAAACAGACAATCACAATTTAATTGTCATATAGTTACCCACCAGTTTGGGGTCAGCACTCAGGTTCGGTCTTCGTCCTCAGGACATCAGTTGGTTCGCCATCAGGAATTCAGCAACCGGGTAAAGGGGGGCACTTCCCTCATAAGGAGGTAAAGTGTAAACTGGCAATCTAAGGGCAAGGATGGTTCTAAGTAAAATGTAGATTTTCCAAGTATTTTATGATGGAAAGTCTTAATTTTATTAAAGACACGGAGGCGAGTATTATGCTTTCTTTTCCTGCTTTATTTTAGTAGCAGCCAAGAGGAAAACAACAATCCCACAGGTTTGCGCAACAAGCAACCAAAGGGAGATAAGACTAATAACATTAACCAATCAGTATACTGTATCACGTAACATATACCAATCCTGACTGCAGGCAGCCCTTTTTTCGGTTGCGAGACAGTCAAGAAACAGATTGGAATAAAGGCACTATACAACAAATTAAACATATTGCCAGGATTAGAGGATTAGAGCAAAAAAGTCTTGAATTCTGTCCAAATTGGGTGAATAGGATGGCTTGACAGGATGATGGATGTATGGATCTGAGTTCAATGGAGGTTGAGGCTCCCTTGAGGAGAATCGGCATCCAATGAATTAGGTTGAAGAGGATGCTGGAACATTGGTATTAACTAGAGAGGGTGGGAGAGAACAACGTTAGTACAAGAAGCGGTGGGATAATACTTGCCTCCGTGTCCTTAATAAAATTAAGACTTTCCATCATAAAATACTTGGAAAATCTACATTTTGTGACAAGACCGGAGGCTCCTATTATGCTTGTTTAAAGCATGTTAACTACAATAGAAGTTGCTGAACTAACAGGTTTACAATAAAATGTACGAAAAGTAGAATCATTTGACCAATCTGCCGATCTTAGAATATCTTCCAATCGTGAACCGGCCCAGAAGGCTTTTGACACCATGGCACCTCTAGCAGAATGGGCGCCAAACTTTGAAGTATCAATGCCCGCTAGGGACATCACCCATTTGACCCAACGGGCCAAGGTAGGGGAAGATACAGGTTTATAGGATTTCCTAAAGGAAATTAATAGTTGGGAAGCAGAAGATGTTCTAAGACCGGCCGTTTTCTGTTCATAAACCTTTAAACAGTTTCCCACACAAAGTTTTGGATGGTTTGGAAAAAAGGGATAGAACACAGAAGTAATGTTGGTTTTGGTACGACGAGACACATTGAACAGAACACCAGTAGGAGTAAAGTGACAAGCCGAGATATCTAGGGCTTTGACATCTGACAGACGTTTGATAGAGACAAGACAAAGTAACATTGTTAGTTTGGCCGAAAGCATTTTCAAAGATAAAGAGTCATTATCCTGCCAAGAGACAAACATTTGTAGAACTAGATTCACATCCCATAACGTGGAGTATTTGGGAATTGGGGGATTGGAGAATTTTACTCCTTTTAAAAGACGACAAATAATAGGATGTTCTCCTACGGGTTTCCCGTTTATAAACGGGTGATGTAGAGATATCGCTGATCTATATAGATTGATGGTTCTGTAAGATTTGCCGGCGCTAGCTTGAGAGGCAAGAAAATTAGCTATCAAGGTTAGATCTGCTGAAAAGGGATCACATGCTTTTCCCAAACACCAGCTAGACCAGATGGACCAAGCTGATTTGTAAGCCTTGGAAGTGCCTGGAGCCCAGGAATTGTTGATGTAGGTTGAAGCCTCGAGTGAAATTCCTGGATAAGATGAGGAAGACCTGAGACTTTCCAGGCAGATAGTAGAAGGGTTTTGTTGAGAATGAGGTTGTGGGGAAGACCTTGAGGATTGAGAAGGAGGGAGGGGAAGGAGGGCAGAAGGACAGGGAAGTCGACAGCTAATTCTAGGAGAGTGGGATACCACACTTGAGCTTGCCACAACGGGACTACTAAAACAACTGTGGCTTCTTGACGCCGGAGATGGGTGATGACTCTGTTTATCATGATGAAAGGAGGGAATGCATACTGTATTGCGTGATGCCACTGTTGAAGAAACGCATCGGTCACTAGAGCGTGAGGGTTTGGCCTCCAGCTGAAGAAACGAGGAAGCTGTGTATTCAGACGGGATGCGAATAGATCTGTATGGAAGGGACCCCATTTGCGATGAATAGAATTGAAGACTGAAGAGTGAAGCTTCCAGTTGCTGTATTCGGAAAGATGACGAGAAAACCAGTCTGCAACTGAGTTGAGAGAACCTGGCAAGTATTCTGCTTGAACTGAAATTTTTTGGTGAAGGCAGAATTCCCAAAAGCTATTTGCTAGTTCTGCTAGCGGTTTAGATTTGGTACCGCCAAAGTGATTGATGTATTTTACCGCTGTGAGGTTGTCCATACAAAGAAGTACGGAACAAGAGACTCTGTTCTTGGTGAAAGTTTTTATTGCAAAGGAGCCTGCAAGCATCTCTAAATAGTTGATGTGCAATGAAGACTCCTGTCGAGACCATGTGCCTCCAGTCAATATCTGCCCACACCTTGCACCCCAGCCTGTTAGGCTTGCATTGGATTCTAAGACAAGATCTGTGTCTGAGGCAAAGATGGTCCTGCCATTCCAGGTTTCGAGATGGTCGAGCCACCATTGGAGTTCTGTACAGGATTCGAGGTCGAGGGGGATGAAATCTGAATATGCAAGACCTTTGCGTAGATGACGAATTTTCAATCTTGAAGAGCCCGACAGTGAAGAGGGCCTGGAAACATTGCCTGAATCGAAGAAGAAAGAAGACCTACAATCCTTGCAAGAGACCTGAGGGAGAGAGAAGTCTGCTGTAAAGATAGGGTTATCTCTGATTTGATACTTTTTATTTTTGAGGTCGGGAGTTGAAGGAGAGCTTGAGAGGAATTGATTAGGAATCCTAGGAATTCCATTGTCTGCGACGGGGTAAACATCGATTTCTCTATGTTGACTAGAAAGCCTAGGTCCGAAAGAAGAGAGATTGCGTAAGAGAGTTGGGACCGAAGGGTAGAAATGTCTTGATGCATTAGAAGAATATCGTCTAGATAGATTATCATTCTGAAGCCTTGAGATCGAAGGAGGGCTACGATAGGTTTCATTAGCTTGGTGAAGCACCAGGGGGCTGATGAAAGACCGAAGGGTAGGCAGGTAAATTGATAGGTGTGGTGACTCCATTGAAATTGGAGAAACTTTCTGTGAGAGTGATGTATGGGGACTGTTAGGTATGCGTCTTGAAGATGTAGACGGACCATCCAGTCATTGAGAAGGAGTGAATCTCTTAGATGGAGAATCGTTTCCACCTTGAAGTGTCGGTAGACACCAAATTAATTGAATTGTCTGAGGTTGATGACTGGTCTGATTTTCTTGTTTTTTCTTATCACTAAAAACAGTGGGCTTATGAATCCTGAGGGAAGGGGACGCGCTGGTTGAATAGCATGTTTTTGAAGAAGATCTTGTATTTCTGTAGAAATTAGATTTGACATTTCTTCTGAACATTTGAGGGGAAGAAAGGGGGAGGGTTGAAAGGGAGTTTCGTAAAATTCTATTAAATAGCCTTTGACTGTGTTGAGAACCCAGGGGTCTGAAGTAATCTCCATCCACTTGTGGAGAAAAAACTTTAGACGACCCCCTATAGAAAGATGGCCAGAAGGTTGGCTTACCTGAGTTGTTATAGGACCTGCGTTGATTCCTCCCTCTGAATCCTCTGGAACGCTGGGGGTAGAATTGTGGGCAAAACTCTTCTTGCTGTTGCTGTTGGTAACTATAGGAGCCTCTGAAGCCTTGGTTTCTGAAGGACCGGCCGGTGGAGCGGCTTCTTCCTCTACCGGCCCTGGCAAAACCCGTGAGTTAAAAACTTTTTTAAGTGACTGCTGGGCTTTGTCAATAGAAGCAAAGGTGGTGACGTATTTGCTTAGTTCTTTAATGAAATTATCTCCAAAGAGTAAGCCATCAGCTTTAGCTCCTGGATCCTTAGCTGCCAGATTTGCACGCTTAGGATCTAGCTTGAGCAGAAGTCCTTTACGACGTTCGTGAGTCATGGCTGAGTTTGCATTACCCAGTAAACAGAATGCTCTCTGAATCCGGAGTGACAGTTCTTCAGGATCAATTGACTCATCATTGGTTCTAGCGGATTCTGCCAGGTCAAAAATGCGGGATAAAGGACCGACCAAATCAAGGACTTTATCTTGACACAGAGCCCAGGCTCTGTCCACCCCTTTACGGGGATCTTTACTAAATTTGGAGAAGAAGGTTAGGAGGGACGAATCTATAGAAGGGGTAGCGGTAATGTGTAATGGGAGTGAGAGTCTGGGACATTCAGAACGTAGTTTTGTTCGTACCTGTTTATCTAGCAGAAGGCGTAATTTTGCTAGGATATAGTTTGCAACATGGTCAGAAGGTAACCATTCGGTAGAATTGGGATGGTGGATTAAGGCAGGGTCGAACATGAGATTGCCATCAGAATCTAAAAGGGGGGCATGGGTTTGGTTAGTTGATGTTGGTTTAGATTTTTTAGGAGGAGGGCCAATCCAAAAATTAGAGGAGTTATCATCCTCATTGTCAGAGAAGGAAAAATTGGTATTACCATCATCATCAGTGTCTTTAATATCCGCAATCACAATTTTTTGGGTCTTAGACAAATTTTTTGTTTTGTTTTTACTTTTAGTACCCAAAATTTTATTCCCCTCCGTAATAGGAGGCCTTTGTGGAGCTTCGCCCTCTATCCTGAGTGAGTTTGACTCACCATCCATAAGTGCAGACGAGGCGTTAGCCTGGTTTAAGGAAGCCTCCGAGGCTTTGCGCTTTCTGCTTTCCCCCGCAGAATGGGCCACTTGTGATTGGGATAAACAGGACGATACAGTGGAATGAATTTGTTTAGAAATTTTTCCCATAGAAGCAGAAACTGCTTTTTTAACTGAAGATTGAATGAAATTATTTAAATTATAGGAAAAATAATCTTCAGAATCATCATTCGATTTGAAATACTCTGACAAATCCATTGCTATGAAGAAGAAGAGAAAAAAATGGTAAAAAAGGGGTTAACTAGGGAGGACAAGCTTTACATTTTTATAGGCGTGTGACTCACCAGACAAATGAGAAGAAAAACGTCTACAGGGCGAAGGGCGGCTCGCTAGCTGTTTGAAAGGCTGAGCGCCGGTTTCCTGGAGAGGAGAAGCTAATTAAAAAACAGTAAAAGCTTTTTGAATACGAGCGCTAGACCGGAATGCGCTCAGGAATGTGCTCGGAATGCGGAGACTGGGCGATTGAAGGTCGCGTCAGCCGGCGTTCAAAATAGAACGTTCACGGCGACGCGACTCGAAAGACGAGGGAGGAATTTCCCTTCACGCGCAAGAAAAATAATTAAAGAGCGGTTGGGGCAGCAGAGGCACACGCATATCAGCTAAACACTAGTTAAACACAAAACATTATTAAAATGTGAACATAGAGTAGTAAAATACATTGAAATTATAGTAAATGTATGGAGCAACGAAAGATATACTTATCTTGACTGCGAGCAGCAAGAAAAGAGGGCTGCCTGCAGTCAGGATTGGTATATGTTACGTGATACAATATACTGATTGGTTAATGTTATTAGTCTTATCTCCCATTGGTTGCTTGTTGCGCAAACCTCTGGGATTGGTGTTTTCCTCGTGGCTGCTATTAAAATAAAGCAGGAAAAGAAAGCATAATAGGAGCCTCAGGTCTTGTCATAAAATTAGCAAATCACTAAGCAAAGTGACAAAGTCTCTGGATCATAGCAAATCGCATCAGCATCTCCCCTCTCCTAGTATCCTACTCCCTAGTTCTAATTTACTTCCTGGTGTCAAGGGTTTTTATTCCCTTTTCGTTGTACATTCCCCTAATATTTGATTGGACAAGGGGTTGCACCCCACTATCTTTAACCAATGACCTTCACATTAGGTCATTGAATTTGTCACCCCATAACAGTTTTCACGTATTTTATTGGTTCTTATGATTGACATCTTTAGCGGGTGGAATGTCGGGTATGATTTCATAGTCTTGTGGTCCTTTGCGCATCTTCGGTCAGTGGCTCCATTGTCTGCACCGGTTCAGGCAACCTTGTACCTACGACTGGTCTACAGTGTTGCATTCAGCTAAAATGTTTCTATAAGCAAGACGAATTTCATGAGAACGGATCTACTACAGTTGCATTCAGCTTCTAGTTTAGAGAAAAACAAGAGTTCATGTCCTTCAGCAAGTCAGCACATTGCACGTTAGAAAAACACATTTAATATGAGAATCAGGCAGCAAGGCTTCGACCTATGCTAACTAAAGGCCTAGTGATTTATTAGCAAAACCTTTACATATACAAATTATTATTAGTGTAAAATCATATCATAACATAATAATTCATCAACATTAGTCAGTTTTATTAGTCCCCATATAAATTGGTGGCCACTCCCCGTGGGCACATTTCAAGCGCACGTTTTAGCAAAGTACATTAATACAGTTTCTATGCAGCATTATTACACATTAGTACATAAACATTTCATGTTAATATAGATTATATAAGCTACGCTCTCTCAGCATCAACATGCATACACTGTTGTCTCCTCGACTCTCCCTTTGTTTTCACAGTTGCTTAAAGGGAGAAACTGTAAGCAGCAAAAAATCGAAGGGCAGAGGGTGTAGTGGCTTCCTGTCTCACCTTCATTCTGTGACCATCATATTGTTCACTGAAAACCAGAGGCAGGTCAGTAGTTCAAGTGCAGGGCCATTACAAGTAGCACTTTTGGGAGCTAAAGGCCCTGCAAATCATAGAGGTTAAAGACGAAATTATTTGGTCCCCCCACCCTCGTCCCCTGTGTCCCACACACTCCAAAAACTTTGGGGTGGGATACATCCCCTTTGTCCCCCACACTTCCTACACCCATGTAGGAAATATTAGGGTCAGACAAGGGCAGATAATAAGCCCAGGCACCACAATAAAAATGTCCCATGTTAGAGAATCAGATTAGGTTGACAAAACACTGAGCTATGTTTGCAAATTGGTGCAGTTTTGAACTTGTTAGAACACGCAGCATATGTGTTTTGAAGGGTATTGAAGACTGCATGGATTTTTGGTTCTCGCAGGCAGTCCTCACTCCCGCATCTTCTGTCTTCAAAGATCCAGACCCAGGAAACTGCACTACCCAATCTGGCGCTGCTCTCATGCTGTTAAACAGCATAAGAGAAGCATCAAGATTGTAGGGAGTGGCCTCTCTCAGCACTCTTAAGAGCACCGAAGGCCTGTGCTTTCTCTAACTTAGCTGTCTCGAGACAGCTGGGTTAGAGAAGTTTAAAGTGCGCATGTCAGGCTGGCCGTCCAAAGATAGCCAGCCAAATGGTCATGCACACTTTAAACACAGTGCACAGCTCCCTGCTGCCACTCAGCAGCAATTGCCCTGCACGATCCTGACCCTTGGTTCAGGACGGGTTGCTGAAAAATAAAATGGTAATAAATAAACATTATTACCATTTTATTTTTCAGCTGCTCTGGTCATTTTTCCAGGGGGAGAAGCTCCTCCGCTGTCATGGAGGTGCCACTCCTGCAATCTTTATTTTATCATAGAAACTGTTAGAAATGGGGTCTGTAGTTGGCAGTCAGTTAACACCCTGACCAAGTAGTGAGCATCACTCTAGTCAGGGTAAGGGAGAAACACAGCTCAGATAACCCCTGCTCACCCTCTTGGTAGCTTGACAGAAGCAGTCAGGCTTATCTCAGAGACAATGTGTACACTATTTGCACAAGCACATACAGTAACACAGTGAAAACACCACAAAAGGACTCCACACCACCTTAGAAAAAAAGGCAATATTTATCTGAATCAAACAAGACCAAAACAACAAAATCCCAAAATACACAAGTAAAGATATCAAATTTTAAAGTAAAAAGAGTCTTCATCCATAAGAATCAATGGGTGCCTTGTTTTAGCACAAAGTACCTGGTGTGCATAAAAAATAAAGCCACAGTGGCGAGTGTGCATTGGAAAAGCAAGCAATGCGTTGATTCCTTACTTGCAAGTGAGGTGGTGCGTTGATTCTTTCTCTGCCGGGTAAGCGATGACTCAATGCTTTCCTCGCAGGGAAGGAATGCATTGATTTCCGGACAAGAAGCCTAGGGTCTGTGTGGTGATGTTGAAGATTTTGATGCCAAGGGATGTTGCTATAAAAATCCATACACACGGCAATGGTGAAGTCACGCTGAGCTGGTGATGCGTTGATTTCTGCATCCATGAGGCAGGCGCTGCATTGATTTTACAGCCGCAAGGCAGATAATGCATCAATTTTTCTGCCACTCAGCTGGGGTGCGTGGATCCTTACTCTGGTTCTGGCAGCTTTTTCTTCCAGGGGGCTAGGGACAGGATGTAGCACCTCTTGGCAAGTCAGGGGGTCTCAGCAAGAGAGCCCAGGTGCTGGCAGATGAAGTCTTTGATGTCCCTGAGACTTCGTGACAGGAGGCAAGCTCAGTCCAAGCCCTTGGAGAAACATCACAAGCAGAAAGCACAGCAAAGTCCAGTCTTTGTTGTCTTTAAGGCAGAAGCAGCAAGTGCAGCCCAACACAGCAAAGCACATATAGCAAAAGGACCATGCTCCTCCTCACAGCCCTTCAGCTCTTCTCCTTGGCAGAGGTTCCTCTTGATCCAGAAGTGTTCTAAAAGTCTGGGGGTTTGGGTCCACTACTTACAATCATTTCTGCCTTTAAAGTAGGCAAACTTTAAAGGGAAGTCTTTGTAGTGCACAATACCTTGCCTCTTCCTTGCCCTGCCCTAGTCACACTCTGGGGGGTTGGAGACTGTATTGTGCGGGGACAGGAACAGCCCTTTCAAGTGCAGGTGTCAGCTCCTCCCTCCCACCTTAGCCCAGGAAGACTTATCAGGATATCAGTACACACCTCAACTCTCTTTGTGTCACAGTCTAGAGTGAATTCACAAATAGCCCAACTGTTGGTCTTACCCAGACGTAGATTCAGGAGCCAAGCAGAGGCACAGAATGGTCAAGCACGAAAATGCCCACTTTCTAAAAGTGGCATTTTCAAACAGGCAATCTAGAAACCAGCTATACCAAAAGATGTATTTTGAAATTGTGAGTTCAGAGACCCCAAACTCCACATCTCTATCTGCTCCCAATGGGAAATTGCATTTAAAAGGTATTTAAAGACAATCTCTGTTTTAACTAATAGAAATATATGCCTTGCAATAGCGGAAACCGAATTTGGCAGTATGTCAATCAATCAATCAGCATTTATAAAGCACGACTTACCACCCGGGGGGTCTCAAGGCGCTAGCTGGGGGACACAGGCCAGTCGAAGTGCCAGGTCTTGAGGTCCTTCCTGAACTGAGCCAGCGAGGGGGACTGCCTGAGGTGGAGCAGCATCATGTTCCAGGTCTGTGCAGCAAGATAGGAGAAGGATCTTCCTCCAGCCATGTTCTTCCGGATCCTTTTAATGGTTGCGAGGGCCAGTTGAGCAGAGCGGAGTTTCCTGGAGGGTGTGTAAAAGGAGAGGCAGTGGTTGAGCTAGGTGGGTCCACTGTTGTGAAGGGCCGTGTACGAGTGTGTGAGGAGCTTGAAAGTGATGTGTTTGTTGACGGAGAGCCAGTGTAGATCTCTCAAAAGGGCAGAGATGTGGCTGTAGTGTGGGATGTCCAGGATCAGTCTGGCTGTGGCATTCTGCATTCTCTGAAGTCTAGTTTGAAGTTTATTGTTGATTCCGGCATAGAGTGTGTTGCCGTAGTCGAGTTTACTGCTGAGGGGTGCATGGGTGACTGTCCTTCTTGCGTCAATGGGTATCCACTTGAAGATCTTTTGGAACAGGCAGACAGCGTGGAAGTACGATGGTGAGACAGCGTTGACTTGGCGGTCCATGGACAGTGACGAGTCGAGAATGATGAAAGATTCCGTGTGTGGTCGGTAGAAGATGGGGCAGTTCCGAGGGCGATAGGCCACCAGGAGTCGTTCAGGGCAGTGGTTGTGGGCCCAAGATGAGGATCTCCTTCTTGTCCAAGTTGAGCTTGAGGCAGCTCTCTCTCATCCAGTCAGTGACTGCCTTTATTCTGTTGTGAAAGTTATTTTTGGCTGTTGATGGTTCGTCGGTGAGGGAGAGAATGAGCTGTGTGTTGTCAGTGTCTGAGACGATGTTGAGCCTGTGCTGACTGACGATCTTGGCAAGCGGGGTCATGTAGATTGTTGAGGGGGATCAAGAAGAGCCCTGGGGAACTCCACACCTGGTTTCTGTCAGCTTTGAGGTGAAAGGTGGGAACCTCACAGTTGACAACCCCCTCCCACCTCCCTTTCCTTCTTAATGGCGCCCGCTGCGCAGTTAAGGGGCGATTTCACTGACCTCTGGTCAATGTGAGCATTGCTCCACCGCTCAGCACCACCTGTTGCTCCTCCTGCCCTTCCTCCTCTGAGCCTGCCTGCCTCTGAAGTGTTTGAGGCCCTCCTCCACCCGAAGGCACCCACCTGCGCCTCATCCCTGGCGGACAGTGGTGGCCTTCTGTCTCTCTCACTCAAATTATTTCTATCTTTAACGGATCAAAAGTTATTAAAAATGCAGCAACATGTGTCCTTGCGCGGTGGAAGGTCCCTTGCAAAGTTTAACTGATCATCTTTCATTTGCTTATTTCCATATTTATTTCCTACACTGAAACTAATGAGGTGAAATCTCTGCCCAAGCAGTATAACCATGTTTAAAAATGACATACTTTTGAATTAATACTATCAAAAAATGTGCCGCATCATGCCACGTAATTTGCCCTTTTTTGCAGCATAATTTGGTGCTACGTTGCCCCATAATTTCTGTGACCCTCATTAAAACCACCTGCACTGCATCCTCCTCAACACACGCTCCGCACGAAAGCACGCCATTGAGCTCTGGGACCTGCTCGACACCACCGCCCCAGATGTAGCCTTCCTTACCGAAACCTGGTGGAACGACTCCTCGGCCCCAGACATCGCCATCGCCATCGCCATCCCTGACGGCTACAAGATCACCAGAAGAGATCGCACCAACGGAATCGGCGGAGGAATAGCCATCGCCCACAAATCTACCCTCAAGATCCACACCCACACGGACGACACCCTCAAGACAGCCGAACACCTCCACTTCCAGACTCACACGGACACCAACCAAACCCTCAGAGGAACCCTCATATACCGTCCTCCAGGACCAAGAGCCCCCTTCAGCGACACCATCTCCGACCTCGCAAGCATCCACGCCCTCGCCTCTTCAGACTACATCCTCCTGGGAGACCTCAACTTCCACCTGGAGAACAACAATGACGCCAACACCGCATCACTGACCACCAACCTCTCCAACCTCGGACTCTGTTAACTGGTCAACACACCCACCCACATCGCCGGCCACACCCTTGACCCACTCTTCACTGCAAGCAACCACATCTCATTCAGCCACACCTCCGAACTCCACTGGACCGACCACCACTGCGTCCATTTCACCTTCAAGAAAAACACCGAACACCACCGCACCCCTCTACCGCCTCACCGCCGCTGGGGAAAAGTCACGGAAGATCAACTAGCCAGCACCCTCGCCAAAAACCCACCACCCGACCCCACCGACCCGGACTCCGCCGCCATCAACCTCCAACAATGGATCCTCAACTGCGCCAACATCCTAGCACCACTCAAGAGACCCACCATCAACCAAGAAAAGAAAAAAACAGCCTGGTTCACAGATGAACTGACCACCTCCAAACGCACCTGCCAGAAACTCAAGAAAAAATGGATCCTCGAGCACACACCCGACAACCTCGCTACCCTCAAGGAAGCCAACCGCGAACACCACCAACTGATATGACTCGCCAAACGCTCCCACTTCACAGAACGCCTTAACAACAACGCTCACGACTGCAAGGAACTCTTCTGCATCGTGAAGGAACTCTCCAACCCCAACGCCAACGTCAACGACGTCCCTCCATCCCAGAAACTCTGCGACGATCTCTCCACCTTCTTCTACCAGAAAATCGCAGCCATCCACGACAGTTTCAACACCACACCTCTGCCAGACCCCACCCCCAACAACTCCTCCCACGCCGACCGCATCACCACCTGGACCCAAGTAGACGACACCGAAACCCTAAAGACCATGAACTCCATCCACTCAGGATCTCCCTCTGACCCCTGCCCACATCACGTTTTCAACAAAGCCGACGTCACCATCGCCCCCAAACTCCGCAAGATCATTAACCTTTCCTTCAACACCGCTACCTTCCCGGACAGCTGGAAGCACGCAGATATCCAACCCCTCCTCAAGAAACCTAAGGCTGACCTCAACGATCTCAAAAACTTCCGACCGATCTCCCTCCTCCCTTTCCCAGCGAAAGTCATCGAGAAGATCGTCAACGCACAGCTCGCCCACTACCTAGAAGACAACTCCATCCTAGACCCCTCCCAATCCGGTTTCAGACGAAACCACAGCACAGAGACTGCACTCCTCGCCGCCACAGATGACATCAGACAACAAATGGACAACGGCGAAACCTCAGCCCTCATCCTCCTAGACCTCTCCGCTGCCTTCGACACGGTCTGCCACCGCACCCTGCTGAATCGCCTCCACGAAGCCGGTATCCAAGACAAAGCCCTCAACTGGATTTCCTCTTTTCTCTCCGGCAGAACCCAGAGAGTCCGACTCTCACTCTTCCGCTCCGAAGCCACCAACCTCATCTGCGGCGTCCCCCAAGGCTCCTCACTAAGCCCAACGCTGTTCAACATCTACATGGCCCCCCTCGCACAACTGGCCTGCCAGCACAACCTCAGCATCCTCTCCTACGCCGACGACACCCAGCTCGTCCTCTCCCTGACCAAAGATCCTCTCACCGCCAAAGCCAACCTCCACGAGGGACTGAAATCCATCGCCGAGTGGATGAGCAACAGCCGCCTGAAACTTAACTCCGACAAGACAGAAGTCCTCATCCTCGGTCGCACCCCCTCGGCTTGGGACGACTCTTGGTGGCCCACCGCCCTGGGCCCCCCACCCACCCCAGCCAGCCACGCACGAAACCTCGGCTTCATCCTCGACTCCGCTCTCACCATGTCCAAACAGGTCAACGCAGTCTCCTCTTCCTGTTTTAACACCCTCTGCATGCTCCGCAGGATCTTCAAGTGGATTCCAACAGGAACCAGAAAGACGGTGACCCAAGCCCTCGTCAGTAGCAGACTCGACTACGGCAACGCACTCTACACAGGCATCCCAACAAAAGACATCAAACGACTCCAACGCATCCAGAACGCATCCGCCCGCCTGATCCTCGACATACCCCGCCGATGTCACATCTCCCACCACCTGAAGGACCTCCACTGGCTCCCCGTGGACAAGAGGATCACCTTTAAACTCCTCACCCACGCACACAAGGCACTACACGACACCGAACCCACCTACATGAACACCAGACTCAACTTCTACGTTCCCTCACGCCAACTACGGTCTGCCAACCTTGCCCTCGCCATCGTCCCCCGAATCCAGCGCAAGACCTCTGGCGGCAGATCCTTCTCCTACCTCGCCGCCAAGACCTGGAACTCACTCCCGACCTCACTACGCTAGACCCAGGACCTCCTCACCTTCAGGAGACTCCTCAAGACATGGCTCTTCGAACGTTGCAGCTTCCCCACCCCCCCCCCCCCCCCTAGCGCCTAGAAACCTTAACGGGGACATAGTGCGCTTTATAAATTTAATGGTTGATTGATTTAAAATCTAGTCCGACCCGGTAAATTTCTGTTGTCTTCAAGCCCTCACTCACCCTGTTTGTACTGTAACTCTTCTTTGGATACTTCAGTTGAATGACACTAGAGGGCGCGGTGATGTTAGTAAATGGCCGACAACGGTTATTCATTATTTCAAGTTGCAGAATGAAAATAAAATATGACGTTTTCAGCAGAATTATTGCTTGGTTTTGTACATGGTGTAGTCAGATGGTAATTTCGAAAGTTGAAATGTATTGTATTTGTTTTTTGCGTTTGTAAGAAAACGATCAAGAAAGTAACATAAATAAAGCGCGATGAAATATACGAGAACTATGCGAGTATTGTATTAAATGTAAAAGACAATGAAATACGGAGTTTATATACAGCTAATCGAGAGTTAAAGCACAGATAATCAAGAAATGTAAAGTTAAAATATATTGTTAGAAGTCAAAAATTTTTTTAGCAGAGGATGGTTTCGATCCATCGACCTCTGGGTTATGGGCCCAGCACGCTTCCGCTGCGCCACTCTGCTCCTATCAGTGAGATCAGATGCCTAAACTCTTATAGGATACACATCTGGGCAGGCGCAGTGTTAGTGTTGTAACACGTCACAGAGCGGAAATAGCTTGAAAGTGAAGCACATGTGGGTGCACTTATGTGTGTGTGTGGGGGGGGGGAAATAGCCCTTATATATTTCCAATAGTGCGTAAACTAATCTTCGAAAACAAACTTAGTGCTCTCTACTTAATAAGATTCTACCTGCTTTGTTCCTGCAGATTTCTTTGATCGTCCCACAAATGTTGACTTTTCTGCTGCTTTTGAAATATCTTACTGCTACGTTGAGTTACTTACTGACCACAAACTCTCATACAACGCTCTTCACCATTAGACGGCTGGAGTGTGGCCATTGGAACAGGGCCCTTTAAGGGCAACTTCTCCTTCCCCAGGAGTCTCCCCTCTCTACATTGCACGTCCAGATGACCCATCACTCGAGAGACAGGACGGAGGCTGAAGTCTGCATACGGGGTTTGGGTAAAAGATGCAGCTGCCTGAGTGAAGGTGATGGCTCCAGTCAGCGCTGCTCAGCCTCCCTGAGGAGCTGGAAGAACCGGAAAATCTGCGGCTCTTAGAAGGATCATGGAGTGGAAAGCTCTGTGCACACTGGCGCCACAATTGCTCTGCTGTGACAGAGAACTGCACGGCATGATTCCTGCAACTTCTCATATAACGAATAGCAGAATTTCTATACGGCAAGCGTTGGTGGTATAGTGGTGAGCATAGCTGCCTTCCAAGCAGTTGACCCGGGTTCGATTCCCGGCCAACGCAGTTCATTTTTTTCCTTAATGATTATAAAATACTACTACTTAATATGTGTTTTCAGAGCAAATTATTTAGCCTGTCTAGTATTAACATAGTACAGAAATGTTTTATTTGTAACGGCCATTGGGAGAGAAATGCACTTCTTTCTATGATTCAAATGAAAGTGGGGGGAGAGGTGAAGGAGTTTGGAGGATACAGATTTAAGGAGACGACGAAAGAATCATGTAAGGGAGAGAGAGGCGTCACTCAGGTTGCATTATTACCCACCAGGTTGCTATAGATCTCCAGGCGCAGGGCTGTACTGATGGCTAACCCTCTAGCTGAATCTCTGCAGGTTCTAAATTTAAGGCCTCCAAGGAAATGCATTCAGAAAGTTATAAGCAGGGCCACTGGAATTATGCGGCAGGAGAGGGCCAAATTATGTGGTAGGGTTTAGTAAATTATGCGCAACGAAAAGACAAATTATGTGGCATAATGCAGCATATTTTGAACTAGTATTACATCATTATTTCATAATTTTTAAACTCAGTAACGCTGTCTGGGCACTGGTTGCACCTCATAAGTACAATCTTTAATACCCAAATACAGTAATAAGCAACAAAAAGGTGACCAGTCCAGCTTTGCAAAGGACCTTTTACTGCCCGTCAACTTGTGTTGCTGCATTTTTAGAAATTTTTTAACCGTTTGAGCTAGAACCACATTTTTTTGCTAAAAGCTACAGATTATATGGGATATAATGGATTATGTGGCAAATGCGACAAAGAAGCGCAGAAGAAAAGCACCTGGAGTGGATGCGATTGACCTTAGAGGCAGATTTAAGGAAAGTTGCGCCGAACCTAGTGGAGTGCCACTTTCCTTGCACCCCTTAGCACCCCTACTGCCACCATGTGTGCACTGTATCTAAGATACAGCACACCATGGTGCAGGGTAGGGGGCAAAAGTGTCAACATTTTTGATGCTATTGATGTACTGTTCAGGGTTAGTGCCCACATTTTGTGGTGCTAACCATGAACAGTATATAGTGGCCCATTGTAAACAATGGTGCGCCCCTTTTTAATGCCTGCTCTGAGCAGGCGTTAAAAGCGCCGAAAAAATGACACAAAGAATCATTTTTTCAGCCCCCCCTAATGGGGTTTACAAAGTGGTGCACTGAAAGCATTGCAACACTTTGAGAATATGGCGCGGGGAAAAGGCCACCTTAGCATAAAACAAATGACGCTAAGGTGGCGCTAGGTCCTCTTACATTTGGGCCTTAGTGCATGCGCAGAAGCAGGAGGAAAGGGGAAAGCGAGGGTTAGGGTGAGGGCAAAACTAGAGACGTAGCTTTGGGAGGAGGAGGGTGGTTTGACGTGTTACACCGTCCCTAAAAATGTATTCTGTAGTAAAAAGTTGGGTACAAGGGCTTTCAGTCAGATATGATGAAGTCTGTTGGATTTCACCTTTGATTAAATGCCCACTCAGATGAAAGACACACACTTTCTCCATCCCTCTCATCTTTTTTGAAAGCCTTAAAAATATTGATTAGTTTGAAAAATGTTGTGTTTTAACTGCCCCTAAAAATCCGTCCTCCTCTCTCTTTCCCCTGCCTCTTATGCCCCCTTATGTTGTGCTTCTCATATAATGAATTTTAACAAGATATCCCAGCATGACTGTTGAGAAATCTGATGCATACATTCACCCAATCTTAATGATCAAGCTACGCCCCTGGGCGCGGCTGGAGGCTTGCAGGAGATGCAGCCCGCAGTCCACTGTTTGGACGAATCAGCAAAGCAGTGGCTGTGGCTGAGCGGCCCTCCTAAAGCGACCTGGCTGAGCGTTAGGACACAGCTAACCAGTGGTTTGGCGCTCTGGTGCCCAACAGTGCCAGAGAAGCCCATTTAGCCGCCACCGCCGAAGCCCAAGCTTCAAGCCCAAGGAAGCAGCCACAAGAAGCACAAGGGCTAAGCAGTGACATGGCGGTAAGTGCACAGGATGCCTCCCTGCCTTGAGTGGAGGTGACCGCGGTAAGATCAGTGCAGCTTGCTTGCAGAGGGGGAGACACCTATACTGCCTGAGTCACCCCCATTGCCCTTTTTGTACAACATTATCCCCACATTGTCTAAATCTGCGATCGTTGTCACCCACAGAGTCCTACTCGTCACCCCCTGAGCAGCACCCCTAATGCCCACCTTGGCTGAATGCCCCAATTTGCCCACTAATCTAACCTGTCCCAATGCACCTTGGGTGCACTCAGGTGGCCGCTTAGAAAAACTGCAAGAATAGCTGGGGTAGACTCAGTGGGTCATTGGAGATCGTAGTCACACGGAAGGGGGTCTGGTGCAGAGGATAGAACGAAGAGGACAAAGAGGAGTGTAAGGGGTGGACCGTGCTGTTGGGGCAGAAACTATCCTAATATCATTCCAACTGATCCACTGCACTGCAAATGGGTTCAACCTCCACAAGTTTCCCCAAGTGATGTCTGCTTCAGAGATAGCCTCTGGAGGCAAGGTCCCAAGCCAAGGAAGTCTGGAAGAGGAGATAGTTAGCTGTGCTCGTGCTTTCTCATCCTGATAAGGAGCTGAACTATCTCTCAGGGTGGGATGGGGCTGCCATCGCGTTGCCTCAAGACCTCGCACATCCAAAGGCTGGGAGAAGGCAGCGGCAGAAGACATATCAAGCAGCCTATTAAACATCTATCAAATGCAAAGTACAAATAATAAATCTCAAAATCTAATACAGGTAAAAAGGAGCCTGAAAGGCCACACTCTGTGCTGGACAGGAGTAAGGGATAGCCAAGGTTGTTTTTTGCAGGTTGTTCTCATAAACCCCTCGGAACTCTACCAAAATCCAACCTCTGCTTGTCTAAACATCAATCAAAAACGAACCAAACCGCAACAAAAGGCCAGTCTTTCGCTGGCCTCTACCAAATGGACGGTAGTCCAGTAAGTCACCTCTCAGCCAGCCTCCCAAGATGAGATCAGGAAGACCTGGCAATCGTTATTCCACAAAGCCCATAAATGACCAACTCAGAGAAAAGTAAACCAAGATATTAAGACAATTAAATCCTGTGACGGAAGAACTCCTCTAGGGTGTACCCTTTTGACACCGCCAATAGTGACATTCTTCGGCAAAGCCAACTCAAACCACAAATTTGCATTCCTCAAAGTCCCCATGTCAGCAATAGACCCTACACCAGAGGGAATTCCGGAGCTGCCTCACTCCTTAACACCTCAGAAGATGAATCAAGAAATCAGGAAATCAGGTTCAACAATCAGGTTCAACAGCACAGTTTGAAGCTTTAGCCATTTGGGAGTTAGTGGCCAGACAACAAGAGAAATTCAAATTTGAGAGGAGAATGAGAAGGTTGAGAATACATTATGAGAGGCAAGATGGGACAATGAGCAAAACTTTTGGAGAACTGAAACTTTACAGGGAATTGGAATATTGCCTGCAGTTAGACAAGGAGAGCAGTGTCAGACAAAAGTCCAAGAAGAAGATTCCTTACTGTTCTGAAGAAGATGAGTCAAATTCAGATGAGGCTTGGAAATCATTGACTTATAATGATGACTCAGGTGATGATGAATTTATAGTGCAGTTACAGAGAAGTTGCCCTCCACCATATGCAGCACAAGAGACAAGTTCAGATACTAGTAATGGTCCAAGTGCTCCAATACCAGCTGTAGTAACACAGAGTCAAGTACAAGTTGCAACTAATGTTCACAGTTACACAAACACCTATGACTCAGGCTGAGTTACATGTAGTCTATCCTACAATTCCTGTTGTAAGTTCTACACTGAGTATGACAGCACCATTGGTGCAATCATCACAGATTTATAAGAAACCAATGACAGTTCAGGTGGAATATACACCTAATTCAATGGCTCCAGTGCAGGTTCAGACTATGCTGTGGCATACACCTGTAATAATATCACAGTCAAATTCTTCAATGTTGGCAGGTCAGACTTCTGGGGTAATTTACCCAGGAAATCAGAATGTTCAATCAAGTCTAGAAGCATTAACAGTACCTGTAACTATTGGTCCTGTTGTACCATTGTTTGCCCAGGGAAATAATGAGAGCAATATACAGAATATTTTTAATTCAAATGCAGAGATGGGGAGACTCAATGTAAATACAGGAGGCATGACTACAATGAATCAGACTTTTGACAGGTCCACTGATTGATTTGAGTTATTCCAGGACTTCACAGAATTTGGGAAAGTAAGATTTGAATTCAAATTAGTTTCTGATGACTCCAGAGACCCCAGGTATTATTCAACGGGCATACCCAATGTAAATAATAATGTTTCATTACAAGGTTTGACAGCTCAGCAGTTAACAGACTGGTTAGAAAAAACGAGTGGAGCAAAAGAGAATGCTGAAGGTGGAAATTCATCAAACCTGGCAAGATTTAAATTATAATTAAATCAAATGATTGAGATAAATAGGATTGATTCATATAATGAAGATTGGTTATGCTTCATATGTAAAAATGTTACGAACAGAACAGGATTGGTTCACCAGAAATTAGCAGACCTTGCAGAGAAATTTGAAATAGAAATTGGGAAATCAAAGCAATTGAGAAGAAGTTACAGATTAGAATTTGACTCAGAAGATATTGAGAACATGAGAATACCAGAAATGAAAATTCATATTAAGGAATTAATTAAGAATATTCAAATATGGGGAGAATTAGATAAATGGGAAGACAGATGGGTAAAGCAAAGAGATCAGAAAAAAAGGGAGTCTGCAAATTTAAATGCTAATGTGCAGCAGACTGTAAAAAAAAAACCTGTAAACTTCACACTTGTATAGCGCACTACTCACCCGTTAGGGTCTCAAGGCACTGTACGCATACAGCTGTGGAACCCCTTCTGGCTTTTTTCCTTGTGAGGCACCCACTCCTGGACAGCCCCAGGGTGAAGCCAGGCATCCAAGCGCTGTGAGGGCCGTTGTGGAGATTAAGCAAGCTATTGCCCAGAGTTACAGAGTGGGACCCATTAATTAGATTAGGCACTGAGGCGAGAAATATCTGGTCCAGGGCAATTGAGCCCAAGACCCACTGAGGTGGGAATTGAACCCTGGTCCCAGGCCAGAGCTCTGCATCACGGTCTGCCATTGTGCCACACTTCTCCACACAGATTGATAATCCAGTAAGGATTTTACCAATGAGAGAAAATGCTGGAGGGAATTATGTACATGTTTCTTGGAGCAGAAGTGATATTTTGTCATTTACAAATGACTACCCGAGATTGAGAGAGAAACCAGTGGAACATACCAGTATACAGCTAGATTTGTGAAGCTTGCAAAATGCATGTGGGAAGATTTGAATACCCTGTTAGAAATAATGGTTCCAGCTGATTTATGGGTTGAATGCAATAGGAATGTTGAATAGGCAACAAGAGAGCCTCCACGAGATCCAGTTAAAGGTGGACAATCTCCTGTTGTAATGAAGTAATATTCAAACTGATTGAATTTTTGATAACAAGAATTTCTCTTAAAAGTATTGATTGGCAGTGAATTGATAGGACGGCACAAGAAGTGAAAGAGTCAATAAATGCATATCATGAGAGATTATTGAAGCATTTAAACATTACAGTGGTACAGAAATGATTGAGCCCAAAGACATGATTCATTTTGTGTTCAGATTTGTTGAAGGGTTGAGACCTGAAATTGCCCAGATGCCTAGGAGACATTTGATTTGCTGGCAAGCAAAACTGGTGGATGAAGTATTACAGTTTGCTAAATACTGTAGTGATGAGTTTGAAATGAAGCAGAAGAAATTGATGGAAAAGGCAATGGTGATGCAGATTAAAACGACACAATCAGGAAAGAAGGGAATTTTTCTACAGCAGCAGGGAAACATGCAGGTGTTTCAAAATCAGGAACAGGGAAGAGGTAGAGGTCGTGATGAAACTGGATATTGTGGTGTTGATTTGAATACTGTTGTTAATCCAGGTAATATGCAGACAATGAAGAGGATGTTACCTTGTCACGCTTGCGGGGGCCTAGGGCATTGGAAGCGGGTGTTTCCAATGATGATACAAGAGGGCATTGTTACACAGATGAATGAAAACAATCTTTTGTCAAATTTGAGAGGACCGAGAATAACAGGTCCTAATTTAAATGTCCAGTGTAGGAAAGTCCTCCTTTTTGCCCTGGTTACCCCAAACGTTTTGGACAGAGACTGGTGGTTACTGACTCTTGGCTGTGTCCTGGGTACTGCTTACCAGTTCAAGGGCCAGTGCTCTGTGTAAAGTGGAAATGCAAATTATGCTAATTATAATTGGCAAAATTAACCTACCTATAAGTCCCTAGTATATGGTAGGGCATGTAGGTTTAGTGACCCCAGCATAGGTGGTGCCCCCATAGGTGCACTGCTGAGGTGCCCAGTGTCAGATGAAAGGCAGGCCTGCCTTGCTGGCTGCTTTTAAATTAAAGTTACATGCAAATTTGACTTTCAAATTAAAAGTACTTCCAAAGTCTTAAACTACCTTATTTTTACATATATGTCCCCCCTAAGGTGTGCCCTATGTGCCCCTAGGGCTGAGTGCCGTGTAACTATAAGCAGGGACCTTACAAAAATAATTTTATAAGCCCTGGTGAGGTAAAACAGCCAAATTCGTTTTTCCCTCATTGTAGTAAATGGCCTCTATAGGCTAGCATGGGGAGACTTTATTTTAATTTTAAAAGTCCTCTTAAGTAAAAGATACCTCAAGTTTGTTATCAAATTATTTGTTATAATAAATCCCACAACTTCCAGTAGTTGGATTTAATATAACTTGTTCAGGTAAAGATTTTTAAACTTCACCTGAAAAATTGCCAACTTCAGCCCTGCAGTGTTTTTGCTGCTTTGCTCTGATTGGCCAGCCTCTGGCAGCCTGGCCAGGCTGCCTTGATGAGGTGTGAAGTGACCTGGCTCCACAAAAAGAGATGTGCCTGGGGGAGATCTCCCCTCAGCAAATGGGGAAACTGGAAAGGGGGAGGGCTGCCAAACTGGTCTTCAAAGGCAGAGAAGGACATTTGGAGCAACCCAGTACATCCCTCACATCCTGCAAACCCAGACAATTAGGTGCCCCCTTGATTAGATTAGGAGAGGACAGGAGAGGGGTGTGTTTAGGATTTGTAGCCACACCAGTGGGTGGGCTCAGCCAGATGTAACCTCCAAAAATATTTTTCAGCCAAGATGGATGTTTGAGGAATGTTGCTACCTGGGATTGATTTTTGCCAAACTTCCCAGGAAGTGGTCATCACAGGGGGAAGGACCCTGCACCTGACTGGAGAACCAGGACCCCCTGCTATTCACCCAGGAGCAAGGATAAAACTGGCAGACCTGCACCCACACCTCAGATCCCTACAAGGAAGAAATACAGGAGAAGAAGGACTGCCCTGCTGGACCCCTGGCCTGCACCTGGACATTGCACTCTGGAGGACTGCACCAGCTGCACACTTAGGCTTCACCACAAGAAGGACTTTGCCTGGCTTCAACTGGTTCAAGAAGGGACTCCCTGTTTGCTACAGGTGAAAACTTGCTAACCAGAGTCCCCTGCACCAACACCTGAAGAAATCAACCAGCTGACCACTGTCCAGTGGACAAAAAGGAGTTTGTGCCAGTTGCATTCTAGGAGTTGTAGTCCGCACCCTCAAGGAGTATCGCAAGCTTCTGGAACTTTGGGGTGAGCTGTGGACCTCAAAAGAACCTTAAAGGAACATCTGGAAGAAGATCCAGAAGTTTGGAGAAGTTTGGAGAACTTTTGGAAAAAAGCTCCATACAGAGACTGTCCCGCCGCAGCAACTCTAGCCGGCTTGCCTCAACCGTGACCCGGCCTGACTTGCAGGTTCGTCCGGTGAAGGAAATCACAGAAAAAGTGACTAAGTCAGAACGTAGGAAGTTGATTGAAACCTCCCAGGCAGGGTATCCGAAGAGGGCTCCAGGGACGTCGGATCAAGAACCAGCTTTGTCATAGTCGAAGGATTTTCGCCTCGAAAAAACGTCCGAAGATAAAAATTTCCTCCGAGGGCTACTGCGATGCGTATCCGAGGAAGAGTTCCAAGAGGTCGGATTGGACTGGCGACTTGGTCCTGCTGAAGAAAATCTCCAGAAACATGACTAATTCTGAAGGTAAACTTTTGACCAAGGCCTCGCGCGAGCTGTAGCTGAGCAGGGCTCCGTTGCAGTCGGCCTCAAACTTTGACTTTGCCCCGGTTGAGGTGCGACCAGACGACCTGATTGGCACTATTCATTTCTAAGCGCTAAAAAGCATTAATTCTTTAAAAATTCATATCTCCGGTTCCCTTTATCCGATTTTATTTGTTCTTGTGTCATTTTACCGCTACAATTATTGCCTATTCTTATAAATTGGTTTTGTATTTTTAAACTCTTTCCTGTGTTTTATTTAATTACCGTTTTGATGATATTTCAATGCTTTATGCTTTGTCTCCTAAGTTAAACCTTGTCGCTCGTTGCCAAGCTACCGAGGGCTGAACTGGGTTTAATTTACTGAGACCTAACTGGACCTTAGTGGAGGTTAGTGGCCTATTTCTCAGTGTAGGTATCTACCTGCCCTTACAATTAACCCATTTTCCAACATCCAGAATAATAACCAGATGCAGATTACTCAGCAAATGCAAAGTCCACAACCAATGCAACAGATACAAGTGCCACGTTTTCCGGCACCACAGTCACAGCAAATACAGTCCCAAGTGCATATGATACCAAAGCCACAAATGCAGATACCTGAAGCTCCAATGGTACAGCAGCAGATGATGCTTCCTCAGCAGAACAGAGGTCAAACATTAAACCAAAGTACCTCTATGGTTCATCAGTTTACACTCAATAGTGAGGATGAATGAAGTGATGGGTGAGAGTTTGGATGAAGAAGAATGTGTGTTAGCAGCTTCATTAGAAGTGGATCAAAAGGGTCTTTATGTAACTGAAAAAGTAATGGGTTATGATGTCTCATTCCTAGCTGATACATGAGCTACACACCCTACTAGGAAAACAGTGCAGATTGTAGGAATTGCAAATCACTTCCTGACAAACCGATTACTGAACCAGTTCCTATTAAAATTGGCAATGTTTAAGGTTCACACAAATTTGTTGCCTGTGACTCAAGTCCAGTTTCCTTATTATGAGGAGATCTTTGTACAAAACAAAATACTTGATTACCTGTACAAATGATCAAATTGCTCTTTAGACAAATAATGATGATGATGATGATGATTCATCTATGCAAACTGTATGTGAAGAAGTGCTTCAGCAGCCCATGTAATTCTCCCATTGTGGGTTTGCGAAAACCAAGTGTGAAGTTTAGGATTGTTCAAGATTTGAGGAAAATTAATACCAAATCCAGCAGATGATTTGGTTTCAGATCCCATGTGATGCAGAATGGTTCATGGTGGTGGACACATCGCAAGCATTTTTCTCTGTGCCTCTTCATGAAGACAGTCAATTTCTCTTCTGTTTTAAATTTTGCAGTTGTGTATATTGTTGGTGCAGAATCCCACAAAGTTTTTCAAAGTCTCTTTCAATATTAAATCAGGTGTTGAAAAAGAATCTGGAATCATTGGAAAGGCCTTTTCAATCAGCATTAATTCAGCACATTGATAATCTTTTGGTTGCTTCAAATACAAAGGAAACATGCAGGCCAGATACTATTGACTTATTGAATCATTTGGGAGAGAATGGACATAAAGTGTCCCTAGCTAAATTACGGTACAGAAAGAAGTGAAATATTTTGGAACACCATATAGACAAAGGTGCAAGGAAGTTTCCAGAGAGGAATTTACAGCTATTTTGCAAATGAATCCCCCAGTCACACAAAGAGATGTCAGGATGTTTTCTGGGAATGGCGAGCTACTGTCGCCAATGGATTCCCAGTTTTTCGGGTATTACAAAGCCATTGCAGAGACTGACCCACAAAGATGTTTCTGATCCAGTCCCCTTTGATGAAGCTTGTATGAAAGCGCTGAGAGAGAGTTTCTGTAGAGCACTGGCTTTGGGAATGCCCGATTACACAAAACCATTTATGTTGTTTTGTCATGAATGTGATTACTGTGCTCTTTCTCTCCTTACACAGGTGCATGGTGATACAAATCGCCATGTAGCATATTTTTATGCTACTCTGGATCCAGTTGGCAGCAGCTTTACCTGGCTTTACCTGGCTGTTTGTGAGCTGTAGCAGCGGTTGGTTTGTCACTAGCTCAATGTGAGAGTATTGTGATGGGACATTCTTTAAATGTTTTGATCTCTCACTCTGTTGAAGTTTTGATCACCAGAACAAAGACACTGTATCTGACAAATTTAGGGTTAACTCACTACGAACCTCAGATTTTAGGCTCTTCAAATGTAACCTTGAGAAGGTGTATGGTGCTTAACCCAGCTACCTGCTCCCAGTAGACAATGTTGAAATTGAGAAATTGAAAGAAGCTGAACTTGATTATCTGGAGGTTACTGAATTGTGCACAAAACACATACCTGATATTCAGGATATTCCGTTAGAGGAAAATTATTAAATTGTTTTACTTGATGGTTCCTGTCTAGGAGATAATGTGGGGAAATTTAAATCAGAATATGCTGTGTACACAATTTCTGGTATACTCGAAGCGTCATGGCTTCAAAGAGTATTTTCTGCACAAGTGGCTGGCAGAATTCGTGGCATGCTGTATATGTGCACAGCATAAAGTTACAATTCTTAAGGATAGCCAGTATGGATTTGGAGTTGTCCATGACTTCGGCCATTTGTGGTCACAAAGAGGTTTCATGACTTCTTCTGGTTCACCAATTAGAAATGGTGATATAATTCATGATTTGTTACAAGCCCTACAATTACCTGAGAATATTGCCTTGGTTAAATGCAGTGCTCACCAGAAAGCAAATTATTTTGTTTCAATGGGAAATGCTTATGAGGATCAAGTCACAAGGTTTATGCTTTGAACTGCATTTCTTTTAATAATGAATGGAAAAAGCTAAAAGATGATGAAATAAATGCAAATTACAAGTTAACAACAGTTGATACATGGGAGGAAATTACAAATTTACAAGGTGTTTCTGAAGATGAAGAAACGATGGATAAAATTAAAATGTGTTCAAAGAGATGTGGATGACCTATGGATCACAAATGAAGGGCAGGTGGTATTGCCAGATTGTCTACTGACACAAATGGGAAGACATTACCATGGTTAAGCACATATTGGCAGAGATGCAATGATTCAAACATTTAAACAGTCTTGGTTCAATTCGAAGTTTAGACAAGTTGCTGAAGCAATTTGTCACAGAGGTGTTACATGCCAACAAATGAATGTGGGGAAAAGAACAGTTGTCAATTTGAGTGACATTGGAAGATCAGGAGGTCCATTTATCAGAATGCAGATGGATTTCATTGAGATGGCTGTGTGTGGTGGTCTGAGATACGTGTTGGTGATTGTCTGTATTTTTAGTCACTGGATTGAAGCTTACCCTACACGCAGAAATGATAGTCTCACAATAAAAAAGCTTTTACTTAGGTAGTTAATACCTCGCTTTGGGTTCCCGGCCTCTTTAGAATCAGATAGAGGAAGTCCCTTCAGTAACGAAGTGATAAAATTACTAGTTCAGCCTTAAACATTAAGCAGAAGTTGCACCGTAGCTATCGTCCTGAAGCATCTGAATTAGTAGAGCAAATGAATGGTACGCTGAAGGCAAGAATTACAAAAATGTGTGCACCTACAAATCTGAAATGGCCAGATGCATTGCCTTTGGTTTTGATGAGCATGAGATGATAGAAAGACTGGACTTTCTCCCCATGGAATCCTCATGGGTAGAGCAATGAGGTTGTCAGCTGGTCCTGCAAATGCTCTTGTGTATATATCGGATGATATGGTGCTGGATTACTGCAAGAGTCTGGCTGATGTGGTTCGCTCTTTCTCTCACCAGGTTGAAGCTACAATTGTGCAGCTATCCCAAGACTAGTGTCATAGTCTGCGAGCTGGTGACTGGGTGGTCGTAAAAAAGCATGTGAGGAAAGCTTTTCTGGAACCTAGGTGGAAGGGCCTGTTCCAAGTCGTACTAGTAACAACAGCTGCTGTGAAGTGCACTAGGATTCCGAACTGGATTCATGCCAGCCACACTCGAAATTGCCCTATCCTTTGGAAGATGAAGCAGAGTTGTTGAGAGTACCAACAACTATTGTACAGTCTCAAGGAGCAAGAAGAGAGACTGAGGATACAGAAACAGAGACAGAGCAAACTGGTGAAGATCTAGGTACTCCTCTAAGAGACAAAGCAAATACACCTGTGAGAGATGAAATAGAGTACCTGAAGTTGCTCAAGCATCAGCAGGTGTAGCAGGAGAGTCAAGTCAGAGGAGGACTCTCCCAGAAGCAGACGATTGGGAAGATCAGTTGAAACAGATTACGTTTCCTGAAGCAGCTGAGAATGGAGCTGAGTTGAATCAAAGGCATACAGATTTGACTCCTACTGAATTCGCTAATGATGCAGGTACATCAAGTCAAGGTTAAAATTTTGCACAATCAGAAAGAGTTGTAAGTCCAGTTTTGTAAATGACATTGTCAAAGAAAACTGTGAAAGAAGACAAGTGGCCCAAACTGCAGACAAGTGAAAGGGTTCAAGATGTACTGTCAACCATAAATGAAGCGCCAGAAACGATAACAAGAGCAGATACAGATACAGATAAAGATCTGAGTGAAGGAGAAATAAGTGCAAATCAAGTGGAGATCAAAGATAAAAAGAGTTGCAAGTCGAAGATACTCAGGTGCTGAATTAGCGTATTTACAACAGATGCGTGGCAATATGAATTTTTTTCTTTTTGTTTTGATCATGAAATTCCAGATCATTATTTTGGAACTTGAAGTTGCTTTAGAACTGAAATTTGAAACCACATTGCTATCTGAACAAAAGAGATATGGCATGCTACGAGTGATAATTACTGTCTAATAGACTATGATCTACTGAAAGAGATTTTGGAAACTGATTTTTGACAAGCGGCTAAACCGATTTTGACAAAGTTCTGGAGAAAAGTTTGAAAGCTGTAAATAACTGCAAAAGAAGACTGATGATTATTTTTGTTTTTGATTTTTGGCTGCATAGTTAAATATGTTTCTTTTTCTTCTACTTTCTGATTCTTTATAGGTCATGGATAACAATCACAATTATGTTAAAAATAATAGGTGTTGGAAGTATATGTGTATTAGTTTGGGAATTGAATGTTAGATAGTATGTTTGTTGTTGATAGTGAGTATGAGTATTCATCACACACCTGAACATTTTTATATTAGTTCTTTAGAGACTACTACAATTTCGAAGTTAGAAAGCTTTAACAGGGATGAGAAATGTTTACACTTAGACAACTCACAAGGAGATCTTTCTTCTAATGTTTTCTTTCGCTTGTTGTATGAATATGTTGAGACGATTAATGTGAGAGAGCGTTATGTTCGTACACATATTCCTTCATCAGTACAAGAAGGAGTTACTTACCATCGCTTGCCATTAACATATGGAATTAGTTGTAGTCTTTTACTAACAAGGCTCTATAACCAAGAATATATACAATATGTCTACTCTAATTTGGATTTAGGCCCTCATTACGTTCCTGGCGGTCTTCTGACTGCCAGGGATAGTGTGGAGGTATGACCGTCAACAGGCTGGCAGTACATACCACCACATTAAGAGATTGGCGGGTTGACTGCAGCCAACCCGCCACTTCTCCACTCATACCGCCATGGCGGTATGAGCCACCGGGCCCGAGATGTCTATCTCTAACCTGGCAGCTGACATAGAACCGCCCATGGCATTATGAGCCAGCCTACCACAATGGATTTCATGGCATTAGCAATGCCACGAAAACCATGGCGGTAGGCCCTACCGGTGACAGGGAATTCCTTCCTTATCACCGGTAGGCGGCACCCCCACTCCCGCCCCTAATATTCACCTGACTGCCATCCAAACTCACCACCCACCCTCTCCATCCAAACTCAAAGAAAGACAAACAAATTCTTCCACCCCCTACGATTCACTCACTCACCCCCACCTCCATACACGCACACATCACCCCCTCCCCTCACCCCCTCTACAGTCACATTTTGTTCCGATTGAGTAACATAGCTAAAGGAAAGAGTATTGTAGGAGGTTTCTTTGAGCCTACACCAACATTTGGAACTGTTTATGCACATAGAAATAACTGATGACAGGAGCCAAGCATTGCAGGAGAAAACAGAGAAAAGGTTAGTGAAGAGGACATTTAAAAAATAAAAAAATGACTATGCATTGAGTGAAACTAAAACTCAGGGGAAATTAGCTATAGATTATCAACATTTAGGAAAGTTGTGCATGCATAGACCTCAATCCAGAACTGATACTAATTTTGTGGAAACAAGTGAGTGCAGACATGTATTTCTGTTTAGGAATACATGGGACTTTATGTTAAATGGCTAAGACACTGTTATCCCTGGGGTATATTACTGTGGGAGAAATGTTTATTATCGTCTCCCAAGGGGATGGTATGAGACTTGCTATTTGGGAGTTATATTCCCAAAGATTTATCATTTTGATAATATAGATGACATACATAACTCAAATGAATTGCAGAGACCAAGATGAAACTTATTCTGAAATAATTAGGGATATATTTGGAGCAATTATTTCTTCTGTAGGAGTTGTTCTGCATGCTTTGAAAATTAGGAAGTTATCTACTATTGTGGATAACATGTTAACTGATTTTTCTGGAGCTGTAATTCTAATGGATACTGAAATGACTGTGGTCCGTTCAATGGTTTACCAGAATAGACTTGCATTAAACATCCTTTTAGCAACGAGGGTGGAGTCAGCCAGATGCTGAAAATGAAACATTGTTGTGCATATATTCCAGACAATAATAAAGTAATTAGAAATTTTATTAAGAACCTGACAGATTCAAATTCAGATTTAAACGATCTGAAAGAGCTAGGGGTTTGGGAAAATGTTGGCAAATGTGTTACAAAAGTGAAAAATTGGCTGGGTAATCATGGTACAGGTATTGTGGGAAAAATATTGAAACCATTATTAATTGTAGTTGTATGTGTTTTCTGTATGATTTTACAAATTAGGTACACTGAGTAGAAGACAAAAGCAAACAAATTAACAGAGGAGGGAAGAAATTAAACTAGAGAAAATAGCAAGCAGATATTTTCATGATGTGAGACAAACTGAAAACTGGGGAAAACCGAGAAACACTAGATACTGTAGACAGACTAAAGTTTGAACTGACATAAGTATTAATACAAGTATTAATAAGTATATTGTGACACATATAGTCATCAGTGAAGGGATTGCTAGACCGTACACATCATCATCATTAATAAAAATGTGCTACTAGAACAAAATGAAATTACATGTTTAAAATGTGTAATGCTGAAAACGTGTGTTTTAGCAAATCGTGTGCTTTAGAAAACATGAGCACTCTGGTGGCAGCCATAAATCTAGTTCAACAATAACAATAAAAAACTGTCTAATGAAATATATTTTGTGCATTCATAATTAAATGTACTGAAAAACAATAATTAATATGCACTAAAAGAATTAATGGTTTGAAAGTTATGAAATATTTAATTTAGAATTTGTTTTAAAAAGGCCTCATGTTATCAATTGCAGCAGCTGAAATGTTTAAAATGCCAACTTTGTGAAATTATTTTTCTAAGCATCCTCTGTTTTGATTTTGCACTGTGGAAATTCATGTTCCAGAACAGTAACATTTTGTCTGGCTTCCTGAAGATAATATGTACTTGTGAACAAGACTTACTGACTTTATGAAGAGGATTGAGTGCAATCTGCAACATTTGTATTTTGCTGCAGAAACTGGTGACAGCATTGAGAAAGGATGAACCAATGGTGAATGCAGAAAAAGAACACAGGTTACAGCTAAGAACGTGGAGAAGAGTTAATTGGTTCTGACCTAAGCCACCCCATAGACTGACCAATAGAGTTTTAGCTAGTTGCTTTCTAGGAGTTTAATATAACTGATAGGTGATGTAAGTTTCAGACTTTTTCTGTTCCTGTTTGCCTTGTAGCTATTGGCTGTTTTGCCGCTTTTACTTCTGCTAGTGAATAATGTGATGTGTTTTAGCTTTCTGTCACTGGCAGTTCAGATACATTAAGGCCAAACATTACTGAACTCTTCCCTATTATTTCACTGTCCAATGAAGATGGCCAAAAGATGCTCCACTGATGAAGACATCGCTGCCTGCTGAACCTGCATCCTTTATTATTCTTGCAGATTTTTATGTTCTCTCTTTTAAAAAGCCAACAGCTATTTTCGGTTTGTGCCATAGTCAGGTGTTTTCCAAATTAATTTTTGTCTTCCTTTTCTTTTTGCATGAAGCCAAAACATGCTTATCAAATTAAAGTTATAACTAAGGATGCTACATTCTAAATGTGAGTGTTCTATATAAATTGATTGTAAAAAGTTCATCTGCTAATAACTAAATGCATACTGTGTCAATCATTCATTTGTCCTTGTTATTATTCTGCATAGTGGTTTAATGATTTAGTCAACCTGTGTTATTCATGTACTTTTATCATTTAGTCTTGCATTTGGTTTACATGATCATAGCATTGTTAATCTAAAGAGCAATAAATGTAATGTTTGAACTTTACTAACCTGGTGTGGTGATTTATGGCCACATTGGTCATGGTGCGTAAAGTGATGTCTATTGATTTGATTTCATTGTTGTTACCATCTCACTCCTATCTGAGTCCAAAGATCTATGTCGACCTCAAAGGGTAATTGATGGTTACCCTATACGTGTCACCTTTTAAATAAATCAAAAGAAATATAGGCTAGACACGCCCACACCAGCACAAGTCAATAGCAATGTCAGGTAAAGAGCTTTGATACCTGCAGCTTGGATGGCATTTCAGTGTTGTAATCTCAAAAATCAAACTATATTTAATCTGCCTCTGCCCGTAGCTGGGCTGTGTTGTTCACAGTTGCACTAAAACAGATTTGGAGTTCTTTTAGAGTTGTTATCTTTTAAGTGTCATTCCATTAAGGAAGATAAAGTTTTCATGTTTGCACAGTCACAACTTTTCCTTAATTATTCTTATCTTTTAAAAAATGAAGTTATCGATAATTTTAATATTGTTTTAATTAACTGAAACAATAAAAACGATTGAATGACACTCTGGCTGAAAACTAAAGTATTTACAGTCAGTTCTGAAAGGAATTATGAAATATCCCAGAAGTTCAGAATTTAGCACAGTATCAACCTTTGTCTAAAAAGGATAGTTAAATTATTGAGGTGAGCGTTGGGTCCTTTGGGGAACATATGGTAGTGGGAGAGGCACATTAGTTGGGGTCCTTGGTAAGGCGCCATGGGGAACCCATACAGTGATGGAGGGGTGGGAAAGGAGGAACGTGTCAGACCTCATTGCTCCCCCAGCTTTCAGTTCTAGATGCACTGCTAAAGGAAGTATTATTTTTCTACTGGTATTTATTACGCTCATATGAGGAAGTATCTCCACCACCCCCTGAAAGAATTGTGTTAGTCCAGGCTCGCACGTGAACACAGAAAAATCACACCAACTGCTATATCAAGAACTGTGTATACATGATTACATGCCCATGTGCCCTCTCACCACTCAAGCCACAATCTCCATCATGAACTATGTGCACTCGGGTTCAACCACGGACCCCTGTCCCGCCAAGTCTTCAATCTCGGGAGCAAGATGCTCAAGGATGAGCTCAAGAAAGTCCTTAACATCTCCATCACCTCAGCCTACTTCGCTAGGACTGGGAACATGATGAAAAGTGGCCCCTCCTGAAGAGACCTTCAGCTTACCCAGCACAACCAAAGAACTACTGGCCCATCTCTCTGTGCCTCTTTCCAGTGACGGTTCTCGAGAAGGCAAAAAAACAGCAATTCACTGAACACCTGGAATGCACAATCTCCTGGACCTCTCTCAATCTGGATTCTGAACCAGTCACAGCATCAAGACAGCCTTGATCGCAGCCACTAATGACATTAGGGCAGCCCTCATCCTCCTGGACTTGTCAGCTGCCTTTGACACCATCGCCCATCACATCCTGATCAACAGACTCCACCACATCGAAATTCATTGAGATGCCTGTAAATGGATCACCTAATACCTCACCAGAATAACCCAGAGAATCAGTTTCACACCGTCCACCTCAGAACCCAAGAAGATCATCTGCGGCATCCCCCGGGGATCATCCCTTAGCCCCATTCTCTTCAACATATACATGGCCCCACTGGCCATCACCGTCAGATCACATGGACTCAACATCATCTCCTATGCCGATGACACCCAGCTCATCATCTTGTTGCCTGAAGACCCCTTCACCACCAGGTTTAACATCCACAGATGTATGATGAACGTTGCTGACTGGATAAGGCACAACTGTTTCAAACTTAACACGGACAAAACGGAAGTCCTCATCTTTGGGAACAACACCTCTCCATGAAACAACACATGGTGGTCTGCTGAACTCGACCCATACCCCGTCACCGATAGACCACACCTGCAACCTCAGCATCATCCTGGACGGCAAGCTTTCCATGAAGAAACAGGTAAATGCAGTCTCATCCTCCTGTTTACACCTCCTATGCATGCTCCCAAACATTTTCAGGTGGCTCCCAGTCAAAGCCAGAAAGACCTTCACGCAGGCCCTCGTCACCAGCAGACTTGACTACAGGAATGCACTCTACATAGGAATCACTGCACACCTCCTGACAAGAGTACAGATAATACTAACCTCAGCAGCCAGACTCATCCTCGACCTTCTCAGATGATTCCATATCACACCCCTCCTCAAGAAGCTACACTGACTTGTGATCCAGACAAGCTGCCAGTTCAAGATGTTGACCCACGCATACAAAGCCCTGCACAACGAAGGACCAACTTACATCAACAAATGTCTGACCTTCCACTAATCAACCAGATGCCTTTGATCTGACTTCTTCTTCCTCGCAGACACTCCATGCATCTGCTGGAGCAACAGCAGAGGATGCTCTTTCTCACACCTAGTGGCCAAAGCTTGGCACAACCTTCCCCTGCACCTCAGGATCACCCCATCATTAGAGCAATTCAGGAAAGAACTCAAGACCTGGCTGTACGATTGAACAGACCTCCATGAAGCAAGCAGCAACTCCAGCTCCTTGAGATCCTGACAGGTGATTTGCTGCACTTCACAAATCCTTGATTGATTGATCAATAAAATACACTGTCATGACAACCAGAGCTGTCAAAGTGAGAATCACAGAACATTGGAGTGGTATCCGATGTAAATGAGCTACCACTAAAATGGGGACTCATTTCCTCACCCATAACCATGCCCGAGATGTGCTGGACTATTCTGAAATCACAACACTACATTAACAAACAAGCCCCCTTTCGGAGGAAACAAAATTGGATTTTATGTTGAGCTACACATAGAACTGGCCTCAATAACGACATTCCGTGATGAAAACTGGACAAATGAGGCCCACCTACTGATGGACCCTATTGGTGGCGCCTGATGCACACCTAACAATACCTTGAGCGCACTTCCCTATTGATGTTCCCGGGGTTAGTGCATGAGTGTTTGCAGACCTTTGTCAGGTCCCCACCTTGGGTGATGACCTCCACTGTCCTTGTAGGGCAATGCAACTTGTTAGGTGAGCTATGTCACAGCTTGCCTTATACCAATATCCTCACATGCTTGTTCGGATACTCCACTAGTAAGATACTTTAACTGGATTTTTATACAAGAGTCACACTCTGTTTTTTATATTTTAGTCCACTAGCTTGTTCTGGTACTCTACTAGCGAGATAATGTGCCCTTTACAGGAGTTTTATACATGAGGCAGTCTCTGCTTTTCATATTTGATTCCCCCAGCGTGATCTCGTGGCCTCCATTATATTTTCATATACTTACTGTTTACTGCTAATTTTATAGGTTTTCACTGTATGCTCACCTCTCTGGTGGCCCGGTTGGTCTAATTTCATATTATATGGGACAACACCTGCCCCAAGTGCTCCTTTTCCATTCTATTTCCTTTCATTTTCACTTTAATTTTTGTGGGTCCTGCTCCAACGAGCACTCCACATTAATGACTGTCCGGTTGGGAGTTGGGTCCTAATATGCCATCTCCACCTCTCCCAAAAGGATGACTGCTTTTCTTTGTGGTTTCTGTGGTTCTGCTGATACATGTAAGCCTCTTGGGCCCTATGACGTGCCAACCCAACATGGGGTATGCCTGGGACTGATTCACTTTAACTGCTCCATACTTTGGGGAACTGACCCCCACACCCTCATTCATGTGTCCTCTCACTCCTCATAGCCACTTGTCATTTCAAGCTCTGTGTTGGTATTAAAAGCTTGCTTTCCGGCTCCCTCATTACCTCCAGGGTAGCAGAGTGGGGTAGGTCACCAGAAAACTACCGCACTGGACACTGTGAGTACATAGGGAATCCCTATCTTTCCTTTACAGCATTGTTTACCTTTATTACTAAAATTGCAGATTCATAACGGTCTCCACTAGTGCTTAATTTGTAAATAAATATGTGCCAGTTCCCACAGCTCCTCTGAAATGCACAGCTGCTGCAATTAAATGTGTGAACTCAGAATACTGAGGCAGCCTAACTCAAAAGCTATCTTGGGCCTCTTTAATTAATTTACAGCCTAACCCTGCCCCTTCAGCTCACTCTTGCAGCTTTCTGCTTTCTCCCTTTGTGACAGCTTTTCGCTTTTTTCTTCCTCCATCTTTCCCATATGTGTCCTTTGCATCCAGTAAATGCTTGAGGCAGAAAAATAAGTGTCGTACCTCAGAATTAAGTGCCGGTGCCCCGCACCGGAAAGCACCAGCTCAAATTAAGCACTGGTCTCCATTTAGTTTTATTCCGCAGCTAGCGCGGCCTCTGCCTACACCTAAGGGGGCATTTGAGCACTCTAATAAGGTAAAACCATGTACTTCCACGTACCGACTTAGTCATTCACCACATTTTTTTATATGTGGAGTTTTGGGTTTACCCTGACCCTACCAGGTCTATATATATATATATATATATATATATATATATATATATATATATATATATATATATATTAAAGCTTTACATCCACAATCCCAATCATTTTTAGATTAGGTTTACATGGTCCTGATGAATTGCTCAGATCAACCATGAGTAACTAACGCAAGAAACATGTTGACCCGTGTCCTTACCAGATTCTGAGTTGTACAGGATCATTGCCTCGAACTCAGCAACTCCTTGCTTTTACTCATGACAAGAGAACGTGTTCATTAAACTCCTGAAGGGTTTCTCTGAGTCATTTTTGAACTCCATAATAACCAATCTACACACACTGCACCTCCACACACACTTCATCACAGAGTCAAAAGACTTCCAGCAAAAAGCCCACTTGAGGGGTCCATTGAGCATTGCAGCACTGGTCGAACGAGGAACTGCTGGATGATGAAGCATGACACCCATCTGGGTGTGTAAGCGTTCTTGCTTCTGAGCGATCAGATCCCCCCTATTTACTTGCTCTGTCTCTTCTGATCCACAACTTTGCTCTTTTTTTCTGAGACTATAGGAACTTTCCCCTTGTGCATATATGTACTTTTAGGGAGCGCGTATCCTGAATCTTAGATGCACTTCTAGTCCCTCCTTGTGTTTTATGGTAGTAAAATGCCATATCCCAAAAATCAAAACATCCCAAATGTATCCCAATCAGTGCATCGGAGACAGTGTCTCCGCATTGAGACACCACCCAGAACATCAGAATGAGGAAAAATACAGTTCTTTAAATAATTCCAATTTGATATCCTTTTGGCCCACTCAGTAACTGAGTTTGAGATCAATGAAAAGTTAAAGAGTTTATTATAACATTTCAAAAGGTAAAGCAGTACAGAGTCAATGCCATTGAGGCTTTCAATGCAGATTTATAAGGAGTATGCAAAAATCAGACAGTATTCTAAGATTCAAGTGAGCTTTAAAATCATAAATCATTAGGAAAATAGTCAGTATCCCTAGCAATATTCAGGAAAGCTTTGTCCCACTCTCAGTATTCAGGGCTTAAATCAAAAGTTCTTCAGATCCATTGTGTTGTGAGCAAATGTATCATTTATTCATCAAATTGGTGCACACGAAAAATAAAGAACATTTTGCTTTAACCCTCCAAGCACTAACCTACTACAGGAATAGTTAGGTAGCACCCTCTATGCTAATATCATCTGGAGATACTCATACAGAACAAGGTGCATTAGCAATAATGTGTTATATGAATGAATAGGTCTCAGTGAATAAGCAGGTGAACAACTGAAGCATGTTAAAAGGTACAGCTGAACTAGAGTAGGTTGTTCATTAGCAGAACAACAGTAACGGTGAAAAATAAATAAATTAATTACATCTCAAACCTTGACCGTGCTCTGTGGAGCCTCTGGGGATGGGTGTGCAATGGGGCAGGGGGAGCACTGAAGGAGTGACAGAGGTGACTTCCATCTTGAACAAGATGGCATTTTCACAAAAATATGACCTAGTTAACATACACTAGAAAATCAAACTTCTACACATCATGTAAATTATGTTTAAAGAAAATCATAGTATATCAGTCTGGACATATGAATTTGTGTGTTTAAATGCATACTTCACACTGTTAATGCTGCTCGAAAAATACAAACTGATAAAAAAAACTTAAAGAAATCGCCCTCTGGTTATTCTATTGTCATTTAAAAAAACACAAATAAAAAAGTTAATTATTTAAGAAATATAACACAGTCTGGCATCAGCTTCAGCTTCTTTCTTTTGTTCTCCTCCATCATTTTCAGTTAGTTGGAAACACGATCTTTAATTTTCTCCATTTCAATTTCTTCTTCACTCTTTCATCTTAACACTGTTTTTCTCTTACACCCACAATTTACAAACAGAAACCCAAATACTTTAAACAAAAAAACAGTTGCACAAAACATTGTGATTACTACAGGAGTTAGGATTCATCTCACAGATTCTCCCTCACACTGTCAACCCACTCACCAAGCTTACTAAATCCCTTTTCATTCTCACTAAACCAAGACCTACAATCTCCCATACTCCATGCCCTTCTAAAGTTTGGACTTTATAAGAAATGTTACTCTGCATTAGTAATCCTGCTGTGATCCGATATGAAGGTGCATCATTTCTTTACCTACTGGACCTTGCAAACACGACCTTCCTTCACAAGAAGGACATCTAGCTCTAAATGATATTGCATTACCTTTGCACACATAGCGATTAGCTCAGAGTTAATTTGAGTAAGGGGTCTGGCAGTGTTAGAAATAAGCTTATCCATGTGAGTAGACAAACTCCTAACTTTCACATTATTCATAGCCACAATATAGAAAGAAGAATAATACCTAATATATCTATTAATACCTGCCCAAATCCATGTTTCACTCCCTTCAAACCAACTGCATCATCCATTTCACTCTTATGATAAACTCTAGGAAATACTAAAGCAAGATAACTCAATCCAAACCAATTATGCTGCAAATTGAAATAAGCCGTTTTCTCACACACATAATAAATTCCTCTCAGAATCGTCTTTTCACCAATCAGAAAGTACTCCATTTATAGCATAGCTTCTTTCACCCTCACTCTCTCCCACATTGTCAACTTCACACATTTGAAAGGTTCACAATGCAGTTTACAGATCTCACCCTTTCTCTCATAATGCATTTTACAGATCTAACCCGTTCTCTCATGTTCCGTTCTCAATCTTGGATGTAGATTTGACAATCTAAATTCCTCGTCAGCTTTAATCTGTTCCCTTATATTTCTTTCCCATCACTTACAATCTTCATTCTCTTTTCCTTGTACTGTAGAACTACCTCATACCCCTCTTTTCTTAAACCACACATTAGCCCCTGTTAATATTTTTAATGTCATGCATAAATAGTGCAGTTATTTTCAGAAATGGTTCATACTATTTTCAGAAATGTTTCATACTTACGACCCTTGTTAATGTCTTCTTCTTCATATATATGCAATTCTTTCAGTGATAGGTTGAAATCTGACAGATAGGGAGAAAAACTTAATTCTTTAAAAAAAAAATTACACATTACAGGACAATTTATACAAAAGCGGAAGTTGTAAACATCTTCATCTGCAGAAGAGGGACAAAAAGTACAAATGTCACATTTTTAACATTCACAAATTCAATATGTTCATTAATCATTTTAGTATAGCTGTTTTCATGAAAAACACTAACTGAATTTTCCCTATGTGCCAATGTTTTATGTTTCACTTTGTTATGTACTGTGCTTAATTCAAACTTTGTGTAGACATATCCTACCAGAGAAAGTAAGCAGAGCAACAGGTCAACTAACACTATTGCTATCTAATGTAACTATCAAACTGATAATTTTTACAGCATTTGCTATTAAGACTAAAAACAAAATGTTATTGTAAAGGCTCCAAAAATAATGAACACACATTTTCTCTAAAACAATAATAAATTCTTCTTTTTTTCTTATTATTTCTTTTTCTTCTTATTTCTTTAAAACAATAATTGAAATTAAAAATAAACTTAAAAAAAGAGACTTTTTTTTCAAAATGTTCATTTAACGTTTATGCACTCATTGAATCTTTTCTTCTCCAAGATTTTGGTGGGTAATTTTTACAGTTTATTTCAGTCTTCAACAGTTTTTTCAAAATTTTCAGGGCAGTTTTTCTGCTTCACTTTCAAGTTTACTTTCAAAAGTGTGTTGGCTACAATTTACTAGACTGTGGAACTCTTGTTTTGACTCTTTTTTTCTTCCTTAGACACTGTTGCTAGAAATACTGATTTAGGTGGTGCGTCATTTCTGTTTGGAGTCCTCTTTCTTGCTGGTCCTTTAGCAGCTGGTGAGTCATTCTCATTGCTTTCTGTGTCTTTTTTTAAATATTTCTGATTCTTTATTGATCATCTTCAGTCTCTCATTTTTCCAATGTACTTGAACTCCAGTCACTATCAGTCTTCTTCCTCTGCGGGCTCTTCTGACTCAAATTTTCAACTAGAGCCTTTCATTGTTGGGTCAGAAACTATTTCTTTCTTCTTGCTCCTACTGATGCCTTAGACGTTGACATTACAACAGCTCTTCAGTCTGATCCTCCTATTGAAACTGGACAATATTACTGGCACCTTCACCTGAGTCTCGATGTTCATTTTCTTCTACCAGGACCTCTATGGTTGTGTGGCCTTTACCAGTTTTACTTTCAAACTTTTCACCTCCACCTACCACCCCCTTCCCCCTGGATCCGTTCTGAAAACCTGAATGTGAGCTGTGTGGATCCTATGTGGGATTCCAGCACATTTTACAGCAGTGTTAGTCACTTGAACTACTTGATAAGGGTCCTTCCATCGCTCCTAAAGGCAGTTCTTACTGATATGTCTTCCAGCAACTACCAAATCTCCAGGGCTTAGATTGTGGCATCAATCGTCTGTTGTTGCTTCTGTTACCAAATTCACCTGATGAGCGGCACATTTCACCATATCAGCCATTTGCAGTAATCTAAAATAACGTCATCAGTAATTGAAACAAGGACAGCTGAAAGAGTAAAAGCTAGGCCTTGGTGGTAATATAATTCTGCTGGCACAGGGGTCCTTGTTTCAATTACTGATGACATTGTTTTAGATTAGGCGAATAAAACATTGGAACTCGCTTTTGTTCGTGGAGTGCTGTCTTTTCCGTTAATACAGGAGAAAGTGTGCAATTTAATACACAGTGGTGTGCGTATCTCGATCAGCACCTTTGACGGTCTGGTGCCGAAAGGAAACGCCGTTTCCGAATGTCTATATATATATATATATATATCTATTCACTCATATCCGTACCACAAGGTTTTTACACCACTCCAAGCGTCGGATTCACAGCACCCTGGATACCGACAAATATCTGTTAGATATTTATTGCATTTGTTGCAGGTGTTCATTTAAAGTGCAGTGCAACAAAAAAAGACAAATTAAAGTCAATGCATTTCACCATTATGCCTTCGACTGGACCATGGATATATATAGATATTTACATACATACATACATACATACAGATACATAGATATGGGAGCAGGGGCAGCAAAGTGGCAGAAACCAATAAATTACTTCTTCAGTTATTTAAGACTCCAGAGGTGCATGTGAAGGATAGCATACCTTTCACTTCTGATTCGCAGGTTGACCTGACATTTGTCCCAAAAACTGTAACATATATTTAAAATGAACAAAAGCATTCACAGGTTGACCTGACCTTTATCCCAAAAACCGGGACATTTAACAAACGCGTTGAGACACCGGTACAGTCCTCTGAAAACTAGGACTTTCTGGAAAAATCTGGGCTGTCTGGTCACCGCAGCTTAAGGTCACTGGCTAGTGGCCAGTGTCCTTCCAATGGCTATGCACTCTAAAGGTACTTCTTTTATTACATTTGTTATCAGGCACTCCATGTGAGTGCATCTGCAGGCCATCTTCTCTCCTCTCTGTCTTGTTAGCCCATCACCCGCTGTTGTTTTGAATGATTCCCCCTGCTTTTAACCCACCACATTCTCCTCCCTGTTCTCGGTTCTTTTACTCACCGCCTGCTTCAGCCACCTCCTGCACACATTCTTGTGTCCTCAAAGGTATTGGAGTGCTTTACATGAGCACTATTTACATTACACATAAACACTTTCATTTTTTTGCATACCATCTTCTCACCCTCCCCAGCGTTTTAAACCACCATGCTTCACACCTGCCTCCATTATTTTTTAACAAACCCTTCCCCCTTGCTTTTAAACCACAACCTCCTCCCTGCTCTCTTGTTTTACCCACCGTCCCACTTCAACCATCTCCTGCGCCCTCCCTGTCGTAGTTGGACTCTCGCTCCAGGTGTGACTGTTGGTTTAAGGATGATAGCACTTTGGTTTGTAGGCGACTAGGTCAATCCTACAACAAGTCGCAACTGTCAGCCCAACCCTCCTGGCTCACAAGCAGTACCTCACCAAAAACCCAAACAGTAAAAGGTGATTTCTGGCAGCTTTACGCATGGACTCTAGAATGCAACATCTCAGGGGAGTTGTGGTTAAACAGAGATAACCCTTTTCTCACATGAGCAACAAGTCTCAGTCACACATAGGCAATGGAGGAGATGCAGGAAAGTTTTCAACAGGTTTATTGAAATTATTGCAATCTGTGTTAAAATGCATGAACTGCAATGATTCAGATAATAAACAATGCAAGAAGCAGAATTGTAGAGATGAGAGTTGTGAATACGAAGGCCCCAACATTTTGCAATAAACATTAGATGTAAACCCTAGCATAGAGTACCTAATCTCTAACCTAACAAGAGCTAGGTGTGATAAATCTAATCTGCCAATGCCATGTCCATGAGAAGTGCCCCTTCACCCCCCAACACTTGTTCCCTTGGAATGAGGCCTCTAGGTCAGACTCCAAGGGGATACGATGGCTGGGTCTGCATCAAAGCAACGTGTGGCATAGATAGCGTCAATGGCATCTGGTCGGAATCCCTCTGATAACCTTGTCTGTGTGAGGTGTATTTATACAGATCTTATAGGACCCTTGACGCAGGTATATTCCTAAACAATAGATAAGGGGGCATGCTTGAGGCGGCAATTATGTAAACCATTCCCTCCAAAGTAAAATATGTTCCTGTCACACGTGAGTGGCAAAGGGACATGATGCGAATACCTACAGATCTCACTTGGATTTGACGGTGATAGTGACGCCTTCACAGAGTGGCACTGATAACATAAAATCAAAACATTACACTAACTATAAACATAGCAGCCATTTTGATAAAAAAATAATTAAATAAATAAGCTAAAATAGAGCAGGCTAAGTAGGTTAAAGATCACTAGGTGACTTGGGCATAGCCTGCAAGCCAGAAGGCTAAGCTAAACTCCTTATTCCCATTAGACTAAATAGGATCCATTGCCCCCTCCCGATTGCTGGAACAAGGATGATGCCATAGTGATGACACCGGAGAAAGTGTATGAGTCCAAGCTAAAAATGCCCTGAGCAAAAAACAAGCTAGAATCTTATAAAAACTAGTTAAAAACAGTTAAAACCATACAAAGAGATAAAATGCTGACCATGACAAGCACAGCAGGCCAAATGGTAATCAAGTCAATAAGGCGATTTGACTGTAAATTGTTAGCTTTTTTTCAATAAGACCTATGGTCAAATTATTTAACAATAATCGTGATCTTGAAGAATGTCTCCGAAGTCATCAAAAGGAAGTGCGTCCAGGAATGACTCCACATTGTCAGATGTCAGATCGATGGCAGGACTGGCAGTTTGGATCCAGGGAGCAGAAGTGCGCAGCAGCCTCAAGCGTAGGATCACCCGCGAAGGCAGCACCATCCAAACGGCCTGAAAGAGGCAGATAGTTGACCAGTGGTGGCTCATAAGTAAAAACAACAAGTGATGGACGGAATGCTGAACATTGTCAAACACTCACCCCCAGTCATAGATCTGGGTTTAATCCATCGTTCTTTTGCTCACTATGCCACCCCAGTTTGGACCCAGCCATATGCAAATCAGTCTTGACCCTGTTCCTCATGGGAACAGTCCAGACCGAACTGCCAAGCCAGGTCCTCACTGGACCGGAAACAAGCATCCTGGGACCGGTTTCGGGTTTCACCCCTCATCAGCCAGGCTAGCTTGAATCCAGTGGCATGGGAAGCACGGGACCCACGTCTGGGCATACCCTTCCCACTTAGGGCGACAGTGATGGACGGAATGCTGAACATTGTCAAACACTCACCCCCAGTCATAGATCTGGGTTTAATCCATCATTCTTTTGCTCACCATGCCACCCCAGTTTGGACACAGCCATATGCAAATCAGTCTTGACCCTGTTCCTCATGGGAACAGTCCAGACCGAACTGCCAAGCCAGGTCCTCACTGGACCGGAAACAAGCATCCTGGGACCGGTTTCGGGGTTTCACCCCTCATCAGCCAGGCTAGCTTGAATCCAGTGGCATGGCAAGCACGGGACCCACGTCTGGGCATACCCTTCCCACTTAGGGCGACAATGCAAAAACAAAAAGTGATGGACGGAATGCTGAACATTGTCAAACACTCACCCCCAGTCATACATTTGGATTTAATTCATCGTTCTTGTGCTCACCATGCCACCCCAGTTTGGACCCAGCCATATGCAAATCAGTCTTGACCCTGTTTCTAAATAAGCTAAAATAGAGCAGGCTAAGTAAGTTAAAGATCACTAGGTGACTTGGGGCACAGCCTGCAAGCCAGAAGGCTAAGCTAAACTCCTTATTCCCATTAAACTAAATAGGATCCACTGCCCCCTCCCGATTGCTGGAACAAGGATGATGCCATAGTGATGACGCCGGAGAAGGTGTAGGAGTCCAAGCTAAAAATACCCTAAGCAAAAAACAAGCTAAAACCTTATAAAAACTAGTTAAAAACAGTTAAAACCATACAAAGAGATAAAATGCTGACCATGACAAGCACAGCAGGCCAAATGGTAATCAAGTCAATAAGGCAATTTGACTGTAAATTGTTAGCTTTTTTTCAGTAAGGCCTATGGTCAAATATTTAACAATAATCGTGATCTTGAAGAACGTCTCCGAAGTCATTAAAAGGAAGTGCGTCCAGGAATGACTCCACATTTTCAGATGTCAAATCAATGGCAGGACTGGCAGTTTGGATCCATGGAGCAGAAGTGCGCAGCAGCCTCAAGCGTAGGTTCACCCGCGAAGGCAGCACCATCCAAAGGGCCTGAAAGAGGCAGATAGTTGACCAGTTGTGGCTCATAAGTGGCCTCGCGAATCAGCCTCAGTCTCAGTCACATGGGGCACGACTGTGAATTAACCCACCAATGGAACATTAGCAGCTCTTATTTCACAGGAGACACCAGCGGAACAGCAAGGCACACTGATGGTAGACACTTGAAGAGGCACCAGGTGCAATGAAAGACTGGTTGCACGCACCATAGGACTGGTCGGAATGACAATGACCAATCATGCTCTGATTCCTTCAGCAACTGAGCATCAAAGAACTGCACCCCACTTAGCTGAGGAGGCACAATCGTATTAGGAACAGCAGCAGTATCCCACCAATCAATGCCAAAGTCACCGGCAAGCCGCAAAACACACTTGAAAAAAGGGAATGGATTGCTGAAGGAATGACTCCAAAAACAGACTGGAAGATGGAAATGAATCCAGACCCAACAGTCTTAAAGAAGTGCACAATCCCAGTAGTGCTTGAAGTGTTGAACATTGTGAAAACCAGCTCTCCAAAGTGCTAGTGGAAGTTGGTATTTAATAGGGATTGTATTTCGGCTGATGATCTTGCTATCTGTAGAACATACGTGTTTCTGGCCGCGTCAGAGCCACCTGTTTTTGGAACAGTAGCACCTTTAGTCTGCTCAGCTTGTCATAACTTACATTAGTAGTATCAATGTGAGGCCACATTTCTGCTACTCGTATCTCTTGTGTGGGGGGAATTGAACATGTCCACAACAAGTTACAATTTTAGAGACTGAAATAGGGTAGGCAGTTCCTGGTCTCATATCACAACAGCTCTGTTCATTCAGGACCACATAACTTCCATTCGAAAGAATATGAAATGCTGGACAAATCAAAGAGACGGGAGTACCCTCTAGAAAACAGGCCGAGTTCGCAAGCCCCGCATTGCAAAGGCCATGAAGGGACAGCTGTTTGCAAATCATTGAATGACTAACAGTAGTCTCACGTTCACTTTCGCTGAGAAACACCTCTGTCTCGCAGTTCAGACATTTGTACTCAAAGGGCTACTTTCACTCTTCTTTAAAATAGCTATTGCCAGGCATACAACAGCAGTTGCGCTGAAGGGGCTTCAACCCACCCATCAGGTGCTGTGGACTGGGGCTGCCAGGCAGTAACCCAGGTATTGCACTGGCTGTCCTAAATGCATAGCATTTCCAGTGCAGAAAACAAGCCTCTGCAGTTTTTTTTCCCTTTCTTTTAACAGCTTTCCTTGCGAGCCCTTTCATGACTTAAGCCCACTTCTCTGCATTACAATGGTGATGAGATGGGCTCGAAGAAAGGCAGAGGTGTGAGTTAAGCAGATCTCAGACCTCACCATCCAGGGTATCCTGCAAAGCGCACAAAAAACACAGAAATAGAATAGCTTTATCCACAATGGGCATTGCTTACTTTCCACAGACAGAAGGGGTGAGGTCAGGTGAATTTAAAGTGGAGAGAAGATAGCTATGTATAGAGTTACCACATTTTTCATATAAAATATGAACTCTGAGCTCGTACTTGAATATGAGATTGTGGAAAAATCTGACGTATGCCTTTTATTTACCAATTCCACCTCTGTTGGCTCTGATAATAATTTAGGGATTATGTACATTGCTGGGAACTAATTTATGTGCAATTTATGCTTATATTAACGGTTTAAATGTTTTATTTCCAGCATAAATACAAGCCTTTGTTGAGGTTCCACGTTTTCTTTCATCAGCCTTTTCTTAAAAATACTATCCACTCAGGTGGCACTCCTATGGAACAGTGCATCATGGAGTGAAAACCTGGATGTCAGTGGGGCAGAACCACTGAGACAAAGTAAGAAGCTGGGGGAGTGAGAGAAGGGTCAAAGGGAAAAATGAGTGTATGAGGAGCAGAACAAACAATAACAGGTAATAGATAGGGGGAACAAGGAAGGAGAGAGATGAGAGTATGATAGAGGTGGGCAAGCCAGCAAATTAACAGGGATGGCCGAGCCCCAGCCGAGCCAAGAGTCTGGCTTGAATCATAGAGCCCGTGAAAGAGCTGAAAATATTTGGTGTATTAATTATACAGCAAACATCATGTAAAGTATGATAAAACCGCTTTAAAATAAAAAAAAAGAAGTGTATCTCTTAAACATGTGGAAGCTTTGAGATTATAGGGCACGTTATAGCACAGCACTGAGAAGTACTTGTTAAAAGTGATAGTTTTGTACAACATGTAGTCTAGCCTCATGTATTTGAAAGTGCTTTCAGACACAAAAAATGAAGAAAAAAAGAGTTTTAGTGAAATAAAATATTTACATAAGATAACATGATTCAATCAATCAATCAATCACAGACATTTATAGAGCACGCTACTTACCCGTTAGGGTTCCAAGGCGCTGAGGGAGGGGGGACTACTACTGCTCAAAGAGCCAGGTCTTGAGGAGTCTTCTGAAGGCGAGTAGGTCTTGAGTCTGTCAGAGGTAGGTAGGGAGCATGTTCCAGGTCTTGGCGGCGAGGTAGGTGAAGGATCTGCCGCCGGAGGAGGCTCGTTGGATGCGGGGGACGGTGGCGAGGGCGAGGCTCGCGGATCGCAGTTGGCGGGTCGGGGTGTAGAAGTTGAGTCTGTCGTTGAGGTAGGAAGGGCCGGCGTTGTGGAGTGCTTTGTGTGCGTGGGTGAGGAGCTTGAAGGTGACCCTTTTGTTGACGGGGAGCCGGTGGAGTCCTTTGAGGTGAGGGGTGATGTGGCAGTGGCGGGGTGCATTGGTGATGAGTCGGGCTGAGGCGTTTTGGATGCGTTGGAGTCGCTGTAGGTGTTTTGCTGGGATTCCTGCATAGAGTGCGTTGCCGTAGTCCAGTCTGCTGCTGACGAGGGCGTGGGTCACTGTCTTCCTGGTGTCGGTCGGGATCCACTGTAGATCCTGCGGAGGGTGCGGAGGGTGTTGTAGCAGGAGGAGGTGACGGCGCTGACTTGTCTGTCCATGGAGAGTGCGGAGTCGAGGATGAATTCCAAGTTGCGGGCGTGGTCGGTGGGCGTCGGGGCAGTTCCGAGGGTGGTGGGCCACCACAAGTCGTCCCAGGCGGAAGGAGATGTCCCGAGGATGAGGATTTCTGTCTTGTCGGTGTTGAGTTTCAGGCGGCTATTTCTCATCCAGTTTGCGACTGCTTTCATTGCCTCGTGGAGGTTGGCTTTGGTGGTGGCAGGGTCGTTGGTGAGGGTGAGGATGAGCTGGGTGTTGTCGGCGTAGGTGATGATGTTGAGGTCGAAACGGCGGGCCCCTTGTGCGAGGGGGGCCATGTAAATGTTGAACAGCGTTGGGCTCAGGGAGGAGCCCTGGGGGACGCCGCAGATGATGTTGGCTTCTGAGCGGAAGGGTGGGAGGCGGACGGTCTGTGTTCTGACGGAGAGGAAGGATGAGGTCCAGGCTAGGGCTTTTTCCTGGATGACGGCTTCTTGGAGGCGTGACAGTAGGGTGCGGTGGCAGACTGTGTCGAAGGCTGCGGAGAGGTCTAGGAGAATGAGGGCGGAGGTCTCGCCGCGGTCGAGTTGGCGTCTGATGTCATCTGTTGCGGCGATGTGGGCGGTCTCGGTGCTGTGGTTGCGTCTAAATCCGGTTTGTGAGGGGTCGAGGACATTGTTGTCTTCAATGTGGCGTGTCAGTTGAAGGTTGACGATCTTTTCTGTGACTTTAGCTGGGTAGGGGAGGAGGGAGATGGGGCAGAAGTTCTTGAGGTCCTTGGGGTCGGCTTTTGGTTTCTTGAGGAGGGCGTTGATGTCTGCGTGCTTCCAGCTTTCTGGAAAGGTGCCTGTTTCGAAGGAGGCGTTGATGATCTTGCAGAGTTAGGGCGCGATGATGGAGTCGGCTTTGTTGAAGATGTGGTGGGGGCAGGGGTCAGTCGGTGATCCGGAGTGGATGGAGTTCATGATTTTGCGTGTTGCGTCGTCATCGACGTTGGACCAGGCGGTGATGCGGTTGGTGATGCTAGGGTACGAGGTGGTGACGGAGGTGGGTGCGGTCGGGGTGTTGAAGCTGCTGTGGATGTCGGCGATCTTGCTGTGGAAAAAGGCGGCGAGGGAGTCGCAAAGTTGCTGAGAGGGCGGGATGTCGTTGACGTTGGTGCTGGGGGTGGATAGTTCCTTCACGATGCGGAAGAGTTCTTTGCTGTCATGTGCATTGTTGTCTAGGCGGTCTTTGAAGGAGGACCTCTTGGTGGTCCTGATGAGGTGGTGGTGTCGGCGGGTTGCGTCTTTGAGGACTGCGTGATTGTCCGGTGTGCGTTCTTGGAGCCATTTCTTTTCCAGTTTCCTGCAGGCGCGTTTGGAGGCCAGGAGTTCGTCGGTGAACCAGGTGGCTTTCTTGCTGGCAGGGTTGCTGGGGGGTTTCTTCAGTGGGGCGAGGATGTTGGCGCAGTTGTTGATCCATTGTCTGAAGTTACAGGCCGCGGTGTCTGGGTAGGTGGGCTCGTTTGGTGGGTTCTGGGAGAGGGTGCAGAGAAGTTGTTCTTTGGTGACTTTGCCCCAGTTGCGGCGGGGGAGTTGGCGGCTGTGGTGGTGTGCGGTGTTTTTGTTGTAGGTGAAGTGGATGCAGTGGTGGTCGGTCCAGTAGGGTTCGGTGGTGTCGTTAAAGGTAACGTGGTCGCTGGTGGAGAAGATGGCGTCCAGTGTGTGTCCGGCGGCGTGGGTTGGTGACGTGACGAGTTGTCTGAGGCCGAGGTTCGTGAGGTAGCTGATCAGTGTGGTGGAGTTGTGGTCGTTGTTGTTCTCGAGGTGAAAATTGAGGTCCCCGAGGAGGATGTAGTCCGTGGAGGCGAGTGCGTGGGTGCTTGCGAGGTCAGCGATGGCGTCGCAGAACTGGGCTCGTGGTCCGGGGGGTCTGTAGACGAGCGTTCCTCTGAGGGTGGTGTTGGGGTCGGTGTTGATCCGGAAGTGTAGAAGCTCTGCGGTGTTGAAGTGGTCGTCGGTGTGGGTGGTGATCTTGAGGGAGGATTTGTGGACGATGGCGAGTCCTCCTCCGTGGCCGTTGATGCGGTCCCTGCGGGAGATCTTATATCCGTCTGGGATGGCGATGTCTGGCGCGGATAAGTCGTTCCACCATGTCTCGGTCAGGAAGGCTACGTCCGGGGCGGTGCTGTCGAGCAGGTCCCAGAGTTCTACGGCGTGTTTGCGTGCGGAGCGGGTGTTGAGGAGTATGCAGCGGAGGTGGTTCGGACTGGTGGTCGTTGGCTTGGAGGTTTGGTCGCATGAGAAGTGGCAGTTGCGGCAGGCGAAGGGTCCGTGGGTGTGCTTCGGGGCGGCTTGGTAGCAGCGTTGGTTTTGGTCTTGGTCGTAGTTGAGTGCGTGTAGGCAGGCGTCGTCGTAACTGAGCCTGGGCGGTGTGCGGTGCGTGGTGCGAGGTCCAGGGGTCCTGGCGCTGGGCACGGGCCAGGCGCGGACGGGCGCAGATGGGCTTGCCTCTGGCGCGCCTCCAGTTCAAGCAGGGAAGTCGCGATTTATCCATGGTTTCACAAATCAGCCAGTAAAGGGTATCTATTTGCCTTTCCTTCTGTTAAGGTATTGATTTTACGTCTTAGTTCATCTTTCTGCAGTTTCTAAAAAAAATAGTGTGAACTCAACCCAAAGGTATTGGATCGCATTACATAACAAAATGGTGCATGCATTGTTTATATGCATGGAGAGATTAAGGGGGTCATTACAACATTGGCGGTAAAAGGCGCTTACCGCCGTGCAGAAGACCGCCAATACACCGCCGCGGCTGCGGAATTCCGCCACAGCTATTATGACACACATCTCGGAAACCGCCGAAATTCAGACACCCACACAAGTCCGCCACACCAAAGGTCAGTGATAAACTGGCGATAACAAAACCTCCACCTCCACGCCAACAGAAACACGCCTATGCTATTACGACCCATGAAACCACGCAGCGGTCTTTCTAACGCGGTATTCCATTGGCGGTACACACCGCCGCGCTCAAAATACACACACATCTCCAAAACACAGCCACATTGGACAATTCCAAATACACACACCTGATACACATACAAACATCACTCCCACACACCCAAAGCAATATAAAACACACACCCACATCACCCACAAACCCCTAAGACCAAAAATTAATCACAAAGGCCAGAGACACAGCACAGATCAGACAATCCCACCACACAGAGGCACACAACACCATCACCAACACAACATCCACGCACAAAACACCACACACCACTACACATCACCACACACATCAACACTCACACCGCCCCACACATCACACACACCACCCCATGGCATGCCAAAGGCACCCCTGCTTTTCCGAGGAGGAGCTCCGGGTCATGGTGGAGGAAATTGTCCGGGTAGAGCCACAGCTATTTGGCTCACAGGTACAGCACACATCCATAGCCAGGACGATGGAGCTATGGCGACGAATAGTGGACAGGGTCAACGCTGTGGGACAGCACCCAAGAAATAGGGAGGACATCAGGAAGAGGTGGAACGACCTATGGGGGAAGGTGCGTTCAACGGTCTCCGGGCACAACAATGCGGTTCAGCGGACTGGCGGCGGACCCCCACAACTAACAACATTGGAGGAGCAAGTCTTGACCATCATGCATCCAGAGGGCCTCGGAGGAGTCGGTGGAGGATGGGACACTGGTAAGTCAAATCTTAACTATCATATCCCCCACCCTACCTCCATGCTATCACACACCCCCACCCTCCCTTATCACCCTAAATCCTCACTAATGTATTCATAACACAAACTACACATCCCAACGCCAAGCCCTGCATGACACAACTAAGCATGGACACCTATCACCTAAGCATGCCCACTGCACATACCCAGAACAACCCCCTAACCATCATCACACAAGCCCCCATACAGGAATGCCTGCACTGGGGTACACAGACACCCACTCATTGCACACCATCACACACACACATGCAATAATCATGCTCTTATGCCCCTGCAGGAACACGAAGGACCGTCACCACACCAGAGGGTCCAGACAACACCACTCCACCCCCAGAAGAGGCCCACAGTGACGATAGCAGCTCTGCCCTACTGGAGCCTGATGACCAGCCTGGACCATCGTGGGCCTCAGGACAGTCGGTTCCCCTTGCACAGGCACAGCCCAACATTGACCTTCCACCCTCTGGTAACACCAGCACAGCACCCACCCAGCGGGCCCAAACCTCCGTGCCCAGGACAGGTCAATCAGCGGTGTGTCCACCACTACAGGGAACCCAGGGTAACCCACCACCCCAACAACAACAGGGACCTGGGGGCAGTGGTAGTGGGCACACGGTCCAGGGGACGGAGGCCCAGGAACACAGGGGAACTGGGAGGGCTGCTGTGCGACAGGGGGCGGACAGGCCAAGGGAACCCACTCTCCACGAGGCCCTCACCTCCATCATGGGAGCACACCACCACTCCCAGGAGACGATGGCGACGGTCCTGGTAAAGTTTCAGGAGACCCAGCGCCTGCAGGAGGACCAGTATTTGGGGTTCAGGGAGGAGCTCAGGACCATCAGCTCCGCCCTGGGAACCATCGTAGGGGTGCTGAAGGACATACAGCAGACCCTGAGGGACACCGTTGCACTCCAAGAGGCCCCTGACACTAGCCAGGACGATGAACTGCCCACCACCTCCGCTAGCGCTATTGGACAGGACACCCTGCCACAGGACCACCACACCAGCACCCCACCCCCTGCAGACGGACAACCACCACGCAAGCGGTCCCTGCGAGCCAGGAATAGGACAGAGCAAGATGGCAAGACCCCCACCAGGAAATGACACCACCCTGATTGTCCCCCCACTGTCCCACTTTGTTACCCTGTCCATACTTGAAATGCCCCAGCTCCACTTCCTATGCCCATATGGGCAGTGCACCTGTGAGACTAATAGACTGGACTCTGCCATGGACATTCCTCCGCCATCACCCATCCTCATTTTACAACCCCCTCCCATTTCTGACCACTTCAATAAACACCCTTGAAACACAAAACAATCTGGAGTCAGTCTATGATTTGTTAAAATGTAATATCAATGACAGTGTCAAAATGCGTTGTGAGATGTAAAGGCAACATACCAATGTCACACATCAAAAGTCCTTGAAGGATGCAAGTAGATGACACACGTTGGTAACCACACCTGTGAAACCGTAATGGAAAGAAACAACTCAATTACCAAATAATCCCAATTAATTACACACAGGATAGAGGAAGACGTGTGACAGTGAATGTAATGTTAAAACTGAAAATGTTCTCACCTGTGTGTCACTGGAAATATTGCTGTATGACTGACTCCCTGTTGTCGTTGTCTTCTTCCTCGGCTTCCTCCTCATCACTGTCCACAGGCTCCACAGCTGCCACAACACCGTCATCTGGACCATCCTCCTGCAGAAAAGACACCTGGCATTGCAAAGCCAAATTTTGAAGCATCGAGCAGGCGATGATGATCTGGCACATCTTCTTCGGTGAGTAGAATAGGGAACCACATGTCATATGGAGGCACCTGAACCTGGCCTTAAGGAGGCCGAAGGTGCGTTCGATCACCCTCCTAGTCCGCCCATGGGCCTCATTGTAGCGTTCCTCTGTCCTGGTCCTGGGATTCCTCACTGGGGTTAATAGCCAGGAAAGGTTGGGGTAACCAGAGTCCCTTAATAGCCATACACGGTGCCTCTGGAGTTGACCCATCATATCAGGGATGCTGCTATTCCGCAGGATGTAGGCGTCATGCACTGAGCCAGGGAACATAGCATTAACCTGGGAGATGTACTGGTCTGCCAAACAGACCATCTGTACATTCATGGAATAATAACTCTTCCTGTTTCTGTACACCTGTACACTCCTGTGGGGGGGGGGCAGAGCTACATGGGTCCCATCAATGGCACCTATGACGCTGGGGATATGTCCAAGGGCATAGAAGTCACCTTTGACTGTAGGCAAATCTTCCACCTCAGGGAAAATTATGTAACTCCTTACTTGTTTCAGCAGGGCAGACAACACTCTGGACAAGACGTTGGAAAACATAGGCTGGGACATCCCTGATGCCATGGCCACTGTTGTCTGAAAAGAGCCACTTGCAAGGAAATGGAGCACTGACAGCACCTGCACGTCAGGGGGGATTCCAGTGGGATGGCGGATTGGTGACATCAGGTCTGGCTCCAACTGGGTACATAGGGCCTGATTCTAACTTTGGAGGACGGTGTTAAACCGTCCCAAAAGTGGCGGATATACCACCTACCGTATTACGAGTTCCATAGGATATAATGGACTCGTAATACGGTAGGTGGTATATCCGCCACTTTTGGGACGGTTTAACACCGTCCTCCAAAGTTAGAATCAGGCCCATAGTTCCTGGATTGTGGCACGTCAAACCTGTATGTGACGATGACATGTCGCTCTTCCATTGTCAACCGGTCTACCAGCGGTTGGTACACCGGAGGATTCCGCCATCTTCTCACATGTCCCAGCTGACGGCGCCTACGAAGGACAACAGCGACGATAAAGTAAATTTTCCTCCAGGTGTGTACCCACAGTTACACAGAAGACTACACCAAACACAAAACCCTTCCTGTATGTGTGTTGAGTTTAGGCCTAGCTATGTGTGACGCAGAAGTAAATGAAGCCATGTGGGCCCCAGAAATGGCGGCTGCCTGAGCTCTAAACTGGGACAATGGGATTGTGGGGTAACTGCGCTGGCGTTGCACACCGTCGCGGTAGGCGGTCGTAGACCACAGCGCAATGCTGCATTGGTTAACATAGGACCCTATGGGTCCCAGGAGCCAATGAACAGGTGCGCCGGCGGTGATGATACGCACCGCCGCGGACGTCACCGCCATTTTCTATCTGTTCAATCACTAGATACCTGACCTTCGACAGGAGAGAACCTACACTGCAAGTGCTGCTGTGACCTCAGTCTGGAAGCGATGATGGCTGCTGCGTCTGGGGAAAGGGCCCCTGCCTTCACTGCTCAGGAGTTGGAGAAACTGGTAGACGGGGTCCTCCCCCAGTACACGCTACTCTACGGTCCTCCAGACCAACAGGTTAGGGAGCACGTTGTATGGGCTAGGCCTGGGTGGAGAGGGCTGGTTGGAAGAGGGAAGGGTACAGAGTTCAGGGAATATTAATGCATGTGAATGAATGGGCCACATGGCTTGAGTAGGGAGGGGGCCACTCACATCGACGGTGCAGTTGGTAATGACTTTTCATCTTCCCTTGTGCATGTCATGTAGGTCAGCGCCCACCAGAAGAGGGACATTTGGCGTGCCATCGCCAAGGAGGTCCGGACCCTGGGGGCACACCAGAGACGGGGCACCCACTGCCGGAAAAGATGGGAGGACATTCGCCGCTGCAGCAAGAAGACGGCGGAGGCTCAGCTGGGGATGGCCTCCAAACGTGGGAGGGGTGTCCGTCGCACCATGACCCCCCTGATATTTCGGATCCTGGCCGTGGCCTACCTGGAGTTGGATGGGCACTTGAGGGCATCACAGCAGACACAAGGGGGTGAGTACAACCTCATTCTATGGACTTTGCGCACAGTAGAGAGGCTCGGTGGGGGAGGAGGCCTGTGGGTGTACCTAGGCCAGCCAGAAATACGTAGACTAGGCCCCTCTGTAATGCAGCCCATGTGGCACTCTACCCCACCTCAGTAGAGTGCCAAGTACAGGTATAGTTGCCCCTGTGGCATCCATGTGTGCAGATGTCCACCATAGCAATGTAGACCATATCCCAGGAATTGCATATGTAGAGGCCAGGAGCACGGCGTAATGCAGGGGGCTGCTGTGTCTGTCTTGTCCGCCAACAGTAGCGGTATGCCATGCACTCAACCTGTTCTTCTTCTGTCTTCACCCCCTTTTTGTGCTCTCCCTGTTCTTTTGTACAGTGGCACCGGAGCACGAGGGAGCTGCATCCCACATGGCCATGGAGGGCCACACCACGGACTCAGAATGCACCAGTGGGACGGAGGGTGAGGGGAGCTTCATGTCGGCCACCGGATCACCAACCAGCGACACAGACTCATCCGCCGATGGGGGCTCCCTTGTGGTGGCGGCACTATCTGTGCACCCCACTTCTACAGGTACAGCCGCCACCTCCCCTACCAGCACCGCCCTCCCAGCAGCCCCTCAGCGTTCGCCCCGTGCCCGCTCACCCAGGAGGGTGGGCATCACCTTCGCCCCAGGCACCTCAGGCCCTGCCCCAGTCACCCCTGGTGCCCTCAGTGAGGAGGCCATTGACCTCCTCAGGTCACTCACTGTTGGGCAGTCTACCATTGTGAATGCCATGTAGGGTGTAGAACGAGAGTTGCAACACAGTAATGCATTCTTGGAGGGCATTCATTCTGGTCAGGCTGTCCTTCAGCGAACCCTGCAATCTCTGGCCTCAGCACTGATGGCAGCCATTGTCCCTGTGTCTAGCCTCCCCTTCCAACCTCCTCCACCCAGACCCAATTCCCTGTACCCCAGCCCATCCCAAGCACACCTACAGACCAGCATGCACGCAAGTCAGCACACACAAGTAGCTCAAGCAAATATAGGCACCACACAACCCACAGGCACTCACGCAAGCCTCACCCACATACAGACACAGCAACATCCACTGCCTCCACTGTATCCCCCTCCTCCTCTTCTCCCTCCTCCCTCCCAGTCTTGTCTACACACACACCTGCATGCACCACATCTACAGGCACCAGGAATCGCACCAGGACACCCAGCACCACAAGCCGCTCACCTGCACTCACCACCTCCACTCCCATTTACACGTCCCCTGTGTCCTCTCCAAGTGTGTCTGTGACGCCCCCTCCCAAAGTACACAAACGCCGGCAACCACACACCCAACATCCATCCACCTCACGACAGCCTCCAGTACCTGCACCTGCACCCAAAACACCTAAAGTGACACCTCCAACAACCACCTCCTCTTCCTCCACTCCCAGACCCCCTCCAACTACCCATCCCAGTGTTCGTCAGAAACTGTCCTTCTGTAAAGTTGACCTTTTTGCCTCCAATACCAGTGGTGCCTGTTCAAGGTATGTGGAGTGCACCGGCCACCAGGGCAGGCAGTATGACCCGGAGCCAAGGCACTGGCAGCCCACCCCCTGTAAAGGCTCTGAAATTGGAAAGTGGACGACGGGACCGTGTGAAGACTCCTGGTGGGAAACCAACTCAAAGGGGTCCCAAGGGGATTGGAGAGTCAGCTGTGACTCCACCAAAGGTGGGGAAGGGCCAGAGGAAGTCTGCCCAGCCTGTTGTGAGTATCACGGCAGAGAAGGGTGGCATCATTCCTGGTGGTCGAGACGCCACTGCCAGCACCGTCGTCACTGGTCCGGAGACCACCGCAAGAGTCATAGCCCAGGAGGGCCCAAGTATCGTCACTGGTCAGGAGACCACCGCCGGAGTCAGTGCCCAGGAGGGCCCCGGCTGCCACAGCCCCGGTGCGCTATGAGGGAACGTCATGCCACACACCAATGCCCAGTCTAGGGATCGTCATGCCACACACCAATGCCCAGTCCAGAGAACGTCATGCCACACACGAATGCCCAGTCCAGGGAACGTCATGCCACACACCAATGCCCGTTCCAGAACCGCCATGGCAAAGCACCGATGAACAGTCCAGAGACCGCCATGGCAAAGCACCGCTGAACAGTCCAGAGACCGCCATGGCAAAGCACCGCTAAACAGGTCAAGCACCGCCATGGCAAAGCACCGATGAACAGTCCAGAGACCGCCATGGCAAAGCACCGCTGAACAGTCCAGAGACCGCCATGGCAAAGCACCGCTGAACAGTCCAGAGACCGCCATGGCAAAGCACCGCTGAACAGTCCAGAGACCGCCATGGCAAAGCCCCGCTGAACAGGGCTTGCACCGCTGAACAGTCCAGAGACCGCCATGGCAAAGCACCGCTGAAAAGTCCAGAGACCGCCATGGCAATGCACCACTGAACAGTCCAGAGACCGCCATGGCAAAGCACCGCTGAACAGGGCAGCACCGCTATGGCAAAGCACCGCTGAACAGTCCAGAGACCGCCATGGCAAAGCACCGCTGAACAGGGCATGCACCGCTGAACAGTCCAGAGACCGCCATGGCAAAGCACCGCTGAACAGGGCATGCACCGGGTAAGAATGAAAAGACCGCCACATCAAGCATCCTTATCCCATGTGCGGCTGGGACAGTTACGGGACAGGAACTTTCACGGGGAAATTAATCCAGTCTGGCCACCAGTCCCCCTCCAGAACCACTGGCGGATGTTACCTACTTGCGAAATTGTGGCTTTGCACTCCCCAGGATGGTCCAGTGGGCAAGCCACCCACTGTAGAGACTTGAGAGACTGTGGCTTTGCACTCCCCAGGATGGCACAGTGGGCAAGCCACCCACTTGTGAGACTTGAGAGACTGTGGCTTTGCACTCCCCAGGATGGCACAGTGGGCAAGCCACCCACTTGAGAGACTGTGGCTTTGCACTCCCCAGGATGGCACAGTGGGCAAGCCACCCACTTGTGAGACTTGAGAGACTGTGGCTTTGCACTCCCCAGGATGGCACAGTGGGCAAGCCACCCACTGTAGAGACTTCAGAGACTGTGGCTTTGCACTCCGCAGGATACATCAATGGGCATGGAGCCCCGTTGTGGATCTGGCTTTGCAGTCATCTGGCTGAGGTGCCCCCCCTTCCCTTCCCCCTGAGGTGCCTGTAGTATTTCTATCTGATGCCCCGGCAGTGTTCTCTTCGATTGTGGACAGGTATCTTTTGTGGGCCTCGCCCATGCATTTTTGGACTAGTGGTGCACAGACATTGCTATGTGCATATCTGCACTACTTCTCGTAACTTATATATTTCTGGCTGATTTTCTTATATATCTGTATATTTTTGACAGACATGTATATTGATACATTACAATGTTTGAACTGATTTCGCTTTGTCTTTGCATTCTTCCGGGGGGATTGTGGGTTGTTACTGTGATTTTTGTGGATGCATTGGTGTGTATGTTGTAATATGCGAGGGTGGGGGTGTTTCGTGGGTGTCCCCCTAACTTTTGCCTCCCCCATGTCGTAGGTGCAGTACTCACCGTTGTCTTTGGCTGCGCCGCTGTTGGTCTTCGTAGATGAGTAGGAATACAAGGGCCGGTAGAATGTGTAATTCGGGCTCCATGGAGTCCTCGTTCCTCGTGGGATGTGTTCAGGTGAGCGTTTTCCCATTGCAGTAACTGTTTCCGCCGTGTTTATATCCACAGTGAATCCACCCCGGAAAAGGTGGCGGATTGGCCTGTTGTAATACTGTGGGCGGTACATTGTCTTCCGCCTGTCTGTTGGCGGTGACCGCCGCGCTGCTTGTCTGTACCGCTGTGGCGGGTGGTGTGTTAAAGTGGCTGTCTTTGTTGGCGGTTTCCGCCACGGTCATAATTCCCTTTTTTTGTCCGCTGGCCTGTTTGCGGTATTGCCGCACCTTTAACACTGTCTGCCAGGGTTGTAATGACCACCTAAGTGACTTACTCAGAATCACAGGATGTTAAACTAATGCTGAGACTTAAACCTGGTTCCCAAGTTCCAGAGTCAGTCCTAACAATCGCATGCCTCAATACCAGCCGGCGCCAGTAGGGTGTGGTAGCGAGGCCCTGACAGGTCTTGTGATTCTCCACAGCAGAACAGTGCCAGGGAGGAGAATAACTTTCATCTGCACCTAGACCTTCCAAATTCCTCTCTGCCTGCTACAAGTGTTCCTGGCTGACCGTCACTTTGTTTATAACGGAGATACAAAATTTTGAAATAAAAATCTGTATTTTGGATTGTTTCATTTAAGCACACTAGATTACTTCACTGCACTGAGTGGCCTTCATTGGATTTAACAACATCCCTTCTAAACGGACGACTGTATTAATGACTCAAGAGCAGAGTCAGCTGTCTTGTACCTTCTGTACAAACCAGTGGTTCCCAACCTTTTAACTTTTGTGGACCCCTACTTTATCATTACTGGAACCCGGGGACCCCCACTGAATCTTAATTTGAATCCAGGGACACCCCCCCACAGAGTCATTACTGAAAGCTGGGGACCTAATCTGTTAGTATTATTTAATTTTCTATGCTGCTGTGGACCCCCTGAGAAGGCGTCGCGGACCCCCTTGGGTCCCCGGACCACAGGTTGGGAACCACTGGTATAAACCATTGCTGTTACAGATTGATCAACATTATTGACTGCTAAGCAATATACCATTGATATAAGACAGTGTGCATCCTGAACTGATTTATTTCAAAGTGCTCTCAGTGGTAGGCACAGAGAAGAAGAATTGCCAACGGTTAAATATGTTAGTGAAGCTGCAAAGCTGGGATTGAAACCGGTTTCCTTATTACACATTGTGCAATTATGACCCTGCATGGCTATTACATTCTTCATCTTGTGCTTTGATGACATTTTTATTATTGACCTAGGAAGAAGGTCAGTTGGCTTGTGCCCTCTACATAAGCCTTTATTGTTGTTATAGCTGGAGCAACATTAGGGTCTATAAAACCACATATAAAAATGATTTTGTACAGTCTGCATCAAGGTGTTTTTAAATGTGATGATATTAGAAAAGGAGTAACAATAAAGAAAAACAGCTTTCAGGGTCACACAGTTTGGTCAAGCTGGGAAACGGGAGTCTGTTGGGCAGGGCATCGCAATTGGTTTTGCCTTGAGGCCCACAAAAGCTTCTGACAAGCCTGGATTGCTTCCACAATTAGTGATGCATCAGCAGAGTAGACATGGGCTGAAGCACTGAAACTGTGGGAGACCTATGCACTAATTCCACTATAGGCCAAGATTGTGATCAAATTGAAGGAGAAAACCGTAGTAACTTGGCAGACCATCTTCTACTCTGCACAGGTTGTGAGGGTACCTGCAGCAGTGTTCGCACTCCATGAATCCTTGAGCTTGACTGGCACCAGTGATTCAAGAGACAGCTCATTGGCAATAAGTGGTGACACAGATATGCCAGGAAACTTCCCTGAAAACTAGACTAGTGGCTGGTCAAACCATTGCCTGCTCCTGGTTGCTCTAACTTGTGGTATGTTGCCCATGAGCATTCCCACATGGAAACTGATGGCAGAAGAGCTGCAAGATGCTGCTTTCTGGGGGGATGTGACCCAAAGTGGACGATTACAGAAACATTTAAGAGAAATCTGGGATTGTGCTGATAGACTAGGAACTGTTAAGTGTTATCATTTGCCACTAGAATTAGAACTAGAAATGCCACATTATACTATCTAAACCTGTTTAATGTGTAGTAAAATACCACATGTACCATTTGTTCTGCTAAAATTCCTTGAATGACAAGCATAATTTTCTATTAAAATTTGTTAGAGGCCCACTGTGCACTATCTTTCCATGTATTTGCCACAAGAATACCCCTATGCACATTACTATTACAGTAACTATAACAAGGAAACAATGTGGCATTAGGGACAGACAGTGCTTAATTTGAACGGGTGGATGCCGGTGCAGGGCCCAGCACTCATTTCTGAAGACCGGCACTTAGTTTTCTGCATCAGGCATTTACTGCGAGCAAAAGAGACATATGGGAAAGACGGAGGAAGAGAAAAATGAAAAAGCGTCACAAAGGGAAAAAGTAGAAAGCTGCAGGAGTGCACTGAAGGGGCAGGGAGTGGCTGTAAATGGATTAAAGAGGGCCGAGATGGCTTTAGGATTAATCGACCTCAGTACTGTGTGTTTGCACATTTAAATGCAGCAGCCACGTGTTTCACAGGAGAGTTTTGGGTACTGGCACGTTTTTATTTACCAATTAAGCACTGGGGCCAGAGCTGTGACTTAGGAACTTGGGAATCAGGTTCAAGTCTCTGCATCGCTCAACATCTTGTGATTCTGGGCAAACCACTTAGGGCCTGATTTAGATATCAGCGGATGGGTTACTTCATCACAACTGTGAGAGATATCCCATCCTCCAATGTTTCCAATGTGATTTATATTTTGGCGGACAGGTATCCATCACCTTTGTGATACAGTAACCCGTCCGCTGCTATCTAAATCAGGCCCTTGATCTCCCCATGCCTCAAAAAAAAATGTTACCTTGTCTAATACAATTGGTGATCATATAGAAACAAGTTACTTACCTTTGGTAACGATCCAGGTGTCAGATTGGATCCGGAGACTTTTCTTCGAGCATTACCCCTGTGTGCCGTGAGGTGGCATTGGTAGACTCTGTGTGCATCATTGGCGTTGTGGTTGCTGTGATGACATTGCACTCGTATATAGGCGTCACCCAGGCAAGCTGACATCAGTTTCTTTTCATGACTTTCCACACCAGTAGCGCAAAGTCATGAAGAACACTGAGAATGGTGCGTCATAACTAGGGCCCTTAAAGGGAAGTCCGTTCCCTAGAAATCAGTTTGCAGAGCCGGGATGATTGGCGGGTCGGTAAGGAATCTGCAACTAGAATATATCTCTACCAGATACATTGTTACCGAAGGTAAGTAACTTGCTTATTTGAAAGAGACTTCTAGTTCCAGATTCCTTACCTTAGATTAGATAAGCAATACCATCCCCAGTGATGGCCTGCAAACTAAGATCACACCAAAAAGTCCTGCAGGACCAAACGGCTGAAGTAGCCGTCACTGCGGACCTGACTATCCAGGCTGTAATGTTTAGTGAACGTGTGCAGGGATGACCACGTCGCTGCCTGACAGCAATCCAGGACTGGGACTCCGCATGCTAGTGCTGTGGTAGCAGCAGTTGCTCTGGTGAAATGAGCACGCAAACCTTCAGGGGATTGCTTTTTCACCAAAGCGTAGCACATCTTGCTGCATAGGACTACCTATCACTAGATGGTCCTCTTCTGCATCGCCATTCTTTTCTTTGCACCCACATAACCCACAAAGAGTTGATCGTCCACCTGTAAATCTTTGGTACGATTGAGGTAAAATGCCAATGCTCTTTTTGGATCCAGAGGGTGAAGTCCCTCTTCCTCATGAGAAGAATGTAGGGGTGCATAAAAAGTAGGCAAGGGGACTGACTGACCTACATGAAAAGGTGTTACCGCTTTGGAAAGGAAGGAAGCCCTGGTATGAAGCACCACTTTGTTAGGATGGACAGCTAGAAATGGTTGCTTCGAAGAGAGAGCATGGAGCTCACTCACTCTGCGAGCAGAGGTTATGGCAATCAAGAAGGCCGTTTTAAGAGTCAAGAGCTGCAGGGGACAGTTGTGGAGCAGCTCGAAAGGAGCACACATGATATATGTGAGGATGAAGTTCAAATCCCACTGGCGCATTATGAACGGGATAGGAGAGAACATGTGGGTGAGTCCCTTAAGAAACCTCAGAACAATGGGAGATTTGAACAGAGTAGGTTGGTCTGGCAGTCTTAAAAGGCAGAGATGGCAGGCAAATAACCCTTGAGGGTGCCCAGAGCAGAGCCCTGCTGGGCAAGAGAGAGAATGAAGAGGACAACCTCAGAGAGAGATGCAGAAAGGGGATCAACAGATTTGTTTATACACCATGCCACAAATTTGTTCCAATGACAGGTGTATAACGCTTTGGTGGAGGGACCCCTGTCTGCCAATGGCGGAAGGTTGAAAGTTGCCAATGACCGCTGCTCAATCTCCACGCAAGAAAGATAAGACTGGACAGGTTCGGGTGAAGGACCGTCCTGCTGTGGCATAAGATCCTCCCGAAGGAGTAGTCTGATCAGAGGATCGATGGCCATGCCCAATAGCTCGGGATACCAGACCCTTCATGCCCAGTCTGGAGCCACCTGGATTACTTAGGCCCTGTCATGCCAGATCTTCTTCAGAACTCTGGGCAGAAGTGGTATTGGCAGGAAGGCGTAAAGGAGGCCTGAGCTCCACTCAAGACGAAACATGTTGCTGAGTGAGTGCCACCTTGGAAACTCCAAGGTACAAAACACCTGACATTGCGCGTTCTCTGCAGAGGCGAACAGATCTAACCAAGGCTCTCCCCACTGCTGAAAGAGACCTTCCGCCACCTCCGGGTGGAGACGCCATTCATGATCGACTATGCATTGACAGCTGAGTTAATCTGCTCTGGCATTCAGGGAGCCCACCAGATGTTGAACCACCAGGGAAATGCCCTGGCATTCCAGCCATGTCCAGAGGCAAAGAGCCTCTTGACAGAGGGTCCATGACCCCACTCCGCCCTGCTTGCTGCAGTACCACATGTCGCTGGTGTTGTCAGTGAACACCTGCACCACTTTCCCTTTGAGAGATGTAAGGAATGCTTTGAATGCAAGGTGGATTGCCCGGAGCTCTAAAAGTTTGATGTGGAGCCCGGACTCTGTCGGAGACCAGAGACCTCTGATCTCCTCTCCCATGTGGCCGCCCCATCCCAGGCGTGATGCATCTGTCACTGCTGTGAGATCTAGTTGGGGAAGAGAAAGAGATCTGTCACTGACCCCTCCAAGATCTGGACCATGTCAGATAGGTTCCCCTGTTGCTGTGCCCACTGGAACTTCAGGTTCCACTACAGAGCCTGTATATGCTGTCTGGCATGTTCAACCAGCAGGTTGCAGGAGGCCATGAGGCCCAGCAGCCGCTGAGTCATTCTCTACTAAAATCCAGGATAGAGGCTGAAACATCGCCTGAATATCCTGGACTCGCTTTTGGGGGTGGGGGAGCCAGAAACTGCAGCATGTCCAGAACAGCTCTGATGAATGGGAGCGTCTGGGAGGGAGTCAGGCTTGACTTTGGCATGTTTATGGTGAACCCCAGCGAATGTAGGTTTGCCACAGTCTGGATGTGCAAGACGAGAGTTTGGGGCGAATTTGCCTTCACCAGCTAGTCATCAGGTAGGGGAAAACTGAAACCCCTATCCTGCGCAGATGAGCTGCAACCACTACCATCACCTTCAGGAACACCCGAGGGGCACTGGTAAGGCCGAAGGGGAGCACGATGAACTGAAAGTGATTGTGACCTACCACAAATCGCAAGTAACGTCTGTGGGCATAGGCGTCCTATAAGTCCAACGCTACCATTCAATCTCCAGGGACCAGGACAGAAAGGACCTGAGCTTGAGTTAGCATTTTTAACTCCTCCTTTGTGAGGAATAGATTGAGGAACTGGAGATCTAAGATAGGGCAAAGGCCCTTGTCCTTTTTGAGCACCAGAAAGTAGTGAGAATAACAACCACTACCAACTTGTGACACAGGGTCTCTCTCTATGGCTCCCTTGGCCAAAAAAGCAGTGACTTCCTCGTGGATAAGTGCCAACTGATCGTCTGCCAGGTGATCGTATGATGGAAGCATGGCCGGAGGAGAAATCTCAAAGGGGACGGAGTATCCCCTTCAGACAATTTGCAACACCCACCAGTCCATGGTGTTGGATTCCCAATGGGGCAGGTGATGGAAGTTCCTGCCGCCAACTGGTCCAGGATGTTCCAACGAACTAGGAAGGCTTGGAGGCGGTGGGGATGGACTGGGTGGACCACTGGCTCCCTGATCCACGAGCACACCCAGAGACTGTAAAGCATGCGTGGGGCAGTGACTGGGTGGAAATGGACGAGGCTGTACCCCCCTTCCGTAGCCACAAAAGAGGTGAAAAGTAGACTGTGTGGGGTGAGGAGCAGCTACGAATCCAAGGGGCTGAGCCGTACCCCGTGAGACCTTAAAGTGCTTGAGCCCTGAGTCCGCTTTGTCTCTGAAGGGACAGGTGCCATCAAAGGGCATGTTCACTAGAGATTGCTGGACATCCCCTGAAAAGCCAGATGTCCTAAAGTAGCTGTGGCACCGCGAAACCACCGTCAACACAACCGATCTACCTAGTAAGTCGGTCGTCTCCAGCCCACAACGAATCATGAACTTTGCTGCGTCTCCCACCTGTGCTGTGCATGGACCAGGTACCCAGCAGCATGTCCATAAGGGCTTCATTAAAGTGTAGGATGGGTTCCGAAGAGGAAGCCCCAGGCTGAAGCACCTTGGTCCAGAGGTTAGCCCTAACCTCCACAGAAGGAAGCTCGAGGTCCAAAACTTCAGCTGCCCTTCTCACCACCATGGAGTATGAAGCTCCCTTCTCCATAGCCACGGTAGGGGGAGAAAGCATGCCAGCATCAGGAGAGGTATCTAGTCCGCTAGCTTCACCCAAATCCTGAACCTAGTCCATGTCAGGGTCAAGCTGATATTCTAAAGGGTCCAGCGACTCCTCTACGCTATCCCCCTATCCATACCTTTCGAAAAAAGGGCCAAGATACACCTTGGTCCCAGTAGGGGCCATGGAAAACAGAACTGGCATTGAGCGACACCATTATGGCTCTGGGTCGTCGGGATGAGTATAGGATTGATGTCGATTGCGGGACCAACTGACATTGAGACATAAACATCTGTCTGGGGAAGGTCGTGTGGCTCGAACGGTGCCGGTACAGATCCAAGAGCAGATCTGGAGGTGCCCCCCTGAGCTGAGGCTGAAGCTGCCGGCGCAGAACCCGAGGGGGCCTGAAGGCACCGAGAATAGGTTGGTCTGCCCAACGATGAGGTGCATGGCCTCATAGAACTCAACTGGGCAGGGGTGGCACCGGCTCCTGGTCCCCGGAAAGTCAGGGAGGTGCGGAGCCGACCCAGACGCAGGTTCCAAAGACTGAGGCCTAGAGTGTCGATCTCTTCCCACGTTGTCCGAGCAACGGGGCGAAGTCGAAGGCCATTGGCCTTCTTTGACGTCTTCTTCTTGTGACCCGAGTGTCCTGAGGCTATGAGCTTTTGGGACCACTCCCTCAAACTCTGAGCATGACTTTGGGTTGTGGTCGTGCTCCAGACACCAAAGACATACGAGATGCGGATCCATCACAGGGTTTAAAACCGGTCTTCCGGGACATCCCTCGACGCATCCAAAACTTATCAAAAAGAATTCGACAAAAGTGCTGCAGTTAGTCAAACAATGACTAGTGGTAGATCTTTTACGGATCTGCGTGTAGGCTGCAATGGAAAGAAAATAACTGATGTCAGTGCACTGGTGTGGTGCCTATATACGACTGCAACATCATGACGGTGACCATGATGCCAACGATACATGCGGAGTCAACCAACGCCAACTGACGGCGCGCAGGGGTACTGCCCTGGGAAAAGTCTCTGGATCCAGTCTTACGACTGGGGGAAATTCTAAGGTAAGGAATCTGCAACTAGAAGCCTCTATCAGATAAGCACTTCAGTACCTTCAAATAAAGTCTGCGTTATATAAAACTGCAAACTAAATAACAGGATCACCAACAACCTATTTTAAGGTGGAGGCTGAATTTGGCTTCACCTCCAGCAGTTAAGATGTTAGCCTCCTCAAGAAAAAATGTGGGTCTAGTTGCACCCCTGGCTATCTCCTAGCTGCTCGTATCTGCCCACAGCAAGATGTTTTAAGCATCTTGTGAAATGAAAAGTGGAAATTGGTAGATTTATGCTTCCATGTAGGAGCCATACTGTTGATGGACTTTCTGCAAATGTGAAAGGCAGGTTCTCTAACTTTTGTATGCTAAGCATGATGTAATTCGCTTCCTTTTTAGCCATTACCTGCTGTTCCCTGGATAAATTAAAAACAGCAAACAAGACACTACTGTTAATGTATTTTCATGGAACGCTGCCATTTTTAAGAATCTGTAATCTCCAACCTAACTGCATGATGGAACACATCTGATTTTGTCCATGGTGTAGAAGGGACATGTCATTCTGAATGATGTCAATCGCAGATGACACTCTGGCCCTCATTCTGACCTTGGCGGGCGGCGGAGGCCGCCCGCCAAAGTCCCGCCGTCAGGTTACCGTTCCGCGGTCGAAAGACCGCGGCGGTAATTCTGACTTTCCCGCTGGGCTGGCGGGCGGTCGCCTTCAGACCGCCAGCCAGCCCAGCGGGAAAGAGGCTTCCACGATGAAGCCGGTTCGGAATCGAGCCGGCGGAGTGGAAGCTGTGCGACGGGTGCAGTTGCACCCGTCGCGTATTTCACTGTCCGCGCAGCAGACAGTGAAATACATGTAGGGGCCCTCTTACGGGTGCCCCTGCAGTGCCCATGCCAGTGGCATGGGCACTGCAGGGGCCCCCAGGGGCCCCGCGACCCCCCCTACCGCCATCCGGATCTCGGCGGTCCGACCGCCGGGATCTGGATGGCGGTAGGGGGGGTCGGAATCCCCGCGGCGGTGCAGCAAGCTGCGCCGCCGCGGAGGATTCAATGGGGCCGCGGTACACTGGCGGGACCCCGCCAGTGGTGCCGGTCCGACCGCGGCTTTACCGCCGCGGTCGGAATCCCCATTGGAGCACCGCCGGCCTGTCGGCGGTGCTCCCGCGGTCCTCCGCCCTGGCGGTCAAAGACCGCCAGGGTCAGAATGACCACCTCTGTTATCAAGGGTGTATATTCTGTTGGACAGTTTATTCATGCTATTATCGATAACAGCTAAAGCCTTTTCTAAATTTTCTTTGTCTATCTGCCTTAAAAGTGCCACCACTTCCATTTGCAAAAGCTTCCAGATCTCATTGTATATGGTGTATAAGAATATTTTACAGCGGGGGCTTTCTGGAACCTAGCAAAATATCCTGCAAGTCCATTTAAAGGAGATTAAGATGTTCTTTAACTGCTGCTAAGGTGTTAGTCTGTCACCATTGTTGCCACAGTTTACCCACACTGTATGTGGTAACTATATCCGAGTGCTGCCCCGAGACAAAGCGAGGGTCCAGCCAGGTAATTTTGAAACCCCCTGAGGAATTTACAAAATGCATCTGGCACCCATTTGTCTCCATTGGCCACAATAACCACCTGCTGGGACTGGAAAGTGACGAATTATAGGTACCATCCTGAACGTTTGCATCTAATTCTTCCTCGTGACATATAGGAAGGATTGCCAATTGGTGAACTTGGCTGGTGTGGGGATACTGAGCACATTGAGTTCTTTTATTTTTGCTAACCCCAGACAGGATGTCTGTCGAACTGTGTGATTTAAGAAGATCATTTGAACAGGAATGAGACATGCTCTAAACAAAGCTTCCCTACCCTGAATTTGCCAATCCTGTGTTCCCCATACACTTTTTACATCAATAATTTTCTTTCAATATTCATATCCTTCAACTGCAAGTCGGGAAACAAAGGAATCTGAATAGATCAATTTGGTGTCAGTTAACAAAATCTTTTGTGTTTTTGAAGGTGGAACTTTGAAATAATATGACTCTGCCTTTGTAGTGTCTTGTGTAGAAAAATATGCAAATTTGTCTGTATGCATTTTGGGGCTCCCCACAAGAGGTGTGAAACATTGTTCCCACTGTGTGTAATTAAATATTGATCTATGTTTGGTTGCTCTGTGCAGGTAGTAATGTCCACAATGATTATAACAGAACATTGCCCAACTATTCTTTGTGTTAGTGTACACATCATAACTTTCAAATACAGTGTAATCTTGCAGCTCAGCAAGCATTGAATCAACTGTTTTAACATCCCAGCCATCAAAAACAACACCAGGTGTCACTTGATCTCCCACCCCAGGAATTGTCGCAAATGCAACATTCTGTGCACTGATATGGTAAGAGTATTTTGTAGGGTATGCTTTTGGGAAAGGCTTACCTTGAGTTAAAGCTTTCACAGCAGCCAAAATTTCATTATCCAATCTTTTGTGAGAACGAGTCACTGCAGCAACAGAAGCTGTAGCTACTGTGGATTTGGCTGCTTCATCAGCCAAGGTGCTATCAATAACGTGTACACCTACATGTTGGTGGCTCAGTGTTTGGACTACATGAGGATTTGGTAGCTTATCCTTAAGATCATTCACCCACCCCCACAGAGTTCTGTGTTTTATGGTGTTCCCCTTGGAGTGTCTGAACCTGTTCAACCACCAATGATTGAGATAATCATTGTAGGACTGGACACAGTAGTACGAATCACACACTCTCAATGTGAGGTGTCTTGGATCCGTATGTTCCAGTGCCAAGATAAGATCTTTGAGTTCAGCCAATTGTGCTGTGTAGTCCCCCAGGGTCTGCGTGTAGGTATTGTGAGGGTGGAATATACCATCCTTCATCACTTTGCTCATGGCTGCGAAAGCAGCTGAGTATTGATGTTTTGCATCCACAGCTGGTTGTGCTGAACAATCAGTGTAAATGACAGTGTGGTATCTGTCAAGGGGCACGATTTTAGGAGGTGCAGGGTACTCCTGCTCATATTGGAGAAGTTCTTGTGTTTGGACTTTTGGGTCAAAGATGTAATCAACATCAGTGGCAGTCAGGGAGTCTGCCCATTGGATCCAATGTGGATGTAATGTTTTAGCATTAGGAATGCTTGCTTTGGTGATGGCCTCTAAGGTGGGCATCGAGAGAACGACAATAATGTGTTTCACTTGTGTTAGTGGCTTCTCCTTGATAACAGCCATCTGTAAAGCCTTCAGAATTTTTTCTGTGGGTGCAAAGCGTTGTTCTGCATTGGGGTATAAATGTGATTTATATGCTATGGGCATGGTGTCGCCCTCATTAATGATGACATAGGTGAACCCAATGGCACAAGCAATTATTTTGATTACCAAATTTATTTTGTTGTAAAAGGGGGTGTAAGTGTTTTGCTTCTAGCGTGACCTGCTATAATCCTCTAAGTATGTGCGTGTGTTCAACTGTCAGGAATGTAAATTCTGCCAAAGTTGAAGGAACTGAGTAAAGACTGCAGTTTCTTTATAGTATTTGGTAGCTGGAGTTGAGCACATTTTTCTAAAAAGTGCGGGCCAAGCTCATGCCCTCATATGATAGCCCAGGAATAATATACTGAGAAAGGCTATTTTTGTTTTCCTGAAATTGAATTTGTAGCCAAGGGCTACGAATCCAAAACGATCTGGTCAACCCTGGCAAGATGAATGTTGAGGTGGTCATCTGTGAGATATATGTCATCCACATAGGACAACGCCTAGGGGTCAATATCATGCAATATTGTTGTTGGCTGTTCTTGAAGCCTTGGGCAAACAACAGTAGCGTTTTTGAGAGCTGAATGAGAATGCACTCAGTCCCGACTTTAATGTGCTAAGTTCTGGCTGTAGAAACCGTTGGAAATATCCATGGTTGTTTTGTATTTTTTACAAACTATGGCCCTCATTTCAACATTGGTGGTACTTACCACTTTCCACCGCAGTAACGGCCTCCAACATACCGCCACTGTGGCTGCCATCCTTCCGCCATATTTTGAGCACTGCCTGACTTCCGCCACAATAAGGGTGGAAATCCATCAGTGCTCATGGTGGTGGACGGTGGTAACCCCTTCCTGTTCCCTGCCAGAAGACCTCCTCGACCAAGGTAAGTCGGGCTTCCGAGAGGGGAGGGGGTTGGAGGTGTTGTGTGTGTGAGTGTATGTGTGAATGCGTCTGTGTGTGTTGTGTTGTTTGCGTGGGTGCATGTGTCTGAGTGTATTTGTGTAAGAATGGTGAAGTGAGTGCGTGTCTGCATGTCAGCGTGATTGTGTGTTAGAATGTGTGTGAGTATGTCTGGAAGTATGCATGAATGAATGTGTGTATGTCACTGTGTGAATGAATGCGTGTATGTCTAAGTGAATGGGTGTATGCCTGGTGCGTGTGGGTGTCTGTATGCATGTATGCGGGGAGGGGGGTTGTGGTGTGAGGGGCGCTGTGACTGTAGTGGGAGTGGTGGTGGGGTGATGTGTGCGTGTGTGGCTGTGGGGGGTGGGGTTAGCTGTGTGGTGTGTGTGTGTATGGGGGTGAGTGTGTGGATCAGAGAGGGGGGAGTCTGGCTGGAGGGGGGTGGGGACATCAGGTGAGCCACCTACCAGTGATAGGGAAGGAATTCCCTGTCACGGGTAAGGCCTACGAAAACTATGGTGGTAGGCCGGCTCACAATGCCATGGGCGGTAACATGTTGGCCACCGGACTGGAGATAGATATCTCCAGCCCGGTGGCTCATACCGCCATGGCAGTATGAGTGGGGAAGTGGCGGGCTGGCTGCAGCCAACCCGCCAATCTCATAATGTGGCAGTATACATCGCCAGCCTGTTGGTGGTAATACCGCCACATTAACCCTGGCGGTCAAAAGATCACCAGGGTTAAAATGAGGGCCTATGTTGTTAATTAGTGCAGTGCTGTGTGAATTTTTAATATGTGTGTGTGTGACTGTTTAAGTGTCTGTAGTCTAAGACTATTTTCTATGAATGGTCTGGTTTTGCAACAGGGAATAACAGGTTATTCATTGCAGAGACACAGGGCTCTATTACTCCCTGGTACTCAAGTTGAATGAGGATTTAGCCTTGCGTTTAACAGGATATTGGGGCTGAGGTTGGGGTGCAGACCTGATAGGTATTACATGATAGGGGGAATCTTTATCTCAACCTACATGGTTGTGGTATAGCGCAGGTGCCTGCATCATAGCCCACTCGACAGCATAGGCTTGTTTTACAGCCTCTGGAACAAGATCGGAGAAAGAAGGCGAAATGACATCTTCCCCATGTGGGAACTTACGGACGTTTTTGGGTGGCCAGTCTCTTTCTGCCAATAGGATATCACAGCTAAGTTCATCCCAAAATATTACACTAATGGTGCGCTCTATGTCTCCCTCAATTTGGATGTTTAAATAATAAACCCTGTTGGGTGGGAGAAAGCGCCTGTCCGCAGTCTTGACTGCAAGGAAGTCATTAGTTGCTGTCGCATCCAGATGATCTTTCAGACTCTGGCGACATATCATGACTTCTGCTGCACTGTCCAAGCAGGGTCATTGCCCATGTCTTGTTCATCAGCAATGTTCTCAAATTTGTTGCTATGTTTAATTGAAATTGCTGCCACCTTTTTGTTTTTAAATTGTGGCTTTTGTTGTGTGGATTTGTCTTCTTTCTTGTCTGAAGACTGTGATGATTCTTTCTTCTGTATCACATAGTCAGGATGCTGCTCTGACCAGCCCATTCTTTTGCTACATCTATCTGGTGTGTCCTGAAAGGAATGAGAGGGACGTAAATCAGTATATCTGTCAGGAGCCTTTACATTTTCTCTAGTTCTGAGATTATGGCGTCATTATGAACATGGCGGGAAAGACCGCCGACTTCCGTGGCGGCGGTAAAGAGAATCCCGCCGGCGGCGGCAAATGGAAACCCGCCTTATAATGAACAAAAAAACCAACCCCGCCAAATATTCCCACACCACCACTCCCCTCCAGGACCCTGTCAGGGGGAATCCCGGCCCACCCCACCCCGCCCCGCCACCGCCAAGCACACCCACATCCCACCCTTCAAATAATGAGGCACAAATCACCGTAGCGGACAGTGGAGGCCGGACGACCATTGGCGGCTGCGACCGCCACGGGCGGCAAGTGGGCCCAACATCAACCAGTGCAAACATTGGCTCGGCTTAGCATCCACACACCTGACACATATCCAGAACACCATAAAACACCCCCAGACACACCCCACAATCCCTTGCAAGGAAACCAGGACCAGAAGAGGGAGAGCACCAGAGCCAGACAGAGAACGCCAGCAGACAGGACACGCATAGCAACCCACACAGGAGCACCCAAACACCATCCCCAGTCCCAACGCCACACACCACCCTCACCATGTCCCCCCCAAAAAAATCCACGCTTCACTGAAAGGGAGCTAAGGACCATGGTGGACGAGATCCTAAAAGTGGAGCCACAAATATTCGGTTCCGAGGTACAGCACACACCCATCGCCCGGAAAATTGAGCTGTGGCAGACCATTGCAACAAGGTGAATGCAGTGGGACACCATCCACGCACCAGGGATGACATCCGCAAGAGATGGAACGACCTGCGGGGGAAGGTCCGGTCCATGGCATCCAGGCACCACATTGCAGTGCAGAAGACTGGGGGAGGACCGCCACCCACACCACCTGACTACACCAACTGGGAGGAGAAGGTACTTGCCAACCTGCACCCAGAGGGACTCACTGGACTCACTGGAGGAATGTAAGTCGTCTACATTTACCCCATATACACCATACCTGTAATGCATGCACCCTCCACCCCACCCACACCCACACCCCTCCCAGCCATTACCCACCACATCCACCACCCTGCATCCCCACAACTCACTACCAGGCCCACATCACTCCCACTGTGCACAGCCACCCACCCCTGCACGTACCCCCAATGGAATAATAACCCCCCCCCCCCACAATGTAATGCCACCACTGCCAATAAATGCAATGTCCACCTCACAAAGGCACCCCTAAAGGCCACTGAAAGGCACACCAGCACTAAATTGCACAGTACAGTCTACCTCAAACCCTCATGCATATGTAACAAACATTTCTATGTCCCCCAACAGGCCCCCCCACCCATGCAACCCTAATGGAGGGGACAAGGAGTGCCACAGCATTCCAGGGACACAGAGGCACATCACAGGACACTGGTGAAGGATCCCTGGACACTGATGAGCAGGCAGGCCCCTCACACAGCCCTGGATGCTCACCATGCAGCAACCCCACCCAGGAAAACACTGTCACCCCTAACACCCAGTCAAGACCAGCAGGCCAGGGGAGGCATGCCCACACCAGTGGACCCAGGGCACAAACAGGTGAAACACAGCAACAGAGGCCACATTCTCCCACCTGCAACATGCAGGAAGACGAGGGCCCCAGTACTAGTGGCACGTCAAGACCTGCGCAGGGGACACAGGCATAGGGGGCCAGGGCAAGGTCAAGTGCCCCAGGGGGTCAGAGGGTAGGGCACCAGATAGATGCAGCAGCCCAGGATGTCATTGCTGAGGTATTGGGGGCATACCAACATACCCAAGACAGGTTGGCACAGATTGTAACCACCCTGGAGCAAAGTCAGAGGATGCAGCTGGAACACCACCAACAGGCCATGGAGCAGTGGAAAGAACACAATGCCACAATGGCCACCATTGCTGGAGCACTGTTGCAGTTGGTCAACAATCCCTCAGACACCCACACCGGACAAAAGGCCCCCACAACAGCCCTGGACAACCAGCAACAGTTGTCCCAAGCAGCTGAAACAGCACAGGAAATAACCTCCCAGGAATCACAAGGGCCAACCATGTCACCCCAAATAGCTCCACAGCAGGCACCCAAACTGAGTCTCAGGTCAAGATATGGCACTGGAAACCCAGCTGAGAACAAGCCCCCTTCCAACAATTGACACTGCTACTACTTTCAAGCAACCATCCCACCCATTCACCAACTGCACTTAGCCGAGGGCTAAATAAAGTACTAAACTACAAATAGGACCCACCTATGATATCAAACAGGCCTGCCACCAAGTCGGTTTTGTGGACACCCAACCATTACGACTTCCATCACTGTACATAGCACATTTCACTGTATTCCACCAATAAACAACATATTTCACCTGTAACACTGTCCCCTGTCTTAAATGTTGAACAAAGTGGAGTAATGATGCAACAGGCATGGGTAAACTTTATTGTCAAATTGTGCATGGTGGTGGTACAGTGTGTTTCAAAATAGTCAAGAAGGGAATGCATATATTGTCTGTCTGTACCATGCTGAAGAGGTCCATGACTTGCATATTCTGACCAATTCCCCCTAGTTGACATGGCACACTTATAGTATCAGTCACTAACCACATATAAAGGCTGAAGTCCCAGACTGTTATTGGAAGTAGAGTTGTATCAGTTGGTTTCTGGAATTGACATTTTCCTCTTCCTCATCCTCACCATCACTCTCCTCACCTCTCTGAGGTAACAGATCAGGACCTATAGCACCCTCCACCTCTAAAAGGGGAATTGAACATTGTGCAGCATGCAGCACGCCACGACTATCCTACACACCTTACCAGGCCCATAGGCCAGGGAACCCCCAGAGATATGTAGGCACTGGAATCTAGCCTTCAGGAGACCTATAGTACGCTCTATCACCCTCCTAGTACGTCCATGGGCCTCATTGTATTTCCTCTCTGCATCTGTCTTCGGATTCCTCACTGGTGTCAAGAGCCAACGCAAGTTTGGATAGCCAGTATCACCTAGAGAAATGGTCAATACAGAGTCGTCATTGGAATGTTTTTCTGCAATGTGTCAGTTAGTGACAGGCACACTTACCTATGATCCACCCTCTGTCCTCTTGGAGTTGTTCCATCTTTTGTGGCACACTACTGTTCCTCAAAGCAAATGAATCATGGACCCGGAAACATGGCATTCACATGGGATATCTACTGGTCTACAGTACATACCAATTGGATGTTCATGGAGTAAAAGTTCTTCCTGTTTCTGTACACCTGTTCACTCACTCTTGGGGGGATGATGGGTATGTGGGTTCCATCGATGGCACCAATAACATGGGGAATGTTTGCAAAGGCATAGAAGTCTGACTTGATGGCAGGGAGCTCAGAACTTTGGGGGAATCGCACATAGGATTGTAGATGTTGTACAAATGCATTCAGAAATCTTGTCAGTACCTGCCTGACCATTGGCTGTCCATGCCCACTGTCACTTGAAAAGAGCCCGTGGCCAGGAAATGTAGTGCGGAGAGCACCTGCACCTCAGTTCGAATGGCATGCTGATTACGATTTCCGGGAGTCAGTGCAGGATCCAGTAATGCACATAGGTCCTGAATAGTTGCACATGTGAGTCTGTAAGTGATAATGATCTGACGCTCCACCATGGTCCCCACATCCACAAGTGGTCTGTACACAGATGGTGCCCTACCTCGCCACAAGTGTCGGTACCTGTGAGGGGTAAGAACAAGGAGTCATGTGCACACATACACTGGCACATTTGCTATAAACATTCACTGCATTGTTCAAAGTAGTGTCTGTACAATAACTGCAACCTGACAGATGTACATTTACATCACTAAGAGGGAATGGAGTAAATCATGTGTGATTATATACTCTATGGATAGAGACATAGGTGCTTCATATGGCTAGTAGGCCCAAGCATTGTGAGTAATTAGAATTTCAAGATGTGTAGGTGATGCAAAATGTCTGCCCAATGTAGTTCTGCCCCTTCGTTGTGGAGGTGACCTAAGACCGCTAGCGGTTGAGGTCACAGCGTACAGCGGTGTAGGCCGCTGTTCGCACCCTCATTGGCTAACATGGATGCCAAAGGGGAATCCTGGCGTATCATGATCGCCGCCAGCGGTGATGGTGCATACCACCGCGGAACATATGCGCGTTCGTCATTGTGTGATCACTTGACTCCCTGATCCTGTGCGGACAAGTACTCCACTCTGTGTACTGCTGTGGCCTGCCTCTGGTTATGGATGTTCCACGTGGTGCAGGGGAAAGGGCCCCGGCCTTCACCCAGGAAGAACTGGAGAAACTGGTGGATTGGGTCCTGCCCCTGTACGGCAGACTCTACGGCCGGCCAGAGGTACAGGTGAGTCTGGGTTTGGGGGGCACTGTGTGTGTAATGGATGGAGTGGATTGCTCAGATGTGCACTCCTGTGAGCCAGGATGGGGCTTGGTACATGGAATGCTGCGTGCCTCTGTCCTGCATGTCTGGGAGTACTGTCTGTCCTATGTCTAACAGTCAGCCAGCTACTGCCATCGTGCAGGTGCCTGACCTCTGTGTTTCTTCTCTGTGTCTCCCTATTAGGTCAGCGCCCACCAGAAGAGGGTACATTGGAATGCCATCGCCTAGGAGGTACAGACCCTGGGGGTCTACAACCGTCGGAGCACCCACTGTCGTAAGAGGTGGGAGGACCTGCGGTGCTTGGCGCAGAAGATCAGTGAGGCCCAGCTGGGGAAGTCCTCCCAACATGACCCCACCATGCGAAGTATCCTGGCGGTGGCGTACCCAGACCTAGATGGGTGCTTGAAGGCTGCACAGCAGTCACAAGGGCGTGAGTACTCCCAGCCCATACTTCAGCCTGGAAGGATGAGTGTGTGTGCGATAGGGCTCATGGTGCTTAGAGCAGGATTTTTGACTTTTGTCCAGCTACTGTCTGCTCCCCAAAGGATGTAGGGGTGTCCCTGTCAGGTTTCACCTACCTACCTCAGCTTCAATGCAATAACAGGATATGGGTGTAGGTCAGTATACTGCTCAGTAGTCAGGGCCATGTGCACAGTGCTGCCTGTTGGGTGTGTCTGCTGGGTAGGTGTATGTCTGGCCATTGTGTATCAGCATTCAGCTACTTACAAGTGTCTCTCCTGTTTTGTCTCCCCATCCCTGTTCTCTTTTATGTGTCTGATACAGCATCAACATCAGGCAAGGGAGCTGAGACACCGGCTAGTGGGGAGACAGTGGCCCACGGATCCTCTGAGGCAGAGACAACGGACGCCCAGGGGACCAGTGGGTGGGAGGGCGAGGAGACTTCCACGGGGAGGCTACTACCACAGGGGGTACTGACTCTGAAACCTCCTCCGATGGGGGTCCTCCGGCATTGGCGGACACTAGTGGACAAATCACGACCGTGAGATCTTCCGCCACCACCCATACCATCAGCGCCCTCCCTTCTGCTCCCCACTGAGTTGCCTGTGTCCACCCACCAGAAAGGTGGGCGTCTCCTTCGCCCCAGGCACCTCCTCCCCTGCCCCAGTCAGCCCTGCTGCCCTCACAGAGGAGGCTAATGACCTCCTGAGAACCATCTCTGTAGGGCAGACAACCATCTTCAATGCCATCCAGGGGCTAGCATCAGAGGTGCAGCAGACTAATGCCTATCTGGATGGCATTCACGGTGCCGTGTCTGCCCTACAGAGATCTTTTCAGGCTCTGACCTCCTCTTGGATGACAGCCAGTTTCCCTGGCAATTCCGTCCCCCCTCCAACCTCCTCTACCCCTTCAAGCACCCCACTCCCTTCACCCGTCCAAGGCACACATTCAGACATGCAGTCAAGCACATCAACACACAAGAAACAAACTTCCAAACACAAGCACCACAGATCCTCCCACAAGCATTCACACAGCTAACAGACACCTGCAAACACAACCACCTCCACTACCCCCAGTGTGCCCGCCTCCTCCGCATCCCTGTCTGTCCCCTCTACATGCAAACCCTCATGCACTGCACCTTCACTCACTGTTACTGCTCCTCTTCCTGCACTCACCACAATAGCAGACAGCCATACATGCACCCCATACACCACACCTGCACTCACCACCTCCACTGTAGTTGACACATGCAGCACACTCACCCAACTTGCAGACACCCACCCAACATACATCCACACTAGCTGTCTGTCTTCTCCCACTGTGTTAACCTCCCACCCCCTCAAAACACTCAAACGCACCAAGACACCCACCCATCAGACATCCACCACACCACAGCATACTGAGCAGTCACCGGCACTCACTACACGCACACCTACACCCTGACCCTGTTAGCATCATTTAGCTCACTGAGCTACTGAATAAAGTTTCTGTGTGGCCTGTGTTTGGGATGCAAGCAGTTCCACCCTGGAAATAATTTATGGCTGTGGTTCTATTGTATGTTCTATGGCCAAGTTGCAGTGGCCTTCGGTCGGGTACGTCCCTCTTGGTGTGGGGTGTCTGAATATTGCTGCTGGGAATGGTTGGGGGGCTTTGCAGGGTGGGTGGAGTGGGTGGGTATGTAACTTTGCCCTTTCCTCCCTTGTTTAGTAGGTTGCGGTACTATGTTTAGTAGGTTGCTATGCAGGCAGTGAAAATCATGCTGGGGCCCCCAGGGGCCCCACGACACCCGTTCCCGCCATCCTGTTTCTGGCGGTGAAAACCGCCAGAAACAGGCTGGCGGGAAGGGGGTCGGAATCCCCATGGCGGCGCTGCTTGCAGCGCCGCCATGGAGGATTCTCCCAGCCGGGGCTAATGCGGTGGGAAACCGCCGGACCCGGCTGGGCGACCGCAGCTTTACAGCCGCGGTCGGAATGCCAGATGAAGCACCGCCAGCCTGTTGGCGGTGCTTCCGGTGACCTCCACCCTGGCGGTCATAGACCGCCAGGGTTGGAATGAGGGCCTTAGTGTTATTGAGGAGTCTGTGTGGAAATTATGCATCACTTTCATCCCCAAATCCAGGGCTGGAGCAGCCCCGTGTTCATTTTGAATTTGTTTCAACACTTCCGGCAAATTGGCAAGTGTCAGGGTACCATGTGTGGTAGCATAAATTGCAGCAAAGACTGTACCCCATGTTGTTCAGTCATCCACTGAGGGAACCATTTCGAATGGCAAGCACATTGTGAGGATTCTCTGTTTATTTTGGGGTCCCGTATGGGGAAACACTGCTTCCAGCTGGTTAGTCTTTGTGCTATCCAGAACTGAATCTTTTTGCGTTCTGTGGGTGCTTTGCCCATTATAGAATGTACTGTTTGTGGATTAACCCCAATAATGGCCAATTGGTGACCAGCTGGTACAGCCCGTGCTGGGGAGGTATTCAATGTCCGCATAACGAATTGTACTAATCTTCTATATAGTTGTACTAGCTCATTGTATAGTGAGCGCACATCAGCTACTTGCATATCCTGTTTGCCAGGATGTGGTGTGTATGTGGAGAAGATAGGCCACTTTGGTCCGTCATTACTTAAGGGATCTAATCTTATTGGTATGGTGCCACTGAACCAATTGTGATGTTCTTGATAGGAAAGGGTTATCTCTGGATACTAATATGCTTGGTACCGCTATTGTATGTTTTCAATTCTGCATATGTGGAATGGGTATGTTGTATTGTCTCCTTAGGAAAGGTGACCCATGAATAGAATGTTTCTGTTTGGTAAGCTTCATGAGCTTCCTTGATAAATGTAACATCCCCACCCTACTCTAATAAACCATGGACAATTAAATGTTGTGTCTGACATTTTCTGAAATGTCTATGTCATGAGCCATGTTGAGTAATGGGACAGATAAGGAACACCAAATGGGGAGAAGGTACTTTTAAGAGTTCAAGCTTGAACAACCTACAGCCTTGTTAGATGCTCCCTGTTCAGCTGAAAAGGATTATTATCCCCAAGGCCACAGACGTTTCCACGTAATGGTACATAGGGTGCCTGTTGTGTGTGAGACAGAAATACTCAGCGCATCTGTAAATTAGTGCCAAAACACCACTGTTGGACGCCATGTTGTAATTGGACTCTTGCTCTATGGCGAGACTGCTGGTTTAGGGATGATAGCACTTTTGGTTGTAGGCGACTAGGCCAATCTTACAACAAGTCGCAACTGTTGGCCCAACCCTCCTGACTTACAAGCAGTACCTCACCAAAAACCCAAACAGTTAAAGGTGATTTCTGGCAGCCTTAGCCATGGACTCTAGAATGCGATATCTAAGAGGAGTTGTGGTTAAACAGATTTTACCTTTTTCTCACATGAGCAACAAGTCTCAGTCACACATAGGCAATGAAGGAGATGCAGGAAAGTTTTCAACATGTTTATTGAAATGACTGCAATATGTTGTAAAATGCATGAGCTGCAATGATTAGGATAACAAGCAATACAAGAAGTAGAATTGTAAAGATGAGAGTTGTAAATACAAAGACCTCCACCATCTTGAAATAAACATGGGATGTAAAAAACCCTAAAACCCAAGCATTGAGAACCTCATATCTACCCAACGAGAGCTAGATGCGATAACCCTAATCTGCCAGTGCCGTGTCCATGAGAAGCATCCCCCAACCCTTGTTACCTTGGAATGAGGCCTCTAGGTCAGACTCTGTGGGGACACGAAGTCTAGGTCTCCATCAAAGGGACGTGTAGTATAGATAACATTGATGGCATATGGTCAGAATACCTCTGATAACCTTGTCTGCATGAGATGTATTTATACAGATCTTGGAGGACCGTTGATACAGGTATGTTCCCAAACAATAGATAAGGGGGCATGCTGGAGTGCCAGTTATGTAAACAATTCCCGTCAAAAGTACATTATGTTCCTGTGACACGGAAGTGGGAAAGGCACATGATGCGAATACCTAAGTATCTCACTTGACTTTGACAGTGATAGTGACGCCTTTACACAGTAGCACTGATAACATAAAATCAAAACATTTCACTAACTATAAGCATAGCAGCCATTTTGAGAGAAATAATTGGATAAATATGCTAAAACAGAGCAGGCTAAGTAGGTTAAAAGTCACTAGGTGGTGGGGGCACAGGGCTGCAAGCCAGAAGTCTAAAATACTGATTCCCATTAAACTAAATACGACCCACTACAGTGTCCCAGAAGCAAGGTTGTAGCTTGGTCAGTAAGATTGGGGGTGGTGAGGTGGGGAGATGAAATTGGATCATAAATTCAAAGCTGTTCCAAACAGGGGCCCCCAAAATACATTCAGCACAAGCCCCTAAAGTCCTTAAGATGTCCCTGTGTGACCTGGCAATTTTTCTCCACTTGGCCTTGTTATTACGAGTCCTCAGAGAATTTCATATCCTGGTACCCACTTAATTATTATGTCTCCATGATCCATGCTTTCAATAACTTAAAATCATAACGGGACTCGTGAGGTGAAATACTTATGATCCTACAAGCACCAATGTTTAGTTGCAGGGTTTGGGGCCCTCTTGCCACTCTTCCCACCCTACCACCTGCAGGTATTTTGAAAGTGAAAACTACAAATACCAGAATGCACATCCAGGGACATCTTAAAGATTTTGAGAGACCTGGACCAAATGTATTTTGGGGGCCCCTGTTCGGAACAGGTTTGAATTTATGAATCAATTTCATCTCTTTCATACCCTCTTTGGCCAGGTCACTGACAGTTCACAGGCACACTCGTCCAAATTCTAAATGTGTTTACATCTACTATCCAATTGGTAGTGACATGTTTTCAAAATTCTAACACTGCAGCAGCTCAGTAATATTACTGCAAATAATCTCTGTGACACATTACCGTTTCCCCTATGTGAGTTCTAGCTTTGATTTAAAATAAACTTTTTTTACGGATGTTGCATTAAACATAGACACACATTTCTCTGCAAAATGTCTGTAATAGTCTCTCGCACACCACCCACATTAAAAATAAATCAAAAGAAAACAGAATTTAAAACAATGTGATTAAAAAATATTCAAGGTCATCAGGGCAAGACCACCTGCAGAATAGTGCTGGCTCTTTCAGGGACCGCCTAAAAGGTTGGGACCCTGGGCCAGAGTCCACTTTGAATATGCCTTAAAACGTCTTTGTGCACTTCAGAAGCCGAGGTCTTGAACGATAAGGCAAACAAGCATTTGCTCGAGTTAGAGCTGTTAGCGTTGTAAAATCCTAACTGGCTTTCCTAGCCACATATACAGGGAGTGCAGAATTATTAGGCAAGTTGTATTTTTGAGGATTAATTTTATTATTGAACAACAACCATGTTCTCAATGAACCCAAAAAACTCATTAATATCAAAGCTGAATATTTTTGGAAGTAGTTTTTAGTTTGTTTTTAGTTTTAGCTATGTTAGGGGATATCTGTGTGTGCAGGTGACTATTACTGTGCATAATTATTAGGCAACTTAACAAAAAACAAATATATACCCATTTCAATTATTTATTGTTACCAGTGAAACCAATATAACATCTCAACATTCACAAATATACATTTCTGACATTCAAAAACAAAAAAAAAACAAATCAGTGACCAATATAGCCACCTTTCTTTGCAAGGACACTCAAAAGCCTACCATCCATGGATTCTGTCAGTGTTTTGATCTGTTCACCATCAACATTGCGTGCAGCAGCAACCACAGCCTCCCAGACACTGTTCAGAGAGGTGTACTGTTTTCCCTCCTTGTAAATCTCACATTTGATGATGGACCACAGGTTCTCAATGGGGTTCAGATCAGGTGAACAAGGAGGCCATGTCATTAGATTTCCTTCTTTTATACCCTTTCTTGCCAGCCACGCTGTGGAGTACTTGGACGCGTGTGATGGAGTATTGTCCTGCATGAAAATCATGTTTTTCTTGAAGGATGCAGACTTCTTCCTGTACCACTGCTTGAAGAAGGTGTCTACCAGGAACTGGCAGTAGGACTGGGAGTTGAGCTTGACTCCATCCTCAACCCGAAAAGGCCCCACAAGCTCATCTTTGATGATACCAGCCCAAACCAGTACTCCACCTCCACCTTGCTGGCGTCTGAGTCGGACTGGAGCTCTCTGCCCTTTACCAATCCAGCCACGGGCCCATCCATCTGGCCCATCAAGACTCACTCTCATTTCATCAGTCCATAAAACCTTAGAAAATCAGTCTTGAGATATTTCTTGGCCCAGTCTTGACGTTTCAGCTTGTGTGTCTTGTTCAGTGGTGGTCGTCTTTCAGCCTTTCTTACCTTGGCCATGTCTCTGAGTATTGCACACCTTGTGCTTTTGGGCACTCCAGTGATGTTGCAGCTCTGAAATATGGCCAAACTGGTGGCTCGTGGCATCGTGGCAGCTGCATGCTTGACTTTTCTCAGTTCATGGGCAGTTATTTTGCGCCTTGGTTTTTCCACACGCTTCTTGCGACCCTGTTGACTATTTTGAATGAAACGCTTGATTGTTCGATGATCACGCTTCAGAAGCTTTGCAATTTTAAGAGTGCTGCATCCCTATGCAAGATATCTCACTATTTTTGACTTTTCTGAGCCTGTCAAGTCCTTCTTTTGACCCATTTTGCCAAAGGAAAGGAAGTTGCCTAATAATTATGCACACCTGATATAGGGTGTTGATGTCATTAGACCACACCCCTTCTCATTACAGAGATGCACATCACCTAATATGCTTAATTGGTAGTAGGCTTTCGAGCCTATACAGCTTGGAGTAAGACAACATGCATAAAGAGGATGATGTGGTCAAAATACTCATTTGCCTAATAATTCTGCACTCCCTGTATTGAAAATGAAAAGTAAAACAGCTGACATAAGTGAGTCAATTCAAAGCGCCACGGCCACCATGAGCATGAGCACGAAGGAGAGACATAAAAGGAAAAAGAAGTTCACTTGCAGTCAAACATACCAGCAAACATGCAATTATCCATGTAACAGGGTCGGTGCCCAAGGCGGTGACAAAACCGCCCCAAGGAGGGACAAACAAAGCATTTACCAGTGATGATAAAGGATTTTTGAAAGGAAAGCCCAAGAACAAGTGATAGAGACGGGCGTGGTTAAAAGTCGGCAGATAGATTACAACAGGTCAAAGCGTTTGTGCACTCGACCTAAAAATTGCACTGACTTCTTTGTAATTAGGTCCAAATTACTGGTTGCAAACACACCCCCACCCCAATCGATTACACACCGGTTCTGGAAAATGGAGGCACCATATCCCACAACACAAACGCACACACAAAAAATAGACCATTTCATGTTTGAGGTACTCCTGTAGTAATAAACAAGCATTAGCAAAGCCAATAGGCCTTGCCTATGCAAGAGATATTGGCTTTGCCAATGTATTTTAGCCATGCTTTACACCAGCGTGGCTACTGTTGAGCATAGAAAAAAGTTAGTGGAGTGGTGGGGCACAGAGTTAATTCCCATGAAAGATTTCAGATTTTCCCCAAGATGTTGCTAGCCAACTAGACAGCTATGCTGTCTGGTAGGCTTTGACCTAAAAAAAAACGACTGAAAAAATTGTACATTTGCTTCATAGGAGCTAAAGTCGCACAATATCAAATACCTTTAAAAAAAAAAAAAGAAAAACAAGCAGGAGCTATCCAGCTTTTGGGGATAGCCTTTTCTTCTAAAGGCCTATCACCAGGAGCGGCTGCGGGCTTTGTTAGGACAGGGGTGCTGTGGGGCGGGGGAAGGTGGTCGGAGGGGTGCGGGAGAAAATTAATAAAAAAATAAAAATATTAGTTACCTGCTTTGCTCCTGCGCCACCCCTCTCTTGTTGCTGCTGCCCTGCGCCAATCCTGGCACTGCTCAGAGCAGCGTCAGGATAGGCTGGGAGCGTCCACCCAGGGCGCTCCCAGGCAGACTGGGAGCCTGTGCAGGGTCTGTCCAGCCCAGCAACCATTTCTCCCTTCCAAGCCTATGGATACAAGACAAATTGATAAATAATGAAATAAAAATAGTAATTTGCTTATTACATCTTAATACAGCCAGACAGCGTAAAGTGATGTGGAAGAACTTCAGTAACACTTGGTAATAAAAACGACAAAAAAACATGACATGCTGTAGGTGATGGAAACACGTCAACTGTGGGTGATGGTAAAACGTCAAAGCGTCAAAAAACCGACATTCTGTTAACGCATTAACAGCTTTACAAAAACAAAGAAAATAAATGATAAAAAGGAAATAAGTTAAATCACTTGTCTTAAGAATATCGACCACGCACTTAGCAAGAGCAACAGTATTTGCAAACGCAAAAATAAGGCCTATTGCACCTCCGAATTCAGGTCCCAAACTTCTGGAAATTAAATAATACGCCCCACCTAAAAGTAAATAAATATTCAATGTGTTATTACTTCCACGGCTATTAACTTCTTCAGAAAACTGGAACAATGTCTACGACATGCACTTTATTTTAAACGCTATTTCCAAAAAAAGGGTTTGGTGCATGGTTTACATTTCTGAGATACTGGTCAGTTACATTCCTGTTAGTCCCATTCCACCCTGGGGATGAAACAGGCAGCAATCATTGTGCTTATTGCAGAATATTTTGCGTTTGTTTAACGGAAATGGCCTGTAGACGGGTCTCCTCGACCACGCCTACCAACTCCTCGGACTGGCGCCTTTCGCGCGCCTCAGCCGAAGGATGCACGTGTTCCCATGGACACATGGGAACGCCTACAGATGCGCGCTACGTGGATTTCCGGGTCCCGTCACAAAAAGGGACAATGGACTCAGGAGCGGCGGGAAGGAGTTCTCTCGGAGAACGCCACCGAGAGAGGAGGAGAAGGAGACGCCGCGACAGGGGAAGACCAAAGCAGACGACGCTCAGGAAAACCAGGGAGGACGCGCAGAAGGAGAGAGAGGAGACCCGGAGACAAGCACTTTCCGCCACGACCCTGGAGGGTCGTGGCTTAGCAGGATACGGTCCTTGTTACAAGGACAGCGAAATCCCCGTTTGTTTTATCGAGCACAAGGGAGAGGAGGAGGAGGAACAGGGGGGAGGGCCAGAGGGGGGGCATGTGTGAAGGGAGTCACAGAGAAAAAAGGATATATATAAATGAATCACAACTTGGGCCAGCACAGAGAGAGTTTTCTTATCACAAGTATCCCAGCCCTCACACACCCTCAATAACGGGACTATCTATAACCACCCTCTACCCCTACCTTCCGCATTTTTCCCCTCTCTCTGTATAACTAAACACCAACCACCCCAGAACACCGCAAACCACTTACCTTTGTTTCCACTTCTGTGTTTTATTTTTCCGGTTCCACCTGGGAGGTCAAAAGAGTCGACGCCATCCAAGAGACCGACGAAAGACACAGATCAGAGACGTTACGAAGAAGTAGTTAGCCGGATTGTGGCACCATCAACCTTCACTTGTTTTGCTAATAAATCAACTTCCGTTACCTATTGCTCAACTACTTACAGCACAATAAATCCCTTTTTCACTCTACATACGACCCAGAGTCCTCTGTACCGCTGATCCCCCACCACATGGCCACTTTACCATTTCTGCAGAAGGGGCTCTAGGCGAGCACCTACACAGCAGCAGGATACTCTCGGGTTTGAAGACTGTAAATACACAGAGCCATCTGTGTGACCTGAGAAATGAGAATTTATACTGTGCCCCAAAGGCGACTCATTTCAGAATGTTCACACTAGTTTGCTTCTAGGATATGCTTGAGCCATGCGATTAAAAACACAAAACCTTTAAAAGAAAATAAATCATGATAATTTGCGCTCTAAAAAAATGTACCAGTTGCTAATGTGGAAAGCTCCAATTTCAACAAAGCTCTAATGAAGATTGCAGACCAGCCTGAGAAGATGTAGGGCCTCAAGAAAAGGAGATAAGCAATGCCCTGTGTGTGATGTCATGAGTGCTGGCGGGAGGGGCCCTAGCGAGAGAGAGAGACTCTGCAATGGGATGTGGGCATATGGTGTTTGTTTAGTAAAATAAGCTTATTTTAGGAGCCCTTTCTTTAGTAAGCTTATCTTAGGAGCTGGTACCAGGACAGCACTGGAATAAAGCCAAAACAAATGTCAGCCACATGAAATGCTGCAATAAAAGGCAGGCAGCTACCAGCCCAAAACACGCACACCCACAGTAAAAGGGGACCACCAAAGAAATGTAAAACAAGCATTTGCAATGCAGTGGGTCTCGAGGTTGAACTGGACTTTTCTTGCCAATTAAATTAAAAATGAAAACTAAAACAACTGGCATAAAGCGAGCCGATTCAAAGAGCCATGGCCACCATGAGTATGAGCATATTGGAGAGACACAAAAGGAAAACGAAGTTTCCTCACAGTCAAACGAATCGGCAAACCTGCAATTATCTATGTAACAGGGTTGGTGGCCAAGGCAGTAACAAAAATGCCCCAAAGAGGGATAAACATAAAGCATTTACCAATGATAACAAAGGCTTTTTGAAAGACAAACCCATGAATGAAAGATAGTGATGGACGTGCAGTGGGTGTGGTTAAAAGCCCAGATAAATTACAACAGGCCAGAGCGCTTGCACGCTCCACCTAAATAGGGAAAGAAGCAAGCGAACAAAAGATAAAGAGGAAAAAATAATGAAAGAAGTGTGAAAAGAAAGAGAAAAATGAACATTAGAGAAAAAAAGAGATGGTGAGAGAAACAAACAGCAAAAGAGCCAGGTCATGTAAATACTGACACATTTCTCAGAGATACAGAATGGGAAAACCACTTTGACACTTCTGATCTCAACAAGTAACTTGTTGCTTCCACATACAGACAGGAAAAAGAGGGATTCATAGTAAAACGCGAATTGACAGATAAAGACAAGAAAAACACCAGAGAAAGAAAGGAAGAAAGATGCCAAAAAAAATTAAAGGACGCATACCCAGTCAAAGGCAGGAGCAAATAAATAATGCAAAGAAAGAATAAAGGGAAGAGAACGCCTGATGAAGAAAAAAGAAAGGAACGCAACAAGGAAAGATATAACCAAGTTTTTGAGAGTTTGAAAGAGGGGGAAGCAAGAGGAAGAGGGAAATAAACAAAAGGGAGAGGAGTAGAAATAAACAGTTGAAAGGAAGAGCAAAACTGTTACTGTGTGGATTTTAAGAGCTGGAAAGAGAAAAGTGGGGGAGAAAGAAAACATTGAGAGTAAACAGAGTAAAGGAAAGAATGGAGTGAGATAGGTGAAGCAGAACCTCCCAAAAAGATGGCAGCTAAGAATAGATTTGATTGGCTCCCCAGCGTCCTCAAACAGAAGTCAAAGTGGAACAGAAGGGGACACTGCAGAACAGCAGGAGGTGCATTAGCAGAGCTGTAGGTGAACCCCAATACAGCAATTTTGGGGCACTTCAGATCAGGACTGGGGGTATAGACAGAGCTGTGTCCCAGCCCAGTGCTAGAATAAAAGAAAGGCAGCGGGTGAGTAATGAGAAACGAAGCACAGTGTAACTCCTGGTATTGGAATAATGTGATGCTGCAGGTTAGGGTTGAGTTGCACTCACAGAGCTGTATGTCAGCTGCAGTACTGGAATAGTAACAGGCACACAAGATCAGAAGTGAGGTATGTTAACAGAGCTATGTGTGGAACCTAGTATTGGTGTGCCAGGTTGCCGAGTGTTAGCCTGAAGGTGCCCTGGTGAAGCTGCGAGTGGGGCCCAGTATGAGAGTGGCATTGCCTCTGAAGCACAGAAGCGAGGAGTCCTGAAGGACGTGTGTGAGCCTTAGTACTGAGAAGAAATGTGCACTGAATGTTAGAATTGATGGATTCTGGCAGAACTGAGGTGGTTCCCATCAACAGTGCCATTGGATGTTAGACTTGAGGTGCACTGGCTGAGCTGTGTTTTGCTCTTTTATGTCCAGTATTGGCTTGGCAGTTAGACTGAAAATTAGAATTGAGCTTCTGTAATGGAACTGTATGTGAGCGGGGTGCCAGTATAGGAAAGGACGTGATCTCGTCTGGGTAGAGCTGAGGTGCACTGATGTAGCTGCGCCTGAGGTCCCAGTACTAGAACAGCATAGAGTACTGACTGTAAGAACTGAGGTGTTCTGGCAGACAGCATGTGGGGGTTTGGGCATGGCTGAGGGGCTTGGAGTGTGTGAACAGAGGTGCACTGATGGACCTGTGCATGAGGTCTCAGTACTGGAATAGCAGAGTGTACTGACTGTAAGAAATGAGGTGCTCTGGCAGACAGCATGTGGGGTTCCGGCACTGGCACAGCTGAGGGCATCCACTGGACACTGTTATATCCGCTTTAAACAAAGCATATTATGAGCCTCCGGTCTTGTAATAAAATTGAGATTTTCCTAGCCTTGGTGTCTGAAAGACTGGATTTTATTAAAGACAGAGGCGAGTATCATCCTGCTGCAGTTGCATTAACCCTCCCTGTTACTTATTTCTGCAGTTTCTCTTCCTTCAACAAGCTTCATTGCAGCCGGCTGATCCACGTCCAGTTTTACCTTGCCTGGTTTCTCCATGTCGAAGTTCTTGGTAGCCAGTTTATACATCTACGTTCCTGATGGACTCCTTTAAGGATTTCTTCTCTGCTCTACTGACTTTGTATACAGTTTTAACTCTGCTCTTTGTATCCGTTTTTGATTGACACTCGCAAGAAAAGAGGGCTTGTTGCTTTCAGTCAAGATTGTTATGTTCATACTCGACGTGTGATTGGTTACTCCATTGTGATGCAACCTAGTAGTTGTTTTCTCCCAGGGTTTATGGGATTTGTCATTTCTTGGCCGCTGTTTATTAAAGTAAGAAAAGAAATGCACAATACTCGCCTCCGTGTTTTTAACCCTTCGCTGCCAGGCCTTTTCCCTCTCAGGTGGCAGGCCTTTTTTTGGCTATTTCGGGCAGTTTGTGCTTAGGCCCTCATAACTTTTTGTCCACATAAGCTAGCCACCCAAATTTGCATTCTTTTTTACAACATCCTAGGGATTCTAGAGGTACCCAGAGTTTGTGGGTTACCCTGGAGGAGACCAAGAAATTAGCCAAAATACAGCAAAAATATATAATTTTTTTTTAAATGGTAAAAAAGGGCTGCAGAAGAAGGATTGTGGCCTTTTCCCTTAAAATGCCACCAACAAAGGGTTTCTGGTGCTAAAATCACCACCTTCCCAGCTTTCAGGAATAGGCAGACTTGAATCAGAAAACCACATTTTTCAACACAATTTTGGCATTTTACTGGGACATACCCCATTTTTACTATTTGTTGTGCTTTTAGCCTTCTTCAAGTTAGTGACAGAAATGGGTGTGCAACCAATGCTGAATCCCAGAAAGCTAACGGTTCAGAAAAGTAGACAAAATTCTGAATTTAGTAAGGGGTCATTTGTGTAGATCCTACAAGGTTTTCCTACAGAAAATAACAGCTGAAGTAAAATATTTAAATTGAGGTGTAAGAAACAGCCACTTTTCACCACATTTTACTCTATAATAAATGTCAGATGTTCAAAAGCAATATACCATTAAGTCTGCTGGACTCTTCTGGTTGCAGGGATATATAGGGCTTGTAGGTTCATCAAGAACCCTATGTGCCCAGAGCCAATAAAGGAGCTGCACCTTGCAATGGATTTGCATTGTATGCCGGGTATACAGCAATTAATTTGGTGAAATATAAAGAGTGAAAAATAGGTATCAAGGAAACCTTTGTATTTCCAAAATGGGCACAAGATAAGGTGTTGAGTAGCAGTGGTTATTTGCACATCTCTGAATTCTGGGGTCACCATACTAGCATGTGAATTACAGGGCAATTCTCAAATAGACGTCTTTTTAACACACTGTCTTACACTTGGAAGGAAAAAATGTAGAGAAAGACTGACTGAGGTGCACTGATGGAGCTGCACCTAAGGTCCCAGTACTGGAGCAGCAGAGTGTACTGACTGCAAGAACTGATGTGTTCTGGCAGACAGCTTTTATGGGATTCCTGGCATTAGCACGGATGGGGGCATGAAGTGTGTGAACTGAGGTGCACTGATGAAGCTGCGCCCAAGGTCCAAATACTGGAGCTGCAGAGTGTACGGTCTGGAAGAACGGAGGTGCTCTGGCAGACAAGGTGAGTGGGGTTCCTGGCACTTACATGGCTGTGGGCTGGGTGTGTGTGAACTTAGGTGCGCCGCAGGAGCTGCACCCAAGGTCCCAGTATTGAGCAGCAGAGTGTACTGACTGCAAGAACCGAGGTGCTCTGGCAGACAGCACGTGTGGGGTTCATGTCACTGGCAAGGCTGAGGGCTTGGAGTGTGTTAACTGAGGTGCACTGACGGAGCTGCACCCGAGGTCACAGTACTGGAGCAGCAGAGTGTACTGACTGCAAGAACTGAGGTGCTCTGGCAGACAGCACGTGTGGGGTTTGTGTCACTGGCAAGGCTGAGGGTTTGGAGTGTGTGAACTGAGGTGCACTGACAGAGCTGCACCCGAGGTCACAGTACTGGAGCAGCAGAGTGTACTGACTGCAAGAACTGAGGTGCTCTGGCAGGCAGCATGTGTGGGCTTTGTGGCACTAACACGGCTGGGGGCTTGGAGTGTGTGAACTGAGGTGCACTGATGGAGCTGCGCCCAGGGCCCCAGTACTGAAGCAGCAGAGTGTACTGGCTCCAAGAACTGAGGTGCTCTGGCAGACAGCATGTGTGGGGTTCCTGGCACTGTCACAGCTGAGGGCCTGGAGTGTGTGAACTGAGGTACACTGATGGAGCTTCACCCAAAGTCCCAGTACTAGAGCAGTAGAGTGTACTGACTGCAAGAACTGAGGTACTCTGGCAGACAGTTTGTGTGGGGTTCCTGGCACGGGCACAGCTGAGGGCTTGGAGTGAGTGGACTGAGGTGTACTGATGGAGCTGTGCCAGAGGTTCCAGTACTAGAACAGCAGAGTGTACTGACTGCAAGAACTGAGGTGCTGTGGCAGACAGCGCATCTGCAGTTCCTGTCACTGGCATGCCTGGGGGCTTGGAGTGTGTGAATTGAGGTGCACTGATGAAGCTGCACCCGAGGTCCCAGTACTGGAGCAGCAGAGTGTACTGACTGCCAGAACTGAGGTGCTCTGGTAGACAGCATGTGTGGACTTCCTGGCACTGCCACGGCTGGGGGCTTGGAGTGCGTGAATTGACATGCATCGATGGAGCTGCGCCCGAGGTCCCAGTACTGAAGCAGCAGAGTGTACTGACTGCAAGAACTGAGGTACTCTGGCAGACAGCGTGTGTGGGGTTCTTGGCACTGGCACGGCTGAGGGCTTTGAGTGTGTGAACTGCGGTGTACTGTTGGAGCTGCGTCTGAGGTCCCGTTACTGGAACAGCAGAGTGTACTGACTGCAAGAACTGTTGGGGCTCCGAGCACGGCTGGGGGCTTGAAGTGTGGGAACTACAGTGCACTGAAGGAGCTGCACCCTAGGCCCAGTGCTGGAGCAGCGGATTGTACTGATTGCAAGAACTGAGGTGCTCTAGCACAGTGTTGTCCAACCTTTTTATCGCCGCGGACCGGTAAATTTTTAATAATTTTTCCGTGGCCCGCTTGTCCCATTGTGTGACAAGCGGGCCACGGAAAAATTATCAAACATTTACCGCCCGCCACAGTGGGGCGGCCCGGTGCCGATTGATCCACGGACCGGCACCGGTCCGCGGCCCGGGGGTTGGGGAACACTGCTCTAGCAGACAGCATGTGTGAGGTTCTTAGCACTGACACAGCTGAGGGTTTGGAGTGTGTGAACTGAGGCGCACTGATGGAGCTGTGAGTGGGATCCCAGTATGGAGCAGAATTGGGCAATGTCTCTAAGGACTGCGGAGCCCTGGTAAAGCTGGGTGCCTTGGCTATAAGCAATTACAGGCGATCCTCTGTCCTTGCTCTCAGCACACAGGGAGGTACACTTGGTAAAGAAGATCCAAGCCAAGGAAGGACGGGAACCGGCAGCTGAGAGAGGGTGCAGAGAGCCCACAAAGACCAAATGTGACCAAGATAACAGCCTGATTTAAAGGCTTGTTTACAGCTAAGCTTAGAAGAAGAATGTTCTTCAAGTAAACAGGGAAGCTTCCCTGGACAGGAGCACGAAACAAAGTAAAAATAAGGTCCCCTATGGACCAGATAAGTAGGACAAAGCATAATTATATAGTAGTTTGTGCCTGCTCCCACAAAGAAAGAGGGACAAAGAGGTATGACTGATCACTAGGAAGCAAGGATTTTTAAATGACACTGAAACTAACAAATGATAAAGCTAGAAGCCCATAGAAGAACTATACTTAAAAGTATACAAGAGGTTATTCACTTACACTCGACCTAAAAATAGTCTGTAACAGCAACAAATAAATAAACCAAAGTGGAACAATACAGTAGTAGATCACTGCTCTGGAACAGTAAAAGGGTAGAGAAAAAGGTAGAATTGACCACTAAGAAGCAAGAATTTTTAAAGGACACTACAACCAACATATGAAATTTCTTTAACCCACAATATAAGTATACTTAAGTATACATCACGTTGAATGCCTAAACGCGACCTAAAAACGGGAGTAGCAGAATTCTTAATCTCTTGAAAAGAAACAACATAATGAATTTATTAAGCTAATTTGGGTTTAAACTTCTCTTTACTAAATCTGAAAACTATACTTGACTTTCCCCAAAACGAATAACCTGTCACTGTCTAAAAAAAAGCATTGGCAAAGCCAATAGTTTTCACCTATGCAAAATCTATTGGTTTTGTCATTTTATGTAGATGTTGGACAGCAGCTGAGCTTCTGTGCAACATGGCTTAAAGAAAAAAAACACTATGACGCAGTCAGTGTTGGCCACGTCATAGCGCTTTTTTTTTTTACTTGAAATCATGTTACATAGAAGGTAAACAACTGCACAACAGGTAAAAAAAGAGCATTGACAAAGCCTAAAGATTTGGCATAGGTGAAACCTATTGGCTATGCCAATGCTTGTTCCTCTATTAAGGCGTACAGAGCAAGATAGGGAAGCTGCACGCTCAGATCCTACATTTGTTACGCAAATAAAAAATAAAGCCTTTCTTAATTCTTAAGACACTGTTGTGCGTTATCTTTTACTCCCTGTGGCACAGAACTCGTACAAGGACAGATTTGCAAGTTGCTCCATTAGGCTTCCTGAAGGATATGGGAACCCCATTCCCTGACTTTTATAAATACACGCAGCAGAAAAAGTACAAAGATAATATGTAACAAATGATCACATATAAAGTAGATTAGCTAAACCGCAAAGCTACACAGCTCACACTAGTAGAGGCCGACTTCATTGCTATAACCTAATTCACACAGTTGACCTCTTTCAACATAAAAAAACAAGAGAGTTTTAACAAGTGCAAGGCCTGAAACACATATAACACGCCAAAACTATAGCTAAAGTATGCACACTGTGGTTAAGCTCATTGTCAGAGGTGACAGCAAATGAACCTTCCCTTCTTTTATGTAGGAGATGAGTCTTGCAGGGCACAAACGGCCCTGCTTAAACTTGCAGAAGCCAGTGTGACACAAACAGAGAACCACTGCTTCAAAGAGTGAGCACCCCAGGAACATGCACAATAACAAAAGGAAACAGAGCCAATGAAGTCCTATTACGTTGTAACATGACAACAATCCCTTCTTGGGGCTAAACAACCAGGGGGATACCCAAACTGGGGTAATTCAAGCTACAAACGAACCTCTCGGACTTGGGGTAAGAAAGGGGGTTCTGATCAGGATGAAATATATGGGGTTAGCAGTGTGAAACTCCTAGAGGATTGAGGTGCATGTAAAGGGCCTGTTTCTCATGACCAATAACTACCCATCTCAGATTGATCACGGACAGTGTCATTGCCTGAACATGGGGATGGTAGTCACTCATGTTGAAAGGAAGTCCACATTAGGTGAACACTCATTGCTAGCAGAATTAAGGGTACAAAATAACCAGATTCTACTTAAGCACCTACCAGGAAATATCCGCGCATGAAATACGTCTTTGGGGTCAGAAAAACATACTGAGTGGTTAATAACTAATTAAATGAGGAACAGTTGTGTCTGACTTATGACCCTATAGCTTGTTTGATAAGTTAAATATGGGAGTGGTGACACACGAAGACGTAAGGGAAGGTAAGCAGACAACAGAAACTATGGCAACGCAGACATGTGGAAGAAACCAAACTGAAAATAGACACACTAAAACCTTTACTCACTAATTTTTTTGCTTACATAAGTTTGATTAAGTTTGTTTCCAGCGTAGCAAGGGGAAAGAAACACCCCTCTATTAAAAGAGGGTGAAAGTTAGGGGGTTCCACATTTTGTCCATTTAAAAATAAAAAATGCACATCAGATGAATGCATGATGAATTCCCACCTGATGGAAATCAACCCTGCTTAAATGTGATGCATATAAGTACTCCTGTGAATCTAAAGCTGCAAGTAGGGTGTGAAGAGATAATCATACATTATGTACTCTTGTGTTATTGCTTTCCATATATCAAGTGTGTACCAATATATTTTAAAATCAAATATGGATGTTGTTTCTCATTGATTTACAGTGTCTTTTGCCTCAGCTGTGCTCTTAAAGTTTCATGATTCTGCTACTAGCAGAAGCCATTTTATTCATAGTAGTACATTTGCACATATCTGCATAGCATAACCTCATTTTCAAAGTTGCAAATATAAATCAGGATTTTAGAATAATGAACACAGCATTGTATCCATGAATGATATATTATACACATTAGGCCGTCTCACATTTCTTACAGGAGAAGCTCGGGCCATCTGCTCATTATATAAGCTTTGCTGAACGTTAGATGTTTCTGTCGTATGATTAGGTTCAATAGACTTGTAATGAAAGAAAACACATATATGTATAATTCTATATTTCATGCATTGCAGCATTAGGCTACCTCAACCGTCGCCTCAGCTTCTACGCTCCCATCTGTCTTCTCCGCTCCACCAGCCTCGCTCTTGCCGCCGTCCCTCGCATCTGCCGCTCCACGGCGGGTGGGAGGTCCTTCTCCTACCTGGCGGCCAAGACTTGGAACACCCTCCCCACCATCCTCAGGACCACCCAGGACCACTCCGCATTCCGGAGACTACTCAAGACCTGGCTCTTCGAGCAGCAGTAACCTCTTCCCCCTAGCACCTTGAGACCCGCACGGGTGAGTAGCGCGCTTTATAAATGTTAATGATTTGATTTGATTTCTAGTGAGGGTTCTACTCAGCGGAAAAGGCAAATAGCCCAGTTGTTCAGAGGTGGTTTCCTCAGAGTGACCTGCTAACCGGCGCTCACGAGTCCTGCTGACTAGGCAGCCCTTTCAGATCACCTTGCAAACGAGCTTTCCTTGAATATGCCATCCAGTGTGGTATGCATGATTCTTTATTTGGTGGAACAGGAAATGGAAAGTCACCTTGAACACTATCCAGGTTAGAGACGCTATGATTAGTTAGTCACCATATCCAGGGTTGGACTGGCCTATTGGGCAATCAGGCGGTACCCACAGGCTGGTCTGAGAAGTCAGTGTGTGGGCCAGATTTTGGATGTTTGTGGGCCTGTCTTATGGTATGGTACACTAGTTTTTATTGTTAATTTCCCTGATAGTAAACCAAACATTGTCTGTAGCAAGCTCAAATCCATACAAGTTTCCATTCCTTGCAAAACACTTATACAGCATGTCTTAACAAGTTCTAGACTGCTCCATTTCTCAAACATGGGCCATTTTTTTTAGCTACCTAATTCAATAATTGGGGACACTTTTATGTTGGTGCCTGGGCCTATTTTCAGCCTGACCCAGAGCATAACACAGTTTGTTCCTGTAATACATGTGGCAAGTTCACACCTGAATGCACAGGTTATTGCCGACCACACCCACAGAGTGAGAAGTGTTACCAAAGAGCACTAGTGGAAAAACCACCAATATCCACTGCAAGTGGCAGAACAAAGAATTCTCCTGGAGCAATAGCGGATATTGTGATGAGGGAAAAGAAGGAAGAGGCCAGTGGAGACCACGTGGTAGAAACTCTTCAATTTGCGTTGCACCCTTTCGGACTGACTGAAAATAAAATTCAGAAAAGACAAGACTCTCAAACTTTTGGGATCAGCGCAAATTCATGTTGCATGAACATAATATTAGTGATGCCAAACCACGGGGGCGTCCAAACTAGAAGTGGAGTTGTGAGAAATTGAGAAAAATAGTCACAAGGCATGTAAGAGAATAAGGGTAGGATGCTGAGAAGGTGCTTAGGGAAGAGAGGGAACAGCAAAACACGAAGAATGAGGGGGCCCGCGGGAAGCATAGAGCAACGCTCTAGTCTTCCCCGCGGGACGGTTCGGGGAAAGGAAGTGACGGCGGGACAGGGGATTGGGAGTAAGGTAAGTGGGGGTGGGTCTTAGGGGTGGGAATAAAAAGGGGTGGGGGTGGAGGGACCGGCCTCTTTCCGCGCGGACCCATCGTGCGGATAGTTTGGCCGGTCCCTGTGGGTGCATTTTTATAAAGGTAGTGTGGGGTCTCGGCGGTGCGGTCGGTGGGGCGCGCGGCAACCGGGGCTGGGCATACGCTATCCCCCGTGGGCGGGAATTAACAGGGGGCGGCAAGCGCTCCTCCGCGGGCGGCCGTTCCCCCTTTCCAGGCTGCACGTGTGGTTTGGCAGCCGGCCAGGCCGCTCCTGCGGCTCCGCGGCCGGGAAAAAAGATCGGGTTGCGGTAGCAACCAGAATTAGACAGAAACAACCGGGGCCAGAAAGGAACCGGTCGGGCACTACTATTTAAAAATAAATAAATAAATATACATAAATATATATGTATTTCTTTTAAATAACTGGGAACACAAGTTAGGAGGACACACACAGGGCAGAGAGTTTTTTCCCCCCGCACTCGGTAGGGGAGCCCCCCCCCCCCCCCCCCCCCAAAAAAAAAAAAAAAAAATAGATATTTATATAGTTAAAAATAATAAGGGAAAATCATTTTAACATAGAGCCCTTGTCTTCGTTTCCCACCGAGTACAGGAGGCCCGGACACAAAAAAAAAAAAAAAAAAAAAAAAAAGGGGGAGGCCCGCCCCTGCGCCATGGCAGCCAGCCACGACGCGGAGGCGGTACGGGCCGCGCTTCGCGTACTTGGCGAAGCGGGTCGGGCTGACCTCCTCAGGCCTGGGGTTTTAGAACAGGCTTGGGTGGGTATGGTGCGGCCGACGCGTGCCGCGTCAAGCGGAGTAGCGGCGGCCGTAGCCGCATGCACATCCCCCGAGAGGCCCAAGAAACCCAAAAAAGCGGCGGTGGAAAGGGCGCATGGCGTACCCTCTCCCACCAGCCAATCAGGTGACGGGGAAGGTCCAGTGGTCGAGCCAGGCCCATCAGACGAGGGCACGGCACCAGCGCGCCAGGTGGGGGGCATAGATCCGCCCCAGGATCAGTTTTTAGAGACAGACGCCCCCGTGCAGGATGAGTTAGTGCGCGAGCATCCCGCACCCCCCACTGACCCCATGCCCATGGACCTGTCTCTGCCTAAGGGCGGGGCTAACAACAACACCAAAAAGAAAGGCAAGGGGCCCAGACTCACGGGCGGGTTGGGCAAGGGTAGGGCCGGTAAGGGGCAGTCCCATGAGACGCGAGGGCAGGCAGGGGAGTCGACGCCCCCCGGCCCCTGGCCTGGCAGGCTAGATATGGACGAGGCTTGGGACCTAGAGGCCAGGATTAAGGAACAGCGCCGCATAGTGGCAGAAACGGAGGACAGGTGGGCCCAATTGTGCTTGGAGAGGGACATGTCCGTGCCACACGGCCGGCAGCTAAAAAGACCAGCAGATAGCGTAGGCAGCACAGGAACCAGGCCGCAAGACGCCGGGAAAGGTAGTTGGGTATGGGTCCCGAGCGACAGGGGCCAGGAAACAGGGATGGATAGCGGTCTAGGCAGCGCGGTGGGTACCAGTGGCGCATGCGGCCAGACTGGGCGCGGAAGGTCAATGCCAAGGCAAGAGGTTGGCAGAAAGAAGGCGATGCCAACGGGGCGCAACACGGCCCCTGCACGTTGGTCTGAAGCGCTAGAGGGGTCTTCGGCGGCCTTCTCTACTCCGCAGGATCGGGGACAATACAGAGGTGGCGGACGCCACGAGGGCCATGAGGATAACCCTGCTAACTATATGATGATGAGCGGGAACGCTAGTAAACAGATGGATGTGTGTGAGGATGATGTGCTGGAACTGGATTATGAGGAGGAGCTGGAGGAATGGGAAGAGGGGGAGATCAGGGAGACAGAGATACTCAGCTTAAGGGGGAGGGGAAGAGGACGCAGGAGCGGCGCAACCCCCCTCTCCGTTTCTATTTTTCAGGAACGGGACTACGGCAGTGGTCCACAAGGAAAGAGGCAAGAGCAAGCACGGGGCCGAGGGGCCCGGAAGGTTTCGCGGCCTGTGGCTACACAAGGAGGAGGTAAAGGGCAATGGTGGTCGGTCTGGGGGGATGGCGGAAAAGGGGATGATGCGCCAATTTACAAGTCTGTAGGAGTAGGTGATGGTTCGATACTTGACCCAGTACCAGCTAAGGATAAACAGGGCGGGGAAAAAGGTACAGAGACACAAGCCAGAGCCACGACCGAGGGCGAGGGTGGAGACAAGGCAACAGGGGAGAAGTCAGGCGCAGAAGCAAAGGAAGGGGGTGAACACAAGAAGAGGCTACCCTATATGGGATTGGCGATGCCTTTGGGCTCACATGTGGCGGAGAAAACGAAAGCCAGAATATGGAGACACGAGTATGTGGACGTTTTTAAGTTATTACATAGGGACATACAAGCCAAGGAAGGGTCTAAGGAGGAGGAGTGGGAGCTGGCCCGTAGGCCGAGGGTCCCAATCAATATGGATAACTGGACATCGGCGTTTCTGATTTTTGCGAGTATTTATTGTGAGAAATACCCTGACAGAGCTATAGCGCTATTTAAATACATGGACATTATTAGGAAAGCGCAGATGCATTTTGGGGGTTTTGCCTGGCTGAGTTACGACGAAGAGTTCAGAGCCCGAGTGAGCATTAACCCAGATAAGCCATGGGGGGATGTCGACCCAGAATTATGGATGCAATGGATGGCGTCATCGCAATCCACGGCATCAACTCATACAGCGAGTGGTTTACCGGTGATCTATAAGCCATTTCAGGCACGTCCCGCTCCGGGGGGGGCGGGTGTGGGACAGAAAACAACACCTAGCACGACAGGAGCGTGCTGGAATTTCAACAAGGGTTTCTGCTCCAGACATCCTTGTAAATTTAAACACGACTGCTCCAAGTGCGGGGGCCGTCATCCGGTCACACAATGTTTTTCACTTTCCAGCCCCTCCGAGCAATGGAGGGCCTCAAAAGGCAGAGGGACCCAGGGCGCAACTGCTCCAAAGGGTACCTACTCCAGTTAGGGTAGATTTTATCTTGCCATGGCTTCACAGATACCCGGATGAGGCAGCTGCGTTGAAGTTAGCTGTAGGTTTTCAAGAGGGGTTCAGGGTCAGCTATCAAGGCCCGCGGGAGAGGCGCTGGGCAGACAACTTGCGGTCTGCGAAGGAACTACCTCAAGTGGTTAGGAAGAAGCTGGACAAGGAGCTGTCATTAGGTAGAATTGCGGGCCCATTCTATGAGTGGCCAAGTCAGAATTTAATGATCTCCCCATTGGGAGTCGTGCCGAAGAAGGCCCCGGGTGAGTTCAGGTTGATTCATCACCTATCATGGCCGGAGGGCACATCGGTTAACGATTTCATTGCGGCAGAAGATACCAGAGTGGAGTATGCGTCGGTGGATGATGCTATTAAATTGGTCAGGGGGTGTGGCAATGGCGCAGAACTGGCAAAATGCGACATACAATCTGCCTTCCGGTTGCTACCAATACACCCTGGGGACTTTGATTTGCTGGGGATGCAGTTTGAAGGGGCCATCTATGTGGACAGGGTTCTGCCCATGGGTTGCGCAATTTCATGCGCTTTGTTCGAAGCATTTAGCACCTTCATGCAGTGGGTGTTTGTAAAAAGTAGTGGGCACTATGCGGTGACCCATTATTTGGATGATTTCCTGTTCGTAGGGAAAAAGAATTCAGGTGAATGCCAGAGGGCCCTGACAATCTTTCAGGAGACGGCACAACAGATGGGGGTGCCTTTGGCACCCGAAAAAACTGAAGGCCCCGCAGCGGTACTAACTTTTCTGGGTATTGAGTTGGACTCCAATACTATGACAGCCAGATTACCAGCACAGAAGGTAACGGAGATACTGGTTTTCTTGGGTCTTGTGAAAGAGGCACGAAAAATCGACTTGCGGACAGCCCAGAAGCTGTTGGGGTATCTCAATTTTGCTTGCAGGGTAGTTAGGGGGGGAAGGACTTTCTGTAGGCGATTGGGTTTGTCCATGTCGGGTGCAGTTTTGCCACACCACAGAATAAGAGTGTCGACGGGACTTAGAGAAGATGTGAGAGTGTGGGAAGCATTTTTGAAACAATTCAATGGGGTATCTATGTGGTTCTGTGAAGAAGAGACAGTGTGGCAGGTGCAGATTTTTTCGGATGCGGCGGGAGCGCATGGCTTTGGGATTTTCTGGGACGGCCGGTGGTGCGCGGAGGCGTGGCCAACATTATGGTTAAAACAGGGAAGAAGTATTGCCTTTTTGGAATTTTTTCCCCTCCTGGTGGCCATGGCGGTATGGGGACAGGAATTGGCAAACAGGACAGTTTTATTCAGAATCGACAATATGGCGGTTGTCGAGCTGGTGAACAGACAGAAGGCGAGGGATGTGAGGGTGTTGCGCTTGTTGCGCCGTTTTATGTTGCAATGTTTATCTCTGAATGTGATATTTAAAGCTGTACATATTCCAGGAGTTTTCAACGAGATTGCGGATTCCCTGTCTCGTTCACAGTGGCAGCGTTTCCGCAACCTGGCGCCAGGAGCAGAACAGAACAAGACACCGGTCCCGGCAGACATTTGGGAATGGGGGGCATGATCACAGGGCTGGTGGAGATGTCCTTAGCGGAATCTACTCGGCGAAGTTACCGGCTGGCTTGGTTGGATTTTCAGTTTTTTGAACGGTTTATAGGAAGTTTTTGGGGACAAAGCAAAGGACAGTTAGAGCATCGGGCGTTGCGTTTTGTGCTGCATATGATTCAGAAAGGGCTGTCAGCAGCCACTATCGGGGGAAAATTGGCAGGGGTATCGTTTTATGGGAAATTGTTTTTTGATCACGACCCGGCAAGAAACGATCTGCTGGGAAGGATGCTGAAAGGTTGGGGCAGGATTAGATCGGTAGAGGGTAGAGCGGCCAGGGAGCCCATTGATTTTGATTTATTACTGGAGTTGTTACACGTACTGCCGGTATGTTGCGCAGACGATTACGAATTGGCACTTTTTCGACTATGCATGGTGTGGATGTTTTTTGGAGCTTTCCGAGTGTCAGAGTTGCTGGGGGTTGGCAGGGCGGTGGGGGTACGCTACAAGGATGTGTGCGCGCACGGTGGCCGTTTAGGGATTTGGCTTAGACGATCAAAAACCGATCAACTAGGCAGGGGTAAGTGGGTATGGTTAGAAAAAGGGGGCAACGTGTTGGCCTGCCCTGTTGCGGAATGGAGTAAGTGGCAATTTTCAGGCGGGTTGAACAAAGAAGCAGGGGTTTTCACACACAGGTCAGGCTCCAAGCTCACCAGTTTTCAGTTCCTGCGAGTATTAAGGATGGCTTTAGGACGTGTGGGCCGTCAGGCCATGGATTTTGGCACGCATTCATTCAGAATTGGGGCGGCCACGGCTGCAGCGCATTTGGGTTGGGACTGGGCAAAGATTAGGGCAATAGGCCGCTGGAGATCAAGGTGTTGTGAACGATACGTTAGACCCTGAGATGTGAGGAGGGATAGCTTCAAAGTTTTTGGTTGAGGGGGGGGGGGTTTTGGATGTTCAAAAACACATGTTACAGTTAATTTTCCGTTGCAGGAGATGCGATTGGTCCATCGCAGGGCAAGACGGTGACATGGCTGGTCGGCCATTCATTTGTACATTGGGCAGCGAAGTTCGCCGAGAAGCAGATATATGGTCGGGCCTTGGGACTATCCAGCAGACGGCACGAGGTGCTATGGTGGGGGAAGAGCGGAATGCGGTGGGGTAACCTGCTTCCTTTCATCACTACTAACTTATCGAACTGGGGATGTCCCGATTTGTTGATCATTCATTTGGGAGAGAATGATTTGGTAAAATTATCAGGACTCACGCTACTGCAGCACATGCAGAGGGACTTGGAGATTCTCAAGAAAAAACTGCATGGTACATGCTTGGTTTGGACAGAGCTTGTTCCACGTAGAGTGTGGAGAGGGGCAGTAAAGTACGGAGCCATGGAACGGGCTCGAAGGAAGCTTAACAGAGCAATGAGAGTGTTCTGCTGGGCTCAGGGGATAAAGATACTAAAGCATGAAAATATTACGGAGCAGGAGGCAGCTTTATTCAGAGATGATGGGGTCCACTTGTCCACACTAGGGAATGCGTATTATTTGACAGATCTGAGACGGCTGGTTGAAGAGTTGTGGGGAGAGAATTTGTGGATTACAAACAAGAAATGAGTAGCGCGGGGTGCAGTAGCGTGTCTGGGGGGGGGGGGGGCAGCACAACGCCAAGTGGGTTGGTGCTGGTTGGCAGTAGATGGGGGAGGGTGGTGAGCCAGATGCGGGCTTGGCCACCCTTCCAGGGAATAAACAAGCAGGTGAAGGCTCTGAGTGGGGGTACGCACGAACCAAATGGGGCATGAAAGGAAAAGGGGAGTGCGTAGGGGAATGGAAACGAAATAAGGGTTTGAAGGGGAAGGATGAGCGAGGCAGATGTTAAAGGGAGGGCGTTAATAAAGTTACGGTTTACGTTATAAAAGTTAAGGTTATTTTGCTTATGCAACCCTGTCCTAATAAATGACCTTTTACACTAAGAATACAGCTGTCACTGAGTTATTTCCCGATGAGGGGGCCCGCGGGAAGCATAGAGCAACGCTCTAGTCTTCCCCGCGGGACGGTTCGGGGAAAGGAAGTGACGGCGGGACCGGGGATTGGGAGTAAGGTAAGTGGGGGTGGGTCTTAGGGGTGGGAATAAAAAGGGGTGGGGGTGGAGGGACCGGCCTCTTTCCGCGCGGACCCATCGTGCGGATAGTTTGGCCTCCCACCCACCCGGCAATTGGAAGAAGAGTTTTGAAGGATGGAAGTTAGAGGTAGGGCAAAAAAGGGGGGAGGTTTACTTGTCAGTTAGGGCAGGTTGCAGCAGAGAGCGAGCAGTAGATGGGGGAGGGTGGTGAGCCAGATGCGGGCTTGGCCACCCTTCCAGGGAATAAACAAGCAGGTGAAGGCTCTGAGTGGGGGTACGCACGAACCAAATGGGGCATGAAAGGAAAAGGGGAGTGCGTAGGGGAATGGAAACGAAATAAGGGTTTGAAGGGGAAGGATGAGCGAGGCAGATGTTAAAGGGAGGGCGTTAATAAAGTTACGGTTTACGTTATAAAAGTTAAGGTTATTTTGCTTATGCAACCCTGTCCTAATAAATGACCTTTTACACTAAGAATACAGCTGTCACTGAGTTATTTCCCGATGAGTAGAAATGATGTTTATTTTTTTTTAATGAATTTCTAAACACTGTGCGACGACACTGACAGCAAAATATGCTGTTTTGAGGAGGTTGCTGTGTGTATATTTATGAGATCTGTTCCAATGGGAGCCAAAACAACCAGGTGTATAAACACAACAGAAACAATTTCAAGTAAATGGGCCTCGCCACTGCCGCCCACCTGCCTGGTTTGTGGTGGGTTCTAAGTCTGTGGTTTCTACCCGTTAAAGCAATGGGCCACTGAATGACACGTTACAGTAGATATATTTTCGACGCCTCGTCACGCATAGTAAGCGCTATAGAAATACTATACTATACTTGTATGTTTGCCAAATTAGATCAAATTCACAATCAGAAATCAATAGTTTGTAAAAGAAAGAAGAGCTACCTTGTTTTTAAGTGCTTCAAACTGTTATGCAGCGGAGGAAGGAGCTTTCACGCAGGCCGTGAATTTTCAAGTAATAAAGTAATATTTTGAAAATGTTAACCTTACCTCCTGCGTCACTAACGGCTTGTAATCTGTCCACATCTTCAGTGCTGCCTGTGCCTGCACAGGCAGTATTTAGACCTATATTTTGGGTGACATTGGTGGTTATCCTAAATGAATGGATACTTTTTTCTTGGTTTTAGCGTCATTTTATTAAATCTTCTAGCGTCAGCATGACCCGACTGATAAAGTGTGGAATGTAGCACCGAATTATATGTCACTGAACTTTACACAGCAAAAGCACGACTGAACCTGGAAGGTGGGGGGCACCTCTGAATCAACATGCACCAGGACTGATCCTTTCATCCCTTTCTTAAGAGTTCACTTTGTAGTCACCCATTTGTTTCCTGTCCTCTTTCTACTCGAGTGATTTAGTAAAAGGCTCGCGCTTCTCATCGTGACTGTCGGTCTGTCCCGTCCATGAAATGCTTGATGAGGAGTAGGCAGGAGGGTTGGGTGGATGGGAAGGAACGGGATGGTTTCCTGGTTCTGTGTATAATACCCCTGGATGCATGAATGAGTAATGTATGCCAGGGGCGGGCATGGGTAGTTCCAGCCTATGATAGAAACAAACAGTGAGAACATCAGTGGGACTTGTTACAGGTTATCAGAGCTACGAGCGAGCAGATGCTCCAGAGCCCAAGTAGCTCGCCGTGATCGTATAGTGGTTAGTACTCTGCGTTGTGGCCGCAGCAACCTCGGTTCGAATCCGAGTCACGGCATTGCGGGTGGCAATGTCACGGCAGTTGGGTGAGGTTTTTAAAACACACCTTAAAAGTATCTGGAGGGTAAGGGGTGATGTTTTGAAACCGTTAGAGGTGCTTGTGAATTAGGGAATACATATTTCGATATTATTTGAGCAGGCATGCCAGGTTTTTAGATCCCTGTTTTACTAGCTTGGGGAGATAATCACAGACATCACCTACAACAGACAGCGATGAACTGAACGGTTAAAGTAGAGACAAAGACTGTTTACGGCAGAAAGAAGGAGGTCTTCTTACACTGACAATTCCAAATCTCAGCTGTGACATAAACCTAAAACACAAGTAGCTTTTAAGTGTTCGCTGGAAGAACCCACTTTTGCTAAGGTTCCAATACACCCCCTGCGTAGTAAGGCTTCTTTTAGCTGAGCTGAGATTCACAAGCTAAGGTTCTCTCGATTAAACTGCATTTAAATAAACAAATGCATCCAATGCAAGTAATCAGCTGGAGAGAAGAGAAAATTATTAAAACTTGCAGTGGGTTTCATTTCGAGACAACCAACGTGGTGACAGAAATTGAAAACACTATACCTAACCACTGGATAAACAGAGATCGGTGGAGACAGTTTATCTGCATGAATACATAATTTCCACATCATCAGCAAGTAAACTGGTCGGAGTGTTTCAAACTGAGCGGAAGAGGTAATTCCTTCCTTTTCGTGAATAATGTCTACCGCTGCTATCCACACAAATTGTTTACATAACAGATTGTTCTCGCCATGTTTACCTGTTTAAACTGCTTCTTTATGGCGGTTCTATTCTTGTCAACCTCAGATATACTACGATGACAGACACACCTGTGGTTTGTGGTTCACTTTTAAAGGATGTTCAGGCAGACATGAAGCGTGCGAAGCATTGGTGGTTCAGTGGTAGAATTCTCGCCTGCCACGCGGGAGGCCCGGGTTCGGTTCCTGCCCAATGCAGCAGTTTTCAATTTTATTTCGCCTTTTTGAAGTATTATAAACTGGAGCTGAGTACAGCCTTGAGCTAAATAATTGCGACACAGGCAATAAATATATTCATTTTATATTGATTTTAAAAGGGAGAAGTCCAGCAAATCAATTGATGACAGCAAATGTAGGAGCTCCTTCCACACCAATATAGATAATTACTTCTACAGTTGATGCCACCTCTCGATGTTGGTGTGTACTAATACTTTCACGCTGCAGCGCCCTCTCTGGCTCCTCGGTGCTTCAACTGTTTTCCTAAGGATGTGACTGTACGTATTTTTAGGTCGAGCATTCAAAGACTCTTGTATATACTTTAGTATCTACTTCTATACTTGTTTGTGGGGTCTCTACTTTTTCATTGGTTTGTTTCAGTGTCCTTAAAAAATCCTTGCTTGCTAGTGGTCAATCCTTGCTCTTTGTCCCACCTTTTCCACAGTTGTACACTCCCCTGGAGCATGGCCCTAGTACTTGTACCCTTCCACTTGTGCCTATGAAGCATGTGCTTAGGGATTACTTTGTTCAAAGGCTAATAGCATTTGACCAGAGCGCTGGATGCTTCAGTGGCCCCAGTCTGTTTCTGTTAACAGGACTCTAGTCTATTACTTACTTTTCATCTGCAGTGATGTGTGACTTTGTTTATTCCATTCATTACTCTCCCTCGCACATTTTCTGTTCTTGCATTACAAATGCTTGTTCCTTTTGTCTGTCTCTGCAAGCTCTCAGCAGCGCTTTGAACCGGCTGCTTATGTCAACTGTTTTACTTTTTATTTTCAGTTTGTGGCAAGAAAACGCTAATAGCTGAAACTCGTGCGAACACAAGAGCTATTGCAGTTCAAATGCTTGTTTTGTGTTTGTGTGGAAATAAAAGTCCAGTCAGTAATTTACAACGCTATGAGCTCTAACTCGAGCAAACACGAGACTATTGCATTCCAAATGCTTGTTTTTAAAGCATTTAGAGTGCACTTGTTATGTTTCTTCTCGTGTTTAATGGCGCCATTTTTGTTTAAATACCCTTGCATGGCTTATTTAAAAGCTTGTTTACAGCTTGTAGATGATTTAATGTATTTGAGGAGAAAGCTGTGAAACGTAACACATGGTGTTTTATATTCGCTGTTTTCCATTTACTGAGGTTGGCATGATGGATTCAGCTCCTTTCTTATCTTTCACTCACATACGTACGGGTGTTTTTTACAGCTTGAGACGATAGTGCCTTTTAGGATACAGCTTTTAAACGGAACAAACGCAGGCAGTTGTTTTTATTGAGGTGCAGTTCTTTTTAGCTGATGTTTTAATAAAACGTATGGTATTCACAGGGTTAAGTAATAAGCAGATTTGTGTTCAGAAGCGGGCGGGTGTCGGGCTAATAACCAGTGTATCATTGGATTTTGTAAGATTATGTTTGAATAAATGCTTACCTGCTCGCTGCACATTTAAACTAGGTTTAAAATGAAAGCCTAGTATTTATTTGTATCTTACAGAGTGCTTCATTGTCGTTTCTTCGAGTCTGTATAGCGCTTGCGCTCATGCTTTGTATTTACAAACAACAGAAATGTTGCTCCTAAGCGTGATAGTAATCTTTATGGGTATGTTAATGTCTTTCTTTTAAGTCATGAAGCACCCCGCTTTCACAACAATACCTCAAGGATTATTTCTTTTTTGGCCATTTGTGACTGCATCCTGGCGCCGGGTTCTTGCGAAAGGTGTGATTCCATGCATTTGTTTGGAAGGGCTAAAGGTTGCCTAAAGCCTAAAAATTACACTCTAGTGCTTTGAAAACGCTCGTAATAAATGTTTATTTACATTTTCATTTCAAACAGACTTTGGGTATCAACTGTAACCGGTAGAACATTTTGTGTATACTTAGCTGGCCATTTGATTTTAATAAAATGTTGTAAAAATAAGCGTGCACAGCTGTTTCACGTGCTGAAGTGATTTTTTTTTGGAGATAAATAGTTGGCAAATGCAAATTATTTTTAGAAAACAAATATATGTTCACAGCTAACATTAATGCAAATTGTGCTTTTTAAGGAATAGCGATTTTACTTTTGTGGACACGATATTTTACATGTGCGAGTTGTGGCAGAATGGTTTATATTTACATTGCATAAGGACTAATATTTATTTAATTCTAAAACATACATATTTTGGGATTAAAGACAGGTAACAAAATATCAGCTAAAGCAATACACACAGTGCTTAATTTGTAAATAAAAAGGTGCCGTGCCCAAAGCCCTCCTCTTAAACATGTGGCTGCTGCAATTAAATGTGTGAACACGGAATACTGATGCAGCGTAATCTTGAAACCATCTCGGGCCTCTTCAGTCCATTTAAAGAACACTCTCTGCCCCTTCAGCTCTCTCCGGTTACTTTCTTCTGTTGTGACACTTTTTTCGTTTTTCTCTTCCTCCGTCTTTCTCATATGTGACTTTTGCTCACAGTAAATGCTTAAGGCAGAAAAATAAGCACCAGCCCTCAAAAATAAGTGCAGGTGCTCCGCACCGGAAACAGCAAGAACAAATTAAGCACTACATACATCTGCATTTTTTAATGAAGAAATTAAAGATATTTTATGTGCGGTTAAATAATTGTTTCTGGCGCTGCTCGCTGTGACTCCATCTTGGCGCCAGGTTGTTACAAAAGCTGCGATTCCACGCATTCCTTTTGAAGGGCTAAAGGCTACCTAAAACCTAGAAATTACACTCCTAGGCTTTGAAAATACTCGCGACAAATACACCTGCAAATATGTTTATTGTGTGTTTATTGTAAATAATAAGGTAAAAACATTGCTTAGAAATACCAAAGAAGTTACTTAACAACAAAACTAGAAAAATAAAACATTTAACAAAAAGCAAGACTTTTTTATTTAATAATACACCATACACACTGCACCACACACCAACAAAGATTAAAAATAAACATGCATAAATAACATTAGAATTGAATATGTTCATACTAATACACAACAGTAATAAAAAAAACATGCCGTCACATCCAAAGGCGAGACCTATTGGCTATGCCAATGCTTGTTTTGTAGTTAAAGTCAAAGTTATAGATTTGTTTAAAAATCCTGTCACTCCCTGGTTCTGCGTAGACAAATCGTAGAAGAGTCCAGAGCTTGAATTTCTCACGGATCCCACTATTAGGCAGCAAAAGGTTGAACTGTCGGCTTTAGGGCAGTCCGATGGTTGCCACCGCACCGGGGACCTGGCCAGACAGATGAAATTTGACATAATGAAGCAAGATAAAGCAGCCTGGAGAGCTCTTTGTTTGCTCTGCTTTTTTGAGGGGCTAATAACTACAGATGATGATTCTGGTGGCAAATGCACTTAATGCAAAAATGTATGATTTATCTGGTCACAAATATTACTTACCATACAGTATCCCAGTGGGCTAACATTTCCGCTGCAAGACACAAAATGTACCATGCAGGCTACAAATTTGTGTTTTGTGTGGATAGGTGATTGTGTTACTGCTTTTGTCACACACAGAGGTCCTTTTGTTATCCGGAGTTCATAAGTCACAATCCTTCTCATATAGTGCCTTGAGCTAGGCACTAGCATCAGATCACTGCATGCAAATTGCAAGGCATAGGTTTAGAATATTATTGTTTTTCTCAATTGTACTTTACAGTATTCTTATGGTGCTAAAAGGGTTCAGTTGGCTAGCAATACGATTCTATTAATATGACGCCCCCAATGGTGTTACATTCCACATCCTGAGTTTATGAGGCAGAATTACTACCACTCTGTGCCTGGTTAGCATAACAGAGGTGAGGCAAACCTGGTGCAAAGTGCACATCATAAATTGCGTTGGAAAGTAACCCTAAAGTAACATATAGTATCACTATATGCTACTTTGTGCCAAAGAAGCGAACCATGGGTGGTACATGGATGTTTCATGGACCCAAAAATAGGATTCTAATGCTAACTGCAATCTCTAACCAGTATCTATTAACTTTGGTATAAAGGGATTTGTATCCAAAAATTATGCCTCCTTCAGGAAGGCGTAAAGTTGGGAAAAACATTTATTATCTACAAACCTTACCAACTTTGTATGTGAGTTTTACATTGTAGCGCACTTGCAGACTGTTAAACATTGTTGTTGCATAAAAGTTTGTGCTGGAAGGTTACTCTTGCAGTATAAAACCTAAGCTTGACATCACACACACACCCTTGCATTATGGTACATGGGTGTGTGCACTGGCAGAAGGCAGCCTATGGTCCGGCAGCACTAGACAGTAGAGCAACAGCACTATATCTCAATAAACCCGGAGGTGTCTAGGCCTGGGCAAAAATTTAATTATGCGTAGTAATCGCTGTAATTTTGGTAATCCCACGTTACTCTTTGATGCCAAATTACATATAGTGATGTGATTATATTCATTTGCATAATTAAGAGTAATTTGGAGGAAAAGGTCCAACAGTAAGAGCACATTCAGCAAGTGCGAGCTGCTGTTTGTAATACTGTTTATGTTCTGTTGCGTTTAGCTTTATCTTCTTTGCATAAAATGAATCCCTTTGTCCATTTTGGATGCAAGAGTGCATTTTGCACCTAGAGCCTATTGCTAAAGTCCAGGAGTAGGTTGAGGGAAAATCCTACAGCAAGTGCATATTTGGATAGTGAGAGCAGCTCCTCACGCTCACTATTCATGTTCTGTTGCATCTAGGGCAAATTCTAAGCTATTTCGTAGTGCAAAATGCTTCCTAATGTCCATTTTGGATCCAAGGGGATTGTTTTACACTAAGAAAATAGTGCTAAATATAGAATTACTCTTTGTGCGTTAGTCTGTGTAATCTCACAGAATTTGTGGGTAATTCTGTGTGATTACACTACACGGAATTCCATGGTATGCCCACTGCTAATGCTGTTGTGCTCTCTTCTAGCCACACAACACAGTGCACCACAGAAACTGTATTTGCTGCGCTGCATAGGAACATAACAAATCTACCCCTTAATTTCTCCAGACAAAGCGCTGTTAACATTAGGTGGTCATTATGAGCCTGGCAATCACTTGACTGCCAGACTCACGGTGGCGTTGGACCGCCGCCAATGCGGTGGTGTGAGGACTACATTATGACCACAGCGGTCATTCCACGATTGGACCCTTTTGGATTACAACCTCGTTCTCCGCCAGCAATTTCATTGCGGTAACACGCTATGAAAAGGCTGGCGGAGAATGGGTGCAAGGGACCCCAGAGGGCCTTGCAATGCCCATGCACTTGGCAGGTCCCCCTGGCCAGCAGACAGTGAACATTGCAGGGGTGCTGGTGCACCCTGCATCCTCAGCATTGTCGTCTGCTCGATTACGAGCTTGAGACAATGCTGTCGGGTGTTTCCTGATAGGTCAGCAGGCAGATACTCAGGTTTCTGCCCGCCGACCTAGCGGGAAACGCTTAATAGGCCTGGCGGGAGGTAGCCAGTATGGCAGCAACCTCCCCGTTGGAAGTTTCCAAACAGCCTAAACCGTCCACCAAACTCGTAATCAGGCCCATAATGTTTACCAGCATGATTGACATGTGACTCACAAACCTTGTAGACCTCATTGTCATAAGTGACATTTCCTATAAATTGATTTATGCACTTGTATAGCTCATTTCATCTGTGTTATATAAAGCGCTCTGATGCCCCACATTGGGATGGGTAGAGCTATAATATAGATACATGTGAGAAAGGGGCTAAAGAGAGATGAAGGACATCTTTGCAGGGTGGTAGTGGTGGAATCTGTGACAAAGGGGGTTCCAAACAAAGATTGTCATACTGGGCACCACCAATGCTAAAGCCAACTCTGCCTAGTATCCTAAATAGGTCTAACACTTAAACCCACCCCTCCTCACCCTTTAGCTATCCCATGCCACTTAGTCCTGTGGCCTGTCCCACTCAGATGAAGCTAGCTGTTTGAGAGGAGTTTGGGAGAGGGGTAAGAGGGGGATTAGTTCTTCCATTTGCTTCTCAGGCTCCGCCCCACTGACCACCACTGTTAGATAACATAATTTTCTCTCATAGTATCTGTGTGTAGGTCTCCTATGTTCCATTCTCTTTAATTCTTATTCCTTTGATCACCCCTAGCTGTCTCTGCATTTTATATCTTCCTCTCCTGGTTCCTTTCTCAGTTTATGCCCTCGTTGTGTCTCACTCTCTTCCTTGGTCCTTTTACGTGCCCACTTTCTGTGTGGTTGTTTTTTTCTGTCTCTCAGATTATATTTGTATTTGCGTCTTACTGTCTCTCTCTCTTTTCCTCTCCCCTCTTGGAACAATGCCCCCTCCACTGGCTAATTTAGTAAAGGCTTTGGGGCTGATTACGAGCTCTACAATCTTGGGACCGCCGTACTGTCTCTGGCTGTCCGACCGCCGTCTCCTTCGTGGTCCGACCGCTAATTACGGTACGTGCGGTCCACTGCCAACATTGGAGCTACTGCAACAGCGGCGGTAGGGACAGCTTATGTATTATGACCTGCCTTTACACTGAAATTTTCATGGCAGGGACATGCCATGAAAAGGTGGGCAGAATGGCAGGTAAAGGGCCTCAAAAAAGGGCCACAAGGCAAATAAGCCCAAGTGGTTTGTGACCGGGACCCATGATGTTCCCTCCTGATGACAGCAATGTCGATGGGCAGCCTGTTTGCCATGCACGACATGGTGCATGGAAACAGTGCACCCGACTTGCTGGAGGTTCAGCAGTGTAGCTGGCAGTGGCTTGAGGCTCTGTCCATGCTGCTGCATTGACTGCGCCGCCGACACACCGCCAGCCGCACAGGAATGTCATAATGCGGCAGTCAGGATGCCACCGGCTTGGCGACGTTCTCCTGCCACTGCCGCAGTGGTCTGGCGGTCCGACCGCCAAACTCATAATCAGGCCCATTGTCATTATCACAACTCTACTTGTTAAATGTTGTAGCTACAAAAAGGTAAGCTGACAACAGACACAACCTTTGTCTTGTAAGTGGAACATTTCAGGATATCAGCATTTCCCGGTGTGGCGACTGAAACAGGGAAACAGTATGGGAGCATGGGCCATAAAAAAAGATTGTCTCTAAGTGAGGGACCATTTACATCGGGAGACTTGGGGGAGCGCTGGATGGAAGGAATTTGTGGCTCCTCTCTGGATCCAGAACATTCTGCCACCGAAATGAGAGGAAAAATGTTTTTGTTGGCCAAATGTTGAGGTTTGCAAAGGATTCTGGGTAACATACGTGGTCAGAGCCCCACAAGTCACCCCATCCTGGATTCCCCTAGGTGTCTAGTTTTCAAAACTGTGCAGGTTTGCTAGGTTTCCCTAGGTGCCGGCTAAGCTAGGGGCCAAAATCCACATCTAGGCACTTCGCAAAAAACAGCTCTCTTTTCTTTGTGAAAATGTGATGTGTCCACGTTGTGTTTTGGGGCATTTCCTGTTGCGGGCGCTAGGCCTACCCCCACAAGTGAGGTACCATTTTTATCAGGAGACTTGGGGGAACGCTGTGTGGAAGGAAATATGTGGCTCCTCTCAAATTCCAGAACTTTCTGTCACCGAAATGAGAGGATAGGTGTTTTTTTGGCCACATTTTTGCAGGGTGGTAGTGAGGGAATCTGTGATGAAGGAGGTCATGTGGGGTCCCCAACAAAGACTGTCGTACTGGGCACCAGCAATGCTAAAGCCAACTCTGCCTATTACCCTAGATAGATCTAACATTTAAACCCACCCCTCCTCACCCTTTAGCTTTCTCATACCACGTATTCCTGTGGCATGTGCCACACATATGAAGCTAGCAGGTTGAAAGGAGGTTGGAGGAGGTGTAAGAGGGGGACTGGCTCTTCCATTTGCTCCGCCACACTGACCACCACTGTTAGATAACATCATCCTTTTCTCAGTTTATGCCAAGGGTTATGTCTCACTCTCTTCCTCGGCATGCCCATTTTCTGTATGGTTGTTTTTTTCTGTCTCTCAGATTTTATTTACATTTGAGTGTTACTGTCCCTCTCTCTCTCACCTTCTTGAAACAATGCCCTCTCCACTCTCTGATTCAGTAAAGACATTGGGGCTGATTACGAGTTCAGTGGTCTTGGGACCGCCATACCTTCTTTGGCAGTCCGACCGCCCAATTATGATCTTTGAGGTCGGACTGCCACAAGACTACCACCGCCACCACCAACATTGGAGCTACTGTGACAGCGGCTGTAGGGGCAGCAGTAGTCTATGTTAGCAGTGCCAGCATTGGCACAGCCATGTGTATTATGACCAGCCTTTCCGCAGACATTTTCGAGGACACTCCCATGAAAAGATCGGCCGAAAGGCTGTTAAAGGGCTTCACATAAGGGCCCAAAGGCCCATGTTGTTCCCCCTGTTGCCGGCAATGTTGATGTGCACACTGTTTGCCATGCATGACATGGTGCATGGAAAAAGTGCACCCGACTCGCTTGAAGTGCAGCAGTGTAGCTGGCATTGGCTTTAGGCTCTGGCCATGCCACCACCTGGACTGCGCTGCTGACACACCACCAGCCCCGCAGGAGTGTCATAATGCGGCGGTCAGGATGCCACTGGCTTGACGACGTCCTCCTGACCACTTCCGCAGTGGTCTGGCAATCCGCCAAACTCATAATCAGGCCCATTGTCATTATCACTACTCAACTTGTTAAATGTTGTAGCTACAAAGAGGTAATCTGGCAACAGACACAACCTTTGTCTTGTAAATGGAACACTTCAGGATATCAGTGTTTCCTGTTGTGGTGACTGAAACAGGGAAACAATAGGGAAGATGGTATACACAAAAATGATTGTCCCTAAGTTCCTCCTACTCATTCCAGTCGTAACCTTTTAGGTGATCTCCACCTCATATGTGACAAAGAGCAAGAAGTACAAACCAAAACTCCACACACTTTATGGGTACAATAAATACAAATTTCCTGTTTTTTTCTCATGTCTCATCACTGAGCTAGGACAGAAAGCAGGGATTCCTACTGGTCTCAGATCTACAAAGTCATGCTGGGATCTCTCTGTGACGGGCACATGGGGAGAGGGTTATGCAACTACATTTTTTATGAACTGGGATGAGAATTGTGTCTTCGTTTTAAAAAGTTTGCGCTATTGTGGAGGACTTTGCCATATGTGATAGAAAGAGAGAGAGAATATTGGTGTGTGGGGAGGATTCAGCTCTCTCCTACACAAAGAGATGGTCTAAGATGATAATTATTCCTCAGCGAGGTAAAATTTATTGTCTTGACTTATTGTTGGTGGAAGAGCATTGCCCATTAGTTTGCTCACTTCTGTTCTGTTTCAAGTGCATCAGTTTGCATATTCTACTTTTATAAGTACGCATATTATTGGGCTATCCTGAGCATGTGCATACTTTTCTTTTATAGATACATGTTTCCTAGCAATAAAAGAAACATGTTGTTGTTGGTTTCTTGTTACTTTATTGCTGAGCACTGGCAGAGAGGTTGCTGTTGTTTTAGCTGTGGTAAGGATTGGAGAGCTTGCAAAACCAGCATTGGCAAAGCTACTAAGTCTCACCTATGCAAGACTTATTGGCTTTGCCAATGCTTTTTAGCCATGTTGTACACCAGCCTAGCTGCTGTTCAGCATAGCTAAAAGTTAGTGGCGTAGAGGAAAGTGGTGTGGAGTGTTGTAGAGTGGAAAGTTGAAGAGTGGAGTAAAGTGTTGTAAGTGGAGTGTCAGAGAGTGTTGTGTATTGGAGTTGTGTAGAGTGGCATACACTGGAGGGGCATAGCGTAGATTGGATCAAGTGTAGAGAGCATTGGCATAGTGTTGCAGAGTATAATTGTGTAGAGTGCAGTGGCATTGAGTACGGTGGCATTGAATTTAGTGGCATAAAATGCAACATTGTAGAATGCACTGGCAATGAATAGAGTGGTGCATAGTAGAGTGCAGTGGAGAGGCGAAGAGTGGAGCGATGCAGCATGGAGTGGAGCAGGGAGAGATGCACAGAGTGGAGTAGGGTATAGAGGCATAGAGTACAGTGGCATAAAGTAGAGTGGCGTAGAGTAGAGTGGCATGGCATAAAATGACATAGATTTGAGTGGAGCAGAAGGCAGTGGCGCAAAGTAGAGTGGCATAAAGTGCAGTGGCTTAGAGTGCAGAGTAGATTTAAGTGGCATAAAATGCAGTGGCATAGAATGATGCAGAGTAGAGTAGGATGGAGTGGTGAAGACTAGAATATAGTGCCGTTGTTATGCGGTTCCTTATTGGTAATAGGACTGCATGTTTAGGATGGCAGAACAGTAAAGTTTGGGAGGCTGAGTCTGTTCATGCAGTTAGTAACTGCTGGCCTAACTCCTGACTAGCTCACAGTACCTAATCCAAACCTCCAAACGCTTTGGGTTAAAAGGTGATTATGGTAACCTGATAACCTGAACATGGTACTCCAACTCCCCAGGAAAGCCATGGAAACAGGTCATACCACTTTTGTATGGTTACTCATGCATACCAAGGAAAGATAAAAAGATGAGAGATACGTTTTTAATAAATTTATTGAAACAGTCGCAATCTAGCATATAAAGAGTGAGCTGCAATAATTAGGCAGACGAAAAAAAGCAAGGTAATCAGCATTACAAACATGGTAAAGGAGATGAACAATCCAACCATGATGTATGTGGTTCTGGAGTTACTATTGGCTCCTACCTAACCTTATGTCTACTCTGACATCATAGTGATTGTAACCGTCTGATTGTCCCAATCAAAGGGATCAGCCCCCGCCCCATACCCGGAAACAGTGTCAGGAATCAGCCTGTGATGTAGATGGCAGTCCTCTCAGGAAGCTGGCAGATCAGCACCAGCTGAGCTGCAAGTCACATACCGCGCGTTCCGTGATAGTTGTGGCCGGGATGCCCTCTGCCCTCCTTGCATCAGAGCACCGTTTATATATTAAACCATACCACATTGGAAATATACTTCTAATGCAATGCTGTGTCTAGGTGATAAAAGCTGTCTCCTGAACGGACAACACAAGCTAGCATATTGCGTACCGCATTCCATAGTCTTGGAGAGAGAGTACTGAATATCAGTTGCGCAAAGGCTAGCTACACTAGCAGCACATTCCTTGCTTTCCTAGAATAAAAGCAACCTGATAAAAATGTGTAAAAGCCATTGCTAAAAGGCAGCATTATTAAAAGGAATAAAATATGAATATACATCAACTAGAAAACTAAGCTAAAACACGGGTGACCAACCTTAGTCTTAGAGATCCTCACGACACCCTAGAGTGCAGTGGCATGAAGTGCAGTGGCATACATTGGAGCAGCTTGGATTGGAGTAGTGCAGAGTAGAGTGGCGTGGAGTTTAGTGGTAGAAAGTGCAGTGTTGCAGAGTAGAGTGTCAGAGTGTAGTGGTATAGGGTGAAGTAGAGTGGTATTGAGAGCAGTGGCATTGAATACAGTAATGCAGAGCAGAGTGCAGTGGTGTAGAGTGCAGCAACATAGAATGCAGCTCTGTAGAGTGCATTGGCTTAGAGTGCAGTGGTTGAGAGTAGAGTGGTGTAGAGTGCGGTGGCATAGAATGGAGCGGGCAGAGTGGAGTAGAGTGGCGTATAGTGCAGTGGAATAGAGTAGATTCTTTCAGACTAGAATGAAATGGTGTCGAGTGGAGTGGTGCAGGGTAGAGCATAGTGGTGTAGAGTGGTACAGAGTGTGATGGCGCATGGTAAAGTGGTGGAGAATGCAGTGGCATAGAGTGCAGAGTAGATTACAGTGGCATGCAGTGGATTGAAGTAGAGTGCAGGCACATAGAGTTGAGTGTTACCGAGTAAAGTGCATTGGTGAAGAGTGTATTGGCATAGAGTGCAGTGGCGTAGAGTGCAGTGTTACAGAGTGGTGTAGAGTACAATGGCATGGATTGGAGATGTGCAGAGTAGATTGGTCTAGACTGGAGTGCTATAGAGTGCAGTGGTGTAGAGTAGAGTGGTGAAGAGTATAGTTGGCATTGTGTTGAGTGGTACAGGGTAGATTAGAGAGCTAGAGCATGAAGTGGTGTAGAGTGCAGTGATGTAGAGTGGAGCGGTGCACAGTGCAGTGGCGTGGAGTGGTGTAAAATGGAACGCTGCAGAGCAGAGTGAAGTGATGTGGAAGGCACAGGCAAAACTGCCCAAATTCTAAATGTGTTTACAACTAATATCCATGGGTAGTGATGTGCTTTCAAAATTCTAACATTGCAGCAGCGCAGTAATATTACTGCAAATAATCTCTGTGACAAATTACCATTTCTCATATGTGAGGTCCTGCTTTGATTTAAAAGAACCTTTTTTTAGGGATTTTGCATGAAACATAAACACATTTCTCTGCAAAATGTCTGTAATAGACTCTCACACACCACCCACATTAAAAATAAATTCAAAGAAAACAGTATTTAAAACAATCTGATTAAGAATTACTCAAGGTCATCAGGGCAAAACTCCCTGCAGAACAGAGCTGGCTCTATCAGGGGTCCCCCTAGAAGGTTAGGGCCCTGGGCCAGTGTCAACTTTGCCCAGGCCTTAAAACATCTCTGTGCAGTGATTAATGTGTAAATAAAAACGTGCAGGTGCCAAAAAGCTCTTCTTTGAATCTTGCGGCTGCTGCAATTAAATGTGCTTCCACTGAATGCGGAGGCAGCTAATCCTAAAGCCATCTCAGGCCTCTTTGGTCCATTTACAGCCACTCCCTGCCCCTTTCGCTCACTCTTGCAGCTTTCTGCTTTTTCCATTTGTGACGCTTTTTTCTCTTCCTCCCCCTTTCCCATATATGGCTTTTGCTGGCAGTAAATACCTGATGCAGAAAACTAAGTGCCAACCCCCAAAAATAACTGCCAGTGCCCCACACTGGAAACCACCTGCTCAAATTAAGCACTGTCTATGTGTGCATCGGTAGCTGAGTTTTTGAACAAATAGGCTAAAAAACGGAGCAGCACAACTCTTAATCTCTTGAAAAGAAAAAAGATAATGAACGTATGAAGGCAGTCTAGGTTTAAATGTCTTCTTCTAAGACTGAAAAGTATACTTGACTTTCCCCAAAATGAATAACCTGTCACCGTTTAAAACAAACATTGGCAAAGCCAATAGGTTTTGCCTATGCAAAATCTATTGGTTGTGTCATTTTTTTTGTAGATGTTGCACAGCAGTTGAGCTTGTGTGCAACATGGCTTAAAGGAAAACAAATACTATGGAGCAGTCAATGCTGGCTACCTCATAGCGCTCTGTCTTTTGCTTGGAACCATGTTGCATAGAAGCTCAACTGCTGCACAACAGGTAAAAGAAACATTGACAAAGGCTATAGATTAGGCACAGGCGAAACCTACTGGCTTTGCCAATGCTTGTTCCTCTATTAAGGCTTACGGTACAAGACAGAGCAGCTGCACACTCAGGGCCAGATTTAAAAAAAGTGTCACTTTACACAGAGCAGCACCACTTTTCTTGCTCTCCTCAGCGCCCCCCTAACGCCACCATGTGTGTGCCGTATTTAAAATACAGTGCGCCATGAAGCGGGGCAAAGGGCAATAGTGTCAACATTTTTGATGCTATTGCTGTACTTTTCAGGGTTAGTGCCAAAATTGTTTGTGCTAACCCTGAACAATACATAGGGGCCCATTGTAACCAATGGAGTATCCCCTTTTAACGCCTGCTCTGCGCAGGGGTTTAAAATGCCAAAACAAAATACCGCAAAGAAATCTTTTAGATTTCTTTTCACCAATTTTTTGCTGCTCCCCCCCCCCCCCAACAGAGGAATGCCATCCTAGCATACATTATGCCTGGTGCAGGCATAATGTGGCGCAAGGGGTTACAAAGTGGTGTAACTTTGTAAATCTGGAACAGCGATTTTGGCCTCGTCGGACTCATTAGCATAAAACAATTACGCTAATGTGGCACAAGGAGGCTCTAGGCCCTCTTAAATCAGGGCCTCATATCCTACATTTGCTACTCGTATAAAGACAAAAGCCTTTGCTAATCCTTACGACACTGATGTGCGGGACCTTAACTCGTACAAGGTCAGATCTGCAAGCTGTTCCATTAGCCCTCCTGAAGGATATGGGAAACCCCGTTCCCTGACTTTGATAAATACAAGCTGAAGAAAAAATACAAAGATAATATGCAACAAATGAGCACATATAAAGTAGACTAGCTAAATCCCAGAGCTACACAGCTCACACTAGTAGAGGCTGACTTCATTGCTATAATCTAATTCACACATTGAACCTCTTTCAGCACAAAAAAACAAGAGAGTTTTAACAAGTGCAAGGTCTGAAAAACATATAACACGCCAAAACTATAGCTAAAGTATGCACACTGGGGTTAATCTCATTGTCACAGGTGACAGCAAAGGAACCTTCCCTTGTCCATTTCTTTTATGTAGGAGATGAGTCTTGCAGGGCACAAACGGTCCTGCTTAAACTTGCAGAAGCCAGTGTGACACAAACAGAGAACCACTGCTCCCAAGAGTGAACATATAAGCGCTCCAGGGAATCTACAGCTGCAAGTAGGGTGTGAAGAGATAATCATATATTATGTGCTTTTGTGTTATTGCTTTCCATACATCACAAGTGTACCAATGTATTTTAAAATGAAACATAGATGCTGTTTCTCATTGACTTACAATGTCTTTTAGCCTCAGTTGTGCACTTTAAATTTCATGATTCTGCTACTATCAGAAGCCATTTTATTCAGAGTAGTACATTTGCACATAACTGCATAGCATAACCTCATTTTCAGAGTTGCCAATAAGAAGCAGAATTTTAGAACAATGAACACAGCATTGTATCCATGAATGATATATGATCCACAAGGACGTCTCACATTTCTCCCAGGAGAAGCTCGGGCGATCTGCTCATTATATAAGCTTTTGCTGAACGTTAGATGTTTCTGTCACTTGATTAGGCACTATAGACTTGTATTGAAAGAAAACATATATATATGTATAATACTATATTTCATGTATTTTAGCATTAGGCTACAACTGACCTTTTTCTAGTGAGAACTCTACTCAGCGGAAAAGGCAAATAGCCCAGTTGTTCAGAGGTGGTTTCCTCAGAGTGACCTGCTAGCTGGTGCTCATGAGTCCTGCTGACTAGGCAGCCCTTTCAGATCACCTTGCAAACGAGCTTTCCTTGAATATGCCATCCAGTGTGGTATGCGTGATTCTTTATTTGGTGGAACAGGAAATGGACAGTCACCTTGACCACTATCCAGATAGAGACGCTATGATAAGTTAGTCACCATATCCAGGGTTGGACTGGCCTATAGGGCAATCAGGCACTACCCACAGGCTGGTCTGACAAGTCAGTGTGTGGGCCAGATTGTGGCTGTTTGTGGGCCTGTCTTATGGTATGGTGCACTAGTTTTTATTGTTAATTTCCCTGATATTAAACCAAACATTGTCTGTAGCAAGCTCAGGTCCATACAGATTTCCATACCTTGAAAAACACGTATACAGCATGTCTTAAATTCTGAACTGCCCCAATTCTCAACCATGGGACATTTTTTAGCTACCTAATTCATGCTGTAGTAACATAATATTAGTGATGCCAAACCACGGGGGCGTCAAAACTAGAAGTGGAGTTGTGAGAAATGACGGGAAATAGTCACAAGGAACGTAAGAGAAGAAGGGTAGGATGCTGAGAGGGTGCTTGGGGAAGAGGGGGAACAAAAAAACACGAAGAATGAGTCAAATGATGTTCATTTATTTAGAATAAATCTCTAAACAGTGTGCGACGACACTGACAGCAAAGTATGCTGTTTTGAGGAAGTTGCTGGGTGTATATTTATGAGATAGGGTTGGACTGGCCTATAGGGCAATCAGGCACTACCCACAGGCTGGTCTGACAAGTCAGTGTGTGGGCCAGATTTTGGCTGTTTGTGGGCCTGTTTCATGGTATGGTACACTAGTTTTCATTGTTAATTTCCCTGATATTAAACCAAACATTGTCTGTAGCAAGCTCAGATCCATACAGGTTTCCATACCTTGCAAAACACGTATACAGCATGTCTTAACAAGTTCTGAACTGCCCCAATTCTCAACCATGGGCCATTTTTTAGCTACCTAATTCATGCTACAGTAACATAATATTAGTGATGCCAAACCACGGGGACGTCAAAACTAGAAGTGGAGTTGTGAGAAATGGAGGAAAATAGTCACAAGGCACGTAAGAGAAGAAGGGTAGGATGCTGAGGGGGTGCTTAGGGAAGAGGGGGGACAACAAAACACGAAGAATGAGTCAAATGATGTTCATTTATTTGGAATAAATCTCTAAACAGTGTGCGACCACACTGACAGCAAAGTATGCTGTTTTGAGGAGGTTGCTCTGTGTATATTTATGAGATGGGTTCCAGTGGGAGCCAAAACAACCAGTTGTATAAACAGAACAGAAACAAGGCCACGTAAATAGGCCTCGCCACTGCCGCCCACCTGCCTGGTTTGTGGTGGGCTCTAAGTCTGTGGCTTCCACCTATTAAAGCAATGCGACACTGAATGACACGTTACTGTAGATATCCTTTTTATTTCCCTAATTAGACCTAATTCACAATTACAAATTAATAATTTTTAAATAAGAAAGTAGGGCTACCTTATATTTAAGTGTTTAGAATTGTAATGCAGATGAGGAAAGAGCTTTCACGAACGCCGTGAAGCTTTAAGAAATAAAATAATATTTTGACAAATGAAGAGTTTGTAATTTGAACTTCACCTTCTGGGTCACGGAACGGCATGTAAATCTTCAGTGCTGCCTGTGCCTGCACAGACATTATTTGCACTTATATTTTGGGTGACATTGGGCTTTATCCTAAGCAAATGGATATATCTTTCTTGGTTTTGGCGTTATTTTATGGATTTTATGGAGTCATCTAGCTTCGGAATGAGCAGACTGATGAAGTGTGGAATGTAACACCAAATGATAAGCGCTTGAACTTCATCCAGCAAAAACAGGTCTGAATCAACATGCACCAGGACTGAGCCCTTCATCCCTTTCTTAGAGGTTCACTTTCTAGTCACCCATTTGTTTCCTGTCCTCTTTCTACTCGAGTGATTTAGTAAAAGGCTCGCGCGTCTCCCCGTGACTGTCGGTCTGTCCCGTCCATGAAATGCTTGATGAGGAGTAGGCAGGAGGGTTGGGTGGATGGGAAGGAATGGGATGGTTTCCTGGTTCTGTGTATAATACCCCTGGATGCATGAATGAGTAATGCATGCCAGGGGCGGGCATGGGAAGCTCCAGCCTATGATAGATACAAACAGTGAGAACATCAGTAGGACTTGTCACAGGTTATCAGAGCTACGAGCGAGCAGATGCTCCAGAGCCCAAGTAGCTCGCCGTGATCGTATAGTGGTTAGTACTCTGCGTTGTGGCCGCAGCAACCTCGGTTCGAATCCGAGTCACGGCATTGCGGGTGGCAATGTCACGGCAGTTTGGTGAGGTTTTTAAATCACACCTTAAAAGTATCTGGAGGGTAAGGGTTGATAGTGTGCGTTTTGAAACCGTTAGAGGTGCTTGTGAATTAGGGAATACATATTTCGATATTATTTGAGCAGTCATGCCCCCTTTTTAGATCCTTGTTTTACTAGCTTGGGGAGAGAATCTGTTATGTAAACAATTTGTGTGGATAGCAGCGGTAGACATTATTCACGAAAAGGAAGGAATTACCTCTTCCGCTCAGTTTGAAATACACCGACCAGTTAACTTGCTGATGATGTGGAAATTATGTATTCATGCAGATAAACTGTCTCCACCGATCTCTGTTTATCCAGTGGTTAGGTGTAGTGTTTTCAATTGTCAGTGTAAGACGACCTCCTTCTTTCTGCCGAAAACAGTCTTTGTTTCTACTATAACCGTTCAGTTCATTGCTGTCTGTTGTAGGTGATGTCTGTGATTGTTCTCGCCATGTTTACCTGTTTGGCGGTTCTATTCTTGTCAACCTCAGATATACTAGGATGACAAACTCACCTCGTTTTTTTGGTGTTCACTTTTAAAGGATGTTCAGGCAGAAAGCAAAGCATGCGAAGCATTGGTGGTTCAGTGGTAGAATTCTCGCCTGCCACGCGGGAGGCCCGGGTTCGATTCCCGGCCAATGCAGCAGCTCTAAATTTTATTTCGCATTTTTGAAGTATTATAAACTGGAGCTGAATACAGCCTTGAGCTAAATAATTGCGACACAGGCAATAAATATATTCATTTTATATTGATTTTAAAAGGGAGCAGTCCAGCAAATGTAGGAGCACCTTCCACGCCAATATAGATAAATACTTCTACAGTTAATGCCACGTCTCGATGTTGGTGTGTACTAATACTTTCACGCTGCAGCACCCTCTCTGGCTCCTCTGTGCTTCAACTGTTTTCCTGAGGATGTGACTGGACGTATTTTTTTGTAGTTAAAGTCAAACTTATAGATTTGTTTAAAAATCCTGTCACTCCCTGGTTCTGCGTAGACAAATCGTAGAAGAGTCCAGAGCTTGAATTTCTCACAGATCCCACTATTAGGCAGCAAAAGGTTGAACTGTCGGCTTTAGGGCGGTGCGGCGGGTGCCACCGCACCGGGGACCTGGCTCAGACGGACGAAATTTGACATAATGAAGCAAGATAAAGCAGCCTGGAGAGCTCTTTGCCTGCTCTGCTTTTTTGAGGGACTAATATCTACAGATGATGATTCTGGTGGCAAATGCACATAATGCAAAAATGTATGATTTATCTGGTCACAAATATTACTCACCATAAAGTATCCCAGGGGGTTAACATTTCCGCTGCAAGACACAAAATGTACCATGCAGGCTACAAATTTGTGTTTTGTGTGGATAGGTGATTGTGTTACTGCTTTTGTCACACACAGAGGTCCTTTTGTTATCCGGAGTTCATAAGTCACAACCCTTCTCATATAGTGCCTTGAGCTAGGCACTAGCATCAGATCACTGCATGCAAATTGCAAGGCATAGGTTTAGAATATTATTGTTTTTCTCAATTTTATGGCAAGACCGGAGGCTCTTATTATGCTTCTCGATCTTGCTTTATTTTAAATAGCAGCAGTCAAGAAAACTACATTTCCCATGAGGCTAAAGGAACAGGCAGCCAATGGGAAAAGAAAACGTATCGGCATGACCACCAATAATAACACCGAACATACTATAAACACTATACTTGACTGCGACCAGCCCTCTTTCTTGCTGCTCGCAGTCAAGATAAGTGTTCTAAATTCTTTCATTCTATCTATATGTGCGTGTTAATCTCTATAATTCCTATTTAGTTGCATTTATTATCTATTGTATGCCGCTTTGCAGCCGCGCGGCCGTGTTTCTTCGTCTTTATTCATTTTAGTGCTCCCTCTCCTGCATACTTGCCCCCCCCCCCTTTTGCCCGCCTTCCGAGGAACGCGTGAACGTTCCATCGGCCATTTACTCAACACGACGCTTCACCGCGGCTCCGTCTCACCTCAGACGGCCGCGCTCAACGAAGATACAGCTTACTCACTCCCCAACCGGGTTGCTCCAGCGCCTGCTCTTCTTCTCCGAGTCCAACACTTTTGACCTGCCTCTTCACACCGGTAACGCCCCCGTGGGCGTGTTCTCCCCGTTTCTGTCTCCACTAGCTATTTTTTAACCCTTTTCCACCCAAATTACATCCAATATGACTGATAATTCCAATAATGACGATGATGTATTTAATCAAGACCTTGATAATTTTATTAACAATTCAGTGGCAAAAGCCATTAATAATTCAATGGGCAAAATTACAAAAAAACTTCAATCCTCTATACAGGATATGGTTTCCAAATCCTTAATGGCCTATTCTGCGGGGGAATACAGAAAAAGAAAAATTAAGGATGTGCCTGCCCATAAAGCCCCCAACACAGTCACCCCAGATGGCGCTAGCTCGACTGGTGAACCTTCTTCACCCCAGATTGAAGAGAAGTCTCCTCCAAGGCCTCCTTCTAAGGAGGGGAAACCCAAACTAAAATGTTCCGAAAAGACTAAACATGTTTTAGCTGCGCCACAAAAAAATATTATATCTCATATCTCTGAGACAGACGATGACCTGGGTGACTTAGATGATCCAGATGACGACACAGATATCTGGGGCTCCCAGTCTCAATCCTCCCCTCCCCCCAAGAAAACAAAATTTGATTTGACTACTAATCCTTTTACAGCCAAACAAATCCTGGACCCAGACGGCAATCCCATGTTTAACCCTTCTTTCCTCCACCACCCCAACTCTACCGAATGGTTACCCTCCTCTCACGTTGCCGACTATATTTCCTCCAGACTAAGACTTCCTCTAGACAAGCCCACTAGGTCCAAACTAAGATCTGAATGTCCCAGACCGTCTCTTTCCTCTAATATTACCTCTACCCCATCTATTGATCAATCCCTTCTTACCTTCTTTTCTAAATTTGGTAAAGACCCCCGTAAGGGTGTTGATAAAGCCTGGTGCAACATCCAGGACAAACTTTAAGATCTCGTAGGTCCTTTGGCCAGAATTTTCGATATGGCGGAATCAGCCAAAACCGAAAATATAGACATTGATCCCGCAGAACTGTCTTTGTGGATCCAAAGAGCCTTTTGCCTCCTTGGCAATGCCAATTCAGCCATCATTCACGAGAGACGGAAAGGTCTCCTACTTAAATTAGACCCTAAATTGGCCAATCTAGCTTTTATCAACCCCGGCATAAAGGCAAATGGTCTCCTCTTCGGGGATTCATTCATAAAAGACTTAGGGAAGTTTGTTTCCACTTTCGCCTCTATAGACAAGGCACAACAATCAATTAAAAAAGTGTTCCACCAACGGGTTTTTGGCAAGGCCGGTACAGGCAGGAGCCGCTTTACCGGCCGTTCCTTCCGATCACAAGGATCTAGAGGCTCCTACAATTCCTACAACTCCAATTACGACTCACAACCCTACAAACCTCAGTTCTATCCCCAACGTGGCAGAGGCTCCTGTGGTCGTGGACAACGCGGCTCCATGTTCAGTTACCAACAGGGTAAGCCCCAATTATGGCCTTCCTCCTGTAGGCCGCCGTCTTCGCCATTTCATAAAAAAATTGAAAGGTATTACTTCGGATTCATGGGTTCTCAACACAGTTCAAGGTTACACCATAGAACTTTATTCAGTCCCAGATCAATTATCCCTCCCCCCCCCTCTTCTTCTCCTCAGAAATGGTGTCCCTAATCTCATCAGAAATCCAGTCACTTCTTCTCAAACAAGCCATACAGATTTCCCGTCCGGATCCTTCCAATTTTCTCAGTACCCTCTTTCTAGTCCAAAAGAAGACCAAAAAACCAAGAACCAGTCATCAACTTAAGAAATATCAATCGCTTTGTCGTATACAGACATTTCAAAATGGAAACCATTATTCACTTAAGAGATATTCTTCTCCCTCACGATTACATGGTTCATTTGGACCTTCAAGACGCATACTTATCCGTACCCATACACGTATCTCACAGAAAATTCCTCCAATTCCAATGGCAAGGACAAACATACCATTTCTCTTCCCTTCCGTTCGGCCTTTCTTCAGCAGCCTGGTGCTTCTCAAAAATAATGAAACCGGTTACGACTCACCTCAGGTCCCTGGGAGTCAGATTGCTCATTTACCTAGACGATATCCTACTAATGCACCAGGACTGTCGCTCCCTTCAACACCACCTCCAAATTACCTGTTCTGGGTTTTCTTATCAACAAAGACAAATCTGTGTCTATTCCGTCAAAAAGGATAGAATTCCTGGGTTTCATAATCGACAGCTATTCTGCAACTTCTGCAACAAAAGGTAAAATCCATGAAATCAGAGATCCTGAAACTGCTTCAGAGTTCTCAAATCTCTCTCAGATCCCTAGCCAGAGTTGTGGGTCTCCTCGCCTCCTCAATCCAAGCCATCTTCCCCGGCCCTCTTCATTATTGGGCCCTCCAAAGATTAAAAATCCGACACCTCAGAAGAGGACTTTCCTGCTCAGAGACCATCAATCTCGACCAAGAGTCCCGTCTAGAGCTTCAATGGTGGATAGACAATTTAGATTCCTGGAACGGCAAGACTATCTTCCCGTCAGCCCCAGATCTTGTGTTAGAATCAGAGGCAAGTCTGACGGGCTGGGGCGCCCAATGTGGCGCAATCTCGACTGGACGTTTCTGGTCTTCAGAGGAGTCCAAATTGCATATCATCTGTTTAGAGATGCTTGCGGGCTCCTTTGCAATCAAGAGCCTCTCAAAAAACAGAGTCCAGTGTACCATCCTCCTCCGTAGGGACAATGTGTCAGCTGTCCGCTACATAAACCATTTAGGGGGCACCAGATCAAAACCCCTAGCAGATCTGGCAAAAAGCCTTTGGGAATATTGCCTTCACAACAAAATTTCCCTGTTGGCAGTGTATCTTCCCGGTTCCCTCAACGATGTCGCGGACTGGCATTCTCGTTACCTCAGAGATTCCAGCGATTGGAAACGTTACCCCTCAGTACTCCAAACTCTCTTTCACAAATGGGGTCCCTTAAAAACAGACCTATTTGCGTCTCGTCTAAATGCACAACTCCCTCTGTTTTTCAGTTGGCGCCCGGATCCTTCGGCCCTGGCTTCCGACGCTTTCCTTCAGGACTTGTCATCCACACTCAATTACGCCTTTCCTCCATTCCTAATGATTACCAGAGTTCTCGCCCAAGTCAGGCGCCAAAAAGCTTCTTTAATTCTGATAGCTCCATGTTGGCAATCTCAAGTGTGGTTTCCCCCTCTCCTCGAACTAACTATCGACTTTCCAGTTCTCCTTCCAATTTTTCCTTCCCTTCTTCGGAATCCCATCGGCTCTCCTCATCCTCTCATCCTCAACAGTACTCTCACCCTATCGGCCTGGAAGGTTTCAGGTATCCCCAACCTCCCGTCCCGATTTCGACAGAAGCTTCAGACCTCATTAATAACGCCTGGGCTCCCGGCACTAGAAAGGCATACAACTCCGCTTGGTCTCGTTGGTCAAGCTGGTGTATGGGAAGGTATATCGATCCCTTTTCAACCGATTTAAATTACATTATAAATTTTCTTGCTGCGCAGGCCGGTGCAGGTAAGTCTAACAGGACAATCAACCTTAATAGGTCAGCTATTTCCCTACAACATACCCACATCAACGGAAAACCGATCGGGGAACACCCCTTGATATGCCGCCTTCTTAAGGGAGTAAAGTTTTCTTTCCCACCGTTACCCAAATATTCCAAACTATGGGATGTCAATGTTGTATTAAACTTATTTATTTCCTGGCAGGACAATGCAGACCTTTCTCTAAAAATGCTTTCAGCCAAACTAACAATGTTACTATGTTTAGTCTCTATTAAACGTTTATCGGATGTCAAAGCACTAGATATTTCATCTCGCCAATTTTCCCCTACAGGTGTTTTGTTTATTATTAACAAATGTACCAAAACAAATATACGTTCAGCGTTTTACCCTTATTTTCCCAATCAACCCAAACTATGTGTAGGACAATCTCTCAAAGTCTACGAAGACCGCACAGCCAACCTCAGAACGTCCTCATCCCAACTCCTCATTTCTTTCCGCAAACCCCATAAACCTGTATCATCTGCTACTTTAGCCAGATGGGTACGCTGGATCATGACCTTAGTAGGCATAGACACATCAGCGTTTGGTGCTCACTCCTCCAGGGGTGCCATGGCTTCCAAAGCATTTTGGGTAGGTTCCAGACTCGAGGACATTCTGAGATCGGCTGACTGGTCTAATGATTATGTTTTCATAACTTTTTATTGTAAACCAACTCATACAGCAACCTCAATAATAATTAACATGCTTTAAAAAAGCATGATAAGAGCATCCGGTCTTGCCATAAAATGTAGATTTTCCTAGTAATTTATGACGGAAAGTCTTAATTTTATTAAAGACACGGAGGCGAGAATTATCCCACCTCAGATTCTTTAATCTTTGTCGATTCTTCTTCCCTCCCACAGCAACAACCAACCAACCAACCTCAGAACCCTTCCTGATCGCCGGATGATGCCTCCAACATTGTCAAGTTTGATCACCCATCTGCCTAACGTTCACCACAAGCTGCACTCATCTACCTGGGCTTTCCCGCTCCTCAAGTCATGGATGAACTTTTGCCAAGAACTTTGTTCTCTAATTTTGGCGGTTGCCATAGTCGTTTCTATTATTCCCTTATTTTCTCACACAGACTAGCCTCCTCGCATCAAGAAAGAGGGCTGGTCGCAGTCAAGTATAGTGTTTATAGTATGTTCGGTGTTATTATTGGTGGTCATGCCGATACGTTTTCTTTTCCCATTGGCTGCCTGTTCCTTTAGCCTCATGGGAAATGTAGTTTTCTTGACTGCTGCTATTTAAAATAAAGCAAGATCGAGAAGCATAATACTCGCCTCCGTGTCTTTAATAAAATTAAGACTTTCCGTCATAAATTACTAGGAAAATCTACATTGTTCTTAATTCTTATGGTGCTAAAAGGGTTCAGTTGGCTAGCAATACGATTCTATTAATATGACGCCACCAATAGTGTTACATTCCACATCCTGAGTTTATGAGGCAGAATTACTACCACTCTGTGCCTGGTTAGCATAAAAGAGGTGAGGCAAACATGGTGCAAAGTGCACATCATAAATTGTATTGGAAAGTAGCCCTAAAGTAACATATAGTATCACTATATGCTACTTTGTGCCAAAGAAGCGTACCATGGGTGGTACATGGATGTTCATGGACCCAAAAATAGGATTCTAATGCTAACCGCCATCTCTAACCAATATCTATTAACTTTGGTATAAAGGGATTTGTATCCAAAAATTATGCCTCCTTCAGGAAGGCGTAAAGTTGGGGAAAACATTTATTATCTACAGACCTTACCAACTTTGTATGTGAGTTTTACATTGTAGCGCACTTGCAAACTGTTAAACATTGTTGAAGCATAAAGGTTTGTGCTGGAAGGTTACTCTTCCAGTATAAAACCTAAGCTTGACATCACACACACACCCTTGCATTATGGTACATGGGTGTATGCACTGGCAGAAGGCAGCCTATGGTCCGGCAGCACTAGACAGTAGAGCAACAGCACCATATCTCAGTAAACCCGGAGGTGTTTAGGCCTGGGCAAAAATTAAATTATGCGTAGTAATCGGTGTAATTTTGGTAATTGCACGTTACTCTGCCAAATTACAGATAATGGTGTGATTATATTCACTTGCATAATTAAGAGTAATTTGGAGGAAAAGGTCCAACAGCAAGAGCACATTCAGCAAGTGCGAGCTGCTGTTCGTAATACTGTTTATGTTTTGTTGCGTTTAGCTTTATCTTCTTAGCATAAAATGAATCCCCTTGTCCATTTTGGTTGCCAGAGTGCATTTTGAACCAAGAGCCTATTGCTAAGGTCCAGGAGTAAGTTGAGGGAAAATCCTACTGCAAGTGCATATTTGGATAGTGAGAGCAGCTCCTCACGCTCACTATTCATGTTCTGTTGCATCTAGAGCAAATTCTAAGCTATTTCGTAGTGCAAAATGCTTCCTAATGTCCATTTTGGATGCAAGGGGACTGTTTTACACTAAGAAAATAGTGCTAAATATAGAATTACTCTTTGTGCGTTAGTCTGTGTAATCTCACAGAATTTGTGGGTAATTCTGTGTGATTACACTACACGGAATTCCATGGTATGCCCACTGCTAATGCTGTTGTGCTCTCTTCTAGCCACACAACACAGTGCACCACAGAAACTGTAGTTGCTGCGCTGCATAAGAACATAACAAATCTACCCCTTAATTTCTCCAGACAAAGCGCTCTTAACATATAGGTGGTCATTATGAGTCTGGCAATCACTTGACCTCCAAACTCACGGTGGCGTTGGACCACCGCCAAAGCAGTGCTGTGAGGACTACATTATGACCACAGCGGTCATGCCACGATTGGACCCTTTTGGATTACGACCTCGTTCTCGGCCAGCAATTTCATTGCGGTAACACGCTATGAAAAGGCTGGCAGAGAATGGGTGCAAGGGGCCCCAGGGGGCCCTGCAAAGCCCATGCACTTGGCAGGTCCCCCTGGCCAGCAGACAGTGAACATTGCAGGGGTGCTGGTGCACCCTGCATCCTCAGCATTGTCGTCTGCTCGATTACGAGCTGTAGAGAATGCTGTCGGGTGTTTCCCAGTAGGTCAGCAGCCAGATACTCAGGTTTCTGCCCGCCGACCTAGCGGGAAACGCTTAATGGGCCCGGCGGGAGGTAGCCACTATGGCAGCAACCTCCCCGTTGGAAGTTTGCAAACAGCCTAAACCGTCCGCCAAACTCGTAATCAGGCCCATAATGTTTACCACATGTAACTCCTAAACCTTGTAGATCTCATTGTCATAAGTGACATTTCCTATACATTGATTTATGCACTTGTATAGCTCATTTCATCTGTGTTATATAAAGCGCTCTGATGCCCCACATTGGGATGGGTAGAGCTATAATATAGATACATGTGAGAAAGGGGCTAAGGAGAGATGAAGTACATCTTTGCAGGGTGGTAGTGGTGCAATCTGTGACAAAGGGGGTCATGAGGGTTCCAAACAAAGATTGTCATACTGGGCACCACCAATGCTAAAGCCAACTCTGCCTAGTATCCTAAATAGGTCTAACACTTAAACCCGCCCCTCCTCACCCTTTAGCTATCCCATGCCACTTAGTCCTGTGGCCTGTCCCACTCAGGTGAAGCCAGCTGGTTGGGAGGAGTTTGGGAGAGGGGTAGGAGGGGGATTAGTTCTTCCATTTGCTTCTCAGGCTCCGCCCCACTGACCACCACTGTTAGATAACATCATTTTCTCTCATAGTATCTGTGTGTAGGTCTCCTATGTTCCATTCTCTTTAATTTTGTTATTCCTTTGATTACCACTAGCTGTCTCTGCATTTTATATCTTCCTCTCCTGCTTCCTTTCTCAGTTTATGCCCTCGGTTGTGTCTCACTCTCTTCCATGGTCCTTTTACGTGCCCACTTTCTGTGTGGTTGTTTTTTTCTGTCTCTCAGATTCTATTAGTATTTGCGTCTTACTGTCTTTCTCTCTTTTCCTCTCCCCTCTTGGAACAATGCCCCCTCCACTGGCTAATTTAGTTAAGACTTTGGGGCAGATTACGAGCTCTGCAATGTTGGGACCGCCGTACTGTCTCTGGCAGTCTAACCGCCTCCTCCTTCGTGGTCCGAACGCCCAATTACGATACGTGCGGTCCACCCCCAACATTGGAGCTACTGCGACAGCAGCGGTAGGGACAGCTTGTGTATAATGACCTGCCTTTACACTGAAATTTTCATGGCAGGGGCATGCCATGAAAAGGTGGACAGAATGGCAGGTAAAGGGCCTCAAAAAAGGGCCACAAGGCAAATAAGGCCAAGTGGATTGTGACCGGGACCCATGTTGTTCCCCCCTGATGCCGGCAATGTTGATGTGCACACTGTTTGCCATGCACGACATGGTGCATGGAAACAGTGCACCCAACTTGCTGGAGGTTCAGCAGTGTAGCTGGCAGTGGCTTGAGGCTCTGTCCATGCTGCTGCATTGACTGCGCCGCCGACACACTGCCAGCCGCAGAGGAATGTCATAATGCGGCAGTCAGGATGCCACCGGCTTGGCGACGTTCTCCTGCCACTGCCGCAGTGGTCTGGCGGTCCGACCGCCAAACTCATAGTCAGGCCCATTGTCATTATCACAACTCTACTTGTTAAATCTTGTAGCTACAAAAAGGTAAGCTGACAACAGACACAACCTTTGTCTTGTAAGTGGAACATTTCAGGATATCAGCATTTCCCGGTGTGGCGACTGAAACAGGGAAACAGTAGGGGAGCAGGGGGCCATAAAAAATGATTGTCTCTAAGTGAGGGACCATTTTTATCGGGAGACTTGGGGGAACGCTGGATGGAAGGAATTTGTGGCTCCTCTCTGGTTCCAGAACTTTCTGCCACCGAAATGAGAGGAAAAATGTTTTTGTTGGCCAAATGTTGAGGTTTGCAAAGGATTCTGGGTAACATAACGTGGTCAGAGCCCCACAAGTCACCCCATCCTGGATTCCCCTAGGTGTCTAGTTTTCAGAACTGTACAGGTTTGCCAGGTTTCCCTAGGTGCCGGCTAAGCTAGGGGCCAAAATCCACATCTAGGCACTTCGCAAAAAACAGCTCTGTTTTCTTTGTGAAAATGTGATGTGTCCACGTTGTGTTTTGGGGCACTTCCTGTTGCGGGCGCTAGGCCTACCCCCACAAGTGAGGAACCATTTTTATCAGGAGACTTGGGGAAACGCTGGGTGGAAGGAAATTTGTGGCTCCTCTCAAATTCACCAAAATGAGAGGAGAGGTTTTTTTTTTGGCCACATTTTTGCAGGGTGGTAGTGAGGGAATCTGTGATGAAGGAGGTCATGTGGGGTCCCCAACAAAGACTGTCGTACTGGGCACCAGCAATGCTAAAGCCAACTCTGCCTAGTACCCTAGATAGATCTAACATTTAAACCCACCCCTCCTCAACCTTTAGCTATCTCATGCCACGTATTCCTGTGGCATGTGCCACACATATGAAGCTAGCAGGTTGAAAGGAGGTTGGGGGAGGTGTAAGAGGGGGACTGGCTCTTCCATTTGCTCCGCCACACTGACCACCACTGTTAGATAACATCATCGTATTCTCAGTTTATGCCAGGGGTTATGTCTCACTCTCTTCCTCGGCATGCCCATTTTCTGTATGGTTGTTTTTTTCTGTCTCTCAGATGTTATTTACATTTGAGGGTTACTGTCCCTCTTTCTCTCTTTCCCTCTCACCTTCTTGAAGCAATGTCCTCTCCACTCTCTGATTCAGTAAAGACATTGGGGCTGATTACGAGTTCAGTGGTCTTGGGACCGCCATTCCTTCTTTGGCAGTCTGACCGCCCAATTATGATCTTTGAGGTCGGACTGCCACAAGACTACCACCACCACCACCAACACTGGAGCTACCTTGACAGCGGCTGTAGGGGCAGCAGTAGTCTATGTTAGTAGTGCCGGCATTGGCACTGCCATGTGTATTATGACCAGCCTTTCCGCAGACATTTTCGAGGACACTCCCATGAAAAGATCGGCCGAAAGGCTGTTAAAGGGCTTCACAAAAGGGCCCGTAGGCCCAAGTTGTTCCCCCTGTTGCCGGCAATGTTGATGTGCACACTGTTTGCCATGCATGACATGGTGCATGGAAAAAGTGCACCCGACTTGCTTGAAGTGCAGCAGTGTAGCTGGCATTGGCTTTAGGCTCTGGCCATGCCACCACCTGGACTGCGCTGCTGACACACCACCAGCCACCACCAGCGACGTTCTCCTGACCACTGCTGCGGTGGTCTGGCAATCCGCCAAACTCATAATCAGGCCCATTGTCATTATCACTACTCAACTTGTTAAATGTTGTAGCTACAAAGAGGTAATCTGGCAACAGACACAACCTTTGTCTTGTAAATGGAACACTTCAGGATATCAGTGTTTCCTGTTGTGGTGACTGAAACAGGGAAACAATAGGGAAGATGGTATACACAAAAATGATTGTCCCTAAGTTCCTCCTCCTCATTCCAGTCGTAACCTTTTAGGTGATCTCCACCTCATATGTGACAAAGAGCAAGAAGTACAAACCAAAACTCCACACACCTTATGGGTACAATAAATACAAATTTCATGTTTTTTCTCATGTCTCATCACTGAGCTAGGACAGAAAGCAGGGATTCCTACTGGTCTCAGATCTACATAGTCATGCTGGGATCTCTCTGTGACGGGCACATGGGGAGAGGGTTATGCAACTACATTTTTTATGAACTGGGATGAGAATTGTGTCTTCGTTTTCAAAAGTTCTCGCTACTGTTAAGGACTTTGCCATCTGTGATAGAAAGAGAGAGAGAATATGGGTGTGTGGGGAGGATTCAGCTCTCTCCTACACAAGAGAAGGTCTAAGATGATAATTATTCCTCAGCGAGGTAAAAATTATTGTCTTGACTTATTGTTGGTGGAAGAGCATTGCCCATTAGTTTGCTCACTTCTGTTCTGTTTCAAGTGCATCCGTTTGCATATTCTGCTTTTATAAGTACGCATATTATTGGGCTATCCTGAGCATGTGCATACTTTGTTTTTTATAGACACATGTTTCATAGGAATAAAAGAAACATGTTTTTGTTGGTTTCTTGTTACTTTATTGCTGAGCACTGGCAGAGAGGTTGCTGTTGTTTTAGCTGTGGTAAAGATTGGAAAGCTTGCAAAACAAGCATTGGCAAAGCTACTAAGTCCTATGCAAGACTTACTGGCTTTGCCAATGCTTTTTAGCCATGTTGTACACCAGCCTAGCGGCTGTTCAGCATAGCTAAAAGTTAGTGGCGTAGAAGAAAGTGGTGTGGTGTGTTGTAGAGTGGAAAGTTGAAGAGTGGAGTAAAGTGTTGTAAGTGGAGTGTCAGAGAGTGTTGTGTATTGGAGTTGTGTAGAGTGGCATACACTGGAGGGGCATAGCGTAGATTGGATTAGTGTACGAACATTGGCATAGTGTTGCAGAGTATAATTGTGTAGAGTGCAGTGGCATTGAGTATAGTGGCATTGAATTTAGTGGCATAAAATGCAACATTGTAGAATGCAGTGGCATAGAATAGAGTGGTGCAAAGTACAGTGCAGTGGCGCAGAGTGCAGTGGAGGGGTGAAGAGTGGAGTGATGCAGCATGGAGTGGAGCAGGGAGAGATGCACAGAGTGGAGTAGGGTATAGAGGCATAGAGTAGAGTGGCGTAGAGTAGAGTGGCATGGCATAAAATGACATAGATTTGAGTGAAGCATAAGGCAATGGCGCAAAGTAGATTAGAGCGGCATAGAGTGCAGTGGCGTAGAGTGCAGAGTAGATTTAAGTGGCATAAAATGCAGTGGCATAGAATGATGCAGAGTAGAGTAGGATGGAGTGGTGAAGACTAGAATATAGTGCCGTTGTTATGCGGTTCCTTATTGGTAATAGGACTGCAGGTTTAGGATGGCAGAACAGTAAAGTTTGGGAGGCTGAGTCTGTTCATGCAGTTAGTAACTGCTGGCCTAACCCCTGACTAGCTCACAGTACCTAATCCAAACCTCCAAACCCTTTGGGTTAAAAGGTGATTATGGTAACCTGATAACCTGAACATGGTACTCCAACTCCCCAGGAAAGCCATGGAAACAGGTCATACCACTTTTCTATGGTTACTCATGCATACCAAGGAAAGATTAATCTGATTAAGAATTACTCAAGGTCATCAGGGCAAAACTCCCTGCAGAACACAGCGGGCTCTATCAGGGGTCCCCCTAGAAGGTCCGGCCCTGGGCCTTTGTCAACTTTGCCCAGGCCTTAGAACATCTCTGTGCAGTGTTTAATTTGTAAATAAGAACGTGCAGGTGCCAAAAAGCTCTTCTTTGAATCTTGCGGCTGCTGCAATTAAATGTGCTTCCATTGAATGCGGAGGCAGCCTAATCCTAAAGCCATCTCAGGCCTCTTTGGTCCATTAACAGCCACTCCCTGCCCCTTTAGCTCACTCATGCAGCTTTCTGCTTTCTCCTCTTGTTATGCTTTTTTCACTTCCTCCCCCTTTCCCATATATGGCTTTTTCTGGCAGTAAATACCTGAGGCAGAAAACTAAGTGCCAGCCCCCAAAAATAACTGCTAGTGCCCCACACCGGAAACCACCGGCTCAAATTAAGCACTGTCTATGTGTGCATCGGTAGCTGAGTTTTTGAACGATAAGGCTAAAAAACGGAGCAGCACAACTCTAAATCTCTTGAAAAGAAACAAGATAATGAACGTATGAAGACAGTCTAGGTTTAAATGTCTTCTTCTAAGACTGAAAAGTATACTTGACTTTCCCCAAAATGAATAACCTGTCGCCGTTTAAAACAAACATTGGCAAAGCCAATAGGTTTTGCCTGTGCAAAATCTATTGGTTGTGTCATTTTGTTTGTAGATGTTGCACAGCAGTTGAGCTTGTGTGCAACATGGCTTAAAGGAAAACAAATACTATGGAGCAGTCAATGCTGGCTACCTCATTGCGCTTTGTCTTTTGCTTGGAACCATGTTGCATAGAAGCTCAACTGCTGCACAACAGGTAAAAGAAACATTGACAAAGGCTATAGATTAGGCATAGGCGAAACCTACTGGCTTTGCCAATGCTTGTTCCTCTATTAAGGCTTACGGAACAAGACAGAGCAGCTGCACACTCAGGGGCAGATTTAAGAAAAGTGTCACTGCCCCCAGAGCAGCACCACTTTTCTTGCTCTCCTCAGCGCCCCCCTAACGCCACCCTGTGTGTGCTGTATTTAAAATACAGTGCGCCATGGTGCGGGGCAAAGGGCAATAGCATCAACATTTTTGATGCTATTGCTGTACTTTCCAGGGTTAGTGCCAAAATTGTTTGTGCTAACCCTGAACAATACATAGGGGCCCATTGTAACCAATGGTGTATCCCCTTTTAACGCCTGCTCTGTGCAGGGGTTTAAAATGCCAAAACAAAATAGCACAAAGAAATCTTTTAGATTTCTTCTCACCAATTTTTTGCTGCCCCCCAACAGAGGAATGCCATCCTAGCATACATTATGCCTGGCGCAGGCATAATGTGGCGCAAGGGGTTAGAAAGTGGTGTAACTTTGTAAATCTGGCACAGCGATTTTGGCCTCGTAGGACCACATTAGCGTAAAATAATTACGCTAATGTGGCACAAGGAGGCTCTAGGCCCTCTTAAATCAGGGCCTCATATCCTACATTTGCTACTCGTATAAAGACAAAAGCCTTTGCTAATCCTTACGACACTGATGTGCGGGATCTTAACTCGTACAAGGTCAGATCTGCAAGCTGTTCCATTAGCCCTCCTGAAGGATATGGGAAACCCCGTTACCTGACTTTGATAAATACAAGATGAAGAAAAAATACAAAGATAATATGCAACAAATGAGCACATATAAAGTAGACTAGCTAAACCCAGAGCTACACAGCTCACACTAGTAGAGGCCGACTTCATTGCTATAATCTAATTCACACATTGAACCTCTTTCAGCACAAAAAAACAAGAGAGTTTTAACAAGTGCAAGGTCTGAAAAACATATAACACGCCAAAACTATAGCTAAAGTATGCACACTGGGGTTAATCTCATCGTCACAGGTGACAGCAAATGAACCTTCCCTTGTCCATTTCTTTTATGTAGGAGATGAGTCTTGCAGGGCACAAACGGTCCTGCTTAGACTTGCAGAAGCCAGTGTGACACAAACAGAGAACCACTGCTCCCAAGAGTGAACATATAAGCACTCCAGGGAATCTACAGCTGCAAGTAGGGTGTGAAGAGATAATCATATATTATGTGTTTTTGTGTTATTGCTTTCCATACATCACAAGCGTACCAATGTATTTTAAAATGAAACATAGATGCTGTTTCTCATTTACTTACAATGTCTTTTAGCCTCAGTTGTGCACTTTAAGTTTCATGATTCTGCTACTATCAGAAGCCATGTTATTCAGAGTAGTACATTTGTACATAACTGCATAGCATAACCTCATTTTCAGAGTTGCCAATAAGAAGCAGAATTTTAGAACAATGAACACAGCATTGTATCCATGAATGATATGTGATCCACAAGGACGTCTCACATTTCTCCCAGGAGAAGCTTGGGCGATCTGCTCATTATATAAGCTTTTGCTGAACGTTAGATGTTTCTGTCACTTGATTAGGCACTATAGACTTGTATTGAAAGAAAACATATATATGTATAATACTATATTTCATGTATTTTAGCATTAAGCTACAACAGACCTTTTTCTAGTGAGAACTCTACTCAGCGGAAAAGGCAAATAGCCCAGTTGTTCAGAGGTGGTTTCCTCGGAGTGACCTGCTAGCTGGTGCTCATGAGTCCTGCTGACTAGGCAGCCCTTTCAGATCACCTTGCAAACTAGCTTTCCTTGAATATGCCATCCAGTGTGGTATGCGTGATTCTTTATTTGGTGGAACAGGAAATGGACAGTCACCTTGACCACTATCCAGATAGAGACGCTATGATTAGTTAGTCACCATATCCAGGGTTGGACTGGCCTATAGGGCAATCAGGCACCACAGGCTGGTCTGTCAAGTCAGTGTGTGGGCAAGATTTTGGCTGTTTGTGGGCCTGTTTCATGGTATGGTACACTCGTTTTTATTGTTACTTTCCCTGATATTAAACCAAACATTGTCTGTAGCAAGCTCAGGTCCATACAGGTTTCCATACCTTGCAAAACACGTATACAGCATGTCTTAACAAGTTCTGAACTGCCCCAATTCTCAACATGGCCCATTTTTTAGCTACCTAATTCATGCTGCAGTAACATAATATTAGTGATGCCAAACCACGGGGGCGTCAAATCTAGAATTGGATTTGTGAGAAATGGAGGAAAATTGTCACAAGGCACGTAAGAGAAGAAGGGTAGGATGCTGAGAGGGTGCTTAGGGAAGAGGGGGACCAACAAAACACGAAGAATGAGTCGAAAGGATGTTCTTTTATTTGGAATAAATCTCTAAACAGTGTGCGACGACACTGACAGCAAAGTATGCTGTTTTGAGGAGGTTGCTGTGTGTATATTTGTGAGATGGGTTCCAGTGGGAGCCAAAACAACCAGGTGTATAAACACAACAGAAACAAGGCCACGTAAATAGGCCTCGCCACTGCCGCCCACCTGCCTGGTTTGTGGTGGGCTCTAAGTCTGTGGCTTCCACCTGTTAAAGCAATGGGCCACTGAATGACACGTTACTGTAGATATCCTTTTTATTTCCATAATTAGACGTAATTCACAATTAGAAATCAATAATTTTTAAATAAGAAAGTAGGCTACCTTATAGTTAAGTGTTTAGAATTGTAATGCAGTTGAGGAAAGAGCTTTCACGAACGCCGTGAAGCTTTAAGAAATAAACTAAAATTTTGACAAATGAAGAATTTGTAATTTGAACTTCACCTTCAGGGTCACGGAACGGCATGTAAATCTTCAGTGCTGCCTGTGCCTGCACAGACATTATTTGCACTTATATTTTGGGTGACATTGGGCTTTATCCTAAGAAAATTGATATATCTTTCTTGGTTTTGGCGTTATTTTATGGATTTTATGGAGTCATCTAGCTTCGGCATGAGCAGACTGATGAAGTGTGGAATGTAACACCAAATGATAAGCGCTTGAACTTCATCCAGCAAAAACATGTGTGAATCAACATGCACCAGGACTGAGCCTGATCCCTTTCTTAGAGGTTCACTTTGTAGTCACCCATTTGTTTCCTGTCCTCTTTCTACTCGAGTGATTTAGTAAAAGGCTCGCGCTTCTCCCCGTGACTGTCGGTCTGTCCCGTCCATGAAATGCTTGATGAGGAGTAGGCAGGAGGGTTGGGTGGATGGGAAGGAATGGGATGGTTTCCTGGTTCTGTGTATAATACCCCTGGATGCATGAATGAGTAATGCATGCCAGGGGCGGGCATGGGAAGCTCCAGCCTATGATAGATACAAACAGTGAGAACATCAGTAGGACTTGTCACAGGTTATCAGAGCTACGAGCGAGCAGATGCTCCAGAGCCCAAGTAGCTCGCCGTGATCGTATAGTGGTTAGTACTCTGCGTTGTGGCCGCAGCAACCTCGGTTCGAATCCGAGTCACGGCATTGCGGGTGGCAATGTCACGGCAGTTGGGTGAGGTTTTTAAAACACACCTTAAAAGTATCGAGGGTAAGGGTTGATAGAGTGTGTTTTGAAAGGTGCTTGTGAATTAGGGAATACATATTTCGATATTATTTGAAAAGTCATGCCAGTTGTTTAGATCCTTGTTTTACTAGCTTGGGGAGAGAATCTGTTATGTAAACAATTTGTGTGGATAGCAGTGGTAGACATTATTCACGAAAAGGAAGGAATTGCCTCTTCCGCTCAGTTTGAAATACGCCGACCAGTTAACTTGCAAAGCAGAAGTGCAGGGGCAGCAGTTAAAATACTATTGATCCGTTTGGGGCTGAAGATTTTTAGCTTTATTGAGTTGATGGTGGATGATGTGGAAATTATGTATTCATGCAGATAAACTGTCTCCGCCGATCTCTGTTTATCCAGTGGTTAGGTATAGTGTTTTCAATTTCTGTCACCACGTTGGTTGTCTCGAAATGAAACCCACTGCAAGTTTTAATCATTTTCTCTTCTCCCCAGTTGATTACTTGCATTGGATGCATTTGTTTTTTTTTATGCAGTTTAATCGAGAGAACCTTAGCTGGTGAATCTCAGCTCTGCTAAAAGAAGCCTTACTACGCAGGGGGTGTATTGGAACCTTAGTAGAAGCGGGGTCTTCCAGCGATCACTTTAAAGCTACTTGTGTTTGAGGTTTATGTCACAGCTGAGATTTGGAATTGTCAGTGTAAGAAGACCTCCTTCTTTCTGCCGAAAACAGTCTTTGTTTCTGCCATAATCGTTCAGTTCATCGCTGTCTGTTGTAGGTGATGTTTGTGATTGTTCTCAACATGTTTACCTGTTTAAACTGCTTCTGTATGGCGGTTCTATTCTTGTCAACCTCAGATATACTCTGATGACAAACACACCTCGTGGTTCACTTTTAAAGGATGTTCAGGCAGAAATGAAGCATGCGAAGCATTGGTGGTTCAGTGGTAGAATTCTCGTCTGCCACGCGGGAGGCCCGGGTTCGATTCCCGGCCAATGCAGCAACTGTTATTTTTTCAATTTTATTTCGCATTTTTGAAGTATTAGAAACTGGAGCTGAATACAGCCTTGAGCTAAATAATTTCGACACAGGCAATAAATATATTCATTTTATATTGATTTTAAAAGGGAGCAGTCCAACAAATCAATTGTTGACAGCAAATGTAGGAGCACCTTCCACGCCAATATAGACAAGCATTGGCAATGCCAATCGGTCTCGGCAATGCAAGAGCTATTGGATTTGTCAATGGCAATGTCTTTTAGCCATGATATGTAGAAACCTGGGATATAAAGTGACATTTATAGTTTTCACCTAATATATATTGTGTACATTTCTGTGAAATGTTCGCTGTAGCAATTATTACATAAATGAAATTATAATATAATACAACAAGAAATACCCTGGCCCTCACCGGACATAAAGCTATTCAATACCAAATTTATGTTTTCATACATTAGTCTCCAATTGAAGTCATGAAATGAAAATAAATAGGTTTTATAGGTGCAGGATCTGAAGTCATGGAGTACAAATTGCATTCAAATAGATACCTTAATGTTCTGAGCTTGACAAGCTTTGAAGAAATTTCTCACTTACAATGCCAGACATGAGAGCGAGGGTTTATGTGTCAGAGCTGGAGGTGTGGATGGCACTGAGCAGAGAAATGGCTGAGCAGATACAATTATACAAAGGCAATGTTTTAATTTCCAAAATCTGATATCAGCTACAGAGCAAGATCTGGTTAACAGGATGGGAAAAACAAATCTACATTTAGGAAAAAATCCAAAATAAGAGTCCCAGGGCATATAATGTTGTAGATTAAAACCTGCCCCTAATAATATTGTCACACATAACATTAGGTCCACTCGGTGATTTCTCTTCCCAATGATTCTGTGAAAACTACTGATCATCACTGAAGAGCTTCAAAAGAAAAGAGACCTGACATGTTCTCTTTTCAAGATAATTTGTAATTAGAAAGACCACACTCTTGATTTTTGGAAGTTTTTCAGTGGAGAGAGATGTACTTTTTTCCAACTGTTACCATAAATCAGTTTTGAAAATAAGCAGTCCAGTAACTTAAGAAATGGCTCTGATAAGTAACCGAGTATTGGACAGATAGTGCAACAATCTGAGGGTGTCACATTTTTCTACCACTCGAAGATAGTGGCAGTCTATCCCAGAAATCCCTACACAGTGTGCATCATCTGTCTGACTGCGAATGTCCACTCATGGACCAGTTAAGGGAACACAACTGGCTCCCAGTGTAGAATAAGCTTCACCAGGATACTGCAGCCAGAACAGTTACAGACAATGAGCACACTTTGTTGTAATTAGTCGCTCTGTTTAAGGCAAACTGTCTTGTAAATTAGGGAAAAAAAGGATAGCCTCTCGTTATGCTCGCAATAGAGCAGGATTCGTGTTTGGCTTCACCAGTTCTCCCACCAGGCACCATTTAGGGCCAACAGAAATGAATGTCAGCCCAAACAAATAACAAGCTGGGATGTGATGATAGGACCACACGAAGACATGCAACCAGTTCTTCAATGCAGTAATAGTGCAAAAATGAGAACAGGTTTGCACAGAGACGCTGCACAAGATTGTTCTTCCAGACAGACTGCACTACAACGATAGGTGTGAGACTGCAAAAATCCTTAAAAACAAAGGCCAGAAGAACACGGTACGCCTGCCATAGCGCCAACAAACTGCATAGCACACAGCAGCCGCAAAGCCCACCTTAATTTATCGGTTTACTAAATGCGCAGCTCACAATACGTAGGGTTCAGATTTTACCCTCATGCCACACAAAACTATCATGGGTCGTTCACAGTTGTGAACATGCAAACAGACTGCATCGCGCCGATGTGAACAATAAACATGGAGGAATCAATTGGACACTCATACAAATTCAAATTATATACATACTAATGGACAGGGCCAGGCACGCAAGAACTAATCAGTTACAAATGTAAACTCTGGTCCAACCGGACATAATATTCATGTCTGTCTTGCCTATGTAATGTCAAAGACATGTTTATGCTGAGCAACAACACCTACAGAGCGTTGTGAACTTTTGTGATACGCTTGTATAAGCACAAACCACAACTGACACAGCCGCTACAGAACTTGAAGGAAGCCAGAATTGGCTGCGGCACTCTGCCTATCGGTGTTCATCTGGAACAGACCTTGGTGGCTTTGTGGAATTCCAGTACTGAATTAAAAGTTCAGAACTTCAGGGGCAGGAAGAGAAGACAGGAGGGGGCAAATGAGCGGGTAATGCAGTGGGTGTAAAGCAGAGGGGCGGTGAGAAGAGAGACAGTGCAGTGGGAGTAGAGAGGGGAAGCAGGGGAGGAACGGAGCAGTGGATGGGAGGGTGCAGTGGGAGGGAAGCAGCGGGCGGTGAGAAGAGAGACAGTGCAGTGGTAGAGAGGGGAAGCAGGGGAGGAACAGAGCAGTGGGTGGGAGGGTGCGTGGTGTGTAAAGCAGCGGGCGGTGATAAGAGACACAGTGCAGTGGGAGTAGAGAAGGGAAGCAGGGGAGGAACGGAGCAGTGGATGGGAGGGTGCAGTGGGAGGGAAGCAGCGGGCGGTGAGAAGAGAGACAGTGCAGTGGTAGAGAGGGGAAGCAGGGGAGGAACGGAGCTGTGGATGGGAGGGTGCGTGGTGTGTAAAGCAGCGGGCGGTGAGAAGAGACACAGTGCAGTGGGAGTAGAGAAGGGAAGCAGGGGAGGAGCGGAGCAGTGGATGGGAGGGTGCAGTGGGTGTAAAGCAGCGGGGCGGTGAGAAGAGAGACAGTGCAGTGGGAGTAGAGAGGGGAAGCAGGGGAGGAACAGAGCAGTGGATGTGAGGGTGCAGTGGGTGTAAAGAAGCGGGCGGTGAGAAGAGACACAGTGCAGTGGGACTAGAGAGGGGAAGCAGGGGAGGAACGGAGCGGTGGATGGGAGGGTACAGTGGGTGTAAAGCAGCGGGCAGTGAGAAGAGACACAGTGCAGTGGGAGTAGAGAGGGGAAGCAGGAGAGGAACGGAGCAGTGGATGGGAGGGGGCGGTGGGTGTAAAGCAGTGGGCGGTGAGAAGAGAGACAGTGTAGTGGGAGTAGAGAAGGGAAGCAGGGGAGGAATGGAGCAGTGGATGGGGGGGTGCAGTGGGTGTAAAGCAGTGGGCGGTGAGAAGAGAGACAGTGTAGTGGGAGTAGAGAAGGGAAGCAGGGGAGGAACGGAGCAGTGGATGGGAGGGTGCTGTGGGTGTAAAGCAGCGGGCGGTGAGAAGAGAGACAGTGCAGTGGGAGTAGAGAGGGGAAGCAGGGGAGGAACGGAGCAGTGGATGGCGGGGTGCGGTGGGTGTAAAGCTGCGGGGCGGTGAGAAGAGAGACAGTGTAGTGAGAGTAGAGAAGGGAAGCAGGGGAGGAACGGAGCAGTGGATGGGAGGGTGCGGTGGGTGTAAAGCAGTGGGCGGTGAGAAGAGAGACAGTGTAGTGGGAGTAGAGAAGGGAAGCAGGGGAGGAACGGAGCAGTGGATGGGAGGGTGCGGTGGGAGGTAAGCAGCGGGGCGGTGAGAAGAGACACAGTGCAGTGGGAGTAGAGAGGGGAAGCAGGAGAGGAACGGAGCAGTGGATGGGAGGGTGCGGTGGGTGTAAAGCAGCGGGTGGTGGGAAGAGAGACAGTGCATTGGGAGTAGAGAAGGGAAGCAGGGGAGGAGCGGAGCAGTGGATGGGAGGGTGCAGTGGGTGTAAAGCAGCGGGGCGGTGAGAAGAGAGACAGTGCAGTGGGACTAGAGAGGGGAAGCAGGGGAGGAACGGAGCAGTGGATGGGAGGGTGGGGTGGGTGTAAAGCAGGGGGGCAGTGAGAAGAGACACAGTGTAGTGGGAGTAGAGAGGGGAAGCAGGGGAGGAACGGAGCAGTGGATGGGAGGGTGCAGTGGGAGGTAAACAGCGGGGCGGTGAGAAGAGAGACAGTGCAGTGGGAGTAGAGAGGGGAAGCAGTGGAGGAACGGAGCAGTGGATGGGAGGGTGCAGTGGGTGTAAAGCAGCGGGCGGTGAGAAGAGAGACAGTGCAGTGGGAGTAGAGAGGGGAAGCAGGGGAGGAACGGAGCAGTGGATGGGAGGGTGCGTTGGGTGTAAAGCAGCCGGCGGTGAGAAGAGACACAGTGCAGTGGGAGTAGAGAGGGGAAGCAGGGGAGGAAAGGAGCAGTGGATGGGAGGGTGCAGTGGGTGTAAAGCAGCGGGGCGGTGAGAAGAGAGACAGTGCAGTGGGAATAGAGAGGGGAAGCATGGGAGGAACGGAGCAGTGGATGGGAGGGGGCTGTGGGAGGGAAGCAGCAGGGTGGGATGAAGAATAGCAGGAGATAGTAACAGCGGTACCTGTAGAAGGGGCTGTAGTGTAAATTAGAAGCATTATACAGTAAGAAAGATAAGTGCATGCAAAACTTCTCATTAACGTGCCCACTTGACCCTTTCAGAAGTTTGCTCACACTGCTCCTGGTCTCTTTAGCAACAAGCGTGACACACACCGTAAACAAAGGAAGGACAAAACATGATGTGCCCACCAACGCAAAATAGCATTCCACTATCATTTAAATTTTTCTTTCCTTCAGTAGTAAGAGCACTTTTTCGTTGAAAATCTCTGTGTCGTTAGCAGTATGTCAAGTATGTGCATTTTGCGCCACTAAAAAATGGTACCCGTTCTCATCCCAGATAACAACGATTACTGCAAGCTTTTAGTGTGTGGCCTAGCCTCTTCACTCTGGTAATGCTGCCCTCATGGAAGGGGGCAGCGCTGGAGGCTTCATGTCACGGATGGCAGAGGAAGAGGAGGCGGTGGCTGCAGCCAGCCCACAAGTTTTTAAAAATAATAAAATTGGTGCTCTGCCCTCCTTATGTGCCACGGGACAAGTCACACATTTAAAAAACCAATTAAATAGTCCAGAAACAATGAATAACAGTGGTCGCAGTGGAGGTTTATCGTAGTTGGGCAGTGCGCTCGGGGAGGGCTATCCGCCGGAAAAGGCATGCCCTATGCATGCCCTTCACGAATGGGTAGAATGAAAAATCGAGCAAAGGTTGTTCCAGCAAATGAGAATCCAATGGGCAGTACGTAACCCCATGTAGATACAGTATGCCTCGGTTCGAAACAGCGCATGCGCGCCGTCTAGAGCCGAGCCCTAATAAATACTTCTACAGTTGATGCCACGTCTCGATGTTGGTGTGTACTAATACTTTCACGCTGCAGCGCCCTCTCTGGCTCCTCGGTGCTTCAACTGTTTTCCTGAGGATGTGACTGGACGTATTTTTTTGTAGTTAAAATCAAAGCTATAGATTTGTTTAAAAATCCTGTCACTCCCTGGTTCTGCGTAGACAAATCGTAGAAGACTCCAGAGCTTGAATTTCTCACAGATCCCACTATCAGGCATCAAAAGGTTGAACTGTCGGCTTTAGGGTGGTGCGGCGGGTACTACCGCACCGGGGACCTGGCTCAGATAGACGAAATTTGACATAATGAAGCAAGATAAAGCAGCCTGGAGAGCTCTTTGCCTGCTCTGCTTTTTTGAGGGACTAATAACTACAGGTGATGATTCTGGTGGCAAATGCACTTAATGCAAAAATGTATGATTTATCTGGTCACAAACATTACTCACCATAAAGTATCCTAGAGGGTTAACATTTCCGCTGCAAGACACAAAATGTACCATGCAGGCTACAAATTTGTGTTTTGTGTGGATAGGTGATTGTGTTACTGCTTTTGTCACACACAGAGGTTCTTTTGTTATCCGGAGTTCATAAGTCACAATCCTTCTCATATAGTGCCTTGAGCTAGGCACTAGCATCAGATCACTGCATGCAAATAAATTGCAACACATAGGTTTAGAATATTATTGTTTTTCTCAATTGTTGTTTATTCTTATGGTGCTAAAAGGGTTCAGTTGGCTAGCAATACGATTCTATTAATATGACGCCCCCAATCGTGTTACATTCCACATCCTGAGTTTATGAGGCATAATTACTACCACTCTGTGCCTGCTTAGCATAACAGAGGTGAGGCAACCCTGGTGCAAAGTGTACATCATAAATTGCGTTGGAAAGTAGCCCTAAAGTAACATATAGTATCACTATATGCTACTTTGTGCCAAAGAAGCGAACCATGGGTGGTACATGGATGTTTCATGGACCCCAAAATAGGATTCTAATGCTAACTGCAATCTCTAACCAGTATCTATTAACTTTGGTATAAAGGGATTTGTATCCAAAAATTATGCCTCCTTCAGGAAGGCGAAAAGTTGGGGAAAACATTTATTATCTACAAACCTTACCAACTTTGTATGTGAGTTTTACATTGTAGCGCACTTGCAAACTGTTAAACATTGTTGTTGCATAAAAGTTTGTGCTGGAAGGTTACTCTTCCAGTATAAAACCTAAGCTTGACATCACACACACACCCTTGCATTATGGTACGTGGGTGTGTGCACTGGCAGAAGGCAGCCTATGGTCCGGCAGCACTAGACAGTAGAGCAACAGAACCATATCTCAGTAAACCCGGAGATGTTTAGGCCTGGGCAAAAATGTAATTATGCGTAGTAATCGGTGTAATTTTGGTAATCCCACGTTACTCTTTGATGCCAAATTACAGATAATGATATGATTATATTCACTTGCATAATTAAGAGTAATTTGGAGGAAAAGGTCCAACAGCAAGAGCACATTCAGCAAGTGCGAGCTGCTGTTCGTAATACTGTTTATGTTCTGTTGCGTTTAGCTTTATCTTCTTAGCATAAAATGAATCCCTTTGTCCATTTTGGATGCAAGAGTGCATTTTGCACCTAGAGCCTATTGCTAAAGTCCAGGGGTAGGTTGAGGGAAAATCCTACAGCAAGTGCATATTTGGATAGTGAGAGCAGCTCCTCACGCTCACTATTCATGTTCTGTTGCATCTAGAGCAAATTCTAAGCTATTTCGTAGTGCAAAATGCTTCCTAATGTCCATTTTGGATCCAAGGGGATTGTTTTACACTAAGAAAATAGTGCTAAATATAGAATTACTCTTTGTGCGTTAGTCTGTGTAATCTCACAGAATTTGTGGGTAATTCTGTGTGATTACACTACACGGAATTCCATGGTATGCCCACTGCTAATGCTGTTGTGCTCTCTTCTAGCCACACAACACAGTGCACCACAGAAACTGTAGTTGCTGCGCTGCATAAGAACATAACAAATCTACCCCTTAATTTCTCCAGACAAAGCGCTCTTAACATATAGGTGGTCATTATGAGTCTGGCAATCACTTGACCGCCAGACTCACGGTGGCGTTGGACCACCGCCAAAGCGGTGCTGTGAGGACTACATTATGACCACAGCAGTCATGCCACGATTGGACCCTTTTGGATTACGACCTCGTTCTCCGCCAGCAATTTCATTGCGGTAACACGCTATGAAAAGGCTGGCAGAGAATGGGTGCAAGGGGCCCCAGGGGGCTCTGCAATGCCCATGCACTTGGCAGGTCCCCCTGGCTAGCAGACAGTGAACATTGCAGGAGTGCTGGTGCACCCTGCATCCTCAGCATTGTCGTCTGCTCGATTATGAGCTGGAGACAATGCTGCCGGGTGTTTCCCGGTAGGTCAGCAGCCAGATACTCAGGTTTCTGCCCGCCAACCTAGCGGGAAACACTTAATGGGCCTGGCGGGAGGTAGCCACTATGGCAGCAACCTCCCCGTTGGAAGTTTGCAAACAGCCTAAACCGTCCGCCAAACTCGTAATCAGGCCCATAATGTTTACCACATGTAACTCCTAAACCTTGTAGACCTCATTGTAATAAGTGACATTTCCTATACATTGATTTATGCACTTGTATAGCTCATTTCATCTGTGTTATATAAAGCGCTCTGATGCCCCACATTGGGATGGGTAGAGCTATAATATAGATACATGTGAGAAAGGGGCTAAGGAGAGATGAAGTACATCTTTGCAGGGTGGTAGTGGTGCAATCTGTGACAAAGGGGGTCATGAGGGTTCCAAACAAAGATTGTCATACTGGGAACCACCAATGCTAAAGCCAACTCAGCCTAGTATCCTAAATAGGTCTAACACTTAAACCCACCCCTCCTCACCCTTTAGCTATCCCATGCCACTTAGTCCTGTGGCCTGTCCCACTCAGGTGAAGCCAGCTGGTTGAGAGGAGTTTGGGAGAGGGGTAAGAGGGGGATTAGTTCTTCCATTTGCTTCTCAGGCTCCGCCCCACTGACCACCACTGTTAGATAACATCATTTTCTCTCATAGTATCTGTGTGTAGGTCTCCTATGTTCCATTCTCTCTAATTTTGTTATTCCTTTGATCACCACTAGCTGTCTCTGCATTTTATATCTTCCTCTCCTGCTTCCTTTCTCAGTTTATGCCCTTGGTTGTGTCTCACTCTCTTCCATGGTCCTTTTACGTGCCCACTTTCTGTGTGGTTGTTTTTTTCTGTCTCTCAGATTCTATTTGTATTTGCGTTTTACTGTCTTTCTCTCTTTTCCTCTCCCCTCTTGGAACAATGCCCCCTCCACTGGCTAATTTAGTTAAGACTTTGGGGCAGATTACGAGCTCTGCAATGTTGGGACCGCCGTACTGTCTCTGGCAGTCTAACCGCCTCCTCCTTCGTGGTCCGAACGCCCAATTACGATACGTGCGGTCCACCGCCAACATTGGAGCTACTGCGACAGCGGCGGTACGGACAGCTTGTGTATTATGACCTGCCTTTACACTGAAATTTTTATGGCAGGGACATGCCATGAAAAGGTGGGCAGAATGGCAGGTAAAGGGCCTCAAAAAAGGGCCACAAGGCAAATAAGGCCAAATGGATTGTGACCGGGACCCATGATGTTCCCTCCTGATGCCGGCAATGTCGATGTGCACACTGTTTGCCATGCACGACATGGTGCATGGAAACAGTGCTCCCAACTTGCTGGAGGTTCAGCAGTGTAGCTGGCAGTGGCTTTTGGCTCTGTCCATGCTGCTGCATGGACTGCGCCGCCGACACACCGCCAGCCGCAGAGGAATGTCATAATGCGGCAGTCAGGATGCCACCGGCTTGGCGACGTTCTCCTGCCACTGCCGCAGTGGTCTGGCGGTCCGACCGCCAAACTCATAGTCAGGCCCATTGTCATTATCACAACTCTACTTGTTAAATCTTGTAGCTACAAAAAGGTAAGCTGACAACAGACACAACCTTTGTCTTGTAAGTGGAACATTTCAGGATATCAGCATTTACCAGTGTGGCGACTGAAACAGGGAAACAGTAGGGGAGCAGGGGGCCATAAAAAATGATTGTCTCTAAGTGAGGGACCATTTTTATCGGGAGACTTGGGGGAACGCTGGATGGAAGGAATTTGTGGCTCCTCTCTGGTTCCAGAACTTTCTGCCACCGAAATGAGAGGAAAAATGTTTTTGTTGGCCAAATGTTGAAGTTTGCAAAGGATTCTGGGTAATAAAAAGTGGTCAGAGCCCCACAAGTCACCCCATCCTGGATTCCCCTAGGTGTCTAGTTTTCAGAACTGTACAGGTTTGCTAGGTTTCCCTAGGTGCCAGCTAAGCTAGGGGCCAAAATCCACATCTAGGCACTTCGCAAAAAACAGCTCTGTTTTCTTTGTGAAAATGTGAGGTGTCCACGTTGTGTTTTGGGGCACTTCCTGTTGCGGGCGCTAGGCCTACCCCCACAAGTGAGGAACCATTTTTATCAGGAGACTTGGGGAAACGCTGGGTGGAAGGAAATTTGTGGCTCCTCTCAAATTCCAGAACTTTCTGTCACCGAAATGAGAGGAGAGGTTTTTTTTTTGGCCACATTTTTGCAGGGTGGTAGTGAGGGAATCTGTGATGAAGGAGGTCATGTGGGGTCCCCAACAAAGAGTGTCATACTGGGCACCAGCAATGCTAAAGCCAACTCTGCCTAGTACCCTAGATAGATCTAACATTTAAACCCACCCCTCCTCACCCTTTAGCTATCTCATGCCACGTATTCCTGTGGCATGTGCCACACATATGAAGCTAGCAGGTTGAAAGGAGGTTGGGGGAGGTGTAAGAGGGGGACTGGCTCTTCCATTTGCTCCGCCACACTGACCACCACTGTTAGATAACATCATCCTATTCTCAGTTTATGCCAGGGGTTATGTCTCACTCTCTTCCTCAGCATGCCCATTTTCTGTATGGTTGTTTTTTTCTGTCTCTCAGATTTTATTTACATTTGAGGGTTACTGTCCCTCTTTCTCTCTTTCCCTCTCACCTTCTTGAAACAATGTCCTCTCCACTCTCTGATTCAGTAAAGACATTGGGGCTGATTACGAGTTCAGTGGTCTTGGGACCGCCATACCTTCTTTGGCACTCCGACCGCCCAATTATGATCTTTGAGGTCGGACTGCCACAAGACTACCACCGCCACCACCAACACTGGAGCTACCGTGACAGCGGCTGTAGGGGCAGCAGTAGTCTATGTTAGCAGTGCCGGCATTGGCACTGCCATGTGTATTATGACCAGCCATTCCGCAGACATTTTCGAGGACACTCCCTTGAAAAGATCAGCCGAAAGGCTGTTAACGGGCTTCACAAAAGGGCCCGTAGGCCCATGTTGTTCCCCCTGTTGCCGGCAATGTTGATGTGCACACTGTTTGCCATGCATGACATGGTGCATGGAAAAAGTGCACCCGACTCGCTTGAAGTGCAGCAGTGTAGCTGGCATTGGCTTTAGGCTCTGGCCATGCCACCACCTGGACTGCGCTGCTGACACACCACCAGCCACCACCAGCGACGTTCTCCTGACCACTTCTGCGGTGGTCTGGCAATCCGCCAAACTCATAATCAGGCCCATTGTCATTATCACTACTCAACTTGTTAAATGTTGTAGCTACAAAGAGGTAATCTGGCAACAGACACAACCTTTGTCTTGTAAATGGAACACTTCAGGATATCAGTGTTTCCTGGTGTGGTGACTGAAACAGGGAAACAATAGGGAAGATGGTATACACAAAAATGATTGTCCCTAAGTTCCTCCTCCTCATTCCAGTCGTAACCTTTTAGGTGATCTCCACCTCATATGTGACAAAGAGCAAGAAGTACAAACCAAAACTCCACACACCTTATGGGTACAATAAATACAAATTTCATGTTTTTTCTCATGTCTTATCACTGAGCTAGGACAGAAAGCAGGGATTCCTACTGGTCTCAGATCTACATAGTCATGCTGGGATATCTCTGTGACGGGCACATGGGGAGAGGGTTATGCAACTACATTTTTTATGAACTGGGTTGAGAATTGTGTCTTCGTTTTCAAAAGTTCTCGCTACTGTTAAGGACTTTGCCATCTGTGATAGAAAGAGAGAGAGAATATGGGTGTGTGGGGAGGATTCAGCTCTCTCCTACACAAGAGAAGGTCTAAGATGATAATTATTCCTCAGCGAGGTAAAAATTATTGTCTTGACTTATTGTTGGTGGAAGAGCATTGCCCATTAGTTTGCTCACTTCTGTTCTGTTTCAGGTGTATCAGTTTGCATATTCTGCTTTTATAAGTACGCATATTATTGGGCTATCCTGAGCATGTGCATACTTTTTTTTTTATAGACACATGTTTCATAGCAATAAAAGAAACATGTTTTTGTTGGTTTCTTGTTACTTTATTGCTGAGCACTGGCAGAGAGGTTGCTGTTGTTTTAGCTGTGGTAAAGATTGGAAAGCTTGCAAAACAAGCATTGGGAAAGCTACTAAGTCCTATGCAAGACTTACTGGCTTTGCCAATGCTTTTTAGCCATGTTGTACACCAGCCTAGCTGCTGTTCAGCATAGCTAAAAGTTAGTGGTGTAGAGGAAAGTGGTGTGGTGTGTTGTAGAGTGGAAAGTTGAAGAGTGGAGTAAAGTGTTGTAAGTGGAGTGTCAGAGAGTGTTGTGTATTGGAGTTGTGTAGAGTGGCATACACTGGAGTGGCATAGCGTAGATTGGACTAGTGTATAGAACATTGGCATAGTGTTGCAGAGTATAATTGTGTAGAGCGCAGTGGCATTGAGTACAGTGGCATTGAATTTAGTGGCATAAAATGCAACATTGTAGAATGCAGTGGCATAGAATAGAGTGGTGCATAGTACAGTGCAGTGGTGCAGAGTGCAGTGGAGGGGTGAAGAGTGGAGTGATGCAGCATGGAGTGGAGCAGGGAGAGATGCACAGAGTGGAGTAGGGTATAGAGGCATAGAGTAGAGTGGCATAGAGTAGAGTGGCGTAGAGTAGAGTGGCATGGCATAAAATGACATAGATTTGAGTGAAGCAGAAGGCAGTGGCACAAAGTAGATTAGAGCAGCATAAAGTGCAGTGGCGTAGAGTGCAGAGTAGATTTAAGTGGCATAAAATGCAGTAGCATAGAATGATGCAGAGTAGAGTAGGATGGAGTGGTGAAGACTAGAATATAGTGCCGTTGTTATGCGCTTCCTTATTGGTAATAGGACTGCATGTTTAGGATGGCAGAACAGTAAAGTTTGGGAGGCTGAGTCTGTTCATGCAGTTAGTAACTGCTGGCCTAACTCCTGACTAGCTCACAGTACCTAATCCAAACCTCCAAACCCTTTGGGTTAAAAGGTGATTATGGTAACCTGATAACCTGAACATGGTACTCCAACTCCCCAGGAAAGCCATGGAAACAGGTCATACCACTTTTGTATGGTTACTCATGCATACCAAGGAAAGGTTAATCTGATTAAGAATTACTCAAGGTCATCAGGGCAAAACTCCCTGCAGAACACAGCTGGCTCTATCAGGGGTCCCCCTAGAAGGTTAGGCCCTGGGCCTTTGTCAACTTTACCCAGGCCTTAAAACATCTCTGTGCAGTGTTTAATTTGTAAATAAAAACGTGCAGGTGCCCAAAAGCTCTTCTTTGAAACTTGCGGCTGCTGCAATTAAATGTGCTTCCATTGAATGCGGAGGCAGCCTAATCCTAAAGCCATCTCAGGCCTCTTTGGTCCATTAACAGCCACTCCCTGCCCCTTTAGCTCACTCTTGCAGCTTTCTGCTTTCTCCTTTTGTTATGCTTTTTTCTCTTCCTCCACCTTTCCCATATATGGCTTTTTCTGGCAGTAAATACCTGAGGCAGAAAACTAAGTGCCAGCCCCCAAAAATAACTGCCAGTGCCCCACACCGGAAACCACCGGCTCAAATTAAGCACTGTCTATGTGTGCATCGGTAGCTGAGTTTTTGATCGATAGGGCTAAAAAACGGAGCAGCACAACTCTAAATCTCTTGAAAAGAAACAAGATAATGAACGTATGAAGACAGTCTAGGTTTAAATGTCTTCTTCTAAGACTGAAAAGTATACTTGACTTTCCCCAAAATGAATAACCTGTCGCCATTTAAAACAAACATTGGCAAAGCCAATAGGTTTTGCCTGTGCAAAATCTGTTGGTTGTGTCATTTTGTTTGTAGATGTTGCACAGCAGTTGAGCTTGTGTGCAACATGGCTTAAAGGAAAACAAATACTATGGAGCAGTCAATGCTGGCTACCTCATAGCGCTTTGTCTTTTGCTTGGAACCATGTTGCATAGAAGCTCAACTGCTGCACAACAGGTAAAAGAAACATTGACAAAGGCTATAGATTAGGCATAGGCGAAACCTACTGGCTTTGCCAATGCTTGTTCCTCTATTAAGGCTTACGGAACAAGACAAAGCAGCTGCACACTCAGGGGCAGATTTAAGAAAAGTGTCACTGCACCCAGAGCAGCACCACTTTGTTTGCTCTCCTCAGCGCCCCCCTAAAGCCACCATGTGCTGTATTTAAAATACAGTGCGCCATGGTGCGTGGTAAAGGGCAATAGCATCAACATTTTTGATGCTATTGCTGTACTTTTCAGGGTTAGTGCCAAAATTGTTTGTGCTAACCCTGAACAATACATAGGGGCCCATTGGCAAACCAATGGTGTATCCCCTTTTAACGCCTGCTCTGTGCAGGGGTTTAAAATGCCAAAACAAAATAGCGCAAAGAAATCTTTTAGATTTCTTCTCACCAATTTTTTGCTGCCCCCCAACAGAGGAATGCCATCCTAGCATACATTATGCCTGGCGCAGGCATAATGTGGCGCAAGGGGTTAGAAAGTGGTGCAACTTTGTAAATCTGGCACAGCGATTTTGGCCTCGTAGGACCACATTAGCGTAAACAAATTACGCTAATGTGGCACAAGGAGGCTCTAGGCCCTCTTAAATCAGGGCCTCATATCCTACATTTGCTACTCGTATAAAGACAAAAGCCTTTGCTAATTCTTAAGACACTGATGTGCGGGATCTTAACTCGTACAAGGTCAGATCTGCAAGCTGTTCCATTAGCCCTCCTGAAGGATATGGGAAACCCCGTTCCCTGACTTTGATAAATACAAGCTGAAGAAAAAATACAAAGATTATATGTAACAAATGGGCACATATAAAGTAGACTAGCTAAACCCAGAGCTACACAGCTCACACTAGTAGAGGCCGACTTCATTGCTATAATCTAATTCACACATTGAACCTCTTTCAGCACAAAAAAACAAGAGAGTTTTAACAAGTGCAAGGTCTGAAAAGCATATAACACGCCAAAACTATAGCTAAAGTATGCACACTGGGGTTAATCTCATCGTCACAGGTGACAGCAAAGGAACCTTCCCTTGTCCATTTCTTTTATGTAGGAGATGAGTTTTGCTGGGCACAAACCTTTCCTGCTTAGACTTGCAGAAGCCAGTGTGACACAAACAGAGAACCACTTCTCCCAAGAGTGAACATATAAGCACTCCAGGGAATCTACAGCTGCAAGTAGGGTGTGAAGAGATAATCATATATTATGTGTTTTTGTGTTATTGCTTTCCATACATCACAAGTGTACCAATGTATTTTAAAATGAAACATAGATGCTGTTTCTCATTGATTTACAATGTCTTTTAGCATCAGTTGTGCACTTTAAGTTTCATGATTCTGCTACTATCAGAAGCCATGTTATTCAGAGTAGTACATTTGTACATAACTGCATAGCATAACCTCATTTTCAGAGTTGCCAATAAGAAGCAGAATTTTAGGACACTGAACACAGCATTGTATCCATGAATGATATATGATCCACAAGGACGTCTCACATTTCTCCCAGTAAAAGCTCGGGCGATCTGCTCATTATATAATCTTTTGCTGAACGTTAGATGTTTCTGTCACTTGATTAGGCACTATAGACTTGTATTGAAAGAAAACATATATATGTATAGTACTATATTTCATGTATTTTAGCATTAGACTACAACTGACCTTTTTCTAGTGAGAACTCTACTCAGCGGAAAAGGCAAATAGCCCAGTTGTTCAGAGGTGGTTTCCTCGGAGTGACCTGCTAGCTGGTGCTCATGAGTCCTGCTGACTAGGCAGCCCTTTCAGATCACCTTGCAAACGAGCTTTCCTTGAATATGCCATCCAGTGTGGTATGCGTGATTCTTTATTTGGTGGAACAGGAACAGGACAGTCACCTTGACCACTATCCAGATAGAGACGCTATGATTAGTTAGTCACCATATCCAGGGTTGGACTGGCCTATAGGGCAATCAGGCAGTACCCACAGGCTGGTCTGACAAGTCAGTGTGTGGGCCAGATTTTGGCTGTTTGTGGGCCTGTTTCATGGTATGGTACACTAGTTTTTATTGTTAATTTCCCTGATATTAAACCAACCATTGTCTGTAGCAAGCTCAGATCCATACAGGTTTCCATACCTTGCAAAACACGTATACAGCATGTCTTAACAAGTTCTGAACTGCCCCAATTTTATGACAAGACCGGAGGCTCTATTATGCGTTCTTTTCTTACTTTATTACAAATAGCAGCAGTCAAGAACTACAACTCCCAAGAGGGTTAGTAACAGACTAACCAATGGGAGTAAAACAAGAACTAAAGATGGACCAATCAGCTGAGGCCATAACCATAGAGTGTACACTTGACTGCAAGCAGCCCTCTTTTCTTGCTGCTCGCAGTCAAGATAAGTACTCCCTTTTGGTCTTCCGTATATTTATTTGTCTATTTTATCATTCCAGTATGAATATCGTTTTATTTAAATGATAGTTTTCCGTTTAGGCATAGCGTCGCCTTCTCGGCGGCTTTGTAACATTTATTCCCTTTCCCCGACCCTCCCCCCCTCCTGGCTCCTTCGGGTTACCGTTGTTTCTCTGCGGCGCGCGCGCTAACCGTCATGCGTTCTTCTGGCCTGTTCGCCTCGTTCTATCAGCGCATTCTGCTACGCGCGTCTGACAGACGAGGCATTCCGGTTTTCTGTGCGCCCGTCGGTGGCCGAAGCAGCTCTAACCGAACGCCGGCTCCATGCCAAGTCCTGGGCAGTCCGGTCTTCTTTCTCCCCACGCGTCAACTGATTTCTCTGGCCCTCCCTCACGGTCCCACCCCAAGGGAGGAGCTTCCAAACTCCAGAGAGCGTGTTGCTCTTCCATTAACCCCTTGCTTCCCTCGTTTTTCTCGGGGCAATTTTCAGCTATTTCCAACAATTTTTTTTCTCAGTCATTGTCACTGTTAGCAATTAATTATGAACCCTGATGTTTCATCTCTCAGCTCTGATTCTGAGGAAAATGACGAATCCTTTAAACAGCATTTAGACAAATTTATACAATCCTCGGTGAAAAATGCCTTAAAGGCATCTATGGTATAAATGTCTAAGAACATTGAGAGTTCCGTAATGTCCATGATGTCCAAACCTATAGCCCATTCTGCGGGGGAAGGCAGAAAACACAAAATAAGTTCTTCTTTTAAAATAACAAAAGGCGCACATACAGAAAGTGAGCTTGCCTCACACCAGACTGAGGACTTGGTTCCTCCCAGGCCTCCTTCTAAGGAGGGGAACTCTACCAAAAAGCCGACCTCTCATGCAAAATGTAAATCAAAATCAAAACATATTCCAGCGTCAAAAAAGATTGTTATTACAAAGGTTTTGGACACGGATGAAGAGGGCATGGACGAATTATCTTTGTCAGATAATCCTGATGATACGTTTTCCCCTTCCTCCCCTCCCTCCAAACGTATCAAGTTTGCCTCTGGTGACCCCTCTACCAGTGTTGTTGACGCGGACGGTGTTCCCATGTTTGACCCGTCCCTCATTCATCACCCCAAATCCACGGAGTGGTTTCCTCTGGATCACGTAGCTGAATATATTTCTTCCCGTCTGCGCCTTCCTTTAGACAAACAGACACGCTCCAAACTCAAATCTGAATGCCCTAGACCGTCGTTGGACTCTAACATTACAGTAACCCCAGCCATTGATGAGTCCCTCATCACGTTCTTTACAAAATATGGAAAAGATCCCCGTAAAGGGGTAGACAAAGCTTGGACTACGTGCCAAGACAAACTTCTCGACGTGGTCGGTCCTTTAGCAAGAATACTTGACTTAGCCGAGTCGGCTAGATTGGAGGATTCTCCTATCGACCCTTTGGACCTTTCTCTTTGGACCCAAAGAGCCTTTTGTCTTTTGGGCAATGCTAACTCTGCCATCATCCACGAGAGACGTAAGGGTCTTCTTCTCCGAATGGACCCTAAGATGGCTAATCTGGCTACCAGAGATCCCGGTATTCAGGCCGATGGTAAACTCTTCGGAGACTCGTTCATCAAGGATCTTAGTCGTTTCGTCTCCACGTTTTCGTCTATCGACAAAGCCCAACAATCTCTAAAGAAGGTTTTCAACCAGCGTGTTTTTTCCCGGGCCGGTAGAGGTAGGAGTCGCTTTACCAGCCGCCAATATAGAAACCAAGGCTCCAGAGGATATTCCAACCCCTCCTATTACTACAACCAAGAGTTTAAACCCCACTTCTACCCTCAAAGATCAAGGGGTTTCCGCGATCGCGGCCAGCGCATCTCCAGATCGGCCAATACCCCAGGTAAGCCAACGTTCTGGCCCTCCCGTGGGAGGTCGCCTTCGATTCTTCCTTCAAAAGTGGGAGTCAATTTCTTCAGATCCATGGGTGCTTTCCACTATCCAGGGTTATCGCATCGAACTTCTCTCTCTTCCTTATCAATCAGGTCCCCCTCTTCTCCCAAGGTTTTCTCTCGAAATGTCATCTCTAATTTCTTCGGAAATCCAATCCTTGCTAGAAAAAGATGCCATCCAAAGTTGCATCCCGGACTCTTCCGGTTTCATCAGCTCTATTTTTCTCGTCCACAAAAAGAACAAAAAACTCAGACCAGTAATCAATCTAAAATCCTTCAACCAGTTCGTCATCTATCGACACTTCAAGATGGAGACTATTATCCATCTCAGGGATATTTTACTCCAAGGCGATTGGCTAGTCAGACTAGACCTTCAAGATGCATACCTGACTATCCCGATCCATCCTTCTCACAGAAAATATTTGCAATTTCTTTGGAATTCAAAAACGTATCACTTTTCCTCCCTTCCTTTCGGCCTTTCGTCGGCTCCGTGGTGTTTCACGAAGCTCTTAAAACCGGTTGTATCCTACCTTCGATCTCTGGGCTTCAGACTCATTATCTACCTCGACGATATTCTAATTATGCATCAAAGCAAATCCTCTCTTCTGTCTCAGCTGCAGATAACATCTACTCTCCTAGCAGAGCTCGGTTTCCTCATAAATCACGAAAAATCTGTGGTGGTTCCGTCACAACAAATAAAGTTTCTGGGCTTCCAAATAGATTCGGTTTCGGCATCTCTGTTTCTTCCCCGGACCAAGGTTTCCGCAATCAAAAAAGAGTTGGTTTTAACTCTCCAAAAAGACTCTATTTCCCTCAGAGCTCTAGCAAGAGTCGTCGGCCTTCTTTCTTCTTCCATCCAGGCCATTTTCCCAGGACCACTTCATTACCGTGCCCTTCAGCGCCTCAAGATTCTACATCTTCATCGAGGTTTGGCTTTCTCCGACCTTGTGTCTCTAGATCAAGAATCTCAGCTCGAAATCCAATGGTGGATATCCCATTTAGAGGCTCGGAACGGCAGATCCATCTTCCCCTCTGTGCCCGATCTTGTGTTAGAATCAGATGCAAGTCTCACGGGTTGGGGCGCCCGTTGTGGTTCGATATCGACTGGCGGTATATGGTCCGCAGAGGAGTCCAGATTGCACATAAATTGTTTAGAGCTTCTTGCAGGCTCCTTTGCGATCAGAAGTTTTACGAAAAACAGAGCAAATTGCTCCATTCTGCTCCGCATGGACAACATATCTGCAGTTCGTTACATAAACCATCTGGGAGACACCAGGTCCAGACCCCTTGCCCTTCTGGCCAAGAGCCTCTGGGAGTTTTGTCTGTCCCACAAATTTTCCCTTCTTGCCGAGTATCTCCCAGACTCTCTGAACTCCAATGCAGACTGGCATTCCCGACATATCTCAGATTCCAGCGATTGGAAATTACACCACTCTGTCTTTCGCCAAATAGAAAGGAAATGGGGCCCCCTTTCACGTGGATCTCTTTGCATCCAGACTCAACTCTCAACTTCCTCGTTTCTTCAGTTGGCGTCCGGATCCGTTGGCCTTAGCTACAGACGCCTTTCTACAGGATTGGTCCAACACCCTCAATTATGCTTTCCCTCCTTTTATTCTAATCAACAGAGTATTAAATCAAGTCAGGCGTCAAATGATGTCACTTGTCCTGATAGTCCTCTTTTGGCAATCTCAAGTTTGGTTTCCACCCCTCCTCGAACTCACGGCAGATTTTCCAATCTTACTCCCCTCATTTCCGTCTCTCCTCCTAGATCCTCTCGGACGGCCCCACAATCTGATTCTCAACAAATCGTTAGTCCTATCGGCCTGGCACATTTCCGGCCTACCCAGTGGTCCTTCCCTATTTCGTCAGAAGCTTCAGAGCTTATCAACAATGCATGGGCGCCTGGCACAAGGCGAGCCTACAGATCAGCTTGGTCTCTTTGGTCAAGCTGGTGTGTGGGAAAATGTGCTGATCCCTTTTCAGCAGATTTAAACCTAATTATAAATTTCTTAGTGGCCCAGGCGGGTCTGGGTAAATCATATCGTACAATCAATCTTTACAGATCCGCTATTTCTATGAACCATTCTAATATCAATGACAAACCTATCGGGGTCCATCCCTTAATTTGTCGCCTTTTAAAAGGAGTCAAACTCTCTAAACCTCCTACTGCCAAATACTCCCATGTTTGGGATGTTTCAGTGGTTCTGAATCTTCTACTTTCTTGGCCAGACAATCCGAGTCTTTCCTTAAAAATGCTGTCTGCCAAACTCACTATGCTCCTATGCCTAATTTCTATCAAAAGAGTTTCCGATGTTAAGTCCCTAGATGTCTCTGCTCGCCAGTTTCTACCGTCAGGTGTTTTATTTCACATTGCCAAACGCACCAAAACTAATTTACATTCGGTGTTCTATCCCTTTTTCCCTGACAAACCAAAATTATGTGTGGGTCTTTGTTTAAAAGAATACGAAAAAAGAACTGTTAACCTGAGAACGTCCTCCTCTAACCAACTGTTGATTTCCTTTCGCAAACCTCACAATCCGGTGACTTCCGCAACCCTGGCTCGTTGGGTCAAATTGATTATGTCCCTAGCGGGAATTGACATTTCTGTTTTTGGAGCCCACTCCTCCAGGAGGGCCATGGCCTCTAAAGCGTTCGCTTTGGGTTCTAGTTTGGAGGACATTCTCAGGTCGGCAGATTGGTCTAATGATAATGTTTTCAAAACTTTCTATTGTAAACCTGTTAGAACTGCTTCTTCAGTAGTTATTGATAAGCTTTAAACTCGCATAATAGAGCCTCCGGTCTTGTCATAAAATGTAGATTTTCCTAGTAATTTATGACGGAAAGTCTTAATTTTATTAAAGACACGGAGGTGAATATTATCCCACCACTGTACTTTTTAATATGTACTTTCTCTTTCCCTCCCAGCGACTCCTGCATTACCTCCAGCTTCCGGATAACGCTGCTGGCGCCATCATCGCACCTTTCGAGAAGAACCCACGAGATGTGTCATCACAACCCTCTCAAGATCATCTTCCTTTACCATTGTACTCCCGGTTTATTGCTGTGATTCAAGAAGTTTGTTCCGTTTCCTTGGCTTTCGCGATTGTGGGACTCATTTATCCTTTGTTTTATGATTCTCTTTGACTGACTCGTTCAAGAAAAGAGGGCTGCTTGCAGTCAAGTGTACACTCTATGGTTATGGCCTCAGCTGATTGGTCCATCTTTAGTTCTTGTTTTACTCCCATTGGTTAGTCTGTTACTAACCCTCTTGGGAGTTGTAGTTCTTGACTGCTGCTATTTGTAATAAAGTAAGAAAAGAACGCATAATATTCGCCTCCGTGTCTTTAATAAAATTAAGACTTTCCGTCATAAATTACTAGGAAAATCTACATTCTCAACCATGGGCCATTTTTTAGCTACCTAATTCATGCAGCAGGAACATAATATTAGTGATGCCAAACCACGGGGACGTCAAAACTAGAAGTGGAGTTGTGAGAAATGGAGGAAAATAGTCACAAGGCACGTAAGAGAAGAAGGGTAGGATGCTGAGGGGGTGCTTAGGGAAAAGGGGGAACAACAAAACACGAAGAATGAGTCAAATTATGTTTATTTATTTAGAATAAATCTCTAAACAGTGTGCGACGACACTGACAACAAAGTATGCTGTTTTGAGGAGGTTGCTCTGTCTATATTTATGAGATGGGTTCCAGTGGAAGCCAAAATAACCAGGTGTATAAACACAACACAAACAAGGCCACGTAAATAGGCTTCGCCACTGCCGCCCACCTGCCTGGTTTTTGGTAGGCTCTTAAGTCTGTGGCTTCCACCTGTTAAAGCAATGCGACACTGAATGACACGTTACTGTAGATATCCTTTTTATTTCCATAATTAGACGTAATTCACAAAATTAGAAATCAATAATTTTTAAATAAGAAAGTAGGGCTACCTTATATTTAAGTGTTTAGAATTGTAATGCAGTTGAGGAAAGAGCTTTCACGAACGCCGTGAAGCTTTAAGAAATAAACTAATATTTTGACAAATGAAGAATTTGTAATTTGAACTTCACCTTCTGGGTCACGGAACGGCATGTAAATCTTCAGTGCTGCCTGTGCCTGCACAGACATTATTTGCACTTATATTTTGGGTGACATTGGGCTTTATCCTAAGAAAATGTATATATCTTTCTTGGTTTTGGCGTTATTTTATGGAGTCATCTAACTTCGGCAGGAGCAGACTGATGAAGTGTGGGATGTAACACCAAATGATAAGCGCTTGAACTTCATCCAGCAAAAACATGTGTGAATCAACATGCACCAGGACTGAGCCCTTCATCCCTTTCTTAGAGGTTCACTTTCTAGTCACCCATTTGTTTCCTGTCCTCTTTCTACTCGAGTGATTTGGTAAAAGGCTCGCGCTTCTCCCCGTGACTGTCGTCTGTCCCTTTGCATGAAATGCTTGATGAGGAGTAGGCAGGAGGGTTGGGTGGATGGGAAGGAACTGGATGGTTTCCTGGTTCTGTGTATAATACCCCTGGATGCATGAATGAGTAATGCATACCAGGGGCGGGCATGGGTAGTTCCAGCCTGTGACAGAAAGAAACAGTGAGAACATCCGTAGGACTTGTTACAGGTTATCAGAGCTACGAGCGAGCAGATGCTCCAGAGCCCAAGTAGCTCGCCGTGATCGTATAGTGGTTAGTACTCTGCGTTGTGGCCGCAGCAACCTCGGTTCGAATCCGAGTCACGGCATTGCGGGTGGCAATGTCACGGCAGTTGGGTGAGATTTTTGAAATCACACTTTAAAAGTATCTGGAGGGTAAAGGTTGATAGAGTGCGTTTTGAAACCGTTAGAGGTGCTTGTGAATTAGGGAATACATATTTCGATATTATTTGAGCAGTCATGCCAGGTTTTAAGATCCTTGTTTTACTAGTTTGGGGAGAGAATGTAGATTTTCCTAGTAATTTATGACGGAAAGTCTTAATTTTATTAAAGACACGGAGGCGAATATTATGCGTTCTTTTCTTACTTTATTTTAAACAGCAGCAGTCAAGAACTACAGCTCCCAGGAGGATTAGCGTAAAACTAACCAATGGGAGTAAAACAGAAACAAAGAACTAAGCCAATCAGCATACTCCATTAACCATAGAGTGTACCCTTGACTGCAAGCAGCCCTCTTTTCTTGAGCGAGTAAGTCAGATAGAATCATAAAATAACGGGTAAATGAGTCCCACAATCGCCAACGCCAAGGAGACTGAACAAAACTCTTGGACCGCTGTAATGAGACGAGAGACGGATGAAGGAGGCCGAAGGTCCTGTGAAGGTTGTTCCGATGCATCTGAAGAATTCTTCTTGAAGGGAGAAAGGGAGAAGCCAACGATGTTATCCGGAAGCTGGAGGAAGTGCAGGAGTCGCTGGGAGGGAGAAAAAAGTACACATTAACAGAAGTACTTGAGGTGGGATAATATTCGCCTCCGTGTCTTTAATAAAATTAAGACTTTCCGTCATAAATTACTAGGAAAATCTACATTTTATGACAAGACCGGAGGCTCTATTATGCGAGTTTAAAGCATATCAATAACCACAGAAGAAGCAGTTCTAACAGGTTTACAATAAAAAGTCTTAAAAACATTGTCATTAGTCCAATCTGCCGACCTGAGAATGTCCTCCAAACTAGATCCTAAAGCGAACGCTTTAGAGGCCATGGCTCCCCTGGAAGAGTGGGCCCCGTACACCGAAGTATCAATACCCGCTAGGGACATGATCAATCTGACCCACCGGGCTAGGGTTGCAGAAGAAACCGGGTTATGAGGTTAGCGAAAGGAGATTAGAAGTTGGGTAGAGGAAGACGTTCTCAGGTCGACAGTTCTTCTCTCGTATTCTTTCAAACAAAGACCCACACATAATTTTGGTTTATCAGGAAAAAAGGGATAGAACACCGAATGTAGATTAGTTTTGGTGCGTTTAGTGATGTGAAACAATACACCTGAGGGTAAAAACTGACGGGCGGAAACATCTAGGGCCCTAACGTCAGAAACCCTCTTGATGGAAATTAGGCAAAGGAGCATAGTGAGTTTGGCAGACAGGATTTTCAGGGAAAGACTGGAATTGTCAGACCAAGAAAGAAAGAGATTCAGAACCAATGAAACATCCCAGACGTGGGAGTATTTGGCAGGAGGGGGCCTAGAGAGTTTGACCCCCTTTAAAAGGCGACAAATTAAGGGATGAATCCCAACAGGATTGCCATCAATATTAGAATGGTTCATAGAAATAGCGGATCTATAAAGGTTGATAGTCCGATATGATTTACCCAGACCTGCCTGAGCCGCTAAGAAATTAATAACCAGATTTAGATCCGCTGAAAAGGGATCGGCACATTTTCCCACACACCAGCTTGCCCAAAGAGACCAAGCTGATCTGTAGGCTCGCCTTGTGCCAGGCGCCCAGGCATTGTTGATGAACTCTGAAGCTTCCGACGAAATCGGGAAGGACCGCTGGGCAGCCCTGAGATGAGCCAAGCCGACAGGACTAATGATCTGTCGAGAATGAGATTGTGGGGCCGACCGAGTGGATCTAGAAGGAGAGACGGAAATGAAGGGAGTAAGATCGGGAAATCTGCCGCGAGCTCCAGTAGGGGAGGAAACCATACCTGAGCTTGCCAAAAGGGGGCTATCAGAACAAGGGACGTCATTTGACGCCTGACCTGGTTTAAAACCCTGTTGATCAGGATAAAAGGAGGAAAAGCATAATTGAGGGAATTGGACCAATCCTGAAGGAAAGCGTCTGTAGCCAAGGCCAACGGATCTGGACGCCAACTGAAGAAACGAGGAAGTTGAGAGTTGAGTCTGGACGCAAAGAGATCCACCTGAAAGGGCCCCCATTTTCTTTCGATTTGGTGAAAGACGGAACGGTGTAATCTCCAATCGCTGGAATCCGAGATATGTCGGGAATGCCAATCCGCGTTGGAGTTCAGAGAGCCTGGGAGATACTCGGCGAGAAGGGAAAATTTGTGGGACAGACAAAACTCCCAGAGGCTCTTGGCCAGAAGAGCAAGGGGTCTGGACCTGGTGCCACCTAGATGGTTTATATAACGCACTGCGGAAATGTTGTCCATGCGGAGCAGAATGGAGCAGCTTGCTCTGTCCTTCGTAAAACTCCGGATCGCAAAGGAGCCTGCAAGAAGCTCTAAACAATTTATGTGCAATCTGGACTCCTCTGCGGACCATGTACCGCCAGTCGAGATTGAGCCACAACGGGCGCCCCAACCGGTGAGGCTTGCATCGGATTCTAATACAAGATCGGGCACAGAGGGGAAGATGGACCTGCCGTTCCAGGCCTCTAAATGGGATATCCACCATTGGATTTCGAGTAGAGATTCTTGATCTAGATAGACGAGGTCGGAGAAAGCCAAACCTCGACGAAGGTGAAGGATCTTGAGACGTGGAAGAGCGCGATAGTGAAGGGGTCCTGGGAATATCGCCTGGATAGACGAAGAAAGAAGGCCGACGACTCTTGCAAGAGTTCTGAGAGAAATAGAGTCTTTCCGGAGAATTGAAGTCAATTCCCTTTTGATTGCAGAAACCTTGTCCCGTGGAAGAGACAGGGAAGCCGAAACTGAATCGATTCGGAAGCCTAAGAATTCTACTTGTTGGGAAGGAACCATAACAGATTTCTCGAGATTTAAGAGGAAGCCCAGCTCTGTTAGGAGGGTGGAAGTTGTCTGAAGCTGGGACAGGAGAGAAGATTTGTTTTGATGCATGATAAGGATATCGTCGAGATAGATAATGAGTCTGAAACCCAGAGAACGAAGGAAGGATACGACCGGCTTTAAGAGCTTCGTGAAACACCACGGAGCTGAAGAAAGGCCAAAAGGAAGAGAGGAAAACTGATAAGTTTTTGAATTCCAAAGAAATTGTAAATATTTTCTGTGAGAAGGATGGAACGGGATAGTGAGGTATGCATCTTGGAGATCCAGTCTGACAAACCAGTCGCCTTGGAGTAAAATATCCCTGAGATGGATAATAGTCTCCATTTTGAAGTGTCGATAGACGACGAACTGGTTGAAGGATTTTAGATTGATTACAGGTCTTAGCTTTTTGTTCTTTTTGTGGACGAGAAAGATAGAACTGATGAAACCGGAGGAGTCTGGAATACAGCTTTGGATGGCATCTTTTTCTAGCAGAGCTTGGATTTCCAAAGAGATTAGAGATGACATCTCGAAGGAGAACCTTGGAACAGGAGGGGGACTTGACTGGGAAGGTGGAAAGAGAAATTCGATGCGATAGCCCTGGACAGTGGAAAGAACCCATGGGTCTGAAGAAATTGACCTCCATTTTTGTAGGAAGAATCGAAGTCGACCTCCCACGGGAGGGCCAGAACGTTGGCTTACCTGAGGAATTGGCCGTTCTGTAGATGCGCTGACCGCGGTTGCGGAAGCCCCTTGATCGCTGGGGGTAGAAATGGGGTTTGAACTCTTGGTTGTAATAGGAGGGAGGGTTGGAGAATCCTCTGGAGCCTTGGTTCCTGTATTGGCGGCCGGTAAAGCGACCCCTACCTCTACCGGCCCGGGAAAAAACCCGTTGGTTGAAAACCTTCTTCAAGGATTGTTGAGCCTTATCGATAGACGAAAAAGTAGAGACGAAACGGCTAAGATCCTTTATGAAAGAATCTCCAAACAGTTTACCATCGGCTTGGATACCAGGATCCCTGGAAGCGAGATTAGCTAGTTTAGGATCCATGCGGAGAAGGAGACCCTTGCGTCTCTCATGGATAATGGCCGAGTTAGCGTTACCCAAAAGACAAAATGCTCTTTGGGTCCAAAGAGAGAGGTCCAAAGGATCGATAGGGGAATCCTCCAATCGAGCCGACTCGGCTAAGTCTAGAATTCTAGATAGCGGACCGACCACGTCGAGGAGTTTGTCTTGGCACGTGGTCCAGGCTTTGTCAACCCCTTTACGGGGATCCTTTCCATATTTTGTAAAAAATGTGATGAGGGACTCATCAATAGCCGGAGTCAGAGTAATGTTAGAGTCCAAGGACGGTCGAGGGCATTCAGACCTGAGTTTGGAGCGAGTCTGTTTATCCAATGGAAGACGCAAGCGGGAAGAAATGTATTCAGCCACGTGATCCAAAGGAAACCACTCCGTGGAATTGGGGTGATGAATGAGTGACGGATCGAACATGGGAACCCCTTCGGCATCAACCACACTGGTAGATGGCACACCAGAGGAAAGTTTCGAACGTTTGGAAGGGGGAGAAGAATGAGCAAGCGAGTCATCCGGATTATCTGACGAAGATAAATCGTCCAAGCCCTCTTCGTCCGTGTCCAAAACCCTCGTAACAGCAATCTTTTTCGGCGCTAAAGTATGTTTTGACTTAACTTTACATTTGGCATGAGAGCCCGACTTTTTGGAAGAATTCCCCTCCTTAGAAGGAGGCCTGGGAGGAACCAAGTCCTCGTTCTGGTGTGAGGCAAGCTCACTCTCTGCATGTGCGCCTTTCGCTGTTTTAAAGGACGAGCTTATTTTGCGTTTTCTGCCTTCCCCCGCAGAATGGGCCATGGGTTTGGACATCATGGAAATTACAGAACTCTCGATGTTCTTAGACATCGTAACCATAGATGCTTTTAATGCATTTTTAACTGAGGATTTAATAAACTTGTTCAGATCCTGTTTAAAAAACTCCTCATTATCCTCAGAATCCGTATTAACAGATGAAGTATCTGTATTCATCTTGCCTTAAAGTTGACAGCTGCCCAAAGAAGTAATAAAACGTCTCAGGAGCAGCGAGGTAACTAAAGAGTTAATAGAGAGCAACACGCTCTTATAAAACTGAAAAGGCCCTCCCTTGGGCGGGGCCGAGAAGGAGAGAGGGAGGAAACGTGTGCCGGCCACGAAGAGACGCTGCTTCGGCAGTAGAAAGACGAGAAAGCCGCTCCGGAAACGCGTGGAGACGCGCTACCGAAACGGAAGGCTTCGCAGTGGCTTTCGAGAAAAGCGGAGCAGTTCGCCTGACAGACGCGCACTGGTAAAAGCGCTGACAGGACGGAGAAGCTTCCCGAATGGAACGCGCAACGGCACGCGCTGCACAGCTAGCGAACAACGGTAACGCGGGGGGGGAAGGGGGTCGGAAAAAACCAGCAATGAAACGTTTTAAGATTACACGGCGAACTGATACCTGTAAATAACAATAGACATGTAAAAACGGAAAACAATTAACCAAATTAGCTAAATAAGTAAACGCAAGAGCTGAAGAGTGTACTTATCTTGACTGCGAGCAGCAAGAAAAGAGGGCTGCTTGCAGTCAAGGGTACACTCTATGGTTAATGGAGTATGCTGATTGGCTTAGTTCTTTGTTTCTGTTTTACTCCCATTGGTTAGTTTTACGCTAATCCTCCTGGGAGCTGTAGTTCTTGACTGCTGCTGTTTAAAATAAAGTAAGAAAAGAACGCATAATAGAGCCTCCGGTCTTGTCATAAAATTTATTATGTAAACAATTTGTGTGGATAGCAGCGGTAGACATTATTCACGAAAAGGAAGGAATTACCTCTTCCGCTCAGTTTGAAATACGCCGACCAGTTAACTTGCAAAGCAGAAGTGCAGGGGCACCCTCTGTGCAGCAGTTAAAATACTATTGATCCGTTTGGGGCTGAAGATTTTTAGCTTTATTGAGTTGATGGTGGATGATGTGGAAATTATGTATTCATGCAGATAAACTGTCTCCACCGATCTCTGTTTATCCAGTGGCTAGGTATAGTGTTTTCAATTTCTGTCACCACGTTGGTTGTCTCGAAATAAAACCCACTTCAAGTTTTAATCATTTTCTCTTCTCTCCAGCTGATTACTTGCATTGGATGCATTTGTTTATTTTATATGCAGTTTAATCGAGAGAACCTTAGCTTGTGAATCTCAGCTCTGCTAAAAGAAGCCTTACTACGCAGGGGGTGTATTGGAACCTTAGTAGAAGTGGGGTCTTCCAGCGCTCACTTTAAAGCTACTTGTGTTTTAGGTTTATGTCACAGCTGAGATTAGGAATTGTCAGTGTAAGAAGACCTTATTTCTGCCGAAAACAGTCTTTGTGCCATAACCGTTCAGTTCATCGCTGTCTGTTGTAGGTGATGTTTGTGATTGTTCTCGCTATGTTTACCTGTTTAAACTGCTTCTGGCGGTTCTATTCCTGTCAACCTCAGATGTACTACCATGACACCCTCACATCGTGGTTCACTTTTAAAGGAAGTTCAGGTAGAAAGGAAGCATTGGTGGTTCAGTGGTAGAATTCTCGCCTGCCACGCGGGAGGCCCGGGTTCGATTCCCGGCCAATGCAGCAGCCCCTATTTTTTCAATTTTATTTGCATTTTTGAAGTATTATAAACTGGAGCTGAATACAGCCTTGAGCTAAATAATTGCGACACAGGCAATACATATATTCATTTTATATTGATTTTAAAAGGGAGCAGTCCAACAAATCAATTGTTGACAGCAAATGTAGGAGCACCTTCCACGCCAATATAGACAAGCATTGGCAATGCCAATCGGTCTCGGCAATGCAAGAGCTATTGGATTTGTCAATGGCAATGTCTTTTAGCCATGTTATGTAGAAACCTGGGATATAAAGTGACATTTATAGTTTTCACCTAATATATACTGTGTACATTTCTGTGAAATGTTCGCTGTAGCAATTATTACATAAATGAAATTATAATATAATACAACAAGAAATACCCTGGCCCTCACCGGACATGAAGCTATTCAATACACACATTTATGTTTTCATACATTAGTCTCCAATTGAGGTCATGAAATGAAAATAAAGAGGTTTTATAGGTGCAGGATCTGAAGTCATGGAGTACAAATTGAATTCAAAGAGATACCTTAATGTTCTGAGCTGGACAAGCTTTGAAGAAATGTCTCACTTACAATGCCAGACATGAGAGCGAGGGTTTATGTGTCAGAGCTGGAGGTGTGGATGGCACTGAGCAGAGAAATGGCTTCGCAGATACAATTATACGAAGGCAATCTTTTAATTTCCAAAATCTGATATCAGCTACAGAGCAAGATCTGGTTAACAGGATGGGAAAAACAAATCTACATTTAGGAAAAAATCAAAAATAAGAGTCCCAGGGCATATAATGTTGTAGCTTAAAACCTGCACTTAATAAAGTTGTCACACGTAACATTAGGTCCACTCGGTGATTTCTCTTCCCAGAGATTCTGTGAAAACTACTGATCATCACTGAAGAGCTTCAAAAGAAAAGAGACCTGACATGTTCTCTTTTCAAGATAATTTGTAATTAGAAAGACAAAGCACACTCTTGCTTTTTGGAAGTTTTTCAGTGGAGAGAGATGTACTTTTTTCCAACTGTTACCTTAAATCAGTTTTGAAATGAAGCAGTCCAGTAACTTAAGAAATGGCTCTGATAAGTAACCGAGTATTGGACAGATAGTGCAACAATCTGAGGGTGTCACATTTTTCTACAACTCGATGATAGTGGCAGTCTATCCCAGAAATCCCTACACAGTGTGCATCATCTGTCTGACTGCGAATGTCCACTCATGGACCAGTTAAGGGAACACAACTGGCTCCCAGTGTAGAATAAGCTTCACCAGGATACTGCAGCCAGAACAGTTACAGACAATGAGCACACTTTGTTGTAATTAGTCGCTCTGTTTAAGGCAAACTGTCTTGTAAATTAGGAAAAAAAAGGATAGCCTCTCGTTATGCTCGCAATAGAGCAGTGTTCGTGTTTGGCTTCACCAGTTCTCCCACCAGGCACCATTTAGGGCCAACAGAAGTGAATGTCAGCCCAAACAAATAACAAGCTGGGATGTGATGATAGGACCACACGAAGACATGCAACCAGTTCTTCAATGCAGTAATAGTGCAAAAAGGCGAACAGGTTTGCACAGAGACGCTGCACAAGATTGTTCTTCCAGACAGACTGCACTACAACAATAGGTGTGAGACTGCAAAAACCCTTAAAAACAAAGGCCAGAAGAACACGGTATGCCTGGCATAGCGCCAACAAACTGCATAGCACACAGTGGCCGCAAAGCCCACCTTAATTAATCGGTTTACTAAATGCGCAGCTCACAATACGTAGGGTTCAGATTTTACCCTCATGTCACACAAAACTATCATAGGTCGTTTACAGTTGTGAACATGCAAACAGACTGCATCACGCCGATGTGAACAATAAACATGGAGGAATCAATTGGACACTCATACAAATTCAAATTATATACATACTAATGGACAGGGCCAGGCACGCAAGAACTAATCAGTTACAAATGTAAACTCTGGTCCAACCGGACATAATATTCATGTCTGTCTTGCCTATGTAATGTCAGAGACATGTTTACGCTGAGCAACAACACCTACAGAGCGTTGTGAACTTTTGTGATACGCTTGTATAAGCACAAACCACAACTGACACATCCGCTACAGAACTTGAAGGAAGCCAGAATTGGCTGCGGCACTCTGCCTATCGGTGTTCATCTGGAACAGACCTTGGTGGCTTCGTGGAATTCCAGTACTGACATAAAAGTTCAGAACTTCAGGGGCAGGAAGAGAAGATGGGAGGGGGCAAATGAGCGAGGAATGCAGTGGGTGTAAAGCAGCGGGGTGGTGAGAAGAGAGACAGTGCAGTGGGAGTAGAGAGGGGAAGCAGGGGAGGAACGGAGCAGTGGATGGGAGGGTGCAGTGGGAGGGAAGCAGCGGGGCGTTGAGAAGAGAGACAGTGCAGTAGTAGAGAGGGGAAGCAGGGGAGGAACGGAGCAGTGGATGGGAGGGTGCGGTGGGTGTAAAGCAGCGGGGCGGTGAGAAGAGAGACAGTGCAGTGGGAGTAGAGAGGGGAAGCAGGGGAAGAACGGAGCAGTGGATGGGAGGGTGCAGTGGGAGGGAAGCAGCGGGCAGTGAGAAGAGAGACAGTGCAGTGGTAGTAGCGAGGGGAAGCAGGGGAGGAACAGAGCAGTGGATGGGAGGGTGCGGTGGGTGTAAAGCAGCGGGCGGTGAGAAGAGACACAGTGCAGTGGGAGTAGAGAGAGGAAGCAGGGGAGGAACGGAGCAGTGGATGGGAGGGTGCGGTGGGTGTAAAGCAGCGGGCGATGAGAAGAGAGACAGTGTAGTGGGAGTAGAGAAGGGAAGCAGGGGAGGAACGGAGCAGTGGATGGGGGGGTGCAGTGGGTGTAAAGCAGCGGGCGGTGAGAAGAGACACAGTGCAGTGGGAGTAGAGAGGGGAAGCAGGGGAGGAACGGAGCAGTGGGTGGGAGGGTGTGGTGGGTGTAAAGCAGCGAGCGGTGAGAAGAGAGACAGTGCATTGGGAGTAGAGAAGGGAAGCAGGGGAGGAGCGGAGCAGTGGATGGGAGGGTGCAGTGGGTGTAAAGCAGCGGGCGGTGACAAGAGAGACAGTGCAGTGGGAGTAGAGAGGGGAGTAGAGAGTGTTCACTGACAGACTGGACAAAAACAGCCACAACAGCAGAGAACTCTTCAGCATCGTTAAAGAGTTCTCCAACCCCAACGCCAACGCCATCACGCCCTCTCAAGACCTGTGCAACTCCCTCGCCACCTTCTTCCATCGCAAGATCACTGACCTCCACGACAGCTTCGGACACCAGACCCAGCCGAACAACACGGAACCCACACCCCCAGCCATCACCCTCAACGCCTGGACCCACATCAACACTGAAGACACCAAAACCACCATGAACTCAATCCACTCCGGAGCTCCTTCGGACCCCTGCCCACACTTCATCTTCAAAAAAGCCGACAACATCATCGCCCCGCACCTCCAGACCATCATCAACTCCTCCTTTTCATCGGCTACTTTCCCCGAAAGCTGGAAACACGCCGAAGTCAACGCCCTACTAAAGAAACCTACGGCTGACCCAAGCGACCTGAAGAACTTCCGCCCCATCTCGCTCCTCCCTGTTCCCTGCCAAAGTAATAGAGAAGACCGTCAACAAACAGCTTACCAACTTCCTGGAAGTCAACAACCTTCTCGAACCCTCACAATCCGGATTCCGAGCCAAACACAGCACTGAAACTGCCCTCATCTCAGTCACAGACGACATCAGAACCCTGATGGACAACGGTGAAACAGTCGCCCTCATCCTCCTCGACCTCTCGGCTGCCTTGGACACCGTCTGTCACCGCACCCTATTAACCCGCCTCCGCTCCACCGGGATCCAAGACCAGGCCCTGCACTGGATCGCCTCCTTCCTCTCCAACCGCTCTCAAAGTGTCTACCTCCCACCTTTTCGCTCAGACCCCACCGAGATCATCTGCGGCGTCCCGCAAGGCTCCTCACTCAGCCCGACACTCTTCAATGTCTACCTGAGCCCCCTCGCCGACATCGTACGCAAGCACAACATCATCATCACCTCCTACGCCGACGACACCCAACTTATACTCTCCCTCACCACCCGCCAGTGCAAAGACCAACCTGCAAGATGGAATGAAGGACGTCGCAGATTGGATGAGACTCAGCCGTCTGAAACTGAACTCAGACAAAACGGAAGTCCTCATCCTCGGCAACACCCCGACCGCATGGGACGACTCCTGGTGGCCCACGGCCCTTGGCACCGCACCGCCCCCCTCTGACCACGCCCGCAACCTCGGCTCCATCTTGGACCCTCTTCTCACCATGACCAAACAGGTCAACGCCGTGTCCTCCGCCTGCTTCCTCACCGTCCGCATGCTTCGCAAGATCTTCTGCTGGATCCCCGCCGACACCAGAAGGACCGTGACCCACGCCCTCGTCACTAGCCGCCTGGATTACGGCAACACCCTGATTGCTGGGACCACCGCTAAACTCCAAAAACGTCTGCAACGTATTCAAAACGCCTCCGCACGCCTCATCCTCGACGTACCCCGAAACAGCCACATCTCCGCCCACCTGAGACAGCTGCACTGGCTCCCAGTCAGCAAAAGGATCACCTTCCGACTCCTCACCCACGCACATAAAGCCCTCCACGACAAGGGACCAGAATACCTCAACCGACGCCTCAGCTTCTACGTCCCCACCCGTCTCCTCCGTTCCACCGGCCTCGCTCTCGCCGCCGTCCCTCGCATCCGCCGCTCCACGGCGGGTGGGAGGTCCTTCTCCTTCCTGGCGGCCAAGACTTGGAACACCCTCCCCACCAGCCTCAGGACCACCCAGGACCACTCTGTATTCCGGAGACTCCTCAAGACCTGGCTCTTCGAGCAGCAGTAACCCCCTTCCCCCTAGCGCTTGAGACCCGCACGGGTGAGTAGCGCGCTTTATAAATGTTAATGATTTGATTTGATTTGATTTGAAGCAGGGGAGGAACGGAGCAGTGGATGGGAGGGTGCGGTGGGTGTAAAGCAGAAGGGCGGTGAGAAGAGAGACAGTGTAGTGGGAGTAGAGAGGGGAAGCAGGGGAGGAACGGAGCAGTGGATGGGAGGGTGGGGTGGGAGGTAAGCAGCGGGGCGGTGAGAAGAGAGACAGTGCAATGGGAGTAGAGAGGGGAAGCAGTGGAGGAACGGAGCAGTGGATGGGAGGGTGCAGTGGGTGTAAAGCAGCAGGCGGTGAGAAGAGAGACAGTGCAGTGGGAGTAGAGAGGGGAAGCAGGGGAGGAACGGAGCAGTGGATAGGAGGGTGCGGTGGGAGGTAAGCAGCGGGGCGGTGAGAAGAGAGACAGTGCAATGGGAGTAGAGAGGGGAAGCAGTGGAGGAACGCAGCAGTGGATGGGAGGGTGCAGTGGGTGTAAAGCAGCAGGCGGTGAGAAGAGACACAGTGCAGTGGGAGTAGAGAGGGGAAGCAGTGGAGGAACAGAACAGTGGATGGGAGGGTGCAGTGGGTGTAAAGCAGCGGGCGGTGAGAAGAGAGACAGCGCAGTCGGAGTAGAGAGGGGAAGCAGGGGAGGAACGGAGCAGTGGATGGGAGGGTGCGTTGGGTGTAAAGCAGCAGGCGGTGAGAAGAGAGACAGTGCAGTGGGAGTAGAAAGGGGAAGCAGGGGAAGCAGGGGAGGAACGGAGCAGTGGATGGCAGGGTGCGTTGGGTGTAAAGCAGCAGGCGGTGAGAAGAGAGACAGTGCAGTGGGAGTAGAGAGGGGAAGCAGTGGAGGAACAGAACAGTGGATGGGAGGGTGCAGTGGGTGTAAAGCAGCGGGCGGTGAGAAGAGAGACAGTGCAGTGGTAGTAGAGAGGGGAAGCAGGGGAGGAACGGAGCAGTGGATGGGAGGGTGCGTTGGGTGTAAAGCAGCAGGCGGTGAGAAGAGACACAGTGCAGTGGGAGTAGAGAGGGGAAGCAGGGGAGGAACGGAGCAGTGGATGGGAGGGAAGCAGCAGGGTGGGATGAAGAATAGCGGGAGATAGTAACAGCGGTACCCGTAGAAGGGGCTGTAGTGTAAATTAGAAGCATTATACAGTAAGCAAGATAAGTGCATACAAAACTGCTCATTAACGTGCACACTTGACCCTTTCAGAAGTTCGCTCACACTGCTCCTGGTCTCTTTAGCAACAAGCGTGACACACACCGTAAACAAAGGAAGGAGAAAACATGAAGTGCCCACCAACGCGAAATAGCATTCCACTATCATTTAAATTTTTCTTTCCTTCAGTAGTAAGAGCAGTTTTTCGTTGAAAATCTCTGTGTCGTTAGCAGTATGTCAAGTATACGCATTTTGCGCCACTAAAAAATGGTACCCGTTCTCATCCCAGATAACAGCGATTACTGCAAGCTTTTAGTGTGTGGCCTAGCCTCTTCACTCTGGTAATGCTGCCCTCATGGGAGGGGGCAGCGCTGGAGGCTTCATGTCACGGATGGCAGAGGAAGAGGAGGCGGTGGCTCCAGCCAGCCCATAAGTTTTTAAAAATAATAAAATTGGTGCTCTGCCCTCCTTATGTGCCACGGGACAAGTCACACATTTTAAAAAACAATAAAATAGTCCAGAAACAATGAATAACAGTGGTCGCAGTGGAGGTTTATCGTAGTTGGGCTGTGCTCTCGGGTAGGATTATCCGCCGGAAAAGGCATGCCCTATGCATGCCCTTCACGAATGGGTAGAATGAAAAATCGAGCAAAGGTTGTTCCAGCAAATGGGAATCCAATGGGCAGTACATAACCCCAGATGTAGATACAGTATGCCTCAGTTCGAAACAGCGCATGCGCGCCGTCTAGAGCCGAGCCCTAATAAATACTTCTACAGTTGATGCCACGTCTCGATGTTGGTGTGTACTAATACTTTCACGCTGCAGCGCCCTCTCTGGCTCCTCGGTGCTTCAACTGTTTTCCTGAGGATGTGACTGGACGTATTTTTTTGTAGTTAAAGTCAAAGTGATAGATTTGTTTAAAAATCCTGTCACTCCCTGATTCTGCGTAGACAAATCGTAGAAGAGTCCAGAGGTTGAATTTCTCACAGATCCCACTATCAGGCAGCAAAAGGTTGAACTGGCGGCTTTAGGGCGGTCCGGCGGGTGCCACCGCACCGGGGACCTGGCTCAGATGGACGAAATTTGACATAAGGAAGCAAGAGAAAGCAGCCTGGAGAACTCTTTGCCTGCTCTGCTTTTTTGAGGGACTAATAACTACAGATGATGATTCTGGTGGCAAATGCACTTAATGCAAAAATGTATGATTTATCTGGTCACAAATATTACTCACCATAAAGTATCCCAGAGGGTTAACATTTCCGCTGCAAGACACAAAATGTATCATGCAGGCTACACATTTGTGTTTTGTGTGGATAGGTGATTGTGTTACTGCTTTTGTCACACACAGAGGTTCTTTTGTTATCCGGAGTTCATAAGTCACAATCCTTCTCATATAGTGCCTTGAGCTAGGCACTAGCATCAGATCACTGCATGCAAATTGCAAGGCATAGGTTTAAAATATTATTGTTTTTCTCAATTGTTCTTTATTCTTATGGTGCTAAAAGGGTTCAGTTGGCTAGCAATACGATTCTATTAATATGACGCCCCCAGTCGTGTTACATTCCACATCCTGAGTTTATGAGGCAGAATTACTACCAGTCTGTGCCTGGTTAGCATAACAGAGGTTGGGCAAACCTGGTGCAAAGTGCACATCATAACTTGCGTTGGAAAGTAGCCCTAAAGTAACATATAGTATCACTATATGCTACTTTGTGCCAAAGAAGCGAACCATGGGTGGTACATGGATTTTTCATGGACCCAAAAATAGGATTCTAATGCTAACCGCAATCTCTAACCAGTATCTATTAACTTTGGTATAAAGGGATTTGTATCCAAAAATTATGCCTCCTTCAGGAAGGCGTAAAGTTGGGAAAAACATTTATTATCTACAAACCTTACCAACTTTGTATGTGAGTTTTACATTGTAGCGCACTTGCAGACTGTTAAACATTGTTGTTGCATAAAGGTTTGTGCTGGAAGGTTACTCTTCCAGTATAAAACCTAAGCTTGACATCACACACACACCCTTGCATTATGGTACATGGGTGTGTGCACTGGCAGAAGGCAGCCTATGGTCCGGCAGCACTAGACAGTAGAGCAACAGCACCATATCTCAGTAAACCCGGAGATGTTTAGGCCTGGGCAAAAATGTAATTATGCGTAGTAATCGGTGTAATTTTGGTAATCCCACGTTACTCTTTGATGCCAAATTACATATAGTGATGTGATTATATTCACTTGCATAATTAAGAGTAATTTGGAGGAAAAGGTCCGACAGCAAGAGCACATTCAGCAAGTGCGAGCTACTGTTCGTAATACTGTTTATGTTCTGTTGCGTTTAGCTTTATTTTCTTAGCATAAAATGAATCCCTTTGTCCATTTTGGATGCAAGAGTGCATTTTGCACCTAGAGCCTATTGCTAAAGTCCAGGAGTAAATTGAGGGAAAATCCTACTGCAAGTGCATATTTGGATAGTGAGAGCAGCTCCTCACGCTCACTATTCATGTTCTGTTGCATCTAGGGCAAATTCTAAGCTATTTCGTAGTGCAACATGCTTCCTAATGTCCATTTTGGATCCAAGGGGACTGTTTTACACTAAGAAAATAGTGCTAAATATAGAATTACTCTTTGTGCGTTAGTCTGTGTAATCTCACAGAATTTGTGGGTAATTCTGTGAGATTACACTACACGGAATTCCATGGTATGCCCACTGCTAATGCTGTTGTGCTCTCTTCTAGCCACACAACACAGTGCACCACAGAAACTGTAGTTGCTGCGCTGCATAAGAACATAACAAATCTACCCCTTAATTTCTCCATACAAAGCGCTGTTAACATTTAGGTGGTCATTATGAGCCTGGCAATCACTTGACTGCCAGACTCACAGTGGCGTTGGACCACCGCCAATGCGGTGGTGTGAGGACTACATTATGACCACAGCGGTCATTCCACGATTGGACCCTTTTGGATTACGACCTCGTTCTCCGCCAGCAATTTCATTGTGGTAACACGCTATGAAAAGGCTGGCGGAGAATGGGCCCCAGAGGGCCTTGCAATGCCCATGCACTTGGCAGGTCCCCCTGGCCAGCAGACAGTGAACATTGCAGGGGTGCTGGTGCACCCTGCATCCTCAGCATTGTCGTCTGCTCGATTACGAGCTTGAGACAATGCTGTCGGGTGTTTTCCTGGTAGGTCAGCAGGCAGATACTCAGGTTTCTGCCCGCCGACCTAGCGGGAAACGCTTAATGGGCCTGGCGGGAGGTAGCCACTATGGCAGCAACCTCCCCGTTGGAAGTTTCCAAACAGCCTAAACCGTCCACCAAACCCATAATCAGGCCCATAATGTTTACCAGCATGATTGACATGTGACTCACAAACCTTGAAGACCTCATTGTCATAAGTGACATTTCCTATACATTGATTTATGCACTTGTATAGCTTATTTCATCTGTGTTATATAAAGCGCTCTGATGCCCCACATTGGGATGGGTAGAGCTATAATATAGATACATGTGAGAAAGGAGCTAAAGAGAGATGAAGGACATCTTTGCAGGGTGGTAGTGGTGGAATCTGTGACAAAGGGGGTCATGAGGGTTCCAAACAAAGATTGTCATACTGGGCACCACCAATGCTAAAGCCAATTCTGCCTAGTATCCTAAATAGGTCTAACACTTAAACCTGCCCCTCCTCACCCTTTAGCTATCCCATGCCACTTAGTCCTGTGGCCTGTCCCACTCAGATGAAGCTAGCTGTTTGAGAGGAGTTTGGGAGAGGGGTAAGAGGGGGATTAGTTCTTCCATTTGCTTCTCAGGCTCCGCCCCACTGACCACCACTGTTAGATAACATAATTTTCTCTCATAGTATCTGTGTGTAGGTCTCCAATGTTCCATTCTCTTTAATTTTCTTATTCCTTTGATCACCCCTAGCTGTCTCTGCATTTTATATCTTCCTCTCCTGCTTCCTTTCTCAGTTTATGCCCTCGTTGTGTCTCACTCTCTTCCTTGGTCCTTTTACGTGCCCCCTTTCTGTGTGGTTGTTTTTTTCTGTCTCTCAGATTCTATTTGTATTTGCGTCTTACTGTCTCTCTCTCTTTTCCTCTCCCCTCTTGGAACAATGCCCCCTCCACTGGCTAATTTAGTAAAGACTTTGGGGCTGATTATGAGCTCTGCAATCTTGGCACCGCCGTACTGTCTCTGGCTGTCCGACCGGCGTCTCCTTCGCGGTCCAACCGCCCAATTACGATACGTGCGGTCCACTGCCAACATTGGAGCTACTGCGACAGCGGCGGTAGGGACAGCTTATGTGTTATGACCTGCCTTTACACTGAAATTTTCATGGCAGGGACATGCCATGAAAAGGTGGGCAGAATGGCAGGTAAAGGGCCTCAAAAAAGGGCCACAAGGCAAATAAGCCCAAGTGGATTGTGACCGGGACCCATGATGTTCCCTCCTGATGACGGCAATGTCAATGGGCAGCCTGTTTGCCATGCACGACATGGTGCATGGAAACAGTGCACCCGACTTGCTGGAGGTTCAGCAGTGTAGCTGGCAGTGGCTTGAGGATCTGTCCATGCTGCTGCATTGACTGCGCCGCCGACACACCGCCAGCCGCACAGGAATGTCATAATGCGGCAGTCAGGATGCCACCGGCTTTGCGACGTTCTCCTGCCACTGCCGCAGTGGTCTGGCGGTCCGACCGCCAAACTCATAATCAGGCCCATTGTCATTATCACAACTCTACTTGTTAAATGTTGTAGCTACAAAAAGGTAAGCTGACAACAGACACAACCTTTGTCTTGTAAGTGGAACATTTCAGGATATCAGCATTTCCCGGTGTGGCGACTGAAACAGGGAAACAGTATGGGAGCATGGGCCATAAAAAAAGATTGTCTCTAAGTGAGGGACCATTTTTATCGGGAGACTTGGGGGAGCGCTGGATGGAAGGAATTTGTGGCTCCTCTCTGGATCCAGAACATTCTGCCACCGAAATGAGAGGAAAAATGTTTTTGTTGGCCAAATGTTGAGGTTTGCAAAGGATTCTGGGTAACATAACGTGGTCAGAGCCCCACAAGTCACCCCATCCTGGATTCCCCTAGGTGTCTAGTTTTCAAAACTGTGCGGGTTTGCTAGGTTTCCCTAGGTGCCGGCTAAGCTAGGGGCCAAAATCCACATCTAGGCACTTCGCAAAAAACAGCTCTCTTTTCTTTGTGAAAATGTGATGTGTCCACGTTGTGTTTTGGGGCATTTCCTGTTGGGGGCGCTAGGCCTACCCCCACAAGTGAGGTACCATTTTTATCAGGAGACTTGGGGGAACGCTGTGTGGAAGGAAATATGTGGCTCCTCTCAAATTCCAGAACTTTCTGTCACCGAAATGAGAGGATAGGTGTTTTTTTGGCCACATTTTTGCAGGGTGGTAGTGAGGGAATCTGTGATGAAGGAGGTCATGTGGGGTCCCCAACAAAGACTGTCGTACTGGGCACCAGCAATGCTAAAGCCAACTCTGCCTATTACCCTAGATAGATCTAACATTTAAACCCACCCCTCCTCACCCTTTAGCTTTCTCATACCACGTATTCCTGTGGCATGTGAGAGTCTGATATTTTCTAGTCAAATAGTATTATTTTCTAGTCAAATAGTATTAATTGTTCAAAAAGTGTTTGTTTTACTGTGGACTCTCTGTGTTTTCAGGCAGCCTGGCCTCTTTTAAAGTGGTGTTTGTTTCAAAATCGTTTTTGCTGTGACTGTGTGAATTCCCTTGCTAGTTTGTGGCTCCCCCCCCCCCCCCTTTTCCCCCCCTCTGCCCCCCTTTTTTTCACCCCTATTCTTAGTAAAAAGACTACATAGATCTTTCAGAGTGTGGTTTTTCAGGAGACTGTTTTTTAATCTGTTTGTGTGATTTAAATTGTGCTTAAAAGCTGTCTGCCCCCCTGTTTTTTTTGCCTTAAAAAAGCCCGATTTTAGAGTGTGCGCCCAGAACTATAGCAGTGTTTGTCTCTTAAACAATCTCCCCCTTACCTGAAAAGTAGACTCTGCTAGCTTGAAAGTGTGGATTCAGCCTGTCTGTATCCAAGGAGATACTGAATAGAGCACCAGTAGCCTCCCCCCAGGCCACAGGGACTGGACTTTAGTTAACTTGCTCCTTATATAGGTTCCTCGTGGTTGTTGCATATGCTGTTATGATAGGTTTTTTTGGGAGATGGTGTTTCATTGGTTGCTAGCTCCAGGGATGCATTTATGATTGGTGGATAGGGCTGGGATTCTGATAGGCTGTTGGTTCTAGGGCTGTGATTGGTGGATAGGGCCAGGATTCTGATTGGCTGTTGGTTCTAGGGCTGTGATTGGTGGATAGGGCCGGGATTCTGATTGGCTGTTGGTTCTAGGGCTGTGATTGGTGGATAGGGCTGGGATTCTGATAGGCTGTTGGTTCTAGGGCTGTGATTGGTGGATAGGGCCAGGATTCTGATTGGCGGTTGGTTCTAGGGCTGTGATTGGTGGATAGGGCCAGGATTCTGATTGGCTGTTGGTTCTAGGGCTGTGATTGGTGGATAGGGCCAGGATTCTGATTGGCTGTTGGTTCTAGGGCTGTGATTGGTGGATAGGGCTGTGATTCTGATAGGCTGTTGGTTCTAGGGCTGTGATTGGTGGATAGGGCCAGGATTCTGATTGGCTGTTGGTTCTAGGGCTGTGATTGGTGGATAGGGCTGCGATTCTGATTGGCTGTTGGTTGCTAGGGCTGGGGCTGTGATTGGGGGTCAGGAAATAGGGCTGTGACTGGTGATTAGGGCTGGGTCTCCCATTCATTGGCTAAATCAGGGTTTAAAATCGGATTGGCTAGGGTTAGGACCAGCTTCTTATTGGCCAGTAGGGCTATAAAATGCTAGGATTCAGGGCGTCTGAGCCCGGGCGTCGAGGCAAAGGGCGGAGAGGACAAGGGCAGCTGTCTGTTTGGGTCTGTTCGGGACAGGTAGGGACTAGGGACTAGGGCCAGAAATGCTGCCCAATGCTCATTCCACCAGGAATGGTTTCTACCCCAACACATCCCTCAACATGCAAACACATTATCTGCAAAGATATCCAACTCATGCATCACAAACTGACCACAGACATATTGCATTGCCCCACCGCCCAACACAATACCCTACATACAACACATATACACATACACCCCATAACTACTACAGTCAAACACTTTCATTCTCACAGCAAACACTACTCTATCCCCTCCCACTAACACTACCTGCCACCGCCCACACAATACAAAACTACAACATACAATTCTCTCAGTTTCAGTCTCCCAGATACACACTCTCTACACATACTAACCAAAAACACTATCCGCTGTTCGCTTCACACAGACCGCCTGAACTCATAACAATGCCAAAACTCTGCCTTCAAACACATCATCTACACACACTCTTCCCCTCTGCTCACCAATTACACACAACCATACAATCCCCACATTTCACTCCACCACACATATTACCTCTTCCAGTCATCTCAACTAATACTTATCTCCCTGACACACATCCATCACCTCATATACACCTCATACATTCATCTCCAAAACACATCAACACCCCATCTAACACTCAAATTCCACTTAACAGCACTAACTCACATACAAGTCCCTCACCAAAAACAACAACACCAATAGCCCCTCTCATTATTCCACAAAAACAATACCAACCACAAACATCAGCACATCAAAGCAACACAAACTTACATTACACTCATCGTCATACCCACTCTCACCCCCAAGACTACACAAAGGATACAAATTCCACCCTATCTCCACCCCTACCCCCCCACTCTTCACAAACACCTACCACAAGCACCCCATCCCAGCAACCTTCATTCAGTCGCCTCTCCTCCATTGCACAATTTAGAGCCTTACATCAGGATCCACATGCTCCTCCACCACCCCTAACCCATACTCCATCCACACTAAACAAACGCAAACAAAATAAAAAACATGCCACTCATAGCAACCTCGCCTCCCCTTGTTTGTTTCATAATAAAACTACCCTACAAAAAACACTACACTCCTCATGGCTCTCTCAGCCACCTTGTTCACCACCCACACACACAGACCCAACAAAATGCCTCCTTAACCTGCTGGAAGAGGAACACTATGTTGAAAAGCAAGACTATTGTGCGCCTCAAACAGTTAACACAACTAGCAACACTCCTGCTTCAAGCTCACATTATACTACTTACCCTTCTACTAAACAAAACACCACTACCACTAACACACCCTATCTAAACTGCCAGCTCATAAATGCTCGATCACTCTCAAAAAACAAGCACCACATCTACGACCTTCTCACAGACACACAACCTAACTTACTATTCATTACAGAAACCTGGTTGGGAGATGACATGGCACCAGTATTGCACAAAGCCCTTCCTCCAGGCTATCAAACCATCACACAAAACCGTATAGGCAAGAGAGGAGGTGGACTAGCTATTATATTCAAACAGGCAATAAACCTCAGTAAAACAGACAACATCTCCATACAAGGTTGTGAAGCCCTCCTTACCAGATGCCACCCTACTCCAACTTCCACCTGTAACTTTCTCCTCCTTTACAGACCTCCACCTAACAACTCCACTTTCCCAGATGCCTTTCTTGACATAGTCTCAAACCTTATTACACTATACTCCAATCTATGCATTCTTGGGGATCTAAACATTTGGTTTGACAAACCCAATATGCCCCATCCAAAAGCTATCACCACTGGCCTACTCGCATTGAATCTACATCAGATTGTACACAATCCCACGCACATCGCTGGTCACATCCTAGATGTAATTTTTGCTAAGCCTGAACTTGTTACTATTCATAGCATCACACCAACCACCTGGTCAGACCACCATCTGATAACTTTCCGACAGACAACTCCACAAATCAACACACCCCACAACCACTTACATACATACACCCATCGACCATGGAGAAAACTCAATTTGGATCACTTAGAAACACAACTAACAGCAAACACAGATCTAGATACAATCAATTCTGTACCTAAACTTTATGAGTGGCTACAGGAAGCTTTTGATGTCCTAATACCACTCAAACTAAACATGACAAAAGAAAACCAACACCTTGGAGAAACACAGAACTTAAAAAGATTAAAAAACAAATCAGAAAGTTGCAGCGGACCTGGCTCAAAACAAACAACAGTCAAGACAAACTGCAGCTACACAAACTTAACAGGATATACAAATCATCAATCAAAAAAGCTAAAAAAAGATACTACTCAGACAGAATTCTAAATGCTCAATCTACAACCAAGGAATTTTACAAAATTCTCAATGAATTTCAAAAACCCACATGCATGGAAGGAAGTCATCCCACCACTCAAGATTTCACAAACAAATTGGCAACTCACTACACAACCAAGGCAGACACATTGGACTCCTATTTAAAACAGAAGAAAACCATCAGCACCAACCCCTTTACTAAAATACCCTTTAAGAATAAACCATCCCAACCTCTACAGTCCTTCAAACAAATATCCCAGGATGAATTTATGGATTTGGTCAAAGCAAGCAGACCTTCTGGTTGCCCTTCTGACCCTTGCCCACCACAGATCTTCAAGAACATCCTGCTATCTACTTCCGCTGCCACACCTGTAAGAAGAATCATCAACAACTCTTTAACTTCAGGAACTTTTCCTACAGACCTGAAAAAGGCATACATACGACCATTATTAAAGAAAACAAATCTAGACCCGCAAGACCCCAACAACTACAGACCTATCACAAATGGACCTTTCCTGGGCAAATTGATAGAAAGAGCAGCATTCGCCCAGATGTCACAATTCATTGAAGACAATTCTATACTTTCAGACTTCCAAACTGGATTCCGCCCAGGAAGAAGCACTGAATCGGCACTCATGGCAATCTGGGACGATCTTAAAAACACAGTTGACCGAAATGGAGTTGCTGCACTACTTCTCTTGGACCTCTCAGCTGCCTTTGATACGGTTGACCATGACACCCTAACTCAAAGACTCCACGAAGCCGGCATACAAGGGATTGCGCTCGACTGGATTACTTCCTATCTCCAAAAAAGAGCAAATATCATCCACTCACCCCCCTTCTCATCCGAACCCTACCTCACAAAAACAGGGGTCCCCCAAGGGTCAATCATCTCACCTTTGCTTTTTAACATCTACATGATATCTTTACCAGAACGGGTCAATGATTTCCATCTCACATGCTACAACTATGCAGATGACACACAAATACTACTTCAATTAGAAGACCCCAAAAACATTGAAAACTCTCAAATCTTCAGTTGCCTCAGAGCCGTTGATCAGTGGATGACCTGGAGCCATCTCAAACTAAATACCTCCAAAACTGAAATAGTCACATGTGGTGACTGGAAACATTATGACCCTCTGTGCGTCTGGCCTGACGATCTCGGACCACCTCCTCAATTATCCAAGGAAGTGAAAAACCTAGGAATCACCATGGATTCCAAACTAACTATGAATGCCCAAGTAGACAAATTAGCACGCACAAGCTTCATCACCTTAAAAACTTTACGACGCATTTTCCCTCACCTCGGATTTCCACACAAGGTGCAAGCTACTATCTCACTTGTATTATCCAAACTGGATTATGCCAATAGCCTCTACCATGGATCATCTCTATCTGTTATGAAAAAACTACAACGTATCCAGAATTCCGCAGCCAGGCTACTACTACATATAAAGCCGCAAGCCCACATCTCCCCTGCCTTGAGAGCACTACACTGGTTACCCGTTGCCAGAAGATGCACTTTCAAGCTGCTTTGTATCACCCACAAAGCTATACATGGAACAGGACCGCTTTTCATCAGAAAGAAAATTACCAAATACATCCAACAAAGAACCCTCCGCTCAAGACTGGCACCCCGCCTTAGAACACCACCATACAAGAAAAAGACTGTAGGTGGTACATCCTTCTCCGTCCAAGCAGCCAAACTATGGAATTCATTACCCCCAACTATAAGAGCCACAGATAACTTTCTTGTTTTCAGGAAACTACTCAAGAGTTGGCTCTTTCCTTCATAACCACCTTTTTCAAACAACTATGAACTGCATATGCCTATGTGGACAATTAATTTTTTCAGATTATATGCATATTTCTATTTATTTATAGTTTCTTTGGAAACTAAAGCAAGGCTGTGCACTCAGAGATCCCATAGCAGGAAAGGATCTACAATCCTTCCTGGAGGTGAACTGATGATGTACTGGAGCGTAATCTGTATCTGACTGTGACGCGCGGGTTCTATCTTCCCTCTCCTGGAGACACAGAGTAGAAGGTTCTCCCTTTATAAAGCACCTGTAAGCTCCGCCCGCTGAGCCACGCCCGTCCACCCTCGAAGTAGGTAAAGGAATTCCCGCCTTTTACCAGGATGATGGACAGCTTTCCAAAACGACCCCAATGCGTTTACCGCCGATTCCGGTGGTGCGTTGTTGATGCTCAGAAGCACGAGAACATCTCCACAAAGACGCACTAGTAACAATCACATTGCCAAAGGAACACAAGGTTGCTGGAGATGTTTACCCCGTGGCCCATCACGTACCCTTAGTGTACAATATAAACGGGGCGTATAAAACATGCTAGGTTACGCTTACTGACATACTCGTAGAAAAAACTCCGGTTGGGTAGGCCACGATGCTCATTTTACAGAAACTAAACCTCAAAGGAAGCACTTACAATTATAATCGTAGCAGGTGACGCAGTTGAAGCTCAGCTTCTGGAAAGGACAAGCCACCCTAACTCTTGGGCTTGGCAAAGATAAAGCACGGCTGTGCACTCAGAGATCCCATAGCAGAAATGATCTAGAATCCTTCCTGGAGGTGAACTGATGATGTACTGGAGCGTAATCTGTATCTGACTGTGACGCGCGGTTTCTATCTTCCTCTCCTGGAGACACAGAGTAGAAGGTTCTCCCTTCATAAAGCACCTGTAAGCTCCGCCCGCTGAGCCACGCCCCGTCCACCCTCGAAGTAGGTAAAGGAATTCCCGCCTCTTACCAGGATGATGGACAGCTTTCCAAAACGACCCCACTGCGTTTACCGCCGATTCCGGTGGTGCGTTGTTGATGCTCAGAAGCACGAGGACATCTCCACAAAGACGCACTAGTAACAATCACATTGCCAAAGGCACACAAGGTTGCTGGAGACGTTTACCCCGTGGCCCATCACGTACCCTTAGTGTACAATATAAACGGGGCGTATAAAACATGCTAGGTAACGCTTACTGACATACTCGTAGAAATACCCCGGTTGGCTAGGCCACGATGCTCATTTTACAGAAACTAAACCTCAAAGGAAGCACTTCCAAATATAAACGTAGCAGGTGCCGCAGTTGAAGCTCAGCTTCTGGAAAGGACAAGCCACCGTAACTCTTGGGCTTGGCAAAGATAAAGCAAGGCTGTGCGCTCAGAGATCCCATAGCAGAAAAAGATCTAGAATCCTTCCTGGAGGTGAACTGATGATGTACTGGAGCGTAATCAGTATCTGACTGTGACGCGCGGTTTCTATCTTCCTCTCCTGGAGACACAGAGTAGAAGGTTCTCCCTTTATAAAGCACCTGTAAGCTCCGCCCGCTGAGCCACGTCCCGTCCACCCTCGAAGTAAGTAAAGGAATTCCCGCCTCTTACCAGGATGATGGACAGCTTTCCAAAACGACCCCACTGCGTTTACCGCCGATTCCGGTGGTGCGTTGTTGATGCGCAGAAGCACAAGGACATCTCCACAAAGACGCACTAGTAACAATCACATTGCCAAAGGCACACAAGGTTGCTGGAGACATTTACCCGTGGCCCATCACGTACCCTTAGTGTACAATATAAACGGGGCGTATAAAACATGCTAGGTAACGCTTACTGACATACTCGTAGAAATACCCCGGTTGGCTAGGCCACGATGCTCATTTTACAGAAACTAAACCTCAAAGGAAGCACTTCCAAATATAAACGTAGCAGGTGCCGCAGTTGAAGCTCAGCTCCTGGAATGGACAAGCCACCGTAACTCTTGGGCTTGGCAAAGATAAAGCAAGGCTGTGCGCTCAGAGATCCCATAGCAGAAAAAGATCTAGAATCCTTCCTGGAGGTGAACTGATGATGTACTGGAGCGTAATCAGTATCTGACTGTGACGCGCGGTTCCTATCTTCCTCTCCTGGAGACACAGAGTAGAAGGTTCTCCCTTTATAAAGCACCTGTAAGCTCCGCCCGCTGAGCCACGTCCCGTCCACCCTCGAAGTAAGTAAAGGAATTCCCGCCTCTTACCAGGATGATGGACAGCTTTCCAAAACGACCCCAATGCGTTTACCGCCGATTCCGGTGGTGCGTTGTTGATGCGCAGAAGCACGAGGACATCTCCACAAAGACGCACTAGTAACAATAACATTGCCAAAGGCACACAAGGTTGCTGGAGACGTTTACCCCGTGGCCCATCACGTACCCTTAGTGTACAATATAAACGGGGCGTATAAAACATGCTAGGTAATGCTTACTGACATACTCGTAGAAAATACTCCGGTTGGGTAGGCCACGATGCTCATTTTACAGAAACTAAACCTCAAAGGAAGCACTTATAATTATAATCGTAGCAGGTGCCACAGTTGAAGCTCAGCTTCTGGAGGTGAACTGATGATGTACTGGAGCGTAATCTGTATCTGACTGTGACGCGCGGGTTCTATCTTCCTCTCCGGGAGACACAGAGTAGAAGGTTCTCCCTTTATAAAGCTCCTGTAAACTCCGCCCGCTGAGCCACGCCCCGTCCACCCTCGAAGTAGGTAAAGGAATTCCCGCCTCTTACCAGGATGATGGACAGCTTTCCAAAACGACCCCACTGCGTTTACCGCCGATTCACGTGGTGCGTTGTTGATGCGCAGAAACACGAGGACATCTCCACAAAGACGCACTAGTAACAATCACATTTCCAAAGGCATCACAAGGTTGCTGGAGACGTTTACCCCATGGCCCATCACGTACCCCTAGTGTACAATATAAACGTAGCAGATGCCGCAGTTGAAGCTCAGCTTCCTGAAAGGACAAGCCACCCTAACTCTTGGGCTTGGCAAAGATAAAGCACGGCTGTGCGCTCAGAGATCCCATAGCAGAAATGATCTAGAATCCTTCCTGGAGGTGAACTGATGATGTACTGGAGCGTAATCTGTATCTGACTGTGACGCGTGGGTTCTATCTTCCTCTCCGGGAGACACAGAGTAGAAGGTTCTCCCTTCATAAAGCACCTGTAAGCTCCGCCCGCTGAGCCACGCCCCGTCCACCCTCGAAGTAGGTAAAGGAATTCCCGCCTCTTACCAGGATGATGGACAGCTTTCCAAAACGACCCCACTGCGTTTACCGCCGATTCCGGTGGTGCGTTGTTGATGCTCAGAAGCACGAGGACATCTCCACAAAGACGCACTAGTAAAAATCACATTGCCGAAGGCACACAAGGTTGCTGGAGACGTTTACCCCGTGGCCCATCACGTACCCTTAGTGTACAATATAAACGGGGCGTATAAAACATGCTAGGTAACGCTTACTGACATACTCGTAGAAATACCCCGGTTGGCTAGGCCACGATGCTCATTTTACAGAAACTAAACCTCAAAGGAAGCACTTCCAAATATAAAAGTAGCAGGTGCCGCAGTTGAAGCTCAGCTTCTGGAAAGGACAAGCCACCGTAACTCTTGGGCTTGGCAAAGATAAAGCAAGGCTGTGTGCTCAGAGATCCCATAGCAGAAAAAGATCTAGAATCCTTCCTGGAGGTGAACTGATGATGTACTGGAGCGTAATCAGTATCTGACTGTGACGCGCGGGTTCTATCTTCCTCTCCTGGAGACACAGAGTAGAAGGTTCTCCCTTTATAAGTCACCTGTAAGCTCCGCCCGCTGAGCCACGCCCCGTCCACCCTCGAAGTAAGTAAAGGAATTCCCGCCTCTTACCAGGATGATGGACAGCTTTCCAAAACGACCCCACTGCGTTTACCGCCGATTCCGGTGGTGCGTTGTTGATGCGCAGAAGCACGAGGACATCTCCACAAAGACACACTAGTAACAATAACATTGCCAAAGGCACACAAGGTTGCTGGAGACGTTTACCCCGTGGCCCATCACGTACCCTTAGTGTACAATATAAACGGGGCGTATAAAACATGCTAGGTAACGCTTACTGACATACTCATAGAAATACCCCGGTTGGCTAGGCCACGATGCTCATTTTACAGAAACTAAACCTCAAAGGAAGCACTTCCAAATATAAAAGTAGCAGGTGCCGCAGTTGAAGCTCAGCTTCTGGAAAGGACAAGCCACCATAACTCTTGGGCTTGGCAAAGATAAAGCAAGGCTGTGCATTCAGAGATCCCATAGCAGAAAAAGATCTAGAATCCTTCCTGGAGGTGAACTGATGATGTACTGGAGCGTAATCAGTATCTGACTGTGACCCGCGGTTTCTATCTTCCTCTCCGGGAGACACAGAGTAGAAGGTTCTCCCTTTATAAAGCACCTGTAAGCTCCGCCCGCTGAGCCACGTCCCGTCCACCCTCGAAGTAAGTAAAGGAATTCCCGCCTCTTACCAGGATGTTGGACAGCTTTCCAAAACGACCCCACTACGTTTACCGCCGATTCCGGTGGTGCGTTGTTGATGCGCAGAAGCACGAGGACATCTCCACAAAGACGCACTAGTAACAATAACATTGCCAAAGGCACACAAGGTTGCTGGAGACGTTTACCCCGTGGCCCATCACGTACCCTTAGTGTACAATATAAACGGGGCGTATAAAACATGCTAGGTAACGCTTACTGACATACTCGTAGAAAATACTCCGGTTGGGTAGGCCACGATGCTCATTTTACAGAAACTAAACCTCAAAGGAAGCACTTACAATTATAATCGTAGCAGGTGCCGCAGTTGAAGCTCAGCTTCTGGAGGTGAACTGATGATGTACTGGAGCGTAATCTGTATCTGACTGTGACGCGCGGTTTCTATCTTCCTCTCCGGGAGACACAGAGTAGAAGGTTCTCCCTTTATAAAGCACCTGTAAGCTCCGCCTGCTGAGCCACGCCCCGTCCACCCTCGAAGTAGGTAAAGGAATTCCCGCCTCTTACCAGGATGATGGACAGCTTTCCAAAACGACCCCACTGCGTTTACCGCCGATTCACATGGTGCGTTGTTGATGCGCAGAAGCACGAGGACATCTCCACAAAGACGCACTAGTAACAATAACATTGCCAAAGGCACACAAGGTTGCTGGAGACGTTTACCCCATGGCCCATCATGTACCCCTAGTGTACAATATAAAAGTAGCAGGTGCCGCAGTTGAAGCTCAGCTTCTGGAAAGGACAAGCCACCGTAACTCTTGGGCTTGGCAAAGATAAAGCAAGGCTGTGCGCTCAGAGATCCCATAGCAGAAAAAGATCTAGAATCCTTCCTGGAGGTGAACTGATGATGTACTGGAGCGTAAGCTGTATCTGACTGTGACGCGCGGGTTCTATCTTCCTCTGCTGGAGACACAGAGTAGAAGGTTCTCCCTTCATAAAGCACCTGTAAGCTCCGCCCGCTGAGCCACGCCCCGTCCACCCTTGAAGTAGGTAAAGGAATTCCCGCCTCTTACCAGGATGATGGACAGCTTTCCAAAACGACCCCAATGCGTTTACCGCCGATTCCGGTGGTGCATTGTTGATGCTCAGAAGCACAAGGACATCTCCACAAAGACGCACTAGTAACAATCACATTGCCAAAGGAACACATGGTTGCTGGAGACGTTTTACCCCGTGGCCCATCACGTACCCTTAGTGTACAATATAAACGGGGCGTATAAAACATGCTAGGTAACGCTTACTGACATACTCGTAGAAAATACTCCGGTTGGGTAGGCCACGATGCTCATTTTACAGGAACTTAACCTCAAAGGAAGCACTTACAATTATAATCGTAGCAGGTGCCGCAGTTGAAGCTCAGCTTCTGGAGGTGAACTGATGATGTACTGGAGCGTAATCTGTATCTGACTGTGACGCGCGGGTTCTATCTTCCTCTCCGGGAGACACAGAGTAGAAGGTTCTCCCTTTATAAAGCACCTGTAAGCTCCGCCCGCTGAGCCACGCCCTGTCCACCCTCGAAGTAGGTAAAGGAATTCCCGCCTCTTACCAGGATGATGGACAGCTTTCCAAAACGACCCCACTGCGTTTACTGCCGATTCACGTGGTGCGTTGTTGATGCGCAGAAGCACGAGGACATCTCCACAAAGACGCACTAGTAACAATAACATTGCCAAAGGCACACAAGGTTGCTGGAGACGTTTTTACCCCATGGCCCATCACGTACCCCTAGTGTACAATATAAACGCAGCAGATGCTGCAGTTGAAGCTCACCTTCTGGAAAGGACAAGCCACCCTAACTCTTGGGCTTGGCAAAGATAAAGCAAGGCTGTGCGCTCAGAGATCCCATAGCAGAAAAGATCTAGAATCCTTCCTGGAGGTGAACTGATGATGTACTGGAGCGTAATCTGTATCTGACTGTGACGCGCGGGTTCTATCTTCCTCTGCTGGAGACACAGAGTAGAAGGTTCTCCCTTTATAAAGCACCTGTAAGCTCCGCCCGCTGAGCCACACCCCGTCCACCCTCGAAGTAGGTAAAGGAATTCCCGCCTTTTTACCAGGATGATGGATGGATGACTAAGTATTTTTTACCCTTGATTCTAATTATGTATTGTATGTGCATATGTGTGTGTATTCATGTGTGTGTGTGTATAAATATATATATATATGTGTATGTATGTGTATATGTTGTTTCTGTGCCTGGCATGTTTGTGGATCATTGCATGGCTCCTGTTTTTTTTGTTTTTTTGTTGGGGTTGTTATACTAGATATCTATGAATTTCTGCTCTCTTTTTATCACACTTATCTACTCATCACTCTTATGTCATGTCTCTATCAAACTATCCTCCATTCTCACTCGGACTCATCCCAAATCCCTTCGACCACTTTCATCTCCTAAATATCTCTGCCTAAGCTCTTCCCTCCACCCCCACCTCTAACTCACCAAACCTCACTCTACCTCTGTGACCTCCTACACAACCCTACTAAAATTCTCCTGCATTCATCTCACCCTGCTACTATGCTCTCCCTAACCCTTCCACATCCTCTTTCCCCTCCGCTCCCCTTTTATTCATCTCAAGCCTTTGGATTGAGTAAATGAAGGATAAACTCCCAATTAACACTTCTGGATTTCTTTCCTCCTCCACCCCTCCATTACTCCAGTCAATCTAACTAACAAACTCTCATATCCGCAACTCAAATTAACTCATAATAATACTAAAACTGTACTCCTTATTAAATTATTCTAATCCATCACTAATTCTTGTTGGGTACCGGAGTAGCGTGCTACTCATCGAAAAGCACTTCGACGCCTCGTCAGGGGTAGTAAGCGCTATATAAATACGATTACAATTACAATTACAATATGAAGCTAGCAGGTTGAAAGGAGGTTGGGGGAGGTGTAAGAGGGGGACTGGCTCTTCCATTTGCTCCGCCACACTGACCACCACTGTTAGATAACATGATCCTTTTCTCAGTTTATGCCAAGGGTTATGTCTCACTCTCTTCCTCGGCATGCCCATTTTCTCTATGGTTGTTTTTTTCTTTCTCTCAGATTTTATTTACATTTGAGTGTTACTGTCCCTCTCTCTCTCACCTTCTTGAAACAATGCCCTCTCCACTCTCTGATTCAGTAAAGACATTGGGGCTGATTACGAGTTCAGTGGTCCTGGGACCGCCATACCTTCTTTGGCAGTCCGACCGCCCAATTATGATCTTTGAGGTCGGACTGCCACAAGACTACCACCGCCACCACTAACACTGGCGCTACCTTGACAGTGGCTGTAGGGGCAGCAGTAGTCTATGTTAGCAGTGCCGGCTTTGGCACTGCCATGTGTATTATGACCAGCCTTTCCGCAGACATTTTCGAGGACACTCCCATGAAAAGATCGGCCGAAAGGCTGTTAAAGGGCTTCACAAAAGGGCCCAAAGGCCCATGTTGTTCCCCCTGTTGCCGGCAATGTCGATGTGCACACTGTTTGCCATGCATGACATGGTGCATGGAAAAAGTGCAAAGTGCACCAGACTTGCTTGAAGTGCAGCAGTGTAGCTGGCATTGACTTTAGGCTCTGGCCATGCCACCACCTGGACTGCGCTGCTGACACACCACCAGCCCCGCAGGAGTGTCATAATGCGGCGGTCAGGATGCCACTGGCTTGACGACGTCCTCCTGACCACTGCCGCGGTGGTCTGGCAATCCGCCAAACTCATAATCAGGCCCATTGTCATTATCACTACTCAACTTGTTAAATGTTGTAGCTACAAAGAGGTAATCTGGCAACAGACACAACCTTTGTCTTGTAAATGGAACACTTCAGGATATCAGTGTTTGCTGTTGTGGTGACTGAAACAGGGAAACAATAGAGAAGATGGTATACACAAAAATGATTGTCCCTAAGTTCCTCCTCCTCATTCCAGTCGTAACCTTTTAGGTGATCTCCACCTCATATGTGACAAAGAGCAAGAAGTACAAACCAAAACTCCACACACTTTATGGGTACAATAAATACAAATTTCCTGTTTTTTTCTCAGGTCTCATCACTGAGCTAGGACAGAAAGCAGGGATTCCTACTGGTCTCAGATCTACAAAGTCATGCTGGGATCTCTCTGTGACGGGCACATGGGGAGAGGGTTATGCAACTACATTTTTTATGAACTGGGATGAGAATTGTGTCTTCGTTTTCAAAAGTTTGCGCTATTGTGGAGGACTTTGCCATATGTGATAGAAAGAGAGAGAGAATATTGGTGTGTGGGGAGGATTCAGCTGTCTCCTACACAAAGAGATGGTCTAAGATGATAATTATTCCTCAGCGAGGTAAAAATTATTGTCTTGACTTATTGTTGGTGGAAGAGCATTGCCCATTAGTTTGCTCACTTCTGTTCTGTTTCAAGTGCATCAGTTTGCATATTCTACTTTTATAAGTATGCATATAATTGGGCTATCCTGAGCATGTGCATACTTTTCTTTTATAGACACATGTTTCCTAGCAATAAAAGAAACATGTTTTTGTTGGTTTCTTGTTACTTTATTGCTGAGCACTGGCAGAGAGGTTGCTGTTGTTTTTCGCTGTGGTAAGGATTGGAAAGCTTGCAAAACCAGCATTGGCAAAGCTACTAAGTCTCACCTATGCAAGACTTATTGGCTTTGCCAATGCTTTTTAGCCATGTTGTACACCAGCCTAGCTGCTGTTCAGCATAGCTAAAAGTTAGTGGCGTAGAGGAAAGTGGTGTGGAGTGTTGTAGAGTGGAAAGTTGAAGAGTGGAGTAAAGTGTTGTAAGTGGAGTGTCAGAGAGTGTCGTGTATTGGAGTTGTGTAGAGTGGCATACACTGGAGGGGCATAGCGTAGATTGGATCAAGTGTAGAGAGCATTGGCATAGTGTTGCAGAGTATAATTGTGTAGAGTGCAGTGGCATTGAGTACGGTGGCATTGAATTTAGTGGCATAAAATGCAACATTGTAGAATGCACTGGCAATGAATAGAGTGGTGCATAGTAGAGTGCAGTGGAGGGGCGAAGAGTGGAGTGATGCAGCATGGAGTGGAGCAGGGAGAGATGCACAGAGTGGAGTAGGGTATAGAGGCATAGAGTACAGTGGCATAAAGTAGAGTGGCGTAGAGTAGAGTGGCATGTCATAAAATGACATAGATTTGAGTGGAGCAGAAGGCAGTGGCGCAAAGTAGAGTGGCATAAAGTGCAGTGGCTTAGAGTGCAGAGTAGATTTAAGTGGCATAAAATGCAGTGGCATAGAATGATGCAGAGTAGAGTAGGATGGAGTGGTGAAGACTAGAATATAGTGCCGTTGTTATGCGGTTTCTTATTGGTAATAGGACTGCATGTTTAGGATGGCAGAACAGTAAAGTTTGGGAGGCTGAGTCTGTTCATGCAGTTAGTAACTGCTGGCCTAACTCCTGACTAGCTCACAGTACCTAATCCAAACCTCCAAACGCTTTGGGTTAAAAGGTGATTATGGTAACCTGATAACCTGAACATGGTACTCCAACTCCCCAGGAAAGCCATGGAAACAGGTCATACCACTTTTGTATGGTTACTCATGCATACCAAGGAAAGATAAAAAGATGAGAGATACGTTTTTAATAAATTTATTGAAACAGTCGCAATCTAGCATATAAAGAGTGAGCTGCAATAATTAGGCAGACGAAAAAAAGCAAGGTAATCAGCATTACAAACATGGTAAAGGAGATGAACAATCCAACCATGATGTATGTGGTTCTGGAGTTACTATTGGCTCCTACCTAACCCTATGTCTACTCTGACAGCATAGTGATTGTAACCGTCTGATTGTCCCAATCAAAGGGATCAGCCCCCGCCCCAAACCCGGAAACAGTGTCAGGAATCAGCCTGTGATGTAGATGGCAGTCCTCTCAGGAAGCTGGCAGATCAGCACCAGCTGAGCTGCAAGTCACATAGCGCACGTCCCGTGATAGTTGTGTCCGGGACGCCCTCTGCCCCCTTGCATCAGAGCACCGTTTATATATTAAACCATACCACATTGGAAATATACTTCTAATGCAATGCTCTGTCTAGGTGATAAAAGCTGTCTCCTGAACGGACAACACAAGCTAGCTTATTGTGTACCGCATTCCATAGTCTTGGAGAGAGAGTACTGAATATCAGTTGCGCAAAGGCTAGCTACACTAGCAGCACATTCCTTGCTTTCCTAGAATAAAAGCAACCTGATAAAAATGTGTAAAAGCCATTGCTAAAAGGCAGCATTATTAAAAGGAATAAAATATGAATATTCATCAACTAGAAAACTAAGCTAAAACACGGGTGACCAACCTTAGTCTTAGAAATCCACACGACACCCTAGAGTGCAGTGGCATGAAGTGCAGTGGCATACATTGGAGCAGCTTGGATTGGAGTAGTGCAGAGTAGAGTGGCGTGGAGTTTAGTGGTAGAAAGTGCAGTGTTGCAGAGTAGAGTGTCAGAGTGTAGTGGTATAGGGTGAAGTAGAGTGGTATTGAGAGCAGTGGCATTGAATACAGTAATGCAGAGCAGAGTGCAGTGGTGTAGAGTGCAGCAACATAGAATGCAGCTCTGTAGAGTGCATTGGCATAGATTGCAGTGGTTGAGAGTAGAGTGGTGTAGAGTGAGGTGGCATAGAATGGAGTTGTGCAGAGGGGAGTAGAGTGGCGTATAGTGCAGTGGAATAGAGTAGATTCTTTCAGACTAGAATGAAATGGTGTCGAGTGGAGTGGTGCAGGGTAGAGCGTAGTTGTGTAGAGTTGTGCAGAGTGTGATGGCGCATGGTAAAGTGGTGTAGAATGCAGTGGCATAGAGTGCAGAGTAGATTAGAGTGGCATACAGTGGATTGACGTAGAGTGCAGGCACATAGAGTTGAGTGTTTCCGAGTAAAGTGCATTAGTGAAGAGTGTATTGGCATAGAGTGCAGTGGCGTAGAGTGCAGTGTTACAGAGTGGTGTAGAGTACAGTGGCATGGATTGGAGTTGTGCAGAGTAGATTGGTCTAGACTGGAGTGCTATAGAGTGCAGTGGTGTAGAGTAGAGTGGTGAAGAGTATAGTTGGCATTGTGTTGAGTGGTACAGGGTAGATTAGAGAGCTAGAGCATGAAGTGGTGTAGAGTGCAGTGATGTAGAGTGGAGCGGTGCACAGTGCAGTGGCGTGGAGTGGTGTAAAATGGAACGGTGCAGAGCAGAGTGAAGTGATGTGGAGAGGCACAGGCAAAACTGCCCAAATTCTAAATGTGTTTACAACTAATATCCATGGGTAGTGATGTGCTTTCAAAATTCTAACATTGGAGCAGCGCAGTAATATTACTGCAAATAATCTCTGTGACAAATTACCATTTCTCATATGTGAGGTCCTGCTTTGATTTAAAATAACCTTTTTTTAGGGATGTTGCATTAAACATAAACATATTTCTCTTCAAAATGTCTGTAATAGACTCTCACACACCACCCACATTAAAAATAAATTAAAAGAAAACAGTATTTAAAACAATCTGATTAAGATTTACTCAAGGTCATCAGGGCAAAACTCCCTGCAGAGCAGAGCTGGCTCTATCAGGGGTCCCCCTAGAAGGTTAGGGCCAAGGGCCAGTGTCAACTTTGCCCAGGCCTTAAAACATCTCTGTGCAGTGTTTAATTTGTAAATAAAAACGTGCAGGTGCCAAAAAGCTCTTCTTTGAATCTTGCGGCTGCTGCAATTAAATGTGCTTCCACTGAATGCGGAGGCAGCCTAATCCTAAAGCCATCTCAGGCCTTTTTGGTCCATTTACAGCCACTCCCTGCCCCTTTAGTTCACTCTTGCAGCTTTCTGCTTTCTCCCTTTGTGACGCTTTTTTCTCTTCTTCCCCCTTTCCCATATATGGCTTTTGCTGGCAGTAAATACCCGATGCAGAAAACTAAGTGCCAGCCCCCCAAAATAACTGCCATTGCCCCACACCGGAAACCACCGGCTCAAATTAAGCACTGTCTATGTGTGCATTGGTAGCTGAGTTTTTGAATGATAAGGCTAAAAAACGGAGCAGCACAACTCTTAATCTCTTGAAAAGAAACAAGATAATGACATATGAAGGCAGTCTGGGTTTAAATGTCTTCTTCTAAGACTGAAAAGTATACTTGACTTTCCCCAAAATGAATAACCTGTCGCCGTTTAAAACAAACATTGGCAAAGCCAATAGGTTTTGACTATGCAAAATCTATTGGTTGTGTCATTTTTTTTGTAGATGTTGCACAGCAGTTGAGCTTGTGTGCAACATGGCTTAAAGGAAAACAAATACTATGGAGCAGTCAATGCTGGCTACCTCATAGTGCTTTGTCTTTTGCTTGGAACCATGTTGCATAGAAGCTCAACTGCTGCACAACAGGTAAAAGAAACATTGACAAAGGCTATAGATTAGGCATAGGCGAAACCTACTGGCTTTGCCAATGCTTGTTCCTCTATTAAGGCTTACGCAACAAGACAGAGCAGCTGCACACTCAGGGCCAGATTTAAGAAAAGTGTCACTGCACCCAGAGCGGCACCACTTTTCTTGCTCTCCTCAGCGCCCCCCTAACGCCACCATGTGTGTGCCGTATTTAAAATACAGTGCACCATGGTGCGGGGCAAAGGGCAATAGCATCAACATTTGTGATGCTATTGCTGTACTTTTCATGGTTAGTGCCAAAATTGTTTGTGCTAACCCTGAACAATACATAGGGGCCCATTGTAACCAATGGAGTATCCCCTTTTAACACCTGCTCTGCGCAGGGGTTTAAAATGCCAAAAAGAAATAGCGCAAAGAAATCTTTTAGATTTCTTTTCACCAATTTTTTGCTGCCCCCCCCCCCCCAACAGAGGAATGCCATCCTAGCATACATTATGCCTGGCGCAGGCATAATGTGGCGCAAGGGGTTACAAAGTGGTGCAAATTTGTAAATCTGGCACAACGATTTTGGCCTCGTAGGACCACATTAGCGTAAAAACATTACGCTAATGTGGCACAAGGAGGCTCTAGGCCCTCTTAAATCAGGGCCTCATATCCTACATTTGCTACTCGTATAAAGACAAAAGCCTTTGCTAATTCTTAAGACACTGATGTGCGGAATCTTAACTCGTACAAGGTCAGATCTGCCAGCTGTTCCATTAGCCCTCCTGAAGGATATGGGAAACCCCGTTCCCTGACTTTGATAAATACAAGCTGAAGAAAAAATACAAAGATAATATGTAACAAATGGGCACATATAAAGTAGACTAGCTAAATCCCAGAGCTACACAGCTCACACTAGTAGAGGCCGACCTCATTGCTATAATCTAATTCACACATTGAACCTCTTTCAGCACAAAAAAACAAGAGAGTTTTAACAAGTGCAAGGTATGAAAAACATATAACACGCCAAAACTATAGCTAAAGTATGCACACTGGGGTTAATCGCATTGTCACAGGTGACAGCAAATGAACCTTCCCTTGTCCATTTCTTTTATGTAGGAGATGAGTCTTGCAGGGCACAAACGGTCCTGCTTAAACTTGCAGAAGCCAGTGTGACACAAACAGAGAACCACTGCTCCCAAGAGTGAACATACAGTATAAGCTCTCCAGGGAATCTACAGCTGCAAGTGGGGTGTGAAGAGATAATCATATATTATTTGCTTTTGTGTTATTGCTTTCCATACATCACAAGCGTTCCAATGTATTTTAAAATGAAACATAGATGCTGTTTCTCATTGACTTACAATGTCTTTTAGCCTCAGTTTTGTACCTTAAGTTTCATGATTCTGCTACTATCAGAAGCCATTTTATTCAGAGTAGTACATTTGTACATAACTGCATAGCATAACCTCATTTTCAGAGTTGACAATAAGAAGCATAATTTTAGAACAATGAACACAGCATTGTATCCATGAATGATATATGATCCACAAGGACGTCTCACATTTCTCCCAGGAGAAGCTCGGGCGATCTGCTCATTATATAAGCTTTTGCTGAACGTTAGATGTTTCTGTCACTTGATTAGGCACGATAGACTTGTATTGAAAGAAAACATATATATGTATAATACTATATTTCATGTATTTTAGCATTAGGCTACAACAGACCTTTTTCTAGTGAGAACTCTACTCAGCGGAAAAGGCAAATAGCCCAGTTGTTCAGAGGTGGTTTCCTCAGAGTGACCTGCTAGCTGGTGCTCATGAGTCCTGCTGACTAGGCAGCCCTTTCAGATCACCTTGCAAACGAGCTTTCCTTGACTATGCCATCCAGTGTGGTATGCGTGATTCTTTATTTGGTGGAACAGGAAATGGACAGTCACCTTGACCACTATCCAGATAGAGACGCTATGATTAGTTACTCACCATATCCAGGGTTGGACTGGCCTATAGGGCAATCAGGCACTACCCACAGGCTGGTCTGACAAGTCAGTGTGTGGGCCAGATTTTGGCTGTTTGTGGGCCTGTTTCACGGTATGGTACACTCGTTTTTATTGTTAATTTCCCTGATATTAAACCAAACATTGTCTGTAGCAAGTTCAAATCCATACAAGTTTCCATACCTTGCAAAACACGTATACAGCATGTCTTAACAAGTTCTGAACTGCCCCAATTCTCAACCATGGGCCATTTTTTAGCTACCTAATTCATGCTGCAGTAACATAATATTAGTGATGCCAAACCACGGGGGCGTCAAATCTAGAATTGGAGTTGTGAGAAATGGAGGAAAATAGTCACAAGGCACGTAAGAGAAGAAGGGTAGGATGCTGAGAGGGTGCTTAGGGAAGAGGGGGAACAACAAAACACGAAGAATGAGTCGAAAAGATGTTCATTTATTTGGAATAAATCTCTAAACAGTGTGCGACGACACTGACAGGAAAGTATGCTATTTTGAGGAGGTTGCTGTGTGTATATTTATGAGATGGGTTCCAGTGGGAGCCAAAACAACCAGGTGTATAAACACAACAGAAACAAGGCCACGTAAATAGGCCTCGCCACTGCCGCCCACCTGCCTGGTTTGTGGTGGGCTCTAAGTCTGTGGCTTCCACCTATTAAAGCAATGCGACACTGAATGACACGTTACTGTAGATATCCTTTTTATTTCCCTAATTAGACCTAATTCACAATTAGAAATCAATAATTTTTAAATAAGAAAGTAGGGCTACCTTATATTTAAGTGTTTAGAAGTGTAATGCAGTTGAGGAAAGAGCTTTCACGAACGCCGTGAAGCTTGAAGAAATAAAATAATATTTTGACAAATGAAGAATTTGTAATGTAGATTTTCCTAGTAATTTATGACGGAAAGTCTTAATTTTATTAAAGACACGGAGGCGAATATTATGCGTTCTTTTCTTACTTTATTTTAAACAGCAGCAGTCAAGAAACGACAGCTCCCAGGAGGATTAGCGTCAGACTAACCAATGGGAGTGAAACAGTAACTAAGAACTAAGCCAATCAGCATACACCATCAACCATAGAGAGTACCCTTGACTGCAAGCAGCCCTCTTTTCTTGAGCGAGTAAGTTAGATAGAATCATAAAACAACGGGTAAATGAGTCCGACAATTGCCAATGCCAAGGAAACGGAACAAAACTCTTGGATCACAGTGATGAGACGAGAGACGGATGAAGGAGGCAGAAGGTCCTGTGAAGGTTGCGCTGATGCATCCGGAGATTTCCTCTTGAAGGGAGAAAGTGAGGAGCCAGCGGCGTTATCCGGAAGCTGGAGGAAGTGCTGGAGTCGCTGGGAGGGAGAAAAAAGTACATATTAATAGAAGTACTTGTGGTGGGATAATATTCGCCTCCGTGTCTTTAATAAAATTAAGACTTTCCGTCATAGATTACTAGGAAAATCTACATTTTATGACAAGACCGGAGGCTCTATTATGCGAGTTTAAAGCATATCAATAACTACTGAAGAAGCAGTTCTAACAGGTTTACAATAGAAAGTCTTAAAAACATTGTCATTAGTCCAATCTGCCGACCTGAGAATGTCCTCCAAACTAGATCCTAAAGCGAACGCTTTAGAGGCCATGGCTCCCCTGGAAGAATGGGCTCCATACACCGAAGTGTCAATACCCGCTAGGGACATAATCAATCTGACCCAACGGGCTAGGGTTGCTGAAGTAACCGGGTTATGAGGTTTGCGAAAGGAAATTAGAAGTTGGGTAGAGGAAGACGTTCTCAGGTTGACAGTTCTTTTCTCGTATTCTTTCAAACAAAGACCCACACATAATTTTGGTTTATCAGGGAAGAAGGGATAGAACACCGAATGTAAATTAGTTTTGGTGCGTTTGGCAATGTGAAACAATACGCCTGAGGGTAAAAACTGGAGGGCAGAGACATCTAGAGCCCTAACATCAGAAACTCTTTTGATGGAAATTAGGCATAGGAGCATAGTGAGTTTGGCAGACAGCATTTTTAGGGAAAGACTCGAATTGTCTGACCAAGAAAGAAAAAGATTCAGAACCAATGAAACATCCCAGACATGGGAGTATTTGGCAGAAGGAGGTTTAGAGAGTTTGACCCCTTTTAAAAGGCGACAAATTAAGGGATGAATCCCGATAGGATTGCCATCAATATTAGAATGGTTCATAGAAATAGCGGATCTATAAAGGTTGATAGTACGATATGATTTACGCAGTCCTGCCTGAGCCGCTAAGAAATTAATCATTAGATTTTTAGATCCGCTGAAAAGGGATCGGCACATTTTCCCACACACCAGCTTGCCCAAAGAGACCAAGCTGATCTGTAGGCTCGCCTTGTGCCAGGCGCCCAGGCATTGTTGATGAGCTCTGAAGCTTCCGACGAAATAGGGAAGGACCGCTGGGTAGCCCTGAAATGAGCCAGGCTGATAGGACTAACGATTTGTTGAGAATAAGATTGTGGGGCCGTCCGAGCGGGTCTAGGAGGAGAGACGGAAATGAGGGGAGTAAGATCGGGAAATCTGCCGCGAGTTCGAGTAGGGGAGGAAACCAAACCTGAGATTGCCAAAAGGGGGCTATCAGAACAAGGGACGTCGTTTGGCGCCTGACTTGGTTTAATACTCTGTTGATTAGAATAAAAGGAGGGAAAGCATAATTGAGGGAATTGGACCAATCCTGAAGGAAAGCGTCTGTAGCTAAGGCCAACGGATCCGGACGCCAACTGAAAAAACGAGGAAGTTGAGAGTTGAGTCTGGACGCAAAGAGATCCACCTGAAAGGGCCCCCATTTTCTTTCGATTTGGTGAAAGACCGAATGGTGTAATTTCCAATCGCTGGAATCCGAGATATGTCGGGAATGCCAATCCGCATTGGAGTTTAGAGAGCCTGGGAGATACTCGGCGAGAAGGGAAAATTTGTGGGACAGACAAAACTCCCAGAGGCTCTTGGCCAGAAGAGCAAGGGGTCTGGACCTGGTGCCACCTAGATGGTTTATGTAACGAACTGCGGAAATGTTGTCCATGCGGAGCAGAATGGAGCAACTTGCTCTGTCCTTCGTAAAACTTCGGATCGCAAAGGAGCCTGCAAGAAGCTCTAAACAATTTATGTGCAATCTGGACTCCTCTGCGGACCATATACCGCCAGTCGATATTGAGCCACAACGGGCGCCCCAACCAGTGAGACTTGCATCGGATTCTAATACAAGATCGGGCACAGAGGGGAAGATGGATCTGCCGTTCCAGGCTTCTAAATGGGATATCCACCATTGGATTTCAAGTAGAGATTCTTGATCTAGATAAACGAGGTCGGAGAAAGCCAAACCTCGACGAAGGTGAAGGATCTTGAGACGCTGAAGGGCGCGGTAGTGAAGGGGTCCTGGGAATATGGCCTGGATAGAAGAAGAAAGAAGGCTGACGACTCTTGCAAGAGTTCTGAGGGAAATAGAGTCTTTCTGGAGAATTGAAACCAATTCTCTTTTGATTGCGGAAACCTTGGCCCGCGGAAGAGACAGGGAAGCCGAAACCGAATCTATTTGGAAGCCTAAGAATTCTATTTGATGTGAAGGAACCACAACAGATTTCTCGAGATTTAAGAGGAAACCAAGCTCTGTTAGGAGAGTGGATGTTATCTGAAGCTGGGACAGAAGAGAAGATTTGTTTTGATGCATAATAAGGATATCGTCGAGATAGATAATGAGTCTGAACCCCAGAGATCGAAGGTAGGATACAACCGGCTTTAAGAGCTTCGTGAAACACCACGGAGCTGACGAAAGGCCGAAAGGAAGGGAGGAAAATTGATACGTTTTTGAATTCCAAAGAAATTGTAAATATGTTCTGTGAGAAGGATGGATCGGGATAGTGAGGTATGCATCTTGAAGATCTAGTCTGACTAGCCAATCGCCTTGGAGTAAAATATCCCTGAGATGGATAATAGTCTCCATTTTGAAGTGTCGATAGACGACAAACTGGTTGAAGGATTTTAGATTGATTACAGGTCTTAGTTTTTTGTTCTTTTTGTGGACGAGAAAAATAGAACTGATGAAACCGGAGGAGTCTGGAATGCAACTTTGGATGGCATCTTTTTCTAGCAGCGATTGGATTTCCGAAGAAATTAGAGATGACATTTCGAGGGAGAACCTTGGAACAGGAGGGGAACCTGACTGGTAAGGTGGAAAGAGAAATTCGATGCGATAGCCCTGGATAGTGGAAAGAACCCATGGGTCTGAAGAAATTGACTTCCATTTTTGAAGGAAGAATCGAAGGCGACCTCCCACGGGAGGGCCAGAACGTTGGCTTACCTGAGGTATTGGCCGCTCTGGAGATGCGCTGGCCACGGTTGCGGAAACCCCTTGATCTTTGGGGATAGAAATGGGGTTTAAACTCTTGGTTGTAATAGTAGGAAGGGTTGGAGTATCCTCTGGAGCCGTGGTTTTTATATTGGCGGCCGGTAAAGCGACTCCTACCTCTACCGGCCCGGGAAAAAACACGTTGGTTGAAAACCTTCTTCAGAGATTGTTGGGCCTTATCGATAGACGAAAAGGTAGAGACAAAACGACTAAGGTCCTTGATGAATGAGTCTCCGAAGCGTTTGCCATCGGCCTGGATACCAGGATCTCTGGTAGCAAGATTAGCTAACTTAGGGTCCATGCGGAGAAGGAGACCCTTGCGTCTCTCATGGATGATGGCCGAGTTAGCATTGCCCAAAAGACAAAAGGCTCTTTGGGTCCAAAGAGAAAGGTCCAAAGGGTCGATAGGAGAATCCTCCAATCTAGCCGACTCGGCTAAGTCAAGAATTCTAGCAAGTGGACCGACCACATCAAGGAGTTTATCTTGGCACGTGGTCCAGGCTTTGTCTACCCCTTTACGGGGATCCTTTCCATATTTTGTAAAAAATGTGATGAGGGACTCATCAATAGCTGGAGTCACAGTAATGTTAGAGTCCAAAGACGGTCTAGGGCATTCAGACCTGAGTTTGGAGCGAGTCTGTTTATCCAAAGGAAGACTCAAGCGGGAAGAAATATATTCAGCCACGTGATCCAAAGGAAACCACTCCGTGGAATTGGGGTGATGAATAAGAGACGGGTCGAACATGGGAACACCTTCGGCATCAACCACACTGGTAGAGGGCACACTAGAGGAAAGTTTCGTACGTTTGGAGGGGGGAGAAGAAGGAGAAAACGAATCATCAGGATTATCTGACAAAGATAATTCGTCCATGCCCTCTTCATCCGTGTCCAAAACCCTTGTAACAGCAATCTTTTTTGGCGCTAATATATGTTTCGACTTTGCTTTACATTTGGAATGTGAGCTCGACATAGAATTTTAATAGAATTCCCCTCCTTAGAAGGAGGCCTGGGAGGAACCAAGTCCTCGTTCTGGTGTGAGGCAAGCTCACTCTCTGCATGTGCGCCTTTCGCTGTTTTAACAGAAGTGTTTATTTTGCGTTTTCCGCCTTCCCCCCCAGAATGGGCCATAGGTTTGGACATCATGGACATTACAGAACTCTCGATGTTCTTAGACATCGTAACCATAGATGCTTTTAAGGCATTTTTAACTGAGGATTTTATAAATTTGTTCAAATCCTGTTTAAAAAACTCTTCATTATCCTCAGAATCCGAATTGACAGATGAAGTATCTGTATTCATCTTTGTTTGCGAGCTGACAGCCTGAACAAAAGAGTAACAAAGCGTTTTTGAAAGCACTGAGGTAAATAAGGGGTTAACACAGAGCAAAACGCTCTATGAAACTTGAAAGGCCCTCCCTTGGGCGGGCCGAGAGGGAGAGTGAGAGAAATTCCAGTGACGCGAGGCCGGGCTGCTCCGGAACAACACAGGGCCGGCAACAAGATGACGCTGCTTCGGCAGCAGAGAAAACGCTCCGGAGACGCGTGAAGACGCGCTACAGAACCGGAATGCCTCGCCTGTCAGACGCGCACTGCGAAATGCGCTGACAGGACGGGGAGAGCTTCCGAACGGAACGCGCGACGGAGCACGCGCTGCACAGTTCGAAACCGACGGTAACGCGGGGGGAGGGGGTCGAAAAAGCACAATATCGCAACGTCTGCAACGCGTTATGATTATACAGAGAACCGGCACATGTATACGACAATAGGCATGCAGAAGTAATAAAATTTGCCAAATAAGTAAACGCAAGAGCAGAAGAGTGTACTTATCTTGACTGCGAGCAGCAAGAAAAGAGGGCTGCTTGCAGTCAAGGGTACTCTCTATGGTTGATGGTGTATGCTGATTGGCTTAGTTCTTAGTTACTGTTTCACTCCCATTGGTTAGTCTGACGCTAATCCTCCTGGGAGCTGTAGTTTTTTGACTGCTGCTGTTTAAAATAAAGTAAGAAAAGAACACATAATAGAGCCTCCGGTCTTGTCATAAAATTTGAACTTTACCTTCTGGGTCACGGAACGGCATGTAAATCTTCAGTGCTGCCTGTGCCTGCACAGACATTATTTGCACGTATATTTTGGGTGACATTGGGCTTTATCCTTTCTTGGTTTTGGCGTTATTTTATGGATTTTATGGAGTCATCTAGCTACGGCATGAGCAGACTGATGAAGTGTGGAATGTAACACTAAATGATAAGCGCTTGAACTTCATCCAGCAAAAACAGGTCTGAATCAACATGCACCAGGACTGAGCCTGATCCCTTTCTTAGAGGTTCACTTTCTAGTCACCCATTTGTTTCCTGTCCTCTTTCTACTCGAGTGATTTAGTAAAAGGCTCGCGCTTCTCCCCGTGACTGTCGGTCTGTCCCGTCCATGAAATGCTTGATGAGGAGTAGGCAGGAGGGTTGGGTGGATGGGAAGGAATGGGATGGTTTCCTGGTTCTGTGTATAATACCCCTGGATGCATGAATGAGTAATGCATGCCAGGGGCGGGCATGGGTAGTTCCAGCCTATGACAGAAAGAAACAGTGAGAACATCAATAGGACTTGTTACAGGTTATCAGAGCTACGAGCGAGCAGATGCTCCAGAGCCCAAGTAGCTCCCCGTGATCGTATAGTGGATAGTACTCTGCGTTGTGGCCGCAGCAACCTCGGTTCGAATCCGAGTCACGGCATTGCGGATGGCAATGGCACGGCAGTTGGTGAGGTTTTTAAATCACACCTTAAAAGTATCTGGAGGGTAAGGGTTGATAGTGTGCGTTTTGAAACCGTTAGAGGTGCTTGTAAATTAGGGAATACATATTTCGATATTATTTGAGCAGTCATGCCAGTTGTTTAGATCCTTGTTTTACTAGCTTGGGGAGAGAATCTGTTATGTAAACAATTTGTGTGGATAGAAGCGGTAGACATTATTCACGAAAAGGAAGGAATTGTCTCTTCCGCTCAGTTTGAAATATGCCGACCAGTTAACTTGCAAAGCAGAAGTGCAGGGGCGCACTCTCCGTGCAGCAGTTAAGATACTATTGATCCGTTTGGGGCTGAAAAAGGATGGTGGATGATGTGGACATTATGTATTCATGCAGATAAACTGTCTCCACCGATCTCTGTTTATCCAGTGGTTAGGTATAGTGTTTTCAATTTCTGTCACCACATTGGTTGTCTCGAAATGAAACCCACTGCAAGTTTTAATCATTTTCTCTTCTCTCCAGCTGATTACTTGCATTGGATGCATTTGTTTATTTTATATGCAGTTTAATCGAGAGAACCTTAGCTTGTAAATCTCAGCTCTGCTAAAAGAAGCCTTACTACGCAGGGGGTGTATTGGAACCTTAGCAGAAGCGGGGTCTTCTAGCGCTCACTTTAAACCTACTTGTGTTTTAGGTTTATGTCACAGCTGAGATTAGGAATTGTCAGTGTAAGAAGACCTCCTTCTTTCTGCCGAAAACAGTCTTTGTTTCTGCCATAATCGTTCAGTTCATCGCTGTCTGTTGTAGGTGATGTTTGTGATTGTTCTCGCTATGTTTACCTGTATGGCGGTTCTATTCTTGTCAACCTCAGATATACTATGATGACAAACTCACCTCGTGGGTTTTGGTTCACTTTTAAAGGATGTTCAGGCAGAAGAGAAGCATGTGAAGCATTGGTGGTTCAGTGGTAGAATTCTCGCCTGCCACGCGGGAGGCCCGGGTTCGATTCCCGGCCAATGCAGCAGCTCTTATTTTTTCAATTTTATTTCGCATTATTGAAGTATCATAAACTGGAGCTGAATACAGCCTTGAGCTAAATAATTGCGACACGGGCAATAAATATATTCATTTTATATTGATTTTAAAAGGGAGCAGTCCAACAAATTAATTGTTGACAGCAAATGTAGGAGCACCTTCCACACCAATATAGACAAGCATTGGCAATGCCAATCGGTCTCGGCAATGCAAGAGCTATTGGATTTGTCAATGGCAATGTCTTTTAGCCATGTTATGTAGAAACTTGGGATATAAAGTGACATTTATAGTTTTCACCTAATATATATTGTGTACATTTCTGTGAAATGTTCGCTGTAGCAATTATTGCATAAATGAAATTATAATATAATACAACAAGAAATACCCTGGCCCTCACCGGACATAAAGCTATTCAATACACAAATTTATGTTTTCATACATTAGTCTCCAATTGAGGTCATGAAATGAAAATAAATAGGTTTTATAGGTGCAGGATCTGAAGTCATGGAGTACAAATTGCATTCAAAGAGATACCTTAATGTTCTGAGCTGGACAAGCTTTGAAGAAATTTCTCACTTACAATGCCAGACATGAGAGCGAGGGGTTATGTGTCAGAGCTGGAGGTGTGGATGGCACTGAGCAGAGAAATGGCTTCGCAGATACAATTATACGAAGGCAATCTTTTAATTTCCAAAATCTGATATCAGCTCTGGTTAACAGGATAGGAAAAACAAATCTACATTTAGGAAAAAATCCAAAATAAGAGTCCCAGGATATATAATGTTGTAGCTTAAAACCTGCACTTAATAAAGTTGTCACACGTAACATTAGGTCCACTCAGTGATTTCTCTTCCCAGAGATTCTGTGAAAACTACTGATCATCACTGAAGAGCTTCAAAAGAAAAGAGACCTGACATGTTCTCTTTTCAAGATAATTTGTAATTAGAAAGACAAAGCACACTCTTGCTTTTTGGAAGCTTTTCAGTGCAGAGAGATGTACTTTTTTCCAACTGTTACCTTAAATCAGTTTTGAAATGAAGCAGTCCAGTAACTTAAGAAATGGCTCTGATAAGTAACCGAGTATTGGACAGATACAACAATCTGAGGGTGTCACATTTTTCTACAACTCGATGATAGTGGCAGTCTATCCCAGAAATCCCTACACAGTGTGCATCATCTGTCTGACTGCGAATGTCCACTCATGGACCAGTTAAGGGAACACAACTGGCTCCCAGTGTAGAATAAGCTTCACCAGGATACTGCAGCCAGAATAGTTACAGACAATGAGCACACTTTGTTGTAATTAGTCGCTCTGTTTAAGGCAAACTGTCTTGTAAATTAGGAAAAAAAAGGATAGCCTCTCGTTATGCTCGCAATAGAGCAGTGTTCGTGTTTGGCTTCACCAGTTCTCCCACCAGGCACCATTTAGGGCCAACAGAAATGAATGTCAGCCCAAACAAATAACAAGCTGGGATGTGATGATAGGACCACACGAAGACATGCAACCAGTTCTTCAATGCAGTAATAGTGCAAAAATGAGAACAGGTTTGCACAGAGACGCTGCACAAGATTGTTCTTCCAGACAGACTGCACTAGAAAGATAGGTGTGAGACTGCAAAAACCCTTAAAAACAAAGGCCAGAAGAACACGGTACGCCTGCCATAGCGCCAACAAACTGCATAGCACACAGCAGCCGCAAAGCCCACCTTAATTTATCGGTTTACTAAATGCGCAGCTCACAATACGTAGGGTTCAGATTTTACCCTCATGCCACACAAAACTATCATGGGTCGTTTACAGTTGTGAACATGCAAACAGACTGCATCACGCCGATGTGAACAATAAACATGGAGGAATCAATTGGACACTCATACAAATTCAAATTATATACATCCTAATGGACAGGGCCAGGCACGCAAGAACTAATCAGTTACAAATGTAAACTCTGGTCCAACCGGACATAATATTCATGTCTGTCTTGCCTATGTAATGTCAGAGACATGTTTACGCTGAGCAACAACCCCTACAGAGCGTTGTGAACTTTTGTGATACGCTTGTATAAGCACAAACCACAACTGACACAGCCGCTACAGAACTTGAAGGAAGCCAGAATTGGCTGCGGCACTCTGCCTATCGGTGTTCATCTGGAACAGACCTTGGTGGCTTTGTGGAATTCCAGTACTGACATAAAAGTTCAGAACTTCAGGGGCAGGAAGAGAAGACGGGAGGGGGCAAATGAGCGGGGAATGCAGTGGGTGTAAAGCAGCGGGGTGGTGAGAAGAGAGACAGTGCAGTGGGAGTAGAGAGGGGAAGCAGGGGAGGAACGGAGCAGTGGATGGGAGGGTGCAGTGGGAGGGAAGCAGCGGGGCGGTGAGAAGAGAGACAGTGCAGTGGTAGTAGAGAGGGGAAGCAGGGGAGGAACAGAGCAGTGGGTGGGAGGGTGCAGTGGGTGTAAAGCAGCGGGGCGGTGAGAAGAGACACAGTGCAGTGGGAGTAGAGAGAGGAAGCAGGGGAGGAACGGAGCAGTGGATGGGAGGGTGCGGTGGGTGTAAAGCAGCGGGCGGTGAGAAGAGAGACAGTGTAGTGGGAGTAGAGAAGGGAAGCAGGGGAGGAACGGAGCAGTGGATGGGGGGGTGCGGTGGGTGTAAAGCAGCGGGCGGTGAGAAGAGACACAGTGCAATGGGAGTAGAGAGGGGAAGCAGGGGAGGAGCGGAGCAGTGGGTGGGAGGGTGCGGTGGGTGTAAAGCAGCGGGGCGGTGAGAAGAGAGACAGTGCAGTGGGAGTAGAGAGGGGAAGCAGGGGAGGAACGGAGCAGTGGATGGGAGGGTGCTGTGGGTGTAAAGCAGCGGGCGGTGAGAAGAGAGACAGTGCAGTGGTAGTAGAGAGGGGAAGCAGGGGAGGAACAGAGCAGTGGATGGGAGGGTGCAGTGGGTGTAAAGCAGCGGGCGGTGAGAAGAGACACAGTGCAGTGGGAGTAGAGAGAGGAAGCAGGGGAGGAACGGAGCAGTGGATGGGAGGGTGTGGTGGGTGTAAAGCAGTGGGCGGTGAGAGGAGAGACAGTGTAGTGGGAGTAGAGAAGGGAAGCAGGGGAGGAATGGAGCAGTGGATAGGGGGTGCGGTGGGTGTAAAGCAGCGGGCGGCGAGAAGAGACACAGTGCAATGGGAGTAGAGAGGGGAAGCAGGGGAGGAACGGAGCAGTGGGTGGGAGGGTGTGGTGGGTGTAAAGCAGCGGGCGGTGAGAAGAGAGACAGTGCAGTGGGAGTAGAGAGGGGAAGCAGGGGAGGAACGGAGCAGTGGATGGGAGGGTGCGTTGGGTGTAAAGCAGCAGGCGGTGAGAAGAGACACAGTGCAGTGGGAGTAGAGAGGGGAAGCAGGGGAGGAATGGAGCAGTGGATGGGAGGCTGCGGTGGGTGTAAAGAGAGACAGTGCAGTGGGAGTAGAGAAGGGAAGCAGGGGAGGAACGGAGCAGTGGATGGGGGGGTGCGGTGGGTGTAAAGCAGCGGGCGGTGAGAAGAGACACAGTGCAATGGGAGTAGAGAGGGGAAGCAGGGGAGGAACGGAGCAGTGGGTGGGAGGGTGTGGTGGGTGTAAAGCAGCGGGCGGTGAGAAGAGAGACAGTGCAGTGGTAGTAGAGAGGGGAAGCAGGGGAGGAACGGAGCAGTGGATGGGAGGGTGCGTTGGGTGTAAAGCAGCAGGCGGTGAGAAGAGACACAGTGCAGTGGGAGTAGAGAGGGGAAGCAGGGGAGGAACGGAGCAGTGGATGGGAGGGGGTGGTGGGAGGGAAGCAGCAGGATGGGATGAAGAATAGCGGGAGATAGTAACAGCGGTACCTGTAGAAGGGGCTGTAGTGTAAATTAGAAGCATTATACAGTAAGAAAGATAAGTGCATACAAAACTGCTCATTAACGTGCACACTTGACCCTTTCAGAAGTTCGCTCACACTGCTCCTGCTCTCTTTAGCAACAAGCGTGACACACACCGTAAGCAAAGGAAGGACAAAACATGATGTGCCCACCAACGCGAAATAGCATTCCACTATAATTTAAATTTTTCTTTCCTTCAGTAGAAAGAGCAGTTTTTCGTTGAAAATCTCTGTGTCGTTAGCAGTATGTCAAGTATACGCATTTTGCGCCACTAAAAAATGGTACCCGTTCTCATCCCAGATAACAGCGATTACTGCAAGCTTTTAGTGTGTGGCCTAGCCTCTTCACTCTGGTAATGCTGCCCTCATGGGAGGGGGCAGCGCTGGAGGCTTCATGTCACGGATGGCAGAGGAAGAGGAGGCGGTGGCTCCAGCCAGCCCATACGTTTTTAAAAATAATAAAATTGGTGCTCTGCCCTCCTTATGTGCCACGGGACACGTCACACATTTTAAAAAACAATAAAATAGTCCAGAAACAATGAATAACAGTGGTCGCAGTGGAGGTTTATCGTAGTTGGGCGGTGCGCTCGGGTAGGGTTATCCGCCGGAAAAGGCATGCCCTATGCATGCCCTTCACGAATGGGTAGAATGAAAAATCGAGCAAAGGTTGTTCCAGCAAATGGGAATCCAATGGGCAGTACAAAACCCAAGATGTAGATACAGTATGCCTCAGTTCGAAACAGCGCATGCGCGCCGTCTAGAGCCGAGCCCTAATAAATACTTCTACAGTTGATGCCACGTCTCTATGTTGGTGTGTACTAATACTTTCACGCTGCAGCGCCCTCTCTGGCTCCTCAGTGCTTCAACTGTTTTCCTGAGGATGTGACTGGACGTATTTTTTTGTAGTTAAAGTCAAAGTGATAGATTTGTTTAAAAATCCTGTCACTCCCTGGTTCTGCGTAGTCAAATCGTAGAAGAGTCCGGAGGTTGAATTTCTCACAGATCCCACTATCAGGCAGCAAAAGGTTGAACTGGCGGCTTTAGGGCGGTCCGGCGGGTGCCACCGCACCGGGGACCTGGCTCAGATGGACGAAATTTGACATAAGGAAGCAAGAGAAAGCAGCCTGGAGAGCTCTTTGCCTGCTCTGCTTTTTTGAGGGACTAATAACTACAGATGATGATTCTGGTGGCAAATGCACTTAATGCAAAAATGTATGATTTATCTGGTCACAAATATTACTCACCATAAAGTATCCCAGAGGGTTAACATTTCCGCTGCAAGACACAAAATGTACCATGCAGGCTACAAATTTGTGTTTTGTGTGGATAGGTGATTGTGTTACTGCTTTTGTCACACACAGAGGTTCTTTTGTTATCCGGAGTTCATAAGTCACAATCCTTCTCATATAGTGCCTTGAGCTAGGCACTAGCATCAGATCACTGCATGCAAATTGCAAGGCATAGGTTTAGAATATTATTGTTTTTCTCAATTGTTCTTTATTCTTATGGTGCTAAAAGGGTTCAGTTGGCTAGCAATACGATTCTATTAATATGACGCCCCCAGTGGTGTTACATTCCACATCCTGAGTTTATGAGGCAGAATTACTACCACTCTGTGCCTGGTTAGCATAACAGAGGTTGGGCAAACCTGGTGCAAAGTGCACATTATAACTTGCGTTGGAAAGTAGCCCTAAAGTAACATATAGTATCACATGGGTGGTACATGGATGTTTCATGGACCCAAAAATAGGATTCTAATGCTAACCGCAATCTCTAACCAGTATCTATTAACTTTGGTATAAAGGGATTTGTATCCAAAAATTATGCCTCCTTCAGGAAGGCGTAAAGTTGGGAAAAACATTTATTATCTACAAACCTTACCAACTTAGTATGTGAGTTTTACATTGTAGCGCACTTGCAGACTGTTAAACATTGTTGTTGCATAAAGGTTTGTGCTGGAAGGTTACTCTTCCAGTATAAAACCTAAGCTTGACATCACACACACACCCTTGCATTATGGTACGTGGGTGTGTGCACTGGCCGAAGGCAGCCTATGGTCAGGCAGCACTAGACAGTAGAGCAACAGCACCATATCTCAGTAAACCCGGAGATGTTTAGGCCTGGGCAAAAATGTAATTATGCGTAGTAATCGGTGTAATTTTGGTAATCCCACGTTACTCTTTGATGCCAAATTACAGATAATGATGTGATTATATTCACTTGCATAATTAAGAGTAATTTGGAGGAAAAGGTCCAACAGCAGGAGCACATTCAGGAAGTGCGAGCTGCTGTTCGTAATACTGTTTATGTTCTGTTGCGTTTAGCTTTATCTTCTTAGCATAAAATGAATCCCTTTGTCCATTTTGGATGCAAGAGCGCATTTTGCACCTAGAGCCTATTGCTAAAGTCCAGGAGTAAGTTGAGGGAAAATCCTACTGCAAGTGCATATTTGGATAGTGAGAGCAGCTCCTCACGCTCACTATTCATGTTCTGTTGCATCTAGGGCAAATTCTAAGCTATTTCGTAGTCCAAAATGCTTCCTAATGTCCATTTTGGATCCAAGGGGACTGTTTTACACTAAGAAAATAGTGCTAAATATAGAATTACTCTTTGTGCGTTAGTCTGTGTAATCTCACAGAATTTGTGGGTAATTCTGTGTGATTACACTACACGGAATTCCATGGTATGCCCACTGCTAATGCTGTTGTGCTCTCTTCTAGCCACACAACACAGTGCACCACAGAAACTGTAGTTGCTGCGCTGCATAAGAACATAACAAATCTACCCCTTAATTTCTCCATACAAAGCGCTGTTAACATTTAGGTGGTCATTATGAGCCTGGCAATCACTTGACTGCCAGACTCACGGTGGCGTTGGACCACCGCCACTGCGGTGGTGTGAGGACTACATTATGACCACAGCGGTCATTCCACGATTGGACCCTTTTGGATTACGACCTCGTTCTCCGCCAGCAATTTCATTGCGGTAACACCCTATGAAAAGGCTGGCGGAGAATGGGCCCCAGAGGGCCTTGCAATGCCCATGCACTTGGCAGGTCCCCCTGGCCAGCAGATAGTGAACATTGCAGGGGTGCTGGTGCACCCTGCATCCTCAGCATTGTCGTCTGCTCGATTACGAGCTTGAGACAATGCTGTTGGGTGTTTTCCTGGTAGGTCAGCAGGCAGATACTCAGGTTTCTGCCCGCCGACCTAGCGGAAAAAGCTTAATTGGCCTGGCGGGAGGTAGCCACTATGGCAGCAACCTCCCTGTTGGAAATTTCCAAACATCCTAAACCGTCCACCAAACCCATAATCAGGCCCACAATGTTTACCAGCATGATTGACATGTGACTCACAAACCTTGTAGACCTCATTGTCATAAGTGACATTTCCTATACATTGATTTATGCAGTTGTATAGCTCATTTCATCTGTGTTATATAAAGCGCTCTGATGCCCCACATTGGGATGGGTAGAACTATAATATAGATACATGTGAGAAAGGGGCTAAAGAGAGATGAAGGACATGTTTGCAGGGTGGTAGTGGTGGAATCTGTGACAAAGGGGGTCATGAGGGTTCCAAACAAAGATTGTCGTACTGGGCACCACCAATGCTAAAGCCAACTCTGCCTAGTATCCTAAATAGGTCTAACACTTAAACCTGCCCCTCCTCACCCTTTAGCTATCCCATGCCACTTAGTCCTGTGGCCTGTCCCACTCAGATGAAGCTAGCTGTTTGAGAGGAGTTTGGGAGAGGGGTAAGAGGGGGATTAGTTCTTCCATTTGCTTCTCAGGCTCCGCCCCACTGACCACCACTGTTAGATAACATAATTTTCTCTCATAGTATCTGTGTGTAGGTCTCCTATGTTCCATTCTCTTTAATTCTTATTCCTTTGATCACCCCTAGCTGTCTCTGCATTTTATATCTTCCTCTCCTGCTTCCTTTCTCAGTTTATGCCCTCGTTGTGTCTCACTCTCTTCCTTGGTCCTTTTACGTGCCCACTTTCTGTGTGGTTGTTTTTTTCTGTCTCTCAGATTCTATTTGTATTTGCTTCTTACTGTCTCTCTCTCTTTTCCTCTCCCCTCTAGGAACAATGCCCCCTCCACTGGCTAATTTAGTAAAGACTTTGGGGCTGATTACGAGCTCTGCAATCTTGGGACCGCCGTACTGTCTCTGGCTGTCCGACCGCCGTCTCCTTCGCGGTCCGACCGCCCAATTACGATACGTGCGGTCCACTGCCAACATTGGAGCTACTGCGACAGCGGCGGTAGGGACAGCTTATGTATTATGACCTGCCTTTACACTGAAATTTTCATGGCAGGGACATGCCATGAAAAGGTGGGCAGAATGGCAGGGAATGGGCCTCAAAAAAGGGCCACAAGGCAAATAAGCCCAAGTGGATTGTGACCGGGACCCATGATGTTCCCTCCTGATGACGGCAATGTCGATGTGCACACTGTTTGCCATGCACGACATGGTGCATGGAAACAGTGCACCCGACTTGCTGGAGGTTCAGCAGTGTAGCTGGCATTGGCTTCAGTCTCTGTCCATGCTGCTGCATTGACTGCGCCGCCGACACACCGCCAGCCGCACAGGAATGTCATAATGCGGCAGTCAGGATGCCACCAGCTTGGCGACGTTATCCTGCCACTGCCGCAGTGGTCTGGCGGTCCGACCGCCAAACTCATAATCAGGCCCATTGTCATTATCACAACTCTACTTGTTAAATGTTGTAGCTACAAAAAGGTAAGCTGACAACAGACACAACCTTTGTCTTGTAAGTGGAACATTTCAGGATATCAGCATTTCCCGGTGTGGCGACTGAAACAGGGAAATAGTAGGGGAGCAGGGGGCCATAAAAAATTATTGTCTCTAACTGAGTGACCATTTTTATCGGGAAACTTGGGGGAACGCTCTCTGGTTCCAGAACTTTCTGCCACCGAAATGAGAGGAAAAGTGTTTTTGTTTGCCAAATGTTGAGGTTTGCAAAGGATTCTGGGTAACATAACGTGGTCAGAGCCCCACAAGTCACCCCATCCTGGATTCCCCTAGGTGTCTAGTTTTCAAAACTGTGCAGGTTTGCTAGGTTTCCCTAGGTGCCGGCTAAGCTAGGGGCCAAAATCCACATCTAGGCACTTCGCAAAAAACAGCTCTGTTTTCTTTGTGAAAATGTGATGTGTCCACGTTGTGTTTTGGGGCATTTCCTGTTGTGGGCGCTAGGCCTACCCCAACAAGTGAGGTACCATTTTTATCAGGAGACTTGGGGGAACGCTGGGTGGCAGGAAATTTGTGGCTCCTCTCAAATTCCAGAACTTTCTGTCACCGAAATGAGAGGATAGGTGTTTTTTTGGCCACATTTCTGCAGGGTGGTAGTGAGGGAATCTGTGATGAAGGAGGTCATGTGGGGTCCCCAACAAAGACTGTCGTACTGGGCACCAGCAATGCTAAAGCCAACTCTGCCTATTACCCTAGATAGATCTAACATTTAAACCCACCCCTCCTCACCTTTAGCTATCTCATGCCACGTATTCCTGTGGCATGTGCCACACATATGAAGCTAGCAGGTTGAAAGGAGGTTGGGGGAGGTGTAAGAGGGGGACTGGCTCTTCCATTTGCTCTTCCACACTGACCACCACTGTTAGATAACATCATCCTTTTCTCAGTTTATGCCGAGGGTTATGTCTCACTCTCTTCCTCGGCATGCCCATTTTCTGTATGGTTGTTTTTTTCTGTCTCTCAGATTTTATTTACATTTGAGTGTTACTGTCCCTCTCTCTCTCACCTTCTTGAAACAATGCCCTCTCCACTTTCTGATTCAGTAAAGAGTTTGGGGCTGATTACAAGTTCAGTGGTCTTGGGACCGCCATACCTTCTTTGGCAGTCCGACCGCCCAATTATGATCTTTGAGGTCGGACTGCCACAAGACTACCACCGCCACCACCAACACTGGAGCTACCTTGACAGCGGCTGTAGGGGCAGCAGTAGTCTATGTTAGCAGTGCCAGCATTGGCACTGCCATGTGTATTATGACCAGCCTTTCCGCAGACATTTTCGAGGACACTCCCATGAAAAGATCGGCCGAAAGGCTGTTAAAGGGCTTCACAAAAGGGCCCAAAGGCCCAAGTTGTTCCCCCTGTTGCCGGCAATGTTGATGTGCACACTGTTTGCCATGCATGACATGGTGCATGGAAAAAGTGCACCCGACTTGCTTGAAGTGCAGCAGTGTAGGTGGCATTGGCTTTAGGCTCTGGCCATGCCACCACCTGGACTGCGCTGCTGACACACCACCAGCCCCGCAGGAGTGTCATAATGCGGCGGTCAGGATGCCACTGGCTTGGCGACGTTCTCCTGACCACTGCCGCAGTGGTCTGGCAGTCCGCCAAACTCATAATCAGGCCCATTGTCATTATCACTACTAAACTTGTTAAATGTTGTAGCTACAAAGAGGTAACTCGGCAACAGACACAACCTTTGTCTTGTAAATGGAACACTTCAGGATATCAGTGTTTGCTGTTGGGGGGACTGAAACAGGGAAACAATAGGGAAGATGGTATACACAAAAATGATTGTCCCTAAGTTCCTCCTCCTCATTCCAGTCATAATCTTTTAGGTGATCTCCACCTCAAATGTGACAAAGAGCAAGAAGTACAAACTAAAACTCCACACACCTTATGGGTACAATAAATACAAATTTCCTGTTTTTTTCTCATGTCTCATCACTGAGCTAGGACAGAAAGCAGGGATTCTTACTGGTCTGAGATCTACAAAGTCATGCTGGGATCTCTGTGACGGGCACATGGGGAGAGGGTTATGCAACTACATTTTTTATGAACTTTGATAAGAATTGTGTCTTTTTTTTCAAAAGTTCTCGCTACTGTGGAGGACTTTGCCATCTGTGATAGAAAGAGAGAGAGAATATGGGTGTGTGGGGAGGATTCAGCTCTCTCCTACACAAAGAGATGGTCTAAGATGATAATTATTCCTCAGCGAAGTAAAAATTATTGTCTTGACCTTATTGTTGGTGGAAGAGCATTGCCCATTAGTTTGCTCACTTCTGTTCTGTTTCAAGTGCATCCGTTTGCATATTCTGCTTTTATAAGTACGCATATTATTGGGCTATCCTGAGCATGTGCATACTTTTTATTTTATAGACACATGTTTCCTAGCAATAAAAGAAACATGTTTTTGTTGGTTTCTTGTTACTTTATTGCTGAGCACTGGCAGAGAGGTTGCTGTTGTTTTGCTGTGGTAAAAATCGGAAAGCTTGCAAAACAAGCATTGGCAAAGCTACTAAGTCTCACCTATGCAAGACTTATTGGCTTTGCCAATGCTTTTTAGCCATGTTGTACACCAGCCTAGCTGCTGTTCAGCATAGCTAAAAGTTAGTGACATAGAGGAAAGTGGTGTGGAGTGTTGTAGAGTGGAAAGTTGAAGAGTGGAATAAAGTGTTGTAAGTGGAGTGTTAGAGAGTGTCGTGTATTGGAGTTGTGTAGAGTGGCATACACTGGAGGGGCATAGCGTAGATTGGACTAGTGTAGAGCATTGGCATAGTGTTGCAGAGTATAATGGTGTAGAGTGCAGTGGCATTGAGTACAGTGGCATTGAATTTAGTGGCATAAAATGCAACATTGTAGAATGCAGTGGCATAGAATAGAGTGGTGCATAGGACAGTGCAGAGTGCAGTGGAGGGGCGAAGAGTGGAGTGATGCAGCATGGAGTGGAGCAGGGAGAGATGCACAGAGTGGAGTGGGGGATAGAGGCATAGAGTAGAGTGGCATAGAGTACAGTGGCGTAGAGTACAGTGGCGTAGAGTAGAGTGGCGTAGAGTAGAGTGGCGTAGAGTAGAGTGGCATGGCATAAAATTACATAGATTTGAGTGAAGCAGAAGGCAGTGGCGCAAAGTAGATAAGAGCGGCATAAAGTGCAGTGGCGTAGAGTGCAGAGTAGATTTAAGTGGCATAAAATGCAGTAGCATAGAATGATGCAGAGTAGAGTAGGATGGAGTGGTGAAGACTAGAATATAGTGCCGTTGTTATGCGGTTCCTTTTTGGTAATACGACTGCATGTTTAGAATGGCAGAACAGTAAAGTTTGGGAGGCTGAGTCTGTTCATGCAGTTAGTAACTGCTGGCCTAACTCCTGACTAGCTCACAGTACCTAATCCAAACCTCCAAACCCTTTGGGTTAAAAGGTGATTATGGTAACCTGATAACCTGAACATGGTACTCCAACTCCCCAGGAAAGCCATGGAAACAGGTCATACCACTTTTGTATGGTTACTCATGCATACCAAGGAAAGATAAAAAGATGTGAGATACGTTTTTAATAAATTTATTGAAACAGTCGCAATCTAGCATATAAAGAGTGAGCTACAATAATTAGGCAGATGAAAAAAAGCAAGGTAATCAGCATTACAAACATGGTAAAGGAGATGAACAATCCAACCATGATGTATGTGGTTCTGGAGTTACTATTGGCTCCTACCTAACCCTATGTCTACTCTGACAGCATAGTGATTGTAACCGTCTGATTGTCCCAATCAAAGGGATCAGACCCCGCCCCATACCCGGAAACAGTGTAAGGAATCAGCCTGTGATGTAGATGGCAGTCCTCTCAGGAAGCTGGCAGATCAGCACCAGCTGAGCTGCAAGTCACATAGCGCACGCCCCGTGATAGTTGTGTCCGGGGTGCCCTCTGCCCTCCTTGCGTCAGAGCACCGTTTATATATTAAACCATACCACATTGGAAATATACTTCTAATGCAATGCTGTGTCTAGGTGATAAAAGCTGTCTCCTGAACGGACAACACAAGCTAGCATATTGCGTACCGCGTTCCATAGTCTTGGAGAGAGAGTACTGAATATCAGTTGCGCAAAGGCTAGCTACACTAGCAGCACATTCCTTGCTTTCCTAGAATAAAAGCAACCTGATAAAAATGTGTAAAAGCCATTGCTAAAAAGCAGCCTTATTAAAAGGAATAAAATATGAATATACATCAACTAGAAAACTAAGCTAAAACACGGGTGACCAACCTTAGTCTTAGAGATCCTCACGACACCCTAGAGTGCAGTGGCATGAAGTGCAGTGGCATACATTGGAGCAGCTTGGATTGGAGTAGTGCAGAGTAGAGTGGCGTGGAGTTTAATGGTAGAAAGTGCAGTGTTGCAGAGTAGAGTGTCAGAGTGTAGTGGTATAGGGTGAAGTAGAGTGGTATTGAGAGCAGTGGCATTGAATACAGTAATGCAGAGCAGAGTGCAGTGGTGTAGAGTGCAGCAACATAGAATGCAGCTCTGTAGAGTGCATTGGCATAGAGTGCAGTGGTTGAGAGTAGAGTGGTGTAGAGTGAGGTGGCATAGAATGGAGTTGTGCAGAGTGGAGTAGAGTGGCGTATAGTGCAGTGGAATAGAGTAGATTCTTTCAGAATAGAATGAAATGGTGTCGAGTGGAGTGGTGCAGGGTAGAGCATAGTTGTGTAGAGTGGTGCAGAGTGTGATGGCGCATGGTAAATTGGTGTAGAATGCAGTGGCATAGAGTGCAGAGTAGATTAGAGTGGCATACAGTGGATTGACATAGAGTGCAGGCACATAGAGTTGAGTGTTACAGAGTAAAGTGCATTGGTGAAGAGTGTATTGGCATAGAGTGCAGTGGCGTAGAGTGCAGTGTTACAGAGTGGTGTAGAGTACAATGGCATGGATTGGAGATGTGCAGAGTAGATTGGTCTAGACTGGAGTGCTATAGAGTGCAGTGGTGTAGAGTAGAGTGGTGAAGAGTATAGTTGGCATTGTGTTGAGTGGTACAGGGTAGATTAGAGAGCTAGAGCATGAAGTGGTGTAGAGTGCAGTGATGTAGAGTGGAGCGGTGCACAGTGCAGCGGCGTGGAGTGGTGTAAAATGGAACGCTGCAGAGCAGAGTGAAGTGATGTGGAAGGCACAGGCAAAACTGCCCAAATTCTAAATGTGTTTACAACTAATATCCATGGGTAGTGATGTGCTTTCAAAATTCTAACATTGGAGCAGCGCAGTAATATTACTGCAAATAATCTCTGTGACAAATTACCATTTCTCATATGTGAGGTCCTGCTTTGATTTAAAATAGCCTTTTTTTTTGGGATGTTGCATGAAACATAAACACATTTCTCTGCAAAATGTCTGTAATAGACTCTCACACACCACCCACATTAAAAATAAACAAAAAGAAAACAGTATTTAAAACAATCTGATTAAGATTTACTCAAGGTCAGCAGGGCAAAACTCTCTGCAGAGCAGAGCTGGCTCTATCAGGGGTCCCCCTACAAGGTTAGGGCCCTGGGCCAGTGTCAACTTTGCCCAGGCCTTAAAACATCTCTGTGCAGTGTTTAATTTGTAAATAAAAACGTGCAGGTGCCAAAAAGCTCTTCTTTGAATCTTGCGGCTGCTGCAATTAAATGTGCTTCCACTGAATGCGGAGGCAGCCTAATCCTAAAGCCATCTCAGGCCTTTTTGGTCCATTTACAGCCACTCCCTGCCCCTTTAGTTCACTCTTGCAGCTTTCTGCTTTCTCCCTTTGTGATGCTTTTTTCTCTTCTTCCCCCTTTCCCATATATGGCTTTTGCTGGCAGTAAATACCCGATGCAGAAAACTAAGTGCCAGCCCCCAAAAATAACTGCCAGTGCCCCACACCGGAAACCACCGGCTCAAATTAAGCACTGTCTATGTGTGCATTGGCAGCTGTAACCAATGGAGTATCCCCTTTTAACGCCTGCTCTGCGCAGGGGTTTAAAATGCCAAAAAGAAATAGCGCAAAGAAATCTTTTAGATTTCTTTTCACCAATTTTTTGCTGCCCCCCCCCCCCCACAGAGGAATGCCATCCTAGCATACATGGCCCCTGAGATGGACCACCTGCTGACGCAGGCTATTCATAGGGCTCTAGGGCCCTTGCAGGACAGCGTGGCCAGGTTGTCGGATCACGTGTTCGGGGGAACGGGGATGGGGCTGACGGGGACTGACCTACAGGGAGAGGCAGTCCCCAAGAAACCTCTCAAGCGTGTCGCGGGGCACCTGGAAGGATTCGGTCGCCTGACTGAATCTTTCCGTAAGAGTGCGCGCACGCTACAACCACTACCCTGCCGGGAGGGGTTGGAGCCCGGTGAGACCAGTGAAGTGACTCACAGCAGATCGGACCCGGCCCAGGGGTCCCCCAAGCGGGTCGCGAGGGACACGGATGGGGACTCTTCCTCTGATGAGGATCAGGAGGCGGGACGCCCTTTGCGCCCGTCTTCTAACTTGTCTGACCCGCCCGAGACGGAGGACTCGGAGGAGGATATGTTTCGTCCTGAGGACTTATACCATCCCCGCTCTTCGGAGTGGCACCTGGACAAGAGGGTGGCAGACTATGTGGCCAGCAAAATTCGCCAGCCCCTGGAGAAGGAGGTTCGGGCTAGATTGCGGGCAGAGTGCCCACGCCCGACTCTTCCGGATCGTGTGGCGGCTACCCCTGATCTGGATCCCAAACTGTGTTCTTTCTTCGGAAAGTACGTTAAGGACCCGAAGAAGGGTATTGATCGTTCCTGGAGGGGGTGCCAGGATAAGTTATTGGATGTCCTGGGTCCCCTCACGCAGATCATGCAGCTCGCCGAACGGGCTAGGCGATCCAATTCTCCCCTCCCCACGGATATCGTGGCGGGGTGGGCCCAGAGGGCGGTCTGCTTGTTGGGGAACGCGAATTGCGCTCTCTCGGCGGAGAGGAGAAGATCGTTACTCATTAAGATAGACCCTAAACTAGGAGAACTCTCCAACTCAGAGGCAGGGGCGGTGGCCCAAGGGAACTTGTTTGGAGATCCCTTCCTGAAAGAACTGAGCAAGTTCGTTGCAACTTTCTCGGCGCTCGATAAGGCGCAGAGCTCAATTAAGAAAATCTTTCCTGGAAAGGTTTTCGGCGGGGCCGGACGAGGCAGGGGCCGCTCCTCCGGCCGTGCTTTCCAGCAAGGCCCCTCACCCTACCCACCGCGAAACAACGGATGGAGGGATGGCCGCCAGGGTACCTTCTTCCCCAACCGGGGTAGAGGAAAATCCAAGAGATCCGCCCGTGGTGGAGCTAACGCCCCCGGAGGCGTTAACGGTGAGTGTTACCCTTTTTTCCCCTCGCACTCTGGGAGGGCAGCTACGCTTCTTCGCCCACAAGTGGGCCTCCTTGACGTCAGACGCTTGGGTGCTGCAGACGGTCACGGGGTTCCACATAGAATTTTTGGGGACTCCAGTTCAGGACACTCTTCCACGGCCTTTAGTTTTCTCAGACGCGGAAGCAGCTTTGATAGACGCGGAAGTTCAGGAGCTCCTTCAGAAGGAGGCTATTCACCCGTCGACGATCCATCCCAGGGGTTTCGTGAGCAATCTGTTCCTTGTAGAAAAGAAGGACAAAGGGTTTCGTCCCGTTATCAATCTCAAGTCCTTCAACGAATGGGTGGTGTACCGTCACTTCAAAATGGAGGGCATTCAAATGCTCAGGGATCTTTTACTGCTTGGGGATTGGATGGTACGGTTAGATCTCAAGGATGCCTACCTTACGGTCCCCATATTTCCTCCTCATCGCCGGTTCCTGCAGTTCCTCTGGAGGGGTCAGGCGTTCGAGTTCGCTTCCCTGCCCTTCGGCCTATCGTCGGCCCCGTGGTGCTTCACGAAGCTACTCAGGCCAGTCGTAGAATACCTGCGGGCTCGGGGGATTCGCTTGATCATTTACCTCGACGACATCCTCTTGACAGTCGATGACCTTTCTGGGGTTCCTCATCGATTCCCAGGCAGCCTCCCTCAGTCTCCCGGGCCCGAAGGTCAAGAAGATCAAGAAGGAGCTGTCCACGGTCTTGAGACGGGACAGGATCTCCCTGAGGCAACTGGCCAGGGTGGTGGGGCTCCTCTCCTCCTCGATCCAGGCCATCTTCCCTGGCCCTCTTCATTACAGGGCCCTGCAGCGTCTCAAGGCCCATCACCTACAGAGGGGCCTTTCGTATTCGGAGCTAATAGCTTTGTCCCAGGAGGCGCGGACGGAGATCGAGTGGTGGCTAGACCACATGGAAGCGTGGAACGGCAAAGCAATATTCGGGACCGCCCCCGATCTGATCATAGAGTCGGACGCCAGTCGTTTCGGCTGGGAAGCTCGTTGTGGCGAAATCTCCTTCGGGGGCCGCTGGACCCAGCAAGAGCTCGATCTCCACATCAATTGTCTGGAACTCCTGGCGGGTTCGTTTGCAATCAGATCCCTGACGCGGGACAAGGTCTCTTGCTGTGTGCTACTAAGGATGGACAACGTCTCGGCGGTACAATATATCAACCGTCTGGGGGGGACCCGCTCGAGGGCCCTAGCGGAGTTAGCGAAAGATTTTTGGCACTTCTGCCTCCAGCGTCAGATCTCGGTCACAGCGGAGTATCTTCCAGGGTCTCAGAACACCCTGGCGGACTGGAACTCCAGGTAACTGGAGGACCCCAGCGATTGGCGTCTGGACAGAGCAGTGTTCTTAGCTCTGTTGGAGCGATGGGGTCCGTATACAGTGGACCTCTTTGCCTCCCGGTGGAACACTCAGCTTCCCCACTATTTCAGCTGGCGCCCGGATCCGGGAGCGAGCGCAGTCGATGCTTTCCTTCAAGACTGGGGCCGAGGTCAGAAATATGCGTTTCCCCCCTTCCTTCGGATTCCGAGAGTGGCAGCTCAGGTTCGTCGTCAGGGGGCGACAGTCATTCTGATAACACCGCTCTGGCGGTCTCAAGTGTGGTTCCCAGCGCTTCTGGAACTATCTTGCGACCTTCCCATTCGGCTTCCGGTTCGTCCGAACATACTGTCGAATCCAGAGGGACAATTCCACCCGTTAGCTCTTCAAGGCCATCTCTCTCTAGTGGCCTGGCGGATTTCAGGGAACGCTGGGCAGACCACAGACTTTCACGAGAGGCTGAGGATTTCATCAGACACGCATGGGCCCCTGGTACTCGCAAGAGATACAGATCAGCCTCGAACGGATGGGCTCGTTGGTGTCTGGCGAGGCACTTCGATCCCTTGGGGGCCCAGATTACCGATATCTTGAATTTTCTGGCTGGCCTAGCGGCTTCTGGCCAATCCTATTGCTCAGTAAATTCTTTTCGTTCTGCGATTTCAGCGGGACACCCTCCAATTGATGATCGCCCCGTAGGGGAGCACCCGTGGGTGTGCAAGCTTTTGAAGGGCATCCGCATGGCCAAGCCACCGGAACCCAGGTACACCTCCCTGTGGGATGTCGATCAGGTTTTACGATTCTTAATCGCATGGCCGGATAATCAGTACCTGTCACGTAAACAGTTATCGGCCAAACTGGCGATCTTGCTCTGTCTCATCTCATGCAAGCGGGTCTCTGATGTCAGGGCCCTGGATGTATCCGCTAGAGTTTTTTCGCCGGAGGGGGTTACTTTCACGATTTCACGACGTACAAAGTCTAGTACCAGGTCAGTAACCTATCCCGCTTTTGAGCATACACCGAAACTATGTGTGGTTAGATGCTTAAAGAGATATGAAGAGGTAACGGCGCAGCTTCGGCCGTCGGGGGAGAGGCAACTGCTCATTTCCATCAGAAAACCTTTCAGGGCGGTCTCCTCCCCTTCTATCGCCAGGTGGGTCCGGTGGATCCTGTCAGAATCGGGCGTTAATGTCCAGATATTTGGAGCTCACTCCACCCGTGGTGCCATGGCCTCTAAAGCTATCCACGTCGGTGGCAGGTTAGAGGACATTATGAATGCGGCTGACTGGTCCTCCGAGTCGACTTTTAAAAAATTCTATTTTAAACCTATTCATGAAGCCGCTTCGTTGGTGGTGAGTAAGCTTTGAACATGCATAATCCTCGCCTCCGGTCCTGACATAGAATGAGAAATTTCCTAGCTAACGTGAAGGAAAGTTTCAATTCTATTAAGGACACGGAGGCGAGGATTATCCCGCCCGCCACGGTGGCCATGGCGCCCGCCCAGAGCGAATTTTATCCGTTGCAAGGTGGTATATTCAGTTTTCCTTATGTATATTCAAATTGCGATGTCATGTACTTTGCCTCATTTGGTAATATGAGCTTGTTGCTTTATCAGTCAGAGACCTAAGAGTTCTTTTGTATGATTTTGGTCGACTTTACGGATTCGATTGCTTACCTACTAATATTTACTTTGTTCTTAGGAGTGACTCCTGCGACAACATAGTGGCGGTCCGCGTCAGTTCGCAGTGAAGACGAGGAAGAACGTCACGGCATGGAGATATATATACATTCGGTTGGACGGCAGTATGATTGGACATTGGTTGCCATGGGAGTGGGTCTCATGGGAGTTGTAGTTTTTCTTGTTAACTTTGAACCTGCTGTCATTAAAAGTGAAGAAAGATTCTGCATAATCCTCGCCTCCGTGTCCTTAATAGAATTGAAACTTTCCTTCACGTTAGCTAGGAAATTTCTCATTCACAATTAGAAATCAATAATTTTTAAATAAGAAAGTAGGGCTACCTTATATTTAAGTGTTTAGAATTGTAATGCAGTTGAGGAAAGAGCTTTCACGAACGCCGTGAAGCTTTAAGAAATAAAATAATATTTTGACAAATGAAGAATTTGTAATTTGAACTTCACCTTCTGGGTCACGGAACGGCATGTAAATCGTCAGTGCTGCCTGTGCCTGCACAGACATTATTTGCACTTATATTTTGGGTGACATTGGGCTTTATCCTAAGAAAATGGATATATCTTTCTTGGTTTTGGCGTTATTTTATGGATTTAATGGAGTCATCTAGCTTCGGCATGAGCAGACTGATGGAGTGTGGAATGTAACACCAAATGATAAGCGCTTGAACTTCATCCAGCAAAAACATGTCTGAATCAACACGCACCAGGACTGAGCCCTTCATCCCTTTCTTAAGAGTTCACCTTCTAGTCCCCCATTTGTTTCCTGTCCTCTTTCTACTCGAGTGATTTAGTAAAAGGCTCGCGCTTCTCCCCGTGACTGTCGGTCTGTCCCGTCCATGAAATGCTTGATGAGGAGTAGGCAGGAGGGTTGGGTGGATGGGAAGGAATGGGATGGTTTCCTGGTTCTGTGTATAATACCCCTGGATGCATGAATGAGTAATGCATGCCAGGGGCGGGCATGGGTAGTTCCAGCCTATGACAGAAAGAAACAGTGAGAACATCAATAGGACTTGTTACAGGTTATCAGAGCTACGAGCGAGCAGATGCTCCAGAGCCCAAGTAGCTCGCCGTGATCGTATAGTGGTTAGTACTCTGCGTTGTGGCCGCAGCAACCTCGGTTCGAATCCGAGTCACGGCATTGCGGGTGGCAATGTCACGGCAGTTGGTGAGGTTTTTAAATCACACCTTAAAAGTATCTGGAGGGTAAGGGTTGATAGAGTGCGCTCTGAAACCGTTAGAGGTGCTTGTGCATTAGGGAATACATATTTCGATATTATTTGAGCAGTCATGCCAATTGTTTAGATCCTTGTTTTACTAGCTTGGGGCAAGAATCTGTTATGTAAACAAATTTCGTGGATAGCAGCGGTAGACATTATTCACGAAAAGGAAGGAATTACCTCTTCCTCTCAGTTTGAAATACACCGACCAGTTAACTTGCAAAGCAGAAGTGCAGGGGCAGCAGTTAAAATACTATTGATCCGTTTGGGGCTGAAGATTTTTAGCTTTATTGAGTTGATGGTGGATGATGTGGAAATTATGTATTCATGCAGATAAACTGTCTCCGCCGATCTCTGTTTATCCAGTGGTTAGGTATAGTGTTTTCAATTTCTGTCACCACATTGGTTGTCTCGAAATGAAACCCACTGCAAGTTTTAATCATTTTCTCTTCTCCGCAGCTGATTACTTGCATTGGATGCATTTGTTTATTTTATATGCAGTTTAATCGAGAGAACCTTAGCTTGTGAATCTCAGCTCTGTTAAAAGAAGTCTTACTACGCAGGGGGTGTATTGGAACCTTAGTAGAAGCGGGGTCTTCCAGCGATCACTTTAAAGCTACTTGTGTTTGAGGTTTATGTCACAGCTGAGATTTGGAATTGTCAGTGTAAGAAGACCTCCTTCTTTCTCCCGAAAACAGTATTTGTTTCTGCCATAACCGTTCAGTTCATCGCTGTCTGTTGTAGGTGATGTCTGTGATTGTTCTCGCCATGTTTACCTGTTTAAACTGCTTCTGTATGGCGGTTCTATTCTTGTCAACCTGAGACATACTACATGACAAACTCACCTCGTGTTTTGTGGTTCACTTTTCAAGGATGTTCAGGCGGGAAGGACGCATGCGAAGCATTGGTGGTTCAGTGGTAGAATTCTCGCCTGCCACGCGGGAGGCCCGGGTTCGATTCCCGGCCAATGCAGCAGCTCTTATTTTTTCAATTTTATTTCGCATTTTTGAAGTATTATAAACTGGAGCTGAATACAGCCTTGAGCTAAATAATTGCGACACAGGCAATAAATATATTCATTTTATATTGATTTTAAAAGGGAGCAGTCCAGCAAATCAATTGTTGACAGCAAATGTAGGAGCACCTTCCACACCAATATAGACAAGCATTGGCAATGCCAATCGGTCTCGGCAATGCAAGAGCTATTGGATTTGTCAATGGCAATGTCTTTTAGCCATGTTATGTAGAAACCTGGGATATAAAGTGACATTTATAGTTTTCACCTAATATATATTGTGTACATTTCTGTGAAATGTTCGCTGTAACAATTATTACATAAATGAAATTATAATATGATACAACAAGAAATACCCTGGCCCTCACCGGACATAAAGCTATTCAATACACACATTTATGTTTTCATACATTAGTCTCCAATTGAGGTCATGAAATGAAAATAAAGAGGTTTTATAGGTGCAGGATCTGAAGTCATGGAGTACAAATTGCATTCAAAGAGATAACTTAATGTTCTGAGCTGGACAAGCTTTGAAGAAATTTCTCACTTACAATGCCAGACATGAGAGCGAGGGTTCATGTGTCAGAGCTGGAGGTGTGGATGGCACTGAGCAGAGAAATGGCTGAGCAGATACAATTATACGAAGGCAATCTTTTAATTTCCAAAATCTGATATCAGCTCTGGTTAACAGGATGGGAAAAACAAATCTACATTTAGGAAAAAATCCAAAATAAGAGACCCAGGGCATATAATGTTGTAGCTTAAAACCTGCACTTAATAAAGTTGTCACACGTAACATTAGGTCCACTCGGTGATTTCTCTTCCCAGAGATTCTGTGAAAACTACTGATCATCACTGAAGATCTTCAAAAGAAAAGTGACCTGACATGTTCTCTTTTCAAGATAATTTGTAATTAGAAAGACAAAGCACACTCTTGCTTTTTGGAAGTATTTCAGTGGAGAGAGATGTACTTTTTTCCAACTGTTACCTTAAATCAGTTTTGAAATTAAGCAGTCCAGTAACTTAAGAAATGGCTCTGATAAGCAACCGAGTATTGGACAGATACAACAATCTGAGGGTGGTGCAACAATCTGAGGGTGTCACATTTTTCTACAACTGGATGATAGTGGCAGTCTATCCCAGAAATCCCTACACAGTGTGCATCATCTGTCTGATTGCGAATGTCAACTCATGGACCAGTTAAGGGAACACAACTGGCTCCCAGTGTAGAATAAGCTTCACCAGGATACTGCAGCCAGAACAGTTACAGACAATGAGCACACTTTGTTGTAATTAGTCGCTCTGTTTAAGGCAAACTGTCTTGTAAATTAGGAAAAAAAAGGATAGCCTCTCGTTATGCTCGCAATAGAGCAGGATTCGTGTTTGGCTTCACCAGTTCTCCCACCAGGCACCATTTATGGCCAACAGAAATGAATGTCAGCCCAAACAAATAACAAGCTGGGATGTGATGATAGGACCACACGAAGACATGCAACCGGTTCTTCAATGCAGTAATAGTGCAAAAAGGCGAACAGGTTTGCACAGAGACGCTGCACAAGATTGTTCTTCCAGACAGACTGCACTAGAACGATAGGTGTGAGACTGCAAAAATCCTTAAAAACAAAGGCCAGAAGAACACAGTATGCCTGGCATAACGCCAACAAACTGCATAGCACACAGTGGCCGCAAAGCCCACCTTAATTGACCGGTTTACTAAATGCGCAGCTCACAATACGTAGGGTTCAGATTTTACCCTCATATCACACAAAACTACCATGGGTCGTTTACAGTTGTGAACATGCAAACAGACTGCATCGCGCCGATGTGAACAATAAACATGGAGGAATCAATTGGACACTCATACAAATTCAAATTATATACATACTAATGGACAGGGCCAGGCACGCAAGAACTAATCAGTTACAAATGTAAATTCTGGTCCAACCGGACATAATATTCATGTCTGTCTTGCCTATGTAATGTCAGAGACATGTTTACGCTGAGCAACAACCCCTACAGAGCGTTGTGAACTTTTGTGATACGCTTGTATAAGCACAAACCACAACTGACACAGCCGCTACAGAACTTGAAGGAAGCCAGAATTGGCTGCGGCACTCTGCCTATCGGTGTTCATCTGGAACAGACCTTGGTGGCTTCGTGGAATTCCAGTACTGATATAAAAGTTCAGAACTTCAGGGGCAGGAAGAGAAGACTGGAGGGGGCAAATGAGCGAGGAATGCAGGTGTGTGTAAAGCAGCGGGCAGTGAGAAGAGAGACAGTGCAGTGGGAGTAGAGAGGGGAAGCAGGGGAGGAACGGACAGTGGATGGGAGGGTGCAGTGTGTGTAAAGCAGCGGGCGGTGAGAAGAGACACAGTGCAGTGGTATTAGAGAGGGGAAGCAGGGGAGGAACGGAGCAGTGGATGGGAGGGTGCGATGGGTGTAAAGCAGCGGGCAGTGAGAAGAGACACAGTGCAGTGGGAGTAGAGAGGGGAAGCAGGGGAGGAACTGAGCAGTGGATGGGAGGCTGCAGTAGGTGTAAAGAGAGACAGTGCAGTGGTAGTAGAGAGGGGAAGCAGGGGAGGAACGGAGCAGTGGATGGGAGGGTGCAGTGGGTGTAAAGCAGCGGGCGGTGAGAAGAGAGACAGTGTAGTGGGAGTAGGGAAGGGAAGCAGGGGAGGAACGGAGCAGTGGATGGGGGGGTGCGGTGGGTGTAAAGCAGCGGGCGGTGAGAAGAGACACAGTGCAGTGGGAGTAGAGAGGGGAAGCAGGGGAGGACCGGAGCAGTGGGTGGGAGTGTGTGGTGGGTGCAGAGCAACGGGTGGTGAGAAGAGAGACAGTGCATTGGGAGTAGAGAAGGGAAGCAGGGGAGGAGCAGAGCAGTGGATGGGAGGGTGCAGTGGGTGTAAAGCAGCGGGCGGTGACAAGAGAGACAGTGCAGTGGGAGTAGAGAGGGGAGTAGAGAGTGTTCACTGACAGACTGGACAAAAACAGCCACAACAGCAGAGAACTCTTCAGCATCGTTAAAGAGTTCTCCAACCCCAACGCCAACGCCATCACGCCCCCTCAAGACCTGTGCAACTCCCTCGCCACCTTCTTCCATTGCAAGATCACCGACCTCCACGACAGCTTCGGACACCAGACCCAGCCGAACAACACGGAACCCACACCCCCAGCCATCACCCTCAACGCCTGGACCCACATCAACACTGAAGACACCAAAACCACCATGAACTCAATCCACTCCGGCGCCCCTTCGGACCCCTGCCCACACTTCATCTTCAATAAAGCCGACTACATCATCGCCCCGCACCTCCAGACCATCATCAACTCCTCCTTTTCATCGGCTACCTTCCCCGAAAGCTGGAAACACGCCAAAGTCAACGCCCTACTAAAGAAACCTACGGCTGACCCAAGCGACCTGAAGAACTTCCGCCCCATCTCGCTCCTCCCGTTCCCTGCCAAAGTAATAGAGAAGACCGTCAACAAACAGCTTACCAACTTCCTGGAAGTCAACAACCTTCTCGACCCCTCACAATCCGGATTCCGAGCCAACCACAGCACTGAAACCGCCCTCATCTCAGTCACAGACGACATCAGAACCCTGATGGACAACAGTGAAACAGTCGCCCTCATCCTCCTCGATCTCTCGGCTGCCTTCGACACCGTCTGTCACCGCACCCTATTAACCCGCCTCCGCTCCACCGGGATCCAAGGCCAGGCCCTGGACTGGATCGCCTCCTTCCTCTCCAACCGCTCTCAAAGTGTCTACCTCCCACCTTTTCGCTCAGACCCCACCGAGATCATCTGTGGCGTCCCGCAAGGCTCCTCGCTCAGCCCGACACTCTTTAATGTCTACATGAGCCCCCTCGCCGACATCGTACGCAAGCACAACATCATCATCACCTCCTACGCCGACGACACCCAACTTATACTCTCCCTCACCAAGGACCCCGCCAGCGCAAAGACCAACCTGCAAGATGGAATGAAGGATGTCGCAGATTGGATGAGACAGCCGTCTGAAACTGAACTCAGACAAAACGGAAGTCCTCATCCTCGGCAACACCCCGACCGCATGGGATGAGTCCTGGTGGCCCACGGCCCTTGGCACCGCACCGACCCCCTCTGACCACGCCCGCAACCTCGGCTCCATCCTGGACCCTCTTCTCACCATGACCAAACAGGTCAACGCCGTGTCCTCCGCCTGCTTCCTCACCCTCCGCATGCTTCGCAAGATCTTCCGCTGGATCCCCGCCGACACCAGAAGGACCGTGACCCACGCCCTCGTCACTAGCCTCCTGGATTACGGCGACACCCTGTATGCTGGGACCACCGCTAAACTCCAAAAACGTCTGCAACGTATTCAAAACGCCTCCGCCCGCCTCATCCTCGACGTACCCCGAAACAGCCACATCTCCGCCCACCTGAGACACCTGCACTGGCTCCCAGTCAGCAAAAGGATCACCTTCCGACTCCTCACCCACGCACACAAAGCCCTCCACGACAAGGGACCAGAATACCTCAACCAACGCCTCAGCTTCTACGTCCCCACCCATCTCCTCCGTTCCACCGGCCTCGCTCTCGCCGCCGTCCCTCGCATCCGCCGCTCCACGGCGGGTGGGAGGTCCTTAGCCTTCCTGGCGGCCAAGACTTGGAACACCGTCCACATCAGCCTCAGGACCACCCAGGACCACTCCGTATTCCGGAGACTCCTCAAGACCTGGCTCTTCGAGCAGCAGTAACCCCCGTCACCCTAGCGCCTTGAGACCCGCACGGGTGAGTAGCGCGCTTTATAAATGTTAATGATTTGATTTGATTTGATTTGAAGCAGGGGAGGAACGGAGCAGTGGATGGGAGGGTGCGGTGGGTGTAAAGCAGCAGGGCGGTGAGAAGAGAGACAGTGCAGTGGGAGTAGAGAGGGGAAGCAGGGGAGGAACGGAGCAGTGGATGGGAGGATGCGGTGGGTGTAAAGCAGCGGGCGGTGAGAAGAGAGACAGTGCAGTGGGAGTAGAGAGGGGAGGCAGGGGAGGAACGGAGCAGTGGATGGGAGAGTGCGGTGGGTGTAAAGCAGCAGGGCGGTGAGAAGAGAGACAGTGTAGTGGGAGTAGAGAGGGGAAGCAGGGGAGGAACGGAGCAGTGGATGGGAGGGTGGGGTGGGCGTAAAGCAGCGGGCGGTGAGAAGAGACACAGTGTAGTGGGAGTAGAGAGGGGAAGCAAGGGAGGAACGGAGCAGTGGATGGGAGGGTGCGGTGGGAGGTAAGCAGCGGGGCGGTGAGAAGAGAGACAGTGCAATGGGAGTAGAGAGGGGAAGCAGGGGAGGAACGGAGCAGTGGATGGGAGGGAAGCAGCAGGGTGGGATGAAGAATAGCGGGAGATAGTAACAGCGGTACCCGTAGAAGGGGCTGTAGTGTAAATTAGAAGCATTATACAGTAAGAAAGATAAGTGCATACAAAACTGCTCATTAACGTGCACACTTGACCCTTTCAGAAGTTTGCTCACACTGCTCCTGGTCTGTTTAGCAACAAGCGTGACACACACCGTAAAGAAAGGAAGGACAAAACATGATGTGCCCACCAACGCGAAATAGCATTCCACTATCATTTAAATTTTTCTTTCCTTCAGTAGTAAGAGCACTTTTTCGTTGAAAATCTCTGTGTGGTTAGCAGTATGTCAAGTATACGCATTTTGCGCCACTAAAAAATGGTACCCGTTCTCATCCCAGATAACAACGATTACTGCAAGCTTTTAGTGTGTGGCCTAGCCTCTTCACTCTGGTAATGCTGCCCTCATGGGAGGGGGCAGCGCTGGAGGCTTCATGTCACGGATGGCAGAGGAAGAGGAGGCGGTGGCTGCAGCCAGCCCACAAGTTTTTAAAAATAATAAAATTGGTGCTCTGCCCTGCTTATGTGCCACGGGACAAGTCACACATTTAAAAAAACAATTAAATAGTCCAGAAACAATGAATAACAGTGGTCGCAGTGGAGGTTTATCGTAGTTGGGCAGTGCGCTCGGGGAGGGCTATCCGCCGGAAAAGGCATACCCTATGCATGCCCTTCACGAATGGGTAGAATGAAAAATCGAGCAAAGGTTGTGTAGGAGGCTGGACTGGCTTGTAGTGAGTACCAAGGGGTACTTGCACCTTGCACCAGGCCCAGTTATCCCTTATTAGTGTATAGGGTGTCTAGCAGCTTAGGCTGATAGATAATGGTAGCTTAGCAGAGCAGCTTAGGCTGAACTAGGAGACGTGTGAAGCTACTACAGTACCACTTAGTGTCATATGCACAATATCATAAGAAAACACAATACACAGTTATACTAAAAATAAAGGTACTTTATTTTTATGACAATATGCCAAAGTATCTTAGAGTGTACCCTCAGTGAGAGGATAGGAAATATACACAAGATATATATACACAATAGCAAAAATATGCAGTATAGTCTTAGAAAACAGTGCAAACAATGTATAGTTACAATAGGATGCAATGGGGAAACATAGGGATAGGGGCAACACAAACCATATACTCCAAAAGTGGAATGCGAACCACGAATGGACCCCAAACCTATGTGACCTTGTAGAGGGTCGCTGGGACTATTAGAAAATAGTGAGAGTTAGAAAAATAACCCTCCCCAAGACCCTGAAAAGTGAGTGCAAAGTGCACTAAAGTTCCCCTAAGGACAAAATAGTCGTGTTAGAGGAATAATGCAGGAAAGACACAAACCAGCAATGCAACAACTGTGGATTTCCAATCTAGGGTACCTGTGGAACAAGGGGACCAAGTCCAAAAGTCACAAGCAAGTCGGAGATGGGCAGATGCCCAGGAAATGCCAGCTGCGGGTGCAAAGAAGCTTCGACTGGACAGAAGAAGCTGAGGTTTCTGCAGGAACGAAAAGGTCTAGAGACTTCCCCTTTGGTGGACGGATCCGTCTCGCCTTGGAGAGTCGTGCAGAAGTGTTTTCCCGCCGGAAGGATGCCAACAAGCCTTGCTACACGCAAATCGTGCGTTTGGCGTTTTTGGACGCTGTTGGGGCCCAGGAGGGACCAGGAGGTCGCAAATTGGACCTGAAGAGAGAGGGGACGTCGAGCAAGACAAAGAGCCCTCACTGAAGCAGGTAGCACCCGGAGAAGTGCCAGAAACAGGCACTACAAGGATGCGTGAAACGGTGCTCGCCGAAGTTGCACAAAGGAGTCCCACGTCGCCGGAGACCAACTTAGAAAGTCGTGCAATGCAGGTTAGAGTGCCGTGGAACCAGGCTTGGCTGTGCACAAAGGATTTCCGCCGGAAGTGCACAGGGGCCGGAGTAGCTGCAAAGTCGCAGTTCCCAGCAATGCAGCCCAGCGAGGTGAGGCAAGGACTTACCTCCACCAAACTTGGGCTGAAGAGTCACTGGACTGTGGGGGTCACTTGGACAGAGTCGCTGGATTCGAGGGACCTCGCTCGTCGTGCTGAGAGAAGACCCAAGGGACCGGTAATGCAGCTTTTTGGTGCCTGCGGTTGCAGGGGGAAGATTCCGTCGACCCACGGGAGATTTCTTCGGAGCTTCTGGTGCAGAGAGGAGGCAGACTACCCCCACAGCATGCACAAGCAGGAAAACAGTAGAGAAGGCGGCAGGATCAGCGTTACAGAGTTGCAGTAGTCGTCTTTGCTACTATGTTGCAGGTTTGCAGGCTTCCAGCGCGGTCAGCGGTCGTTTCCTTATCAGAAGGTGAAGAGAGAGATGCAGAGGAACTCGGATGAGCTCTTGCATTCGTTATCTAAAGTTTCCCCAGAGACAGAGACCCTAAATAGCCAGAAAAGAGGGTTTGGCTACCTAGGAGAGAGGATAGGCTAGCAACACCTGAAGGAGCCTATCACAAGGAGTCTCTGACGTCACCTGGTGGCACTGGCCACTCAGAGCAGTCCAGTGTGCCAGCAGCACCTCTGTTTCCAAGATGGCAGAGGTCTGGAGCACACTGGAGGAGCTCTGGACACCTCCCAGGGGAGGTGCAGGTCAGGGGAGTGGTCACTCCCCTTTCCTTTGTCCAGTTTCGCGCCAGAGCAGGGGCTAAGGGGTCCCTGAACCGGTGTAGACTGGCTTATGCAGAATTGGGCACATCTGTGCCCAAGAAAGCATTTCCAGAGGCTGGGGGAGGCTACTCCTCCCCTGCCTTCACACCATTTTCCAAAGGGAGAGGGTGTCACACCCTCTCTCAGAGGAAGTTCTTTGTTCTGCCATCCTGGGCCAGGCCTGGCTGGACCCCAGGAGGGCAGATGCCTGTCTGAGGGGTTGGCAGCAGCAGCAGCTGCAGTGAAACCCCAGGAAGGGCAGTTTGGCAGTACCAGGGTCTGTGCTACAGACCACTGGGATCATGGGATTGTGCCAACTATGCCAGGATGGCATAGAGGGGGCAATTCCATGATCATAGACATGTTACATGGCCATATTCGGAGTTACCATTGTGAAGCTACATATAGGTAGTGACCTATATGTAGTGCACGCGTGTAATGGTGTCCCCACACTCACAAAGTTCAGGGAATTGGCTCTGAACAATGTGGGGGCACCTTGGCTAGTGCCAGGGTGCCCTCACACTAAGTAACTTTGCACCTAACCTTTACCAGGTAAAGGTTAGACATATAGGTGACTTATAAGTTACTTAAGTGCAGTGTAAAATGGCTGTGAAATAACGTGGACGTTATTTCACTCAGGCTGCAGTGGCAGGCCTGTGTAAGATTTGTCAGAGCTCCCTATGGGTGGCAAAAGAAATGCTGCAGCCCATAGGGATCTCCTGGAACCCCAATACCCTGGGTACCTCAGTACCATATACTAGGGAATTATAAGGGTGTTCCAGTAAGCCAATGTAAATTGGTAAAAATGGTCACTAGCCTGTTAGTGACAATTTGGAAAGAAATGAGAGAGCATAACCACTGAGGTTCTGGTTAGCAGAGCCTCAGTGAGACAGTTAGTCACTACACAGGTAACACATTCAGGCACACTTATGAGCACTGGGGCCCTGGGTTACCAGGGTCCCAGTGACACATACAACTAAAACAACATATATACAGTGAAAAATGGGGGTAACATGCCAGGCAAGATGGTACTTTCCTACACAACCCCCCCCAAACGAAGGACAATAAGACTAGCCATGACCTGATGAGTCTTCATTGTCTAAGTGGAAATATCTGGAGAGTCCATCTGCATTGGAGTGGCTACTCCCAGGTCTATGTTCCACTGTATAGTCCATTCCCTGTAGGGATATGGACCACCTCAACAATTTAGGATTTTCACCTTTCATTTGTTTTAGCCAAAGTAGAGGTTTGTGGTCTGTCTGAACAATGAAGTGAGTGCCAAACAGGTATGGCCTCAACTTCTTCAGAGCCCAGACCACAGCAAAGGCCTCCCTCTCAATGGCAGACCAACGCTTTTCTCTAGGGGTCAACCTTCTACTAATAAAAGCAACAGGTTGATCCTGGCCCTCAGAATTAAGTTGTGATAGGACTGCCCCTACTCCTAATTCAGATGCATCAGTTTGGACATAGAATTTTTTAGAGTAACAAGGGCTTTTCAGGACAGGTGCAGAGCACATGGCCTGCTTCAGCTCCTCAAAAGCTTTCTGACAGTTTGCTGTCCATAATACCTTTTTAGGCATTTTCTTGGATGTGAGGTCATTAAGAGGGGCTGCAATGGAGCCATAGTTCTTAATGAACCTCCTGTAATACCCAGTGAGGCCTAGGAAGGCTCTCACCTGAGTCTGAGTGGTAGGGGGAACCCAATCAATAATAGTTTGGATTTTCCCCTGAAGTGGTGCAATCTGTTCCCCACCAACAAGGTGTCCCAGATAAACCACCTTACCCTGCCCTATCTGGCACTTTGAAGCCTTGATAGTGAGGCCTGCCTTTTGCAGAGCCTCCAAAACTTTCCATAGGTGGACCAGGTGATCATCCCAGCTGGAGCTAAAGACAGCTATATCGTCCAAATATGCTGCACTGAAAGCTTCCAGCCCTTGCAGGACTGTGTTCACCAACCTCTGAAAAGTGGCAGGTGCATTTTTCAAACCAAAAGGCATTACAGTAAACTGGTAATGTCCTCCAATGGTAGAAAATGCAGTCTTAGATTTAGCATCTTCTGATAATTTGATCTGCCAATACCCTGCAGTCAAATCAAAAGTGCTTAGATACTTGGCAGATGCCAGTGTATCTATAAGCTCATCTGCCCTGGGTATAGGGTGAGCATCAGTTTTGGTTACCAAGTTGAGACCTCTATAGTACACAAAACCGCATTTCCTTCTTTCCATCTTTAGAATTGGGTTTTGGTACCAGTACCACAGGAGAAGCCCATGGACTGTCAGAGTGCTCAACCACTCGTAGTTCCAACATTTTCTGAACTTCTTGCTTTATGCAGTCCCTGACATGGTCAGGCTGCCTATAGATCTTACTTTTGACAGGTAAACTGTCTCCAGTATCTATAGTGTGCTTACACCAAGAAGTGGTGCCTGGCACAGTAGAGAAGAGTTCTGAAAATTGTCCTAGGAGATTTATGCAATGGTCTTTCTGCTCAGCAGTAAGACAATCTGCCAAAACTACACCTTCCACAAGAGCATCTTGTTCTGTGGAAGAGAAGAGATCAGGTAGAGGATCACTGTCTTCTTCCTGTCCCTCATCAGTTGCCATGAGCAGGGTGAGATCAGCCCTGTCATAGTAGGGTTTCAGGCGGTTGACATGGAGCACCCTAAGGGGACTCCTGGCAGTGCCTAAGTCAACCAAGTAGGTTACTTCACGCTTCTTTTCAACAATTGTGTGGGGTCCACTCCATTTATCTTGGAGTGCTCTTGGGGCCACAGGCTCCAAGACCCACACTTTCTGCCCTGGTTGGTACTGAACCAAAACAGCCTTCTGATCATGCCATTGCTTCTGGAGCTCTTGGCTGGCCTGAAGGTTTTTACTGGCCTTTTTCATGTACTCAGCCATCCTTGATCTGAGGCCAAGTACATAGTCCACAATATCCTGCTTAGGAGCTTTTAAAGGTTGTTCCCAACCCTCCTTTACAAGTGTGAGTGGACCCCTAACAGGGTGTCCAAAAAGAAGTTCAAAGGGGCTGAAGCCCACTCCTTTCTGGGGTACCTCCCTGTAGGCAAAAAGGAGGCATGGTAGAAGGATATCCCATCTCCTGCGGAGTTTTTCAGGGAGTCCCATAATCATGCCTTTGAGAGTTTTATTAAATCTCTCCACCAGTCCATTTGTTTGTGGATGATAGGGTGTTGTGAACTTGTACGTTACACCACACTCCTTCCACATGGCCTTTAAGTATGCAGACATGAAATTGCTTCCTCTGTCTGATACTACTTCCTTTGGGAAGCCCACCCTGGAAAATATTCCCAGGAGGGCCTTTGCCACTGCAGGAGCTGTAGTGGTCCTTAAAGGAATTGCTTCAGGATATCTTGTGGCATGGTCCACTACCACCAAGATAAACCTATTGCCTGAAGCAGTAGGAGGGTCAAGGGGGCCAACTATGTCAACCCCTACCCTTTCAAAGGGAACCCCAACCACAGGCAGTGGGATAAGGGGTGCCTTTGGAGTGCCACCTGTCTTGCCACTGGCTTGACAGGTTTCACAGGACTTAAAAATTTCCTTTGTGTCCTCAGACATCCTAGGCCAATGAAACAATGGAACCAATCTGTCCCAAGTTTTCATTTGACCCAGGTGCCCAGCTAGGGGAATGTCATGTGCCAGTGTTAGGAGGAACTTTCTGTACTCCTGAGGAATCACTAATCTCCTGGCAGCTCCAGGTTTAGGATCCCTATGCTCAGTGTACAGAGGTTGTCCTCCCAGTAAACTCTGTGAGAGTCACTGACATCCCCATTAGCCTGTTTGACAGCTTGCTGTCTGAGACCCTCTAATGTGGGACAGGTTTGCTGTGCCACACTCAGCTCCTCTCTGGCAGGCCCCCCTTCACTCAAAAGCTCAGCAGTGTCTGCTTCCAGCTCCTCTGGTGTAGGTTCTGCACAGGGAGGGAATTCTTCTTCCTCAGAAGTTGAATCCACTGTAGAGGGAGGGATAGTAGAAAGTGGTTTGCTTCTACTAGCCCTAGCTTTAGGGAGCACTTGGTCCATTGTTCCAGGATCCAAGCTTCCCTGTCCTTTTTGCTTTTTGGCCTGAGCCCTTGTCAAAGCAAAAATATGCCCTGGGATGCCCAGCATTGCTGCATGGGCCTCCAACTCCACATCTGACCAAGCTGATGTCTCCAAATCATTCCCTAATAGACAGTCTACAGGTAAATCTGAAGCTACCACAACTTTCTTTGGACCAGTTACCCCCCCCCAGTTGAGATTTACAACAGCCATGGGGTGGCTTTGTGTTATGTTGTGAGCATCGGTTACTTGGTACTGGTGTCCAAGTATGTGTTGTTCAGGGTGCACCAGTTTCTCAATCACCATTGTGACACTGGCACCTGTGTCCCTGTAGGCCTGGACCTCAACACCATTTATTAGGGTTAGTTGCTTGTACTTCTCCAAGTTATGGGGGCAAGCAACCAAAGTGGCTAAATCAATAGCCCCTTCAGAGACTAAAGTAGCCTCTGTGGTCTCCCTAATCAGACCAACCCCAACTAAATTACCAAAAGTGAGCCCAGCTACTCCCTTGGATTGGCTATTAGTAGGTTTGCTCCCACCACCACTGCTATTAGTAGGGACACTAGGTGTAGCAGTAGGGGTTGTAGTGGTAGGAGCTGTGGTGCCTTTCTTTGGACAACTGGGATCTGTTGTCCAATGGCCTTTTATTTTACATAAATAGCACCATGGTTTCTTTTCCTTGTTCTGATTAAAGGAGGATTTGGACCCACCACCCCCACCAGAGTGTTTTTGTGGGCCTGATGAAGACTCATTTTTAGATTTGTCCCCACCCTTGTCTGAAGACTTACCATCCTTCTTTTTGTTGCCATCTTTGTCACCCCCTGTATGAACTTTTCTGTTCACTCTTGTTCTGACCCATTTGTCTGCCTTCTTTCCCAATTCTTGGGGAGAGGTCAGATCAGAGTCCACCAAGTACTGGTGCAACAAATCAGACACACAATTATTAAGAATATGCTCTCTCAGGATCAAGTTATACAGGCTGTCATAATCAGTAACTTTACTGCCATGTAACCACCCCTCCAAGGCCTTCACTGCCTGGTCAATGAAATCAACCAAGTCTTGTGAAGACTCCTTTTTGGTCTCTCTGAACTTTATCCTGTACTGTTCAGTGGTTAAGCCATAACCATCCAGGAGTGCATTCTTAAGAACTTGGAAATTATTAGCATCATTTTCTTTCACAGTAATGAGCCTATCCCTACCTTTTCCACTAAATGATAGCCATAGGATAGCAGCCCACTGCCTTTGAGGGACATCCTGTACAACACAGGCCCTCTCAAGTGCAGCAAACCACTTGTTAATGTCATCCCCCTCCTTATAAGGGGGAACTATCTTGTGCAGATTCCTGGAATCATGCTCTTTTGCAGGATGACTATGGGGAATACTGCTGCTGCCACCATGGGTATCTAAACCCAACTTCTGTCTTTCCTTCTCTAATTCAAAAGACTGTCTATCCAAATCCAGCTGTTGCTTTTTAAGCTTCAGTCTGGTTTATTCCACCCTCAACTTATTGAGTTCCCTCTCTAACATTCTGTCATCAGGGTTGGTGGGAGGGACATTTCTAGAAACAGAGCTATGATGGGAATGAACAGAAGGAGACCTGTCCCTTACAGAAGCCAACTTAACAGCTTGGTTTACAGAAACATTACTACCAGTATGGTGAGAATAAATGCTTTTGCTATGATGTGAGACAACACTATTTATTTGGTGTGGCTCATCATCATTACCATCTATGCTAGATTGTCTAGTAATGGGCAGGCTAGGAAGTTTCTTTCCTGAATCTTTTCCTGGGGGAGTCCCTGAATCAGATTGGGAACTATTAGGTACTTTTTCAACAGATGGGGCACCTCTGGCCTTATCCTGTTCTCTAAGCATGTTAAGTAATAGTTCCAAGGCAGGATTCTTCCCTACACTCAAACCTCTCTCTATACAGAGACTCCTTGCTCTTTTCCAGCTAAGGTTGTCATATGCAAGTTTGGACAGATCAACACTTTGGCCTGTGCCAGACATTTTTTAGAGAGAGTTAAAGTGATAGAAAAAGAGAAAAAAGTTTTCAGAACTTTTTGGAAAGACAGAAAAAAAACTTTTTAAACTTTTAAGAACTTTTTGAAAGTTTAGAAGTACTTTTCAGCACTTAGAACAGAGTGAAAAGAGGAAATGCAAAACTTTTTGGCTATGTGTATATACACTGACCTTGTTTTGTATATTTTTCTCTTATGAAAAGTACAATGACAAGAGTGGTAAGTAGTCTCAAGCACTTATCCCACCACTGCACAACCAATGTAGGAGGCTGGACTGGCTTGTATTGAGTACCAAGGGGTACTTGCACCTTGCACCAGGCCCAGTTATCCCTTATTAGTGTATAGGGTGTCTAGCAGCTTAGGCTGATAGATAATGGTAGCTTAGCAGAGCAGCTTAGGCTGAACTAGGAGACGTGTGAAGCTACTACAGTACCACTTAGTGTCATATGCACAATATCATAAGAAAACACAATAAACAGTTATACTAAAAATAAAGGTACTTTATTTTTATGACAATATGCCAAAGTATCTTAGAGTGTACCCTCAGTGAGAGGATAGGAAATATACACAATATATATATACACAATAGCAAAAATATGCAGTATAGTCTTAGAAAACAGTGCAAACAATGTATAGTTACAATAGGATGCAATGGGGAAACATAGGGATAGGGGCAACACAAACCATATACTCCAAAAGTGGAATGCGAACCACGAATGGACCCCAAACCTATGTGACCTTGTAGAGGGTCGCTGGGACTATTAGAAAATAGTGAGAGTTAGAAAAATAACCCTCCCCAAGACCCTGAAAAGTGAGTGCAAAGTGCACTAAAGTTCCCCTAAGGACAAAATAGTCGTGTTAGAGGAATAATGCAGGAAAGACACAAACCAGCAACGCAACAACTGTGGATTTCCAATCTAGGGTACATGTGGAACAAGGGGACCAAGTCCAAAAGTCACAAGCAAGTCGGAGATGGGCAGATGCCCAGGAAATGCCAGCTGCGGGTGCAAAGAAGCTTCGACTGGACAGAAGAAGCTGAAGTTTCTGCAGGAACGAAAAGGGCTAGAGACTTCCCCTTTGGTGGACGGATCCCTCTCGCCTTGGAGAGTCGTGCAGAAGTGTTTTCCCGCCGGAAGGACGCCAACAAGCCTTGCTACACGCAAATCGTGCGTTTGGCGTTTTTGGACGCTGCTGGGGCCCAGGAGGGACCAGGAGGTCGCAAATTGGACCTGAAGAGAGAGGGGACATCGTGCAAGACAAAGAGCCCTCACTGAAGCAGGTAGCACCTGGAGAAGTGCCAGAAACAGGCACTACGAGGATGCGTGAAACGGTGCTCGCCGAAGTTGCACAAAGGAGTCGCCGGAGACCAACTTAGAAAGTCGTGCAATGCAGGTTAGAGTGCCGTGGACCCAGGCTTGGCTGTGCACAAAGGATTTCCACCGGAAGTGCACAGGGGCCGGAGTAGCTGCAAAGTCGCGGTTCCCAGCAATGCAGCCCAGCGAGATGAGGCAAGGACTTACCTCCACCAAACTTGGGCTGAAGAGTCACTGGACTGTGGGGGTCACTTGGACAGAGTCGCTGGATTCGAGGGACCTCGCTCGTCGTGCTGAGAGGAGACCCAAGGGACCGGTAATGCAGCTTTTTGGTGCCTGCGGTTGCAGGGGGAAGATTCCGTCGACCCACGGGAGATTTCTTCGGAGCTTCTGGTGCAGAGAGGAGGCAGACTACCCCCACAGCATGCACAAGCAGGAAAACAGTCGAGAAGGCGGCAGGATCAGCGTTACAGAGTTGCAGTAGTCGTCTTTGCTACTATGTTGCAGGTTTGCAGGCTTCCAGCGCGGTCAGCGGTCGTTTCCTTATCAGAAGGTGAAGAGAGAGATGCAGAGGAACTCGGATGAGCTCTTGCATTCGTTATCTAAAGTTTCCCCAGAGACAGAGACCCTAAATAGCCAGAAAAGAGGGTTTGGCTACCTAGGAGAGAGGATAGGCTAGCAACACCTGAAGGAGCCTATCACAAGGAGTCTCTGACGTCACCTGGTGGCACTGGCCACTCAGAGCAGTCCAGTGTGCCAGCAGCACCTCTGTTTCCAAGATGGCAGAGGTCTGGAGCACACTGGAGGAGCTCTGGACACCTCCCAGGGGAGGTGCAGGTCAGGGGAGTGGTCACTCCCCTTTCCTTTGTCCAGTTTCTCGCCAGAGCAGGGGCTAAGGGGTCCCTGAACCGGTGTAGACTGGCTTATGCAGAATTGGGCACATCTGTGCCCAAGAAAGCATTTCCAGAGGCTGGGGGAGGCTACTCCTCCCCTGCCTTCACACCATTTTCCAAAGGGAGAGGGTGTCACACCCTCTCTCAGAGGAAGTTCTTTGTTCTGCCATCCTGGGCCAGGCCTGGCTGGACCCCAGGAGGGCAGATGCCTGTCTGAGGGGTTGGCAGCAGCAGCAGCTGCAGTGAAACCCCAGGAAGGGCAGTTTGGCAGTACCAGGGTCTGTGCTACAGACCACTGGGATCATGGGATTGTGCCAACTATGCCAGGATGGCATAGAGGGGGCAATTCCATGATCATAGACATGTTACATGGCCATATTCGGAGTTACCATTGTGAAGCTACATATAGGTAGTGACCTATATGTAGTGCACGCGTGTAATGGTGTCCCCGCACTCACAAAGTTCAGGGAATTGGCTCTGAACAATGTGGGGGCACCTTGGCTAGTGCCAGGGTGCCCTCACACTAAGTAACTTTGCACCTAACCTTTACCAGGTAAAGGTTAGACATATAGGTGACTTATAAGTTACTTAAGTGCAGTGTAAAATGGCTGTGAAATAACGTGGACGTTATTTCACTCAGGCTGCAGTGGCAGGCCTGTGTAAGATTTGTCAGAGCTCCCTATGGGTGGCAAAAGAAATGCTGCAGCCCATAGGGATCTCCTGGAACCCCAATACCCTGGGTACCTCAGTACCATATACTAGGGAATTATAAGGGTGTTCCAGTAAGCCAATGTAAATTGGTAAAAATGGTCACTAGCCTGTTAGTGACAATTTGGAAAGAAATGAGAGAGCATAACCACTGAGGTTCTGGTTAGCAGAGCCTCAGTGAGACAGTTAGTCACTACACAGGTAACACATTCAGGCACACTTATGAGCACTGGGGCCCTGGGTTACCAGGGTCCCAGTGACACATACAACTAAAACAACATATATACAGTGAAAAATGGGGGTAACATGCCAGGCAAGATGGTACTTTCCTACAGGTTGTTCCAGGAAATGGGAATCCAATGGGCAGTACGTAACCCCAGATGTAGATACAGTATGCCTCGGTTCAAAACAGCGCATGCGCGCCGTCTAGAGCCGAGCCCTAATAAATACTTCTACAGTTGATGCCACGTCTCGATGTTGGTGTGTACTAATTCTTTCACACTGCAGCGCCCTCTCTGGCTCCTCGGTGCTTCAACTGTTTTCCTGAGGATGTGACTGGACGTATTTTTTTGTAGTTAAAGTCACAGTTATAGATTTGTTTAAAAATCCTGTCACTCCCTGGTTCTGCGTAGACAAATCGTAGAAGAGTCCAGAGCTTGAACTTCTCACAGATCCGACTATTAGGCAGCAAAAGGTTGAACTGTCGGCTTTAGGGCGGTGCGGCGGGTGCCACCGCACTGGGGACCTGGCTCAGACGGACGAAATTTGACATAATGAAGCAAGATGAAGCAGCCTGGAGATCTCTTTGCCTGCTCTGCTTTTTTGAGGGACTAATAACTACAGATGATTATTCTGGTGGCAAATACACTTAATGCAAAAATGTATGATTTATCTGGTCACAAATATTACTCACCATAAAGTAGCCCAGAGGGTTAACATTTCCGCTGCAAGACACAAAATGTACCATGCAGGCTACAAATTTGTGTTTTGTGTGAATAGGTGATTGTGTTACTGCTTTTGTCACACACAGAGGTCCTTTTGTTATCCGGAGTTCATAAGTCACAATCCTTCTCATATAGTGCCTTGAGCTAGGCACTAGCATCAGGTCACTGAATGCAAATTGCAAGGCATAGGTTTAGAATATTATTGTTTTTCTCAATTGTTCTTTATTCTTATGGTGCTAAAAGGGTTCAGTTGGCTAGCAATACGATTCTATTAATATGACGCCCCCAATCGTGTTACATTCCACATCCTGAGTTTATGAGGCAGAATTACTACCACTCTGTGCCTGCTTAGCATAACAGAGGTGAGGCAAACCTGGTGCAAAGTGCACATCATAAATTGCATTGGAAAGTAGCCCTAAAGTAACATATAGTATCACTATATGCTAATTTGTGCCAAAGAAGCGTATCATGGACCCAAAAATAGGATTCTAATGCTAACCGCAATCTCTAACCAGTATCTATTAACTTTAGTTTAAAGGGATTTGTATCCAAAAAGTATGCCTCCTTCAGGAAAGCGTAAAGTTGGGGAAAACATTTATTATCTACAAACCTTACCAACTTTGTATGTGAGTTTTACATTGTAGCGCACTTGCAAACTGTTAAACATTGTTGAAGCATAAAAGTTTGTGCTGGAAGATTACTCTTCCAGTATAAAACCTAAGCTTGACATCACACACACACCCTTGTATTATGGTACATGGGTGTGTGCGCTGGCAGAAGGCAGCCTATGGTCCGGCAGCACTAGACAGTAGAGCAACAGCACCATATCTCAGTAAACCCGGAGATGTTTAGGCCTGGGCAAAAATTAAATTATGCTGTAGTAATCGGTGTAATTTTGGTAATTCCACATTACTCTTTGATGCCAAATTACAGATAATGATGTGACTCTATTCACTTGCATAATTAAGAGTAATTTGGAGATAAAGGTCCTACAGCAAGAGTACATTCAGCAAGTGTGAGCTGCTGTTCGTAATACTGTTTATGTTCTGTTGCGTTTCTTTATCTTCTTAGCATAAAATGAATCCCTTTGTCTATTTTGGATGCAAGAGAGCATTTTGCACCAAGAGCCTCTTGCTAAAGTCCAGGAGTAAGTTGAGGGAAAATCCTACTGCAAGTACATATTTGGATAGTGAGAGCAGCTCCTCACGCTCACTATTCATGTTCTGTTGCACCTAGAGAAAATTCTAAGCTATTTTGTAGTGCAAAATGCTTCCTAATGTCCATTTTGGATTCAAGTGGACTGTTTTACACTAAGAAAATAGTGCTAAATATAGAATTACTCTTTGTGCGTTATTCTGTGTAATCTCACAGAATTTGTGGGTAATTCTGTGTGATTACACTACACGGAATTCTATGGTATGCCCACCGCTAATGCTGTTGTGCTCTCTTCTAGCCACACAACACAGTGCACCACAGAAACTGTAGTTGCTGCGCTGCTTAAGAACATAACAAATCTTCCCCTTAATTTCTCCAGACAAAGTGCTCTTAACATATCGGTGGTCATTATGAGTCTGGAGATCGCTTGACCGCCAGACTCACAGTGGCACTGGACCACCACCAATGCGGTGCTGTGAGGACTACATCATGACCACAGCGGTCATGCCACGATTGGACCCTTTTGGATTACGACCTCGTTCTCCGCCAGCAATTTCATTGCGGTAACACGGTATGAAAAGGCTGGCGGAGAATGGGTGCAAGGGGCCCTAGGGGGCCCTGGAATGCCCTTGCACTTGGCAGGTCCTCCTGGCCAACAGACAGTGAACATTGCAGGGGTGCTGGTGCACCCTGCATCCTCAGCATTGTCGTCTGCTCGTTTACGAGCTTGAGACAATGCTGTCGGGTGTTTCCCGGTAGGTCATCAGGCAGAAACTCAGGTTTCCGCCCGCCGACCTAGCAGGAAACGCTTAATGGACCCGGCGGGAGGTAGCCACTATGGCAGCAACCTCCCCGTTGGAAGTTTCCAAACAGCCTAAACCGTCCGCCAAACTCGTAATTAGGCCCATAATGTTTACCAGCATGATTGACATGTGACTCCTAAACCTTGTAGACCTCATTGTCTTAAGTGACAATTCCTATACGTTGATTTATGCACTTGCATAGCTCATTTCATCTGCGTTATATAAAGCGCTCTGATGCCCCACATTGGGATGGGTAGAGCTATAATATAGATACATGTGAGAAAGGGGCTAAGGAGAGATGAAGGACATCTTTGCAGGGTGGTAGTGGTGGAATCTGTGACAAAGGGGGTCATGAGGGTTCCAAACAAAGATTGTCATACTGGGCACCACCATTGCTAAAGCCAACTCTGCCTAGTATCCTAAATAGGTCTAACACTTAAACCCACCCCTCCTCACCCTTTAGCTATCCCATGCCACTTAGTCCTGTGGCCTGTCCCACTCAGATGAAGCTAGCTGGTTGAGAGGAGTTTGGGAGAGGGGTAAGAGGGGGATTAGTTCTTCCATTTGCTTCTCAGGCTCCGCCCTACTGACCTCCACTGTTAGATAACAACATTTATTTTCTCTCATAGTATCTGTGTGTAGGTCTCCTATGTTCCATTCTCTTTCATTTTGTTATTCTTTGATCACCCCTAGCTGTCTCTGCATTTTATATCTTCCTCTCCTGCTTCCTTTCTCAGTTTATGCCCTCGGTTGTGTCTCACTCTCTTCCTTGGTCCTTTTACGTGTCCACTTTCTGTGTGGTTGTTTTTTTCTGTCTCTCAGATTCTATTTTTATTTGTGTCTTACTGTCACTTTCTCTTTTCCTCTCCCCTCTTGGAACAATGCCCCTTCCACTGGCTGATTTAGTAAAGACTTTGGGGCTGATTACGAGCTCTGCAATCGCTGTACTGTCTCTGGCGGTCCGACCGCCCCCTCCTTCGTGGTCCGACCGCCCAATTACGATACGTGCGGTCCACCGCCAACATTGGAGCTACTGCGACAGCGGCGGTAGGGACAGCTTGTGTATTATGACCTGCCTTTACACTTAAATTTTCATGGCAAGGACATGCCATGAAGAGGTGGGCAGAAAGGCAGGTAAAGAGCCTCAAAAAAGGGCCACAAGGCAAATAAGCCCAAGTGGATTGTGACCGGGACCCATGTTGTTCCCCCCTGATGGCGGCAATGTCGATGTGCACACCGTTTGCCATGCACGACATGGTGCATGGAAACAGTGCACCTGACTTGCTGGAGGTTCAGCAGTGTAGCTGGCAGTGGCTTCAGGCTCTGTCCATGCTGCTGCATTGACTGCGCCGCGGACACATCTCCAGCCCCACAGGAATGTCATAATGCAGCAGTCAGGATGCCACCGGCTTGGCGACGTTCTCCTGGCCACTGCTGCAGTGGTCTGGCGGTCCGACCGCCAAACTCAGAATCAGGCCCATTGTCTTATCACAACTCTAGTTGTTAAATGTTGTAGCTACAAAAAGGTAAGCTGACAACAGACACAACCTTTGTCTTGTAAGTGGAACATTTCTGGATATCAGCATTTCCCGGTGTGGCGACTGAAACAGGGAAACAGTAGGGGAGCAGGGGGCCATAAAAAATGATTGTCTCTAAGTGAGGGACCATTTTTATCGGAAGACTTGGGGGAACGCTGGATGGAAGAAATTTGTGGCTCTTCACTGGTTCCAGAACTTTCTGCCACCGAAATGAGAGGAAAAGTGTTTTTCTGGCCAAATGTTGAGGTTTGCAAAGGATTCTGGTTAACATAATGTGGTCAGAGCCCCACAAGTCACCCCATCCTGGATGCCCCTAGGTGTCTAGTTTTCAAAACTGTGCAGGTTTGCTAGGTTTCCCTAGGTGCCGGCTGAGCTAGGGGCCAAAATCCACAACTAGGCACTTCGCAAAAAACAGCTCTGTTTTCTTTGTGAATATGTGATGTGTCCACGTTGTGTTTTGGGGCATTTCCTGTCGCGGGCGCTAGGCCTACCCCCACAAGTGAGTTACCATTTTTATCGGGAGACTTGGGGGAACACAGAATAGAAGAACAAGTGTTATTGCCCCTTGTCATTCTCTACATTTTTCCCTTCCAAATGTAAGACAGTGTGTAAGACGTCTATGTGGGAAATGCCCTGTAATTCACATGCTAGTGTGGGCACCCCAGAATTCAGAGATGTGCAAATAACCACTGCTTCTCAACACCTTATCTTGTGGCCATTTTGGAAATACAAAGGTTTTCTTTATACCTATTTTTCACTTTTTATATTTCAGCAAATTAATTGCTGTTTTCCCGGTATAGAATGAAAACCCATTGCAAGGTGCAGCTCATTTATTGGCTCTGGGTACCTAGGGTTCTTGATGAACCTACAAGTCCTATATATCCCCGCAACCAGAGGAGTCCAGCAGATGTAACGGTATATTGTTTTAAAAAATCTGACATCGCTGGAAAAAGTTACAGAGTAAAACGTGGAGAAAAACTGCTGTTTTTTTCACCTCAATTACAATATTCTTTCATTTTAGCTGTTATTTTCTGTAGGAACCACTTGTAGGATTTACACAAATGACCCCTTGATGAATTCAGAATGTTGTACTACTTTGTAGAAATGTTTAGCTGGCTGGGATCCAGCATTGGTTTTTCACCCATTTCTGTCACTAACTGGATGGAGGCTGAAAGTAAAACAAATAGTAAAAATGGGGTATGTCTTAGTAAAATGTCAAAATTGTGTGGAAAAATGGGGTTTTCTAATTCAAGTCTGCCTGTTCCTGAAAACTGGGAAGATGGTGAGTTTACCACCACAAACCCTTTGTTGATGCCATTTTCAGAGAAAAAAACGCAAGCCTTCTTCTGCAGCCCTTTTTCCCATTTTCTTTTTAAAAAAAAGAAATTTGTGCTGTATTTTGGCTAATGTCTTGGTCTCCTTCAGGGGAACCCGCAATGTCTGGGTACCTCTAGAATCCCTAGGATGTTGGGAAAAAAGGACGCTAATTTGGCGTGGGTAGCTTATGTGGAGAAAAAGTTATGAGGGCGTAAGCGTGAACTGCCCCAAATAGCCAAAAAAAAGGCTCGGCACAGGAGGGGAAAAGGCCTGGCAGCGAAGGGGTTAAGGCGGTGTGGCGGGTACCAATGAACCAGGGACCTGGCTCGGACAGACGAACTTTGACATAATGAAGCAAGATAAAGCAACCTGAAGAGCTCTTTGCCTGTTCCGCTTTTTTGAGGGGCTAATAACTACAGATAATGATTCTGGTGGCAAATGCACTGTTAGAAATGGGTTCTCTAATTGGACGAGGTATACACCATTGTCCAAGAAAGACCACAATCCTAGTCCGGGTAAGTCACACACAATCCAAATGATCCTGTGCCCACCCTCTGGCAGCTTGGCACTGAGCAATCAGGCTTAACTTAGAAGTCAATGTGTGAAGTATTTGTGCAATAAATCATACAGTAACAGTGAAAACACCACAAAAATACACCACTTGGGTTTAGAAAAATAGATAATATTTATTGGAATAAAATAAGGTAAAAATAACAAAGATCCAATATGCACAAGTTGAAATATCACTTTTAAAAGGTTTAAAAGAGTCTCAATCCTTAGAAATAAACAGTTTTCTCTTTGTTACACAAAGTACCTGATATGCATTAAAAATAACGAAGCACGGAGATCGCAGAGAAGGAGATGCATGGAAAAGTAGGGTGTTGTATTGGATTTTCTGAAGCGGCACAGACGAGGCGTTGTTTCTTTCCAAGCTGCAAGGGTTTGTGTCGTTTTTCAGCAAGCTGTCCTGGTTCCTCACTGCGATGCGGGTATATTTTGAGGCCCAGGGACGATGCGTTTAAATTCCTTGATGCGCTGGGAGAAGGCACAGGTGCTCGTCGATCCAGTAGGTGATGCGTCAAATTTCCAATCGGGATGCATCGTCTGGTCGGTTGTGCAGTGATTTCTCGGTCGCAATGCAGGGTTTGTGTCGATTTTGGCAAGCAGTTCGTCAATTTTCAATGCACAAGGAGTTTCTTGAACAGATGAAGTCTTTGTTGGCCCTGAGACTTCAGAAAACAGGAGTCAAGCTCAATCCAAGCCCATGGAGAGCACTGTTGGGGAAGGCAGAGTCCTTCTCAGCAAAGTCAGAGGCCAACAGGGCAGCAGTCCTTCTCAGCAAAGCAGTCCAAATTAGTCCTTTGGGCAGCCAGGCACCTCCTTTGACAAAGTGCATGTGTAAGTCCAGCAGTGTCTGTGTTGGTGGGGTCAGAGACCCAGTTTATATACCCCAAAATGCCTTTGAAGTGGGAGAGACATCAAAGAGTGCTTTAGAAGTGCACAAGTTCCCCTTTCAGCCTAGTCCTCTCTGCCAGGGTCCCAGTGGTGGGGTTATCAGTCTATTGTGTGAGGGCAGGCCGCTGGCCTTTAAAATGTAAGTATCATGCCCTCCATCCTTCCAGCCCAGGAAGACCCATTCAATATACAGATGAATGCTGGTGTCACTGAATGTCCTGTGTTTGTGGTTGTGTGGATGAAATGCACAAGAGAGCTGTCAACCAGCACAGACCAGACGTTGATTGGAGACAGGCTGTAAAGCACAGATGGTTTCAAGTGCAGAGAAATGCTCATTTTCTAAAAGTGGCATTTCTAAAATAGTGATATTAAATCCAACCTCACCAATTAGCAGGATTGTCTATTACCATTCTGGCCATACCAAATATGACCTGATCATCCCTTTCAGATCAGAATCTACCACTCACAAAGTATATGAGAGCAATCCTAATGCTAGTCTATGAAAGGAGCAGGCCTCATAGTCGTGGAAAACAAATTTAGGAGTTTTTCACTACTAGGACATATAAAACACATTTGTACATGTCCTGCCTTTTACTTACATAGCACCCTGCCCTACGGGGTACCTCGGGCCTACCTTAGGGGTGACATATGTAGAAAAAGGGGAGTTTAAGTACTTTTAAATGCCAAGTCGAAGTGTCAGTGACACTGCACACACAGGCATTGCAATAGCAAGCCTGATACATGGTTAAGGGGCTACTAATGTGGGTGGCACAATCAGTGCGGCAGGGTGAAAGGCCCTGGGCACATGTAGTGCCCTGTACTAGGGACTTATCAGTAAATAAAATATGCCAATTGGGGATGAACCAATGTTACCATGTTTAAGGGAGAGAGCATATGCACTTTAGCACTGGTTAGAAGTGGTAAAGTACACAGAGTCCTAAAAACAGCAAAAAAAGTGTCAGAAAAGTGTACAGAGGCAGGCAAAAAGTTGGGGGATGTCCCCCCTTCAGGCTGTCAGGTCTAACATGCACTTAATTGAGAAATGTATGATTTATCTGGTCACAATTTTGACTCACCCTTAAGTAGCCCAGAGGGTTAACATTTCCACTGCAAGACACAAAATGTAACATGCAGACAACAAATTTCTGTTTTATGTGGCTAGCTCAGTGTGTTACTGCTTTTGTCACACACAGAGATCCTTTTGTTATTCGGAGTGCATAAGTTACAATCCTTCTAATATAATGAATTGAGCCAGGCACTGGCATCAAATCAGTGCATGCAAATTGCAAGGCATAGGTTTAGAATGTTACTTCTTATTGTTACATTCCAAATCCTGATTTTTATGAGGCAGAATGTTGTGAATAAAGAAGAGCGTAGATCCAATGCAGCTTCAGTTCAGCTTTATTTAAAATCCAGTGTGGAAACAGACACAGTACGAGGTCCCTCACTGGCATCTGGCTCATCTCCCTCAGTTCACTAACCGCCCCACATCGAATCCCCTAGACATTCTTACCATGGAATTGTCTGCACATTGAACATGCCGGCAAGTCCATCAATACATGAATACAGCATATCCACTCCCTTTATACGAAGAAAAAAAAGAAACAAATTAATACAAGCACAAAGAATAACATAAAATGTATAACAACATATCACATAATATAATCCTGTAAATATCTTGGAATTTTTCGACACTTAGGACCTAATCCACATGTATGAGGATCACAACTGGTAGTTGGTGTCTTCACATCACTTTCCCTATCTATGTGATTATTTCATGAAAGTTCCTTATTCGACATGAGCAAAAAACTGTTGGAACTAGCAGCATTTTCACCACTATTGTCATTGTCTCTTATTTCACCTCCTTTACTAAAAAAAGGCAACTTTCCTTTTGTTCCATCGTGGACCATTCTCCAACACCACATGAAAATCATGAACTTCCCTCAATTCATATGGTCCTCGAAATTTCGTAAGACCTCCACAAATGTGTCCCGACCGTATTTTAACAAAATCCCCTCTCTTTAAGATTTTTCTAACATTTGGCATGGGGAGTACCCTCTTACTCTTGAACATCTCCCCTTTCTCTATTAACATAGACATCCATGATGGATTAAATTTTGTCCCAGCTTCTCTGCCTCTCATCACCATGAAGGTTATTTTACCTGTTCCCCCATTTTCAGTTGTCCTATAAGCCCAAACTAAGCCATTCACCATATCACGTACATCTTTCCCACTACACAATGCGATTTGGATATTACCCTTCACCATACCGTTACTCCTCTCCACTATACCATTTGCTTGTGGATTGTATAAGGAGGTGCGAGAATGACAAATCCCACATGATTTTACAAAATTTTCCATCTCAAGAGATGTTAATTGCGTCCCATTATCAGTGATGATTTTTGCAGGATACCCTTCCTCCAGAAATATTTATTTCATTGCTTTAATCGTACTACTGGTAGTGATCTCTCTTAAGAATTATACTGTCAGCACATCTCAAATCTGGGGTAACCCCTGCGAGTGGGCCAATAAAGTCCATACACACTGTGTTCCACGCTTTCCCAGGATCTGGTATTGTCCTAACAGCACTTTTTTTTCCCAATTTGTAACCTCCTTACAATCACTACACTTTGCAACCCACAGGTCCACATTAGCATCTACTCCTGGCCACCATAAATGTTCCCTTAACCTTTTCTTAGTTAAGGTTTGACCTAAATGGCCCTCATGTGCTAACTTGAACAATTTGATTCTTAACTCTTCGGGGGGAATAAATCTGTCACCTCTCAAAATAATGTTATCAGTTGTCAATGATAACTCCTCCAACACTTTTACATAAGGACGAATTTGGACACTAAGGCCCTCATTACAACATTGGCTGTAAATCCTGCTTACCACCGTGCAGAAGACCGCCAACACGCGGCCATGGAATTCCGACACAGCTATTATGGCCCACAGTTATGAATCCGCCAAAATCTAGACACCCACACAAGTCCGCCACACCAAAGGTCAGTGATAAACTGGCGAAAACAAAACCTCCACCATCACGCCAACAGAAATATGCCCACACTATCATGACACACGAATCCACGCGGCGGTCATTCAACCGCGGTATTCCATTGGCGGTACACACCGCCGTGCTCAAAATACACACACATTTACAAAACACAACCACATTGGACTATTCAAAATACACACACCTGATACACATACACACACCACTCCCACACACCCAATACAATATAAAACACACACCCACATCACCCACAAATCCTTACGACAACAATTCACGAACGAAAGCCAGAGAGAGACAGCACCAGCAAGAACAACAGCATCCACAGGCACACAACACCCTCACCCACAGAACTTCAACGCACGTCACACAACACCCCACTACATATCAGCACACTTATCACCCCACACATCACCTATACCACCCCATGGCACGGCAAAGACACCCCAGGTTCTCGGAGGAGGAGCTCAGGGTCATGGTGGAGGAAATCGTCCGGGTGGAGCCACAGCTATTCGGATCACAGGTGCAGCACACCTCCATTGCAAGGAAGATGGAGCTATGGCAAAGAATAGTGGATGGAGTCAACGCAGTGGGACAGCACCCAAGAAATCGGGAGGACATCAGGAAGAGGTGTAACGACACGGGGAATGTGCGTTCGGTGGTCTCAAGACCCCACCTGGCGGTTCAGCGGACTGGCGGCAGACCCCCACCTCCTCCCCCACAACTAACAACATGGGAGAAGCAGGTCTTGGCGATTCTGCATCCTGAGGACCTCGCAGGAGTAGGTGGAGGAATGGACTCTGGTAAGACAAATCTTAACTATTACATCCCCCACCCTACCTGCATGACAGGAGGGTCCACACATGTCCACACCACCAACAGAAGAGGCCCACAGTGATGACAGCACCTCTGTCCAACTGGATCTAGATGACCAGCCCGGCCCATCGGGGACCTCTGGACAGTCGGTTCCCCTGACACAGTCACTGGCCACTACAGAGCTTCCCCCCTCTGGAAACACCAGCACAGCACCCGCCCAGTGGGCCCATACCTCCGTCCCCATGATACGTCAATCAGCTGTGTGTTCACCACTACAGGGAACCCAAGCTAACCCACCACCCCAACAACAACAGGGACCTGGGGGCAGTGGTAGTGGGCACACGGTCCAGGGGACAGAGGCCCAGGAACACAGGGGAACTGGGAGGGCTGCTGTGCGACAGGGGGCGGACAGGCCAAGGGAACCCACTCTCCATGAGGCCCTCTCCTCCATCATGGGAGCCTACCACCACTCCCAAGAGACAATGGCAACGGTACTGGCCAAGTTTCAGGAGACCCAGCGCCTGCAGGAGGAACAGTATATGGGCTTCAGGGAGGAACTCAGAACCATCAACTCCACCCTGGGCACCATCGTAGGGGTGCTGACGGAAGTACTCAACACCAGGAGGGACACTGTGGCACTACAAGGGGCCCCTGACACTAGCCTGGACGATGAACTGCCCATCACCTCTGCCGGGGCTAGTGGACAGGACGACCCGCCACAGGACCAGCACACCAGCACCCTACCCCCTGAAGAGGGAGAACCACCTCGCAAACGGTCCCTGAGATCCAGGTACAAGACAGAGAACGATGCCAAGACCCCCGCCAAGAAATGAGACCACCCTGATTGTCATCCTACTAGCCCACTTTGTCACCATGTCCATAATTAACCTGCCCCAGCTCCACTTCCTATGCCCCTTTGGACAATGCATCTGTGAGACTAATAGACTGGACTCTGCCATGGACATTCCTCCACCATCACCCCTCACCGTTTTACTACCCCCTCCAATATTGAGCACTTAAATAAACACACTTAAAGCACAAAACAATCTGGAGTCTGTCTGTGATTTCGAAATAGTGTATTAGCAATTACAGTGGCAAAATGTTCATTCAAATGTAATGACAACATACCTATGTCACACAGCTCTAGTCCATGAGGAATCAAAGAAGATGTCATACAGTGGGACCCACATCTGTGAAATCGTAAGGGAAAGTGACAACTTAGTGACTATACGCTGGGTGAAAACGACAAACTGTAGAGAGGCAGTAGGGTTTAAGTACATGTAGTAGGCAGTACTCTTACCTGTGTCTCACTGGAAATATTGCTGGATCACTGTTGTTCATGTCTTCTTCCTCTGCTTCCTCGTCTTCACTGCCCACAGGCTCCACAGCTGCCACAACACCTCCATCTGGACCATCCTCCTACAGAAAAGGCACCTGTCGTCGCAAAGCCAAGTTGTGAAGCATACAGCAGGCCACGATGATCTGGCACACCTTCTTTGGTGAGTAGAATAGGGATCCACCTGTCATATGGAGGCACCGGAACCTGGCCTTCAGGAGGCCGAAGGTCCGCTCAATCACCCTCCTAGTTCACCCATGGGCCCCATTGTAGCGTTTCTCTGCCCTTGTCCTGGGATTCCTCACTGGGGTCAGTAGCTATGACAGGTTGGGGTAACCAGAGTCACCTGCAAATGGCGAGGGACAACTGTTAGACACGCACTAATCTGTAGGGATATCTCCAGACCCAGACAACCATTCCCACTGAGTAGCTTCCAGGTGCTCACCTAATAGCCACACACAGTGCCTCTGTAGTTGACCCATCACATAAGGGATGCTGCTATTCCGCAGGATGTAGGCGTCTTGCACTGAGCCAGGGAACACGGCATTCACATGGGAGATGTACTGGTCTGTCAAACATACCATCTGTGTATTCATCAAATGATAACTCTTCCGGTTTCTGTACACCTGTTCACTCCTGTGGGCGGGGACCAAAGCCACATGGGTCCCATCAATGGCACCTATGATGTTGGGGATATGTCACAGGGCATAGAAATCACCTTTCACTGTAGGCAAATCCTCCACCTGAGGGAAAACGATGTAGCTCCGCATGTGTTTCAGAAGGGCAGACAACACTCTGGACAACACATTGGACATCCCTGATTCTATGGCCACTGTTGCTTGAAATGACCCACTTGCAAGGAAATGGAGCACTGACAGCACCTGCACTTGAGGGGGGGTTCCTGTGGGATGGCGGATAGCTGACATTAGGTCTGGCTCCAACTGGGTACACAGTTCCTGGATTGTGGCACAGTCAAGCCTGTATGCGATGATCACATTTCTTTCCTCCATTGTCGACAGGTCCACCAACGGTCGGTACACCGGAGGATGCCGCCATCTCCTCACATGTCCCAGCAGACGGTGCCTATGAAGGACAACAGCGAGCACAGAGTCAAACAATTCAGAGGTACGTACCCACAGTTTACACAGAACACCATTCATACTCAAAAAGTGGCCTGTATGTGTGTTGAGTCTAGGCCTAGGTATGTGTGACGCTGTTGAAAATGAAGCCATGTGGGCCCCTGAAAATGGCGGCTGCCTGACCTCTAAAGTGGGACAATGGGATGTGAGGTAACTGCGCTGGCGTTGTACACCGTTGCAGTAGGCGGTCGAAGACATTAACATTGGACCCCATGGGTCCCAGGAGCCAATGACGATGTACGCCGGCGGTGATGGTACGCACCGCCGTGGACGTGACCGCCATTTTCTATTACTTCAATCACTCAATACCTGATCTTTGACAGGAGAGGACCTACACTGCAAGTGCTGCTGTGACCTCGGTCTGGAAGAGACAATGGCTCGGGTGTCTGGGGAAAGGGCCCCTGCCTTCACATCGGAGGAGTTGGAGAAATTCGTGGATGGGGTCCTCCCCCAGTACACGCTACTCTACGGTCTCCAGACAAACAGGTAAGTACACTGGGAGCATGATGTCTGGGCTATGCCTGTGTGGAGAGAGCTGGACGTAAGAAGGAAGGGGGGAGAGTGCGGCGTGCATGAAACAACGGTGAATGCATGTGCCACATGGCAAGGGTAGGGATGGGGGACAATCACTTTGATGGTGCAGTTGGTAATAACTTTCTCTTCCCCCTGTACAATTCATGTAGGTCAGCGCCCACCAGAAAAAACATATTTGGAGTGCCATCGCCAACGACGTCCGGACCCTGGGGGTCTACCACAGACGGAGCACCCACTGCCAGAAAAGATGGGAGGACATTCGCCGCTGGATCAAGAAGACGGCGGAGGCTCAGCTGGGGATGGCCTCCTAACATGGGAGGGGTGCCCGTCGCACCATGACCCTCCTGATGTTCAGGATCCTGGCGGTGGCCTACCCGGAGTTGGATGGGCGCTTGAGGGCATCACAGCAGCAACAAGGGGGTGAGTACACTCTCATTCTGCTGACTTTGCGCGCAGTGGAGGGGTCTGGGTGGGGGATGTGGTCTGTGGGTTTCCCTAGGCCAGGGTGAGTTCCGTAGGCTAGGCCCCTCCATAATGCAGGCCATGTGGCACCCCACCCCACCTCTGTAGTGTGCCAAGTACAGCTATTCATGCCCCTGTGTCATCTATGTGTGCAGATGTTGTCCATAGCCTTGTAGGCCATTTCCCAGGAATTGAACAGTGGAGCCCAAGAGCGCGGCGTAGTGCAGGGGGCTTCTGTGTCTGTCGTGTCCGCCAACGGTAGCGGTAATGCATGCACTGAACATTTCTTTCTTCTGTCGTCCCCACCTTTTTGTGGTCTCCCTGTTCTTGTGTGAATTATCATCATCAGGCGGAGGAGCAGTGGCACCAGAGCATCAGGGTGCTGCATCCCACATGGCCATGGAGGGCCACACTACGGACTCGGAGTTCACCAGTGGGACGGAGGGTGAGGGGAGCTCCACGGCGGGGACAGGAGCTGAGACCAGTGACACGGACTCGTCCTCTGATGGGAGCTCCCTTGTGGTGGTGGCAACATCTGTGCCACCCCCATCTACAGGTACAGCCGCCACCCCCCCTTCCAGCACCGCCCTCCCAGCAGCCCCTCAGCCTTAGCCGCGTGCACGCTCACCCGGTAGGGTGGGCATCACCTTCGCTCCAGGCATCTCAGGCCCTGCCCCAGTCACCCCTGCTGCCCTCAGTGAGGAGGCCATTGACCTCCTCAGGTCCCTCACTGTTGGGCAGTCTACCATTTTGAATGCCATCCAGGGTGTAGAAAGGCAGTTGCAACAAACAAATGCATTCCTTTAGGGCATTCATTCAGGTCAGGCAGCCCTTCAGCGAGCTTTTCGGACTCTGGCCTCAGCACTGATGGCAGCCATTGTCCCTGTCTCTAGCCTCTCCCCTCCACCTTCCTCCACCCAGACCCAATCCCCTCTACCTCAGCCTATCCCAAGCCCACCTAGAGACCAGCATGCACACACGTCAACACACAAGGGAAGCTCAGGCAAATAAGCACCACACATCCCACAGGCACTCACGCAAGCATCACACACATGCAGACACACCAACATCCACTGCCTCCACTGTGTCCCCCTCCTCCTCGTCTCCCTCCTCCTTCCCTGTCTCGTCTACACTCACACCTGCATGCTCTACCTCTACAGCCACTACGTCGCTCTCCAGCACACCCACCACCACACCCCGCTCACGTGCAGTCACCACCCCCACTACCATTCACACGTCCCCTGTGTCCTCTCCCAGTGTGTGTGTGATGCCCCCTCCGAAGATACACAAACGCAGGCACACACCCACCCAACAGCCATCCACCTCACGACAGCCTCCAGCGCATGCACCTTCACTCAAAGTCAGCAAACGAACATCTCCTACAACCACCACCTCCTCCTCCACTCCCAAACCCCCTCCAGCTACCCGTCCCAGTGTGTCCAAAAAACTTTTCCTGTCCAACCTTGACCTCTTTCCCACACCTCCCCCGCCCGTCCATCTCCTGGGTCCCGAACTAGCACCTCAGCCACAACATCTCTGGGACCAGTGGTGCCTGTAGTAACCTGGATTGCACCGGCCACCAGGGCAGCCAGTGTGGCACGGAGCCACAGCACAGACAGTCCCCCACCTGTGAAGCATCAGAAGTTGGCTAGTGCCCATCGGGAGAGGGGGAAGACTCTAGCCACCAAAGCCGCTCCCAGGGGTCCCGGTGGGAGTGTGGACTCAGCTGTGACACCTTCCAAGGTGGGGAAGGGCCTCAAGAAACCCGGCAAGACTGGGAAGAGCAGCATGGCGAAGAAGACCACCATCATCTCTGCTGCCCAGGAGGCCAGCACAAGCCCAGCTGCCCAGGAGGACACCGCCAGCACAAGCCCAGCTTCCCAGGAGGCCACCGCCAGCACAAGCCCAGCTGCCCAGGAGACCACTGCTAGCACCAGCCCAGCTGCCCAGGAGGCCACCGCCAGCAGCAGCCCAGCTGCCCAGGAGGCCACCGCCAGCACCAGCCCCACTGGGCCATGAAGGACCGCCAGCACCAGCCCCGCTGGGCCATGAATGACCGCCAGCACCAGACCCGCTGGGCCATGAATGACCGCCAGCAAAAGCCCCACTGGGCCATGAAAGAACGCCAGCAAAAGCCCCGATGGGCCATGAAGGACCGCCAGCAGTTGAGTCCCTGCAATGGAGACCGCGGCCTCAAGCACCGCTGAACAGGGCACCGCCGTCTCAAGCACCGCTGAACAGGGCACCGCCGTCTCAAGCACCGCTGAACAGGGCACCGCCGCCTCAAGCATCGCTGAACAGGGCACCGCCGCCTCAAGCACCGCTGAACAGGGCACCGCCGTCTCAAGCACCAATGGCCCATAAGCGGCAAGGGCACTGACGCTACTGAGTCTGTCACAGGTTGAATGAAGCACTATGGGCACCATGCCCCCTCCAGAACCAGTGGAGAGATCCATCCACTACCTCTGTCCTTAGCAGGATGAAGCACTCTGGGCACCATGCCCCCTCCAGAACCAGTGGAGACTGTCATCCACTACCTCTTTCCTTAGAAGGATGAAGCAATCTGGGCACCATGCCCCCTCCAGAACCAGTGGAGAGATCCATCCACTACCTCAGTCTTTGGCAGGATAAAGCACTCTGGGCACTATGCCCCCTCCAGAACCAGTGGAGACTGTCATCCACTACCTCTGTCCTTAGCAGGATGATGCACTCTGGGCACCATGCCGCCTCCAGAACAAGTGGAGAGATCCATCCACTACCTCTGTCCTTAGCAGGATGATACACTCTGGGCACAAGGCCCCCTCCAGAACCAGTAGAGACTGTCATCCACTTGAGAGAATGTGGCTTTGCACTCCCCAGGATGGAACAGTGGGCAATCCACCCACTTTAGAGACTTGAGAGACTGTGGCTTTGCACTCCCCAGGATGGAACAGTGGGCAACCCACCCACTGTAGAGACTTGAGAGACTGTGGCTTTGCACTCCCCAGGATGTAACAGTTGGCAACCCACCCACTGTAGAGACTTGAGAGACTGTGGCTTTGCACTCCCCAGGATGGAACAGTGGGCATGTGGCCCCCTTGTGGATTTGGCGTCGTGCACTCAAGCGGCTGAGGTGCCCCCCTTTTCCCTCCCCCTGAGGTGCCTGTTTAGTTGCTCTCTGATGCCCCTGCAGTGTTCTCTCCATCATGGTCGGGGATCTTGTGTGGGCCTCGCCCATACCGTGTGGTCCCAGTGTTCCACGGACTTAATTAGAGCACTACCTGGACTACTATGCTTGGTATATATTTTGTACATGGTGTGTATATATATTTCTGCATACTTGATTTTGATATATTACAATGGTTACACTCATTTTCTATTCTTTTTGCATTCATTCTACGGGTTTGGGGGGTGTAACTGTGATGTATTAATATGCATTTGTGTGTTTGTTGTAGTGGGTGGGGGTGGGGGTGTTGCGTGCTGCGTGTGAGTGTCACTCTCTTTTCCCTCCCCCCTCCCCTGTATCGTAGGTGCAGTACTCACCGTGGTCTTCGCCACCAGCGTTTGTGCTCCTTGTAGAGGAGCAGGAAGACTATCGCAGGTAGCATTTGGAATTCCGGGTCCATGGTGTCCTCGTTCCTCGTGGGGTGTGTACAGGTGAGCGTTTTCCCTTTGGAATTCCTGTTTCCACCGTGTTTTTATCCACGGTGAATCCGCCCCGGAAAAGGTGGCGGATTGGCCTGTCATAATAGTGTGGGCGCTACATTGTCCTCCGCCTGTCTGTTGGCTGTGACCGCCAATCTTTTTGTTTGTACCACCGTGGCGGTCGGAGTGTTAAAGTGGCTGTCTTTGTTGACGGTTTCCGCCACTGTCATAATAGCAAATTTTTTCCGCCGGCCTGTTGGCGGTCTTACCGCTGATTTATCACTGTCCGCCAGGGCTGTAATGACCACCTAAGAGTACTTTCTCTCCTACACCCTTCCTTGAGCAATTTAATCACACCATTCATAATCACATCCTTTTCCATACTCTTACACCATTCTTTCTGGTAGATTGTGCCCTGAGTACACTCTAAAACATCCTCAATACTCGCCACTGCCCCTTCCTCCTCACATTCTTGTACACTCTCTCTATCCACGTTTTGACAATCTTGTGGTGGGCGAGACAAACAGTCAGCCCTAACATTACGCCAATCCTGAATATATTCAACATCAAACCGATATTCCTGCAAACGAGCCACCAAACTGGCCAGCCTTGCTGAAACCTTGCTCATACCTCCCGGTAACAATATCTTCAACAGAGGCTTATGGTCTGTGCAAAGAGTAGTTTTACGTCCCCACACATAAGTCCTGAAATACTCAATCGCCCAAGTGGCAGCCAAAGTCTCTCTTTCAATCACCGAGTAATTCCGTTCCGTTACAGTCAAAGATCGGGAAGCAAATGCCACAGTTTTTTCTTTGATACCATGCATTTGTGACAATATCACCCCCAAACCAATGGCACTTGCATCAACTGTAATGATTGTTTTACATTAACATCAAACGGTACCAAAACTTGTGCCTTACACATCTCATCCTTAATAACTTGAAACGCATCTTTTTGTTCTACTCCCCACTGAAATTTCTGCCCTTTGTGCAACAGCTTCGTTAAATTCTCCGACTTGTCTGAAAAATTTTGTATAAACTTCTAATAATACTCTATCAACTCAAGAAACGATCTAAGTTGATCCTTATCCAGAGGAGAAGAAACATTTTTTATTGCATCCAATAAACACTTATTTGGCTTAACTTCCTGCTCAGATAATGTGTACCCCAAATACTCAATCTCATTCACCAACAGTTTGAATTTTTCTTTCTTTAACGTTAACCCAGATTTTTTAGTCCTGTCTAACACACATCTCAATACATTGTTATGTTTCGCCACTGAGTCACCAAACACCAACATATCATCTTGAAAGTAAATGACATTTTTCATTCCCCTCGGAATACTTCTGCAGCAGAAGAAAGTCCAAATGGCATCCTCGTGAATTGGAAGATTCTCTTCATAGTAATAAAGGCTGTAAGCCCTTTAAATTCAGTATGAAGTTTGATTTGATGATATGCACTTCTAAGATCAAGCTTAGAAAAATACTTCCCCCCTCGCAACAATCAAATCAACTCACTGATATTTGGTAATGGATAGTTTTCCACCACAATATTTTGATTGAGCGTGCGGAGGTCAACACAAAATCTCAAGCTACCATCCTATTTTCCCGTTATGACCACCGGAGAAATCCAACTAGAAGTTTCAGTTGGCTCAATAATACCCTCCCGTACCATTTTCGAGATCATCTTACTCACTTCTTGACGAGCCGACATTGGTATCCTTCTCAATTTTTTGTTGGACTGGAATCACATTTTCTTTCACCACAATCTTATGTACTTAATCTTTAAGTTCTCCCAATGTATCATTGAAAACTTCCTTGTATTCATCCACAATCTCGTCAATGTTACCAATATCCACCAACATAACTTTCTCATGCGCTCATAGATCAATCTTAATGTGAAGATCATACTGATGATGCCAACCCAAAATTGGTGGTCCATTGCTGGCCACATACACCTTTCCATCAACATGTCTCTTCCCAAACTCAATCTTTTCCAACATATACCCCAATATGTCAATTTTCTCACCCTGGTAACCTCCTGAATTTATGTCTTTAGGCAAAAGTCTGACTCCCACGCACTCCTGTGAAAATAATTATTTTGGTATAATTGTATACAATGACGCTGAATCAATCATTAGTTGTATACTCTTGCCTCTTATCGTTGGTCTAGGTGGTTTTATGTCCCATAGTACTCCTTTGTTTTCCACTGACAAAACTATACCCGATCCTTCTTCAAGTGTTGGATTATTATGCACCACCCCACACTGTACTTGGACCCTGTCTTACATGCATGTGCAAAATGGCTTTTCTTTCCACACTCTGTGCACTCCTTACCTATTGCAAAACATGTTTTAGACTCAGAATTGTGACATTTGCACCCACATCTCGTACATAGCTTATTCCCATTTTTTCCAAAATTACCATGGGTATTTTTTTAAAAATGTTTACGTACTGAGTTTGTACCTCCTAATACCTCATTATCTTCACTCCCTACTTTACTTATACAATTCATATCAATCTCATCAGCATCTACTTTGTCTTTTTTTCCATCTCTCTCATACAGTATTCAGACTGTTAAACCACCTTTGCTATTTCAATAGCATCCCTCAGCGTAGGATCCTCTTACTCACTTCTTGGCGAGCCGAAATTGAAACCCTTCTCCATTTTTTGTTGGACAGGAATCGCATTTTCTTTCACCACAATCTTATGTACATAACCTTTAAGTTCACCCAATGTATCATTGAAAAGTTCCTTGCATTCATCCACAATCTCGTCAATGTTACCAATATCCACCAACATAACTTTCTCATGCGCTCGTGGATCAATCTTAATGTGAAGATCATACTGATGATGCCAACCCAAAATTGGTGGTCTATTGCTGGCCTCATACACCTTCCCATCAACATGTCTCTTCCCAAACTCAATCTTTGTCAACATATACCCCAACATGTCAATTTTCTCACCATGGTAACCTCCTGGATTTATGTCTTTAGACAAAAGTCTGACTCCCGGCCACTCCTGTGAAAGTAATTCTTTAGGTATAATTTTAATACAATGACCCTGAATCAATCAGCTGAATTAAGTAAGTCTCTAGAACAACTGTAAGCAACGCTAACAGTATCTTATTTTATTCCTTTGTTTCCTCTCAAAATGAACAAAAGTGTCTTGTGAGTTTGTTGCTCTACCACTCTTCCCACCTGTGTCTGTCACTCGATCCGCTCCAGAGCGCTAGTGTTCGTCACCATAAATGTGTTGTGAATAAAGAAAAGCGTAGATCCAATGCAGCTTCAGTTCAGCTTTATGTAAAATCCAATTTGGAAACAGACACAGTACAAGGTCCCTCGCTAGCGTCTGGCTCCTCTCCCTCAGTTCAACAACCGCCCCACATCGAATCCCCTAGACATTCTTAACATGGAATTGTAGGCACAAGGAACATGCAGAGAATTCCATCAATACATGAATACAACACAGAGGTGGTCATTACAACCTGGGCGGTCGGTGTTAAAGCAGCGGTAAAACCGGCAACAGGCATGGGGAAAAAAAACTGGAATTATGACCATTGCGGAAACCGCCAACAAAGACAGCCACTTTAACACTCCGACCGCCACAACGGTACAGACAAACAGCGCAGCGGTCACCGCCAATGGACAGGCGGAGGACGATGTACCGCCCACAGTATCACAACCTACCAATCCGCTACCTTTTCCGGGGTGGATTCACCGCAGATAAAAACACGGCGGAAACAGCCATTTCAAAGGGAACACGCTCACCTCTACACACCTCACGAGGAATCCGGACGCCATGGAGCCGGAACTCCATATTCCCCCTGCGATAGTCTTCCTGCTCCTATATGAGAATCAACAACGCCGTCGGCGAAGACCACGGTGAGTACTGCACCTACGACATAGGGGAGGGAAAAACACAGGGACACCCACAACCAACATCACAACCCCCACCCGACCCTCACCCACTACAACACACACACCAATGCATAACCAAACATTACAGTAACAACCCACAACCCCCCTGGAAGAATGCAAAGACAAAAGGAAATGAGTTGAACCATTGTAATATATCAAAATACAGTAACCAAATATATACATATATATATATATATATACACATTAAACAAAATATACACCACGATTAGTAGTGCAGGTAATGCACCATTCATTGTCCGTGGACCACTGGGCCCAAAATGCATGGGCGAGGCCCACACTAGATACCTGATCAAAACAGAGAGAACACTGCAGGGGCATCAGATAGCCATACAATAGGCATCTCAGGGGGCAGGGGAGGGGGGGCATCTCAGCCGGATGAGTGCACCACACTAGATCCACGAGGGGGCTCCATGCCCATTGATGTATCCTGGGGAGTGCAAAGCCACAGTCTCTCAAGTCTCTACAGTGGGTGGGTTGCCCACTGTTCCATCCTGGGGAGTGCAAAGCCACAGTCTCTCAAGTCTCTACAGTGGGTGGGTTGCCCACTGTACCATCCTGGGGAGTGCAAAGCCACAGTCTCTCAAGTCTCTATGGTGGGTGGGTTGCCCACTGTACCATCCTGGGGAGTGCAAAGCCACAGTCTCTGAAGTCTCTACAGTGGGTGGCTTGCCCACTGTTCAATCCTGGGGAGTGCTAAGCCACAGTCTCTCAAGTCTCTACAGTGGGTGGGTTGCCCACTGTACCATCCTGGGGAGTGCAAAGCCACAGTCTCTCAAGTCAACAGTGGGTGGGTTGCCCACTGTACCATCCTGGGGAGTTCAAAGCCACAGTCTCTCAAGTCTCTACAGTGGGTGGGTTGCCCACTGTACCATCCTGGGGAGTGCAAAGCCACAGTCTCTCAAGTGGAATACAGGCTCCACTGGTTCTGGAGGGGGACTGGTGCCCAGAGTGCTTCATCCTGTGCAGGACAGATGGAGTGGATGCATGTCTCCACTGGTTCTGGAGGGGGACTGGTGCCCAGAGTGCTTCATCCTGTGCAGGACAGACGGAGTGGATGCATGTCTCCATTGGTGCTGGAGGGGGACTGGTGCCCAGAGTGCTTCATCTCGTGCAGGACAGGCGGAGTGGATGCATGTCTCCACTGGTTCTGGAGGGGGACTGGTGCCCAGAGTGCAGCACTCACCCCGTGACGGTCTCTGTTGCGTCACTGCCCCTGCCGCTAATGGGCTAGCGGTGTTTTCCATGGCGGTCTTTGCCCTGTTCAGCGGTGTTTGAGTTGGCAGTTTCTGACCTGTTCAGCTGTGCTTTCCATGGCGGTCTTTGCCCTGTTCAGCGGTGTTTGAATTGGCAGTTTCTGACCTGTTCAGCGGTGCTTGCCCTGTTCAGCGGTGCATTCCATGGCGGTCTTTGCCCTGTTCAGCGGTGCTTCAGTTGGCAGTTTCTGACCTGTTCAGCTGTGCTTTCTGTGTTCAGCGGTGCTTTCCATGGCGGTCTTTGCCCTGTTCAGCAGTGCTTGAGTTGGCAGTTTCTGACCTGTTCAGCAGTGCTTGCCCTGTTCAGCGGTGCATTCCATGGTGGTCTTTGCCCTGTTCAGCAGTGCTTGAGTTGGCAGTTTCTGACCTGTTCAGCAGTGCTTGCCCTGGTCAGCGGTGCATTCCATGGCGGTCTTTGCCTTGTTCAGCGGTCCCTGGCCTGTTCAGCGGTGCTTGCCAAGGCGGTCCTTCATTGCCTCCTGGCCAGTGACGATTGGGCTGGCCTCCTGGGCAGTGACTCTGGCGGTGGCCTCCTGGCCAGTGATGATTAGGCTGGCCTCCTGGGCAGTGACTCTGGTGGTGGCCTCCTGCCCAGTGACGATTGGGCTGGCCTCCTGGGCAGTGACTCCGGCGGTGGCCTCCTGGCCAGTGACGATTGGGCTGGCGGTGGCCTCCTGGGCAGCGGGGATGAGGGCGGTCTTCTCCGCCGTGCTGCCCCTCCCAGACTTTGGAGATTTCTTCTGCCCCTTCCCCACCTTGGGAGGAGTCACAGCTGAGTCGATACTACCCCCGGGACCCTTGTGAGTGGCTTTGCTGGCTGGAGTCTTCCCCCATCTCCCGCCGGGCACTGTCCAACTTCTGGTGCTTCACAGGGTGGGGACTGGCTGTGCTGTGGCTCCGTCCCACACTGGCTGGCCTGGTGGCCGGTGCACTCCACATACCTGTAACAGGCATCACTGGTCCTGGCGATTTTTTGGCTGAGGTTCTAGTACGGGACCTTTGAGTTGGAGGGGGCGGGTGGGAAAGAGGTCAAGGTTGGCCAGGAAAAGTTTCTTAGGAACACTGGGACGGGTAGCTGGAGGGGGTTTGGGAGTGGAGGAAGAGGTAGTGGTTGTAGGAGGTGTACGTTTGGTGATTTTGGGTGAAGGTGCATGCGCTGGAGGCTGTCGTGAGGTGGATGGCTGTTGGGTGGGTGTGTGCCTGCGTTTGTGTATCTTCGGAGGGGGCGTCACACACACACTGGGAGAGGACACAGGGGATGTGTAAATGGGAGTGGGGTGGTGAGTGGGAGTGGGGTGTGGTGGTGGGTGTGCTGGAGAGGGACATAGTGGCTGTAGAGGTAGTGCATTCAGGTGAGAGTGTAGACGAGACTGGGAGGGAGGAGGGAGACGACGAGGAGGGGGACACAGTGGAGGCAGTGGATGTTGGTGTGTCTGTATGTGTGTGATGTTTGCGTGAGTGCCTGTGTGATGTGTGGTGCTTATGTTTGCCTGAGCTTCCCTTGTGTGGTGAGGTGTGTGCAGGCTGGTCTGATGGTGTGCTTGGGATAGGCTGGGGTACAGGGGATTGGGTCTGGGTGGAGGAAGTTGGAGGGGGGAGGCTAGAGACAGGGACAATGGCTGCCATCAGTGCTGAGGCCAGAGTTTGCAGGGTTCGATGAAGGGCAGCCTGACCAGAATGAATGCCCTCCAGGAATGCATTTGTGTGTTGCAATTCCCTTTCTACACCCTGGATGGCATTCAAAATGGTAGACTGCCCAACAGTGAGGGACCTGAGGAGGTCAATGGCCTCCTCACTGAGGGCAGCAGAGGTGTCAGGGGCAGGGGCTGAGGTGCCTGGGGCGAAGGTGATGCCACCCTCCTGGGTGAGCGGGCACGGGCGAAGGCTGAGGGGCTGCTGGGAGGGCGGTGCTGGTAGGGGGGGTGGCGGCTGTACCTGTTGAAGTGGGGGGCACAGATTTTGCCACCACCACAAGGGAGCTCCCATCGGAGGACGAGTCCGTGTCGCTGGTTGCTGATCCTGTCCCCACACCCACCGTCCCATTGGTGTATTCCGAGTCTGTGGTGTGGCCCTCCATGGCCATGTGGGATGCAGCTCCCTCGTGCTCCGGTGCCACTGTACCTCCGCCTGATGATGCTGATGCACACAAGAACAGGGAGACCACAAACTGGGGGGGACGACAGAAGAAAGACAGGTTGAGTGTATGGCTTACCACTACCGTTGGCAGACAAGACAGACACAGCAGCCCCCTGCACTGCGTCATGCTGTTGGGCTCTACAGATGCAATTCCTGGGATATGTCCTACATGGCTATGGTCGACATCTGCACACATAGATGGCACAGGGGCATGTATACCTGTACTTGGCACTCTACAGAGGTGGGGTGCCACATGGCCTGCATTACGGAGGGGCCTAGCCTACGGAACTCGCCCTGGCCTAGGGAAACCCACAGCCCTCCTCCCCCACCCAGACACCTTCACTGCGCGCAGAGTCCGCTGAATGATGTTGTACTCACCCCCTTGTGTCTGCTGTGATGCCCTCAAGCGCCCATCCAACTCAGGGTAGGCCACCGCCAGGATCCGGAACATCGGGGGGGTCATGGTTCGACGGGCACCCCTCCCATGTTGGGAGGCCATCCCTAGCTGAGCCTCTGCCGTCTTCTTGCTCCAGCAGCGAATGTCCTCCCATCTTTTACGGCAGTGGGTGCTCCGTCTGTGGTGGACCCCCAGGTTCCGGACGTCATTGGCGATGGCACGCCAAATATCCTTCTTCTGGTGGGCGCTGACCTACATGACATGTACAGGGGAAGAAGAGAAGTCATTACCAACTGCACCGTCGAAGTGAGTGGCCCACATCCCTACCCTTGCCATGTGGCACATGCATTCACAGCCCTTCATGCACCCAGAACTGTGACCCCTTCATTCTTACAACCAGCCCTCTCCACACAGGCATAGCCCATACAACGTGCTCCCTCTGTTCTTACCTGTTGGTCTGGAGGACCGTAGAGTAGCGTGTACTGGGGAAGGACCCCGTCCACGAGCTTCTCCAACTCCTCTGCAGTGAAGGCAGGGGCCCTTTCCCCAGACGCACAAGCCATTGTCTCTTCCAGACCGAGGTCACAGCAGCACTTGCAGTGTAGGTCCTCTCCTGTCGAAGATCAGGTATCGAGTTATTCAACAGATAGAAAATGGCGGTCACGTCCACGGCGGTGCGTACCATCACCGCCGGCGTACATCGTCATTGGCTCCTGGGACACATAGGGTCCAATGTTGACCAATGCAGCATTGCGCCGCGGTCCTCGACCGCCTACCGCGACGATGTACAACGCCAGCCCAGTTACCTCACATCCCATTGTCCCACTTTAGAGATCAGACAGCCGCCATTTTCAGGGGCCCACATGGCCTCATTACCAACTGCGTCACACAGACCTAGGCCTTGTCGCGCAACACAAATACAGGCCAGATTTGTGTATGAATAGTGTTCTGTGTAGACTGTGGGTACATACCTCTGAGTTGTTTGACTCTGTGGTCGCTGTTGTCATTCCTAGGCACCGTCCCCTGGGACATGTGAGGAGATGGCGGAATCCTCCGGTGTACCGACGGCTGGTGGACCTGTCGTCAATGGAGGAAAGACATTTGATCATCAACTACAGGTTTGACCTTGCCACAATCCAGGAACTGTGTGCCCAGTTGGAGCCAGACCTGATGTCAGCAATCCGCCATCCCACAGGGATCCCCCCTCAAAGTGCAGGTGCTATCAGTGCTCCATTTCCTAGCAAGTGGGTCATTTCAAACAAGGGTGTTGTCTGCCCTGCTGAAACACATGCGGAGCTACATCGTTTTCCCTCAGGTGGAGGATTTGCCTACAGTTAAAGGTGACTTCTATGCCCTTGGACATATCCCCAACATCATAGGTGCCACTGATGGGACCCATGTAGCTCTGGTCCCCCCCCCCCCACAGGAGTGAACAGGTATACAGGAACCGGAAGAGTTATCATTCGATGAATGTACAGATGGTATGTTTGGCAGACCAGTACATCTCCCAGGTAAATGCTATGTTCCCTGGCTCTGTGCATGACGCCTACATCCTGCGGAATAGCAGCATCCCTTATGTGATGGGTCAACTCCAGAGGCTCCGGGTGTGGCTATTAGGGGACTCTGGTTACCCCAACCTGTCATGGCTACTGACCCCAGTGAGGAATCCCAGAACCAGGGCAGAGGAACGCTACAATGAGCCTCATGGGCGGACTAGGAGGGTGATCGAACTCACCTTCGGCCTCCTGAAGGCCAGGTTCAGGTGCCTCCATATGACAGGTGGTTCCCTATTCTACTCACCAAGGAAGGTGTGCCAGATCATCGTGGCCTGCTGTATGCTTCACAACTTGGCTTTGCGACGACAGGTGCCTTTTCTGCAGGAGGATGGTCCAGATGACGGTGTTGTAGCAGCTGTGGAGCCTGTGGACAGCGATGAGGAGGAAGCAGAGGAAGAAGACATTGACAACAGGGATTCAGTTATCCAGCAATATTTCCAGTGACACACAGGTGAGAACACATTCCTGCCTACTACACGTACTTTCACACTTCTACCTCTATCCTGTCTGTCGATTTCTTCCAGTATATGGTAACTGAGTTGTACATTTCCCTTACGGTTTCACAGGTGTGGTTTACAACGTGTGTCATCTGCTTAGATTCCTCATGGACTTGAGATGTGTGACATAGGTATGTTGACATTACATTTGAAAACGCATTTTGTCACTGTCAATGCTAATACACATTTTCAAAATCACAGACTGACTCCAGATTGTTTTGTGGTTCAAGGGTGTTTATTGCAGTGCTCAATATTGGAGGGGGGTTGTAAAATGGTGAGGGGTGATGGTGGAGGAATGTCCATGGCAAAGTCCAGTATATTAGTCTCACAGGTGCATTGCCCATATGGGCATAGGAAGTGGAGCTGGGGCAGTTCCAAGATGGACAGGGTTACAAAGTGGGACAGTAGGATGACAATCAGGGTGGTCTCATTTCTTGGCGGGGGTCTTGGCATCATGCTCTGTCTTGTTCCTGGATCTCAGGGACCGTTTGCGTGGTGGTTCTCCGTCTGCAGGGGGTGGGGTGCTGGTGTGGTGGTCCTGTGGCGGGGCATCCTGTCTACTAGCGCCGGCGGAGGTGGTGGGCAGTTCATCGTCCATGCTAGTGTCAGGTGCCCCTTGCAGTGCCACAGTGTCCCTCCTGGTGTTAAGTATCTCCTTCAGCACCCCAACAATGATGCCCAGGGCGGAGCTGATGGTTCTGAGTTCCTCCCTGAAGCCCAAATACTTTTCCTCCTGCAGCCGCTGGGTCTCCTGAAACTTGGCCAGTACCATTGCCATCGTCTCCTGGGATTGGTGGTAGGCTCCCATGATGGAGGAGAGGGCCTTGTGGAGAGTGGGTTCCCTAGGCCTGTCCGCCCCATGTCGCACAGCAGCCCTCCCAGTTCTCCTGTGTTCCTGTGCCTCCGTCCCCTGGACCGTGTGCCCACTACCACTGCCCCCAGGTCCCTGTTGTTGTTGGGGTGGTGGGTTATCCTGGGTTCCCTGTAGTGGTGGACACACAGCTGATTGACGTGTCCTGGGGAAGGAGGTATGGGCTCGCTGGGTGGGTGCTGTGCTGGTGTTACCAGAGGGTGGAAGGTGTGTGGTGGCCTGTGACTGGGTGTGGGGAACCGACTGTCCCGAGGCCCACGATGGTCCGGGCTGGTCATCTGGATCCAGTTGGACAGAGCTGCTGTCATCACTGTGGGCCTCTTCTGTGGGTGGGGTGGAGATGTCTGGACCCTCCTGTCTGGTGACGTTGGGTAGTGATCCTGCAGGGGTATAAAAGCATGATTATTGCATCTGTGTGTGTCATAGTGGGCAAAGGGTGGGTGAGCGTGTACCCCAGTGCTAGCATTCCTGTGTGTGGGCTTGTGTGATGATGGTTGAGGGGGGTGTTATGGGTGTGTGCAGTGGGATTTGTGGGTGATGTGGGTGTGTGTTTTATATTGTATTGGGTGTGTGGGAGTGGTGTGTGTATGTGTATCAGGTGTGTGTATTTTGAATTGTCCAATGTGGCGGTGTTTTGTAGAAGTGTGCGTATTTTGTGCACGGCGGTGTGTACCGCCAATGGAATACCGCGGTTGAAAGACTGCTGCATGGATTCGTGGGTTGTGATAGCATAGGCGTGTTTCGGTTGGCGTGACGGTGGAGGATTTGTTTTCGGCAGTTTCTCACTGACCTTTGGTGTGGCGGACTTGTGTGGGTGTCTGAATTTTGGCGGATTTCGAGATGTGGGTCGTAATAGCTGTGGCGGAATTCCGCGGCCGCGGCGGTGTGTTGGCGGTGTTCTGCACGGCGGTAAGCGGCTTTTACCGCCAATGTTGTAATGACCCCCAGAATTGCTACCACTCTGCTTAATTAGCATACAAATGGTGAGGCAAACCTGGTGCAAAGAATAAATGATTAATTTGCATTGGAAAGTAGCCCTAAAGTAACACATAGTAACACAATGTGCTGCTTTGCACCAAGGAAGCGTACCATGGGTGGTAAATGGATTTTCCTATGGATCCAACAATTGCTTTCTGATGCTAACCACTATCTACTAACTTTGGTATAAAGGGATTTGCATCCAAAAATCATGCCTCCTTAAGGAAGGCGTAAAGTTGGGAACAACATTTATGATCTACAAACCTTACCAACTTTGTATGTGTGTTTTACAGTGTATAACCTAAGCTTGACATCACACACCCACCCTTGCACCATGGTGCATGGGTGTGTACACTGGCACAAGGCAGCCTAAGATACGGCAGCACTAGATAAGAGAGCAACAGCACCATATCTCAGTAAATATGGTGATGTTTAGGCGTGGGCAAAAATTCAATTATGCCAGAGTAATCCGAGTAATTTTAGTAGTTCCACATTACTCTTTGATGCCAAATTACAGATAATAATGTGTTTACAACCACTTGCATAATTAAGAGTAATTTTGAGAAAAAGGTCCTAAAGTAAGAGCACATTTAGCAAGTGTGAGCTGTTGTTCGAAATACTGTTTATGTTCTGTTGCATTCAGCTTTATTTTCTTGCATAAAATGAATCCTCTTGTCCATTTTGGATGCAAGAGTGCATTTTGTAGTAAGAGCCTAATGGTAAAGTCCAGAAATAAGTTGAGGGAAAATCCTACTGAAAGTGCACATTTAGATAGTGTCTGTTGCATCTAGAGCAAATTCTAAGCTATTTCGTAGTGCAAAATGCATCCCACTGTCCATTTTGGATGCAGGGGAACTCTTTAATGCTAAGAAAATAGTGTTAAATATAGAATTACTGTTTGTGAATTATTCTTTGTAATCTCATAGAATCTTTGGATAATTCTGTGTGATTACACTACACGGAATTCCTTGGTATGCCCACTGCTAATGATGTTGTGCTCTCTCTTGGCCACACAATACAATGCACCACAGAAACTGTTGTTGCTGTGCTTCGTGAAAACGTAATAAATCTACCCCTTAATTTCTCCAGACAAAGCACGCTTAACATATAGGTGATCATTACAAGTCTGGTGGTCACTTCATCGCCAGACTCGCTGTGAGAGTTGGACCACCACCAGGGGGGCGGTCCGAGCGCCACATTATGACCACGGCAGTCGTGCCCTGATTGGACCGCCAGCACCGCTTGGATTAAAGATACCAGTGGTTGCAGAGGTCCTAATCTGCCAGGGCAGCACTGCAAGCAACGCTGCCCTGAGTATTAAGACCTCGTACTCCGTCAGTGGTTTCATGGAGGTAACACCAACATGAAAAGGCTGTCGGAGAACGGGTGCAGTGGGCCCGAGAGGGCCTCTGCACTGCACCACGCACTTGACATGTTCTGGTGCACCCTGCATCCTACTGTATTGCCACCAGCTCGATTATGAGCTGGAGACAATGCTGTAGGGTGTTTCTCGCTAGGCCAGCAGACTAGGTTCCGCCCGCCGACCTAGTGGGAAACTCTTAATGGGCCTGATGGGGCGGTAGCCACTATGGCGGCAACCTCCCCGTCTGAAGTTTGGCAGACAGCCTAAACTGCAGCCGAATTCATAATCAGGCCCATAATGTTTACCAGCATGAATGACATGTGATTCCTACACCTTGTAGTCCTCCTTGTCTTAAATAACATTTCCTATACATTGATTTGTACACTTGTATAGCTCATTTCATGCTTGTGACATAAAGCGCTCTGATGCCCTACAGTGGGATGAGTAGAGCTATAAAATAGATACATGTGAGAAAGGGACTAACGAGAAATGAAAGACATCTTTGCATGGTGGTAGTGAGGAAATCCGTGACAAAGGAGGTCATGGGATTTCCAACAAAGATTGTCGTACTGGGCATCACCAATGCTAAAGCCAACTCTGCCTAGTACCCTAAATAGGTCTAACACGTAAACCCTCCCCTCCTCACACTTTAGGTATCCCATGCCACTTATTCCTGTGGCGTGTTCCACTCAGATGAAGCAAGCGCGGTTGAGAGGAGGTTGTGAGAGGAGTAAGAGGGGGACTGGCTCTTCCATTTGCTGCTCAGGCTCCGCCCCACTGACCACTACTGTTAGATAACATCATTCTCCCTCATAGCATCTGTGTCTAAGTAGCCTATGTTCTATTCTCTCTAGTTTTGCTAGTCATTTGATCACCCCAATTTGTCTTTGAATTTTATATCTTCCTCTCCTTCCCCCTTTCTCAGTTTATGTCCACAGTTGTGTCCCACTCTCTTCATTGGTCCCTTTGAGTGCCAACTTTCTGTGTGGTTGTTTTTTTCTGTGTCTCAGATACTATTTGCATTGGAGTCTTACTCTCTCTCTCTGTCTCTCTTTTCTTCTTGCCCTCTTGGAACAATGTCCCCTCCACTCTCTAACTTAATGAAGACATTGGGTCTAATTATGAGTTTGGCGGTCCCATCTTTGGCGGTCCAACCGCTGCCTCCTTGGTGGTCCGATTGTCTGATTACAATCTGTGCGGTTGGACCGCCTCCAGCGCCAACACTGGAGGTACTGCAACAGCGGCAGTGAGGACAGAAACAGTCACTGGTGACGGTACCAGCATTGGCTCCGCTGTGTGTATTAAGACCTGCCTTTACACTGACATTTTCATGGCGGGGACATCGCCATGAAAAGGTCAACAGAAAGGCAGGTAAAGGGCCTCAAAAAAGGACTCCAAGGCAAAGAAGCCCATCTGGATTGTGACCAGGGCCCATGTTGTTTCCCCTGATGCCGGCAATGTCAATGTGCACACTGTTTGCCATGCACGACATGGTGCATGGAAATAGTGCACCTGACTTGCTGGAGGTGCAGCAGTGTAGCCAGCATTGGCTTCAGGCTCTGTCCATACTGCCACGTTGACTGCGCAGCCGACACACCACCAGCCCCGTGGGAATGTTATAATGTGGCGCTAAGGATGCCACCGGCTTAGCGATGTTCTGACCACTGCCACGGTAGTCTGGCGGTCCGATTGCCAAAATCATAATGAAGCCCACTGTCATTATCACTCCTCTACTTGTTAAATGTTGTAGCTACAAAGAGATAATCTGACAACAGACACAACCTTTGTGGTGTAAGTGGAACACTTCAGGATATCAGTATTTCCTGGTGTGGCGACTGAAACAGGGAAACAACAAGGGAGCTAGGACCCAAAAAATAAGTGCCTCCTCCTCATTCCAGTCATTACTTTTTAGGTGATCTCCACCTCCTATGTGACAAAGAGCAAGAAGTATAAACCAAAACTCCACACACCTTATGAGTACAATAAATACAATCTTCCTGTTTTTTCTCATGTTTCATCACTGAGATAGGACAGGAAGCTGGGATTCCTACTGGTCTCAGATCTACAAATTCACACTGGGATCTCTCTATGCCAGGCACATGGGGAGAGGATTTTGCAACTGAAATTTTTATGAAATGAGACGAGAATTATGTCCCCATTTTCAAAAGTTCTCGCTACTGTGAAGGACCTTGTCATCTGTGATAGAAGGAGAGAGAGAATATGGGTGTGTGAGGAAGATTCAGCTCTCTCCTACACAAAGATATGGGTTAAGACGATAATTATTCCTCAGCAAGGTAAGATTTATTTTCTTGACTTATTATTGGTGGAAAAGCTTTGTCTATTAGTTTGCTCACTTCTGTTCTGTTTCATGTGCATCAGTTTGCATATTCTGCTTTTATAAGTACGCATAATATTGGGCTCTTCTGTGCACCTGCATACTTCGAATAGAGTGGTGCAAAGCACAGTGTAGTGGTGCAGAGTGGCGAAGAGTGGAGTGGTGCAGAGTAGAGTGGCGCAGCGTAGAGATACACAGAGTGGAGTAGAGTAGAGAGGCATAGAGTAGAGTGGAATAACAGAAAAAAATGGCATAGAGTTGAGTGATGTAGAAGGCAGTGGCGCAGAGTGGAGTAGAGTGGCATAAAGTGCAGTGGCATAGCGTGCAGAGTAGATCTGAGTGGCACAGAATGCAGTGGTGTAGAATGGTACAGAGTAGAATAGTATAGACTGGTGCAGACTAGAGTGTAGTGCTGTTGTTGTGCGGTTTCTAGTTGGTAATAAGACTGCATGTTTAGGAATGCAGAACGGTAAAGTATTGGAGACTGAGTCTATTCTGATGGATACACCTACCTGTGGATTCCTCACCAAAAGAATTCTCCCCTTGCGCCAGCCTCGACGGAAATTTCTTCTAGCTCTGCACGTCGACGATGACATCACACTCGTCCGACTCCACGCAACGCCGTATGACGTCATCCAGGCAGTAAGAAGCCCTCGTCGACGTGCAGATGTCAGTTCCCTTTTTTCCGTGCCTCCGGGTAACAGTTATTTCTGCGAGGCTCACAGGGAGCTACTGTTTTGAACAACGGTTACAATGTCGCAGCCAAGGAAATCCGGCTTTAAACCATGTAACCAGTGCGGGGGTCGGATGTCGGTTACCGATCCCCATGAGAATTGCCTCTGGTGCCTTAGCTCCGACCATGAGGTCGAGTCATGCGGCTCCTGCCAGCGCATGAATCCTAAGGCACTTAAAGAGAGGGAGGCAAAATTGTTCTTGGCTCGGTCCAAGAAAAAGAAGGAGAGGCGTCATCGGAGGGAGTCCTCTTCAAGATCCTCGAGATCTCATCTCACCATGGTGACTCTCAGCGCTGTTACGGTTCCCGGCGCCGATCGAGCAAGGGACGGTCCAGATCGAGATCTTCTTCTCCGTCAACTCGGCGCCGTCCGACGTGGGAGATTAGCCCGACCGTCACCCCTCCACCTCCTACGACCCCGACGTCACCCGGGTCTGTCTTCGAGGTCGAGCCTCCCCAGAGGCCAGAGGGTTCGCCTATCCAGGAGTTACCTGGCCCTTCTTCGGCGTCTATGCCGGCGCCGGTGCAGCAACAATACCCGGCTTTCCCGACTCCGGAAACGGATCCTGCGGCGTTTTTGAACGCCATGTTTAACATTTTTACTTCCATGGCGCCGGGTGGAAGTCAAGCAGGTCCGTCTGGCCCTTTGGCCTTTAATTTGGGCGTTCCGGCGTCTTACAAATTGATGCCTTTCACTCCATTTTTGCCTGCTGCACCTGAAGCGGCGCCGATGCCCTTGACATCGCCCAGGAGACCTGCTACACCTGCTACAGCGCCGTTGGATTTGCCTCGGATCCGATCCACAGTCAAGGTTCCTGTGGAGCCGGAGGGTCCGGAGTCGGATGGATCCGAGGTTCGGCGCCGACGGAGATCTTCGGCGTTGGCCGATGCCTTATCGACGCCGGGTCTGGAGTCAAGGCTTCGATCCAGGAGTCTGGCTCTGCGACTATTGGAGGAGGAAGAATATGCAAGGCAGCACCTGGAAGAGGGTGAGGTTTTGGAGCCTTCTGGTGACTTCCAGGGTCTTGATACAGCCAGTGGCATAGATACCTCCCCAGAGTGGGATCTAGCTTCCCCTGGAGAGTTCACTGAGGAAGCGGCATCATTCCACGCGATTATTATTCGGAAGGCTGCAGACTTTTTAGACCTTCCCCTTCCAGCTGCGGAAATCAAGAGAATCTATTGACGGAGGTTTTTCATCCAGCTTCTGTATCTGCTGAGCCTCTTTTGCCCTTTAATGAGGCACTACTGGATCCCATTAAAGACATCTGGAGGAAACCTGTGTCTACCGCTGCTGTCAACAGGGCGGTGGCTCGCCGCTATCGGGCGGCACCAGGTGATCCTGTGTTTCTCTCCAATCACCCAACACCGGAGAGTTTAGTGGTACAGGCCTCTTGTTTGTCCAGGTCCTCTCCTGGCTCGTTTCCCGGAACACCTGCGGACACAGAATTGAAGAAGATGGACCATACTACTAAAAAGGCCTTTTCATCTTGTAGTATGGCCTTAAAGTCATCCAACGCAACCTGCGTATTGGGACGTTACATCCATGCCCTTATGGAGGAAGTGAAAGGCCACCCGAACTTGTCCCAGGAAATGTTTCAGCTACTGGAGGATGGTCAGGCGGCAGCGGCTCAGGTGATCCAGTCGGGATTGGACACTTCAGACTCGGTGGCTAGAGCTATGGGCACGACCATAGTCTCTAGGTGACAATCTTGGCTACGTTCATCTGGCTTCTCGTCTGACGTGCAGGCGACTCTTCTCGATCTACCCTTTGATGGTGAGAAGCTCTTTGGAACGAAGGCGGATTCTGCTCTGGAGCGATTTAAGGAGAGCAGAGCTACTGTGAGATCTTTGGGGCTTCAGTCTTCTGCCTCATCCTCCTTTAGAGGTTATAGGAGGTTTAAAGGATTTGGACGTGGCAGATTTCAAGGACCTCAACAGACTGCATCCACCCTGCCATACAGATCTTTCAGGGGCAGGGGCAGAGTCCGGACAAGAGGAGCCACCCAGCAGCACTCTGCCTCTTCCTCTTCCTCTGGAGGGGTGCAGCAAGGAAAGCAGCCGTAGTCCTCCTCCACTCCCTGTATACTTGTCTCCGGTAGGGGGAGACTTGCCCATTTTCTTCCGATGTGGGAGGTTATAACATCGGACTCCTGGATTATCGACATTGTGAAGAAGGGGTACGCTCTTCCCTTTCGGGAATTCCCTCCTCCCTTCCCTCCCAGCCCATCCTTCTGTTCGGAAGACCATCTTCTCCTACTACAACAGGAAGTGTTGTCCCTATTGGCAAAAGGCGCGATAGAGTTGGTTCCCGAGCAGGAGAGGGGTCAGAGCTGTTATTCAAGATGCTTCCTGATCCCCAAAAAGGATGGTCGGTTGAGACCGATTTTGAACTTGAGGGTATTGAATTGGTTCCTCAAACAGGAAAAGTTAAAAATGCTGACCCTTTCACAGGTTCTTTTGGCGTTGAACGAAGGAGACTGGATGGTGTCGGTCGATTTGCAGGACGCGTATATTCATATTCCGATCCTCAAATCGCACAGGAAGTATCTCCGGTTTGTTGTGGGATCGCAACATTATCAGTTTGCGGTCCTCCCGTTTGGTCTTACTTCAGCACCTCGAGTCTTCACAAAGGTGATGACGGTGGTAGCGGCAGAGCTCAGAAGAAGGGGGGATAGCGGTGTTCCCCTATCTGGACGATTGGTTGATCAAAGCCAAGACTCCGGAGCTCGTGCAGCGACATCTCCAGTCGACAACTCAATTGTTGTACGACCTGGGTTTTTCAGTCAATGTACCCAAATCTCACCTGGAGCCCTCTCAACGCCTCCTGTTCATAGGGGCAGTATTGGACACGACATTGAATCGGGCCTTTCCTCCGCGCCAGCGGGTTCAGGACATTCAGGTGTTGATTCCAATGTTTCGAAATGGAGCGGTAGTTCCAGTCCTCAAGGTCCTTCGTCTGCTCAGTCTGTTCGCTTCTTGCATACTGTTGGTCACTCATGCACGTTGGCACATGAGGGCTCTTCAGTGGTGCGTCCGCAGGCAGTGGTTTCAGCACAAAGAGGATCTCGAGGAGTCGATAAAGATCTCCAGAGACACTGCAGAGGACCTTCAATGGTGGGCAGCGGTCGACAACCTGTCACAAGGAAGGCCGTTCTCGCTGCCCCCACCAGTGGCCACAGTAGTTACGGATGCTTCCACTCTAGGGTGGGGAGCTCATCTGGGGGACCTGGAGGTCAAAGGCCTTTGGTCTCCGGTAGAACAGAGATTACACATCAATCTGTTGGAATTGCAGGCAGTACGTCTAGCTCTCAAGGCCTTCCTCCCTTCCATTCGCGGTCAGTCAGTCCAGATTCTAATGGACAACACTACCGCGATGTGGTAAATAAACAAACAGGGAGGAGTGGGGTCGTATCTTCTCTGCAGAGAAGCTCTTCGACTCTGGTCCTGGCTTCAGGAACACAAGATCTGCTTGGTAGCACATCATTTGGCCGGAGTCCTGAACATGCGTGCGAATGTTCTCAGTCGACGCAGCTCGGTCGACCACGAGTGGCGTCTTCATCCAGATCTGGTTCTGTATATCTTCCGGATGTGAGGATATCCACAAATAGATCTGTTTGCAACTCAAGAGAATGCGCAGTGCCCGCTATTTTGCAGCCTCCAGTATCCGGTGCAAGGAGCTTTGGGGGACGCGTTTCAGATGTCCTGGAAGGATCAGTTGCTTTACGCGTTTCCCCCCATACCCTTGATTCCTCGAGTTCTGAGGAAGATACGCCAAGACCGAGCTCAAGTCATCTTAATAGCTCCGGATTGGCCAAGCAAGGTGTGGTATTCAGACCTTCTCCAACTCTCTCAGTGCCCGCCGCTCCGTCTCCGTTAAAGGGTGGACCTCCTCTCGCAGTCGCAGGGGCAGATTCTACACCCCCACCTCCAGAGTCTGCACCTTTTTGCCTGGAGATTGAACGGGGCAATCTGAGTTCCTTTTTTCTCCCACCAGAAGTGGTGGATGTTATTTTATCGGCCAGGCGACACTCCACCAAATCAATCTATGCTAGTCGTTGGGCTAAATTTGCATGCTAGTGTGAAGAGAACAGAATCAATCCCTTAAAAGCTGGTTTATCTGACATATTGTCATTTGCTCTTTGTCTGGCACAGAAGGGTTGTGCGATTGCCACAGTCAAAGGTTATTTATCTGCGCTATCCGCTTTTCTGTGCCTTCCTGATCAGCCATCCTTCTTTAAATCTCCTATTGTTTTAAGTTTTCTAAAGGGACTCACTAACAAATTTCCACCAACACCATTCGTTATGCCTCAGTGGGACCTTAACTTAGTTTTACCGTTTCTAATGGGGTCCACTTTTGAACCGATGCATTCTTGCTCTTTGCGGTTGCTAGTTTTCAAGACTGTTTTCCTGGTGGCCATAACATCTGCCAGAAGGGTTAGTGAGCTTCAGTCTTTTAGTGTAGAACCCCCATACCTTTTTTTATTTAAGGACAAAGTGGTGTTAAGGACCAAGGCGGATTTCGTACCGAAGGTTGTTAGACCCTTTCACCTGGGGCAGTCGATTACTCTCTCTTCCTTTTACCCTCCACCTCACACATCCAAGGAGGAAGAGAGGCTCCACCGGCTGGATCCACGAAGAGCGCTGAGCTTCTACGTCGCCAGGACGAGAGAGCTCAGACAAGATGATCAGCTCTTTGTTGGATACGTGGGGAAGAGGAAAGGTAGAGCGGTCCACAAGAGAATGCTATCCAGGTGGGTCATTCTATGTATTAAGATTTGTTATTCTTTGGCGAAGAAAGAACCACCTGTGGGGCTTCGTGCCCATTCCACCAGAGCTAAAGCAGCTTCATCGGCTTTGGCTAGAGGTGTTCCTGTGGCTGACATCTGCAGGGCAGCGACCTGGGCGTCCCTCCATACTTTTATCAAACATTACTGTTTGGATTCTGAGGTTAGGAGGGATGGCCATTTTGCTCGCTCGGTGCTGCAGGATTTCTTGGTTTGACCATTCAGGCACCCACCTCCGGAGGTAGTACTGCTTTGGGACTCTATTCTTTTGGTGAGGAATCCACAGGTAGGTGTATCCATCAGAAGAATAAGTTACTTACCTTCGGTAATGCTTTTTCTGGTGGATACAGTAACTACCTGTGGATTCCTCACGGTCCCACCCGCCTCCCCGTTGCCTGACTGGTCAAACCGAGATATCCTTGGGAGAGCATCCTTGGTCTTGTATATATGTATATAACTGATTCATGTATATAGTTGTGATAACTGTGTATACATTTCCTTTGCAAATTAAGATAGTTCAAAGAAGGCATGTTTGGACTTGGTTTATATATATATATATTTCTCTCTTGTATTGAGCATTCATTACTAGTATTTATAATATGTGTTTATAATAAATGTTCTATTTTCATTCATTCGAGATGAATATGTACTCTTTAGGGTTAACCTGTTCGCCTCTATGGCACGTAAAAAATGGTGATAACTGACGTCTGCACGTCGACGAGGGCTTCTTATTGCCTGGATGACGTCATACGGCGTCGCGTGGAGTCGGGCGATTGTGATGTCATCGTCGACGTGCAGAGCTAGAAGAAATTTCAGTCGAGGCTGGTGCGAGGGGAGAATTCTTTTGGTGAGGAATCCACAGGTAGTTACTGTATCCACCAGAAAAAGCATTACCGAAGGTAAGTAACTTATTCTTCATGCAGTTAGTAACTGCTGACCTAACTCCTGGCTAGCTTATAGTACCTATTCCAAACCTCCAAACCTTCTGGGTTAAAAGGTGATTATAGTAACCTGAACATGATACTTCAACTCCCCATGGAAGCCGTGGAAATAAACATACCCCTTTCATATGGTTACTCATGCATACCAAGGCAACATAAAAAGATGTGAAATACGCTTGCAATTCATTTATTGAAACATTTGCAATATAGCATATAAAGAGTGAGCTGCAATAATTAGGCAGATAAAACAAAGCAAGGTAATCAGCATTACAAATATGGTAAAGAACATGAAGAATCCAACCATGATGTATGTGGTTTTAGATTTACTAGAGGATCCCTATGTCTACTTTGACAGCATACTGGTTGTAACCCTCTGCTTGGCCTGATCTAAGTGATCAGCCCCCGACCCATACCCGAAAACAGTGTCAAGAATCAGCCTGTGATGTAAATGGCAATCCTCTCAGGATGTGGGCAGATCAGCACCAGCTGAGTTGCATGTCACACATTGTGCGTCCTGCGATAGTCGTGGGTGGAATGGCCTCTGCCCTCCTTGCATCAGTGCACTGTTTATATAATAAACCAAACCACATTGGAAATATACTTCCGGTGCAATGCTGTGTCTAGGTAATAGAAGCTGTCTCCTTAACGGACAACACAAGGTAGCATATCGTGTCCTACGTACCGTAGTCTTGGACAGAAAGTACTGAATGTCTTTCATGCAAAGGCTAACTAAACTAGTAGCATTTTCCATGCTTGCTTAGACTAAAGCACCCTGATAAAAATGTGTAAAAGGCATTGCTAAAAGGCAGACTTATTAAAATGAATAAAATATGAAAATGCATGAAGTAGAAAACTAAGCTAAAACAGGGGTGAACAACCTGAGTCTTAGAGATGCTCACAACACATAGAGTACAGTAGCATTAAGTGCAGTGGTATACATTGAAGTAGTGTAGAGTAGAGTTGTGTGGACTAGAGTTCAGTGGCAGAGAGTGCAATAGTACAGAGTGGAGTGTCAGACTGCAGTGGTGTAGGGTAGAGTAGAGTGGCATTGAGAGCAGTGGCGTAGAATAGAGTAATGCAGAGCAGAGTGCAGTGGTATAGAGTGCAGTGATACAGAGTGCAGCTGTATACAGTGCATTAGTGTAGAGTGCAGTGATTGAGTGTAGAGTGGTGTAGAATGCAGTGGCATAGAGTGGAGTGGAATAGAGTGGCGTAGAGTGTAGTGGCATAAAGTAGATTGTTTGAGAGTAGAATGAAATGGTGCAGAGTTGAGTGGTACAGGGTATAGTGTAGTTTTGTAGATTGTGATGGTGTATGGCAACATGGTGTTAAGTGCAGTGGCAAAGAGTGCAGTGGTGCAGAATACATTAGAGTGTCATACAGTGGACTGGCGTAGAGAACACGTGTAGGAAGCTGACCTGGTGTGTGGTGGGTATCTAAGGTACTTGCACCTCATAACGGGTGCAGGTATCCCCTCTTAGTGAAGTGTAGACAGTGTCTAGAATCCAGGCTCTCTAGAGGTAGCTGTGGATAAGCAGCCAAGGCTTATCTAGGAGACATGCAAAGCTCATGCAAAACCACTGTAGTCACACATACACTTACACACTTGAAAGAAAACACTCAGTTGTACAAAAATAACGGTACTTTAGTTCTGGTCACACAATACCACTAAGTACTAGAACTAGAAAGGCAACCTTACAATTAGAGGTAAGTAATACACTAATTAAATACACAAGCAAACAACATAGGCATACAAAAGGTTAGAAACAGTGCAAATGCATTTAGACAATAATGACCCTGGGGGAGCCCAAACCATATACTACAAAAATGGAATGCGCACACAGGACCCTCACCTAGGTAAGTGGAATGTGTAGAGGGGAGCTGGAAGTACTAGAAAACCACAGAGGTAAGTAACACAGTACCGTCCAGCGACCAGGAAAGCAGGAGTAAATCACTGGAAGTTCCCGAAAACACCCAAAAGGAAGGAAAAGAAGAAAAGAAGACACCCAGACAAGACTGCAAGAAACCAGCAGTGGATTCCTGGACGGGAAGAACTGTGGAGAGAGGGAACCAAGTCCAAGAGTCACAGTGGAGGGCAGGAGGAGAAGGAGCTACTTCCCACCAAGCTTTACTTGCAGGAGTTGGTTGACGGTGATGAAGAGCAGGTCAGCGCTGCAGCCCTGGAGCCGGAGAAGAGTTTCTGAGGGATGCAGAAGATGTCCCATGCTGGAATGAAGATTGCAGATGGGTGTCGGTGCAGGAATTCCACCAATAAGCCTTGGCAAAGGCAAAATCCCGGTTAGTGGAAAGGTGGTCCTGCCGGGGACCAGCAAGGCCCAGGAGGGCTCAACCCACGCAGCACTACAGAAAGGGATCCATTGCCGCAGAAGAACCACACAGAGGGCTGTGCATCGCAGGAAAGATTGCTGGGGGCTGGAGCTACATGTTGCCTGAAGGTCCCTTGGAAGAGATATAAACAAGCCTTGGCAGCTGCAGGAGATGCGGTGCACGGGGGTACTATCCTGCTTGGTTAGGCAAGGGCTTACCTCCACCAAAGTTTGACAGCTGGCATAGAGGTCCAAGAGGACTACTCCGGACCACCACCCGTGATGCAGGATCCATGCAGCTCAGGATGAGAAGAGCTCCACACAGCCGGTCGTCACTGCAGTAGGTGCCTGAGGATGCAGGGGAGTGAGTCCTTCATTCCAAGGGAGATTCCTTCTTGCTTCTTGGTGCAGACTGAATACTTACCACCTTCAGAGGATGCACAGCTAGGAAAACGTTTCAGTTGCTGGAAAGAGCCAGAGAAACAATGATGCAGAGCAGAGTCGTCGCTGTAGCTGCAGATTGTAGGTTCCTGTGAAGTCCAGCTGCAGTTCCAGTGGTCAGCAGTTGAAGTAAACATTGAAGAGGAGTCCTGCTGGAGTCTTGCACGTCGAATGTGAGGACCCACTCAAGAGAGAGACCCTAAATAGCCCTGGAAGGGTATTGGTCACCTAGCCAGGTGACCAACTATAAGGAGGGGGCTTTGACGTCACCTGCCTTGTTTAACCACTTAGATGCTCCCAGAGGTCCCTCCCAAACTGGTATTCAAGATGGAGAACCCAGGGACCCTCTGGAGGATCTCTGGACACCACCAACGGGGTGGTGATGGACAGGGGAGTGGTCACTCCCCTTTACATTGTCCGGTTTCACGCCAGCGCAGGGAATGGGTGTCCCTGAACCAGTGTGGATCAGTTTATGCATGGAGGGCACCTAATGTGCCCTTCAAAAGCATACCAGTGGCTTTGGAAGGCTACCACTCCCAAGCCAGTCACACCTGATTCCGAAGGGAGAGGGTGGTACCCCCCTCTCCCAAAGGAAATCCTTTATTCTGCCTTCCTGAGCTAGACCAGATCAAGCAGCAGGAGGGCAGAAACCTCTCTGAGGGGTGGCAGCAGATTGGGCTGCCTGGAAAATCCTACCCTGGGGTAGTAGAGCACTTTAAATAGAGTTAACAAAACTGAAAACATATCAAACATGAGTAATGTAGCAGATATGCTGTTTGACATAACCAGGTGCATTTTATGGAAGTTATGGCCGGGCAGGTATCTGATTGAAGATTGTATGAAAGTTGTTTTCACTTGTACAGAAGTCATGCGAGATACCTGTTCAGTGTTTCGGGCGATCGCTTCTGTGATATTTTCTACTCATGCTAGTCGTGAAGGTGCAAAAAGGAATCAAAATGTTTAGGAATAAGAAACAAAAGATGACATTCAATAATTAGTACTTATGCAAATTTATGCTTGCATAAAAACATTGCCCTTCGTTTGTATTTTTTATAAATTGCCGGTGAGAGAAGAGCAACTAGGAATGCTCTCCAGCACATGTGGTTCTGGAGGGTGAGAACCTTGCTTGGCGGGATGCCACAGGTAATCACAACCTTCTTTAGGAACATATCACTTTTCTAATTCTAGAATGGGGTGCTTCCCATTCACATCTATTGTCTTCACCCAGACGTGCTAGTGCACTGTATGAGGAAGATTAGGCTTGGAATGTTGTGCTGGTGTCCCACTGTTTCTTACCCCCTGCCTCCCTGTGGATGTTTTTCTTTGCCACAGGGTTGGACATTGCCCACACCTTCCTCTCCACTGTGCTTTGAAATGTATATTTTCCTAGTAATTTCTGAAGGAAAGTCTTAATTTTAATAAAGACGCAAAGGCAAGTATTATGCTTTTCTTTTTTTGCTTTAATTCAACAACAGCAGTCAATAACAGTAAATAAACTACAAATCCCAGATGGCGAAAGATATAAGCAAATGGGAAAAGAAACGTAGTCCTTAAGAGATAGCCAATCAGCATAGTATGCACAGTATAATGACATCAGTTGACTGCGAACAGCCCTCTTTTCTTGCTCGAAAAGTTAATAAGAATGAAATAAAGGTAAAATAGATAAATTAAGAGAGCCATAATGAGAAAGAGAAGTTCATGGCAAAAATTAATCAATCCTGGAAATGGAAAGATGTCTGGAGGAACGGGCGAACAGGATTCCTAAGTAAACTTGAAGAGGAGGCAGCTCCATGAGAAGAACCAACCAGAGTATCAGCAGAGTTGTGAGGCCGGTTGAGATGGGAAAAACAATAAAGTTAAAACATTGTGGAGGGATAATACTCGCCTCCGTGTCTTTCATAAAATTCAGACTTTCCTTCATAAATTACTAGGAAAATCTACATTTTATTTCAAGACCAGAGACTCCTCTTATGCTTTTTTAAAGGGCATTAATTACAGATGAAGAAGCATTGTCCACAGGTTTACAATAAAATACTTTAAACGCATTGGCCCTCATCATGACATTTGCGGTAAATCCTGCTTACCGCCACTGTGATGGCAGCCAACATATCGCAGCGGTGGTGAATATCCGTTCACCATATTATGACACACACCCCAATCTGACAGAATACTGCCACTACATAAATCTGCCAGCCCAAAGGTCAGTGTTAAACTGTCGGTACCAACATCCATACCGTTACGCCAACAAAGCAACGCCCACTACATCATGATCCACGAAGCACCATGGCGGACATTCAATGGGGGTAAACTATTGGCGGTACATACAGACACGCTCAGAATGGACACCCAAATACTAAACTACACAACATTGGCCAATACCAAACACACACACCAGACACTCATACACAAACCCCAATCACCCACCGATCCACAACACTATAAAACACACACCCACATCACCCACAAACCTTTATGAATACAAATTATTGCCACCAGATGAACATCAACTGCGACAATAAGACACACCCCGCATATATCCCTCACGCACCCCACTATGCACACCCTACCACAGTACCCAACACCCACACACTTACACACACCACACAACGCCCATGTCCCCACAAAGGCACCCCCGTTTCACAGATGAGGAGTTGCGGGTCATGGTGGAGAAAATAGTCAGGCTAAAGCCACAGCTGGTTGGAGCACAGACACAGCAAATATCCATTGCCAGGAAGATGGAGCTATGGCGGAGAATCATGGACAGGGTGAATGCCGTGGGACAGCAACCAAGAACAAGGGATGACATCTGGAAGAGGTGGAACGACCTACGGGGAAGGTATGTCCCGTGGCAGCAAGACACCAGCTCGCCATACAGAGGACTGGCGGTGGACCCACACCTCCTCCCCCACAGCTCACAGCATGGGAGGAGCAGGTCTTGCAAATCCTGCATACTGAGGGACTCACTGGAGTTGCCGGAGGACTGGACACTGGTAAGTCAACATTTACTACTTATTAACCCCCATACCTGCATGCCATCTCACTCCTATCATTCCACTCCTATCATTCCACTCCCACACACTGCACCTACACATATGACAAAAACCCCAATGCCAAGCCCTGCATGCTATGCCAATGCATGGCCAGCCCTCCTAGCTCTGCATGGACACCCATCACAAAAGCATGCACAGCATAGGGGAACAATCCCACAATACATTACCATACACAATCAAAGGTGGCATGGCAACAGCAACGATAGAGGGGAAGCTAAGGGTGTACAGTATGTCACAGGCATGAAGCATAATACATCACTTATATCCCCGCAGGTGCCCCAGCTAATGTCAGCTGAGAGGAGGTGCCACGACTATCGAGTCCCCAATAGAAGATGCCCCCAATGATGACAGTAACTCTGGACTTCTGGATCTGGATCAACAACCTGGCCCATCAGGGACCACTGGAAAGTCGGCCACCCCAGCCCACTCCCAATCCACCACAGAGCCTCCCCCCATCAGTATCCAACACCACAGCACCCAACCATCGTCCTCACACCTCTGTCCCCAGGACACGTCAATCAGCAGTGTGCCCACCTGTACAGGGACCCCAGTCCACACCTCACCCCCAAGACAATCAGGGACCTGGGGTCGGTGTAGTGGGCACACCGTTCAGGGAACAGGGCCAAAGAGGAACAGGGACACTGGGAGGACCACTGTGCGCCAGGGGGAGGACAAGCCCAGGGAACTGACTCTCCAGGAGGCACTCACCAAGATCCTGGGGGCCTACCAACAATACCAGGACATGATGGGCCAGAACCTTGACAACATGCAGGAGAACAAGTGGCTGCAAGAGGAACACCATCAGGAGATCAGGGAGGACTTGCAGGCCCTCAACACCACCATGATCTCCATAGCAGGGGTGCTGGCAGGCGTGGCCAACATCATGAGGGAATCATCAGCACAGCAGCAGGCCCCTACCACTAGCCAGTCTATTGACCAGCCCTCCACCTCCGCTGCAGCTAGTGGACAGGAGGCCCCGCCACAGGACCCACCAGCAGCCCTCCCCCTGCAGAAGTCAAACCACCCTGTAAACCTTCCCTGAGACACAGACAGAAGCAAGAGACACTTGCCAAGACCAAGACCACCGCCAGAAAATAAGACTCTCCTGATTGTCCCCCTTGTGTCCCACCCTGTCACCTTGTCCACTTTGAACTGCCTTTGCTCCCCTTCCTATGGCCCCTTGGACGCTGGACCTGTGCTACAAACAGACTTTCCTCTGCCATCACCCCATTCCATTGCACTTTTCCCTCAATTTTATAGCACTACAATAAACACCCTTGAACACAACTGGACTGATAGTATTTTATGTGTTGAGAATGTGCACTTAGGGGAACAGTCACATCTAGTGCAAATGATCTGAACACTGTAATAGCATACAATTAATGACCTGTATCCGTCTGTAGTGATCACATCAGTACACTGTTGCCATATCACCAACATCTGTAAAATGACAAGCCATAGGTGACATTAAGTTAAGATGCAAAGGAAGTGAATGCCATCATGCTACAGTCACAGAGATTAAATCAATAGTCAGAGCAATGATCAGTTCCACTGTCTCGCCTGTGTGTCATTGGAAGTATTGACGTATAACTGATTTTCTGTTGTCCACATTCTCATCCTCTGCCTCCTCATCCTCACTGTCCTCAGGGTCAACTTTTGCCACAGTGGCATCTCCAGTCTCCTCCTCCTGCAGAAAAGGCACATGTCATCTAAGGGCTAGGTTGTGCAACATGCAGCATGCAACTACTATCTGACAGACCTTCCCGGGTGAGTAGCACAGGAATCCACCTGCCAGATGGAGGCACCTGAACCTGGCTTTTAAGAGGCCAAAGGTCCTTCTGGTTTGCCCATGTGCCTCATTATAACAGTTCTCTGCCCCTGTCCTGGCATTCCTCACAGGGGTCAGGAGACACGATAGGTTTGGGTAGCCAGAGTCACCTGCACGTATTAAGGGACAAACATTAGCCTGACACAATGCTATGGGGATAACACCTGAAGGAATGCAGTGACATACAGTGGATGGGGACTTTGGCTTACCTATTAGCCACACCCTGTGCCTCTGTAGTTGGACTGTTACATTTGGGATGCTGCTATTTCTCAGGACAAAGGCATCATGCTCCGACCCAGGATACTTGGCAGTGACGTGGGAAATGTACTGGTCCACCAGGCACACCATTTGCACATTCATTGAGGAGGAACTCTTCTGATTCCTGAACACCTATTCATTCTGGCGGGGGGGACAAACGCAATATGTGTGCAGTCATTAGCCCAATAATATTGGGGATATGCCCCATTGCATAAAATCCTGCCTTCACAGTGGCCAAATCTTCCACCTGGGGGAAAGCAATGTAGCTGCACATGTGTTTCACCAAGGCAGACAATACCTTTGCCAGCACAACTGAGAACATTGGCTGTGACATTCCTGCTGCCAAGCCCACTGTCACTTGGAAAGAACTAGTTTCCAGGAAATGGAGCACTGATAGCACTTGCACAAGAGGAGGATCCCAGTGGGATGACGGATAGCTGCTATCAGGTCAGGTTCCAATTGGGCACATAGCTCTGTGATTGTGGCCCTGTCCAGTCTATAGGTGACTATGATGTGCCTGACCTCCAGTGTAGCCAAGTCCACAAGGGTTCTGTACACGAGGGGTTGTCTCCTCCTCCTATTCATCAGCAGCGGTAGGTATCTAAGGGAGACAAGAGTGAGTAGGCTGTCACAATTCGAACAATGGAACCACCACCTCAGTGTACATACAGCATCAATGTGATGGGACCGTGGGAATGGCAATGTATGTGCAATTCTAGGCAATGAACCAAATATGGATAATCTGATCGTAGTCCACCACCATGAAATGGCGGCCGCCTGTATCTTGGGACAGGTGGAAGTGAGGTAACTCCGCTGACGTTGGGCATCGTGGCAGAAGGCGGTCTTGCACTGCCGTGCAATTCCTCATTGGCTAATATAGGGTTCTATGGGGTACAGTGGCCAATGGGGATCAGCACCGGCAGGCAGTGACGGTGTTCACCGCCGTGGACATGCCTGCCAGTTTCTATCTAAATCCTCAGTTATTTCCTGACTTTCCACAGGACAGCACCTACACTGCATGTGCTGCTGTGACCTGTATCTGGAACCTACCATGGCCCGTGTGACCAGGGAAAGGGCCCCTGCCTTCACTTCGGAGGAGTTGGAGCGACTGGTGGATGGGGTCCTTCCCCCAGTATGGACTGCTATATGGGCTTCAAGACCAACAGGTAAGAATACTTTAGGCACGATGCATGTGGGAAGGATGCATGGAGATGGGTGTGCAAGCATCATGTCATCGAGGGGAGTGTCTGGTGGTAGTGTACATGGTAGGCTCCGGGCGATGTAAGTGCCAATGGAGATGGAAACGGGATTGGTGGGCCATATGTGTGACAGGCTGGATTGTATGTGTAATGGTGTCCTCCCGTTTTCATCACCTCTGCAAGTCAGCGCCCATCAAAAGAAAGGATTGTGGCGTGCCATCGCCAAGGATGTGTGGACCCCAGGGGTCTACAGCAGGCAGAGCACCCACTGTCAGAAAAGGTAGGAGGACCTGAGACGCTGAGCACGAAAGACCGCGGAGACCCAGCTGGGGATGGCCTCCCAATGAGGAAGGGGTGCCTGTCGGATCCTGACTCCCCTGGTGGCCCACATACTGGTGGTGGCCTACCCAGAGTTGGATGGGCACTTGAGGGCATCACAGCAGCCACAAGGGGGTGAGTACAGTGGGAGTTACAACAATAATTAGTAGGTGGCCTGGGATCCGGGTGGTGGCTGTGAGTTAGTGGGTGCCCCCTAATGCTAGGTCAGACATTGCTGCGTGATCTAGCTCAAGGGTAATGGGTGTATAGCAAATCCAGGTAACCTAGTTAGGTTGCTATTCCATGTCAGACAGGGCTTAGTGGGTCCCAGGAGGGGTGCAGTTGGCAGTGGTTGGCCCTCATCTTGATGTGGCATTGTCGCGTAGGCTCTCATTATCCTAATGAGACTACTGGATTTTTGGGCAGCAAGATCGTTCGCAGTGTGGGGGACTAAGTCTAACCCACGGCGGAGGACCCTTGTCACCCCAAATCCGGGTTGAGTTCCAGCTATCTGTACAGCAGTGAGAATTTTCTCTGTTGTTCAGCAGCCGAATACAAGTGGGACTTGTATCCAATCGGGACTATCTCACCTTCATTAAATGTGACATACGTAAACCCAATGGCCCCAGCTATCACCCTGATGACCAAATGCGTCTTATTGTCCAGTGTATGTAAATGTTTTGCAGCAAGGAGGTCTGCTTGTAACTCCCGAAGAATATGTGTATGTTCAATTGTCCAAAATTTGCTTGAAAAATGAGGACGGATTAATTCGTATAAAGGTTTTATGCGTGTAGCATAATCAGGAATGTATGTTCTGCCAAAATTTAGAAAGCCCAACAATGATTGGAGTTTCTTAATCGTATTAGGTGGTTGCAATTGTGCACATGTTTCTAAAAATTGTGGCGCTAGGCTCTTACCTTCATTCGACAGCTCATATCCCAGGAATATGACGCTAAGAAAGGCAATTTTAGATTTTTTGAAGTAAAATTTGTAGCCAATTTTGGCAAACTCTACAACAATGCGGGCTACCCGTCTTAAATGGTGTAGTAACTCGTCATCTGTGAGATATATATCGTCTACATAAGACAATGCTTCAGGGTCCATCTTGTGTAAAATTGCAGTCACACGAGCCGCAAACAGTCCCAGGCTATTCTTATACCCCTGAGGTAAATGACAGAATTTGTTCTGGGAGCCTAACGCGCTAAAGCTTGTCAAATCCCTGCTTTCGGGTGCTATATTCTGGCAGAAGAAACCATTCGAGATGTCTAAAGTCGTTTTGTATTTTTTTCCGCACAATGTTGTTCATCATTGCGGCGGTATGTGAATTTTGTATAGCATATGTACGGGTATGTCCGTTCAAATGTCTGTAGTCTAAGACTATTCTATATGAATAGTCCAGTTTAGCTACAGGGAATAAGGGATTATTCATCGGTGAGACACAGGGTTCAATTACTCCCTGGTATTCTAGTTGTGTAAGTATTTCCCTTACCAGAGCCCTTGCTTCATGTTTTATAGGATACTGCAGTTGTGGCTGAGGTTCACCTTTAATCGGAATTACATGATATGGAGAATCCCCATTCCACCCTACGTGATTTCTATATAAGGCAGGTGCTTGTGCTAGAGCCCATTTGATGCAATAGGACTCTGCGAGTTCCCCTAGAACAAGTGGTGAGACCAAAGGTTTAATAACCTCCTCCCCAACTGGGCAAGTGCGAACAAAGTCAGGCGGCCAATCCTGCTCAGCCAGCAAAATGGCATATATCTTGACTACACGATCCCAAAAGATCACGTTTATAGTGCGTTCAATGTCTCCTTCCAATTGTAAAGTCACTGTATACACCCTATCGGGTTCAGAGACATGCATATCTGCTGTTTCAACTTGTATGAAGTCATCAGTTGCTTTCACCTCCAGATGCTCTAGAAGATTCCGGCAAACTATTGTGACCTCTGCCGCGCTGTCTAGCAGTGCTAGTGCCCAAGTCTTGTTCTTCAAGAGAACTCTCTTCCTGTGTGGCATGTCTAACTGAGACTGCGCCACTTTTTTCTTTTTAAACTGCTGTTTTTGTTGTATCGGTTTCTCTTCCTTCTTGACAGAAACCTCCGAAGAGCTTTGTGATTCCTGTCTTGGTTTCACATACTCTGTTCTCCGCTCTGACCGCCCATCTCTCTCATTTCTCTTTTCTGATGAGTCCTGAAAGGAACAAGATTGGCGTGTATCAGTGTATTGATATCTATCAGATGTTTTAAATTATCACTGTTTCTGAGATTATACCTAGTCTGCGGGGTCTCCGTACGCGGAGATTCTCCCCTTTCTTTTTTAGATGTCTGTTGTTTTTTCTCCCAGCGCTTCTTATTACCCTCAGGTTGTTGTTTAGCATTGTCTTTACTAACTTTTCCCTGAAACTGTGGTTTTTGCGGTCTAGCCCCTAGGTTATCTTGACCGATACTGGAATATGTTTCCGCTATTATTTTAGGCAGTTCCCGCTCCTGATCTAGTTGTGGGACGTCACGAAGACGCATACGCACTGCAAGTGCAACTGCCTCCCCTTTAAGATTACTTAGTGCTATTGAAGAAACCGTGGCAAAGTTGCCCATCAGTTGCATTCCTAAATCTAAGGCTGGGGTGTAGGAGGCTGGACTGGCTTGTAGTGAGTACCAAGGGGTACTTGCACCTTGCACCAGGCCCAGTTATCCCTTATTAGTGTATAGGGTGTCTAGCAGCTTAGGCTGATAGATAATGGTAGCTTAGCAGAGCAGCTTAGGCTGAACTAGGAGACGTGTGAAGCTACTACAGTACCACTTAGTGTCATATGCACAATATCATAAGAAAACACAATACACAGTTATACTAAAAATAAAGGTACTTTATTTTTATGACAATATGCCAAAGTATCTTAGAGTGTACCCTCAGTGAGAGGATAGGAAATATACACAAGATATATATACACAATAGCAAAAATATGCAGTATAGTCTTAGAAAACAGTGCAAACAATGTATAGTTACAATAGGATGCAATGGGGAAACATAGGGATAGGGGCAACACAAACCATATACTCCAAAAGTGGAATGTGAACCACGAATGGACCCCAAACCTATGTGACCTTGTAGAGGGTCGCTGGGACTATTAGAAAATAGTGAGAGTTAGAAAAATAACCCTCCCCAAGACCCTGAAAAGTGAGTGCAAAGTGCACCAAAGTTCCCCTAAGGACAAAATAGTCGTGTTAGAGGGAAAATGCAAGGAAAACACAAATCAGCAATGCAACAACGATGGATTCCTGACTGAGGGTACCTGTGGAACAAGGGGACCAAGTCCAAAAGTCACAAGCAGCTCGGAGATGGGCAGATGCCCAAGAAATGCCAGCGGTTGGTGCAAAGAAGCTCTTACTAGGCTGAAGAACTGTGAATACTGCAGGAACGACAAGGGCTAGAGACTTCCCCTTTGGAGGATGAATCCCCCACGCCTTGGAGAGTCGTGCAGAAGTGTTTTCCCGCCGGATGGACGCCAACAAGCCTTGCTACACGCAAATCGTGCGTTTGGCGTTTTTGGACGCTGCTGGGGCCCAGGAGGGACCAGGAGGTCGCAAATTGGACCTGCAGAGAGAGGGGACGTCGAGCAAGACAAAGAGCCCTCACTGAAGCAGGTAGCACCTGGAGAAGTGCCAGAAACAGGCACTACGAGGATGCGTGAAACAGTGCTCGCCGAAGTTGCACAAAGGAGTCCCACGTCGCCGGAGACCAACTTAGAAAGTCGTGCAATGCAGGTTAGAGTGCCGTGGACCCAGGCTTGGCTGTGCACAAAGGATTTCCGCCGGAAGTGCACAGGGGCCGGAGTAGCTTGCAAAGTCGCGGTTCCCAGCAATGCAGCCCAGCGAGGTGAGGCAAGGACTTACCTCCACCAAACTTGGGCTGAAGAGTCACTGGACTGTGGGGGTCACTTGGACGGTGTCGCTGGATTCGAGGGACCTCGCTCGTCGTGCTGAGAGGAGACCCAAGGGACCGGAAATGCAGCTTTTTGGTGCCTGCGGTTGCAGGGGGAAGATTCCGTCGACCCACGGGAGATTTCTTCGGAGCTTCTGGTGCAGAGAGGAGGCAGACTACCCCCACAGCATGCACAAGCAGGAAAACAGTCGAGAAGGCGGCAGGATCAGCGTTACAGAGTTGCAGTAGTCGTCTTTGCTACTATGTTGCAGGTTTGCAGGCTTCCAGCGCGGTCAGCGGTCGATTCCTTATCAGAAGGTGAAGAGGGAGATGCAGAGGAACTCGGCTGAGCTCATGCATTCGTTATCTAAAGTTTCCCCAGAGACAGAGACCCTAAATAGCCAGAAAAGAGGGTTTGGCTACCTAGGAGAGAGGAAAGGCTACTAACACCTGAAGGAGCCTATCAGCAGGAGTCTCTGACGTCACCTGGTGGCACTGGCCACTCAGAGCAGTCCAGTGTGCCAGCAGCACCTCTGTTTCCAAGATGGCAGAGGTCTGGAGCACACTGGAGGAGCTCTGGACACCTCCCAGGGGAGGTGCAGGTCAGGGGAGTGGTCACTCCCCTTTCCTTTGTCCAGTTTTGCGCCAGAGCAGGGGCTAAGGGGTCCCTGAACCGGTGTAGACTGGCTTATGCAGAATTGGGCACATCTGTGCCCAACAAAGCATTTCCAGAGGCTGGGGGAGGCTACTCCTCCCCTGCCTTCACACCATTTTCCAAAGGGAGAGGGTGTCACACCCTCTCTCAGAGGAAGTTCTTTGTTCTGCCATCCTGGGCCAGGCCTGGCTGGACCCCAGGAGGGCAGCTGCCTGTCTGAGGGGTTGGCAGCAGCAGCAGCTGCAGTGAAACCCCAGGAAGGGCAGTTTGGCAGTACCAGGGTCTGTGCTACAGACCACTGGGATCATGGGATTGTGCCAACTATGCCAGGATGGTATAGAGGGGGCAATTCCATGATCATAGACATGTTACATGGCCATATTCGGAGTTACCATGGTGAAGCTACATATAGGTAGTGACCTATATGTAGTGCACGCGTGTAATGGTGTCCCCGCACTCACAAAGTTCAGGGAATTGGCTCTGAACAATGTGGGGGCACCTTGGCTAGTGCCAGGGTGCCCTCACACTAAGTAACTTTGCACCTAACCTTTACCAGGTAAAGGTTAGACATATAGGTGACTTATAAGTTACTTAAGTGCAGTGTAAAATGGCTGTGAAATAACGTGGACGTTATTTCACTCAGGCTGCAGTGGCAGGCCTGTGTAAGAATTGTCAGAGCTCCCTATGGGTGGCAAAAGAAATGCTGCAGCCCATAGGGATCTCCTGGAACCCCAATACCCTGGGTACCTCAGTACCATATACTAGGGAATTATAAGGGTGTTCCAGTAAGCCAATGTAAATTGGTAAAAATGGTCACTAGCCTGTCAGTGACAATTTGGAAGTAATGAGAGAGCATAACCACTGAGGTTCTGGTTAGCAGAGCCTCAGTGAGACAGTTAGGCACCACACAGGGAACATATACATGCACACCTATGAGCACTGGGGCCCTGTGTGACAGGGTCCCAGTGACACATACATATAGGCCACAAACCTATGAGCACTGGGGTCCTGACCAGCAGGATCCCAGTGACACATAACAACCATACTGAAAACATAGTGTTTTCACTATGAGCACTGAGGCCTGGCTATCAGGATCCCAGTGAGACAGTGAAAACAGTGACAAACACCCTGATATACACTCACAAACAGGCCAAAAGTGGGGGTAACAAGGCTAGAAAGAGGCTACCTTCTCACATGGGGCAACCCCGTATTCATCCTGAATCTGTTTAAGCACTTCCGGTAGGTTCGCTAATGTCGGTGTACCGTGTGCCGTTGTGTAGAGCGCGGCAAACACCGTGCCCCATGTATTAGAATGTTTCACTGTGGGAACCATGCCAAATGGTAAACACATAGTTAATATTCTATGTTTGTCCTGAGGTCCCGTATGGGGAAATACTGCCTCCAGCGTATTAATTTTCTGTGCCAGCCAAAATGGAGTCTCCTCCCGTTTTGCTGGAACTTTACCCATGATAGAGTGTACAGTCGCCGGGTTTATACCTGGAGCTACTGCATGTTGTTGTGCTGGAGCAGCACGCGCTGGGTTTGTATTTAGTGTCTGCATCACAAATTGTACTAAGCGTCTATATGTAGCCGTTAAGGCTGTATATAAACGATGAACTTCAGCCACCGGCATATTTGCAACCGCAAGATGTGGTGTATATGTGGCCAATAAAGGCCAGGTCGGACCATCATTACACAGTGGACCTAACCTTACTGGCAATACAGTATGAGGTAGGACGCCATCAAGCCAATTATTATGTTCTTGATAAGATAGAGGTATCTCTAGGTATGCGTACGCCCTGTACTGGCCAGGCGCGTTCGCAACGTATATGTGTGAAATACATTTGTATTCCCATCAACTGCTGGGAATGTGACCCAGGAGTAGAAAATTTCTGTTCTATAGGCTGCATGGGCGGCCACCACAAACGTGACTGGACCACCCTGGATCGTAAGACCATGTCTAAGCAAATGTGCTGTGAGCGTCTGTCTCATATTAAGAGCTATTTGTATTACCTGGGGATTCGCCATTAGAAAAAAGGCACTGGTTCAGAGAGGGCACACCAAAACGGGGTCTTTCCTTTTAAGGTTCAAGCTTGAACAACCATCCGCTATATTTAGGGTTACCTATATCGCGGTGGTGGAAGTCCTCAGTGCCACGGACATCTCCGTTAAAGGAACTGAGGGATCATTATCGTATATGAGACCGAGAGAGACTGGTGGACCCGAAAATTAGAGCCAGACCAAACGTTGGCGGCGCCATGTCGCGTAGGCTCTCATTATCCTAATGAGACTACTGGATTTTTGGGCGGCAAGATCATTTGCAGTGTGGGGGACTAAGTCTAACCCACGGCGGAGGACCCTTGTCAACTCAAATCCAGGTTAAGTTCTGGCCAACTAGCAGTGCCTCATCTTTCCCAAAGGGAAGAGACAATTGGGCAGCCGAGCGCATGACATCTTAGTGCTTCCCAGGGAAGTCGTGGTCACTCAGATCCCAACCAGTTCTCTCATACACAGTATGGTCTCATATATAAATGACAAAGGCAGTTTGAGTTTTAAAGATTGGTTTAATAAAACAACTGCATTTTAGATAACAAGGCGTGAGCCGCAATAACCAGAACCATACAACACAGTAGGGTTGAAATAGTAACTAGGAGAGTGAAACATAAGAATAACGCTATCATAATGCAACTAGATTACGTTCTCTCTCCTAAGTTCTATTTTGAGCACAGCATGTTAAGCTCTAAGCCTGCCTTTCAGGTTCCCCCTGGAGGACATCGACCCTCATACCTGAGCAAAGGCCTGTGATCGGGATCAGCATCTGCAACAGGGCAGTCAGCGTCTAGTTGTGGGTTCCTGGTCAGAATCTCCCTCTTACGTGTATCAGGACTAGGAAGTGTTTTTATAACTAACACGCTGATGTTCTAAGAAACGTCCCTACGTAAGAATGTGTACTTTCGACAAACCCTAAAGACTAAACTTCTACCACGTCTATCAGCAATGTACCAGACTGTGGGGGTCATTCTGACCCTGGCGGTCATAGACCGCCAGGGCCGGGGACGGAGGATGCACCGCCAACAGGCTGGTGGTGCATCAGGGGCAATTCTGACCGCGGCGGTAAAGCCGCGGTCAGAAAAGGGAAACCGGCGGTTTCCCGCCGGTTTTCCCCTGCCCCTGTGAATCCTCCACGGCGGCGCTGCAAGCAGCGCCGCCATGGGGATTCCGACCCCCTTCCCGCCAGCCTGGTTCTGGCGGTTTTCACCGCCAGAACCAGCCTGGCGGGAACGGGTGTCGTGGGGCCCCCTAACAGGGCCCCACATTGATTTTCAGTGTCTGCCTAGCAGACACTGAAAATCGCGACAGGTGCCACTGCACCCGTCGCACAAAAGCAACTCCGCCGGCTCCATTCGGAGCCGGCTTCATCGTTGCTGGGGCTTTCCCGCTGGGCGGGCGGGCGGCCTTTTGGCGGTCGCCCGCCCGCCCAGCGGGAAAGTCATAATGACCACTGCGGTCTTTTGACCGCGGAACGGTCTTCTGGCGGTTCCCGCCAGGCGGGCGGCTTCTGCCGCCCGCAGGGGTCAGAATAACCCCCTGTATCTTTGACTGAAGCACAGAGCGAGCAGGAATGTATTGTTTGAGAACTTCAGTGCTGAAGTAAGCTAAACAGTGTGATAGAAGAAAATAAAACAAGACCGTGAAACTGGTTATTGTAAAATAACAGTGCGAGGCTAAATAAAATGCATCTAGGACAAAGTGCACAGAGGCCTAATACTTTAAGCAAATGCGCAAAGGCTACATTAAAATATGGCTACACTACAGCATCTAGCCCATTGAATGCGAGTGCAATACATAGTGCTCAATCCTGATCCCTGTGTGTGACGGTACTGTGTATGCCAACTGTGGTGTTGGTGCTGTAATTGACCCAGTGCTTCCTTCCTCTCCCTCCCCCCCTTTCTCCTTCTGTCATCCTGTTCATGTGTGCATTAGCATCATCTGGCAGAGGAGCAGGGGCACCAGTGACAGAGGGAGCTGCATCCCACAGGACCCAGGAGGCAGAGTCCACCGACGCTGAGGGAACCAGTGGGACGGAGGGCGAGGGGAGCACCACAGCGGAGAAAGGAGGTGACAACACTGACTCTGCTACCTCCTCCGATGGAAGCTCCCTGGTGTTAGTGGACACCTCTGTGACCACCCCAGCTGCAGGTACAGCTGCACCTCCTGTACCAGCACTGCCCTCCCAGTAGCCCCTCAGTGAGTTCCCTGTGCCAGCTCACCCAGGAGGGTGGGCATCTCCTTCACCCCAGGCACCTCAGGCCTTGCCCCAGTGAGACCCCCTGCCCTGAGTGAGGAGGCTATTGACCTCCTGAGATTCATCTCTGTAGGGCAGTCAACCATTGTGAATGCCATCCAGGGGCTGGCATCCCAGATGCAGCAATGCAATGCATTCCTCGAGGGCATCCACAGTGGATTGGCGGCCCAACAGTGATTGAGTCATGCTCTGGTCTCCTCTCTGATGGCAGCCATTGTCCCTGTTCCTACCATCCCCCCTCCAACTACCACTTCCCTGTCCCAGTTTCCTCAACCCCAACCCATCCCATGCACACATACAGACGAGCATGCACACAAGACATCACAAAAGAGTGGCACAGTCAAACACAGGCACCACACTTCAGTCCACAAGCAAACACCAGACAGTTGCACACACAACCACATCCACTGCCTCCACTGTCTCCCCCTCCTCCTCCACCTCCTTCACAGTCACTTCCACACTCACACCAGCATGCACTGCTTCAACATCCACTACCAGCATCACCACACCAAGCAGCACAAACACCTCACTAGCAGACACCTCCACAACATCCATCCACACGTCCCCTGTGTCCTCTCCCACCCTGACTGTGCCCCCCTCCTAAAGGACACAAATGCAGGCACTCAGACACCCAACAGCTATCCACCTATTTATTTTTATATTTTTTTATTTATTTTGGGATTTTATAAAGCGCATGGCTGCTGAAAGGCTTCCCAGTGCTACTGCGGAACCAAAAAAGGAGACAACCACCAAGAGGCCCTATAAGGAAAGAGAAAGGTTTTCAGAGATTTCCGAAAAGAGAGTTCAGAATCTACTGAATGAACTTCGACTGGGAGAGAATTCCACAGTTGGGCTGCCCTGAAAGCAAAGGATCTGCCTCCCCATCTCAATCTTTTAAACTAAGGCATACTAATCAGGGATGCAGATGAAGATCTGACCAGTTTTTGGGGAGTATAGCGAGTTATAATCTGTTTAAGAAAAGCCGGACCTCTGTTATGGGAGGCTTGATGGACCACGCAAGCTGCTTTCAACTTTATACGCTGTTCTACAGGTAACCAATGAAGGGAGGCCAAGGCGGATTTTACTGAGATATAACTCGGAATCCCCCGAAGGAGACGGGCAGCGGCATTCTGTATTATCTGTAACCTCCTCAGGACATATTTAGGAGAGCTCATGAACAGGACATTCCCATAATCAAGACGTGACAGAATTAAGGCCTGAACAATAAGCCTTTTGGCTATAAAAGGAAGAAATGGGAAGATTTTCCTACAAGTCCTCAATGCACAGAAACAAGAGGAGGCTAATTTCTTTGCATGGCATTCCATTGTAAGTTGTGTGTCCAGCCAGAAGCCTAAGCTCTTAATAGTATCTTTTGATAGAGGAAGAGTACTTAATCCTACTGACACAACTAAGGAGGGATGGGAAGACAGAGAATGTCCCACCAGCCTCACCTCTGTTTTTCCATCATTTAACTTCAATTTACTGTCTAGCATCCAGCCAGCAATGTCTGACAGACAGGAAGAGAGAGCAGCCGATTCTGAATTACTCTTAGTGCAAAAAGAGAAGACCAATTGAGTATCATCTGCATAGGAGATGACCAATTGAGTATCGTCTGCATAGGAGATGACCAATTGAGTATTGTCTGCATAGGAGATAGTCCATATGGTTTGACAGTCTTTGCCAAGGACGCCATATAAGTATTAAATAGCATAGGACTCATAGAGGAGCCCTGTGGAACACCACCTGTCAAGGAGAAAGTATCTGAGTAATGTGACTGATTCAAGACTTGAAATGTCCTATGCAAGAGAAAAGATGCCAGCCATTTAAGGCATTTGTCCTCAAAACCCATTTGAGCGATTATGCGTAACAGAATCTCATGTTTCACCATGTCAAACGCTGCACTCATATCAAGAAGAATGATAGCTGCATAACTGCCTCCATCTAGGTGGCGTCTAGTATCTTCAGTAACAGCTAAGGGGTCAGATTTGTTACTGTGGAAAGGTCTAAAGCCCATCTGGGTATTGTGAAGACAGTTGTACTTTTCCAAGAAACCTGACACCTAAGGGTTGACATGTTTCGCCATCATTTTAGATGCAATAGGAAGGAGGGCAATAGGTCTAAGATTCTCAATTAAAGCAGGGTCAGGATTTGTTTTTTTCAACAAAGGCTTGACCACAGCATGTTTCCAGCGATGTGGGAGACAACCAGAAGACAAAGAATCATTGAGAATCCTAGTTAGGACAGGCACACCTTCTGAACCCAAAGCCAACGTGGATGGAGAGGATGGGTCTAGCTGGGAGCCCGATTTAATGGAGCAAAGGTATTCATATACCTCCTCTTCCTCAATGGGCTGAAATACTGAGAGTGGTGCACAGGGGACTAGACCATCCGAGCACGAGACCCCATTGTCCCTTTGATCCAAATTAGCACATCATCACATCAGCACACTGCCCATGCACCCAAGTCCAGCAGACGTAATCCTCCAACGACCACTTCCTCAACCTCCACTCCTATCCCTCCTCTCTTATCCCGCCCCACTGTCCCTAAAAAGCTTTTCCTTGCCCAACTTGACCTCTTCCCTCCCCCCCATCCTGGCGGTAAGAGCATAGTCCCAATGACCCAGCCCAGCACCTCAGCCAAACAGTCCACGGGGACAGTGGAGGCACCTCCTAGTCGTGGTGGCAAGACAGTGAAGGATCCCACTGCACCAGCCAGGAAGGGGACTGATCCCACTCCACCAGCCAGGCAGGGGAAGGATCCCACTCCACCAGCCAGGGAGGGTAAGGTCCCACTCCACCAGCCAGAAAGGGGAAGGATCCCACTCCACCAGCCAGGAAGGGGAAGAAGCCCTCACCTACAGCCAAGAAAGTGAAAAAGCCCTTACCACCTGCCAGGAAAGGGAAGAAGTCCTCACCTACAGCTGAGACACAGCAGCCCTCGCCTCCAACAGAGGCTGCACAGGAGGCCCCTTCCCTTGCTGAGACACAGCAACCCTCACCTCCTGCAGAGGCTGGCAGGGTACCAACACCACCACCACCACCGATGGGCATGCGGCCCTCATTCCCTGCTGAGACACAGCAGCCCTCATCTCCTGCAGAGGCTTCCCAGGAGGCATCTTCCCCTGCTGAGACACAGCAGCCCTCACCTGCAGCACAGGCTGGCAGGGTACCAACACCACCACCTCCAGAGCTCATGGAGCCCTCACCTCCAGCTAGACAATGTAGCCCTCACCTCCAGCAGAGGGCATGTAGGCCACCCTCCAGGGACTGCTGTACAAGGAGCCCCCTCCAGAACCAGTGGGCAAGTACCTCATCTGAGAGACTGTGACCTTGCACTCCCCAACAAAGGATAATGGCAATGAGCCCCCTCCAGAACCAGTGGGCAAGTACCCTACCTGAAAGACTGTGACCTTGCATTCACCAGCAAAGGATAATGGGCATGGAGCCCCCTCCAACCCCAGTGGGCAAATACCCCACCTGACAGACTGTGACTTTGCACTCACCAGCAAAGAATAATGGGCATGGAGCCCCCTCCAGAACCAGTGGCCAAGTTCCCGTCTTCAGTTGAGGTGCCCCCACCCCTCTTCCTCCTGAGGTGCCTGCCCACTTACAAAATGATGCCCCTGCACAGTTCTATGCGGATGTTGTCAGGAAACAACTTGGATTGTGGCCACATGGGCCCTTTTCACTTCAGATTTTTCTTTGTTGAGAATGAAACCTAGAACTTCTAAAAGGGAGCAGGTAAGGGAGATGTGGGATTGAAGGGATAGAATAGTCTGGTTCATTATGAGTATGACACCTTGTGGTCTGAGAAGAGCTATCACCCATTTCATTAACTTGGTAAAACACCAAGGTGCTAAAGAGAGAGAATGGAAGGGATGCAAAATTGAAGTATTGGTCTAACCACTGAAACTGAAGACATTTTGTGTAATTCGGAAGTATAGGAACAGTGAGATATACATCTTGCAAATCCAAATGAACCATCCAATCGTTTTGAAGACAGGTATCTCTGAGATGAAGAATCGTTTCCATTTGGAAATGGCGATAAACTACAAATTAGTTGAAGTGTCTGAGGTTGATTACTGGCCACATCTTTTTGTTTTTCTTCTGAACTAAGAAGATGGAGCTGGTAAAACCTGAAGTGTCGGGTTGACAATGGGCAATAGCGTGTTTTTGGTGTACTTCTAAAGAAATGAGGTTGAACATTTCTGTTGAGAACCTTGGCGGAAGAGGAGGGGAAGACTGAAAAGGTTCTGAGTAAAGCTTGATAGCATAACCTTGAACCGTGTTTAAGACCCAAGGGTCTGCTGTGATTGACAACCATTTTGGAAGAAAAAAACAAAGATGAGCCCCTACAGGAGGAAGGCCGGAATGTACACTTTCCTGTTTGGTTTGAGAATCTGGAACATCGGGAAGCTCTGCCACGGAAACCCCTACCTCTTTGTGGGTAGAATTGAGGCTTGAATTCTTGGTAGGAGGTATTGTAGGATCCTCTGAAACCTTCGTTGTTATAACCACAGCAAATCAGTTCCTTCCTCTGCCAGCCCTGGCGAAAACCCGTTGGGAAAACATTTTCTTCGAGATTGTTGGACTTCATCCAATGAAGTGAAGGTGGAAAAGTATTTGCTCAACTCTTTGACAAAACAGTTACCGAAAAGAAGGCCTTCTGCCTTGATACCTGGATCCACTGTTGTGAGGTTAACCAATTTCAGATCTAATTTTAGCAGAAGACCTTTCCTGCGTTTGTGTGTGAGGGCAGAATTAGCATTACCCCGTAAACAAAATGCACATTGGACCCAAAGCGAAAGTTCTTCAGGATCGATGGTAATGTTCTCCAACCACATCCAAATGTTTGTCCTGACAAGAGGACCATGCCTTATCCACACTCTGGTGTGGGTCTTTGACAAACTTGGTAAAAAATGTTAAGAGATCTGCGTCAATGGTAGGGGTAACAGAGATCTTTTGAGGGAGAGAAGGATGAGGGCATTCGGATCTTAACTTGGACCTGGTATGTTTGTCCCAGGGAGAACGTAATCTGGAAGATACGTATTTAATAACATGATTTGCAGGGACCCACTCTGTAGAGTTTGGATGGTGGATATGAGTGGCATCAAACATTGGGACTCTATCCGAGTCCATGACAACCTTAGGTTTGGAAATACCATGATTTGATATTTTAGGTTTCTTTGTTGGTAGTGGAGATACAATCCTCCATTATCATTGTCAGATAAGTCATCATCTGAATCCACATCAGCCAAATCACAGTCCAAATACGGAATAGAGGAGACCAAAATAGGGGATGAGGTATTTTTCGCTTTTGCTGTACATTTGGCAAACATTTTTTGTTTTTCATGTATATTACCGTCCTTAGAAGGAGAGCTATCAATTTCCATGGTAAAACAAAGTGTTACTGGAATGTAGAAAATTCAGCAGGGAAAGGGTTAAATCTCAAAGGAGTGGACTGCAGAGGCTAAGCTCCGTCTATAGGCGCTAATATAGAGGAAAGGGGAGTTGAATGGGCGTGTTTGTACGAGCTCTCGCTGCCAGGACCAAAGCAGGAGGCTCGATATGAGAAAAACAAAGGAAAAAAAATATAATATGAGGAGTATGAAGGAAAAACACCACAAACCTGGTGAGCACAGTATGTAGATAAAGTTTGTTCCTCAGAAGCGGCATGAAATGGTGACCACTGTCTGAGGGACGAAATAAACGGTCTAAAACGAATGCGGTGAGGGAGAGAGCGCTCGGGACAGTGCGGCAACGTGCCATCTAGGCAAAGTGAAAATCTATATAAAGGCGGCACGCAGCATCAAACAGCGAAGTTATCGCTAAATACAAATAATGAAATTTACAAGCAGTAATGCCAATAAATATCAAATAAACACAGGATGAAGTACTTAACTTGACTGCGAGCAGAAAGAAAAGAGGGCTGTTCGCAGTCAAGTGATGTCATTATACTGTGCATACTATGCTGATTGGCTATCTCTAAAGGACTAAGGCCCTCATTATGACATAGGCGGTAAATGCCACCTACCGCCACACCGACGGCCACCACAAGACCGTCCCCGTGGCTACCTACTGTCGCCATATCATGACCGTAGCCAGAATTCCGCCATAAGGATGGCGGAATTCTGGCTACGGTCATGGCAGCGGAAGGCGGTAAGGTGGCACTGCTGCCAGCAGCAGCACTACGCCAGTAGACAGCCGCCGACAAGATCATGATCCATGATACGGCCTGGCGGTGTTCTGCTGGAGGATGCTGCTGCTAGCAGCAGCGCCGCATCCCGTCTCCTGCTGGAACACCCCCTGCAAGCAGGCAAATTGGGTGCTTCGACAAGGGAGAGGGGTTGGGGGGTTGTTGTGTGTGTGGGTGTGTGTGTGTGTTTTTCTGTGTGCGTGCATGTGGGTGTGGGCCGTGTGGAATGCTTCTGTGCATCAATGGATGTGAGTGTGCGTGTATGTTGTGATGTGTCAATGAGTGTGTGCTTGTATGTATGTCAGTGTGTGTGGATGTGCTTGTGCATGGATGTATGCATGCGTAGGTGAATGTAGGAATGCGTGTGTGTATCCGTGTGTATGTGTGTAAGTGTGTGTATGTCGGGGGGAGGTCGGAAGGGGAAGAGGGAGGTTGGGGGAGGACTCTGGGGAGACCCCTATCAGTTCCAGAGAAGGAATTCCCTGGCACTGATAGTGCCTACTGCCATGGTTTTCGTGGCGGTAAAAAAGCCACGGAAACCATGGCGGTGGGCGGGGTCATATTACCTTGGGCAGCCTAGTGACGGCTGCGGTCGTTACCATCATGGCGGTCGGTGTGGTACACTGGCGGTTTGGCTTTTGCTAAATCGCCAATGTAATAATATGGCGGTACGTACCGTCAGTCTGTTGGCGGTACTACCGCCACTATCACACTGACCACCGGGGTCATAATGACCCCCATAGTTTCTCTTCCCATTGGCTCATATCTTTCACCATCTGGGATTTGTAGTCTATTTATTGTTATTGACTGCTGCTGTTGAATTAAAGCAAGAAAAGAAAGGCATAATAGGAGCCTCCAGTCTTGACATAAAATTATGGGTTTGCTGCTGCTGGAGTTTCCAGTTCAGTCGCTGCTTGTCTATACGAGGAGGTCTTACTGCCACTGCTTCCATTCCCTGTGTCTCTGGTGACAGATTACAGATGTTTGCTGGGTATTGGGCTGTGGGCTGCTCTTGCCTGTCGCCCAGTCATCACCTTCTCTGTCCCGTCATCTCTCTATGTGAACCTTGGGCTCCTGATGCCAAGATCTTCTTGACCTTACTTGCAGGCGCAACTAGGAGGGCTGTGGATTCCCTAAGGGTCGCAAACCAGAGATTCCCCTCCTCACCAAGCAAATGCTGGTGAGGGCCTGTGGTGTGTCTTAGAGAAGACAAGCCTTTCTCTGCATGAAGACCAACAACTCATTTGTGTCCTGTCCTCGTGCTCTGCTCTTTTCACTACATAGAATAACAAGCATTTGTAATGTAATGGGTCTCACATTTGTGAGAGTTAGAGCTATTGGCTTTGTAAATGATAATGGTTTTTACGTATGTGTTGTATTTTGTAGTGTAGTGGATTTATGTGTGTGTAGTGGAATTATGTGTGTTGTATTGGAATATTAGTGAGGCTGGATAGTGCGTGAGAGAGTGAGGTAGATGGGAAAGTGAAAGTACAAGAGAGAGAGAGAAGTGGAAGGGGCACCTGGAGGAAGGCGGGATGGGAGAAGCGGACCAGTGCAGAGTGTGAGGAGGTAAGTTAGGCAGCATGTGTTAGTAGGCAGTATAGAGAGGAGATAGGAAATGGAACAGAGGGATGAGAGTTTGAATTAAATGCAGCAGATAGAGAAAGGGAATACATGTGAAACAAATGAAAGTGGAGATAGCAGAGATCATGAAGACAACACAGAAGAATGGAGAACTACAGCGGGATCAAATGAAATTGCCAGAACATAGAGGGACGGAGATAAAGAGGAGGATAGAAACATACAAAGAACACTGGAAAGGTATAGTGAGGAGAAGGAGGGGAACAAAAGTAGGGCGTATTGAAGAAATAAAGGAGAGAATGGAGAGTAGCAAGTGAAGAGGGGCAACAGAATGAGAGAGAAGAGAATGTAAGAGGGAAAACACAGAAATACAGGGTAGAGTAGAGAGTTGGACGAGTGGCGAAGTAGGAAGGATAAGAAATTTACTAGGAAGGATGTAGAGGTGCCCAGAGACTGAAAAGAGGTAAACACGAAGGTTCAGATTCATGGGACAGTGAAGGTTGGAAAGTGGGTGCATAGGAAGTAGTTAGAGGGTGCAGAGATACAGGGTTGGATGCCTCAAAGTAGGAGAGCGTGAAGAGAAGTGGCAAAAGGGGCTGCAGAGGAGGATGACATAAAAGAGAGAATACGAGGGCAAGTTCCACTGCAGAATGGAAGAATGCAGAATGGAAGCCTCAAGGGGGCAATGAAAGGTGGAAGTAGCAGGGTACAGAGAAAGGCAGAAGAAGGGACAAACGGGAGAATGGAGGGATACAGAAAAAAATAAAGAAGGGGAGAGCAAAGAGGTACAGTGGAAGAGGAGGGACAAGGAAGGTAGTTGAAAAGCAAGACCGTGGGAGGTAGATATATACAGTGATAAATGGAAACATCAATTGGCAATGGAAAGGCATGAGGAGTGTGAAAAGTAGAGGCAGGGCAATAGCAAGGGAGGGCAGGAAGGGGTAGGAGACATTCAGAGAGTGATACAGGGATGCAGGAGTGAAGAGATACAGGGGAGCAGGGGCATAGCTATCAATAGGGCCACAGGTGCAGTGACACCAGGTCCAGTGTGAGGGGGCCACTGCACCCCATTAAGGCTGTACTGTCCCTGTTCTAAATAACAAATCCTGTGTGTGCGATAAGTGTCTGCACTGATAAAAGTTGAGAGCCATGCCTTACACTAGTGCAGTGGTTCCCAACCCGTGGTCCGAGGACCCCTCGGGGTCTGCGAAGCCTTCTCAGGGGGTCCGCGACGGCGTAGAAAATTAAAAAATATTAACAAATATTGACAAATTAGATCTCAAGCATCCAGTAATGACTCAGTGGGGGGTCCCCGGATTCCAATGATGATTCAGTGGGGGTCCCTGGGTTCCATTAATGATAAAGTGGGGGTCAACAGAAGTCAAAAGGTTGGGAACCACTGCACTAGAGGTTAAGCGACGCCATGGTGCGGTTCCAAAGTAAAAGGAGCCTGTAGATTCTGGTGGTGGTGATGTTGCATTAGGTGGAAATCTCAATAGTTAGAAAATAAGCGCCCTCTGCAGGGTTAAGGTGTGAGGTGCAGCAGTAATTTGTATGCACGCACTAAATGATAATTAGCTGCTGTATGTTATTGTGGTAATTGTAAATATTCTAAGTCATTCTTTCAGCATTTCCTACACTTGTTTTCTATGATATAAGTACATTTATTTTTGATTGGCTGCCATACTAATAATGGCATATTAGTACATTTTATTATGATGATTACATTGTACAACACCGGTCTTTAACAATGAGCCATGTATGTGACTATGGGGGTCATTCTGACCCGGGCGGGCGGCGGTCGCGCCCGCCTGGCAGGAACCGCCAAATGGCCATTCCGCGGTCAGAAGACCGCGGAGGCCATTCTGACTTTCCCGCTGGGCCGGCGGGCGCCCGCCAAGGGAGCGCCCGCCGGCCCAGCGGGAAAGGGCCTGCAACACAGAAGCCGGCTCCGAATGGAGCCGGCGGTGTTGCAGGTGTGCGACGGGTGCAGTTGCACCCGTCGCGATTTTCACTGTCTGCTGTGCAGACAGTGAAAATCATGCTGGGGCCCTGTTAGGGGGCCCCTGCACTGCCCATGCCAGTGGCAAGGGCAGTGCAGGGGCCCCCAGGGGCCCAAGACACCCGTTCCCGCCATCCTGTTCCTGGCGGTAAAAACCGCCAGGAACAGGCTGGTGGGAAGGGGGTCGGAATCCCCATGGCAGCGCCGCCATGGAGGTTTAGCCCAGCCAGGGGAAATCCGGTGGGAAACCGCCGGATCCCCTTTTCTGACCGCGGCGGCTATGAAGCACCACCAGCCTGTTGGCGGTGCTTCAGTCATCCGTGGCCCTGGCGGTCTTCGTCCGCCAGGGTCAGAATGACCCCCAAAGTCTGCTGGATAAAGGGCCCTTCGTTAGGCTGTGTTATAAGTTTGCCAAATTATGTTTTATAAATACATTGTTGCTTATGTTGGTGTGTTTTAAATTATGGCGTTGCTGCATTGATGCTATTTAAATGGTATGTTTTTTGTGCGCCACAACAACACTTTATAACTTCCAGATACACGTGCCACTCTATACTCTATGGATAAAAGATGCAATTTAAAAACGCCAAATATTCAAGAGCTCAGTCATTTTAGTATCAAAGCAGCAATGTTGACAAGCACTTATATTAAAAAATGTTAAAGTGGGAGAAGCCGGCGGTGGGGAGAGTACCTCAATCATGTTGGGAGCAGTGGACGGGCACTAATTAAGTTAAATCAGTCAGTACTTGGTCGCTGCTCCACGTACAGACCGGAAATGATGTCAGGCCTAAAGTGGACAAATTACGAGGCTGTAACAAAAGTCAACAAATGGTGACAGACAGGCAGGCCCCAAGCCCCTTTCTAACTACAACAGCATCTCGAAAGCGATACACATCTAAGCGCTGGAGAATGATGCAGTTCTGCATCTACAGCTGCTTCCTCTACTGCACTCTGGTGTCAGGCCAGCAGTGCTGGATACTATACATTCTTTAACCCACTCCTAACCACCCAGAACAGGAAGGGAACTTATAATGCATAACCATTGGTCTGGGCTTCAGGTCATTGTACTTTTAAAGAATGTTTATTCAAAACTTGGTGCTAAAAAGTATAAACACTGAATTATAATCAAAATAAGTAAACTAGCAAAAAGCATCCCTAAAAACCTGTAGTCAAATAAATCACAGGACTTGCTAGTAGCAAATCATGGATAGTCACTGCCAGTGCCTGCTATCCCTAAATCCAGCAGCGCCCACCAAAAATCTCAAGGGGAGGGGTGTGCAGGGTGAGGGATGGGGGTTAAAAAATAATTAAAAAAAAACGTACTTCTTGTCATCACCACCGCTGCCATCTGCCGCCTTGATCCTCTTCTGGTGTCCCATCATTCACTGGGACACCAGCACAGGCTCTCCAGCAAACACATCATGAAAGCAGTGTTAGGACTGATTTGAGCGGCTCGGACTGCCGCTCTGACACAATCCTGGGGTCTGTGCAGTTTCTCCAGCCCGGCCTCTCAACACAGCCAGGCTGGAGAAAGCGAGGTGCTCATGTGTGTTTGGACGGCCTGAGACGGCTGGCCAAACACAGATGCCAACTTAGGTGGACTCTCTCCTCCCCCCCCCACCTTCCGTGGCTCAGCCCACCACTCCCTTCACATGCTGGGGGCTGAGCCAGCAGCTTTATCTTTAAGTCCCAGGCTTAGCTGCTGCCCTTTTCTAACTGCAACAGCGTCTCGCAAGCAATATGCACTCACTAGCGCATGCTATCGCAGGGTCGACCCTGAAAAGCAGACTGTCTGGGCTGCTGGTCCATGTATCCTTCTAGGATACAAGGTATCCCGCGAGTTTTCCTTGTCTTGTCCTGTGAGAGTCGAGTGTTGCAACAATGTGGCATTTCGCCCTGGGGCTGCCTTCGGGAGGATAGCCTCTTGTCCTCTCAGTAGAGCTCCCCCGTAGCAATATAGGGCCAGAATCCATACTTACACATTTGTATCTTCTCAGTAAAATGTGTTACAGTGGAATTATTCTGCTGCTACAATTAAGGTTCCAATGTCGAAGAAAACTTCAGAATTCTCGATAGTCTCTAATACACTTTTTTTTTTTTAAAGCTGTGATCACAGAAAATCAAGCAGAAACTCACCGGCTCCGAAGAATGCAAATAATCTCACCAAATAGTAACAGCATACACTTTAGACTCCAGATGGCCCTAGAATCAGTCAAATATCTGTAAGTTTCAGTATGCTACTGAGCAGATGTGAGGGTGCGTTCATGAGAGTGAGAGAAGTCAGGGGCACACGGCCTTGAAAGTATCAACACACAATTCATTTCTACCATTGCACCAGTTTTCACAATTCATGCTTTCAGATGCCAGAGGTGCTCCTCACATCTGCTGAGAGATGGAAGTATCCGGTGAACAGGGATCAGAAGTGACTAGACAACACGGCTGTTTAAATATTCAGGAGTTATGATGAGCAATTTCTATTTATCTCACAAAGAGGGTCCTTCCTTGTGAAAAGTTTTACATGTTGTCCTTGGAGCCACAGGAACCATATTCGGCTGTGAGCTTATTCAACTGTTGAAGAAAAATCCGCTCACACATCTACTCGAAAAACTAACAAGTTTGTTAAAAAAACAAATTAATAATCTATGAATCACAGAATCAGGAAACGAGATCCCCTTCTTACCCCAATGAGGATAAAATGTTACACACTCCAATATCAGATCAAATGTACAGATTTTCACACATAAGCAATAGCAGAGATCACGTGATTAAAACTGAAACAAAAGCCTACACTGCAGGTTAAACCCATGAGACAGAGCAGATTCAGCCTTCAAGACGATACGAAATGCAAACTTCCAAGTGCTGAGCAGATGACTTAAGAATTCACTACAGCCGAGGGCGGAAGCGAGGCTTTATGACTCAGATGCAGCACAGCCTGGGACCGCGGTGACATGGTGTCGGCGCTCAAAGCAGCAATAAGATCAACTGGAAAACGGAATGCAGGAAATCCGGTAGCAGCGATTAAACTGCGGCACATCCGATGTTTGTAGTGTGGGTAGTGAGTGTATGATGGTGCTGCTATGATTGTGGTACGGGTACTGAGTCTATGACGGTGCTGCTACGATTGTAGTATGGGTAGTGAGTGTATGATGGTGCTGGTACGATTGTAGTGTGGGTAGTGAGTCTATGACGGTGCTGCTACGATTGTGGTACGGGTAGCGAATCTATGATGGTGCTGCTACCATTGTAGTATGGGTAGTGAGTGTATGATGGTGCTGGTACGATTGTAGTATGGGTAGTGAGTGTATGATGGTGCTATGATTGCAGTATGGGTATTGAGCGTATGGGTAGTGAGCGTATGATGGTTCTGCTACGATTGTAGTAAGGGTAGTGAGTGTATGATGGTGCTGCTATGATTCTAGTACGCGTAGTGAGTCTATGATGGTGCTGCTATGATTGTGGTACGGGTACTGAGTCTATGATGGTTCTTCCATGATTGTGGTACGGGTAGTGAGTCTATGATGGTGCTGCTACCATTGTAGCATGGGTAGTGAGTCTATGATGGTGCTATGATTCTAGTACGGGTAGTGAGTGTATGATGGTGCTGCTACGATTGTGGTACGGGTACTGAGTCTATGACGGTGCTGCTACGATTGTGGTACGGGTAGTGAATCTATGATGGTGCTGCTACCATTGTAGTATGGGTAGTGAGTGTGTGATGGTGCTGGTACGATTGCAGTATGGGTAGTGAGCGTGTGATGGTGCTGGTACGATTGTAGTATGGGTAGTGAGTGTATGATGGTGCTATGATTGCAGTATGGGTATTGAGCGTATGGGTAGTGAGCGTATGATGGTGCTGCTACGATTGTGGTACGGGTAGTGAGTGTATGATGGTGCTGCTACGATTGTGGTACGGGTAATGAGTCTATGATGGTGCTACTATGATTGTAGTATGGGTAGTGAGTGTATGATGGTGCTATGATTGCAGTATGAGTAGTGAGCGTATGGGTAGTGAGCGTATGATTGTGCTATGATTCTAGTACGGGTAGTGAGTCTATGATGGTCCTGCTATGATTGTGGAACGGGTAGTGAGTCTATGATGGTGCTGCTACAATTGCAGTATGGGTAGTGAGTGTGTGGGTAGTGAAAGCATGATGGTTCTGCTACGATTGTAGTATGGGTAGTGAGTGTATGACGGTGCTGCTATGATTGTGGTACGGGTACTGAGTCTATGATGGTTCTTCCATGATTGTGGTACGGGTAGTGAGTCTATGATGGTGCTGCTACCATTGTAGTATCTCTAGTGAGTCTATGATGGTGCTATGATTCTAGTACGGGTAGTGAGTCTATGATGGTGCTGCTATGATTGGGGTACGGGTACTGAGTCTATGATGGTGCTGCTACGATTGCAGTATGGGTAGTGAGTGTGTGGGTAGTGAGCACATGATGGTTCTGCTACGATTGTAGTATGGGTAGTGAGTGTATGACGGTGCTGCTATGATTGTGGTACGGGTAGTGAGTGTATGATGGTGCTGCTACGATTGCAGTATAGGTAGTGAGCACATGATGGTGCTTCTATGATTGTAGTACGGGTAGTGAGTGTATGATGGTGCTTCTATGATTGTAGTACGGGTAGTGAGTGTATGTTGGTGCTGCTACGATTGTAGATTGGGTAGTGAGCGTATGATGGTGCTATGATTGTAGTACGGGTAGTGAGCATATGATGGTGCTTCTATGATTGTAGTATGGGTAGTGAGTGTATGATGGTGCTTCTATGATGGTAGTATGGGTAGTGAGTGTATGATGGTGCTTCTAATATTGTAGTGTGGGTAGTGAGCGTATGATGGTGCTACTATGATTTTAGTATGGGTATTGAGCGTATGATGGTGCTATGATTGTAGTATGGGTAGTGAGCGTATGATGGTGCTACAATGGTAGTATGGGTAGTGAGCGTATTAGTAGTGAGCATATGACAGTGTTATGATTGTAGTATGGGTAATGAGTGTATGATGGTGCTGCTACCATTGTAGTATTAGTAGTGAGCGTATTATGGTGCTTCTATGATTGTAGTGTGAGTAGTAAGTGTCTGAAGTTGCTGCTACAATTGTAGTATGGGTAGTGAGCGTATGATGGTGCTATGATTGTAGTATGGGTAGTGAGCGTATGGTGGTTCTGCTACAATTGTAGTATGGGTAGTGAGTCTATGAGGGTGCTGCTATGATTGTAGTACGGGTAGTGAGTGTATGATGGTGATTCTATGATTGCAGTATGGGTAGTGAGCGTGTGATGGTGCTGCTACGATTGTAGTATGGGTATTGAGTCTATGATGGTGCTGCTATGATTGTAGTATGGGTAGTGAGCGTATGTTGGTGCTACTATGATTCTAGTGTGGGCAGTGAACGTATGATGGTGCTGCTATGATTGTAGTATGGGTAGTGAGTGTAGGATGGTGTTGCTATGATTGTAGTATGAGTAGTGAACATGTGATGGTGCTTCTATAATTGCAGTATGGGTAGTGAGTGTATGATTGTGCTGCTATGATTGTAGTATGGGTATTGAATCTATGATGGTGCTTTTACAATTGCACTATGCATGGTGAGTGTCTGATGGTGCTGCTACGATTGTAGTATGGGCATTGAGCCCATAACTCTTCTCCCCTTTCCCACAAAGGTTGCTGAGAAGATAGTAAACGCACAACAGTCTCGCTTCTTAGAAGAAAATAACATACTCAACGCCTCCCAGTCTGGATTCCGCAAGAACCACAGCACTGAGACTGCCCTCATTACCTGCACAGACAACATCAGGACCAGAGTGGACAAGGGCAAGACCGTCGCCCTCATCCTCCTAAACCTCTCTGCAGCTTCTGAAACTGTATGCCACCAAACCCTCTGCGCACGCCTTTATGACACCGGAATTCGCCACAAGGCCCTGGACTGGCTCACCTCCTTCCTCCTTGAAAGAACCCAAAGAGTTTGCCTTCCTCTTTTCCGGTCTACAGCCACCAAGATTATCCGTGGAGTCCCCCAAGGATCCTCCCTCAGCCCCACCCTCTTCAACATTTACATGGCTCCTCTCGCCAACATCCTCAGCCCCAACGGCATCACCATCGTTTCATACGCCAACATCACCCAGATCATCTTCTCCCTCACCAGGAACCCAGCCACCGCCAAGACTAACCTGCACGCCAGACTCCTCGACATCGCCAAATGGATGACAGCAAGCCACCTCAAATTAAACTCAAACAAAATGGAGATCATCATCTTCGGCCCCAACAAGACAGGATGGAACGACTTGGTGGCCCACCACCTTCGGACCACCCCCAACACCCATCACCCATGCACGCAACCTTGGCATCGTTCTGGACTCATCTCTCTCCATGACCCAGCCAATCAACGCCATGTCATCCTCCTGCTTCAACACCCTTCGCATGCTACGCAAGACTTTCAAATGGATTCCTTTAGAAACAAGAAGAACAGTCACCCACGCCCTCATTAGCAGCAGACTGGACTACGGCAACGCCCTCTACATAGGAACCACAGCCAAGCTTCAAAGAAAACTCCAGCGAATCCAGAACGCAGCCACACATCTCATCCTCAACCTCCCTTGCCACAAACACATATCCACCCAACTCAGATTCCTACACTGGTTGCCCATCATTTTCAAAGTCCTCGTCCACGCTCACAAAGCTCTCAACAACACTGGACCGACCTACCTCAATGAATGAGTAAACTTCCACATACCAACTCGACAGCTCCGCTCACCCGACCTCGCCACCGCTACAGTCCCCTGCATCCAACGCACCAACTCCGGCGGCAGATCCTTCCCCCACCTCGCCGCCAAGACCTGGAACTCCCTCCCCACCAACCTACGCAAGATCCAGGATCTCCTAACCTTTAGAAAGCACCTTAAAACATGGCTTTTTGAGCAGTAACCGCCCCCCCTAGCGCCTTGAGACCCTACCGGGTGAGTAGTGTGCCTAAGACATTATTTGATATTTGATATGATGGTGCTTCTACAATTGTAGTATGGGTAGTGAGCGTATGATGGTGCTATGATTGTAGTATGTGTAGGGAGTGTATGATGGTGCTGCTACAATTGTAGTATGGGTACTGAGTTTATGATGGTGCTGCTATGATTCTAGTACGGGTAGTGAGCGTATGATGGTGCTACTATGATTCTAGTGTGGGTAGTGAACGTGTGATGGTGCTGCTACGATTGCAGTATGGGCAGTGAGTCTATGATGGTGCTTCTACAATTGTAGTATGGTTAGTGAGTGAATGATGGTGCTACGATTGTATTATGGGTAGTGAGCGTATGATGGTGCTACGAATGTAGTATGGGTAATGAGTCTATGATGATGCTTCTACAATTGTAGTATGGGTAGTGAGTGAATTATGGTGCTACGATTGTAGTATGGGTAGTGAGTCTATCATGGTGCTTCTACAATTGTAGTATGGGTAGTGAGTGAATGATGGTCCTATGATTGTAGTATGAGTAGTGAGTGAATGATGGTGCTTCTATGTTTGTAGTATGAGTAGTGAGTGTATGATGGTGTTGCTACGATTGTAGTATGGGTAGGAAGCGTATGATGGTGCTGCTACGATTGTAGTGTGGGTAGTGAGCGTATGATGGTGCTGCTATGATTGTAGTATGGGTAGTGAGTGTATGATGGTGCTATGATTTTAGTATGGGGAGTGAGTGTATGATGGTGCTGCTACGATTGTAGTATGGGTAGTGAGCGTATGATGGTGCTGCTATGATTGTAGTATGGGTAGTGAGCGTATGAATGTGCTTCTACAATTGCAGTATGGGTAGTGAGTGCATGATGGCGCTTTTATGATTGTAGTATGAGTGGTGAGTGTATGATGGTGCTGCTACGATTGTAGTATGAGTAGTGAGTGTATGATGGTGATGCTACGATTGTAGTATGGTTAGTGAGCCTATGATGGTGCTACGATTGCAGTACGAGTAGTGAGTGTATGATGGTGCTTCTATGATTGTAGGATGGGTAGTGAGCCTATGATGGTGCTTTGATTGTAGTATGGGTAGTGAGCGTATGAATGTGCTTCTACAATTGCAGTATGAGTAGTGAGTGTATGATGGTGCTTGTATGATTGTAGTATGAGTAGTGAGTGTATGATGGTGCTGCTACGATTGTAGTATGAAGAGTGAGTGTATGATGGTGCTGCTACGATTGTAGTATGGGTAGTGAGCCTATGATGGTGCTACGATTGCAGTATGAGTAGTGAGTGTATGATGGTGCTTCTATGATTGTAGTATGGATAGTGAGCCTATGATGGCGCTATGATTGTAGTATGGTAGTGAGCCTATGATGGCACTATGATTGTAGTATGGGTAGTGAGTGTTTGATGGTGCTACTACGATGCCTGAACGGGCCCCCTTGCTACCCAGAGAAGTCAAAAAAGCTGGCAGCGACATTGGTCTCAGCTAAGCACAGAAATCAAATAATGGCAAGGGAGCACAGAAAAATATAATGTTACATTAACGTTCAAACTACAAAAGTAGTTTGGTTGAGAACAAGTCTATTTTTTGTTCAAAGAAACACGTAAAATAAAGCCAATTGTCCACACAGCCAACACGTGTTTCGTCCCACTGGACTTTCTCAAGGCTGTAAAGGAATATAGAAAAAAACTGTTATAATATCAAATACATAATTGCTATAAATTATAAAGCCAGACAAAGACATAATGAAATTTATTCCGTGGATCACATTCTGAACTCCTAAACAATGTGTTTTTCAAGTAAATCAATAGTCATAAAGTAGGGAAATAAACACGGTATGTTAGTTCAACTGATTGCAGCGAAAGGGGGAGGAGACCAGTGGTTGGTGCTTTGAAAACGTACACAGCTGCCAAATAATACCTTTAGACACTGAACTTCAGGGCTAGCATGGTTGAAATGTCCATATTTACTCCCAGAGCATGGTGTGGGGGCAGTAATTCTGATACAGCACACACGTGAATGACATCCAACACGGATAGGTTGCTCAGTCCATTTCTCTACATATGGAAATATGCAACTTCAGTTCTCTTTAAGGTGAATTAAATTCAACCCAGCGCATGAGAGTCATGGGAGATTTCTGGCTAACCTTAAAAATAAAACCTCTATAAGCAGACATACAAGAGAATCAACAGCAAGCAACACCTTTGTGCACTTCTGAGGTGTACTCATGGCCAGCACGCAAAGTGTCAGAACTTTATGATTGCTCTTCTTGTTTGGGCAAGGCTTGGCATTGGTGGGCAGGCGGCGACCTTGGGCAGCTTATTCTTTGAGGCTGCATTCCTCACTATGGCACTTATGGTGCTTCAACCTAAATTCATGTTGGGCAGGTTCTTGATTCACCAGGTAGTCTTCTGCCTTCTTTTCAGAAGTAAGCACATAAGGCCTCTCTTCCTCGTTCATGGAGCATGGTCCCTTCCTCTTCAGATAGAGCAGACGTATGGTCCCTGGTCAAGTCCCTTTGATGTGCAGAGCTTTTTGCAGCAGAAAAATGAACTTGAATAAATGACTCACAGAAAATTGTTTTATGCAGACACAGTGGCTCTTGGACCCCAAACCAGCTGGACTCTTAAAGTTGGAATTCAGCCTTTAGACGGAGCCATTCAGTACCAAGTACTGTTCAGTTCATTGAAACCGGCACACAAACATCCCATAGCCAATACGTGGCTATTGCTGGGCTCAGCTCTTTTTGCAAGACAGAATGCGTAGAATGGGAGAAAAGTCAAAAACACAGCACAATATAAACACCACTCTACTTTAATAAAATATAAATAATTTAATCAACAAAATGACAAACATCCAATAAAGGGAACCAGAGATTTAAATTTTTAAAGTTTTAAATAAAAATTGTGTCAAACACTTCAAAGTGCCTATCACTGACAGCTGGTCACATTAAACTGGGATGAGGGTAAATTTTCAGGCTGCCACGATGGTGCACTGACTGGATACAAAGACCAAATGCATCCCAGTGGTAAAGTTGCTTTCTGGCATTAACAACCTTCAGTGAAAGCTTTCAGTGGGCTGGTGCTGAGAAACTGATGTTCAGCGTCCTCAGATTCTGGCGTAGCGATGGACTCAGCAAAACTATTGATTTCGGTGGGAAAAGCTCCAATGGGACAAGTTTAGGCTTTCATGCCCCAGAAGTCTCTGGCGTTGATAGATTCTTCACCAGCCTAAAGGGTTATGGTTATAGTCACTTTGCAAACCACACAATTGTTTAGGTTACATTATCGTAAGTTGGTGCCCTATAAAGGATCCATTCTTTCTGTAGAGGGTTGCAGACTGCACATGAAGTACTTAACACAAGAAATGATGAAACATGGTTACATATAAATATTATCACAGATATAGTGGAGATGGTTAGTAAACATGAGTTATTTAACCCTTTCAATGCTGAGGGTTCCTCTGCTCCCCTGAAGATGAGCCCTTTTTTGATATTTGGGACAGTTTGCACTTAAAACTTCATAACGTTTTTGCTACAAAAGATAAGGCCTGAGCAGAATTATGATTATGCCGGAGTAATCAAAGTAATTTGATGTTACTCTTTGATGTGTAATTGCTGATAATCATGCAATTAATCTTGCTGCAAGAGCATATTTATGTTCTGCTGCATATAGCACTATTTTTAGCACAAAATGTATCCTTGCATCCATTTTAGATGCAAGAGTACACTCTTGCGCTGAGAATAGCGCTAAATGTCAGTAGTAAGTTGGAGGAAATTCTACCCTAAATGGACATAGCAAGTGCATTCGACTGCTCATGCTCTCTATTTGTTTTCTGTTGTATTTAGCAGTAAGGAATAGTGCTAAACGCAGAATTACTCTTCTTGTGTAATACAAGCATAATTTTGCAGAATTCTTAGGTAAACCTGCATGATTACACTACATGGAATTACACAAGTTACGCCCACCCCTCCAAAAGATATCAAGGCCAAAATTGCATCGGTTTTTCCCAATATGTAGTTTAACATACAGTTTACCCGGGGTTGTGGTTTCACCTATAGAGAACCAAGAAAATAGCCAAAATGTGGCAAACGTTAGTTTTTTAAAAAAGTCAAAAGGGGTGTCTGTATGTTGTTTTTTGCTAAAAATGGCATCACAAAAGGTTTGTGTGCGACGATTGCCCTATTTCCAAGTTTCAGAAACAGACAGAGTTGTACAAAATATTTTTACAGTTTTTGCAGTCATTAGTGTATGTCGCGACCAAATCAAAGCATGAAAAATCTTATAGAAACTAAACTTGAGTATTGACTCCCTGAGGCTTTTATCATGGGTCTCCAACAGAGTATGTCATTCTGTATCATCATTTTACATCTCAGGAGGTTTTGTCATTTATATTTCAAGCCCTTACTGGATTGCTTCAAGAAGAGATTTGTGATCATGGTCCCATAAAGCCCACATAATGCACCTCTGAATTGTCCCCATGTTTTAAATAGGACTAAGGGCCTGATTACGATGCTGGCAGTCCCAAGATCGCCAGCCTCGCTGTCCGACCATCACATTACGAGGTTGGCAGACAGACCCGCCAACCTACCGCCACTCCCGCCAGGATCAGTGATCCCGACGGGCTGACAGCGGTCTTGGTTGTAATCAGCCAGGGCGGTGCTGAAGTCATTGCCGCCCTGATGATTACAACCTTGTTCTGCACCAGCCTTTTCATGGCGGTCTGACCTCCATGAAAAGGCTGGCGGAGAAAAAGTGCAGGAATCTCCCTGCCCAGCACCCTTGAAATAAGCACTGTCTGCTGTGCAGACTGTGCGCATTTTGAGGGTGCTGGTGCACCCTGCGTGCGGAAGCATTGCCGCCAGATCAATTATGAGCCGGGATCAATGCTGCCGCAGCTTTCCCACTGGGTTGACCTCCATCAGCCTAGTGGGAAAGTTGTAATAGGGCCCGTGGGGAGACCGCCACCTCGACTGTGGTTTTCTAACCACAGGTATGGATGTCGGGTTTTCCAACCGCCAAACTCGTAATCAGGCCCTAACTCAGGAATACTGGGAGTTCTGCACCAACTCTGCATATTCCCATACATGGGGTCCAGTTAATTTATTTTCATCTCATACTTCATGGATGTCTTTAGGTGCATCCTGGTGCATTAAGTTTTGCAAGTTTGTGATTCCCACTTAAAACCATTGATGCTAGTTCAGAGTTTGACATTCGGTTTTTAAGTTTGAGTTTCACTGTTTCAGTGTATCTGCAGGTAGGTGGCCATTAATTATCTGTTTTTGTGATGATTGTGCCATGCTTCATATGTGGAATGTATGATGGGATTCGTAGTCTCCAATACTTTCTCTGGTTCACAATATAGTAAGTCCAGTGGGTCAGGACAAGCTGATGTTGCCTAGCTGGTCTTTAAATAGTGCCATTCAGTGTCTCAACCTGAATGTCTGGTGAGGAGAAATAAGTGTCGGTCCCCAAACATGATATTGTTATGTGTTCCCAAACACGCCTTAGTGAGTGACCTGGATTTATCTTTGCATCTTTTTCTGTATGTTTGCTCTTTATCCATTTTTACATGAGCGCCTCCAGCTGATCTGTTTCCAGTTGCTGGGCAGTTTCATTCTTAATTCCTGAGAGAAATATATCAGCCTTGATCATTCACCGCTCTTCAGTTCCTCGAAGCAGTATTTTACAATGTGGCCCAAATAGCGAGGTGCGCTGCTTGCCAATTTAAACTGACTGTGCTTCCCCAATGTGTCCAGAGGCAAGGGTTGGACATCCCCTCTGGTGAGTCCTCTGGACTTCACCCTCTAGCAGTGATTCAGTGGGTGAGCATTGCCAACAGGCCACACTGTTTACTAAGTTTGTTAGCAGCCTAGGTCATCATAGATGGTGCTGGTGGGACGTGGTTGCAGCCAAGGCACCGGTTCTCGCTACCACATGTCTGCCCCATGAAGGTCAAGATGACCTCTCTCTGCTTGCCTGGGTGTCTATAATGCCTCTTGGTGATGTCCCCGCACCGGCCCAGGACTCTGCTCTGATTGCTTCTTCTCATACTGATCATGACTGCTGCTGCTTATCAGGCATATAATCGTTATTTCCTCCAACATCATCTTTTCTGGGCCTCAGCTCCTCTTAATATTGGCAGCAGTTCTTAGCTTTCGTTGTAGTATCCCCGTAATCGCAAAGGGGATTCTGTGAACGGTCGGTTGAGAGCCCTGGCCCACAGGAACTGCCAGAGCTCCATACGAGAGCAGCCATTTTGTTTGTGGCTTTGCTTTGCCTCTAGATAAACGATTAAGATTACCGATAAAATCTGATGATTTTAAAGGCATTTTACAAGTTGCATTCTTTGGGGTCCAATGAATTACAATTAGGGTCAACAATATAAAGAAATGCAATAGCTAACAACCAATGTCCTATTATTCTCTATTTACACACTTCTACCGATACAAAAACAATACCACGTGTGTCAGTGCATCTTCAGCATGAGACAGGGATTGCCAAAACCACACACCATGGAAAAGTCAACATTGTTTACTTGAAATACTTTCATTCCTGGGTTGGCAGTAGCTAGAGTATTTGGGGCTGTTTTTGGCTGCAACCGAAAGTGACCTTACAACCCCAGACATTTTATTTGTAAATTTTTTACATCCAGGGTAATGTGGCTTCAATGGATACCATTATTATGTCTTAACCAGAATGGCATGCAAAGTAAAACTTTGGCTACAATAACAGGATTGCATCACATTTCAATGGGGAGAGTTCCAGAATATATGGGGGACTGACAAAGGTCATTCCATACAGAATTCCCACACTCCTTCAGATAAAATGGTATCCCAATTGTGTGGGTGGACCTATCACCAACGAAAGGAAGGACCCAAAAAATGCTAAGGGAAAATATCAAGATTTTTCCTTTTAGTTTCAATCTTTCTGGGAACAAGGAGAGCTGTGGTATTTGGATTTAAGGAAGCTGGCACCCATGGAAACATCCCAGCCGATTAATTTCTGAAATTTGGAAATCCAGCAGGGTTAAAAGTGGCAAGGATTGTCCAGATGCCACTGCTTTGTTTTGCCCACAATTCTGTATACTGTCAAAGTTTTACTACAATCAGTGATATTACTCACATTTCTCTCAGGGAAAGATCTGTAATCTATTGGGATTGAAAAATATCCCACCACTTAGTGATCTGACAATTCTACCCACTTGTGTGTTTCACTCTGTTGCTTGCAACAGAAAATGCCTTAAAACACACTTTGGATACGTTTAGATGTTTTCATTGAATTCCAGTCATTTTTAGAATGTGGGTACCAGGTCGGTGGGCACCTAGGAAATGTACCAAAGCCAAACGTTCATGAAAACTAGACACCCATAGGAGGTGAGGATGGTGAGGATGGTGAGGCTTAGGTGGATCCCACCCCTACGTCCTACCCAGAATGCACTATAAATATCAAAGTGTGAGTGGGAAAATTCCTGAAATGAGCTATCCCCAGAGCACCAATCACACTGAAAGAAGTCACTGCTTTCTGCTCTGGTTGCTTTCAGTTTCATATTTAATGATACCAGCACTGATCATCATCAAAAGATAAAAAGAAGACCTCAGGCTTTAATAGAAGCTCTCCCTTTGCAACTGGTGTGAAGCCAGAAAGAGAACCCCTCGTGTGCAGTCGCCTAAGGCATTTCAACCCTTGATGTGAACACCTGACATCACGTTCTCCACATTGAGAGGGCTAATAAATTATTGTTCCTACTCAGGGATGGCTTTTGGTTGCACGAGCTGGGCCCAGGCCAATGACTAGGGCATCAACCTTCATAGGGGCTTAAAAAGCAGTCTGTATTAAGGTCATGCAGACAGCAGAGTCCCTGTCACCTGGCTTCGGTGACATTAAAGTGCTTTCATTCATTTTTTTAAACATGCTGCAGGCATTGTTTTACCAGCCCACCGGCCTGCTTTCTTGCCCTCTCATCTCCCTTGTATCCCCTGCTTCCACAAACCATTAACGTCCCCCCCAACAAACAACTTGGCACGAGCGTGAGGAGCTAATCTGTGGGTGGTGCATGATACTTGTGAGTTGAGGGGTTTGCTGAGATGTATGTGTTAAGAGACTAGTCGCATCTCCGATTTAATCAGCCAGGGACTGACCTCTGAACACAAAAAGGACTCAATGCAGCCTCATTTTATTGACCAGAAGCAGCCAGGGCACCACATGTCTTTCTGCTCAAGGTGCCATTCTGGCAAAGGCTGCCTTTTGTTTGTTCCGATTTGTAGGTATTTAATCCATTTTATAGAAGGGCATAGGATGGCAAGCTGCACCCTTTGTAGAGGGAAACAGATAATTATTGGTTGTTGGAGGAAAGTGTCCTTTTTGTATGGTCACCCCCACACTTTCTTTTCCTCCAGTGCAGATGGTTTTAACTCTGAAAGTGCACTGGAGCCTGCTAGTCAGGCCCCTATGCCAATGTTTTCTCACTAAAATGTGATGCATGTGAATTGGTAACCCCAACTGGCAAAGATTTTAACCCTGTTACAAGTCCATGGTAAATGGTACCAGTGGTACCCAGGGGATGGGAGTTAAAGTGGTCATCAAGGGCAGCAGCACTGATTGTGCCACCCTGAGTGACCCACGTAAAAGGATGACAGCAATCCTGCCATTGCAGACTGCTTGGGCAGTGCAAACTCCTCAAACTCGACTTTGTCTTCACCATGAGTGGCAAGACCACTGCCCTATTTTTAATATATGCCAGTTACCGTTATGGTAGGCTTCCTGAGCCCAGGACGCTGGGTGCATTATATTAAAAGTGTGGGCATGTAAGTGCAAGCCTATATGTCCCTATAGTAGCCTCTTTCCATTAAGGGCTACTATAAGTGTTCAGGGGCCCATATGGTAACATGGCTGGCACCTGGACATCCCAAGGTTGCCAGATCCATTGTGGTCCGCCTGAAAAGGGTCACATTTGATTTTGCAACAACGTGTCTCATTAAACTTGACTTGGTTCCTGAGTTCGATTTGATGTGGCATGCATTCATGTGGCTACTTTAGAGGTTGCCCACCTGGTTGCCCCAGCCTTTCCTGTGCCCTGTCTGACAGCCAGCAACTGCTAGAGCCAAGATGGGAATCTGACCCCCTGCTAGGAGGTGTGAACACTCCCAGGAGTCGGAAACAAAGGCTTGTCTGGGTGGGAGGTGTCACCTCCCTCCCTGACAGGATTAGTGAAGTGGCATTTCTGGGCTGTGAGCTTCAAATTCCATACTGGGCCTCTGATATGCAAGTAGTCTGCCTCCCAGAGGAGGACAAAGGCACATTTGCAACCCGGGCAGGGGAAAATTAGGTAGTCAGGAGACGTACACCCCCAGAAGACTAGCTACATCCCCTGAGTTGGCCTATTTGGTCTGTACAGCTAAATATGGGTTCTGTAATTTTTAAAAGTGGTAGAATAGAGGCTTCTGGGTAGAAAAGGTGCCACACTCCACCAGAAGAGGTCACCTCAGATGCTAGGAGCCCATTGGCTACTAGCACCCACTCCCCTAACACCTCTAAAGCTATAATTTAATGGGCTTCCCTGGCACCAGAACCTTAGATTTGATTGATCTGCAACAAAAGACAAAGAAGAGATCCGAGTCGTTGACTTCAGGACCCTCCCAAAGAAAAAGGCTTCAAAGGCTGCACCTGTGGCTACCATCCTACAACTGCATGATTGCAACTCGTTCTGAACCAAAGACCAGTTTCAAAAGAAAGAGGAATTCATCTGCAAGCCAAAGGCAAATCCAGAATTCCCTTGAATTACAGGTACTAATTCCCTGCAGCAGCAGGCAAGAATCACACTCCCAGAACCAAAGAATCACTGGCCGTCAGGCCTGCCAAGGGATCGCCCAAAAGTAAATGGGCTAGTGTTGGTGAGAAATGTAGACCTGACCTCCAGCAAGTTTCAGGTGGCTACTGCTTTCCCCCGGAATCCAGGATGTTGAAGAGACCAAAGGCGGGGTGTGATGTTACTAAGGCTTGTTTGTGGCCATTTGGGCTACCACTACCTTAACTTGATACTGTGCTTCAAGAGAATCCTGCACAGTGCTTAATCTGTAAATAAAGAGGTGCCGGTGTTCAAAGCCCTTCTCTTAAACACGGGACTGCTTTAATTAAATCTGCCAGCACTGAATACTGAGGCAGCATAATCCTGAAGCTGTCTCAGGCCTCTGCAATCCATTCACGGCCACCCTTGCCCCTTCAGCTCATCCTGCAACTTTCTACTTTCTCCCTTTATGACGTTTTTTAGTTTTTCCTTCTTCCGTCTTTCTCATATGTGTCTTTTGCTCACAGCAATTGCTTGAGGCTGAAGAATAAGCCCCGGCCCTCACAATTAAGTGCCGGTGCTCAGCACTGGAAACAACAAGCACAAATTAAGCACTGATCCTGCAGCATCTTCCACATGATGTCCCAATGGCCCTGTTGTCAATATTTTGCATCCCCTTCCTCGCCCACACCGTCTAGGTGGCAAAAGCAGCACCTGCGCCTCCTGCCTTCAGCACCAGAGACAGCCAGGACAACTCTGCACCTGGGCCCTAAGAGCCAGGTAAAACTCAACTGATTGTTGGACCCTGGTCCTGGGACTGGGTTCACCTTACCTTCCAGTGGTTTCCACTGCACTCGACCTGCAAGTGACAGAGTGTCACTAGTTTAATTTCCCATTGACTGCAACGCTATCATTTTGCAAGAGTGAAATGCATTGACTCCAGTTATACTCACATGATTGTCTTCATTTTGGTGTCTACAATTATATAAAACTCTGCTTTATTTTTATAAATTGGTGTCAGATGTCTTTTCAGTTATATCAATTACTTATTGGCGATGTCGGAACTCTGAAATGCTTAACACATATTCATCTAGTAAAGGTTGACTGCTCGTTGCCACCCTACCTGACTGAGCTAGAGATATATTAGTGTGAATCAATAGGACCAATTAAGGTAACATGAAGGTATTGCCTAGTGAAGCCTACCCAGCCTCACTGCATAATACCCACATTCCTACAGTCATTATCCATCCGTCTTATTAACCGAAGTAGGTATATTGGCCACAAATCGGCATGAAGTAAGTACAAAAGCATTTTAACTAAAACGCAGAAGGATCTAGACAGATTCTCAGACTTCATTTTAGACATCTGACTGGTGACATCAATGAAAGGATCAGCCCACCCTTACGCATTTTTCATCACTCTGGTTATGCATCATGTTTATGACACATTAATCATCAGATTTAACTCCACTCTGGTTACATAGAAACAGGACTGATGTTGGGGAGAGTAATGAAAAAACAAACCTGTAAAGGAAAGAAGCTTGCCACACTACAAGGGTGAATGATTATGTTTCTTTGAATGCATTCTCACTACACCGTTTTAAAATCACATACCCTAAGGATACTCAGACCGATTAACACTTGTTTTTCATCCTATAAGATTACAACATTATTTTTGTGTATCAGGATTATGTAATACAACTCCACATCTAAAATGTATTTTCCTTTCTTTAACCAAATTGAGATTTTCCTAGCCATGGTGTCTCAAAGGCTATATTTTCTTAAAGACACTGAGGCGAGTATTATGCTAAAACTTTTCTTGCCTTTAATGAACAGCAGCCAAAAGAAAAACGTCAATACCTAGAAAACCTTGGTAGAAGACCTACCACATTACATCATAATGGTATAACCAGTAGTACGTCGAGCACAACAATAATTACCTTACTGAGAGCAACAACCCCTCTTTTCTTGCGAGTCAATAAAGATGAGGTCTAGAGAACAAAATTAAAATCAAACTCAAAGTTAACCTAACAGTCAGACTAAGTGGATGCAGCAGAGCTTGTTGGAGGCACTGGGACTGCAGACAATAGAAACCAGGAAGGGTTAATGAAACGGTGGTGGGATAATACTGGCCTTCGTGTTTTTAATAAAATCTAGCCTTTCAGATACCAAGGCTAGGAAAATCTCAATTTTATTATAAGACCAGAGGCTCATATAATGCCTATAACAGAGTCATACGGATGGCAACTGACTTACAATAAAAAGTTCTAAATGTATTAACTTTTGACCATTCGGCAGGTCTGAGAATATCATATAGACTCGCACCCGCCCAGAAAGCCCTAGAGGCCATAGCTCCTCTGATTCAATGGGCTCCAAAGGTATCAGTGCTAATGTCAGCCAAGAACCTGACTCATCTAACCCAATGCCCAAAGTGTGAGCAGAAATTGACTTATGGAGTTTCTAAAGGAAATAAGGAGTTGGGACGCGGATGAGCTTCTGAGATCAGACGTTTCTGAAACGTATGTTTATAAACAATTACCCACACATAACCTAGGTTGGGAGGGGAAAAAAGGATAATGAACTGACACTAAATTAGTTTTGGGTTGCCTAGTAACTTGAAAATAAGCTCCTAGAGAAGAATAATGGAAAGAAGATACATCCTGTGCTTTAACATCAGAGACACGTTTATGTGAAAACAAACGCAAAAGGATAATTTTGCAGATAAATGCTTGAGAGATAGATCAGAACTGTCTGGCCATGAAATAAACATTACACCAAATTAAAATCCTACATGGTATTGTGTTTTTGAACAGGAGGTTTAGCAAACTGTACTCCCTGTAACACGCAACACACCAGTGGGTGTTCTCCGATATGACTTCCATCCACTCTGACATGCTCTGCAGGAATTGCTGATCTGTAGTTGTTAATGGTGCAATAGGCTTTTCCTTGTGAGGATAAAGAAGCTAAAAAATGAATAAACACAGTCACATTTGCCAAAAGGGGAACTGAATCCCTGTCTAACACCAATTAAACCAGACCACCCAGGCTGACCTGTATACCTTTGTTGTACTAGGGGCCCATGATTGTTGGATGAACTGGACAGCCTCCTCTGAAATTCCTGGGGTTCTCCAGGAAGCCCCAATATCCTGCATTCTATTGGGAGGAGGGAGCCCTCTAGAAAGAGGTTGTGATGAAGACCCTGAGTGTTGAGAAGCAAGTTGTGAAAGGGAGGAATCCACACTGGAAGATCTGAAGATAGTTCCAGTAGTGCTGGATACCAAGTTTGAGTCTGCCAATGAGGGGTGATTAGAACCAGGGATGACTGTTTTCTGAGGACTTGGGCAATGAAAAGGAAAGGGGGGAAGGCATAAAAAAGAGACTGAGTCTATAACTGGAGGAATGCAACTGTAGTGATAGCTAATGGATCTGGTCTGCAACTGAATAAGGAAGGGAGTTGGGAGTTGATGCAGGAAGCAAATAGGCCTACTGACATAGTGCTGAAAATTAAAGAAAGACGTTGAACACTGAAGGATGCAGTCTACAATCACTTGAATCGTGAAGACGTCTGGAAAACCAGTCAGCCATCACATATTGGCCCTCATTACGACCCTGGCGGTCAGCGGTAATTTGGGGAAAGGTACTGCCAACAGGCACCTTTTCCCAAATTATGACATCAGCGGTTTGGCTCAAGCCAAATTGCCAACGTACCACTCCGTCCGCCAGGGTGGAAACGGCCGCTGGGCCAGAGACTTCAGTCTCCAGCCCGGCAGCCGTCACAATCCCACCTTCGGGATTATGACCCCACTTACTGCCAAGGTTTTCGTGGCAACCGTACCGCACAAAAACCATTGCGGTAGGCACTATCAGTGCCAGGGAATTCCTTCCCTGGCACTGATAGGGGTCTCCCCTGACCCCCTGACTAGAGTCCTCACCCACCTCCCCCCTCCCTCTCCTGCCCCCACACATTTCCACACCCACACATGCACACACATACACACATGCATACCCACATCTACCCATGCATTCACACATACATAACCACACACCGCAACACACACAAACATACTTTGCCACACACATGCATTCACAACATACACGTGCACTCACATGTAGTCATTCACGCACTCATTCAAGGTGACTCACACCAGCATGCATGCAATCATAAACAGATACCCCCCTACACACACAACACCCCCACACACGCACACAGCACCCCCACCCTCCCTCCTGTCAGAGAACCCAACTTACCTGCTTGCAGGCGGTCCTCCGGCTGGAGACGGGACGCCCACTGCTGTCAGCAGCAGCGTTCGCCAGCAAAACACCACCAGGCCGTATCATAGCTCATGATACGGTCGGCGGTGTTTTGTTGGGGTGGCACTGCTGCTGACAGCAGCGCCACCTTACCACCGTCCACCGCCGTGATCGTCTGCGGTATTCCGCCAGCCTTCTAGCAGAATTCCGTTGAGGGTCATAATGCGGGTGGGCGGCTGGTAGCCACAGCGACAGTATGTTGGCGGCCGTCTCCATGGCGGTAGGAGCAGTTACCTCCAATGTTGTAATGAGGGCCTCAGTCTGGTAGATATTCCGCTTTCACAAATGTTCCTTTAGAGGCAGGATTCCAACAGACTCTTGGCAAGAACTGCCAGAGGTTTGGACCTTGTACCTACAAGACGGTTTATGTACCTGACCGCCGACAGCTTGTCCCTCTGTAATAGGATTTTTCATTTTGCCCTATCTTTTACAAAAGTCTGGAAGGCAAAGGAACCTGCAAGCATCTCTAAACAATTTATGTTCAATGACGACTCCTGAAGAGACCATGTACCTCCGTTCAGGAGTTGAGAACATCTTCCACCTCATCCTGTCTGACTTGCTTCTGACTCTAAGATGTGATCTGGGGTGGCAGATAAAATTGTTCTCCCATTTTAGGTGTCTAAGTGACTCAGGCACCAGAGGAGTTTGTCTCTGGACTCTCAATCCAGTGTTACCAGGTCTGAATAAGCCAAACCTTTGTGCAGGTTGTGAATCTTTAGTCTCTGTAGGGCTCTGTAATGTAGAGGGCTGGGAAAAATGGCCTGTAGACTTATCAGTCAAGCTAGAGATCTGAAGGAACAAAGTGGAAGAGACAAAGCGTGGCTCGATCTCTTTCTTTATTTGAGCCACTTCCTACTGAGTGAGCTGAAGAATTGATCAAGAAGTGTCTATGACAAAGCCTAAATAGTCCAAATGTTGTGCAGGAACTACAGAAGACCTTTCAAAATTGACTAGAAACCCTAGTCTTGACAGAAGGTCTTGACACAGATGTAAGTGAGTCAGTAGACAGGATTTGTTCTGTGCCATAATCAAGAAATTGTTGAGGTAAATGATGGGTCTGAAACCCTGGCCTCTGAGGAAGGCTACCACATGTTTGAGAAACTTGCTGAAGCACCAAGGGGCTGAAGGTAGAATTTTGAAACAGAAAAAAGTCTAACCCTATTGAAACTGAAGATACTTCCTGTAAGAATTGTGAACTGGAACTGTCAAGTAAGGGTCTTGAAGATCTAGAAGCACTAACCAATCATCTTGAATAAGTGGATCACTGAGATGAAGAACGGTCTCCATCTTGACATGATGATACACCATGAAGTTTTGAACACCTTCAGGTTGATGACCAGATGATATTTCTTGTTCTTTTTAAGGACTAAGAAAATCATGCAGAGGAAACCTGAGGGATCGAAACAAGTCCTTTCGATAGCCTGCTATGAGAGAAGGGATTGCACTTCCTCTTGAACCAGGAGAAACTGCTCCTGTGAAAAACAAAGAGGATGGGTCAGGGGATGTTGCATTTAAATATGACATAGATCTATGCAGTACCTGAATAGTCTGAATTACCCAAAGATATGACATGAGAGACAACCGAGCATCTTGACAAAGATCCAACCTGCCTCCTACGGCAGGAGGGCCAAAACTGAAAATTCTTATATGAGAACTGATCACAATTGACTCTGTATCCCCTGTTCTGGAATCCTCTGGAACGGTGGGGTAGAAATGAGGTTTGTAGTCCTGGTATTCTTGTTGGGAGCCTTGTTTGTAGGAGCCTCAATGGATGGACTGACACCTTGAGTGATAACGGCCAGCAAAACGACTACTTCCTTTGCCAACCATGCCAAAAACACATTTCCTTTATGAAGGAATCTCTGAAAAGAAAGCCATTAGCCTGAGGGCCCTCCGCTTTAGTTGCGAAGCTACTGAATTTAGGATCTATTTTCATCAACTGGCTCTTACATCTTTCTTGGGAGATGTAGTGTTACCTAGCATACAAATAGCATGTTGAGCCCAATTAGATAGGGTGTCTAGGTCTACTTGTTCACCCTCCATTTTTGCCTCTTCAGACAAATCTAAACTTCTGGTCAAGGGACCAACCAGATCTAAAATCCTGTCCCGGCAATTAGACCAGGCTTGATTGACACCTTTCTTAGGGTCTTTCCCAAGCTTGGTGAAAAATAACAACATATTAGTGTAAATAACAGGGGTATCAGCCACTTTATTGCGAAGGGAAGAGCGAGAGCACTCAGATTTTAGTTTGTTTCTGGAAAATGTATCCAAGGGGTGTCTTAAATAATAAAGATTTACAAGAAAGTGGTGCATCAGTGCTGACGCGCCACTTTTCTAGTGTCACCCTTGCCCCACCTAACAACACCATGTGTGCACCTTATTTACAATACGGCGCACCATGGTGGTCATTAGAACAATAGCGTCAACATTTTTGAGGCTATTGTGGCACTTTGCTACACTAGCATCAAAGATGTTGACGCTAGTGTAGCAAAGTGCGAAGAGGCACATTGATTTCAATGGGTGTGTTATTTTATTGCTTGCTCTGAGCAGGCGTTAAAAATTACATCAAAAATGGCGCAGTAAAATCTTGTAGATTTCATTATGCCGTTTTTGCAGGCCTCCTAATGCCGGAACACCCCCATTGCATGCATTACGCCTGGCAGAGGAATAATGTGGCGCAAGGGGTCGCAAAGTGGCGCAATTCATGCGTTGTGCCACTTTGTAAAAATGGTGTGGCAAAAATTGCTTCCTTGAGTCAGACTAGTGTAAAAACATGATGCTAATGTGGTGCGCGGAGGCACTAGGGCCATGTAAATCTGGCCCAAAATCCCAGACATTGTCACATGAGAACCATTCCGTGGCATTAGGGTAGTGGATTAAAACAGGATTGAGCATAGGTTTCCTTAAATGATCTACGAGATCTACTAGATTAGACACAGGGAGCAACACTCCATCAAAAGGAGATGTTTTACACCTTTTCTCAGGAGGCCCATTATCAGAAAGGTTAGAAATGACATTAGAAACACCCATCATCATCCAAGACATCATCATTGTCATTATCAGTGTCTTGTATACTAATAACATAAATGGGAGAGGAAGGAAGCCCTGAAATGAAACCTGTTGGATAGGAGGACCAAGTTTATTCGAAAGTCTTTTGAGAAAACACTTTGAAGAGCAGCATGTTTCTTTCCTTTTTTAGAAGGAAATTCATTAGGGTCATGCAACATCTTGGAAATACATGCCTCTACATTTCTTTAAACATCCAACATTGATACAGACACCTTGTGTTGCACAGAGTCCTTAATAGAGGATATCAAATTCTCCTTCATGGTCTGAGATTCCTCATCTTCAGGCTTATTAATGATACATTTGAGGAAAGTCCAATGTAAAACTCATTGAAAATATGCTCAATTGGGCAGAAAAAAAACAAGGGAGCTAAGGGATTAAACAAGTACACTGCCTAGTGAAAAAGGCCTACGGGAGACAGGGGTGTGTGAAGAGGCGTGACTAAGGGCAGGTCTCAAGGAAGAGACCTTACTGGCATTCAGGAAGCGGAGAGAAAAGGAAGCGAACACTCAGGAGCTGGCCCAAAGATATTCCCCACGGGCAAAGCAGGGAAACAGACAATAGATGAAAACGTAAAAGCGGTCTGCAGCTGAGGGGAGTGAAGTACGACCGTTAACGGAACGGAAAAGAACGTTAAATGAACGTTCTAAGCTAATACTGCATGCCGGAACGCGCACTCAACAGAAACCATCATTAAACCACATAAGAGCAAACGTAATATTAATAGCACAGTAATAACAACATTTGTATACATTTGAAAAGACAATATGTGAGTAGAGTACTTATCTTGACTGCGAGCAGCAAGAAAAGATGGATTGTTGCTCTCAGTCAGGATATTTATTGTTGTGCTTGACATACTATTGGCTATACCATTATGATATAACGTGGTAGTTCTTCTCCCAGGGTTTTCTTAATATTGAAGTTTTTCTTTTGGCTGCTGTTTATTAAAGACAAGAAAAGTGTTAGCAAAATATAAGCCTCCGGTCTTGTAATAAAATTAGAGCACACTATATTTAATCAACTTTCTAAATGTATTGATTTCCATAATACCTTACATCCCACGCACATTAATCTTGTAGATCTTTTTGCAGCGTTTGACATTGTTGATCGTCAGATACTGCTAAATTGCCAGATATTTTTGGTATCAAGGGTGCAACTTTAGCATGGCTACAGGTCTTTCTTTCCAACAGATCAGTGCAACTCTCTCTTACATCTTTTCTCTCAAGGGTCAGGGCTTTGTCTACCTTTGATCTACATCTTTTTGCTTACAAAAGAGGCAAGTGCATTAGAGATCGTCTTGTTTGTGCCAATACAAGTTTGACAAATTCCAATATTACCATTCTGCATAACTGGGTTTAGACCCCATCAAGGGCGATTACAAATGTGCCAACTGTGTGGCCTGCTACACTGAACACTAGTTTTTTTTCACTCATGGTAAAGTCAACATTGAACTCAAGCATCACATCAACTGTCTATCCAGCAGTGTGGTTTGTTGCATCTGGTGCCCCTGTGGTTTGATTGGTGTGGGTCAGATCTCACAACAAGTTAAAATGAGAATTAGCTAACACAGAAGTTGCATCAGATGCAAGGTATATAATTTGCCCCTGGTGTCACACTATCTGAAGCGTGAATACAGTCCATACAACATCAGATGGCAAGTCATTGGGAAAGTGTTACCTTCACCCCAGGGAGGAACCCTGTTACACACTCTACAGCACATGGAATGCAACTATGCAGACAAATGCAATTCCATTAAGACTCGATTGAATACCATGGAAGAATGGCATAAACTTAATTCAATTAATTGACTTTGATCTATGGATCCTCAGGAGACATGATGAACTCTTAGAAAATAAACCAAGATATGTATACTTGTAATATATATTGGCATTTTACCCTTCGTATTTATAAACATGTGAAATATTTAATATGTATATATGTATATGTGAATTTTATGTACTCCTTACTGTTTGTATTTTTTCTATATGCACAGAATCGTACTAAAATAATTTTTTTAATTATTTTTTATTTCTCTTTATTTGTTTAACCTATGGCCTATTCTATTTCAGGACCGGATGCTAAGATTATGCTTCTCTTTCTTTACTACTCATTAAAACAGCAGCCAATCACAAAACAGAAAAATATAAACTACATTTCCCTTGTTGCACATCTCAATGTCACCACCAATCATATCTCTCCAGGCCCTATTAGAGCCCCGAACAACATCTTGAAGTCCTTTTTCTTTGCTGCTCCAGCATAAGATAAGTGCCTTTCACATTGTTCTCTTAACTGTTTTTTCCTTTACTGCCTGGTTTCTTGCCGCGCTCAGGATTCTTCCTGCCAGAGCATTGCGGCCTTGGTGGGCTTCGTTGGTTGCCTTAGCAACATTCCTCAGTGATGAGCGCGCGATGTGCTGGTTTCTTCTTCAACGCGGGAAGTGCTGATTGTTCTCTCAGCGCACGGTGCGCGGACAGTGCATTCCTCATCAGTGCGCGGAGAGTGCATTCCTCATCAGCGCACGGTGTGCTGGTTTCTTCTTCAGCGCGGTGAGCGCTGATTGTTTTCTCAGTGCGCAGCGCACCGAGAGCGCATTCCCTCTGGTGCAGGTCGGTAATTAGTCTCAGGCACCACGCGGCGCGCTAAGAATTTATACTTTAACTTATACTTTCATTTTTATTTACCTTGCAAGCTTTTCCTCTCCCTCAGGCAGCGATCCTGCTGTGTCCCGGAGCCTTACCTTGTCGGGCCCAGGTGGAGAGCCGGACATGAGCACGTAGCCCAATTGGGCTCTTTTATGTAGGATTGGGCTATGCGCTGTCCTACCTTCATTTCTCCTCCTCTGACACTGACAGGACGCCGGGAATTGCGTGCATTTTTCGAATTCCTGGCTTCCTGTTAGTGTTCTCGATGCCATCTCAGGCTGCAATAATCGAGTTGGCCCTGAAAAGGAGCGGAGTGTATTAATTGAATTTTCCTCAATACTTGTGGCTGTCAGGACATCCTCCGTGTTGGGGGCTGTAATAATTAGTTGACAGCTTTTTTCTGAGGAGTCAATTTTTCTTTTCTCTTGCACTAGGGGTGACTCACCCTTGAACCCTGAGTGACTTCTGTTTCTGGGGTACTCTCTGTGCACACTGCTTGTGTCAATTTGTGAAAATGACCGATTGGGTGCCCTTTGAGGAGGAGGAGTATGGGCGTTATGATGAAGAAGGTCAGTTTCTGGGCGACGGTCTGTCCGAGGCGATCAATGCTTCGGTTCAGCAGTCAATCAGCAGGACCTTGGAGGTTTCTGTTCCTCAACAGATCAGTCAAGCGTTGGTGGTGGCGCTAAAGCCTTTGACGCAGCAGTTGGAGGCCTTCGCTAAGAAGCAAAATCTTGTTCCCTTTCAAGAGGGTAATTCCGCAGAAAGGAGTCCTTCACTTCCTAGTACTTCAAAGGATGCTCCTTCCGCTTGGCCTCATGATGGAGTCATGGCCACACTACAACAGCCCTCGGCTGATGACCATCAGTATTGCTCTGTCCCATCCACTTCCAGTGTTTTCCCTAGATGGGTTCGAGTTTCATCGGACTCTGATTCCAGTGAGTCAGATTCATCTCATTCCGGCAGTCCTTTGCGCAAGTGCAAAAACTCAAAGAAATCTGTTTCATCCAAGGCGCAAATGGACTTCGCCCCTCCTTCTAACTCCTTTCAGTTCAATCCGGAGGACATAGTACATCCCCGTTCTAGAGACTTGGCTCCTGCGCAGAAAGTAGCAGAATATGTGCACGGTAAGCTGTGCAGGAGTTTTGACAAGGAGGTGCGCAATAGGTTGCGAGCCGAATGTCCTAGGCCCGAGCTCCCAGATAAGGTGGCGGAGACGCCTGAGATCGATGCCAGAATGCTGACATTCTTAAAATAAATTACAAAAGACCCAAAGAAGAGGATTGACCGGGCCTGGCCCTCCTTCCAGGACAAGCTTCTTGATCTGACGGGTCCCCTGGCAAAAATACTTGAAAGTCAGGGAGACTGGTGCTCCTATTGACCCCCATATTTTGGCCGAGTGGACTCAGAGAGCAATATGTCGTTGGGTAATGCCAACTGTGCCATCTTGACAGAGAGGCATAAGTCCCTCCTTATGAGGATAGACTCCAACTTGACAGAGCTGGCCTCAGCAGATGCGGGTCCCCTGGCAGAGGGTCACCTTTTTAGTGACAAGTTCGTAAAGATATTGCCAAATATGTGACAACATTTACAACACTGGATGAAGCGCAAACTAGTTTGAAAAAGGTGTTTCACTCGGGCCTTTATGGTCGGGCCGGAGGAGGCAGGGGTCACTCGTCAGGCCGAGGATACTATCAAGGACCCCAGAGGGAAACCTTCACGTGAGGCCAGGACTACACTTGAGGTGGGACCTTTTTCCCCTCCCGTTCCCGTTTTCAACGGTGCAGAGGACAACGGGGTGGTTCAGGGGCTACCGCCCCTACCGGCTACTCAGCAGGTAAGGCTTTTGGACTCTTCATTAATTCAGCTGAGGGGGTTAAGTAGAATAATTCCTTCACAATTGGCTTTTGGTAACTCAAGATGCGTGGGTGTTGCAGACTGTGCAGGGATTTCGTCTGGAGTTCTATCATACTCCATGTCAAATGTCTCCACCTCCTCCTCTCTGTTTTCCCTACCAGAGACCAATTTTGTAGATAGAGACTTTGCTACAGAAACGAGCAGTGGCTTTTTGCCATCCTCATCTGGCCTGTTTCTGCAGCAATGTTTTTCTGGTGCAGAAGCTGGGAGGAGGGCACCGCTTGGTGCTAAACCTCAAGGAGTTCAATTCGTTCATTGTTTATCGGCATTTCAAGATGGAAGGCCTTCATCTTCTTCCCGATTTACTCCAGACGGGAGACTGGATGATGCGTCTTGACCTGAAGGACGCATATCTGACAATTCCTATTTGGCATCCTCACCGACGGTTCCGCCAATTCAGATGGAAGGACAAATGGCTGGAATATTTGGTCCTGCCTTTTGGGCTTTCTTCAGCACCCTGGTGCTTTACCAAACTGCTCAGGCCGGTGGTAGCTCACTTGCGGGAGAAAGGGATTTGGCTGATAATATACCTAGACGATATATTGATCATGGCTCAATCCCTAGAATTGGTGAAACAGCACAGTGCCATGACAGTTTCTCTTTTTAAAAATCTCGGTTTTGTCATAAACGAGGCCAAGTCGAATTTGATGCACACCAGATCAGTGGAGTTCCTGAGTTTTGTGATCAACTCAGAGACTTCTCAACTGATCCTTCCCCGAGCCAAACTTTGGGACATCAAGAAGGAGTTGAGGGTGGCCCTGACACAAACGTTGCTGTCCTTGAGGAAGATAGCTCGCTTGGTGGGCCTTTTGGCTTCCTCGATTCAAGTGATTTTTCTGGGACCCTTGCATTATCGAGCCTTACAGAGGCTCAGGATTCAACACTTGCAAAAGGGTTTGACGTATTCGGAGTGAGTCCCTCCGACAGAGGAGGTCAAGACAGAGCTCAGGTGCTGGCTGATGCAAGTAGACGCTTGGAATGGCAGGGCCATATTCAGTTCTCGTCCGGAGGCTATCATAGAATCAGATGCCAGTCGGTGGGGCTGGGGAGCCAGGTGTGGGGATGTCACTACGGGGGGCCGTTGGTCCCAACAAGAGCTCCAGCTGCACACCAATTGTCTGGAGCTACTACCAGGCTCCTTTGCGATCAAAACCTTGTCCCCAAAGAAAGTCTCATGTACTATACTCTTGGGGATGGACAACATCTCAGCAGTTTGCTATATCAACAGGTTGGGGGGGTACGAGATCCCCTCTGTTAGCCGAGCTAGCCAAAGATTTCTGGCATTATTGCCTGTCTCACAGACAGATTGTGGTGGCAGAGTACATTCCGGGGCAATCCAATGTGATTGCTGATTGGAATTCCAGGTACCTCAAAGATCACAGCGATTGGAAGCTGCTTCCCCAGCTATTCCACCTGCCTCAGGACATTTGGGGTCATTGCAAGATAGATCTCTTTGCCTCCGTCTGAATCGTCAGCTGGAGAATTTCTTCAGTTGGAGGCCGGACCCTCTCGCGAGGGTCACGGATGCTTTCTCCCAGGATTGGTTGGGGAGCCTCAATTATGCGTTTCCTCCTTTCGTGATGATTCTGAGGGTGGCAACCCACATCAAGAAGCAGGAGGCGGAGGTGATTCTGATCACTCCGTTCTGGAAGGCGCAACCGTGGTTTCCACTTCTGCTGGAGTTAGCCTGCGACTCTCCCCTTCTCTTTCATTCGTCTTAGGACATGCTGATGGGGCCCCAAGGGGAATTTCATCCTCTTGTGATGGAGAGACAATTGCAGCTCATGGCATGGAGGCTTTCAGGCAACAATGGTGTTTGCCAGGATTTTCGGACTCAGCTACGACTTTTATCAGTAAAGTTTGGGCTCCCTCTACCAGGAAACGATACTCATCAGCATGGAGAGCTTGGCGGAGTTGGTGCATTCAAAGGCACGTGGATCCTGTGGAAGTGGGAATAGTAGAAATAGTAAACTTTTTGTTGCAAAAAGCAATGGAAGGCATGTCCTATAGGACAATCAACAATTTTCGTTCTGCCATTTCAGCAGGCCATGTCAAAGTCCACAATAATCCGGTAGGTATGCATCCAATTATTTCTAAGCTTCTTAAGGGAATTAGAGTCTCTAACCCTCCGAGGCCTAAATATACATTTCTGTGGGACGTTAGCCTTGTGCTTAAGTTGTTTGAAAGATGGCCTGATAATGAGCTTTTGTGGAGAAAACAGTTATCAGGGAAACTGGCCTTGTTGTTATGCTTAGCGGCATGTCGTCGATCCTCGGATGTGAAAGCTCTGGACCTTGCAGGTAGAGTGTTTACACCAGAAGGTGTTTCTTTTTCTATTACTAAAAGGACGAAAACAATGTCAACTAGTAATAAGTATGTTGCGTTTCCTTTCAATTCAAAACTGTGCGTTGTGAGTTGTTTGAAACAGTATGAAGAATGTATGAGGGTTTTCAGATCAAATAGCGAGGGTCAATTACTGATTTCATTGAGGAAGCCTTTCAAACCGGTTTCTGCTGCGACCATTGCCAGATGGTTAAAGGATGTGATGGCCGAGGCAGGGATTGACGTTACTCATTTTGGTGCTCATTCAGTTAGAGGAGCCATGTCCTCCAGGTCTTTTGAATTGGGAGTAACTATTCAAAATATTATGAAATCAGCTGATTGGTCCTCCGATTCTACTTTCAAGCAGTTTTATTATAAACCGGTGGGTGATATTGCAACAAGGGTGTTTCCATCAGCTTTGAACTAGCATAATCTGAGTCGCCGGTCCTGAAATAAATAAAAAATTTGCTAGCTATCGCACCAAGAATTTTCAATTCTATTAAGGACACGGAGGCGAGGATTATCCCACCCACTTGAGGATTTGATACTGTATGGTTATCATGTATGATTACATCAGCACTTAACTTTCTGTATATATGTAATGTTTATATACTTTGTTTTCCCTCCCTGACATTGTAAATGTGGAATTTTTGAAGTTTCTCTGATATTTTGTCTGGTTATCCTAGGAGCTGGGCAGAAAGCAGAATGAAGTAGGCATTCGCCTGTCGAGATGTTGAAGTTCCCAAGTTCGTTCATGGAATGGTTCGAGGGGATTGAGGGCTTTTTGTCATTTTGAGATATTACAAGTGTTATCGGAAGAGGTTGCTCCAAGCTGTGTTCCCGTGCAAAGAAAGAGGACTTCAAGATGTTGTTCGGGGCTCTAATAGGGCCAGGAGAGATATGATTGGTGGTGACATTGAGATGTGCACCATGGGAAATGTAGTTTATATTTTTCTGTTTTGTGATTGGCTGCTGTTTTAATGAGTAGTAAAGATAGAGAAGCATAATCCTCACCTCTGTGTCCTTAATAGAATTGAAAATTCCTGGCGCGATAGCTAGCAAAATTTTTATTCTCCCTTCTTGGTATAACTCTTCACTGTAAAACATGCTCTGTGTCCCTCTCTTGGTGGACTCCACATCCCCCAACATTCCCTCTTGTGCTGACTGTACCTCCCGTCTGGAACGCATTCGTTCTCCAAGCCTCTTTCCTTGTTCAGCATGGGATGCCTTGCATTGCAAGCCTCGATTCTGTAAGTCACCAAATATGTAATCAGTGTACTTGTGGTTACGAAAATTCATTCCTGACAGGGACAGTCATCTGAGACCACCCGCTTACTTGTTTTTCCACTGTGGTGTGTCTGGTTTGCTGATCTATTGTGTTCCACGCCATCTTGCTTGCTCTCACAGATGATTCATATATACATGTGCTTTGGAAACTTTAGTCTGTGAAAGCAGTAATACTATCAATGAAGCTATAGATGTTGTTATAATGGCTGTGCATGTGGTAGCGCAACTTTGGAAACTCTCTCCTGCCTTCCTCGCGAGCACAATCTTTCGTTGTAAAGTTCAGGAAGGCCTTGAAACCCTGGCTCGTTCCCTCTTTACACATCAACAAAGGTGGCGGATATCTCTTCCTCTTCTTGCTTGTTTAGTGTTGGGTTAGGCAGCAACGACAATATACCTTTACAGTAAATGTTTTGCGATTTACAAACAACCCAAATTAAATAAATACTTAATTAATGAACATACTAAAAAAGCGTGGAGGTAAATTAAAAACAGTGCTTTCAGGTCAGGAACGCTCGACAGGAAAGCATTTAGCGCGGATGAAGCAAAGCTTTCTACAGCAAGGAAAAGCGCAGGCCTCGTACTGAGGAGATGACGTACTTGCTTCTTGCACCTGGAACATAAATATCTCCTTATGTGGTACTTGATGTATTACCAGCCCCTTAGATCTGACATTTACAGAATTTACATTATTTCACGCAGAGAGTGACCTGGTGGCGTGGTGCGCCGACAGCAGGTGCAGCGCAAACATGTTCAAAGCACTGAACCCCCACTATACTCTATGTACATGATATAGTTCCTATAGACTACACATGCTGGGGCCAGTGGTTTAACGAAACGTGGGCCCCCATCCAGACTCACTCAAGTGCTCTCAGTTCGGGTTATTGTGCTGCGGGACCCTCTGTAGCTCGGGGGCTGGGACGGCGCTGGCTGGGACGAGCTAGCATGTGCTGTCGGGGACGTATCATACATTTAGTCGCAGCAGAGCCCCGTGGCGAAACAAAGGCCCCCGCAGCCCCCGCGTGGACGGGTGCGAGCTCCAGAGCCTCCTCAGTACAGTACACCATGCAGGGGCGGCAGGCCTCTGATGGGGTGGGGTTGGGGGAGCTCAAGTTTCATTACGCCCTGGCAGAGCTACACACGTTACAGATCCAAGAGCAGGGAGGCTCAGCAGTGACGACTCTCAGGACAGGATTAGAACAATTGTCGAGAATGGATGGGTCATTTCAAGCCACTCTCACAAACACCATTGGAGGACCTCGTGGCGCAACGGTAGCGCGTCTGACTCCAGATCAGAAGGTTGCGTGTTCAAATCACGTCGGGGTCACGGTCTCGAAGAGATTAGTTTTTATGTGTGTTTTTGGAAAGAAGTGACTTGCAAATTGCTGAAGAACAACGTTGTTGTGGCATTTTTCATTGTCACCTGTGTTTTATCAAGTTATGTTTTTATTATGAAACGTGTTACTAAAAATAGCCTGATGACACAGCTTGGTAGTTTGTCTTATTCTGAAGATGTCGCAGAGGCTGAAAACAGAATGTGTGTTGCACTCTGCAACATTTAGGTCTGACTCACATAGCAGAAACGTAGTGATGGGCGCACATGCACCTGCTCTGGTTAAAGAGGGCGCGAGATAGCACGAGACACCAAATCATCGCGCAGCTGAAACTGCCACCGCCTCCCCGAGACAATAAAGTACGACATGACTCCTCTAACACCCAATCTACACCCCCAAAAGCCCAGGCGCAGCCATAAATGACCAGACAGTGCATGATGTTGAGAGCCACCTGGGTCCTCCTATACTTCCAGAGGCACCAGCCATATGTCTAGGGTGACCACCTGGCATTGATGCAAATTCTGGACAGGACTGCAAAAAATTCAGGACAAAGGGTCAAAATTCAGGTAAAAAATTCAACAACAAACGTCAGTTTTACGCAAGAGAGGCCATGCCTCACTATGTTGTCATTGCATTTATTCACTCTTTTTTTAACATAGCACTATTTATTCACTGTGGTCTTTTTGTGATTGTCTCCTGGTATGCTGCATTCAGGTGTCACATTACGTCCTTGTTCAGTAGTAAATTAGTGCCCTTCAGTACTGTGGCAAGGCCACCCCCTACCCAAATCTACCCATTCTTTCTTGAAGAGAAAGTAACAGCACATTTTTGATTGTTTCTGAGCATTTTAAAACTCCTGACAAACAGTTTGGGAAACATTAGAGTAATTTACCTTATGCTAGTTTAAACAAATTGAACAAAAACATCTGGCTTAACCCAACCGCCCATGGACTTTCAACCTAAAAAAAAATGAAAGAGGCAGGGCAGATGGTGTGGCCGACAGTCTCACACCTAATGTCAGGATGTGAGGTACCCACAACTTGTCTGTAGTCTCACAGCACTAGAGTGTATGTCAGGGACTCTACATTTAGCTTACATGAGTCTACTTTGCACTATATGACACTGCAACACTCTGCATTACTGCACTCTCTGCCACTCTATTGTATGCCACTCTACTCCACTTTTTGCTACTCTAACCCATGCCACTCTATGCCACTGCACTGTGAGCCAATGCACTTTAAACAACTGCACTGTATGCCACTGCCCTCTACTCTGCACCACTGTACTCTACGTCACTGCTCTCTGTGCCACTCTACTCCACTCTACATCACTGCACTGACACTCTACTCTGCAACATTGCATTCTCTGCCACTGTACTGTACACCAATCTACTATGTACTACTACATTCTATGCCACTGCACTCTATGCCACTATACTCTGCATCACTCCACTCTATGCGACTGCACTCTACAGCACTATACTCTACTCTGCACTGCACCACTCTACACTATGCCACTGCACACTGCTACACAAGTCTACTCTGCCCTCTCTGCCACTGCACCACTCTACACTGCTGCACTCTCTGCCACTCTATTGTATGCCACTCTACTCCATTGCACTCTGTGCCACTCTATTCTGTCCCACGCCACTCATGCCACTGCACTCTGAACCACTGCACTCTCCGCCAGTGCACTCTAAACAACTGCACTGTACCCTGCACCACTGGGCTCTACGCCACTGCTCCTATGTCGCTCTACTCCACTGATCCTATGCCACCCTACTCAACTCCTCACCACTAAGCCGCTAACTTTTATCCATGAACAGCAGCGACCCTGGTGTATACTGTGGCTAAAACACATTGGCAAAGCCAAGAAGTCTTTCATAGACTAGACCTACCGGTTCTGCCAATGTTTGTTAGTTCTATGAGGTACCGAGGCCCCTGAAAGAACTGTGAATGTATAAGTCCTTATTTTAAACATGCATTTGACGCCTCGTCAGGGATAGTAAGCGCTATATAAATACAATTACATCATATATAGGCTGCTACAAAATGCGCATAATACATTTTAGTTAAATAAAAAAAGTGCTTCTCAAATACAGATTTGAATAATATAGAGTTTATATCTAGTACTAACATTTTTTATAACACTCCATTAAAACCACACACTCCACAGCTCACCTTGGAGCACCACTGCAGTACCTCCCTAAAAGAAAATATATTTGCCATTAGAAAGCTTCAAGTGACTCCTTTGGTTAAAGTGGATGCAGGTTTTCAAGCCCCTTTACATTTGCAGATTTACCAGTTGCCCACATCTGCATTTCTTTAGGGAAGGAGACCCCCTGGCAAGAAGGTCTCTCCTCAGAACACAGGAGACTCCCTGGCTTTCACTGCAGCTGGGGAAACTAATCTGCCTGTAGTTTCGCCCTACCGTCCTTTGTCCTATTGGTGAAAGGCTAAAATTATGAACAAATGCCGTCCGTTAAGCCTTTCATCACGGACAACGGACGGCAGGGCGAAATTACGGGCAGTCCGTGAAATTTACGGACGGGTGTTCACCCTACATATGTCATCTCTTCAATACTGTGTAATGGGAGCTTGCGCACCTCTTTCAATACAATGGGAGCATCACAGGTACCACTGGTTTTCACATGTAAATCATAACAGCCACCTCCACAACAGACTTCACACCTCTTTCAAGGCACTTCAAGTAGCCCAAGGCATTGATGTCTTTCATGAATGTTAAACAATTTGGCTCAGAGAGGAAGGGTGCAAGCCCAGATGAAGCATTAAAGACAATTACCAATGTTTTTCTGCTTGTAAAAAGGTTTTGAGAGGCCCAACCTGCTACCTTAGGAGGGCCTCTGGGCTGCCTTGGGAGGTACTAGCCCCCTGCTGAAACCGGGCCTGCAGCAGATGGTGGATTATGTGACAGATGATAAATCCACCATTGGGCAAAATGTTATGCTGTTGCAGAATTGCAGAATTATGGGTCAATGACATAGGCCAGGGCTAGCCAGAATGCCAGCTTCGCTCTAACGTATGTAGGAAACATTCTATTCCCCAGTTTCATGGTGACAAGCCCAGGATCCCGAAGCAATAAATGCATCAGCTTCACACCAATGGCGGAACTAGACTCTAAACACTGTGGACCTCATTATGACCCTGGCGGCCGGCGTTAAGCCGGCGGTAACACCGCCAACAGGCTAGCGGTGTTCCGCCAGCTATTATGACCATGGCACAATAGCCACGGCCATACCGCCTGCCCCTCCATTATATCCCCAGGGCAGCGGTGCAAGCACCACTGCCCTGGGGATTATGAGTCCCCGACCGCCAGCCTGGCCATGGCGGTAAACACCGCCATGGAAAGGCTGGCTGTAAGGGGGGCTTGGGGTGCTTCTGGGGGCCCCTGCACTGCCCATGCACTTGGCATGGGCAGTGCAGGGGTTCCCAGGCATAGCCCTGTCGCGCATTTCACTGCCCGAATTTCGGGCAGTGAAATGCGCAATGGGTGCTACTGCACCTGCTGCACATCAGCATTGCCACCGGCTCTATTACGAGCCAGCAGCAATGTTGATGTGACTTTTCCACTGGGCCAGCAGACGGTAACACTGTTACCGTGCGCTGGCCCAGCGGAAAAGTCGTAATAGGGAGCCAGAAATACCGCCAGCACTGGCGGTATTCTGGCTCTCGCAGCCTCGGTGGTCTTTTGAAAAGACCGCCGAGGTTGTAATGAGGGCCTATATGGCTAATTCCACAAAAGATCTAGAGTAACAGGAACAGTGGCAGGATTGCTGTAATCAAAAGCAAGAGTGAAATTCTACCCGTGGCATCCTCCCCGAGAAAATAATTCTTAGATGCAGCTGTGACCAGCAATATGGTTCAGTTTGCTGTCCCTTCCTGGTGGTGCTGTACAGTCTTAGTTTATTATTTGAACGCAACAACCATGACCAGCTCACATGTTCAGTTCATGTAGGAAATTTTTAAGCTTGGCCGCCCTTAGTCAAAGACTTTTAATTTTACTAAAATTAATGGATATTATACTTAAAAAGGATTTCCTCCAGCCTTTGCCATCCATTGGTCTGTTAATATGCCATTCACATTTTATGTTCCACCCACTAAAGTTTGGAGCAGTGAGTCACTGTGAGTGACAGCATTCTGCACTTTTACAAGAAGCATATACACCCACAAACTAGTTCACTTCAGTTCTAGGAACTACCAAGCAATGTGTGTTTTTAGAGAACAAAAACTATTGCTTTTTGCAGTTTTTTTAAGTTTATGACTACCCAGCAAGTTAGCCAAAAATAGAGTTTTAAAACAGAAGAGGCTTTAACAAACCAAAGGGCCAGCTGCCTACACCAGATGCACTGGATGGGACAATGTTTGCTTTGATTAGTTTCCTTGTCAGATTCTTGCTAATTCTTTTCTGTGTTTCTCTTCCAATATGTTTTCATGAGGTTTTTGGGTAGATCTATTGTTTGTGTCTCATTCCCAAAATGCAGGAAGCTCTTACTACAGCAGTTAGTTGATAATGTGAGCTGTAACAGATTTCCACCTACTTAGCCCTGGTAAGATATATATATATATATATATATATATATATATATACACATACACACACAGTGGCGGCTCTCAGGAGGGAAAAGGGGTGGCATGTGGGGGGAGACAATCAAAGAAAATATAATAATGAAAAAGAAAAACGTACCTTTCTTGCTGCGCCACGCCGATCCTCGTTCCCCAGCTGCAGGCACAGGCTCCCTGCCTGCCCTGCGTTCAATCCTTCCGCTGCTTTCATGCTGCTAGCAGCATGAAAGGAACGTTAAGATAGGACGGAGCACCCAGCCAGGGCGCTCTGAGGCAGAGTGGAAGTATCTGTCTGCTTTCTCCAACCCAGCATTCATTGCCTTCATTGCCGGGCTGAAGAGAGCCTAGTGCGCATGTGTGTTTGCCCGGCCCCAGACGTCTAGGAAAACATACATGTGCATCTGTGCTCATCACAGCCTGTGGCCTCACTCCTTTTACAAGAAAACTATAACAAACATAGTTTATTATCATTTTCTTGTAAAAGTTTTGCAGCTGCTTGCGGGGGGGGTGGGTGGGGGCGATGCTCTTAATGGTAACGTGTGGTGTGGTGTGTTCCATAGCTTGACTCGCTTCAGCGGCGTTCTTCCAAAAGAAGAACGCAGCTGAAGCAAACACACCACATGTTACCAATAGGAGCCCTAAAGAAGTCCTTTTAGACAAAACGTGTTGGCAAGGAATGTTTATAATATTCTGAATGTTCGATTTCTGAAATGAATTAATAAAATACCATCATTTTAACAAGACCGGATTATGGAACTACATGCTTTAAGATTTTGGGAAGATAATGTCTTTGCCTATTCCACAAATATAATCGAGTTCTGGGTCCACTATCTCAAATTTCAAACCAGTTTTCTGGTTTATTCGAGGCCTGGGGGTTGGTCCCTCAGACCCGAGCACCGAGTGCAATAATATTAATATATAATATCAACACAAGAGTGCAACAATAGTCGCCTTGACCCCCAATCTGTGTCTAAAGAATATATATATATATTCACTAAAAAAACAAAGGTTTCAGGGACATTATAGTTAGGAAATACAATTTAAAAAACATTTGAAATTCACTGAAAAAAACAAAGGTTATTGGGATGTTATAGTTAGGAAATAGAATAAAATAAAATCTTAGAAATTCACTGAAAAAACAAACGTTACATGGATGTTATAGTTAGGTTCTGAATTTACACGTACAAAACCGTCGAAATTCAGCAGTTATAGTCACCTGAGCTAAGTTTAACTTGCGCTTCCGTAATGCTCTGCTTATGACCTCACATATTACATCACTCATGACATGGTCAGTGACATCACTGATGATATCATTGCAGGCCCTGAGACCAACCCCCTATAAGTACCCAACCTTGCACCATGCACTGCCTTCTCCCGTGCGCAGTAGGGGTTGCCCACAAGGGCTGGCTTGCAGCCAGTGCCTGCTGCCAACCCCCACAACCACCCAACCCCACGTTGTGCATGGCCCTTTGCACATGCATGACAGAAGTTAGCCACAGCCTCTCTGGGTGTGAACATAGGTGTGAGAGGCTTATCGGGGGTAAGAGTGGCTGTCTCGGTTTGTAAGAGTGCATACATTAGTGTTTTAGTGGGTGCATCAGTATGGGCGCAAGTCTTTGCAAGCCCTGGGGAGGTGGCAGTCCCCAGTTGCGGGGGGCCAGAGGCCCCCCCAGCATTGATTAAATTGGATGTCCTGGGGGGCGGTGGTAGTCCCCAGGGAACAGGGGATCACGGGCCCTCCATCTATATTAAATTGAAAGCCCTGGGAGGTGGCTATCCCAAGGGCAGCAGGGGGGCTGTGGGCCCTCCGCATATAAAAAAAGAAAAGCTCCAGGGAGGTGGTGGTCCCCGGAGGTGTGGGGAGCAGGAGCCCCCCCACACTAAATTTTGAATGCCCCCGGGATCTGGCCCACCTGGAGGCCTATGGTGTGTCACAGGTCACAATTAGTTGTAGCCACTGGCAGCAGCTGGCTTGCCCATTCGTACACCACTGCCCTTGCTGTTCCTGGCCATGGGTGCTATGAAGGCAGATGAGGAGCTGAGAACTAACAGGGACATAAGAGCCCATGTTACTTTCTGCAATATGCACTCCCTATCCTAACAGCAACCAACCGCCACACCCCACCGAACAACTTGAAGACTACTGAGTGACTGAGGGTAGCAGTAGTGATGACCAGTCAGTAGTATAGGCGCCTGAGGTCACTTTGCTACTTTGGCAATTGCCACCCATGTTGTATGCTTTGCTATTCTACTTTTTCAGTGTTCACATCGCTATGGTGGCACGGGGTGACCTGGCATAGCCACAATCCGGCAATGATTCACGCACAGCTTATCCTCTATGGCACACTCAAGAAAACAAGGGACAATACCATAGCTTGTGTTTTAAAGCCACATAAGAGAATCAATCAGATTATCATTTGATAAGATAATTAATTTAAAGGTTCAGCATGATTGATATAATCGAATAGGAGTGTGTCTCATTAGGACAGCCATGGCACTGTAGAGTAAACCTTTTTCAAATGTAAGATTGGCTTCTTATCATCACCCACCCTCAAGCTTCAGATCTGGCTGTCCAGCTATCCTTAGCAGCCTTTTCTCCTGCCTTCAAGCCATGATGCAGACCTTGGCCCTGTGCATGAGAGCATCCCTCGCACTGCTGTGCACATGATACTCAAAGGGCCATTTCGTACCGCCACAGCTGTCCATCTGATTGAAGCTGAGATTGACAGGGCAGCCCCCACCAACAGGCAGGTGTCAACACTTGGCTCTATCAGCTGGCCCTTGCTGCCCGCTATACCCAAGCACTCATGCCCAATACCACCTCTAGCTTTCCAATTCATTTGACAGGTAAACCGATACAATAGTGTCTGTAACAAGTAAGTGCCCACTGCACTCCAATAATAGCCATATTTGCATACGCAGTAGGAATTCAGGGGACCCGCTTTCCTTGATTGCCTGGGGGCCGGTGGCACCCTAGCTATGCCACTTTCTCCGGGCTTCAACCCAGATCAAGAGTGAGAGAATGGAGATTGAAGGATTAAGAGAGTGATAGAAAAAACTGTGACAAAGGGAAGAAGCAGAGATGGAATGGAACTTAAAGTGAGATAAATAGACAGGAAATGTAAGGTTGTGGAAGGAAAAGGCATGAGGTGGTATGAAGACTAGGCAGCCTTGACATTCAGCAACAGCAGCGTTCGGCAGCATTAGTGGCAGGGTGGGTTTGTTGTCATTAAAATAGAAGCTCTGAGATTTAGAAGGATGACGGTCCAATGAAGCATTGTCTTATGTGGTTCTACTCAGCAAAACTTGGTCAAAGAGTTGCTCGAGGCTCAATTCTTGCCCCCACGTTATTCAATCTCTACATGAAATCGCTTGACTTCATCTTGAATCTTTTGAGCATCAACCAGTATTTCTATGCAGATGATACTCAACTCTACTTACACATCTTATCCCCAAAGACACTGATGCAAATTATTCAAGACTGTTGTTATACTACCATCTGAAAGGTAACCAGGTTTAAACTGAGTTTCTCATCTCAAGGCCCAAATGCAGAATTCTGCTTGAATTCTGCTTGAATTCTGGATCAGTCCTCAACAGCAGCTCAACTCTTTTATAGTCTGCTTACTCTTTGGGCTTCATTCTGGAGAAACACCTGAATCTGCAAGTACATAGCAATAACATTTATAGGAAGGGCAACTCCAACTGAAACTGCTAAGAGGTATTAAACAATCAATCAATCAATCAATCGATCAGGGCTTATCAAGCGCAGCTACTCACCCGTAAGGGTCTCAAGGCACTGGGGGGGGGGGGGTAAAGGTTGTGTAGCGTCCATCAGTGAGGTGGTTCTTCAAAAAGCCATGTCTTCAGCTCCTTCGTAAAGTTGGGGAGAGGGGTAGTCTGTCTGAGGTGTAGCGGGAGGGCGATCCAGGCTGTGGCTGCGATGTGGGAGAAATAGCATTCCCCTGTTCTTGTTTTCCTGATGTGGGGTACTTCAGCAAGAAAGAGCTGGGCTGATTGAAGGGTCTTGTGGGGTATGTGGAAGTTGAGTTGACTGTTCAGGTAGGCTGGTCCGGTGTCATGGAGGGCTTTGTGTGCATGGATGAGGATCTTGAAGGTGATTCTTTTTTCTATTGGAAGCCAGTGAAGTGTTTGCAGGTGTTGAGAGATGTGGCAGTGGCAGTGTCGGGGCAGGTCGAGGACCAGTCTGGCGGCGGCGTTCTGGATGTTCTGTAGTTTGCGGGTGAGTTTCTTGTTGATCCCGGCATAGAGCACGTAGCCATAGTTCAGTCTGCTGGTGATGAGGGTGTGTGTGACGGTCTTTCTGTGTTCAAGGGGGATCCATTTGAAGGCCTTGTGTAGGAGGCGGATGGTGTGGAAGCAGGTTGGTGTGACTGAGCTGATTTGTCGGTCCATGTTGAGCCTGGAGTCCAGGATGATCCCGAGGTTTTGGGCTTGGTTCATGGGGGTGGGCGGGTTTCCGAGAGTAAGTGGCCACCATGAGTCGTTCCATGCGACCGGTTGGAGGCCCATGATGAGAACTTCTGTCTTGTTCGCGTTGAGTTGGAGGCAGGTGTTTTTCATCCAATTGGCTACTGCTCCCATGCCTTCACGGAAGTTGTGTCTGGCTGAGTTGGGTTCGCTGGATAGGGAGAGGATGAGTTGGGTGTCGTCGGCATAGGAGACAATGTTGATACCGTAGCTCCTGACCATGGCAACCAGCGGGCCATGTAGACGTTGAACAGAGTAGGACTGAGGGAGGATCCCTGGGGAACTCCACAGGTGGTAGGTGTGGGGTCCGAGAGGAAGGAGGTGAGTCTCACTCGGTGGGTTCTGCTGGCCCTGTCTCTGATGGTGGCTTTGTGAATGCGTATGAGGGTGCGGTGGGAGACTGTGTCGAAGGCCGCCGATAGGTCTAGCGGGATGAGTGCCGCCGACTCTTCCTTGTCCAGCAGGGAGCAGATGTCGTCAGTTGCAGCCAGGAGGGCTGTTTCAGTGCTATGTTTTTTTCTGAATCCAGATTGGGAGACGTTGAGGATGTTGTGGTCTTCGGTGAAAGTGGCGAGTTAGCTGTTGATGGCTTTCTCGATGACTTTTGCTGGAAAACAGAGCAGAAAGATGGGCCTGAAGTTTTTGAGGTCGGTGGGGTCTGCAGAGGGTTTCTTGAGGAGGGGGTTGATCTCGGCGTGTTTCCAGTCGTCAGGGAAGGAGGCGTCAGCTAGGTAGTGGTTAATGGTGAGGCGGAGCTTGGGGGAGATGATCTCAGCAGCTCTGTTGAAGATGTGCTGGGGGCATGGGTCCGTGGGGGCCTGGTGTGTATGGACTTCCTCGCCTTCAGAGTGGCTTCGGTGGTGAGGGGGGTCCAGTTGGTGATCGTTGGTTTGTTGGTTTCGGGTTCCTGTGGAGGGTTTCTGCACGTAGGTTGTCCTCGTTGAAGCTGTCATAGATGGTCTTGATCTTGTGGTGGAAGTAGGTGTTGAGTCTGTCACAGAGGTTTTGTGAGAGTGGGATGACTGTTGTTTCACTGTTAGGTTGGGCGAGCCCCTTGATGATGCTGAAGACTTCCTTGATGTTGTGTGCATGGAAGGAGATTCTGTCTTGTATTGCTTTTCTTTTGGTGCTTCTGATGAGTTGGTGGTGTGCGGTGGTGGCAGCTCTGAAGCTGTTTTGGGCTTCTGTGGATTTGGTGTTTCTCCAGTTTTTCTCGAGGTGACAACAAGTGCGTCTGGATAACCTGAGTTCTGTGGTGAACCAGCTGGCTTTCTTGGAGTGGGTGCTGTTGTTTTCCTTGAGGGGGGTTATGTTGTTGGTGCATGTGGCGATCCATTTGTGAAAGGTGCTTGCTGCAGTGTTCAGGTCATCGTGTGCGATGGAGGGGGCGGAGTTAGCAAGGGTGGTGGTGAGCTGGTCGTCTGTGATTCTTGCCCAGCTTCTGCAAGATGGTTGGTGCTGGGTTCTGAGGACGGTCAGTGTGTTGAAGGTGAAGTGGATGCATCAGTGGTCTGTCCATGGAAGTTCAGAGGTGTGGCTGAAGGTGACTGATGTGAAGATGGAGTCGAGGGTGTGTCCTGCTGAGTGCATTGGTTCCGTCACGATCTGTTGGAACCCTATGCTGTGGAGGATGTCTAGGAGGGATGTGGTGTTGGGGTCTTGTAGGTTGTCAAGGTGGAAGTTGAGGTCTCCTAGCAGGGTGTAGTTGGTGGCTGTGATGGCTTGCGCAGTGATGCAGTCAGTTATGGATTCAGAGAAGGGTGCGTGGGGTCCTGGTGGACGGTAGATGAGGGTTCCTCTGAGGGTGGATGTCGGGCTGGTCTGTAGTTTGAAATGAAGGTGTTCCATCAGGCTTGTGAGGTCTTCGGCGTGTGTGCTCAGACGGATGTTGGGCTTGTGGGCAATGGAGATTCCCCTGCCCCCCCCCCGGGCGGCTGGGGCAGTCCTTCCAGGTGATCTTGTATCCTTGGGGAATGACGATGTCTGGGTCTGAGGTGGTGTTGGTCCAGGTCTCGGTGAGGAAAGCGATGTCCGGGGTGGTGCTGTCAAGGAGGTCCCAGGTTTTGGTGGTGTGTTTATGGAGGAAGCAGATGTTGAGGAGGATGCATTTCAGGGTCTTTGGTGTCAGTGTGTTGTTGCGGGTGGATCGTGCCGCTTCCAAGGTCTTGGCAGTGGTAAAGGATGGAGGCAGCGGAGGCAGTTGTAAGGTCCGTGGGTGTCGGTTGGAGATGAAAGCTTGCAGTTGTTGTTGTGTCCTGGGTTGAGTGCTTGGAGTGCGGCTGGCGTGTAGAGGTGGCGGGCAGGAGGTCCAGGGGTCCTGTGCTGGTTGCGGTCGGGTCGGTGACGGGCGCAGATGGGCTTGCCTTAGGTGGGGCCGCCATTAAGCAGGGAGAGGGGGAAGGAAAGGACAACAGGGAGGCAGGAGCAGGAGGAGGAAAATGGTGCAAAACAGGGGGTCGGCCACGGGGGTAGCAGCGGCGGGGATGGGGAAGCGAAAAACAAGAAAAGTGCAAAAAAAGAGAGAAATAAGAGTGAAGGAGGAGAAAGATAGAAAAGGTCAGAAAATAAAAAAAGGCTCAAAGCGGCAGCCTAGTAGAAGAGCAGAGCTCTCCCATTAGACACCAGGGATGAGGCGCAGACAGGAGCCTGCGGATGGCGGAAGGCCTCAAACTCCTGACCGAGGTCAGAGCTCGAGTCAGACACAGGCTGCTCTTGATGGATGAGCTGCAGGGAGGCAGAGCAGTTCACTGAGAAGGTCAGTGGGGTTGCTCTCAATAAATCCCAGTGCTGCATTTCAAACATGTCATTCAGTCCTAATGTTACCTAGACGACTCTATAGTAACTTCATTCTAGTTCTGATCCCCCAAATCTACCTAGGTTGTCTCAAAGCAGCACACCACGGTGCTGGCAGAACGCTCCCAGAAAATATGAAAAGTCAACCATATGTCTCTCATTCTGATCCTGTTGGCTTTGCTACCCCTCGAAGCTAGGTACACATTCAAACTGACCTGCATCACTCAGAAATCACTGCATAAACACATACCAACCTTGGGAGGAAGAAGACAGCTGAGAAGGTCCGAAATCCTCCTACTCGAGACCACCCCTATGAAGTGATCCGGGAGACTGGATGCCAGCTGAGATTCTAGAATGTTATCCTTCTAGATATCAGGACGAAAGCTCCCAATGAGAGCTTCAAACACAAACTGGAAAAGGTGTTATTCAAACGTGCTCTCTGCCTTGGAATTGCATAAATCACTGAATATATTCTAATCTAGCAACCGAGCATATCACTAAGGATATGGTCACACCACTCAAAGGTCATGGGTCGTGTAATTTCGCCACCGACTAACACACAAACCTGTACCTCACAATCATTGCTACATGAACAAATCTGTAAATTAGAATGAACCTTTCTCACATCTGTGCATAACTGTACATATATGGCCTCTATCACCGTAATGTTCCTATAATCTGTAGCTATATAATCTTTTGTATTCTATCCTCTTCTATGTAAAGCGGCCTGTCTGCATCCTCGGACTTTCATGTGCTATACAAAAACACTAAGGGGGTCATTACAACATTGGCGGTAAAAGCCGCTTACCGCCGTGCAGAAGACCGCCAACACACCGCCGCGGAATTCCGCCACAGCTATTATGACCCACAGCTCAGAATCCAACATTATTCAGACTCCCACACAAGTCCGCCACACCAAAGGTCAGTGATAAACTGGCGATAACAAAACCTCCACTGTAACGCCAACAGAAATACGCCCACACTATCACGACACATGAATCCACGCGGCGGTCTTTCAACCGCGGTATTCCATTGGCGGTACACACCGCCGTGCTCAAAATACACACACACATACAAAACACCGCCACATTGGACAATTCGAAATACACACACCTGATACACATACACACACCACTCCCACACACCCATTGCAATATAAAACACACACCCACATCACCCACAAACCCTTACGACCACATTTACAGAGAGAAGGCCAGAGAGAGACACCACCATCCACAAACTAGCAGCCACAGGCACACAACACCATCACTCACACAACTTCCACGCACAAAACACCACACACCACTACATAACACCACACTTATCAACACACACACCACCCCACACATCACCTACACCACCCCATGGCACGGCAAAGACACCCCAGGTTTTTGGAGGAGGAGCTCAGGGTCACGGTGGAGGAAATCGTCCGGGTAGAACCACAGCTATTTGGATCCCAGGTGCAGCACACCTCAACTGCAAGGAAGATGGAGCTATGGCGAAGAATAGTCGACAGGGTCAACGCAGTGGGACAACCCCCAAGAAATTGGGAAGACATCCGGAAGAGGTGGAATGACCTACGGGGGAAGGGGCATTCCGTGGTCTCAAGACACCACCAGGCAGGTCAGCGGACTGGCGGCAGACCCCCAGCACCTCACCCACAACTAACAACATGGGAGGAGCAGGTCTTGGCGATTCTGCATCCTGAGGGCCTCGCAGGAGTCAGTGGAGGAATGGACTCTGGTAAATCAAATCTTAACTATTACATCCCCCACCCTAACTGCATGCTATCACATACCCCCACCTTCGCCCCCACCCCTATCACTCCAACTCCTCACAAATGTACCAATATCACAAACCACACATTCCAACACCAAGCCCTGCATGCAACAACAACGCATGGACACCCATCACTAAAGCATGCCCACTGCACATACCCTTACACCCCCCGAAACCATCATCACACAAGCCCCCACACAGGAATGCCAGCAATGGGGTACACGGTCACCCACCCATTGCACACCATGACACACACAGATGCAATAATCATGCTTTTCCACCCCTGCAGGACCAAAACCCAACGTCACCAGACAGGAGGGTCCAGACATCTCCACTCCACCCACAGAAGAGGCCCACAGTGATGACAGCAGCTCTGTCCACCTGGATCTAGATGACCTGTCCGGACCATCGTGGGCCTTGGGACAGTCGGTTCCCCTCACACAGGCACAGGCCACCCCCTTCCCCCTTTGGTAACACCAGCACACCACCCACCCAGCGGGCCCATACCTCCGTCACCAGGACACGTCAATCAGCTGTGTCTCCACCACTACAGGGAACCCAGGATAACCCACCACCCCAACAACAACAGGGACCGGGGGGCAGTGGTAGTGGGCACACGGTCCAGGGGACGGAGGCCCAGGAACACAGGGGAACTGAGAGGGCTGCTGTGCGACAGGGGGCGGACAGGCCAAGGGAACCCACTCTCCACAAGGCCCTCTCCTCCATCATGGGAGCATACCACCACTCCCAAGAGACAATGGCAACAGTACTGGCCAAGTTTCAGGAGACCCAGCGCCTGCAGGAGGAACAGTATATGGGCTTCAGGGAGGAACTCAAAACCATTAACTCCACCCTGGGCACCATCGTAGGGGTGCTGAAGAAAATACTCAACACCAGGAGGGACACTGTGGCACTACAAGGGGCCCCTGACACTAGCATGGATGAGAAACTGCCCACCACCTCCGCTGGTGCTAGTGGACAGGAGGCACCACCACAGGACCACCTCACCAGCACCCCACCCCCTGCAGACAGAGAACCACCCCGCAAACGGTCCCTGAGATCCAGGAATAAGACAGAGAACGATGCCAAGACCCCCGCCAAGAAATGAGACCAGCCTGATTGTCAAGCCACTGTCCCACTTTGTCACCCTGTCCTTATTGAAACTGTCCCAGTTCCACTTCCTATGCCCATATGGGCAATGCACCTGTGAGACTAATAGACTGGACTCTGCCATGGACACTCCTCCGCCATCACCCCTCACCATTTGACTTCCCCCTCCAATATTTTGTATGTAAATAAACACACCTAAAGCACCAAAAGATCTGGAGTCTGTCTGTGATTTCGAAATAGTGTATTTGCAATTACAGTGACACAATTTTCAGGGAATAGTAATGTCAACGTACCTATGTCACACAGCTCTAGTCCATGAGGAATCTAAGCAGATGGCACACAGTGGGACCCACACCTGTGAAACCGTAAGGGAAAGTGACAACTCAGTGACCATACACTGGGTGAAATCGACAGACAGGATAGAGGTAGAAGTGTAAAAGTACTTGAGGTAAGCAGGAATGTATTCTCACCTGTGTTTCACTGGAAATATTGCTGGATGACTGAGTCCCTGTTGTCAATGTCTTCTTCCTCTGCTTCCTCCTCATCACTGTCCACAGGCTCCACAGCTGCCACAACACCGCCATCTGGACCATCCTCCTGCAGAAAAGGCATCTGTCGTTGCAAAGCCAAGTTATGAAGTATACAGCAGGCCACAATGATCTGGCACACCTTCTTTCGTGAGTAGAATAGGGATCCACCTGTCATATGGAGGCACCTAAACCTGGCCTTCAGGAGGCCGAAGGTGCTTTCCATCACCCTCCTAGTCCGCCCATGGGCCTCATTGTAGCGTTCCTCTGCCCTGGTCCTGGGATTCCTCACTGGGGTCAGTAGCCATGACAGGTTGGGGTAACCAGAGTCACCTAATAGCCACACACGGTGCCTCTGGAGTTGACCCATCACATAAGGGATGCTGCTATTCCGCATGATGTAGGCGTCATGCACTGAGCCAGGGAACTTGGCATTCACATGGGAGATGTACTGGTCGGCCAAACATACCATCTGTACATTCTTGGAATGATAACTCTTCCGGTTCCTGTACACCTGTTCACTTCTGTGGGGGGGGACCAAAGCCACATGGGTCCCATCAATGGCACCTATGAGGTTGGGGATATGTCCAAGGGCATAGAAGTCACCTTTCACTGAAGGCAAGTCCTCCACCTGAGGGAAAACGATGTAGCTCTGCATGTGTTTCAGAAGGGCAGACAACACTCTGGACAATACGTTGGAAAACATAGGCTGGGATATCCCTGATGCCATGGCCACAGTTGTTTGAAAAGACCCACTTGCAAGGAAATGGAGCACTGATAGCACCTGCACTTGAGGAGGGATTCCTGTGGGATGGCGGATTACTGACATCAGGTCTGGCTCCAACTGGGTACCCAGTTCCTGGATTGTGGCACGGTCAAACCTGTAGGTGATAATCAAATTTCTTTCCTTCATTGTTGACAGGTCCACCAGCGGTCGGTACACCGGAGGATTCCGCCATCTCCTCACATGTCCCAGCGGACGGTGCCTATGAAGGAAAACAGCGAGCACAGAGTCAAACAACTCAGAGGTATGTACCCACAGTCTACACAGAGCACGATTCGTACACAAAATCTGGCCTGTATGTGTGTTGAGAGTAGGCCTAGGTATGTGTGACGCAGTTGGTAATTAGGCCATGTGGGCCCCTGAAATGGCGGCTGTCTGACCTCTAAAGCGGGACAATGGGATGTGAGGTAACTGCGCTGGCATTGTTCACCATCGCGATAGGCGGTCGAAGACCGCGGCGCAATGGTGCATTGGTTAACATTAGACCCTATGGGTCCCAGGAGCTAATGACGATGTACGCCGGCGGTGATGGTACGGACCGCCGTGGACGTGACTGCCATTTTCTAGCTGTTGACTCACTCGATACCTGATCTTCAACAGGAGAGGACCTACACTGCAAGTGCTGCTGTGACCTCGGTCTGGAAGAGACAATGGCTTGTGCATCTGGGGAAAGGGCCCCTGCCTTCACATCGGAGGAGTTTGAGAAGCTCGTTGTCGAGGGTCCTCCCCCAGTACACGCTACTTTAAGGTCCTCCAGACCAACAGGTAAGTACACAGGGAGCATGTTGTATGGGTTATGCCTGTGTGGAGAGGGCTGGTTGTAAGAAGGAAGGGGGCAGAGTTCTGAGTGCATGAAAGACGGTGGGTGCATGTGCCACATGGCAAGGGTAGGGATGGGGGCCACTCACTTTGACGGTGCAGTTGGTAATGACTTCTCTTCTTCCCCTGTACATTTCATGTAGGTCAGCGCCCACCGGAAGAAGCATATTTGGCATGCCATCGCCAAGGACGTCTGGACCCTGGGGGTCCACCGCAGACGGAGCACCCACTGCCGGAAGAGATGGGAGGATATTCGCCGCTGGAGCAAGAAGACAGCGGAGGCTCAGCTGGGGATGGCCTCCCAAAGTGAGAAGGGTGCCCGTCGAACTATGACCCCCCTGATGTTCCGGATCTTGGCGGTGGCCTACCCTGAGTTGGATGGGCGCTTGAGGGCATCACAGCAGACACAAGGGGGTGAGTACACTCTCATTCAGCTGACTTTGCATGCAGTGGAGGTGTCTGGGTGGGGGAGGAGGGCTGTGGGTTTCCCTAGGCCAGGGCGAGTTCCGTAGGCTAGGCCCCTTCGTAAGGCATGGCCCTGTGGCCCCCCACCCCACCTCTGTAGAGTGCCAAGTACAGCTATTCATGCACCTGTGTCATCTATGTGTGCAGATGTCGTCCATAGCCTTGTAGGCCATTTCCCAGAAATTGCACTGTAGTGCAGGGGGCTGCTGTGTCTGTCTTGTCCGCCAACGGTAGCGGTAAGCCATGCACTCATCCTGCCTTTCTTCTGTTTCCCCCCCTTTTTTTGCGGTCTCCCTGTTCTTGTGTGCATTAGCATCATCAGGCGGAGGAGCAGTGGCACCGGAGCACGAGGGAGGTGCATCCCACATGGGCATGGAGGCCCACACTACGGACTCTGAATACATCAGTGGGACGGAGGGCGAGGGGAGCTTCACGGCGGTGACAGGATCTGCAACCAGCGACACAGACTCGTCCTCCGATGGGAGCTCCCTTGTGGTGGTGGCAACATCTGTGCCCCCCACCTCCACAGGTACAGCCGCCACCCCCCCTGCCAGCACTGCCCTCCCAGCAGCCCCTCAGCCTTCACCCGTGCCCTCTCACCCAGGAGGGTGGGCATCACCTTCGCCCCAGGCACCTCACCCCCTGCCCCTGTCACCTCTGCTGCCCTCAGTGAGGAGGCCATTGACCTCCTGAGGTCCCTCACTGTTGGGCAGTCTACCATTTTGAATGCCATCCAGGGTGTAGAAAGGGAGTTGCAACAAACCAATGCATTCCTGGAGGGCATTCATTCTGGTCAGGCTGCCCTTCATCGAACCTTTCAAACTCTGGCCTCAGCACTGATGGCAGCCATTGTCCCTGTGTCTAGCCTCCCCCCTCCAACTTCCTCCACCCAGGCCCAATCCCCTGTACCTCTGCCTATCCCAAGCACACCATCAGTCCAGCCTGCACACACCTCACCACACAAGGGAAGCTCAGGCAAACATAAGCACCACACATCCCACAGGCACTCACGCAAGCATCACACACATACAGACACAACAACATCCACTGCCTCCACTGTGTCTCCCTCCTCCTCGTCTCCCTCCCAGTCTTATCTACACTCACACCTGCATGCACTACCACTACAGCCACTACATCCCGCACCAGCACACCCACAACCACACCCCACACACGTGCACTCACCACCCCCACTATCATTCACACGTCCCCTGTGTCCTCTCCCAGTGTGTCTGTGACGCCCCCTCTGAAGATACACAAACGCAGGCACACACCCACTCACTATACATCCACCTCACAACAGCCTCCAGCGCATGCACCTGCACCCAAAGCCACAAAACTTACACCTCCTACAACCACCACCTCTTCCTCCATTCCTAAACCCCCTCCAGCTACCCGTCCCAGTGTCTCCAAACAACTTTTCCTGTCCACCCTTAACCTATTTCCCACCCCCGTCGAACTCATAGGTCCCGTACTAGCACCTCAACCACAAAATCTCCGGGACCAGTGGTGCCTGTTGTCACAGGTATGTGGAGTGCACTGGCCACCAGGACAGCCAGTGTGTCACGGAGCCACAGCACAGCCATTCCCCCCCCGTGAAGCACCAGAAGTTGGCCAGTGCCCGGCGGGAGAGGGGGAAGACTCCAGCCAGCCAAGCCGCTCACAGGGTCCCGGGGGGAGTGTGGACTCAGCTGTGACTCCTCCCAAGGTGGGGAAGGGGCAGAAGAAACCTGCAAAGTCTGGGAGGAGCAGCACAGCGGAGAAGACAGCCATCATCCCCGCTGGCCAAGAGGCCACCGCCAGCCTCATCGTTGCTGCCCAGGAGGCCACCGCCAGTCCCATCGTCGCTGCCCAGGAGGCCACCGCCAGCCACAGCCCAGCTGCCCAGGAGGGCCCCGCCAGCCACAGCCCAGCTGCCCAGGAGGGCCCCGCCAGCCACAGCCCATCTGACCAATGAAGGACCGCCAGCCACAGCCCAGCTGGGCACTGAAGGACCACCAAGGCAAGCACCGCTGAACAGGGCAAGCATAGCTGAACAGGGCAAGGACCGCCATGGCATGCACCGCTGAACAGGGCAAAGACCGCCAAAGCAAGCACCGCTGAACAGGGCAAAGACCGCCAAGGTAAGCACCGCTGAACAGGGCAAACACCGCCAAGGCAAGCACCGCTGAACAGGGCAAAGACCGCCAAGGCAAGCACCGCTGAACAGGGCAAGCACCTCTGAACAGGGCAAAGACCTCCAACTCAAGCACCGCTGAACAGGGCAAGGACCGCCAACTCAAGCACTGCTAGCCCATGAGCGGCAGGGGCAGTGACGCAACTGGGACCGTCACGGGGTGAGAGATGTACTCTGGGCACCAGTCCCCCTCCAGAACCAGTGGAGACATGCATCCACTCCATCTGTCCTGCACAGGATGAAGCATTCTGGGCACCAGTCTCCCTCCAGAACCAATGGAGAACAGCATCCACTCCATCTGTCCTGCACAGGATGAAGCACTCTGGGCACCAGTCCTCCTCCAGAACCAGTGGAGAACAGCATCCACTCCGTCTGTCCTGCACAGGATGAATCACTCTGGGCACCAGTCCCCCTCCAGAACCAGTGGAGACATGCATCCACTCCGTCTGTCCTGCACAGGTTGAAGCACTCTGGGCACCAGTCCCCCTCCAGAAACAGTGGAGACATGCATCCACTCCATCTGTCCTGCACAGGATGAAGCACTCTGGGCACCAGTCCCCCTCCAGAACCAGTGGAGAACAGCATCCACTCTGTCTGTCCTGCACAGGATGAAGCACTCTGGGCACCAGTCCCCCTCCAGAACCAGTGGAGACATGCATCCAGTTGAGAGACTGTGGCTTTGCACTCCCCAGGATGCAGCAGTGGTCAAACCACCCACTGTAGGGACTTGAGAGACTGTCGCTTTGCACTCCCCAGGATGGTACAGTGGGCAAACTACCCACTGTTGAGACTTGTGTGACTGTGGCTTTGCACTCCCCAGGATGGTCCAGTGGGCAAACCACCCACTGTTGAGACTTGAGAGACTGTGGCTTTGCACTCCCCAGGATGGTCCAGTGGGCAATCCACCCTCTGTTGAGACTTGTGAGACTGTGGTTTTGCACTCCCCAGGATGGTCCAGTGGGCAAACCACCCACTGTTGAGACTTGTGAGACTGTGGCTTTGCACTCCCCAGGATGGTCCAGTGGGCAAACCACCCACTGTTGAGACTTGTGAGACTGTGGCTTTGCATTCCCCAGGATACATCAATGGGCATGGAGCGCCCTCGTGGTTCTGGCGCCGTGCACTCATCTTGCTGAGGTGCCGCCCTTCCCTTCCCCCTGAGGTGCCTGTTGTATTTCTATCTGATGCCCCAGCAGTGTTCTCTCCGTCATGTTCGGGTATCTTGTGTGGGCCTCGTCCATGCATTTTGGGGCCAGTGGTCCACGGACTATGAATGGTGCAATACCTGGACTAATAATCGTGGTGTATATTTTGTTAATAGTGTATAAATATATGTATATATATATATATATTTTTTTTTTGCTTACTGATTTTTGATATATAACAATAGTTACACTCATTTCCTTTTGTCTTTGCATTCTTCCAGGGGGGTTGGGGGGTGTTAGTGTAATGTATAGATATGCATTGGTGTGTGTGTTGTAGTGGGTGAGGGTGGGGGTGGGGGTTGGGGTGTTGCATGTGAGTGTCCCTGTTTTTTCCCTCCCCCCCTCCCCCATGTCGTAGGGGCAGTACTCACCATGGTCTTCGCCATTGGCGTTGGTGCTCCTGGTACAGGAGCAGGAAGACTCACGCAGGGAGAATATGAAGGTCTGGCTCCATGGTGTCCTCCTTCCTCGTGGAGTGTGTAGAGGTGAGCGTTTTTCCTTCGCAATGCCTGTTTCCGCCGTGTTTTTATCTGCGTTGAATCCACCCTGGAAAAGGTGGCGGATTGGCCTTTCATAATAATGTGAGCGGTACATTGTCTCCTGCCTGTCTGTTGGCGGTGACCCCCCGCTGTTTGTTTGTACCATTGTGGCGGTCGGAGTGTTAAAGTGGCTGTCTTTGTTGGCGGTTTCCGCCACGGTCATAATTCCAAAATCTTTACCGCCGGCCTGTTGGCGGTCTTACCGCCGCTTTAACACCATCCACCAGGGTTGTAATGACTACCATAGTGCTTAGAAAACCTGATCAATATAGCATAATTTCTTTTATTGACACTTTTTGGGAAAGAGGCTCTACTTCTTGAGACACAAGATCTGGTAGATCTTGGTACATAGCTATACGCTGAGGGAAACGGTCTAGAAAAGGAGTTGCATAAAGCTCTATGAAATTTCACTGAACCATAATCAAGACCCAAGTATCTGCTGTGATAGTGCACAACTTTGAATGGCCAGAATTGAAGCTTAGCATTTGGACTAGCTACTCTTTGTATATGTGACCCACGGTATCTAAAGTTCCAGCACCCTTGAGGGGAGAATTTTAAAGACTGCTGGGCCTTATCCAATGAAGCAAAAGTAGTTCCTTGATGAATGAATCTCTGAAGAACATTCCATCTGCTGAATGCCTACATCTATAGCTGCCATATTCCAAATTGAGAATCATCTGTCAAAAGAAGACCTTATCTGCACTTGTAGGACATGGCTGTACTGACAAACCCTAGTAAGCAAAGAACCATTTTAGTCCATTTAGAAAGGCCATCTAAATCAATAGAGGGGTCCTCTAGTCTAACCACCTCAGCAATGTCCAAAATATGGGTTACAGGTCTAACCAAATGAAATTATTTATTTTGGCATATTAACCAAACTTTGTTGACCCCTTTCCTGCGATATTTGCCAATCTTGGAGAAAAATATTAACATATTTGGATTCTTTATTTGGGTGGCTGAAACACTATTAGGCATACTAGAGTGGAGACATTCACATTTCAATCTGGACCTGGTTTGTTTATCCAAAGACAAACATAACCTACTAGAAATGTACTGGCCAACATGCTCTGTATGGAACCATTCAGTGGAATCAGGACAGTGTATTAACTTAGGGTCCAATACAGGTTGGCCCACAGCAACTAACAGAATATTTTGTTTCGGGTCTCTCGACATCAAAGATGAAGGTGAAATTTTACATTTGTTTTTGTAATGGTTCAAAACAGAAATTAGAATCATCACCATTGTTCCCTGAGGCATCATTATGGTGTCTTGGTTAAAATTGTCATCATCCAGTTCATGAATCTTATAAATGATAATCTGAGTTAAAGAGAATGTAAACTGCTAGTTTTAATAGCCTGCCAAGTGGGAGGCACACGAGCGAAGCCCTCAACCATGTAAGAGGAACCCTTGCCAACTGAAAAAGATCAATTGATTAGTAGAATCCCACACCCTGATTAATAGAATCATTAATGTTATTGGCCAGCTTGTCCAAATCAGAAGATGAAGGCTAATTGAAAGTCAAAAACCTTGAGGGCAACAGTGAGGCCTTGTGTTTCTTGCAGGATGGGCCATTCTAGCATTCATGTTCAAAACATTTTAAACAAATCCTCAATATTGATAGAAATATTGATCATTGAGGAAGACACAGCCTGGTACACGAAAGAGTACATGAAGACATTTAAAGTGTCCCTTGAAATCCTCTTCCTCAATAAAAAGCTAAAGAATATTCAGAAGCCATTTTACCAGTAGTTAATATAAGATGTTAAGTTGAGCAATACTAAGTGCACATTTAATAAATACACCAGGAAGACTGAAGTTGTGAACTTTGGGGAGCGTCCCTCTCCATGCTACTGTAGCTAATGGGTGAAGAGAGTTAGGATCTACTCCCATCACCCCCACCAAGGGCCTTAGGATCACCATTGAGTGCAAACTTGACAGCCCAGCCCAAGTCAAAACCATCACTGCCTTCCATACCCTGAAGATGCTGAGCAAGATTTTCAAATGGCTGTGAATGTACGGTACAGCATCATCACAATAATGCTGAAATAGCAGGGAGAACACACTGCGTCCTGCAGTCCCATGCCTCACAGCTGAGATGCGAAATGACTTTGAGTGACATCCTCGTTGGGAGAACCGACTGCTAATTGTGCAACTGTGCTGTGAAGACAAGCAAGTAATTAATTCATTACTTACTGGTAATTCCCATTACTCTGAATACCCTGTTTCTCATACCAATACTTACTTCAATGAGGTGTTTCACCTCCAGCCAGGCCCACATGTTCCAGCCAGATCCAATCAAAAACTTCCACTTAACCCTCAGCTTCCACCTCCCCCTCCTATCCTCCAAGTACCCTATACCAATATAAGAGCAAGGAGCCCAGAAAATGACTTGAACATCCCAAAGCAAAAGAACTGAGCAGGAGTCAGGTTGTTAACCGTGAAGGAAGGGGGGGGGGGGCTGGACATAAGTATTGGTACGAGATACAGGGTATTCAGAGAAATGAGAATTACCGGTAAGTAATGAATTCATTACCTCCTCAACCCTATTTCTCGTCCCAAAACGTACTTCAATGAGGCTATACCAAAGCCAAAAACAGAACAACTTGGCTCTGAAAAGAAACAGGCACAAATTATTGGATAATGCAGAACATCTTTAAACCAGAAGGGCAGTAAACAGTAGACCAGATTATCCATGGAACAACATCAGCCAACACCTGGGAGCCAAGGACATCCAACCTATAAAGTAACACAGAATCAGAGGGAGTGGCCCAAGGGGCTGCCCAACAAATGTCCGGAATGGAAATGCCCTGAGCTTCCGTCCAGGAAGCAGCCATGCCTCTCGTAGAACACCCCTGGACACCACAAGGCAGAGGGATCTGTTGGGAAGCATAAGCCAGGGAAATCAAAGAGCGAATCCAATGACTCAAAGTAGGAGTAGTGGTTTCAGTCCATGACGGAAGACACCAAATTCACAAAAAAATTCTCACATTGTTGAAAATCCTGAGAGCGAGAGAGATAAACAGACACAGCCCTGATCACATCCAAAGTTTGGATGGATTCCTCCTCAGAAGTAGCAGGCTGTAGAGTGATATCCTGGCACTGGTGAAAAGAGGAGACCACCTTGGGAACAAAGCCAGGACCAAAAGGAAAACCAACCTATCAGAAAAAAATTGCAAATAGGGGTGCCTGATAGACAAAGAGGCCAGTTCATCAAAGCGACAAGCTGAGATTATGGCAACCAGGAAGAGCACCTTTAAAGAAAGATATTTCAAATCCAAGCCATCCAGAGGCTCAAAAGGATCAGACTGAAGGGCCTGAAGAACCAAAGGCAGATCCCATGCAGAAACCATAGAACGAACCTGAGGTTTCAACAACGAAAAACCCTTAAAAAGACGGGAACCCAAAGACAGAATTTCAGGCATAGCGAACGGGGAACAAAGGGCCCTAATAGCAGCCCACTGGACTTTTAAAGTAGCCACTACCAGACTCTTCTGAAACCCATCCTCTAGAAATTGAAAAACCCCTGAAGCAGGACAAGAGACAGGATCCAAAGAGTGAGTTGCACACCACTGACCAGTGGAAGCCACCACAGGAGAGGAGAGCCCAACAGTCAGACACATCCATCGACAAATGGTAGGTGGAAGTATTGGTGTCTGGAGGGGAAATGGGTGGAATGGCATAACCCACTCTGATGCTATAGACATTGACTGCAACAGAGGACATCACTCATCAAAGGCTAAAACTGGGCCACCAAAATGAGGGACAACAGCTCCCTTCAAAGAGTTTGGGCAGAAAAGGGAATGGAGAGAAGGCAAACAGGAGGCCAGGGAAGGGACAGAGCATCCACCCTCCAAACCCTGGTTTTGGGGACCTGGAGAAAAAGCTGAGTAGGAGAGAGAATCCTATGTCAGGACCGGAGGCTCAGATTATGCTTCTCTCTGTTTACTACTCATAATACAGCAGCCAATAGAATTATTTTTAACAAATCACGTTAACAAGTAACAATGAACTACATAACCGATCATGCTTTCATTCCCATCCACCAATCCCCTGCGAGCTAACTCTTTAAGAGTCCATAACGCTCTCATAACTTCCTCTTTCTTTGATGCTCCTGCCAAAGATAAGTATGATTTATAATTCTTACATTACTGCGAGATTTGTATGCGAAACCTTAACCTGTGTGAGTGCGTCACAGGAGTTTGATTGCTTACACCTTGTGAGTACTGCATAGTGCCCTCTGGTTTCCACACGCGGGATTGACGAAGCGGTGAGTCGACGCACTTGGGATTCGCGCTCTCCCTGACTTCATTATTCCTTGTCCCCGCATTGAGCGACGCTCGCACAAGTGTCGCAACAGTTTTGCAACCACATCAGTGTGTTCCCTCGTCGGGCCCGATTATGAGCCTCGGACGACGCACGAAGCCTAATTCGGCTACATTTTGGTAGGATTGGGCTATGCGGGCATCCAACTTCAGTTTGACAGCCTGTACTTTGTTGTTAGGCTCTCTACTTCTCCCACCTGATTCATTACACTTTGGGGCAGCTCCCCCCAACCTTAGCCATTTCAACTAAATGGCAGAAAGGGAATATTTTGAAGGGGCAGAATATTACTAGGAGTTTAACCAGGAGGATCAGGGACAAAATGCAGACAATGCATTTCAGGCTTTGGACACCTCTGTCCAACATTCCATAAATAAGGCCTTGGTGGCAACTTTCCTCCCTCCTCAAATTCGACAGAAGGGCCTTCTGACACAACTAGCAAACACAAAGATAAAGCAAAACTCTGGCTGCATGCGGCGAACCTATTGTCCCTAGACACCCAAGACCAAGCGCAGTGATTCCCCCTCATCTTCGGACTCTGATTCTGAGGATCCAGGATCAGGGAGTTCTAAGGAGGAGCAATCCTTTTGACATAAAAACAAGAAGCAATCCTCAACGACTCATGCCCGTCTCCTTCTACACCTTTTAACTTTGATCCGCAGGACATGGTCCACCTTAGATCCTCAGACTGGGCCTCAGAGCAAGCAGTGGCTGATTATCTGTATCACACATTGCGTAAACCATTCGGTAAAGGTGTACGCAATCGCCTTAGGGTGGAATGTTCCAGACCGGACCTGCCAGACAAGGTTGCAAACCCGGCATAAGTAGACCCGTCTATTACTACATTCCTAAAAAAGTATGCTAAGGACCCTAAAAAAGGCATCAACAGGGCATGGAGAGCATACCAAGATAAGTTGTTGGATGTTGTGGGCCCCTTCGCAAACATTTTAGAGACAACCCTGAACGCCAAGGAAAAAGGTGAACCTATTGATCCAGACATCTTGGTGGGATGGACCCAATGTGCAATTTGTCTCCTTTGCACCACCAATTGTGCGATCTCGACGAAACGGCGGAAGTCCATCCTCATGAGAATAGACCCCAAACTAACAGAACTAGCACCAGCAGAAGCATGCCCTTTGTCTAACAGCCTGCTCTTCGGTGGAAATTTTGTCAAGCACATAGGGAAGTATGTCAACACCTTTACGGCCTTAGATAAGGCCCAAACTTCCCTTCAGAAAGTTTTCCAGCCAAACCTTTTTACCAGGGCCGGGTAGGTTGGGGGCCGCTCGCCAGGCCCTCAATCTTGGCAAGGCACCCAAAGAGGAGCATATGGATGCCAAGAGGAAGACTTCAGGACTCTACTAGAGGTAGAACCTTCTTTTCCTCTCGAGCCCCCTACAACAAGTCAAAATACAACAGGGGCTTGAGGGGATACTACCACATTGGTTCCTCTTCAGGTAAAAGTCTACGACCTATCCAGAGTTCCTTTGGGGGGCAGGGTCAGATTGTTTATACACAATTGGAAGTCATTGACAAACGATGCGTGGGTCCTTCAGACAATCCAGGGGTCTCGGAAAGAATTTTACCAGACCCCCTCACAGCAGGCACCCCCAATACCTCTGAATTGTTCCCAAAAAGAGGTATCTTTTATAGATGAGGAAATAGAAGAGTTGGTGCGAAAACAGGCACTAGTGCGTTGTGACCCTCACCCTCACAGTTTTTGCAGCATTATTTTCCTAGTGCAAAAGAAAGGAGGCGGTCACAGACTTGTTTTAACGTAAGCGATTTCAATTTCTGGACTGTTTACATGCACTTCAAGATGGAGGGAATCCACCTTTTGGGAGATCTTCTTCAAGAAGACGATTGGATGGTCCGACTGGACTTAAAAGATGCTTATCTGACTATCCCCATTTTCCATCCGCACAGACGATTTTTACAGTTCCAATGGAGGAATCAATGGTCTGAGTACCTTGTGCTCCCGTTTGGATTGGCCTCAGCCCCATGGTGCTTCCTCAAGGTCATGGAGCCAGTAGCTGCATATCTGAAAGGGATTCTCACGGTCGTCTATTTAGACGACATATTAATCATGGCGCATTAGAAGGAGATGGTGGTCGAACACCTACAGATGAAAATCAATCTTCTACAGGATCTAGGATTTATGATCAACAAGGAAAAATCCAGTTTAGTCCCATCTCAGTCCATAGAGTTTCTGGGATTCTTAATAGACTCCCACAGAGCAATACTCCTTCTACCCAAATCCAAACTTCGAGATATTAAGAAAGATCTGAGACTGGCCCTGTCCAAACCAATGGTGTCATTGAGACTGATGGCAAGATTGGTAAGACTGCTCGCATCTTCCATCCAAAGCAGTGTTTCCCGGCCCGCTTCATTACCGAGCCTTACAGAGATTGGAGATTCAACATCTATGGAAGGGGGGCAGGTGGTCCCTTCAAGAATCGAACATAAACATCAACTGTCTGGAATTACTAGCAGGCTCTTTTGCATTTCAAGCACTGTCCCCGATGAAGGTATTGTGTTGCATGCTGCTGAAGATGGACCACATCTCAGCAGTTCGATACATCAACAAACTAGGGTGGGCCAGGTTTAGACTCCTAGTGGAGATGGCAAAGGACTTTTGGCATCTCTGCCTGGATCGCAAAATCACAGTCATGGGAGAGTACATCTCAGGACAAAACAACATAATTGCGGACTGGAACTCCAGGTATCTGAGGGATTCCAGCGATTGGAAACTGCATCCTCGTTTGTTTGAGCTGATCCAGGAAATGTGGGGACCTTGCACATCGACCTGTTTGCATCTCGATTGAATCACCAGCTGGAGGAGTTCTTCATCTGGAGACCGGATCCAGAGGCGATGGTGACGGATGCTTTTCTTCAGGACTGGTCAGGGGTTCTGAATTACACCTTTCCACCTTTCCACCATTCACCATGATACCGAGAGTGGCATCTCAGGTGAGGTGTCAGAAAGCAGAGGTGATCCTAGTCACGCTGGTGTGGAAAGCGCACCCTGGATTCCGATTCTGTTAACTTAACTTGCGACTGTCCTCTGCTTCTTCCGTTGAGTCAGGACATTATCTGGGGACCTCTGGGCGAACTGCATCAGCCAGTGTTATCGGAACAGCATTCCCTGATGGCATGGAGGCTATCAGGCAACAGTGGTGCCTGCCAGGAATTTCAGAGACAGCTGCAGAATTCATCAAGCAAGCAGGGGCCCCCTTCACCAAGAAAAGATACACGTCAGCCTGGAGAGGCTGGGTGAGTTGGTGCCTGGAACGACATGTGGATCCTGTGGAAGCAGATATTACCGACATTGTGAATTTTCTTTCTCTCCAAGCATCAGAAGGACTATCTTACAGGTCAGTAAATAATTTTAGTTCCGCCATTGCAGCTGGTCATGTTCAAGTAGGTAACGCTTACATTGGTATGCACCCGGTGATTTGTAAATTATTGAAGGGGATCAGAGTTTTGAATCCGCCACATCTGAAGTATTCCTTTTTGTGGGATGTAAATTTGGTGTTAAACCTCTTTGAGAAATGGCCCCAAAACAACTTGTTGACTAGGAAATAGCTTTCTGCAAAATTGGCTATGTTGCTGTTTTTAGTGTCTTTAAGAAGATTGGCGGACGTAAGAACGTTGGATCTTGAGGGTAGGGTGCTTACTCCAGCAGAAGTATCTTTTTCCATTTCAAGAAGAACAAAAACATTTACCAAAAGTATTGTGTACTATGCTTTACCTTTTAATGAACAATTATGTGTGGTTAAATGTTCAACAGTTTATGAATCTAATGCTCAATCAGTTAGGAATGATCCGAACAGACAGTTACTGACTGCTTTACAAAAGCCTTTTAAACCAGTGTCAGCAGTCACTATAGCTAGGTGGGTTCGAGATGTTATAAAGGAGGCTGGTGTTGATATTGGAGTGTTTGGAGCACATTCCATCAGGGGTGCGATGGCTTCAAAATTTGTCGCTCTAGGTATCTCTCTAGAGATATAATGAAACAGCTGATTGGTCTTGTGCTTCTACTTTTAAACAATTCTATTATAAACCAGTGGTGGGTGTTGCATCAGTAGTAATTGACCAGCTTTAAACCAGCATAATCTGAGCCTCAGGTCCTGAAACATTTGTTAGCTTACGTGGCAAGAATTTTCAATTCTATTAAGGACACGGAGGTGAGGATTATCCAACCCTGGTTTTTGTGATCCCAAGAGGATAACATACAACAATTACGGCTAAGATATAATTGGCAAATATTGAGATGTTTAAATGTAATTGTTTGCTAATGTATAATAATTCGCCCTCCCATGTTTCAAGTTACTGAGAGAAGTCATATTAATAGCAACCTTTTATGGTTTTAGGTTCCGATCGAAAGACGGAATGAGGACGGGTGTCCAATTTCTTATGGACAAGTTTCTTGTAGTCCAAGTGTCCAGAAAGATCATCATTGGTCCGTTGGATATATCCAGTTAAACATCAGATATTGTATGTTTATTATCAGTTTATAAGCAGTTCAGATCTCAAGTCTGCAAAGAACGAGGAAGTAATGAGAGCGTTATGGACTCTTGCTGGGTTAGGTCGCAGGGGATTGGTGGATGGTAAAGAGAGCATGAGGGGCTATGGGTTATGTAGTTTATTGTTACTTGTTAACATGATTTGTTAAAAAACAAATACCTGAATCCAGACAGAATTTGAGGGAAGAAGGAAAAACCCTCCTGAGTATGTCGGCCAAAACATTGTCTTTACCACAAATGTATGTTGCAGACAGGGAGAGTTGAGACTCCGCCTAACACCCCACCTGAAAAGCCAGAGAGGCAAGGAAGTGGGATTCCTTGCCTGACTGCTTGTTTTTGTAGGATTTGGCCACCATGTTGTCCATCTGCACAATCACCACATGACCTCTGATTAAGGGGAAAAATGCATCAAGGCCAAACTGTTAGACCTGACAGCCTTAGGGTGGTCATCCCCCAACTTTTTGTCTGCCTCCCTCCACTTGTCTGACACTATTTGTGCTGGTTTTAGGACTCTGTGCACGTTACCACTGCTAACCAGTGCTAAATTACATATGCTCTCTCCCTTAAACATGGTAACATTGGTACAGCCCCTAGTAAAGTTCACTACATGTGCCCAGGGCCTGTAAATTAAATGATACTAGTGGGCCTGCAGCTCTGATTGTGCCACCCACATAAGTAGCCCTTTAACGTTGTCTTAGACCTGCCATTGCAAGGCCTCTGTGTGCAGTTTCACTGCCATTTTGACTTGTAATTTAAAAGTTCTTGCCTCCCCTTTTTCTACATGAAAGTCACCCCTACGGTAGGCCCTAGGCTCCCACTAGGGCAAGGTGCTATGTAGATAAAAGGCAGGACATGTACACATATGTTTTATATGTCTTGGTAGTAAAAAACTCCTAAAGTTGTTTTCCACTAGAGTGATGCCTGCTCCATTCATAGACTAGCATTATTACTGCCCTCATATGCTTTTTGTGGAGTAGATTTCTGATCTGAAAGGGGTAACCAGGTCATATTTAATATGGCCAGAATGGTAATAGAAGATCCTGCTTATTGGTGAGGTTGGATTTTATATTATTATTTTAGAGATGCCACTTTTAGAAAGTGAGCATTTCTCTGCACTTAAAAAACATCTCTTCCTTACAGCCTGTCTCCAATCAATGTCTGGACTGGGCTGGTTGACAGCTCCCTTGTGCATTTCACCTAGACAACCGCAAACACACGATGCTCAGTCACACCTGCACTCATCTGCATATTGAATGGATCTTCCCGGGCTGGAAGGGTGGCGGGCCTGACACATTTCAAAAGCCAGTGGCCTGCCCCCACACAACGGACTGCCAAATCCCTTACTGGGACCCTGGCAGACAGGACTGAACTGAAAGGAGAACTTGTGCACTTCAAAACCACTCTTTGAAGTCTCCCCCAATTCAAAGGCACCAACTCAGACACTTCTGGATCTACACCTGCATCCTGTCAAGAGGAACTGCCTGGCTGCCCAAAGGATTCATCTGGACTGCTTTGCTGAGAAGGACTGCTGCCCTGCTGGCCTCTGACTTTGCTGAGAAGGACCCTGCCTTTCCCAAAAGTGCTCTCCAAGAGCTTGGATTGAGGGTGCCTCCTGTTTTCTGAAGTCTCAGAGCCAAAAAGACTGCACCTCTTCAAAGAGATTCTTTGTGCATTGAAAATCAATGCAACGCATGCTGAAAACTACATGAAGCCTGCCTTGCGACCGAGGACTCGCCGCACAGCTGACCAGAACGAAGCAGCCCGACTTCCCGAGTGGAAATTCAATGTAGTGCCTGCCTTGCGATGGAGAAATTTGACGTATCGCCTACTGGATCGATGCAGCACCCGTGCCTTCTTCAAGCACGTCAGGGATTTTCCCCTCATTGTTCCTGGGCCTCAAAATATCCCCGCATCGCAGTGAGGAACCAAGACTGTGCGCCGGAAAACGACGCAAGCCCCTTGCAGCGTGGATAGAAACAACCCATCGTCTGTGTTGCATCAGAAAATTCAACGCACATCTTTTTTTTCTACGTATCTCCTCCTCTGCGGTCTCCGTGCATTATTATTTTTGACATATACCAGGTACTGTGTGTAACAAAGAGACAACTGTTTATTTCCAAGGATTAAGACTCTTTTAAACATTCTGAAGGTGATATTTCAACTTGTGTTTATTGGATCTCTGTCGTTTTGACCTTATTTTATTCAGATAAATATTATACATTTTTCTAATCCTGTGTGGTGTATTTTTGTGGTGTTTTTACTGTGTTACTGTATGATTTATTGCACACATTCTTTACACATTGCCTTTTAAGTTAGGCCTGACTGCTCAGTGCCAAACTACCAGAGGGTGGGCACAGGATAATTTGGATGGTGTTTGACTTACCCTGACTAGGATTGTGGTCCCTTCTTGGACAAGGGTGTATACCTCTGCCAACTAGAGACCCCATTTCTAACACAGATAAATTGCATTCAGCGCCTTCCAATTCAAAGAAAGCCTGCTTTCCTGAGGATACCAAATCCCCTCCACCGACAGAGAGTCCAAAGCGGCACCCCAACCCCACCTGCTGACATTAGTAGTATTCACCGTCAGAGAAGGGAGAGCCAGAAGAAAACCCCTGGTTAACTTGTAGGGATCGAGACACCACTGGAGCAAGCACCAAATGCGGGGAGACAGCGGAAGCAGAGAGTCTAATGACTGAAAATGTGGGCCCAAAGAGAGAGCAGATGCCAGACCAGAGGACCTAGGTGCAGACGAGCCCAGGGGACAACAAAGATGCAGGATGCCTAAAAGGCAAGAAACAACATGACCCAGGACAATTAACCCCAGACAGGAACAAACTAAAAAAACAAAGCTGATTTCAAAGACAACATACTATGGTGGTCATTACAACCCTGGCGGACGGTGTAAAAGGTGGGGTAATACAGCAAACAGTCCGGCGGACAAAAAAAGGGAATTACGACCCTGGCGGAAACCGCCAACTAAGACAGCCACTTTAACACATCGCCCGCCACGGCGGTACAGACAAACAGCGCGGCGGTCACCGCTAACAGACAGGCGGAAGACAATGTACCGCCCACACTATCACAACACACCAATCCGACACCTTTTCCGGGGCGGATTCACCGTGGATAAAAACACAGCGGCGCTCACCTCAACACATCCCACGAGGAACGAGGACACCATGGAGCCGGAACTATAAATCTTACCTGCCCTTGCATTCCTGCTCATCTACGAGCAACAGCGACGTAGGCGCAGAACATACCGATGAGTACAGCACCTACGACATGGGGGAGGGGGAAGGCAAAAGTTACGGGGACACCCACCAAACACCCCCACCCTCGCATATCACAACATACACACCAATGCAGTCACAAAAATCACAGTAACAACCCACAATCCCCCCGGAAGAATGCAAACACAAAGCGAATAGCGGTCAAACTTTGTATTCTGCCAATATACTACTCATTAAAAAATATACGGATATATATATCACAAAATCTGTCAAAAATAAATGTACAATACAAGAAGTAGTGCAGAGATGTACACAACAATGTCCGTGCACCAACAGTCCAAAAATGCATGGGCGACGCCCACAATAGATACCTGACCAAAATCCGAGAGAACACTGCCGGGGCATCAGATAGAAACAATACAGGCACCTCAGGGGGAAGGGAAGGGGGGGCACCTCAGCCAGATGAATGCGAAGCCAGATCCACGACGGGGCTACATGCCCATTGATGTATCCTGGGGAGTGCAAAGCCACAGTCTCTCAAGTCTCTACAGTGGGTGGTTTGCCCACTGTGCCATCCTGGGGAGTGCAAAGCCACAGTCTCTCAAGTCTCTACAGTGGGTGGGTTGCCCACTGTTACATCCTGGGGAGTGCAAAGCCACAGTCTCTCAAGTCTCTACAGTGGGTGGGTTGCCCACTGTTACATCCTGGGGAGTGCAAAGCCACAGTCTCTCAGCGGTGCTTAGCCATGGCGGTCTTTGCCCTGTTCAGCGGTCTTCACCATGGCGGTCTTTGCCCTGTTCAGCGGTCTTCACCATGGCAGTCTTGGCCTTGTTCAGTGGTGCTTAGCCACGGCGGTCTTTGCCCTGTTCAGTGGTGCTTAGCCATGGCGGTCTTTGCCCTGTTCAGCGGTCTTCACTATGGCGGTCTTTGCCCTGTTCAGCGGTCTTCACCATGGCAGTCTTGGCCTTGTTCAGTGGTGCTTAGCCATGGCGGTCTTTGCCCTGTTCAGCGGTCTTCACCATGGCGGTCTTTGCCCTGTTCAGCGGTGCTTAGCCATGGCAGTCTTGGCCTTGTTCAGCGGTCTTCACCATGGCAGTCTTGGCCTTATATAGCGGTGCTTAGCCATGGCGGTCTTTGCCCTGTTCAGCGGTGCTTAGCCATGGCGGTCTTTGCCCTGTTCAGCGGTCTTCACCATGGTGGTCTTTGCCCTGTTCAGCGGTCTTCACCATGGCAGTCTTGGCCTTGTTCAGCGGTCTTCAACATGGCAGTCTTGGCCTTATTCAGCGGTGCTTAGCCATGGCGGTCTTTGCCCTGTTCAGTGGTGCTTAGCCATGGCGGTCTTTGCCCTGTTCAGCGGTCTTCACCATGGCGGTCTTTGCCCTGTTCAGCGGTCTTCACCATGGCAGTCTTGGCCTTATTCAGCGGTGCTTAGCCATGGCGGTCTTTGCCCTGTTCAGCGGTCTTCACCATGGCGGTCTTTGCCCTGTTCAGCGGTCTTCACCATGGCAGTCTTGGCCTTATTCAGCGGTGCTTAGCCATGGCGGTCTTTGCCCTGTTCAGCGGTCTTCACCATGGCGGTCTTTGCCCTGTTCAGCGGTCTTCACCATGGCAGTCTTGGCCTTGTTCAGCGGTGCCTAGCCATGGCGGTCTTTGCCCTGTTCAGCGGTCTTCACCATGGCGGTCTTTGCCCTGTTCAGCGGTGCTTAGCCATGGCAGTCTTGGCCTTGTTCAGCGGTCTTCACCATGGCAGTCTTGGCCTTATTCAGCGGTGCTTAGCCATGGCGGTCTTTGCCCTGTGCAGTGGTGCTTAGCCATGGCGGTCTTTGCCCTGTTCAGCAGTGCTTTGCCATGGCGGTTCTGGTACGGATATTGGTGTGTGGCATTACGATCTCCACACTGGACATTGGTGTGTGGCATGACGAACTCCACACTGGACGTTGGTGTGTGGCATGACGGTCTCCACACTGGACGTTGGTGTGCGGCATGACGAACTCCATACTGGACGTTGGTGTGTGGCATGACGAACTCCACACTGGATGTTGGTGTGTGGCTTGACGTTCCATCATTGCCCAGCGGGGCTGTGGGATTCTGGACCCTCCTGGACTGTGACTCCGGCGGTGGTGGTGGTCTCCTGACCAGTAACGATACTTGAGCCCTCCTGGGCTATGACTCTGGCGGTGGTCTCTGGACCAGTTACGATACTTGAGCCCTCCTGGGCTGTGACTCCGGCGGTGTTCTCCTGACCAGTAACGATACTTGAGCCCTGCTGGGCTATGACTCTGGCGGTGATCTCCTGACCAGTGACGATACTTGAGCCCTCCTGGGCTATGACTCTGGCGGTGGTCTCCTGACCAGTGACGATACTTGAGCCCTCCTGGGCTATGACTCTGGCGGTGGTCTCCGGACCAGTGACGATACTTGAGCCCTCCTGGGCTATGACTCTGGCGGTGGTCTCCTGACCAGTGACGATACTTGAGCCCTCCTGGGGTACAACTCTGGCGGTGGTCTCCTGACCAGTGACGATACTTGAGCCCTCCTGGGCTATGACTCTGGCGTGGTCTCCGGACCAGTTACAATACTTGAGCCCTCCTGGACCTTCCCCACCTTCTTTTGAGTTACAGATGACTCACCAATCGCCTTGGATCCCATGTCACTGTTTGTCCCACCAGGAGTCTTGACACGGTCCCGTCGTCCACTCTCCAATTTCGGAGCCTTTACAGGAGGTGGGCTGACAGTGCCTTGGCTCCGGGTCCTACTGCCTGCCCTGGTGGATGGGGCACTCCAAAAACCTGGTACACGCACCACTGGTACTGGAGGCTTTTTGGCTGAGGCATTACAACAGGACTGATCAATTGGAGGGGTGGGGGCCAAAAGGTCAATTTGACATAGGGACAGTTTCTGACGTACACTGGGATGGGTAGCTGGAGGGGCTCTGGGAGTGGAGGAAGAGGAGGTGGTTGTAGGAGGTGTCACTTTAGCTGTTTTGGGTGCAGGTGCAGGTACTGGAGGCTGTCATGAGGTGGATGGATGTTGGGTGAGTGATTGCCGGCGTTTGTGTACTTTGGGAGGGGGCGTCACAGACACACTGGGAGAGGACACAGGGGACGTGTAAATGGCAGTGGAGGTGGTGAGTGCAGGTGAGCGGCTTGTGGTGCTGGGTGTCCTGGTGCGAGTCCTAGTGCCTGTAGATGTGGTGCATGCAGGTGTGTGTGTAGACGAGACTGGGAGGGAGGATGGAGAAGAGGAGGAGGGGGACACAGTGGAGACAGTGGATGTTGCTGTGTCTGTATGGGTCTGATGCTTGTGTGAGTGCCTGTGGTGTGTTTGGTGCCTATGTTTGCTTGAGCTACTTGTGTGTGTTGACTTGTGTGCATGCTGGTCTGTAGGTGTGCTTGGGATGGGCTGGGGTACAGGGGATTGGGTCTGGGTGGAGGAAGTTGGAGGGGGGAGGCTGGACACAGGGACAATGGCTGCCATCAGTGCCGAGGCCAGAGATTGCAGGGTTCGCTGAAGGACAGCCTGACCAGAATGAATGCCTTCCAGGAATGCATTACCGTGTTTCAACTCTCGTTCTGCACCCTGGATGGCATTCACAATGGTAGAATGCCCAACAGTGAGTGACCTGAGGAGGTCAATGGCCTCCTCACTGAGGGCAGCAGGGGTGACTGGGGCAGGGCCTGAGGTGCCTGGGGCGAAGGTGATGCCCACCCTCCTGGGTGAGCGGGCATGGGGCGAACGCTGTGGGGCTGCTGGGAGGGCGGTGCTGGTAGGGGAGGTGGCGGCTGTACCTGTAGAAGTGGGGCGCACAGATGGTGCCGCCACCACAGGGGAGCTCCCATCGGCGGACGAGTCCGTGTCGCTGTTTGGTGATCCTGTGGCCGACGTGAAGCTCCCCTCGCCCTCCGTCCCACTGGTGAATTCAGAGTCTGTGGTGTGGCCCTCCATGGCCATGTGGGATGCAGCTCCCTCGTGCTCCGGTGCCACTGTACCTCCGCCTGTGATGCTGATGTACAGAAGGACAGGGAGAGCAGAAAAAGGGTGGAGACAGAAGAAAGAGAGTTTTAGTGCATGGCATACCGCTACCGTTGGCGGACAAGACAAACGCAGCAGCCCCCTGCATTACGCCGTGCTCCTGCCCTCTGCACATGCAATTTCTGGGATATGGCCTACATGGCAATGGTAGAAATCAGCCCACATGGATGGCAAAGGGGCAACTATACATCAATTTGCCTTTTTTTTTAGCTGGGGTAGAGTGCCACATGGCCTACATAACGGAGGGGCCCTGCCTACCTAACTTTCCCTGGCCTAGGGACACCCACAGCCCACCACCCCCACCCAGACAGCTCCACTGCACACAAAGTCCATAGGATGAGGTTGTACTCACCCCCTTGTGTCTGCTGTGATTTCCTTAAGCGCCCATCCAACTCCGGGTAGGCCACCGCCAGGATCTGGAACATCAGGGGGTCATGGTGCGACGGGCACCCCTCCCACGTTGGGAGGCCATCCCCAGCTGAGCCTCCGCCGTCTTCTTGCTGCAGCGGCGAATGTCCTCCCATCTCTTCCGGCAGTGGGTGCCCCGTCTCTGGTGGGCCCCCAGGGTCCGGACTTCCTTGGCGATGGCACGCCAAATGTCCCTCTTCTGGTGGGAGCTGACCTACATGACATGCACAAGGAAAGAGGAACAGTCATTACCTACAGCACCGTCGTTGTAATTGGCCCCCTCCCAACTCTATCCCTGTGGCCCATTCATCCCCATGCATGACTGTTCTATGTACTCTGCCCCTTCCCTCATCCACCCAGCCCTCTCCACCCAGGCCTAGCCCATACAACGTGCTCCCTGTGTACTAACCTGTTGGTCTGGAGGACCGTAGAGTAGCGTATACTGGGGGAGGACCCCATCCACAAGTTTCTCCAACTCCTGTGCAGTGAAGGCAGGGGCCCTTTCCCCAGACGCAGCAGCCATCGTCGCTTCCAGACCGAGGTCACAGCAGCACTAGCAGTGTAGGTCCTCTCCTTTCGAAGGTCAGGTATCTAGTGATTGAACAGATAGAAAATGGTGGTGACGTCCGGTGCGCATCATCACCGCCAGCGCACCTGTTCATTTGCTCCTGGGACCCATAGGGTCTAATTTTAACCAATGCAGCATTGTGCCGCGCTCTACGACCGCCTACCGCGACGGTGTCCAACGCCAGCGCAGTTACCCCACAATTCCAATGTCCCAGTTTAGAGGTCAGGCAGCCGCCATTTCAGGGGCCCACATGGCTTCAATTACTACTGCGTCACACATACCGAGGCCTACACTCAAAACCTTTCCCGGATGGGTTAATTGTCTGGTGTAGTCTTGTGTGTGACTGTGGGTACATACCTGGAGGAATGCTGACAGTTTCTTCGCTGTTGTCCTTCTTAGGCACCGTCAGTTGGGACATATTGGAAGATGGCGGAATCCGCCGGTGTACCGACCGCTGGTGGACCTGTTGACAATGGAAGAGCGACATGTCATCGTGACCTACCAGTTTGACCGTGCCACAATCCAGGAACTATGTACCCAGTTGGAGCCAGACCTGATGTCACCAATCCGCCATCCGACTGGAATCCCCCCTGACGTGCAGGTGCTGTCAGTGCTCCATTTCCTTGCAAGTGGGTCTTTTCAGACAACTGTGGCCATGGCATCAGGGATGTCCCAGCCTATGTTTTCCAACGTGTTGTCCAGAGTGTTGTCTGCCCTGCTGAAACACGTAAGGAGATACATCATTTTCCCTGAGGTGGCGGATTTGCCTACAGTGAAAGGTGACTTCTATGCCCTTGGACATATCCCCAACGTCATAGGTGCCATTGATGGGACCCATGTAGCTCTGGTCCCCGACGCAGGAATGAACAGGTGTACAGGAACAGGAAGAGTTATCATTCCATGAATGTCCAGATGGTCTGTTTGGCAGACCAGTACATCTCGCAGGTAAATGCAATGTTCCCTGGCTCAGTGCATGACGCCTACATCCTGTGGAATAGCAGCATCCCTGATATGATGGGTGAACTCCAGAGGCACCGTGTATGGCTATTGGGGGACTCTGGTTACCCCAACCTGTCCTGGCTACTGACCCCAGTGAGGAATCCCAGGACCAGGGCAGAGGAACGGTACAATGAGGCCCATGGGCGGACTAGGAGGGTGATCGAGTGAACCTTCGGCCTCCTGAAGGCCAGGTTCAGGTGCCTCCATATGACAGGTGGGTCCCTATTCTACTCACCGAAGAAGGTGTGCGACATCATCATCGCCTGCTCCATGCTCCATAACTTGGCATTGCGACGCCAGGTGCCTTTTCTGCAGGAGGATGATCCAGATGACGGTGTTGGTGCAGCGGTTGAGCCTGTGGAGCCTGTGGACAGTGATGAGGATGAAGCTGATGAAGATGAAAACAACAACAGGGAGTCAGTCATACAGCAATATTTTCAATGAGACACAGGTGAGTACAATTTAATGTTTCACATTATATTACATTTCACACGTCTACCTCTATCCTGTACCTACATTTCACTCCCTATTTGGTAACTGAGTTGTCCCCTTCCATTTCAGTTTCAGTAATGTGGTAACCTACGTGTCAACAGCTTGCACCCTTGAAAGGCTTGTGATGTGTGACATTGGTATGTTGACCTTCCAATGGGTGACCTTTTTTAACACTGTAATTGACAATACAAAGTTCACAATCATTGACTGACTACAATATTATTGAGGTTTCAAGGGTGTTTATTGAAGTGCATGAAAATGTAGGGGGTTTGTGAAATGGGGAGAGGTCATGGTGGAAGAATGTCCATGGCAGAGTCCAGTCTATTAGTCTCACAGGTACATTGCACATCTGGCCATTGGAAGTGGAGCTGGGGCAGTTCCAAGCTGGACAGGGTAACAAAGTGGGACAGTGGGGGAACAATCAGGGTGGTCTTATTTCCTGGCGGGGGTCTTGCCATCTTGCTCTGTCCTGTTCCTGGATCTCAGGGCCCACTTTTGTGGTGGTTGTCCGTCTGCAGGGGGTGGGGTGATGGTGTGTTGGTCCTGTGGCGGGGCGTCCTGTCCACTAGCGCCAGCGGAGGTGGTGGGCATTTAATCTTCCTGGCTAGTGTCAGGGGCCCCTTGGAGTGCCACGGTGTCCCTCAAGGTCTTTTGAATGTCCGTCAGCACCCCTACGATGGTGCCCAGGGCAGAGCCGATGGTCCTGAGCTCCTCCCTGAACCCCAAATACTGCTCCTCCTGCAGACGCAGGGTCTCCTGCAACTTGCCCAGTACCATTGCCATCGTCTCCTGGGAGTGGTGGTATGCTCCCATGATGGAGGATAGGGCCTCGTTGAGAGTAGGTTCCCTTGACCTGTCCGCCCCCTGTCGCATAGCAGCCCTCCCAGTTCCCCGGTGTTCCTGTGCCTCCGTCCCCTGGACCGTGTGCCCACTACCACTGCCCCCAGGTCCCTGTTGTTGTTGGGGTGGTGGGTTAGCCTGGGTGCCCTGTAGTGGTGGACACACCGCTGATTGACCTGTCCTGGGTAGGGAGGTACGGGCCCGCTGGGTGGGTGCTGTGCTGGGGTTACCAGAGGGTGTAAGCTTGGTGTTGGGCTGTGGCTGGGCAAGGGGAACCGACTGTCCTGAGGCCGACGATGGTCCGGGCTGGTCATCAAGATCCAGTAGGGCAGAGCTGCTGTCGTCACTGTGGGCCTCTTCTGGGGGTGGAGTGGTGTTGTCTGGACCCCCTGGTGTGGTGACGGTCCTTCGGGTTCCTGCGGGGGTATAAGTACATGATTATTGCATGTGTGTGTTTCATGGTGTGCAATGGTTGGGTGTGCCTGAACCCCAGTGCAGGCATTCCTGTGTGGGGGCTTGTGTGGTGATGTTTGGGGGGTGTTGTGGGTCTGTGCAGTGGGCATGCTTTAGTGATGGGTGTCCATGCTTAGTTGTGTCATGCAGGTCTTGGGGTTGGGATGGGTGGTTGGTGTTATGGGTAGATTAGTGAGGAGTTAGGGTGATAGGGGAGGGTGTAAGGGTGGGGGTGTGTGATAGCATGCAGGTAGGGTGGGGGATATGATCGTGAAGATTATACTTACCAGTGTCCGTTCCTCCAACGACTCCTGCGAGGCCCTCAGGATGCAGGATGGACAAGACTTGCTCCTCCCATGTTGTTAGTTGTGGGGGAGGAGGTGGGGGTCCGCCGCCAGTCTGCTGTACCGCGATGTGGTGCCTGGATACCGTGGAACGCACCTTCCCACGTAGGTCGTTCCACCTCTTCCTGATGTCCTCCCTATTTCTTGGGTGCTGTCCCACAGCGTTGACCCTGTCGACTATTCTTTGCCATATCTCCATCTTCCTGGCTATGGATGTGTACTGTACCTGTGAGCCAAATAGCTGTGGCTCTACCCTGATGATTTCCTCGACCATGACCCTGAGCTCTTCCTCGGAGAAGCGGGGGTGTCTTTGGCGTGACATGGGGTGTTGTGTGTGAGGTGTGGGGTGGTGTATGTGTTGATGAGTGTGGTGAGTGTAGTGGTATGTGGTGTTTTGTGCGTGGATGTTGTGTGGGTGATGGTGTAGTGTGCCTCTGTGTGATGGTGTTATCTATTCTGTGCTGTCTCTCTATGGCCTTCGTCTCAAAATTGTGGTCGTAGGGGTTTGTGGGTGATGTGGGTGTGTGTTTTATATTGTGTTGGGTGTGTGGGAGTGGTGTGTGTATGTGTATCAGGTATGTGTATTTGTAATTGCCCAATGTGGCGGTGTTTTGGAGCTGTGTGTGTATTTTGAGCACGGCGGTGTGTACCGCCAATGGAATACCGCGGTTGAAAGACCGCCGCGTGGATTCGTGGGTCGTAATAGCATGGGCGTGTTTCTGTTGCCGTGGAGGTGGAGGAATTGTTTCCACATATTTATCGCTGACCTTTGGTGTGGCGGACTTGTGTGGGTGTCTGAATTTCGGCGGAATCCGTGATGTGTGTCATAATAGCTGTGGCGGTCTACCGCGGCCGCGGCGGTGTATTGGCGGTCTTCTGCACGGCGGTAAGCAGCTTTTACCGCCAATGTTGTAATGACCCCCTATGTGACCTTGAACTTGCAGCCATTCTCGAGCCTTCACTGCACTCTTCCAACCCACAGACCAGAGCAGCATGCGCCACACTAGTGCACAGTCCCAAAGAAGACTGACCATCTGGAAATGAGCCCTGATGAGCTGGTGATCCTGTGACAGGGTCAGATGAGATTTCTCCCAATTTGCCAGGAAGCCAAGTGCTCTAGAGTGTCGCACACCAGTACAATCTAGGATTGGAGCACAGACAGAAGAGGATGGTAGATGAGCCAATCGTCCAGATAGGGATGAATCATCACCCCTAGTACGTGAAGATGAGCCACCAGGAGGGCCATGACCTTGGTGAGCACCCTGGGTGAGGTGGCCAGCTCGAAGGGTAGGACCCGGACCTGCCAATGGACTCCATTCACACATTCACACAGAAGCAGAGAAACTGTTGATGGAAACAAGCAATAGGAATATAAAGATATGCGTCTCTAAAGTCTAAGGAGGCTAGCCATTCCCCTGGACAAACCAGCAGAATAATGCACTGCAAGGTGTCAATTTTGAACTGAGTCTTCTAAGGAACTGATTCAGTTGCTTTAGATTGAAAATGAGCTGAACCTTTCCTCCAGGCTTGGGAACCAAAAAGACCGGTGAGTAAAACTCCTTACCTTGCTGCCCTTCTGGGATAGGGATCACAGCACATTTGTTGACAAAACTCTGCAATTTCCTGAAACAGAACAGACAGGGTGAAAGTGCCAGAAAAGACTCCACAGTGCCCAAAGGTGGAGGTAGGCTCTCAAAGTCCAGAAAATACCCCTTTGAGATGCTATGTAAAACTCAAGCGTCTGAAATATGACTTTCCCAGGTAGGAAGAAAAGTAGCCAGACAGCCTCCTAACAAAAGAGCAGAATAGTCAGGAGTGCTTCCCAGGCCTGGGGTGTGGAGAAGGAGGAAGCTTGGAGGAAGGGCGAGCAGGAAAAGAGGAAGACCGGTTACGCTTGGAGCGGAAACGTCCAGAGAAACCTCGAGAACGTGCCGGTGAAGAAGCCTTCCTCGATGGCTCAATCCTGGAGTGAGACCGAAACTGTTGGGCATGTTTCTGTTTTTTAAAGGCCTTAAGGAGCATAGGTTTTAAATCATCACCAAAAAGGCGACTGCCAGTAAAGGGCATATGCAATAACCCCGACTTCTCGGCAGAATTCACCTTCCAATCACATAATACACATGACAGCGGGCTGAAACAGAAGAAGCCATGGCAGAAGCAGAAGCCTTAAAATATCACAATATACATATGCCAGAACTTTTGGCTGAGTCTCTGTAGGAAAGTACCCTCTTTTTTGGCATGTTACCCCCAATTTCTGCCTGATGTCAGTGTGTTTGACGTATCACTGGGATCCTGCTGACCAGTACCCCAGTGCTTATGCTCTCTCTCCTCTAAATTTTGTCACTGCAAACTGGGAACCCAGTATTTCATCCCAAATTGGCATACTGGTCACCCCTTACACATCCCTCTTATATGGTACCTAGGTACCCAGGGCATTGGGGTTCCAGGGGATCCCTATGGGCTGCAGCATTTCTTTTGCCACCCATAGGGAGCCCATGCAAAGGCTTCTACAGGACTGCCATTGCAGCCTGTGTGAAAAGGTGCATGCACCCTTTCACAGTCACTTACACTGCACCAGGTCACTTATAAGTCACCCATATACCAGGCTTTTCAACCCTGAAGGCTGGGTGCAGAGTACCTGTGGGTGAGAGCACCCCTGCACTAGCAGAGGTGCCCCCACGTCATCCACAACCATTTTCCCGGACTTCGTGAGTGCAAGAACGCCATTTTACACATGCACTACATTAGGTCAATATCTATGTACAGCTTCACAATGGTAACTCCAAATATGGCCATGTTTGGTATCAAACATGTAGGAATCACACCCCAAGGCTTTTGCAAGCATTGGTTGTATGAATCCATGCACTCTGGGGGCCCTTTACAGGACCCCCAGTACTGCCATTACAGCCTTCTGAGGTTTTCCAGGCAGCCCCAGCTGCTGCCACCTCACGGACATGGTTCTGCCCTCCTGTTGCTTGAGCAGCTCAAGCCCAGGAAGGCAGAACAAAGGATTTCCTTTGGGAGAGGGATGTTACACCCACTCTCCTTGGAAATAGGTGCTGCAGGCATGGGAGGGGTAGCCTCCCAGAGCCTCTGGAAATGCTTTGATGGTGCCCTCCTTGCAGAATCCAGTCTACTGCTCTGGCGCAAATTAGACAAAGAAAAGGAGAGTGACCACTTCCCTGTCCATCACCACCACAGGGGTGGTGCGCACAGCTCCTCCAGAATGTCCCTGGGTTTTTCCATCTTGGATTCCAAGTTGGCAGGGCACTCTGGGAGCATCTGAGTGGCCAGTGTCAGCAGGTGACCTCAGAGACCTCCTCTATTTAGGGTCTCTCTCTTGATTGGTTCTTCAGATTCAGATTGCAAGACTCCTGCATGAATCCTCTGCATCCTTTACTTCACCTTCCCACCGAAGAAATTGCATCTGGACCGTCCAGGAACTCTACAACTGCACCAAAGAAGCAAAGAAGAAGTCTGCAACATTGTATCTTCAGCTCCTGCCAGCAACTGCAACTGTTTGCCAGTCGTGCATCCTCAGAGGACAGACAGTCTTCAGCCTGCACCAGAAGAACAAAGGAATCTCCCTTGAATAGACGGAGTCACTTCCCTTCTTCAGCAGGCACCCCTCTGCAGTGATGACTGGCGGCTTTGGTCCCCTCTCCTGAAGAAGTGCGTAGATCCAGCAACACGGGTAGTAGACTGAAGTGGTCCTGACAGTCCTGAAGTCCAGCTGTGCAACTTTGGTGTAGGTAAGAGCTTGCCTCCCCATGCAAGACGGTATCCCGGTGCACCAAGTGTTTTGCAGTTGCCAAGGTTTGTTGGCATCCTTTCACGAAGTTCTTTGTGCACCGTGCAGCTGTGGCCCCCAGCACTCCTTCCTGTGATGCACAGCCTCCTGCATGGTTCTCCAGCGGTGTGGCATCCCTTTGTGTAGTGCTGCATGGGCTTCCTTTTGCACCTTTTTTGTCCCATGCTGTGGGACTCCTATGCAGGCTGCCTGGTCCTCTGATGTCTCTCTGAGTTGCTGAGAGCTCCCTCTGCCTCCCCCTCCTGGGTAGAGGCCACAAGTCCCTCCTGGTCCTGGGCAGTACCATTTGCCATTATCCGCAAGCTTTGTGTGTGCTATGGCTTGTTGGCGGAATCCAGTGGTGCAAACCAGACTGCAATCATCCATCCGGTGTGGGACATCATCTGCACCAACCAGGAACCCACATCCATCTTCTTGGGTGCAGTACTGACTGTTCTTCTTCATTGGTGGTTTTTCTTTTGCACCTTCATCGGGGTTAGCAGGGGCTCCTGTTCTTCCTGGAGTCTTCAGTACTTCTTGGATTTAGTCACCTTCTTCCACAGGTCTTCAGATCCAGCAATCAATCATTGGTGTCTTGCAGTCTCTTCTGGTTCTTGCAAAATCTTCTATCACGTTTTCTTGTGTGTTCTAGGAAAGTTACTGTGATTTACTCCTGCTTTCCTGGGCTTTGGGGACAGTTCTATTACTTACTTTCGGTGTTTTCTAATACTCCCAGTGCCCCTCTACACACTACACTTGCCTAGGTGGGAAACCGACTTTCGCATTCGGCTATTTTAGTATATGGTTTGTGTTTCCCCAGGCCCATTTCTTACTATTGCGATTTTCACTATTTGCACTGTTTTCTAACTGTTTTTACAGCTATTTCTGCATACTAGTGTATATAATTTGTGTATTACCTACCTCTTAAAGGAGTATAGTCTCTATTGTATTTTTGGCATTTGTGTCACCAAAATAAAGTACCTTTATTTTGTAACACTGAGTATTTTCTTGCATGTGTGTGTGAGTACTGTGTGACTACAGTGGTATTGCATGAGCTTTGCATGTCTCCTAGTTAGGCCTTGTCTGCTCATTCATACTACATCTAGAGAGCCTGGCTTCTAGGCATTGTCTACATTTCACTAATAATGGATAACTGGACCTGGTATAAGGTGTAAGTACCTTACACTACATTGGTGGTGCAGCAGTGGGATAAGTACTTGCTTTTGCCTTCTCACTCTGTCACCGGTGCTTTCCACAGGAGAGAGTACCCTGTAGAGCTATACATCCATATACCAAGTTACAGGATCTAGTCTCTTACCTTCCTTTCCAAAAGACTAGGTAGAGTAGGTTTTTCTTTTTCCCTAACACTACTCTAATACTCACTACCTCATGTCTACTGCTGGACCTAGCTCTGAGGTTATGGGTACTCCCTATGAGGGCATGACCTTCAAAGAACTGAAGAGGCTTTGCTCTGAGAGGTGCCTAGGTATAGGGAAGAACCCTAATAAGAATGTTCTGTTAAGTCTTCTTCTCCAGGATGATCAGGAGCAAGCTGATTACCAGGAGAAGGGGGGGGGGGAGAAGTTCTGACCCCTTAGAGTCAGAGAATCATCCTGAAGATTGAGGGGAGGGCTCTTCCTAAGATCTTCCCCCTAGTAAACTATCTAGTGTAGCTGGCAGTGGGAGGGGTAGTCACCCTGGGAGGGCTCCCTTCGTGCATAGAGGTCAGGTTACCAGGGTTAGTAAAGATAGGGAAAGATCTACCTCTGCCCACTCTCATATCACCTCAGTTTCTGAGGGATCCCATGGTTCAACTCCAGGTGATGATTCCATAGATAGAGAGTTCAGGAAACTGAGACTGGAGGAGGCCAGGCTGAGGCTGCAGCAGCAACAGCTAGCCCTAGATAGGGAGGCATTGGCTGTGGAGAGAGAGATATGCAGGGGTTGGGGTTAGTTCCACATGGTGGCAGCAGATGCAGTTTCAGGATTTATGGTGTTAGGGAGAATACTTTTGACTCCAGAAATCTGCATACAATTGTTCACCCATACAACGTGGAGGATGACATCTACAAGTGGTTTGCTGCACTTGAGGGGGCCTGCAATGTTCAGAAGGTCCCTTAAGGCAGTGGGCTGCTATTCTGTGGTTGCCCTTTTCTGACAAGGGGAGGGATAGGCTTCTCACTGTCAGAGAAGAAGACTCAGATGATTACAGTATTCTAAAAACTGCACTCTTGGATGGATTTGGCTTGACCACTGAACAATACAGGATAAAGTTCAGAGAAACCAGAAAAGAGCCTTCACAAGATTGGATAGACTTTGTGGACTGTTCTGTGAAGGCTTTAGAAGGTTGGTTACATGGCAGCTAAGTGTCTGACTATGAGGGTCTATGGAATCTCATTTTGAGAGAGCATATTCTGAATAACTGTGTGTCTGATTTGTTGCACCAATACTTGGTATGCTTAGATCTGACCTCTCCCCAAGAATTGGGAAAGAAAGCAGACAAATGGGTCAGAGCAAGGGTGAGCAGGTTAGCTCATACAGGGGGTGACAAAGACAAGAAGAAGGATGGTAAGTCACATGACAAAGGTGGGGACAAAGATAAAAAGCAAGAGTCTTCATCAGGCCCACAAAAATTCTCTGGGGGCGGGTCTAAATCCTCTTCCAACCAACAGAATAAAAAGCCTTGGTGTTACATGTGTAGAACAAAAGCCATTGGGGCGAGTGACAGCACTTATCCCAAGAAAAACACCAAAGCTCCCACCACCACAACCCCCACTGCTTCCACTATTGTCCCTAGTAATAGCGGTGGTGGGAAAAACACTACAAATAGCCAGTCCAAAGGTGTAGCAGGGCACACTCTGGGTAATGTAATGGGGTTGGTTTAGTTAGAGAAACCACTGAGGCTATTTTAGTCTCCGATGGTGGCATTGACATTGCCATCCTTGTTGCTTGTCCCCTTAATATGGGTAAGTACACACAACAACCCCTAATAAATGGTGTTCAGGTTGAGGCCTACAGTGACACAGGTGCCAGTGTCACAATGGTGATGGAAAAACTGGTAGCCCCTGAGCAACACCTACTTGGTCATCAGTACCAAGTGACTGACTCCCATAATAACACTGTTAGCCACCCCATGGCTCTTATGAATCTCAACTGGGGGGTGGGGAGTTTACTGGTCCAAAGAAAGTTGTGGTAACTACTGACCTACCTGTGGAGCGACTACTAGGCAATGAACTGGAGACTTCAGCTGGGGCAGAGGTGGAGTTGGTGGCCCCTGCAGCAATGCTGGGCATTCCTGGGCATATCTTTGCTTTAACCAGGGCTCAGGCCAAGAAGCAAAGAGGACAGGGAAACTTGGATCCTGGAATAATGGACCAAGTGCTCCCAAAAACTAAGGGTAGAAAGGGTAAACCCTTATCCACTATCTTTCTCTCCACTGAAGATTCCCTTTTGAGGCGGAGGAGTCTACTTCCTGTGCGGAACCTACACCAGAGGAGATTCAGGTTGGCATCTGAGCTTTTAGGTGCAGTGGGGGGCTACCAGGTAGGAGTTAAGTGTGGCACAGCAAACCTGTCCTACACTTGAGGGTTTGAGACAGCAAACTTTCAAACAGGAAGCAGGGGGTGTCAGTGACTCTCACAAAGTGTACTTGGAAAATAATCTCCTTTCTACAGAGGCAAGGGACCCAAAACCTGGTGCTACCAGGACACTGGTCATTACTTTGCAGTATAGGGAGTTTCTTCTGACACTAGTATATGACATTCCCCATGCTGGACAGCTGGGGCAAAGTAAGACCTGGGACAGACTGGTCCCTCACTTTCTGTCAACATCAGGGCAGTGCACGCTCTATGGGCGACTGGAATGCAAAACCCCAGCACTTATGAGATAACGAAATTTATGCATTATGCTGATATGCTGTTGTTTAACCTTTTGCATTGCAGAGTATAATCCTGAAGACATATATTCAAGGTGCTTATAAATTTCCAGGGCCTTCTAAAAGCTTTCTCTGCAGCATGACTGGGTGTGGTTTGTGGGCTGGGACAGACTCTATATAAGGGAGCCAGCCCAGCTCCACGTGCTCACTATTCAGAGGTCCTGGTGCAGAGCAGCAGCAACTTTCTGAGCTCCTGTTCCGGAGGCCTACTTTGACCTTCCAGGCCTTGCCCTTCCTTGTATTAGTGATCCTTGATCAGGGCGGTAAGATGGAGGTCAGGCTGGGCCCCCGATCCCGTTTTCAGAGGCATTCGAGTTCTTGGGCCTAATTTTCATGTTGAGAGAATTTACCTTGTGCGTGTGAATGTGCGCTACCATTTCTTGGCAGTTACATGGTGGCATTCGAATTGGCAAGACGTGCGATTAATTTCTTGTGTTTAATTCATGATATTCATTGTGCGCTACCATTTCTTGGCAGTTACATGGTAGCATTTGAATCAGGAAGACGTGCGATTCATTTCTCGTGTTTAACTCTTGATATTCATTGTGCGCTACCATGTCTTGGCAGTTACATGGTAGTATTCGAATCGGCAAGACGTGTGATTCATTTCTCGTGTTTAACTCTTGATATTCATTGTGCGATACCATTTCTTGGCAGTTACATGGTGGCATTCGAATCAGCAAGACGCGCGATTCATTTCTCATGTTTAACTCTTGATATTCATTGTGCGCTACCATTTCTTGGCAGTTCCATCGTGGCATTCGAATGGGAAAGATGTGCGATTCATTTCTCGTGTTTAACTCTTGATGTTCATTGTGCGCAAACATTTCTTGACATTTACATGGTGACACTTGAATCAGCAAGACGCTCGATTCATTCCTTGTGGTTAACTCTTGATACTCATTGTGCGCAACCATTTCATAGCATTTACATGGTGGCATTCGAATCAGCAAGATGCACGATTCATTCCTTGTGTTTAACTCTTGATACTCATGGTGCACAACCATTTCTTGGCATTTACAAGGTGACTTTAGCATCGGAAAGACACGCAATTCATTTCTGCAATTAAAAACTTGATGTTTTCAGGTCGCTTGCAGTGTGCGCAATAATTTCATGGCATTTGCATATTCTTGTTGAAATCAGCAATGTGTGCAATTCATGTTTCTACATTTAAAACCAAAAGTTGAAATTCTAGATGTTACATTATATGTGCATAATAATCTTAGTCTAGTAAAGATTAATGTGATATAATCTTGGTATTGTGTGTTTAACCTTTTTGTTTCCTACAGGTCTCCTTCCCAGCTGTTCACATCCTAATCCCCTTTTCCCCTGCTTGGACCCTCTCAGTCTCTGTGATTATTCTATCAGAGTCTAGGAGCTGTCTGGTGGTGGACATGTTGGGAACATGCGCAGACCCCGAGGATCTGGTCTCCCTGACAGAATAGTGAGCCCACAAATTAATTATCCTCCTGGTTTGCGTGTGTTCTCTGCATGCCCACATTGGACGAGTTAGTCAAGGCTATCACGCAGCTCCAAGCCGAGGTACTATCATCAAAAGATATGGCAGCTAGCCTAGCTGAGAGAGTGAGTCAGTTACAGGAAAAGGTAGAGAAGAAGGAACAGAATCCCTTAGGTGTGTCTTGGTGTCTTATCCAGGTGACTGGTTGACACCTGTTCGGTATAAGTCAATAAGGATGCTCAATGAGGGACCACACGCCAATTATGAATACAATTTAGCTTTACTAGAATTTCAGGTAAATGTACGCATTTAGCACTTCAACAATGGTAGAATAAAAATAGCAATGAAGAGCATCTATTTATATATGAGTACACCACAACGAGCATCTATGTATATATATGAGCAAAGAGTTCATTGACAGATATAAGCTTTGATTAACTGTATACCAAAATGCGTCACACTACGATGTTCAGGAAGCAAAATATAAACGAGTTGAATACTTCAGATAAGCTTTGATTAACTGCATACCAAAATGCATGTTTCAATTACTGCAGCAAACTCACACTACGATGTTCAGAAAGCAAAATATAAACAAGCTGAATACTTCAGATTATAAACACAGTGCAAGCATAATAATCAATCATAATAATAGAGCAGAGAAACAAAGGCCTTTCATCCCTGTGTGGAACTTAACTTAGTCCACAAAATGCTGGGAAGCCCTCTACCGTCCTCTTGGACCTCTCTCCCTCTCAAACATCACAGTCTCTGAACAGCAAACAGGGAGGCAGCACTGGGCCTGGAGATGGCAGCTTTCACAACCCCATCTGTGAGCTTCAAATCCCTCACCCGCACTTCGGTGCTTAAATAACTCAAAGCTTGGATTCTATCCCTTTCTGGCATTTTCTAGCTATGTTATCAGCACTTGTCTCTTGGCTGCCCTTCCCCAGCCATTGTTTTCATTCCATCTTCTCCCTGTACTCTCGTTCTCAAGGTTGAGATGGAGTCTCTTACGCAAACAAGCTTGAAAATAACATTGTGAACTTTTCCACGTTGTTCGGGTTTCAGCAGGCATCACACTCATCTACACTGCTCAAGCTAACTAACCACTGTGGCTTCAGCTTCCTCATTGATGACCACCGTTCGTGTTTTGGCCATTTGATCTGCGGTGTTATTGAATAGAGATGCAAGTGAGGTGTCCGATGGGCAATGGGCATCCACATGTCCCACATAGATTTTACATTTTTGCCCTTTCTCCCTCATCTCTTCCCATAGCTGCTCGCCTCCCGAAATGGGGGTGCCTTTCATTTTCCATCTATCCTTGCGCCAAGTCGGGGCCCAGCTTACTAGTCCTTGGTAAGTGGCCCAGCTGTCAGTGTACACAAATGTTTTCTCTCCAATGGGGGCTTGTTCAATCACTGCTGCTACTCCCTGCAGTTCTGCAAGCTGGCTTAATCCAGTATCCCCTCCTCGCAGCAACACCGTTGCTGTAGCAGGCTGGAATGCGACTGTTTGCTGTTGTCTTTTTCCTTGATAGTACCGGGCGGTACCACCTGTGAACCATGCATTTTGATGTTCTTCTTCAGTGAGTCGTTCAAAAGGCGGGGCTGTCTTAAATGGTGAGGATTCCATTTCAGAGGGCTCTGGCGCAGGGGCCATTGCCTGCAAGTCCACTGCCCCTAGCGTATCTTCTTGTAACTTCGACACTCCTGCTGGTCCCGGTTTTGCCCTCTGCGGCAGATACCATTTCCACTTCACGATGGTAAACTCCTGTGCCCTGCCTACATTAGTGCCAACCCCTACTTCTCTTATCCAACCTAGTAAGGGGACCCATGTTCTTAAGGTGACCGGCCGATCATCAGTTATGCGTTCTGTTTCCACTAATGCCCAATATGCCCCTGCTCGTTCTTTTCCTAACGGGGTGTAATTGCTCATGGATGGTGTTAATCTCTTTGACCAAAATCCTTGTGGCACCCTCTTTTTTCCCTACCCCTGCCATAGGCTCCACATCACTACATCATCTACATCATCCTGTACTATCATTTCCAGCTCAAACGGGTCTCCTTCCGTGATGGGACCTAACGTAAAAGGATTCTATAATGCATCTTTTGCTCCAGTGTCCCACAATCTCACCAACCATTTAAACAAAGGCTCTGCAGGCATCTGCCTAAATATACGGGTTATCTCCAACAACTCACTCTGCGTATAATCTCTCACCAAACAAGAATTCTGTATTTGCCCACCATTCACTCCCTTTGATTTGTTTTGCACGAGTGGGCGAACCTCCATTACAGTTCCTCTTCCACCTTCAACTTCACCTACACTTCCTTCTCCACTTTCAACTCCACCTAGTTCTGCTACACTTACTTCCACCTCATCCTCCCAATTCCAGTCATCATCATTATCTGAGACTGTTCCATCCCAAGTATATGGATCCCAATTTTCTTTGCGTACCAATGCCCTCACTTGCACAGCTGAGGATATTTTAGGCTTCTGCCTACTGTACTGTTTGAGTACTGGTGCCCTCACTTGCACAGCTGAGGGCATTTTAGGCTTCTGCCTACTCTTCTGTTTTGCTACTCGTACTGCTAATGCGGTGCACCTTGCCTCCATTTGATCACCCTGAGTCACTGCACTTTCTATGGTCTCTTTCATAAGTAACTGCCTTTCCTGCAAGGCTGCAACCTCATCCCGCAGTTTTGTCTTCCTGTATACCATACGGAGCGCAGACTGAAAAGCCATCCCACTTGCTCTGCCGCTTTCAGCTCCAACTTCACCCCTCTTAGCTTCACACTCTCGACCGCATCTTCCACTAAGAGAGGAGTCCTTTCTCATCTAGTGTTTCCCATAAAACCGGCGCTGCCCACCAGTTCAGGAGTCCTGCCACACCAAAGAACGGGTCAGTTGCTAACCACCCAGGAATGGATCTGGCTCCTGCCCCAGGCTGCATTCTGCTCTCTGCCCCATTTTTCTTACATCCACAAAGAGGCATTATTGACTTATACCCCACTTCTGGTACCAAAATGTCTTATCCAGGTGACTGGTTGACACCTGTTCGGTATAAGTCAATAAGGACGCTCAATGAAGGACCACACGCCAATTATGAATACAATTTAGCTTTACTAGAATTTCAGGTAAATGTATGCATTTAGCACATAAACAATGGTAGAATTAAAATAGCAATGAAGAGCATCTATTTTTATATGAGTACACCACAACAAGCATCTATGTATATATATGAGCAAAGAGTTCATTGACAGATATAAGCTTTGATTAACTATACCAAAATGCGTCACACTACGATGTTCATGAAGCAAAATATAAACGAGTTGAATACTTCAGATAAGCTTTGATTAACTGCATACCAAAATGCATGTTTCAATTACTGCAGCAAACTCACACTACGATGTTCAGAAAGCAAAATATAAACAAGCTGAATAGTTCAGATTATAAACACAGTGCAAGCATAATAATCAATCATAATAATAGAGCAGAGAAACAAAGGCCTTTCATCCCTGTGTGGAACTTAACTTAGTCCACGAAATGCTGGGAAGCCCTCTATCGCCCTCTTGGACCTCTCTCCCCCTCAAGCATCACGGTCTCTGAACAGCAAACGGGGAGGCAGCGCTGGGCCTGGAGATGGCAGATTTCACAACCCCATCTGCGAGCTTCAAACCCCTCACCCGCACTTCAGTGCTTAAATAACTCGAAGCTTGGATTCTATCCCTTTCTGGCATTTTCTAGCTATGTTATCAGCACTTGTCTCTTGGCTGCTCTGCCCTTCCCCAGCCATTGTTTTCATTCCATCTTCTCCCTGTACTCTAGTTCTCAAGGTTGAGACGGAGTCTCCTACACAAACAAGCGTGAAAATAACATTGTGAACTTTTCCACGTTGTTCGGGTTTCAGCAGGCATTACACTCATCTACACTGCTCAAGCTAACTAACCACTGTGGCTTCAGCTTCCTCATTGATGACCACCGTTCGTGTTTTGGCCATTTGATCTGCGGTGTTCTTGAATAGAGATGCAAGTGAGGTGTCCGATGGGCAATGGGCATCCACATGTCCCACATAGATTTGACATTTTTGCCCTTTCTCCCACATCTCTTCCCATAGCTGCTCGCCTCCCGAAATGGGGGTGCCTTTCATTTTCCATCTGGGTTCCAGCTTACTAGTCCTTGGTAAGTGGCCCAGCTGTCAGTGTACATAAATGTTTTCTCTCCGATGGGGGCTTGTTCAATCACTGCTGCTACTCCCTGCAGTTCTGCAAGCTGGCTTGATCCAGTATCCCCTCCTCGCAGCAACACCGTTGCTGTAGCAGGCTGGAATGCGACTGTTTGCTGTTGTCTTTTTCCTTGATAGTACCGGGCGGTACCATCTGTGAACCATGCATTTTGATGTTCTTCTTCAGTGAGTCGTTCAAAAGGCGGGGCTGTCTTAAATGGTGAGGATTCCATTTCAGAGGGCTCTGGCGCAGGGGCCATTGCCTGCAAGTCCACTGCCCTAGCGTATCTTCTTGTAACTTCGACACTCCTGCTGGTCCCGGTTTTGCCCTCTGTTGCAGATACCATTTCCACTTCACGATGGTAAACTCCTGTGCCCTGCCTACTTTAGTGCCAACCCCTTCTTCTCTTATCCAACCTAGTAAGGGGACCCATGTTCTTAAGGTGACCGGCTGATCATCAGTTATGCGTTCTGTTTCCACTAATGCCCAATATGCCCCTGCTAGTTCTTTTCCTAACGGGGTGTAATTGCTCATGGATGGTGTTAATCTCTTTAACCAAAATCCTTGTGGCACCCTCTTTTTTCCCTGCCCCTGCCATAGGCTCCACATCACTACATCATCTACATCATCCTGTACTATCATTTCCAGCTCAAACGGGTCTCCTTCCGTGATGGGACCTAACGTAAAAGGATTCTATAATGCATCTTTTGCTCCAGTGTCCCACAATCTCACCAACCATTTAAACAAAGGCTCTGTAGGCATCTGCCTAAACATACGGGTTATCTCCAACAACTCACTCTGCGTATAATCTCTCACCAAACGAGAATTCTGTATTTGCCCACCATTCACTCCCTTTGATTTGTTTTGCACGAGTGGGCGATCCTCCATTACACTTCCTCTTCCACCTTCAACTTCACCTACACTTCCTTCTCCACTTTCAACTCCACCTAGTTCTGCTACACTTACTTCCACCTCATCCTCCCAATTCCGGTCATCATCTTTATCTGAGACTGTTCCATCCCAAGTATATGGATCCCAATTTTCTTTGGGTACCAATGCCCTCACTTGCACAGCTGAGGGCATTTTAGGCTTCTGCCTACTCTTCTGTTTTGCTACTCGTACTGCTAATGTGGTGCACCTTGCCTCCATTTGATCACCCTGAGTCACTGCACTTTCTATGGTCTCTTTCATAAGTAACTGCCTTTCCTGCAAGGCTGCAACCTCATCCCGCAGTTTTATCTTCCTGTATACCATACGGAGCGCAGACAGGAAAAGCCATCCCACTTGCTCTGCCGCTTTCAGCTCCAACTTCGCCCCTCTTAGCTTCACACTCTCGACCGCATCTTCCACTAAGAGAGGAGTCCTTTCTCATCTAGTGTTTCCCATAAAACCGGCGCTGCCCACCGGTTCAGGAGTCCTGCTACACCAGAGAACGGGTCAGTTGCTAACCACCCAGGAATGGATCTGGCTTCTGCCCCAGGCTGCCTTCTGCTCTCTGCCCCATTTTTCTTACGTCCACAAAGAGGCATTATTGACTTATACCCCACTTCTGGTACCAAAATGTCTTATCCAGGTGACTGGTTGACACCTGTTCGGTATAAGTCAATAAGGACGCTCAATGAAGGACCACACGCCAATTATGAATACAATTTAGCTTTACTAGAATTTCAGGTAAATGTATGCATTTAGCACATTAACAATGGTAGAATTAAAATAGCAATGAAGAGCATCTATTTATATATGAGCACACCACAACAAGCATCTATGTATATATATGAGCAAAGAGTTCATTGACAGATATAAGCTTTGATTAACTGTATACCAAAATGCGTCACACTACGATGTTCAGGAAGCAAAATATAAACGAGTTGAATAGTTCAGATTATAAACACAGTGCAAGCATAATAATCAATCATAATAATAGAGCAGAGAAACAAAGGCCTTTCATCCCTGTGTGGAACTTAACTTAGTCCACGAAATGCTGGGAAGCCCTCTACCGCCGTCTTGGACCTCTCTCCCCCTCAAGCGTCTCGGTCTCTGAACAGCAAACAGGGAGGCAGCGCTGGGCCTGGAGATGGCAGATTTCACAACCCCATCTGCGAGCTTCAAATCCCTCACCTGCACTTCAGTGCTTAAATAACTCGAAGCTTGGATTCTATCCCTTTCTGGCATTTTCTAGCTATGTTATCAGCACTTGTCTCTTGGCTGCTCTGCCCTTCCCCAGCCATTGTTTTCATTCCATCTTCTCCCTGTACTCTAGTTCTCAAGGTTGAGACGGAGTCTCCTACACAAACAAGCTTGAAAATAACATTGTGAACTTTTCCACGTTGTTCGGGTTTCAGCAGGTATTACACTCATCTACTCTGCTGAAGCTAACTAACCACTGTGGCTTCAGCTTCCTCATTGATGACCACCGTTCGTGTTTTGGCCATTTGATCTGCGGTGTTGTTGAATAGAGATGCAAGTGAGGTGTCCGATGGGCAATGGGCATCCACATGTCCCACATAGATTTGACATTTTTGCCCTTTCTCCCACATCTCTTCCCATAGCTGCTCGCCTCCCGAAATGGGGGTGCCTTTCATTTTCCATCTATCCTTGCGCCAAGTCGGGGCCCAGCTTACTAGTCCTTGGTAAGTGGCCCAGCTGTCAGTGTACACAAATGTTTTCTCTCCGATGGGGGCTTGTTCAATCACTGCTGCTACTCCCTGCAGTTCTGCAAGCTGGCTTGATCCAGTATCCCCTCCTCGCAGCAACACCGTTGCTGTAGCAGGCTGGAATGCGACTGTTTGCTGTTGTCTTTTTCCTTGATAGTACTGGGTGGTACCATCTGTGAACCATGCATTTTGATGTTCTTCTTCAGTGAGTCGTTCAAAAGGCGGGGCTGTCTTAAATGGTGAGGATTCCATTTCAGAGGGCTCTGGCGCAGGGGCCATTGCCTGCAAGTCCACTGCCCCTAGCGTATCTTCTTGTAACTTCGACACACCTGCTGGTCCCGGTTTTGCCCTCTGCTGCAGATACCATTTCCACTTCACGATGGTAAACTCCTGTGCCCTGCCTACTTTAGTGCCAACCCCTCCTTCTCTTATCCAACCTAGTAAGGGGACCAATGTTCTTAAGGTGACCGGCCGATCATCAGTTATGTGTTCTGTTTCCACTAATGCCCAATATGCCCCTGCTAGTTCTTTTCCTAACGGGGTGTAATTGCTCATGGATGGTGTTAATCTCTTTGACCAAAATCCTTGTGGCACCCTCTTTTTTCCCTGCCCCTGCCATAGGCTCCACATCACTACATCATCTACATCATCCTGTACTATCATTTCCAGCTCAAACAGGTCTCCTTCTGTGATGGGACCTAACATAAAAGGATTCTATAATGCATCTTTTGCTCCAGTGTCCCACAATCTCACCAACCATTTAAACAAAGGCTCTGCAGGCATCTGCCTAAACATACGGGTTATCTCCAACAACTCAATTTGCATATAATCTCTCACCAAACGAGAATTCTGTATTTGCCCACCATTCACTCCCTTTGATTTGTTCTACATGAGTGGGCGACCCTCCATTACACTTCCTCTTCCACCTTCAACTTCACCTAAACTTCCTTCTCCACTTTCAACTCCACCTAGTTCTGCTACACTTACTTCCACCTCATCCTCCCAATTCCAGTCATCATCATTATCTGAGACTGTTCCATCCCAAGTATATGGATCCCAATTTTCTTTGCGTACCAATGCCCTCACTTGCACAGCTGAGGGTATTTTAGGCTTCTGCCTACTCCACTGTTTGCGTACCAGTGCCCTCACTTGCACAGCTGAGGGCATTTTAGGCTTCTGCCTACTCTTCTGTTTTGCTACTCATACTGCTAATGCGGTGCACCTTGCCTCCATTTGATCACCCTGAGTCACTGCACTTTCTATGGTCTCTTTCATAAGTAACTGCATTTCCTGCAAGGCTGCAACCTCATCCTGCAGTTTTGTCTTCCTGTATACCATACGGAGCGCAGACAGGAAAAGCCATCCCACTTGCTCTGCCGCTTTCAGCTCCAACTCCCCCCCTCTTAGCTTCACACTCTCGACCGCATCTTCCACTAAGAGAGGAGTCCTTTCTCATCTAGAGTTTCCCATAAAACCGGCGCTGCCCACAGGTTCAGGAGTCCTGCCACACCAGAGAACGGGTCCGTTGCTAACCACCCAGGAATGGATCTGGCTTCTGCCCCAGGCTGCCTTCTGCTCTCTGCCCCATTTTTCTTACGTCCACAAAGAGGCATTATTGACTTATACCCCACTTCTGATACCAACATGTCTTATCCAGGTGACTGGTTGACACCTATTCGGTATAAGTCAATAAGGACGCTCAATGAAGGACCACACGCCAATTATGAATACAATTTAGCTTTACTAGAATTTCAGGTAAATGTATGCATTTAGCACATCAACAATGGTAGAATTAAAATAGCAATGAAGAGCATCTATTTATATATGAGTACACCACAACGAGCACCTATGTATATATATGAGCAAAGAGTTCATTGACAGATATAAGCTTTGATTAACTGTATACCAAAATGCGTCACACTACGATGTTCAGGAAGCAAAATATAAACAAGTTGAATACTTCAGATAAGCTTTGATTAACTGCATACCAAAATGGATGTTTCAATTACTGCAGCAAACTCACACTACGATGTTCAGAAAGCAAAATTTAAACGAGCTGAATACTTCAGATTATAAACATAGTGCAAGCATAATAATCAATCATAATAATAGAGCAGAGAAACAAAGGCCTTTCATCCCTGTGTGTAACTTAACTTAGTCCATAAAATGCTGGGAAGCCCTCTACCGCCCACTTGGACCTCTCTCCCCCTCAAGCGTTACAGTCTCTGAACAGCAAACAGGGAGGCAGCTCTGGGCCTGGAGATGGCAGCTTTCACAACCCCATCTGCGAGCTTCAAATTCCTCACCAGCACTTCAGTGCTTAAATAACTCAAAGCTTGGATTCTATCCCTTTCTGGCATTTTCTAGCTATGTTATCAGCACTTGTCTCTTGGCTGCTCTGCCCTTTCCCAGCCATTCTTTTCATTCCATCTTCTCCCTGTACTCTAGTTCTCAAGGTTGAGACAGAGTCTCCTACACAAACAAGCTTGAAAATAACATTGTGAACTTTTCCACGTTGTTCGGGTTTCAGCAGGCATCACACTCATCTACACTCTCAAGCTAATTAACCCTTCGCGTCACAATGTCTTCCACACCTTTCCCTTTACTGATCACTTGGCCTGGTCCTTCTTCTCAGGCTTCTGGAGGTAATCCTCCTACGAACATTTCCCTCAACGTTCCTTTGGCCATTCTCCTAGCTCCTTCAGAACGTTTCTCAGGCGATCCCTTGAAAGCACAATCTTTCCTGGTTCAGGTGGAATTACATTTTACCTGCCAACCACACACTTTCCCTGATGCCCAATCCAGAGTGGCTTTCTTTTTATCATACCTGACTGGGGATGCAGCTACCTGGGCAATTCCTCTTGTGCGTAAAGACAGCCCCCTGCTTTACAATTGGAGAAATTTTGTTCATGAGTTTGAACGAGTATTTGATTGTAGAACTGTGACATTGTCGGCAGATCGTGAATTATTAGACTTGCAACAAGGTAACCAGGATCTAGTGTCATATTTAGCTAACTTTAATCGGCTGGTAGCCGAGACATCCTGGCCTGACGAAAAGCAATTGGCCTTGTTCTACAAGGGACTCAAGAAGGAGCTAAAAGATATTCTAGCTCAAATAGACCCGCAGCCTACAGGCTGTCAAGACCTGATAAACCTAATTTTGAGACTGGATCATTGTTTAGCAGAACGAAGGGGAGCACGGAAAAAGACTGAGAAATATTCCTGGCGTGTTCACAATAATAGAGAATCAAGAACTCAGAAAGAAAGAACACCAGAACCTATGGAAATTGGAACAATCAGGAGGCCTTTGACCAAAGACGAAAAGCACCTACGTAGAAAGAATGGATAATGGTGGTCATTACAACCCTGGCGGACGGTGTTAAATCTGCGGAAATACCACAAACAGGCCGGCGGACAAAAAAAGGGAATTATGACCGTGGTGGAAACCGCCAACAAAGACAGACACTTTAACACATCGCCCGCCACGGCGGTACAGACAAGCAGCGCGGCGGTTACCGCCAACAGACAGGCGGGAGACAATGTACCGCCCACAGTATTACAACCCGCCAATCCGCCACCTTTTCCGGGGTGGATTCACCGTGGATAAAAACATGGCGGAAACAGCTTTTGCTATGGGAAAACGCTCACCTGAACACATCCCACGAGGAACGAGGACTCCATGGACCCGGAATTACAAATACTCCCTGCCCTTGTCTTTCTGCTCCTCTACGAACAACAGCTACATAGGCGCAGAAGACACCGGTGAGTACTGCACCTACGACACGGGGGAGGGGGGAGGCAAAAGTTAGGGGGACACCCACCAAACACCCCCACCCTCGCATATCACAACATACACACCAATGCATTCACAAAAATAACAGTAACAACCCACAATCCCCCCGGAAGAATGAAAAGACAATGCGAAATTCGGTCAAACATTATAATGTGCCAATATACATGTCATACAAAAATATACAGATATATATTAGAAAATCACTCATAATTATATACAATACGAGAAGTAGTGCAGATATATACACAACAATGTCCGTGCACCAACAGTCCAAAAATGCATGGGCGAGGCCCTCAAACGAAACCTGACCACAATCGGAGAGAACACTGCCGGGGCATCAGATAGAAATACTACAGGTACTACAGGGAAGGGAAGGTGGGGCACCTCAGCCAGATGAATGCGAAGCCAGATCCACGACGGGGCACCATGCCCATTGATGTATCCTGGGGAGTGCAAAGCCACAGTCTCTCAAGTCTCACAAGTGGGTGGGTTGCCCACTGTACCATCCTGGGGAGTGCAAAGCCACAGTCTCTCAAGTCTCTACAGTGGGTGGCTTGCCCACTGTGCCATCCTGGGGAGTGCAAAGCCACAGTCTCTCAAGTCTCTACAGTGGGTGGCTTGCCCACTGTGCCATCCTGGGGAGTGCAAAGCTACAGTCTCTCAAGTAGATGCAGTTCTCTACTGGTACTGCGTGGGACTGGTGCCCATACTGGATGAGTCTCCCTGTGAAAGTTCATGTCCCGTCACTGTCCCAGCTGCACATGGGATAAGGATGCCTGATGTGGCCGCCTTTTCATTCCTACACGGTGCTTGCCCTGTTCAGGGGTCTTCACCATGGCGGTCTTTGCCCTGTTCAGCGGTCTTCACCATGGCGGTCTTTGCCCTGTTCAGCGGTGCTCTGACATGGTGGTTCAGGACTGTTCAGCGGTGCTTTGCCATGGCGGTTCTGGTACAGACATTGGTGTGTGGCATGACGTTCCCTACACTGGGCATTGGTGTGTGGCATGACGATCTTTACACTGGGCATTGGTGTGTGGCATGACGATCTCTACACTGGGCATTGGTGTGTGGCATGACGTTCCATCATTGCGCAGTGGCGCTGTGGCAGCGGGGGCCCTCCAGGGCACTGACTCCGGCGGTGGTCTGTGGACCAGTGATGATACTTGGGCCCTCCTGGGCTGTGACTCTGGCGGTGGACTCTGGAACAGTGACGATACTTGGGCCCTCCTGGGCTGTGACTCTGGCGGTGGACTCTGGACCAGTGACGATACTTGGGCCCTCCTGGGCTGTGACTCCGGCGGTGGTCTCTGGACCAGTGACGATACTTGGGCACTCCTGGGCTGTGACTCCGCGGTGGACTCTGGACCAGTGACAATACTTGGGCCCTCCTGAGCTGTGACTCTGGCAGTGGACTCTGGACCAGTGACGATACTTGGGCCCTCCTGGGCTGTGACTCCGGCAGTGGTCTCTGGACCAGTGACGATACTTGGGCCCTCCTGGGCTGTGACTCCGGCGGTGGTCTCTGGACCAGTGACGATACTTGGGCCCTCCTGGGCTGTTACTCCGGCGGTGGACTCTGGACCAGTGACGACGGTGCTGGTGGTTGTGTCTGGACCGCCGGAAATGATGGCGCACTTCTCCGCCGTGACACTCACAACAGGCTGACAAATTGGAGGGGGGGGTGGGGGCAAAAAGGTCAATTTTACAGAGGGACAGTTTCTGACGAACACTGGGATGGGTAGCTGGAGGGGGTCTGGGAGTGGAGGAAGAGGAGGTGGTTGTCGGAGGTGTTACTTTAGCTGTTTTGGGTGCAGGTGCAGGTACAGGAGGCTGTCGTGAGGTGGATGGATGTTGGGTGAGTGATTGCCGGCGTTTGTGTACTTTTGGAGGGGGCGTCACAGAAACTCTGGGAGAGGACACAGGGGACGTGTAAATGGCAGTGGAGGTGGTGAGTGCAGGTGAGTGGCTTGTGGTGCTGGGTGTCCTGGTGCGATTCCTGGTGCCTCTAGATGTGGTGCATGCAGGTGTGTGTGTAGACGAGACTGGGAGGGAGGAGGGAGAAGAGGAGGAGGGGGACACAGTGGAGACAGTGGATGTTGCTGTGTCTGTATGTGTGTGATGCTTGTGTGAGTGCCTGTGGGATGTGTGGTGCCTATGTTTGATTGAGCTACTTTTGGGTGTTGACTTGTGTGCATGCTGGTCTGTAGGTGTGCTTGGGATGGGCTGGGGTACAGGGGATTGGGTCTGGGTGGAAGAAGTTGGACGGGGGAGGCTCGACACAGGGACAATGGCTGCCATCAGTGCTGAGGCCAGAGATTGCAGGGTTCGCTGAAGGACAGCCTGACCAGAATGAATGCCCTCCAGGAATGCATTGCAGTGTTGTAACTCTCGTTCTACACCCTGGATGGCATTCACAATGGTAGACTGCCCAACAGTGAGTGACCTGAGGAGGTCAATGGCCTCCTCACTGAGGGGGGCAGGGGTGACTGGGGCAGGGCCTGAGGTGCCTGGGGCGAAGGTGATGCCCACCCTCCTGGGTGAGCGGGCACGGGGCGAACGTTGAGGGGCTGCTGGGAGGGCGGTGCTGGTAGGGGAGGTGGCGGCTGTACCTGTAGAAGTGGGGTGCACAGATGGTGCTGCCACCACAGGGGAGCTCCCATCGGCGGACGAGTCCGTGTTGCTGGTTGGTGATCCGGTGGTCGACGTGAAGCTCCCCTCGCCCTCCGTCCCACTGGTGCATTTAGAGTCCGTGGTGTGGCCCTCCATGGCCATGTGGGATGCAGCTCCCTCGTGCTCCGGTGCCACTGTACCTTCGCCTGTTGATGCTGATGTACAAAAGGACAGGGAGAGCAGGAAAAGGGGGGAGACAGAAGAACAAGAGTTTTAGTGCATGGTATTCCGCTACCGTTGGCGGACAAGACAGACGCAGCAGCCCCCTGCATTACGCCGTGCTCCTGCACTCTGCACACGCAATTTCTGGGTTATGGCCTACATGGCAATGGTGGACATCTGCGCACATGGATGCCACAGGGGCAAATATACCTCGACTTGGCACTCTGCTGAGGTGGGGTTGAGTGCCACATGGCCTACATTACGGAGGGGCCTTGCCTACCTAACTCGCCCTGGCCTAGGGACACCCACAGCCCACCTCCCCCACCCAGACACCTCCACTGCACGCAAAGTCAGCAGAATGAGGTTGTACTCACCCCCTTGTGTCTGCTGTGATGTCCTCAAGCACCCATCCAACTCCGGGTAGGCCACCACCAGGATCCGGGACATCAGGGGGGTCATGGTGCGACGGGCACCCCTCCCACGTTGGGAGGCCATCCCCAGCTGAGCCTCCGCTGTCTTCTTGCTGCAGCGGCGAATGTCCTCCCATCTCTTCCGGCAATGGGTGCCCCGTCCGTGGTGGGCCCCCAGGGTCCGGACCTCCTTGGCGATGGCACGCCAGATGTCCCTCTTCTGGTGGGCGCTGACCTACATGACATGCACAAGGGAAGAGGAACAGTCATTACCAACTGCACCGTCATTGTGAGTGGCCCCCTCCCTACTCTGGCCATGTGGCCCATTCATTCCCATGCATTAATGTTCTTAGAACTCTGCCCCCTTCCCTCTTCCACCCAACCCTCTCCACCCAGGTCTAGCCCATACAACGTGCTCCCTGTGTACTCACCTGTTGGTCTGGAGGACCGTAGAGTAGCGTGTACTGGGGGAGGACCCCATCCACAAGTTTCTCCAACTCCTGTGCAGTGAAGGCAGGGGCCCTTTCCCCAGACGCAGCAGCCATCGTCGCTTCCAGACCGAGGTCAAAGCAGCACTAGCAGTGTAGGTCCTCTCCTGTCGAAGGTCAGGTACCTAGTGAGTGAACAGATAGAAAATGGCGGTGACGTCCGCGGCGGTGCGCATCATCACCACCGGCGCACCTGTTCATTGTCTCCTGGGACCCATGGGGTCCACTGTTAACCAATGCAGCATTGCGCCGCGGTCTACGACCGCCTACCGCGACAGTGTGCAACGCCAGCGCAGTTACCCCACAATCTCATTGTCCCAGTTTAGAGGTCAGGCAGCCGCCATTTCAGGGGCCCACATGGCTTCATTTACTACTGCGTCACACATGGCTAGGCCTACACTCAACACACATACAGGAAGGGTTTTGTGAGTGGTGTAGTCTTGTGTGTAACTGTGAGTACATACCTGGAGGAATAGTGACTGGTTCTTCGCTGTTGTCCTCCGTAGGCACCGTCAGCTGGGACATATGAGAAGATGGCGGAATCCTCCGGTGTACCGACCGCTGGTGGACCTGTTGACAATGGAAGAAAGACATGTCATCGTCACCTACCGGTTTGACCATGCCACTATCCAGGAACTATGTACCCAGTTGGAGCCAGACCTGATGTCACCATCCGCCATCCGACTGGAATTCCCCCTGACGGTTCAGGTGCTGTCAGTGCTCCATTTCCTTGCAAGTGGGTCTTTTCAGACAACAGTGGCCATGGCATCAGGGATGTCCCAGCCTATGTTTTCCAACGTGCTGTCCAGAGTGTTGTCTGCCCTGCTGAAACACGTAAGGAGATACATCATTTTCCCTCAGGTGGAGGATTTGCCTACAGTGAAGGGTGACTTCTATGCCCTTGGACATATCCTCAATGTCATAGGTGCCATTGATGGGACCCATGTAGCTCTGGTCCCCCCCCACAGGAGTGAACAGGTGTACAGGAACAGGAAGAGTTATCATTGCATAAATGTCCAGATGGTCTGTTTGGCAGACAAGTACATCTCGCAGGTAAATGCCATGTTCCCTGGCTCAGTGCATGACGCCTACATCCTGCGGAATAGCAGCATCCCTGATATGATGGGTCAACTCCAGATGCACCGTGTATGGCTATTGGGGGACTCTGGTTACCCCAACCTTTCCTGGCTATTGACCCCAGTGAGGAACACCAGGGCAGAGGAACGGTACAATGATGCCTATGGGCGGACTAGGAGGGTGATCGAACGCACCTTCGGCCTCCTGAAAGCCAGGTTCAGGTGCCTCCATATGACAGGTGGATCCCTATTCTACTCACCGAAGAAGGTGTGCGACATCATCATCGCCTGCTCCATGCTCCATAATTTGGCTTTGCGACGCCAGGTGCCTTTTCTGCAGGAGTATGATCCAGATGACGGTGTTGTAGCAGCTGTGGAGTCTGTGGAGCCTGTGGACAGTGATGAGGATGAAGCTGAGGAAGAAGAAAACGACAACAGGGAGTCAGTCATACAGCAATATTTCCAGTGACACACAGGTGAGAACATTTTCTGGTCCAACATTACATTAACTTTCACATGTCTACCTCTATCCAGTGTGTCGATTTCAATCACTATTTGTTAACTGAGTTGTACCTTTCCATTACGGTTTCACAGGTGTGGTAACCTACGTGTCAACTGCTTGCATCCTTCAAGGGCTTGTGATGTGTGACATAGGTATGTTAGCCTTACAATGGTACAGCCATTATGACACTGTCATTGATAATACAAAGTAAAAAATAATAGACTGACTCCAGATTGTTTTGTGTTTCAAGGGTGTTTATTTAAGTGCTCAAAAAATGAAGGGGGGTTGTAAATTGGTGATGGGTGATGGTGGAGGAATGTCCATGGCAGAGTCCAGTCTATTAGTCTCACAGGTGCACTGCCCATCTGGGCATAGGAAGTGGAGCTGGGGCAGTTCGAATATGGACAGGGTAACAAAGTGGGACAGTGGGAGGCCAATCAGGGTGGTCCTATTTCCTGGTGGGGATCTTGCCATCTTGCTCTGTCCTGTTCCTGGATCTCAGGGACCGCTTGCATGGTGGTTGTCCGTCTGCAGGGGGTGGGGTGCTGGTGTGGTGGTCCTGTGGCGGGGCGTCCTGTCCACTAGCGCCGGCGGAGGTGGTGGGCATTTCATCGTCCTGGCTAGTGTCAGGGGCCCCTTGGAGTGCCACGGTGTCCCTCAAGGTCTGCTGTATGTCCTTCAGCACCCCTACGATGGTGCCCAGGGCGGAGCTGATGGTTCTGAGCTCCTCCCTGAACCCCAAATACTGCTCCTCCTGCAGCCGCAGGGTCTCCTGCAACTTGTCCAGGACCGTCGCCATCGTCTCCTGGGAGTGGTGGTACGCTCCCATGATGGAGGAGAGGGCCTCAGGTAGAGTTGGTTCCCTTGGCCTGTCTTCCCTCTGTCGCACAGCAGCCCTCCCAGTTCCCCTATGTTCCTGTGCCTCCGTCCCCTGGACCGTGTGCCCACTACCACTGCCCCCAGGTCCCTGTTGTTGTTGGGGTGGTGGGTTAGCCTGGGTGCCCTGTAGTGGTGGACACACCGCTGATTGACCTGTCCTGGGTAGGGAGGTTTGAGCCCGCTGGGTGGGTGCTGTGCTGGTGTTACCAGAGGGTGGAAGGTCGGTGTTGGGCTGTGCCTGTGCAAGGGAAACCGACTGTCCTGAGGGCCACGAAGGTCTGGGCTGGTCATCAAGATCCAGTAGGGCAGAGCTGCTGTCATCACTGTGGGCCTCTTCTGGGGGTGGAGTGGTGTTGTCTGGAGCCTTTAGTGTGGTGACGGTCCTTCGGGTTCCTGCAGGGGCATAAGAGCATGATTATTGCATTTGTGTGTGTAATGGTGTGCAATGGGTGGGTGTGCGTGAACCCCAGTGCAAGCGTTCCTGTGTGGGGGCTTGTGTGATGATGGTTGGGGGGGGGTGTTCTGGGTATGTGCAGTGAGCATGCTTTGGTGAGGGGTGACCATGCTTAGTTGTGTCATGCAGGGCTTGGTGTTGGGATGGGTGGTTTGTGATATTGGTACATTAGTGATGAGTTGGAGTGCTAGGGGAGGGGGTGAGGGTGGGGGTGTGTGATAACATGCAGGTAGGGTGGGGGATCTGATAGTTAAGATTTGACTTACCAGTGTCCCATCCTCCACCGACTCCTCCGAGGCCCTCAGGATGCAGGATGGTCAAGACTTGCTCCTCCCATGTTGTTAGTTGTGGGGGAGGAGGTGGGGGTCCGCTGCCAGTCCGTTGTACCGCAATGTTGTGCCTGGAGACCGTGGAATGCACCTTCCCCCGTAGGTCGTTCCACCTCTTCCTGATGTCCTCCCGATTTCCTGAGTGCTGTCCCACGGCGTTCACCCTGTCCACTATTCTGCGCCATAACTCCATCTTCCTGGCTATTGATGTGTGCTGTACCTGTGAGCCAAATAGCTGTGGCTCTACCCGGACAATTTCCTCCACCATGACCCTGAGCTCCTCCTCGGAGAAGCGGGTGTCTTTGGCGTGCCATGGGGTGGTGTGGGTGTGGTGTGGGGTGGTGTATGTGTTGATGAGTGTGGTGAGTGTAGTGGTGTGTGGTGTTTTGTGCGTGGATGTTGTGTGGGTGATGGTGTTGTGTGCCTCTGTGTGATGGGGTTGTCAATTGCTGTGCTGTCTCTCTGGCCTTCTTTCAGAATTTCTGGTCGTAGGGGTTTGTGGGTGATGTGGGTGTGTGTTTTATATTGTATTGGGTGTGTGGGAGTGTTGTTTGTATGTGTATCAGGTGTGTATATTTTAAATTGTCCAATGTGGCGGTGTTTTGGAGATGTGTGTGTATTTTGAGTGCGGCGGTGTGTACCGCCAATGGAATACCGCGGTTGAAAGACCTCAGAGTGGATTCGTGGGTCGTAATAGCATGGGCGTGTTTCTGTTGGCGTGGAGGATTTGTTTCCGCATGTTTATCGCTGACCTTTGGTGTGGCGGTGTTGTGTGGGTGTCTGAATTTCGGCGGATTCCGAGATGTGTGTCATAATAGCTGTGGCGGTCTACCGCGGCCGCGGCGGTGTATTGGTGGTCTTCTGCACGGCGGTAAGCGACTTTTACCGCCAATGTTGTAATGACCCCCAATGTCTTTATTGCGGGCGCAAGGGTCATTTCGCCAAAGAAGGTCCAATCAAACCAAAGAGCAAACGAGGTCCTGTCCAGAAAACTGCAGTCAATGCACAAGTCCAGTCGGAAAACTAAATCACCCAAGATGTAAAGAAGGGTTGCTCTTGGGTGTCACCGTGGACCCTTCACAATCTAGACATCTCAAACTGGGCATAAAAGTTCAAGTAAAGAAAAAGAACTATTTCAAGAAGGCCCTCGTAGATTCTGGTTTGTTGACACCCAATTGGTCCGTGCATGGGGGATCCCATGTATCGAGAAGAAGACTCCAGAAATTATACAAGCAGTAGATGGAAAACTCTTGACTGGAGGCCCAGTAACTCTTCAGACTGTGCCCTTGTCGGTGATCTGTGAGGGGAAGAACCAAAGAAACAAACATAAAGAAAAACTCATCCTTGACGTGATCCATGCTCCTCTGTATGGAATTATCCTTGGCTTACCCTGGTTAATTCATCACAATCCTGAGATTAATTGGGCAGAACGAAAGATCGTGTTCTCATCAGCTCTATGTAAAGAAACATGCTTCCAAAAGTCTCAAGTAACCAAAGTTTGCTACTCTTACATAGCCACTGCAGTGGAGAAAGAAGGTAAGTTGCCCAAGCAGTATTCATCCTATGAAGATGTATTCAATGAAAAAGAAGCAGAAAACTTGCCTCCTCATAGACCTTATGACTGTCAAATTGATCTAATCCCAGGTGCGATACTCCCCAGCTGTCGTGTATACGCCCTGCCAGAACATGAAAATCAACATTTACGAAAGTATCTAGATCAATTCTTTGTTTCCTTTCCTCATTCTCCTTTGTTTTTTGTCCCTAAGGCGAATGGAGATCTTCAAACTTGTATTAACTATAGGGGTTTGAACAAGGTCACCATCAAGAATAAATACCCCTTGCCCCTGATTCCGGTCTTGCTGGGACAAGTAAAGAAAGCTAAAATCTACACTAAGCTCGATCTACGAGGTGCTTATCATTTAGTCAGAATGAGAGAGGGCGACAAATGGAAAATATCGTTCAAGACAAGATATGGCCTCTTTGAATACACCGTCATGCCTTTGGTCTGTGTAATGCTCCAGCAGCATTTCAATTTTTCCTGAATTACGTTCTTAGAGAGTATCTCGACATATTTGCAATAGTCTACCTCGATGACATTTTGATCTACTCTGACAATGAAAACGAGCATGTGCAACATGTCAAGAAAATTCTCACAGCCCTTCGAAAGCACCATTTAAATTGCAAACTAACCACGTGTGAGTTTCATGTTACCACAGTTGAGTTTTTAGGGGTTATCCTTACCCCTCAAGGTATGGTAATGGCAGAAAAGAAAGTACAAGCCGTATCTGATTGGCCCACTCCAAAGACTGTTCGAGATGTACAATGTTTCCTGGGATTTGCAAACTTTTACCACAGGTTTATAAACCATTTCTCTCAAACAGTGGCCCCAATCACTAAGCTATTGAGAAAGAAAGAAAACATTTGTATGGTCCCCAGAAGCTGACCAAGCCTTTTCAACTTTGAAAGAAGCTTTTTCCACTGTCCCAGTCTTGACTCACCCTGATGTGGATCGTCCCTTCATAGTGGAAGCCGATGCCTCAGATGTGGCAATTGGAGCAGTCTTGTCACAACGAAGCAAAGACACTGGCCAACTTCATCCTGTAGCTTACATGTCACGAAAAATGAACGAAGCCGAACAGAACTATGTAATTGCTGAAAAAGAGCTTCTTGCAATTTGTGACGCCTTTAAAGAATGGAGACATCATTTGTTGGGTGCCAAGTACACTGTCACAGTATATACTGATCATCGCAATCTTCAGTTCATGAGTTCAGCCAGACTTTTGACTCTTCAGCAATTACGCTGGATGTTGTTTTATGCCGAATTTGATTTTGTGGTAACTTTCCGTCCTGGTAAAGACAATCGAAAAGCTGACGCCTTGTCCTGCCAAGAGTCTACCACGTTGCCTGCAGTCCAACCCTCCAGAGCTATCATTGCTCCAGACAAAGTCCTATGCATCATAAAAACTGAAGATTTCTTTGAAGACATCCGTAATTCACCATTGAGAAATGGCAGACATGGGCTCAAAAGGTCAATCAAGCAAGGACTACCTTTCCATGACGCCCCCTTGTTCGTGCCCACTACCAAGCTTCTCAAGTTAGTATTTCATTGGTTGCATGTTATACCTACGGCAGGTCATCCAGGTACTCCTAAAACTCTTGAATTAATCCAACGCTACTTTTGGTGGCCTACTCTGACAAAAGACGTCAGAACAATGGTAAACGACTGCAACGTCTGTGCTCGCATCAAGACAAGTCATTCAAAACCAAAAGGGTTGTTGCATCCACTCCCAACTCCATGTCGACCTTGGGAACACATCTCTTTAGACTTCATTACAGGTCTACTAGTGGTTCAACAACATTCAGTAATCCTTGTGGTAGTAGATAGACTCACAAAATATGGACAATTTATTGTCTGTAAGAAATTGCCCACCTCCAGTGAACTGGCAAGCATCTTACTGAATAGAGTGGTCCGTTATCACGGGCTTCCGAAAATGATTCTCTCCGATCGAGGGTCGCAATTTGCCTCCAATTTCTGGAAAACTTGGTGCAGAACACTTCAAGTCACGTCCACACTATCTACTACCCATCATCCTCAAACAGATGGTCAAACTGAGAGTCTAAATCAGACTTTGAAGCAATGCCTGCGTGCTTATGCTGCGAAAGCACTTCCTTCTTGGACATCAATGCTCTGGTTAGCTGAGTTAGCCTACAATAACTCATTTCACACTTCCACTGGTGTTACACCCTTTTTTGGCTTGTTTGGCTATCATCCTGACACCTTGCCCATCACGATCCCTCAAGAAAGTTCTCTTACACAGCTGTGTTGGAAACCATTCAACACCTTCACCAAACCCAGAAATTGACTCAACAGCATTTAGAAAAGGCCAAACAAAAATATAAAAAGCATTACGACAAGAAACATTGTGAGGGACCTCAGTATCAACCAGGTGATAAATTGTGGCTTTCTACAAGACATAAAGACTTCAAGAAAAAGCATATGTTTAATCCCAAATTCATAGGTCTCTACACTGTCCTTCAGCAAATCAATCCTATAACCTATAAACTGCAATTACCAAGGTCATTACGTATTCATCCAGTGTTCCACACTTCCCTCCTGAAAAAGGCAGTCCAGAAGGTCCGCCCTCATCCAGCTCCAATTCTTGGACAAGGGGAAGCAGAATACGAAGTCAAGAAGGTGTTGGATTCCAAACTGAGAGGGCGTAACCTATGGTACTTAATCTCGTGGAAAGGTTATGGCCCCGAAACAAACTCAAGGGTTTCCGCATCTGATATTCATGCTTCGCTACTTGTGAGGTGCTTTCATCGTCTCAATCAGGCAAGCCAGGCCCTAGAGCGCGTCTAGGAGAGGGGAGTACTGTCAACATCAGGGCAGTGCGCTCTCTACGGCGACAGGAAGGCAAAAACCCAGCAGTTATGAGATAACGTAGTTCATGCATTATACAGATATGCTGTTGTTTAACCTTTTGCATTGCAGAGTTTAATCCTGAAGACATATATTCAAGGTGCCTATAAATACTGTTCATTTGCAATGTATTGCTGCAGGTTTTCAGAGTGTGTCAGGGTGTTGTCCCTTTCCAAGGCCTTCTAGAAGCTTTCTCTGCAGCATGACTGGGTGTGGTTTGTGGGCTGGGCCAGACTCTATATAAGGGAGCCAGCCCAGCTCCACGTGCTCACTATTCAGAGGTCCCGGTGCAGAGCAGCAGCAACTTTCTGAGCTCCTGTTCCGGAGGCCTACTTTGACCTTCCAGGCCTTGCCCTTCCTTGTATTGGTGATCCTTGATCAGGGCGGTAAGATGGAGGTTGGGCTGGGCGCCCGATCCCGTTTTCAGAGGCATTTGAGTTCTTGGGCCTAATTTTCATATTGAGAGAATTTACCTTGTGCGTGTGAATGTGCCCTACCATTTATTGGCAGTTACATGGTGGCATTCTAATCGGCAAGATGCGCAATTCATTTCTCGTGTTTAATTCATGATATTCATTGTGCGCTACCATTTCTTGGCAGTTACATGGTGGCATTCGAATCGGCAAGACGTGCAATTCATTTCTCATGTTTAATTCATGATATTCATTGTGCGCTACCATTTCTTGGCAGTTATATGGTTGTATTCGAATCGGCAAGACGCGCAATTCATTTTTTTGTGTTTAACTCTTGATATTCATTGTGCGCTACCATTTCTTGGCAGTTACATGGTGGAATTCGAATTGGCAAGACGCGCAATTCATTTCTCGTGTTTAAGTCTTGATGTTCATTGTGCGCAAACATTTCTTGGCATTTACATGGTGACACTTGAATCGGCAAGACGCGCAATTTATTCCTTGTGGTTAACTCTTGATACTCATTGTGTGCAACCATTTCATGGCATTTACATGGTGGCATTCGAATCGGCAAGACGCGCGATTCATTCCTTGTGTTTAACTCTTGATACTCATGGTGCACAACCATTTCTTGGCATTTACAAGGTGGGGTTCGAATCGGCAAGACGCTCGATTCATACCTGCAATTAAAAACTTGATGTTTTCAGATCGCTTGCAGTGTGCGCGATCATTTCGTGGCATTTGCATATTTTTGTTGAAATCAGCAATGTGCGCAATTCATGTTTCTGCAATTAAAACCAAGAGTTGAAATTCTAGATGTTACATTATATGTGCATAATAAGTACCTTAATACATCTCCTATTGTGTTCCAGAAAACGTTCAGATTATTTTCTTGTCCTCATGCAAAAAGACCATGGGGGTCATTCTGACCTCCGCCGGCGACGGTTGCCGCCGGCCTGGCGGGAACCGCCAGAAGACCATAACGCGGTCAAAAGACCGCGGCGGTCATTCTGACTTTCCCGCTGGGCTGGTGGGCGACCGCCAAAAGGCGGCCCGCCAGCCCAGCGGGAAAGCATCAGCAACGAGGAAGCCGGCTCCGAATGGAGCCGGTGGAGTTGCTGGTGTGCGACGGGTGCAGTTGCACCCGTCGCGATTTTCAGTGTCTGCTAAGCAGACACTGAAAATCAATGTGGGGCCCTGTTAGGGGGCCCCTGCAGTGCCCATGCCAGTGGCATGGGCACTGCAGGGGCCCCCAGGGGCCCCACGACACCCGTTCCCGCCATCCTGTTTCTGCCGGTGAAAACCGCCAGAAACAGGATGGCGGGAAGGGGGTCGGAATACCCATGGCGGCGCTGCATGCAGCGCCGCCATGGATGATTCCCTGGGGCAGCGGGAAGCCGGCGAGAAACCGCCGGCTTCCCTTTTCTGACCGCGGCTTTCCCGCCGCGGTCAGAATGGCCCCTGAAGCACCGCCAGCCTGTTGGCGGTGCTTCAGCGGCACTCTGCCCTGGCGGTTTTCAACCGCCAGGGTCAGAATGACCGCCCATGTTTTGATTTTTGGAATCAAAAATAGAGGGTTCTTATGTTCCTAGTCAATATGTTACGTTTCATTAAGAGATTCATTGAGAAGTTGTATTAATCATTCTTGATTCCGTCCCAGGTAATCAGACATCTTGAGGCCTAGTTATTTTAGTCCATGCTTAAGTTATCCATGGTTACAGTATGACAATGCTTAGAATCTTAGAGGGTTAATCTGACGCTGGCGGTCGGTGACCGCCAGGGTCACCGACCACGGGAGCACCGCCAACAGGCTGGCGGTGCTCCTAAGGGCATTCTGACAGCGGCGGTTCAGCCGCGGCCAGAAAGGGTAAACCGGCGGTCTCCCGCCAGTTTACCGCTGCCCTACAGAATCCTCCATGGCGGCGGAGCGCGCTCCGCCGCCATGGGGATTCTGACACCCCCTACCGCCATCCTGTTCCTGGCGGGTCTCCCGCCAGGAACAGGATGGCGGTAGGGGGTGCCGCGGGGCCCCTGGGGGCCCCTGCAGTGCCCATGCCAATGGCATGGGCACTGCAGGGGCCCCCGTAAGAGGGCCCCACAAAGTATTTCAGTGTCAGCAAAGCAGACACTGAAATACGCGACGGGCGCAACTGCACCCGTCGCACCTTCCCACTACGCCGGCTCAATTCTGAGCCGGCGTCCTCGTGGGAAGGCTGATTTGCCCTGGGCTGGCGGGCGGTCTTTTGGCGGCCGCCCGCCAGCCCAGGTCAAATCCCAAAATACCCTCAGCGGTCTTTCGACCCCGGAGCGGTATTTTGGTGGGGGAACTTCGGCGGGCGGCCTCCGCCGCCCACCGAAGTTAGAATCACCCCCTTAGTCTAGTAAAGATTAATGTGATATAATCTTGGTATTGTGTGTGTTTAACCTTTTTGTTTCCTACAGGTCTCCTTCCCAGCTGTTTCCATCCTAATCCCCTTTTCCCCCGCTTGGACTCTCTCAGTCTCTTTGATTATTCTATCAGAGTCTAGGAGCTGTCTGGTGGTGGACATGTTGGGAACGTGCGCAGACCCCAAGGATCTGGTCTCCCTGACACTTTCACTAGCCTCACCTGTCAGAAGACTAAAAAGAGTTTTGGCGCTCTTGTGTCTCTTGCAAAGCCAGTAGTAAGACTGGTGGCATCTCAAAGGCCCCCTTGATCCCTCTGCCAGTGGTTGGTGTACCCTTTGAAAGGGTAGTGTCACGACTCACGTGCTGCTTACGCCTGGAATCCGCAGATCGAGTGGCGTGGGTCTTGAGTGTTCGGCTTTGGCCCAGAAAGGGGCGACTCTTTCTAGCAGCCACGGTGCTGTAGGCAATGATAACGCCAAGAACAGACCGTGCCCTTCAGAAATAGCGCCAGAGGGAAAAAAACCCTGAAAAGGGGAAAAAACCTCCAAACAGAAGATTCCTGAAACAAGAACAAAAAAACAGGAATCAAAAAGAAACAAAATGCAGGTAAACGCTAATTTTGATGAGATTCAGAACCGAAGGCAAAGAATCAGGAGCGAAGACACAATCAGAGCAGAAAGTGTTGCAGCGCAAAGAAAGGAAGAAAACAGAACCCTTAAATACCAAGAAACAGGAAATGACCAACAGGAAGTAAAAGGACACCATCTTAGATAAGGAAAAGTACATAGAACAGAATAGAGTAGGAACCATAGAGAATAAGGAACAAGGAATGCTGGGAAGAGAAAGGTAACATGGGAAGGGGGAAAAAACATAAAGAAAGTACAACAAGAATGCCCCAAGAAGAAAAGAAGAAAGGAAGAAAAAAGAACAGGTAAGGAGGGGTCAGGGGGCACCAGGAACGCAAGGAAAAGCAGAGCGAGGCCCCAAGCAAAATCTGGGGCCTCGTGAGGTGCACAGAAGGCTCGGGGCGCGCCGCGTCCTGAGGACGCGCTGTGCGGCGCCAGCCGAATGCTCGTCTCGCGCCGCGTGGTGCGGCGCGACAGTAGGTCCCCCCCCGAAGGCCCAGGCTTGAGGGGAAACAAACAGTGAAAACGAGAAATCAGAAGAGGTGCGTGAACAGAAGATCCCTTCCAGTGAATCAAATACTGAAGACATTTGTGAAAAAGGCGAGAGTCACAAATTTCTTGAACCTCATATTCAGGTACATCATTCACCAACACAGGAGGAGGACAAGGAAACTGACGAGAGAAAGGGTCAGGTACATAAGGTTTGAGCTGGGAAACATGAAAGACTGGATGAATTTTCCAAGTATGAGGCAAGCGAAGACGAACAGTGACAGGATTAATCAACTGAAGAATACGGAAAGGCCCGTAATAGCGAGGTGTGAACTTATTTAGAGAAAGGCGTGAGGGCAAGAATTTGGAGGAAAGCCAGACTTTATCTTGAGGGTGATAATCTGGAGTGGGTCCACGTTTCTTATCTGCGATCTTCTTCATATATCTCTTGGTGTTTAATAAATTAGATCGAATTAGTCTATGGATTTGTAGAAGACGTTTGGAAAAAGAAGTAATCGCAGGCAGAGGAAAGGTAGATTGAGGAGAAGTAGGAAAAGAGGTAGGATGATAACCATAGGAACAGAAAAAAGGAGTGACTTTGGAGGCACTATGGACAGTATTGTTGTAGGAAAATTCAGCAATAGGGAGATAAGTGTTCCAGTTGCTTTGGGTAGAATTACAAAAACAGCGAAGGTATTGCTCTAATCCTTGGTTCAGACGCTCAGTCTGTCCATTGGTCTGAGGATGGAAACCGGATGATAGTGCTATATTGATATTTAGTGTCTTGCAAAAATATTTCCAAAACCGGGAAATATACTGAGGCCCTCTGTCAGATACAATGGTATGTGGAAGTCCATGGAGACGGAAAATATGGTCGATAAATATCTGGCTTAATTCTTGGGATGTAGGTAACTTTTTTAGGGCAGTGAAGTGAGCCATTTTAGTAAAGGAATCAACAGTGACCATGATAACCCGGTTTCCTGCTGATGGTGGAAGTGAACACATGAAGTCAGTCGAAATAGTATGCCATGGAGCTGGTGGAACAGGCAAAGGCTGTAGTTTTCCTGCAGGTCTGGTACGGGGAATCTTGACCTGAGCACATATGGGACAAGCCTGAACGTATCTTTCAACATCCGACTTCCAGGTAGGCCACCAGAAAGATCGTGAGAGAAGTTCTTGTGTGGCCTTGATGCCTCTATGACCAGCAACCGGCGAATCATGGCACATCTGTAATGCCTTGTCTCGAACTCTGTTAGTAGGGAGGAATAACAAATTCTGATGATAATAGTATCCTTCCTTCTTGCATTCAAAGGTTCTTAGTCTCTCTACTTCGCAGTTAGACAGGCTGGAGTACTCCAGTTGTACCTCCTCCAGGAAAGACTGAGCAACTCCAATGATCTTACTTGGTTCAAGTAGATACTGAGATGGGGAAGGAGTACAATCTGGATAACGGCGAGACAGAGCATCAGCCAGAATATTTTGGGATCCAGGAATATAGGTGATGTAAAAATCATACTGACTGAAGAAAAAGGCCCAACGGGCCTGGCGACTATTCTGGCATACAAAATTACGTAGACATTGTAGATTACGGTGGTCTGTTCTCACCTCAAAAGGCTCCTTGGAACCCATCCAAAACTGTCTCCATTCTAGGCAGGCTGTTTTCAGAGCTAATAACTCCCTTTCAAGTACTGAGTAATGTTGTTCTGCTGTAGAGAGTATATGGGACAAATAGAAAACAGGATGTTCAAGACCATCATCTTCTTGTCGTTGGAGTAAGACAGCTCCAATGGCTCTTTCGGAAGCATCGGTAACTACAATAAATTGTTTGTTGGTATCTGGGTGTCTTAAGATGGGGGCTTGAGTGAAAGCCTTCTTTAAATCTTGAAAAGCTGTTTCAGCCGCCTTAGTCCAGACAAACCCCTTTGTTAAATTGTCCTTCTTTAAAGTGTGAGTTATATGGCTGGTCTGTTTAGCAAAGTCTAAAATGAACTGCGGATAAAAGTTTGCTAATCCTAGGAAACATTGTGTTTCTTTAATAGAAGAGGGAGAAGGCCAATCCAGAATGGCTTGTACTTTTTCTTGGTCCATAGCAATGCCGGTGGGACTTAAATGATAACCCAGATATTTGACTTCCGTCTTATCGAACTCACACTTTTCGGGTTTACAGAATAGTTGATGTGCCCGGAGTCTTTGAAGGACTTGTTTCACATGGGAAGAATGGAGTTCGGGGTGTCTGGAATAAATAAGGATATTGTCTAAGTAGATTACAACTGTCTGGTTCAAAAGATCAGAAAACCCTGAGTCCATAAATCTTTGAAATATTGCGGGGGCATTAGTAAGACCAAAAGGCATGACCCGGTACTCAAAATGACCAAATGGTGTCCTGAATGCTGTTTTCCACTCGTCTCCTTCCTTAATACGTAAGAGGTGGTAGGCTCCCCGAAGATCCAATTTGGTAAAACGTTGAGCCCCTCTGACTGCCTCTAGAATATCCTTGATGAGAGGCAAAGGATAACGATCCTTTATAGTTATCTTATTCAGGCCTCGAAAATCCAGGCAAGGACGAAGATCTTTTGTCTTCTTGGGTACAAAAAAGAGAGGAGCCCCTGCCGGAGAAGACGATGGAACAATAAGACCACTCTGTACATTTTCTTCCAGATACTCCTTTAGAACTTCCTTTTCAGGTTCCGTGAGGGAATACATCCTTCCAAAGGGAACGACAGTTCCAGGTTCCAAGGGAATAGCACAATCGTATTCTCGATGTGGAGGTAATACAGGTCTGGATGGTTTTTGGAACACATCTTGAAACTCTAAATAGTGTTCAGGGACTCCTTGGACTGTATTGATGGAATATTCCGTAGTACTTTTAATAGGTGTTAATCTGTTCGGTGACCAATATTTGTCGGAAGCAAAACAGTTCTCATGGCAAAACTGTGAGGACAAAGAAATAGTCCGGGTTACCCAATTCACATACGGGTTATGTCTTGTAAACCACGGAATTCCGAGAATGATGGTATGGTTGGGGGATGATATGAGATCAAAGGAGATGTGTTCTTGATGATTACCAAACTGTAAATTTAACATCAGGGTAGTAGTATCGACTGGACCAGAGGATATCAAGGATCCATCCACTGTGTGCACTTGTTCAGGCATTTCTTTGGATTGTGTTGGAATCTGTTGATTAGTGGCCCAAGTCTTATCCATGTAAATACCACTAGCACCACAATCTAGTAATGCCATAGTCCTTTCTTGACGGCCGTCAGGTAGTTGTAACATGACAGGTAACATGAACAAGTATGTCGTATTGTCATTAAATGAACTGATGGAAGGTATAGCCGATGATCCCGCCCCCTCCCTTCTTACAGAGGACGGGAAGTGGCGTTTCCCGATGGTCTTGGTGGGCGTACAGGGCAGGTACGAAGCATGTGACCAGCAGAACCACAGTACAGGCACAATCCTTTCTTACGTCTGTCTTCCCGCTCACTAGCAGAGAGCGGCCCTCGAGTAGTATCCACTTGCATGGGTTCCCCCTCTATGTCTCTAGCAGGAGGACGAGATTCCTCAGAACGAGGCAGATACACCCGTGAAGTGCTTGGCTGGGAAGACCCTCTACTCCTTCTCTTCTCCATTCGTCGTTCTTGAAGACGATACTCGATGGAAAGTGCTTGATCCATCAGGCCACGAAGATCTTCAACTCTGGTGGAATGTACTAATTCATCTTTTATTTCTTCTTTAAGTCCTCTGCGAAACAAAGTCACCAGGGTACGCTCCACCCAGGTGGTCTCTGCCGCTAACTGACGAAAACGTGTGATATATTGAAGGACATCTTGTGAGCCTTGTTGGATGTCACATAAGGCTTCTTCCGCTGAGGCCTCCAATTCTGGACGACTAAACATTTGTTTGAAGCGAATCACGAAAGCGGAATAGTCCGACAATACCGGATCGTTGGATGACACCATCGGGGTTGCCCAGGCCAAGGCAGGACCGGATAACGCACTGATAAGATATCCCACCTTTGTCCTGTCATGGGAGAATTGGGTAGGTCGGAAGGCGAAATACACCGTTAATGCATCAAGGAATTCACGCAGTTTAGTTGGTTCACCAGAGAAACGAGGAGTAGAAGCGGAGATAGTCGGAACATCGCCACTGCGGAAGGCCAAAGCCTGTCGTAATACAGCATTCTCATTGCGTAGTTGTTGCAATTCCTGAGCTTGTTGCTGAATTGTTGTCAGAAGAGATTGATCTGGATCTGCAGCAGCCGCCACTGTATCATCCATGGTGTCAGAGGACGTCAGGATGGTTTGGCGCTGCAATCTGTCACGACTCACGTGCTGCTTACGCCTGGAATCCGCAGATCGAGTGGCATGGGTCTTGAGTGTTCGGCTTTGGCCCAGAAAGGGGCGACTCTTTCTAGTAGCCACGGTGCTGTAGGCAATGGTAACGCCAAGAACAGACCGTGCCCTTCAGAAATAGCGCCAGAGGGAAAAAAACCCTGAAAAGGGGAAAAAACCTCCAAACAGAAGATTCCTGAAACAAGAACAAAAAAACAGGAATCAAAAAGAAACAAAATGCAGGTAAACGCTAATTTTGACGAGATCCAGAACCGAAGGCAAAGAATCAGGAGCGAAGACACAATCAGAGCAGAAAGTGTTGCAGCGCAAAGAAAGGAAGAAAACAGAACCCTTAAATACCAAGAAACAGGAAATGACCAACAGGAAGTAAAAGGACACCATCTTAGATAGGGAAAAGTACATAGAACAGAATAGAGTAGGAACCATAGGGAATAAGGAACAAGGAATGCTGGGAAGAGAAAGGTAACATGGGAAGGGGGAAAAAACATAAAGAAGGTACAACAGGAATGCCCCAAGAAGAAAAGAAGAAAGGAAGAAAAAAGAACAGGTAAGGAGGGGTCAGGGGGCACCAGGAACGCAAGGAAAAGCAGAGCGAGGCCCCAAGCAAAATCTGGGGCCTCGTGAGGTGCACAGAAGGCTCGGGGCGCGCCGCGTCCTGAGGACGCGCTGTGCGGCGCGAGCCGAATGCTCAGCTCGCGCCGCCTGGTGCGGCGCGACAGGTAGGGGTTGACATAGTTGTCCCCCTTGACCCTCCTACTGCTTCTGACAATATGTTTATCTTGGTGGTAGTGGACCATGCCACTAGATATCCAGAAGCAATTCCTCTGAGGACCACTACAGCTTCTGCAGTGGCAAACGCCCTCCTGGGAATATTTTCCAGGGTGGGCTTCCTAAAAAAAGTAGTGTCAGAAAGAGGTAGTAACTTCATGTCTGCATACCTGAAAGAAATGTGGAAACAGTGTGGGGTAACCTACAACTTCGCCACACCTTACTATCCCCAGACAAATGGGTTGGTTGAGAGATTTAATAAAACTCTCAAAGGTATGATTATGGGACTATCTGAAAAGCTCAGAAGGAGATGTGATGTCCTGTTACCGTGCCTCCTTTCTGCCTACAGCGAGGTACTGCAGAAGGGAGTGGGCTATAGCCCATTTGAACTCTATTTTGGTCACCCCTTGTGAAAGGGGGGAGGGAGCAACCCTTGAAGCCCACTAAACAAGATATAGTGGATTATGTACTTGGTCTAAGATCTAGAATGGCTACGGACATGAAAAAGGCCACTAAAAATCTTCAGGCCAGCCAAAAGTTGCAAAAACAATGGCATGCACAGAAGGCTGTCCTAACAGTGTACCAACCAGGATAGAAGGTGTGGGTACTGGAGCCTGTGGCACCCAGGGCACTCCAGGACAAATTGAGTGGTCCACACCTGATAGTGGAAAGGAAGGGTGAGGTCACTTATTTAGTGGACCTAGGCACTCCCAGATGTCCTCCTAGAGTACTTCATGTGAACCACCTGAAACCCTACTATGATAGGGCTGACTTAACCCTACCCATGGTCACTGATAAGGGACAGGAAGATGAGAGTGACCCTCTCCCTGATGTCTTCTCCAACACTGCAGCTCATGGCTCCGCGGAAGGAGTTGTTCTTGCAGATTGTCTTTCTGAAGAGCAGAAGGAGGATTGCAGAAACCTCCTAGGACAATTCTCTGAACTTTTCTTTCTGACACCTGGTCAGACCACTTGGTGTGAGCACACCATAGATACTGAAGACAGTTTACCTGTCAAAAATAAGATTTATAGACAGCCTGACCATGTCAGGGACTGCATTAAGTCTGAGGTTTAGAAGATTTTGGACTTAGGAGTGTTGTTTAGCCATTTTAGTTATATCTCCATGCACGTTATTTTAGCAAACTAGGCCTGCCGCTGTGCACTTTAACCTAGACATAGTTTATTAAACTTTGTTTATTATTTTAACAATACCCACATTTGCGGTCTTGTTTTATTTTTCTCTCTGGAACTGTTCTTTGCCTAGGCCAGCACTGCGTTCTTAAACAAGACATTTCTTTCACTCTGTGCTTTTCTCAAGGCTGCAGTAAGATAGGTTGCCGGTAAACGTGGTAACGCTTTGTCTCTGGTATTCATATAAACATACACATCCTTACGTAGGGACATTTTCTTAGAACATCAGCTGTTTCATTATAAAAACACTTCACTCTCCCATACACGTTAGATGGAGATTCCAGCAAGATAATCACAACTGTATGCTGATTGCTGAATGCTTTGCTACAGCTGCTTATGCAGACGTCAGGCCTCTTGCTCAGGTATAGGGGATGACGTCTTCCCAGGGGAACCTGAAGGGCAGAACTAGAGCTTAACATGCTGTGCTCTAATATAGCCTAGGTAGGAATTAGTCTACTGACTCTTGTGACAATATGGTAAAGTTATTTTTATGCTTTACTCTCCTTGTCACAATTTTAACCCTGTCATGCATTACTGTCCTGGTTATTGCAGTACATGCTTTATTATCGAAGATGCAGTTGCTTCATTCAAACCTTATTGAAACATATAGTGCCTCTGATTGTCCATGTATATGTGAGACTATTGCAACTGAGAGAAACTGATACGATCTGAGTGACCACGATTTCCCTGAGGAGTAAATTGTGTCATGCGCTCGGCTGCCCAAACATCCCTGCTCTTGGTTGGAGATGAGGAACTGCTAGTTAGCTGGAGCAAAAACCCAGATTAGGCTGACAGGTGTCACCTGTAGTGGATTAGACTCAGTCCCCCACACCGCAGGTGAATCTGCCACTCAAACCCAGCTGTCTCATTAGAATAATGAGAGCCTACGCAACAAGAGTGATTGAGCACTCAGATAGCCCCTGGCCCAGCCCAGTGGTGCTAGTACCCAAGCCTCATTCTCATATGGGAAAAAGGAAATGATCTTTTGGGTAGATTACAGAGGGCTCAATACAGTCACAAACACTGATGCTCACCCTATACCCAGGGCAGATGAGCTTATAAATACACTGGCATCTGCCAAGTATCTTGGCACTTTTGACTTGGCTGCAGTATATTGGCAGATCAAGCTATCAGAAAAGGCTAAACCTAAAGCTGCTTTATCTACCATTGGAGATCATTATAAGTTTACTGATATGCCCTTTGGTTTGAAGAATGCACCTTCCACTTTTCAGAGGCTGGTGAATACAGTCCTCCAAGTTCTGGAAGCTTTTAGTGCAGCATATCTTGATGATATTGCTGTCTTCAGCTCCACCTGGGATGACCACCTGGTCCACCTGTGGAAAGCTTTGGAGGCCCTGTAAAAGGCAGGCCTCGCTATCAAGGCTTCAACGAGCAAGATAGGGTAGGGGAAGGTGGTTTATCTGGGACACCGAGTTGGTGAGGAACAGATTGAACCACTGCAGGGGATGATACAGGCTATTTTAGACTGGTCTTCCCCTACAACATGGACCCAGGTCAGAGCCTTTCTTGTTCTCACTGGGTATTACAGGAGGTTTAATATTAAGAATTATGGCTCCATTGTTGCCCCTCTTAATGACCTCACATCCATGAAGATGCCTAAAAGGGTATTGTGGACAGCTAGCTGTCAGAAAGCTTTTGAGGAGTTTAAGGAGGAGTGTACTGCATCTGTCCTAAAAAACCCAAACTATTCAAAGAAGTTCATTGTCCAGGCAGATGCTTCAGAGGTAGGGGTTGGGGCTGTGCTATCACAGCTTAATTCAGATGGCCAGGATCAACCTGTTGCTTTTATTGGTAGAAGGTTGACTCCTAGAGAAAAGCGTTGGCCAGCCATAGAGAGGGACGCCTTTGCTGTGGTCTGGGCCCTGAAGAAGTTGAGACCATACCTCTTTGGTATTTACTTCATAGTTCAGACAGACCACAAACCTCTCTTATGGTTAAAACAAATGAAAGACGAACACCCTAAATTGTTGAGGTGGTCCATTTCCCTACAGGGGATGGACTTTACAGTGGAACATAGACCTGGGAGTAACCACTCCAGCACAGATGGACTCTCCAGATATTTCCACTTAGACAATGAAGACTCATCTGGACAAGGTTAGCCTTACTGTCCCTCGTTTGGGGTGGGGGGGTGGGTTGTCTAGGAAAGTACACTTCTTTTGGCTAAAGTCACTGGGATCCTGCTAACCAGGACCACAGTGCTTATGCTCTTTTTCCTCTACATTTTGTCACTGCATACTGGTAACCCAGTATTTCATCCCAAATTGGTATACTGGTCATGCCTTATAAGTCCCTAGTATATGGTACCTAGGTACCCAGGGCACTGGGTTACAGAGGATCCCTATGGGCTGCAGCATTTCATTTGCCACCCATAGGGAGCCCATGCAAAGGCTTCTACAGGACTGCCATTGCAGCCTGTGTGAAATGGTGCCTGCACCCTTTCACAGCCATTTACACTGCACCAGGTCACTTATATGACACCTATATGCCAGGCCTTCCAACCCTGAATGCTGGGTGCAGAGTACCTGTGTGGTAGGGCACCCCTGCACTAGTAGAGGTGCCCCCACATCAATCAGGACCATTTTCCCAAACTTCGTGAGTGCGGGATGCCATTTTACGAGTGCACTATATATAGGTCACTACCTATGTACAGTTTCACAATGGTTACTCCGAAATTGGTATCAAACATGTTAGAATCATACCCCAAGCTTTTGCAAGCATTGGTTGTATGATTCCATGCACTCTGGGGGCTCCATAGAGGACCTCCAGTACTGCCATTACAGCTGTCTGAGGTTTTCCAAGCAGCCCTCTGCTGCCACCTCACAGACAGGTTTCTGCCCTCCTGTTGCTTGACCAGCTCAAGCCCAGGAAGGCAGAACAAAGGGTTTCCTTTGGGAGAGGGATGTTGCACTCTCTCCCCTTGGAAATAGGTGTCATAGGCATGGAAGGGGTAGCCTACCAGAGCCTCTGGAAATGCTTTGAAGAGCACAGATGGTGCCCTCCTTGCATGATTCAGTCTACACCAGTTCAGAGACCGCCAGTCCACCCAGGGGTGGTGCTCAGAGCTCCACCAGAGTGTCCCTGGATTTTGCCATCTTGGATTCCAAGTTGGCAGGTCCTCTGGGAGCATCTGAGTGGCCAGTGCCAGCAGGTGATGTCAGAGCCCTCCCCTGATAGGTGCTTACCTGTTAACTGACTAAATCCCCCTTTCAGGGCTATTTAGGGTCTCTCTCTTGGGTGGTTCTTCAGATTTAGATTGCAAGACTCCAGCAGGAATCCTCTGTATTCTTTACTTCACCTTTTCAGCGAAGAAACTGCATCCGGACCCTCCAGGAACTCTACAACTGCAAGAAAGAAGCAAAGATGACTTCTGCCACATTGTATCTTCAGCTCCTGATAGCAACTGCAACTGTTTCCCGGTCGTGCATCTTCAGAGGACAGCCAGTCTTCAGACTGCACCAGAAGAACAAAGAAATCTCCCTTGAAGTGAAGCAGTCACTTCCCTGCTTCAGCAGGCACCCCTCTGCAGCGACGAGCGGTTGCTTGGGTCCCCTCTCCTGAAGAAGTGCATGGATCCAGCAACACGGGTGGTGGACTGAAGTGGTCCCGACGGTCCTGAAGTCCAGCTGTCCAACTTTGGTGGAGGTAAGAGGTTGCCTCCCAAAGCAAGACAGTAGCCCCCCGTGCACCGCATGTTTTGCAGTTGCCAACACTAGTTGGCATCCTTCCACCAAGTTCTTTATGCACCGTGTAGCTCCAGCGCCCAGCACTCCTTCCTGAGACACACAGCCTCATGCGTGGTTCACCAGCGGCATGGGATCCCGTTGCGTAGTGCTGCATTGGCCTCCGTTTTGCACTTTCTTTGTACTCGTGCTGTGGGACACCTGTGCAAGCTGCCTCGTCTTCTGAGGGCTCGCTAAGTTCCTGAGAGTCCCCTCTGTCTTCTCCTTCTCCTGGGTAGAGGTCACCAGGTCCCTTCTAGTACCGGGCAGCGCCATTTTCCTCTAACCACGAGCTTTGTGTGTGCCGAGGTTTGCGGGCGGAATCCAGTGACACATACCAGACTGCAATCATCCATCCGGTGTGGGACATCATCTGCACCAACCAGGAACCCGCATCCGTCTTCTTGGGTGCAGTACTGACTGTTCTTCTTCACCGGTGGTTCTTCTTTTGCACCTTCATCTGGGTTAGCAGGGGCTCCTGTTCTCCGTGGACTCTTCAGTGCTTCTTGGACTTGGACCTCTTCTTCCACAGGTCTTCTGGTCCACTAATCCATTGTTGGTGTCTTGCAGTCTCTTCTGGTTCTTGCAAAATCTTCTATCACATGTTCTTGTGTGTTCTAGGAAAGTTAATGTGATTTGATCCTGCTTCCTGGGCTCTGGGGTGGGTTCTATTACTTACCTTTGGGTTTTTTTAATACTCCCAGTATTTTTGTAACACTGGGTATTTTCTTGCATGTGTGTGAATACTGTGTGATTACAGTGGTATTGCATGAGGTTTGCATGTCTCCTAGTTAGGCCTTGGCTGATCATCTACACTACCCCTAGAGAGCCTGGCTTCTAGACACTGTCTACATTTCACCAGGTATTGACAGTCGTAAACCTCATAACTAGTAGTCCGAAGCACCAGATTCAGACCAGAAAAGGACTTTTTCAAAGAGGCCTCCACTCTACGGTCTACAAAATCTGAAATGGGAACTTCCTCAGACAAAATAGACGGACGACCAGCTAAATGAGAAAGAAGGGGATCATTCTTTAAAGAAGAGGGGAGCTCAATATCACCCTTAGCCAGAGGATAAAGGCGGGTCAAAAACCGATTGAGGTCGGCCTTCTCCGGGTCCATTCCCGAAGAAGAAGATCCAACACATCCTTGTTAACTACTAATGAAGGAGGAGGATGGGAATGAAACTGTTGAAAAAGATCAGAACTAGGTCCAGAAACATCATCCCCATAGGATACCCAGGTTGTCACCCAAATAGTAGAATAGGGCCAAAATATCCACCTTTTGAAGAAACTTGGAGCAAGACATCACCTCTGCCATTGAAGAGTCAACATCCTCATCATAGTCTGGAGAAGGCACCATAAAGGAGACCGAAGAGGTGGGCGAAGAGGGAGAATAACACATACCCCCAGAATCCTTAGACCTCAAAAACGCATCAGAGAGAGAGGTCAGAAGCAGTTGAAATTGATCCTCTGAAAGACACAGGCTATGGGAGGAGCCAGGAAGAATCTTCTCAGACTGACGACGCTTGCGCCCTTCTTGTGCGTCGCTGGAGCAATGGTGGTGCTTAGCTGACTTCTTCCTGTAATACATGATGAAAAAGACAGAACAAGAGGGAATGCACTGAATATAAGGACAAAATGGACTGGGGTAGACCAGACCAAAGCCTGCACAAAAACCCCGCAAAAAAACAGGCAAAGACAGGAAAGTACAAACAACCCAGCAGCCCTTAGGTATTTTTTTCCCAATAGGACAGCCCATACAGGAAATGGAGAACAAACATTAAATAAAGAAAGAAAAAATATAGGCAATCACTATTTTCCTTTTTTTTAAATAAAAAACAGCAAAAACACGCTGTGCACCTCCTGAGGCAAAACCAAGCTAGGAAACTCTATGCCCGGGGATCCTATAGTGGAGAAAACACCTAGGAAACGAGGCCTCGCCGACCTCCCAACACACAAGGGGATGCGAACTTAACTCAGCCGTGAATGCCGAGAGAGACACTCACCTGCAAGCCAAAGAATGGTTCAGAACCATGAGACCTGCACATTGTGGTCCTTGGAACACGGAGCAAGTGCCACGAAAGCGGCACCAAAGAAAAGTCGATGCAGCGCAGACCAGAAACACAGCTGTTCCACCAAAAAGCACTGAGACCACCTGTTGGGAATGGCTCTTTTTTCAGGGTTATCCCCAAACATTTTGCCTTCTTCCTTCTATTTTTTCAAGTCTGTTTTTGTTGGTTTATTGTCTCTGGACACTTTACCACTGCTAATCAGTGCTAAAGTGCAAGTGCTCCCTAAGTACATTGTACTGTTGATTAGTTTATCCATGATAGGCATATTTGATTTACTGTTAAGTCCCGAGTAAATTGCACCAGAGGTGCCCAGAGCATGTAAATCAAATGCTACTAGTGGGCCTGCAGCACTGATTGTGCCACCCACATAAGTAGCCCTGTAAACATGGCTCAGACCTACTACTGCAGTGTCAGTGTGTGCAATTTTAAACTGCCAATTCGACCTGACAAGTGTACCCTCTTGCCAGGCCCAAACGTTCCCTTTTGGTACATGTAAGGCACCCCTAAGATAGGCCCTAGGTAGCCCCATGGGCAGGGTGCAGTGTATTTAAAAGGTAGGACATATACTTGTGTGTTTTACATGTCCTAACAGTGAAATACTGCCAAATTTGGGTTTCACTGTCGCAAGGCCTATCTCCCTCATAGGTTAACATAGCGGCTGCCTTTAAATAACTTTAAAACGCAGATTCCCTTCGAGGGCAAATAGAAATTTGGAGTTTGGGGTCTCTGAACTTACAATTAAAAAATACATATTTTAGTGAAGTTGGTTTTTAGATTGTGATTTTGAAAATGCTGAACGTAGGCATTTTCTTGCTTAAACCATTCTATGACGCTGCCTATTTGTGGATTCCCCATCTGCGTCATTTTGACAGTTAGGCTGATCACACCTCTCCTCTAGAAAGTGACACAAAGGGAGCTGGAGTGTAGCCTACATATCTTGATGAGCCATCTGAGCTAGAGTGGAGGGAGGAGTGGTCGCTTGCACCTGAAAGGACTATGCCTGCCCTCACACAATGCAGTCTCCAATTCCCTGGTGTGTGTCTGGGGCCTGGACAAGGAAGGATCTTGCAAACACTTGAGACTTTGCTTTGAAGTTTCCCAACTTCAAAGGCAGAATGGGGTATAAGAAGAAGACCCAAAACCCCAGACTTTTAGAATCTTTCTGGAATCAAGAAGAACCTCTGCCCAGGAGAAGAGCTGAAGGAGGAGTACTGTCCCTTTGCTGTGTTGCTTTGTTGGACTGGCCTGCAGTTTCTGCTTCTGCCTGAAAAGTGTGCAAAGGGTGAACTTTGCTGTGTATCCTGCTTGAGAGAGTTCTCCAAGGGCTTGGAGTATAGCTTGCCTCCTGTTAGAAGTCTCAGGGACACCAAAGACTTCAGTGACCTCGACCTGCAGCACTGGGAACTGCGTGTTCTGGGCTGTTCAAGAGGAGAAATCACTGCAAAGCTGCCAGCGACACCACTGGCCTGCACTGTGACCTGCTGACGCTGCACGGAGCCGCACTGCCCCACTCTGCACCGCAACCCTGGTCTCACCAATGCCATAATCGGATGACTTCACCTAGCCGCTGCTTACACCGTGACTTGTGGGCCCCGCACTGGAACATCGCCTGCTCACACCAGAGCCGGGCATCCCGCATGACAACGCTCCTGCTGACACCAGCGTGGCTGCCTGCACCATGGCCTGTGGACACCGCTCGTGAGGTACACAAAGCACCGACCCCTCCCACACCGCAGGTCCGTCCACTGATGCCAGCATCATCGACTCCAGTGTTGTCACCAGGCATCCCTGCCCACACCGTGGCCTGTGGACACAGCTCATGAGGGTCACGAAGCACCTTCCCGTCTCGCACCGCTGGCTTGGGCCTACTGACGACAGCGCTTCAGCAACGACGATGCCGCTGCCTGCACTGTGACCTGGTGACCCCGCACATCACACCACCCCGCTTCACACCGCAGCCCTGATCTCACCGACGATGCTGGGCAGCGTCATCGAGCCGCTGCCTGCACTTGACCTGTGGACACTGCATGTCACAACGTCCCACTTCGCACTGCAGCACCGACACCATCCACACCAGCGCTCCTGACTTCATCAGCCTGGAGTTCGATCCGCAATACGTGTGACTTCAAGGGCCCGATGACTTCTGCACTGGCTCCGGAACCAACACCGCGACTCCGCTCTCCGGAGCTCACTGCAAGAATCACGACACCCTGCAAATCCAAAGGTACTGTTTGTGGGTCTTCCCCACACCGTAGCTGGCAAGCAACGCTGCGGCAGGCCTGAACTGTTGGTTTTGTTGATCACAATGCCGTGATAGCCCTAGGTGGAGCTATCGACTTCAAGGAACTCTATTTTTGAGTAAACTTGCAAAATTCATATCTTTAACACTGTATGTTGGATTTTTATTGTTTTGGTCTCGTTTTACACAGATAAATATTGGCTAGTTTTCTAAAACTGGTGTGGTGTCCTTTTGTAGTGTTTTCACTTATTACTGTCTGCTATTTGCAAATGCTTTACACATTGCTTCCGAGATAAGCCTGACTGCTCGTGCCAAGATACCAAGGGGATGAGCAGGGGTTATTTGAGCGGGTATCTCCCTTATCCTGACTAGAGTGAGGGTCCCTACTTGGAGAGGGTGCAAACTGACTGCCAACTAGAGACCCCATTTCTAACACCACCCCTACCACGGCCCCCTAGGGAAGCCAGAAGCAGGGAAGCTCCTTCCCAGAGCCTCCAGGGGAGTACAGGGCGGCTGTCGCACAGGAACCGACCACGCCCACTGGTACCTTGGGAGGGAGACGGCCGAGGCTCAAAGTAAACACTGCGCACAAGCCCAGCAAGCGTGTGGTGCGAGCACACACCAAGTCACAGAAGGCAGGAGCCGCAGGACCAAGGGCATCAAGGTTAGCCCAGCAAACCAAAGCACATCCAGGTCACCAATCCCCAAAAGCCTAGCAAAGTGCCCAGCACCATGCACTACAGGTCAATACGTAGGGGAATTAAAAAAATACGCAAGAGGCCCAGCCTCCTAGGGCTTACCTGACAGGAACAGCTCAGGACCTGAGCAGACATAAAACAACAGGTGGTTTACTGGGCTTCTTGCCCTTATACTGATATAGGGTACTTGAAGGATAGGAGGGGGAGGAAGGAGGAGAGGGGTTAAGTGAAACTTTTTGATTTGATCTGGCTAGGACACGTGGGCCTGGGTAAAGGTGAAACACCTCATTGAAGTAGGTTTTGGGACAAGAAATAGAGTTGAGGAGGTAATGCACGTGTGCGCTAGCAATAGCAAACTGAAAACTTAATATTATACACAATAAATATACAATATTCACTATGAAATCACAACCAGCATGTACAAGAGCAGAAAACTGAATATACCAAATGAATGCAAGACTTATTGTGACTGCTAGGAATAAGAAAAGAGGGATTCTTGTTGTCAATCATGAGTATAGTATGTATGGCTTAGCACGGACTAATGTCCATTTTGTCACTTTATTGTCCCATTAGCCTACTGGTTCTATGCCTTTTGGCAACTGTAGGTTTCTCGGATGCTTCTATTTAAAACAGCAAGAGAAAAAAGCATAATAAGATCCTCTGGTGTTGACATAAAATCAGGGCATTTAGCTTAGTTTTTTCATGTCAATTCATGCATATCCATCATAGGGAATATTTGTTTTTGTGTTGTACTTTTTTATTGTTTTCATAACTTAAAACAATACACAAAAATACAGACCATTGACTTTCAAGACTTAGGTGGTCATTACAACCCTGGCAGACGGTGTTAAAGCAGCGGTAAGACCACCAACAGGCCGGCGGTAAAACATTTGCAATTATGACCGTGGCGGAAACCGCCAACAAAGACAGCCACTTTAACACTCCGACCGCCACGGCGGTACAAACAAAGAGCGCGGCGATCACCATCAACAGACAGGGGGGAGACAATGTACCGCCCACACTATTACAACCCACCAATCCGCCACCTTTTCCGGGGCGGATTCACCGCGGATAAAAACACGTCGGAAACAGGAATTTCGAAGGGAAAACGCTCACCTCTACACACCCCACGAGGACACCATGGACCCGGAAATCCAAATTCTACCTGCAATAGTCTTCCTGCTCCTCTACCAGGAGCACGAATGCCGGCGGCGAAGACCACGGTGAGTACTGCACCTACGACACAGGGGAGGGGGGAGGGAAAAAACAGGAACACAAACACGCAACACTCCCACCCTCACCCACTACATCACACACACTAATGCATATTAATACATCACAGTTACACTCCCCCAACCCCCCTGGAAGAATGCAAAGACAATAGAAAATGAGTGTAACCATTATAATATATTAAAATCAAGTAGGCAAAAATATATATATATATATATACACCATTTACAAAATATATACCAAGCATAGTAGTCCACGTAGTGCTCCAATTAAGTCCGTGGAACACTGGGCCCACGCAGTATGGGCGAGGCCCACACAAGATCCCCAACCATGACGGAAAGAACACTGCAGGGGCATCAGAGAGCAACTAAACAGGCACCTCAGGGGGAGGGAAAGGGGGAGGCACCTAAGCCGGTTGAGTGCACAACGCAAATCCACGAGGGAGCCACATGCCCACTGTTCAATCCTGGGGAGTGCAAAGCCACAGTCTCTCAAGTCTCTACAGTGGGTGGCTTGCCCACTGTTCCATCCTGGGGAGTGCAAAGCCACAGTCTCTCAAGTCTCTACAGTGGGTGGCTTGCCCACTGTTCCATCCTGGGGAGTGCAAAGCCATAGTCTCTCAAGTCTCTATAGTGTGTGGCTTGCCCACTGTTCCATCCTGGGGAGTGCAAAGCCACAGTCTCTCAAGTCTATACAGTGGGTGGGTTGCCCACTGTTCCATCCTGGGGCGTGCAAAGCCACAGTCTCTAAAGTCTCTACAGTGGGTGGCTTGCCCACTGTTCCATCCTGGGGAGTGCAAAGCCACAGTCTCTCAAGTGGATAACAGTCTCCACTGGTTCTGGAGGGGGCATGATGCCCAGAGTGCTTCATCCTGCTAAGGACAGAGGTAGTGGATGGATCTCTCCACTGGCTCTGGAGGAGGCATGGTGCCCAGAGTGCTTCATTCTGCCTGTGACGGACTCAGTAGCGTCAGTGCCCTTGGCGCTTATGGGCGAGCGGTGCTTGAGACGGCGGTGCCCTGTTCAGTGGTGCTTGAGGCGGCGGTGCCCTGTTCAGCGGAGCTTGAGACGGCGGTGCCCTGTTCAGCTGTGCTTGAGGCGGCGGTGCCCTGGTCAGCGGTGCTTGAGATGGCAGTCTCCATTGCAGGGACTCAGCTGCTGGCGGACCTTCATGGCCCAGGGTGGCTTTTGCTGGCGGTCCTTCATGGCCCAGCAGGGCTTGTGCTGGCGGTCCTTCATGGCCCAGCGGGGCTTGTGCTGGCGGTCCTTCATGGCCCAGCGGGGCTTTTGCTGGCAGTCCTTCATGGCCCAGCGGGGCTTTTGCAGGCAGTCCTTCATGGCCCAGCAGGGCTTTTGCTGGCTGTCCTTCATGGCCCAGCGGGGCTTTTGCTGGCGGTCCTTCATGGCCCAGCGGGGCTTTTGCTGGCGGTCCTTCCTAGCCCAGAGGGGCTGGTGCTAGCGGTGGCCTCCTGGGCAGCTGGGCTTGTGCTGGCGGTGGCCTCCTGGGCAGCTGGGCTGGTGCTGGCGGTGGCCTCCTGGGCAGCTGGGCTTGTGCTGGCGGTGGCCTCCTGGGCAGCTGGGCTGGTGCTGGCGGTGGTCTCCTGGGCAGCGGGGATGATGGTGGTCTTCTCCGCCGTGCTGCTCTTCCCAGACTTGCCAGGTTTCTTGTGGCCCTTCCTCACCTTGGAAGGTGTCACAGCTGACTCCACACTCCCATCGGGACCCCTGGGAGCGGCTTTGGTGACTGGAGTCTTCTCCCTCTCCCGCCGGGCACTGGCCAACTTCTGATGCTTCACAGGTGGGAGACTGTCTGTGCTGTGGCTCCGTGCCACACTGGCTGCCCTGGTGGCCGGTGCACTCCAGATTCCGGTGACTACAGGCACCACTGGTCCCGGAGATGTTGTGGCTGAGGTGCTAGTTCAGGACCTATGAGACGGACGGGGTGGGGGAGGTGTGGGAAAGAATTCAAGGTTGGACAGGAAAAGGTTTTTTGACACACTGGGACGGGTAGCTGGAGGGGGTTTGGGAGTGGAGGAAGAGGTTGTGGTTGTAGGAGGTGTTTGTTTGCTGACTTTGGGTGAAGGTACATGCGCTGGAGGCTGTGGTGAGGTGGATGGCTGTTGGGTGGGTGTGTGTCTGCGTTTGTGTATCTTCGGAGGGGGCGTCACAGACACACTGGGAGAGGACACAGGGGACGTGTGAATGGTAGTGGGGGTGGTGACTGCATGTGAGCGGGGTGTGGTGGTGGGTGTGCTGGAGAGGGACGTAGTGGCTGTAGAGGTGGTGCATGCAGGTGTGGGTGTAGACGAGACAGGGAGGGAGGAGGGAGACGAGGAGGAGGGGGACACAGTGGAGGCAGTGGATGTTGGTGTGTCTGCATGTGTCTGATGCTTGCGTGAGTGCCTGTGTGTAGGAAGTTCGCTCTGTATGTACTATTTCAAAGTAAGAAATAGCATGCACAGAGTCCAAGGGTTCCGCTTAGAGGTAAGATAGTGGCAAAAAGAGATAATTCTAATGCTTTATTTTGTGGTAGTGTGGTCGAGCAGTAGGCTTATCAGAGGGTAGTGTTAAGCATTTGTTGTACACACACAGGCAATAAATGAGGAACACACACTCAAGAGACAATTCCAGGCCAATAGGTTTTTATATAGAAAAATATATTTTCTTAGTTTATTTTAAGAACCACAGGTTCAGGATTTACAAGTAATACTTCAAATGAAAAGTATTTCATAGGGACTTTGAATCAACACAATATCATGTACAGTTTTAGCAAAAATGGCAATAAGCTATTTTAAAACTAGACAGTGCAATTTTCAACAGTTCCTGGGGGAGGTAAGTTTTGGTTAGTTTGGCAGGTAAGTAAAACACCTACAGGGTTCAAAGTTGGGTCCAAAGTAGCCCACCGTTGAGGGTTCAGGGCAACCCCAAAGTTATCACACCAGCAGCTCAGGGCCGGTCAGGTGCAGAGGTCAAAGTGGAGCCCAAAACGCATAGGCTTCAATGGAGAAGGGGGTGTCCCGGTTCCAGTCTGCCAGCAGGTAAGTACCCACGACTTCGGAGGGCACCGGGGGGGACACAAGTCAGCACAGAAAGTACACCCTCAGCGGCACAGGGGCAGGGTGCAGTGTGCAAACAGGTGTCGGGTTTGCAATACCCAGACCCAGACCCAGGGGTCTCTTCAACGAAGCAGGCAGGCAAGGGGGGGGGGCTCCTCGGGGTAGCCACCACCTGGGCAAGGGAGAGGGCCACCTGGGGGTCGCTTCTGCACTGGAGATCGGATCTTTCAGGTCCTGGGGGCTGCGGGTGCAGTGTCTTTACCAGGCGTCGGGTTCTTGGAAGCAGGCAGTCGCGGTCAGGGGAGCCTCTGGATTCCCTCTGCAGGCGTCGCTGTGGGTGCTCAGGGGGGTCAACTCTGGCTCCTCACGGGCTCGCAGTCGCCAGGGAGTCCTCCCTGTAGTGTTGTTTCTCCGCAGGTCGAGCCGGGGGCATCGGGTGCAGAGTGGAAAGTCTCACGCTTCCGGCGGGAAACGTGGAGTCCTTTAAAAGTTGTTTCTTTGTTGCAAGTTTCAGTCTTTGTGGAACAGAGCCGCTGTCCTCGGGAGTTCTTGGTCCTTTTAGATGCAGGGTAGTCCTCTGAGGCTTCAGAGGTCGCTGGACCCTGAAGAATGCATCGCTGTTGCAGTTTTTCTCGAAATGAGGAGACAGGCCGGTAGGGCTGGGGCCAAAGCAGTTGGTGTCTCTGTCTTCTCTGCAGGGCTTCAGGTCAGCAGTCCTTCTTCGTCTTAGGTTGCAGGAATCTGTTTTCCTAGGTTGTGGGGGCCCCTAAATACTCAATTTAGGGGTGTGTTTAGGTCTGGGGGGTTAGTAGACAATGGCTACTAGCCCTGAGGGTGCCTCTTGGTGCCTCCGCCCTGAGGGAAGGGGGGCACATCCCTAATCCTATTGGGGGAATCCTCCATCTGCAAGATGGAGGATTTCTAAAAGTCAGAGTCACCTCAGCTCAGGACACCTTAGGGGTTGTCCTGACTGGCCAGTGACTCTTCCTTGTTTTTCTCATTATCTCCTCCAGCCTTGCCGCCAAAAGTGGGGCTGTGGCCGCAGGGGATGGGCATCTCCACTAGCTGGGATGCCCTGTGGCGCTGTAACAAAGGGGGTGAGCCTTTGAGGCTCGCCGCCAGGTGTTACGGTTCCTGTAGGAGGAGGTGAGAAGCACCTTCACCCAGTACAGGCTTTGTTACTAGCCACAGAGTGACAAAGGCACTCTCCCCATGTGGCCAGCAACATGTCTGGTGTGTGGCAGGCTGGCAAAACTAGTCAGCCCACACTGGAAGTTGGTTATGTTTTCAGGGGGCATCTCTAAGATGCCCTCTGGGGTGTATTTTACAATGCAATGTACACTGGCATCAGTGTGCATTTATTGTGCTGAGAAGTTTGATACAAAACTTCCCAGTTTTCAGTGTAGCCATTATGGTGCTGTGGAGTTCGTGTATGACAGACTCCCAGAACATATACTCTTATGGCTACCCTGCACTTACAATGTCTAAGGTTTTGCTTAGACACTGTAGGGGCATAGTGCTCATGCACCTATGCCCTCACCTATGGTATAGTGCACCCTGCCTTAGGGCTGTAAGGCCTGCTAGAGGGGTGACTTATCTATGCCATGGGCAGTGTGAGGTTGGCATGGCACCCTGAGGGGAGTGCCATGTCGACTTAGTCATTTTCTCCCCACCAGCACACACAAGCTGGTAAGCAGTGTGCCTGTGCTGAGTGAGGGGTCCCCAGGGTGGCATAAGACATGCTGCAGCCCTTTGAGACCTTCCCTGGCATCAGGGCCCTTGGTACCAGGGGTACCAGTTGCAAGGGACTTACCTGGATGCCAGGGTGTGCCAATTGTGGAGACAAAGGTACAGGTTTGGGAAAGAACACTGGGCTGGGGCCTGGTTAGCAGGCCTCAGCACACTTTCAAATCATAACTTGGCATCAGCAAAGGCAAAAAGTCATGGGGTAACCATGCCAAGGAGGCATTTCCTTACACTGTGGGATGTGTGGTGCTTATGTTTGCCTGAGCTTCCCTTGTGTATTGACGTGTGTGCATGCTAGTCTGTAGGTGTTCTTGGGATAGGCTGAGGTACTGGGGATTGGGGCGGGGTGGAGGAAGTTGGAGGGGGGAGGCTAGACACAGGGACAATGGCTGCCATCAGTGCTGAGGCCAGAGTCTGAAAAGCTCGCTGAAGGGCCGCCTGACCAGAATGAATGCCCTCCAGGATTGCATTTGTTTGTTGCAACTCCCTTTCTACACCCTTGATGGCATTCAAAATGGTAGACTGCCCAACAGTGAGGGACCTGAGGAGGTCAATGGCCTCCTCACGGAGGGCAGCAGGGGTGACTGGAGCAGGGCCTGAGGTGCCTGGGGCGAAGGTGATGCCCACCCTCCCGGGTGAGCGGGCACGGGGCGAAGGCTGAGGGGCTGCTGGGAGGGCGGTGCTGGAAGGGGGGGTGGCGGCTGTACCTGTAGATGGGGGTGGCACAGATGTTGCCGCAAGGGAGCTCCCATCAGAGGACGAGTCCGTGTCACTGGTCTCAGCTCCTGTCCCCGCCGTGGAGCCCCCCTCGCCCTCGGTCCCACTTGTGAAGTCTGCACACATAGATGACACAGGGGCATGACTAGGTGTAGTTGTCACTGTACAGAGGTGGGGTGAGGTGCCACATGGCCTGCCTTACGGAGGGACCTTGCCTACAGAACTCACCCTAGCCTAGGGAAACCCACAGCCCACCTCCCCCACCCAGACCCCTCCACTGCACACAAAGTCAGCAGAATGCGAGTGTACTCACCCCCTTGTGGCTGCTGTGATGCCCTCAAGCGCCAATCCAACTCCGGGTACGCCACCGCCAGGATCCTGAACATTGTGGGGGTCATGGTGCGACGGGCACCCCTCCCACGTTGGGAGGCCATCCCCAGCTGAGCCTCCGCCGTCTTCTTGCTCCAGCGGCGAATGTCCTCCCATCTTTTCCGGCAGTGAGTGCTCCGTCTGTGGTAGACCCCCAGGGTCCGGACGTCCTTGACGATGGCACACCAAATATGTTTTTTCTGGTGGGCGCTGACCTAAATGATTTGTACAGGGGGAAGATAAAGTTATTACCAACTGCACCGTCAAAGTGATTGGCCCCCATCCCTACCCTTGCCATGTGGCACCTGCACTCACCGTTGTTTCATGCACGCCGCACTCTCCCCTCTTCCTTATTACATCCACCCCTCTCCAAACAAGCATAGCCCATACATCATGCTCACAGTGTACTTACCTGTTTGTCTGGAGGACCGTAGAGTAGCGTGTACTGGGGGAGGACCCCGTCCACGAGTTTCTCCAACTCCTCCGATGTGAAGGCAGGGGCACTTTCCCCAGACACTCGAGCCATTGTCTCTTCCAGACCGAAGTCACAGCAGCACTTGCAGTGTAGGTCCTCTCCTGTCAAAGATCAGGTATTGAGTGATTGAACAGATAGAAAATGGCGGTCATGTCCGCGGCGGTGCGTACCGTCACCTCCGGCGTACATCGTCGTTGGCTCCTGGGGCCCATAGGTTCCAATGTTAACCAATGCACCATTGCACCGCGGTCTTCGACCGCCTACCCCGACGGTGTACAACGCCAGCGCAGTTACCTCACATCCCATTGTCCCACTTTAGAGGTCAGGCTGCCGCCATTTCAGGAGCCCACATGCCTTCATTTTCAACCTCGTCACACATACCTAGGCCTAGACTCAACACACATACAGGCCACTTTTTGAGTATGAATGGTGTTCTGTGTAAGCTGTGGGTACGTACCTCTGAGTTGTTTGACTCTGTGCTCCCTGTTGTCCTTCATAGGCACCGTCCGCTGGGACATGTGAGGAGATGGCGGCATCCTCCGGTGTACCGACCGTTGGTGGACCTGTCGACAATGGAGGAAAGACATGTGATAATCACATACCGGCTTGACTGTACCACAATCCAGGAACTGTGTACCCAGTTGGAGCCAGACCTGATGTCAGCTATCCGCCATCCCACAGGAATCCCCCCTCAAGTGCAGGTGCTGTCAGTGCTCCATTTCCTTGCAAGTGGGTCATTTCAAAGAACAGTGGCCATAGCATCAGGGATGTCCCAGCCTATGTTTTCCAACGTGTTGCCCAGAGTGTTGTCTGCCCTGCTGAAACACATGCGGAGCTACATCGTTTTCCCTCAAGTGGAGGATTTGCCTACAGTGAAAGGTGATTTACATGCCCTGGGACATATCCCCAGCATCATAGGTGCCATTGATGGGACCCATGTGGCTTTGGTCCCCCCCCACAGGAGTGAACAGGTGTACAGAAACCGGAAGAGTTATCATTCAATGAATGTACAGATGGTATGTTTGGCAGACCAGTACATCTCCCATGTGAATGCCATGTTCCCGGTCTCAGTGCATGACGCTTACATCCTGCGGAATAGCAGCATCCCTTATGTGATGGGTCAACTCCAGAGGCACCGTGTGTGGCTATTATGTGAGCACCTGGAAGCTAGTCAGTGGGAATGGTTGTCTGGGTCTGGGGATATCCCTTCCAGGTTAGTGTGTGTCTAACAGTTGTCCCTCTCCATTTGCAGGTGACTCTGGTTACCCCAACCTGTCATGGCTACTGACCCCAGTGAGGAACCCCAGGACAAGGGCAGAGGAACGCTACAATGAGGCCCATGGTGAACTAGGAGGGTGATCAAGCGGACCTTCGGCCTCCTGAAGGCCAGGTTCACGTGCCTCCATATGACAGGTGGATCCCTATTCTACTCACCAAAGAAGGTGTGCCAGATTATCGGGGCCTGCTGTATGCTTCACAACTATGCGACGACAGGTGCCCTTTCTGCAGGAGGATGGTCCAGATGGCGGTGTTGTTGCAGCTGTGGAGCCTGTGGACAGTGAAGACAAGGAAGCAGAAGAAGAAGATATGGACAACAGGGACTCAGTGATCCAGCAATATTTCCAGTGACACACAGGTAAGAATACAAACCTGCCTACTACATGTACTTAAACACTACTACCTCTCTACTGTCTGTCGTTTTCACCCAGTGTATGGTCACTGAGTTGTCACTTTCCCTTACGATTTCACAGATGTGGGTCCCACTGTGTGACATATGCTTTGATTCCTCATGGACTAGAGCTGTGTGACATAGGTATGTTGCCATTACCAATGAAAAAGCTTTTTGCACAGTTATTGCTAATACAGTATTCCGAAATCACAGACAGACTCCAGATTTTTTTGTGCTTTAAGGGTGTTTATTTAAGTGCTCAATATTGGAGGGGGTTGTAAAATGGTGAGGGGTGATGGCGGAGGAATGTCCATGGCAGAGTCCAGTCTATTTGTCTCACAGGTGCATTGTCCAAAGGGGCATAGGAAGTGGAGCTGGGGCAGTTTGAGGATGGACAGGGTGACAAAGTGGGACTGTAGGATGACTATCAGGGTGGCCTCATTTCTTGGCGGGGGTCTTGGCATCGTTCTCTGTCTTTGTCCTGGATCTCAGGGACCGTTTGTAAGGTGGTTCTCCCTCTGCAGGGGATGGGGTGCTGGTGTGGTGGTCCTGTGGCGGTGCCTCCTGTCCACTAGCGCCGGCAGAGGTGGTGGGCAGTTCATCGTCCAGGCTAGTGTCAGGGGCCCCTTGTAGTGCCACAGTGTCCCTCCTGGTGTTGACGAGTTCCTTCAGCACCCCTACGATGGTGCCCAGGGTGGAATTGATGGTACTGAGTTCCTCCCTGAAGCCCATATACTGTTCCTCCTGCAGGTGCTGGGTCTCCTGAAACTTGGCCAGTAACATTACAATCGTCTCCTGGGAGTGGTGGTAGGCTCCCATGTTGGAGGAGAGGGCCTCGTGGAGAGTGGGTTCCCTGGGCCTGTCCGCCCCTGTCGCACAGCAGCCCTCCCAGTTCCCCTGTGTTCCTGGGCCTCTGTCCCCTGGACCGTGTGCCCACTGCCACTGCCCCCAGGCTCCTGTTGTTGTTGGGGTGGTGGGTTATCCTAGGTTCCCTGTAGTGGTGGACACACTTATTGATGTGTCCTGGGGACGGAGGTATGGGCCCGCTGGGTGGGTGCTGTGCTGGTGTTTCCAGAGGGGGGAAGCTCTGTAGTGGCCTGTGACTGGGTGTGGGGAACCGACTGTCCCGAGGTCCCCGATGGGCCGGTCTGGTCATCTAGATCCAGTTGGACAGAGGTGCTGTCATCGCTTTGGGCCTCTTCTGTTGGTGGTGTAGACATGTGTGGACCCTCCTGTCCGGTGACGTTAGGTAGGGGTCCTGCAGGGGTATAAAGGCATGATTATTGCATCTCTGTGTGTCAAGGTGTGGAATGGGTGGATGACCGTGTACCCCAGTGCTAGCATTCCTGTGTGATCTTGTGTGATGATGGTTTAGGGGGGTGTATGGGTATGTGCAGTGGGCATGCTTTAGTGATGGGTGTCCTTGCTTTGGTGTTGCATGCAGGGTTTGGTGTTGGGATGGGTGGTTTGTGATAGTGGGACATTTGTGAGGAGTAGGAGTGATGGGGGTGAGTGTGAGGGTAGGGTGGGGGATGTAATAGTAAAGCTTTGACTTACCTGAGTCCATTCCTCCACCTACTCCTGCGAGGCCCTCAGGATGTAGAATCGCCAAGACTTGCTCCTCCCATGATGGGGGAGGAGGTTAGGGTCCGCCGCCAGTCCGCTAAACCGCCAGGTGGTGTCTGTAGACCACGGAACGCACCTTCCCCCATAGGTTGTTCCACCTCTTCCTAATGTCCTCCCGATTTGTTGGGTGTTGTCCCACTGCGTTGACCCTGTCCACTATTCTTCGCCATAGCTCCATCTTCCTTGCAATGGAGGTGTGCTGCACCTGTGATCCGAATAGCTGTGGCTCTACCCGGACGATTTCCTCCACCGTGACCCTGAGCTCCTCCTCCGAGAACCTGGGGTGTCTTTGCCGTGCCATGGGGTGGTGTAGGTGATGTGTGGGGTGGTGTGTGGGGTGATAAGTGTGCTGATATGTAGTGGGGTGTTGTGTGAGGTGCGTGGTAGTTGTGTGGGTGATGGTGTTGTGTGCCTGTGGATGCTCGTGTTGTTAATGGTGGTGTCTCTCTCTGGCTTTCGTTCATGATTTTTGGTCGTAAGGGTTTGTGGGTGATGTGGGTGTGTGTTTTATATTGTATTGAGTGTGTGGGAGTGGTGTGTGTATGTGTACCAGGTGTGTGTATTTCGAATTGTCCAATGTGGCTGTGTTTTGTAAATGTGTGTGTATTTTGAGCGCAGCGGTGTGTACCGCCAATGGAATACCGCGATTGAAAGACCGCTGCGTGGATTCGTGGGTCGTGATAGTGTGGGTGTATTTCTGTTGGCGTGACGGTGGAGGTTTTGTTATCGCCAGTTTATCACTGACCTTTGGTGTGGCGGACTTGTGTGGATGTCTGAATTTTGGCGGATTCCGAACTGTGGGTCATAATAGCTGTCGCGGAATTCCGCGGCGGTGTGGTGGCAGTCTTCTGCACTGTGGTAAGCGGCTTTTACCGCCAATGTCATAATGAGGGCCTTACTTGACATATACAGCCGATAGTCTGTCATATATACACATGTCAAAATAATAAACAGATTAAGAAAATATCTACGTTTATGGTATACTATTGTTACCAGCATAGTTTTTAAATTAGAAAAATAGTTACAGTATAGTTGTAGTAAAAGTAGATACAGTATCCTATTATAGTAAAACCAAGAAGGAAGAACACTTCCACTCTATGGTATAACTGTAGTGCTGTATCATTAAACCAGCTGTAGGGTTCAATAGCATTCTAACAATCTCTCTCTGCTCTGCCCCTAACCCCAAAAAGGGACCAGTATAGTTGTATCCTTCCAGAATAGTCCTTCCTTAGATAAGCGAAATAAGCGAGAAGGGCAGGTACAAATAGAATGTTATAGGAGGACGATGGATGATGCTGAGGAGGCGGTAGCTCTGAATGACCTTCGGCTAGAAGGTATGTGCTGAGGATTAGGGATGGCGTTCCCAGCATAGTGTAGAAGAGAATAGTGTCCTGCCCTTGGTATGGGGAAAGGAGGCCTGAAAGAGAACCTAAATTTAAGGGTATGGGGCGCAGAAGTGTAATAACTCCCCAGTAATAGTCGTGTACGTAAAGAGAATGGACAACCCTGAACGCCATAAGAAACAGATATGAAGTAATCAGAAGAGAGGGGCGTGAATTATCCGGAGGAGGAGAAATTTTCAAACCAGACTAGCAAAAAGAGAAGGGTGAAGCTATGATTATGCAGAAGAAGAAAAGATAAAGAATAAGAATATTAAGAATAGGAATAATAAAAAAATGAAACCAATAGGGGGTTGGGGAGGACAAGTGTGCTATGAGGAAAATTAGGGGAGAATAGTGCAGGAGGAAGAGTGATAATAAGAATAAGAAGAAAGAGGAAAGAGGAGGAGCGTAGACGAAGGCAGGAATGTATATAAGAAAGAGGTTAATGATGATAAGAGAGATGGCAGTAGTAGCATTAGCAGTAGTGACCGAGGGGGGAAGAACCACACAAAAAGAGGAAGGGGGCAGAACTGGGGTCATAGAATAGGCAGAGCAATGGTAGCACGGAAAGGAGAAGAGGTTAATGAAGATAAAAATGAAAAAGACAGTGGCGAGGGTGGGGAGTGGCACAGCCACGATAGAATGCATGCTTGCATCCAGCAGAGGTCAGTACTGGATTGGAGGGAATATAGTTAAGTAAGGAGTGATGGTAAATGATTCAGGGAAGCGGAGCCCCATCCGTGTAGTTTGGTTGTGACCTCTCATGGGAAGGACTCCGCTCGTTGGTCCGGAGAGAAAGGGCAACCAGGTTTGTAAAAACACATCTGCTCTATCCTGCAGGTCACGTATAAGTCGTTCATGGGAGGCCGCCTGATACATTGCAGCGATCCATTCTTCATGAGAAGGGACGGCCGCTGCTCGCCAATGTCTGAGGATACATAGGGGGTCATTCTAAGTCTGGCGGGCGGCGGAGGCCGCCCGCCAGACTTCCCCCCTCCAGAATACCGCACAGCGGTCGGAAGACCGCTGCGGTTATTCTGGGTTTTACACTGGGCTGGCGGGCGACCGCCAAAAGGCCGCCCGCCAGCCCAGTGTAAAACTACCTTCCCACGAGGATGCCGGCTCAGAATTGAGTGGGAAGGTGCGACGGGTGCAGTTGCACCCGTCGCGAATTTCATTGTCTGCAAAGCAGACACTGAAATTCTTTTTGGGGCCCTCTTACGGGGGCCCCTGCAGTGCCCATGCCATTGGTCTCCCGCCAGGAACAGGATGGCGGTATGGGGTGTCAGAATCCCCATGGCGGCGCAGCGCGCTGCGCCGCCATGGAGGATTCTCATGGGCAGCGGAAAAACCGGCGGGAGACCGCCGGTTTTCCTCTTCTGACCGCGGCCGAGCCGCCGCGGTCAGAATGCCCTGCGGGGCACCGCCAGCCTATTGGCGGTGCTCCCGCCAACCCTGGCCCCGGCGGTCATGGACCGCCGGGGTCAGAATGACCCCCATAGTCTTGCCGTGGCCAGTGCGGTGTGCAGTAATCGGCCTTATGGTCGGGAGATGTCATAGAGCTCTCTAGTATCATGCAGTAGTAGGAGGGAGGGGGTGAGAAGTGACGGCAGGGGCAACACCTCCCTAAGGGTATTTCCCACCAACCGCCAAAAAGGCTGAATGGCCAGACAATCATGTAAAATATGGGGCAAGTCACAATGAGCATGCGGGCATCTCCAGCAAGAGGTGTGAGCAGTAATCCTGCAGTGCGCAGTTTCTGGGGGGTCCAATACCAATCATGTAAGGTTTTAAAAAGATGGGCCTCTCTGGTCCCCCGTCTCTAACCTCAGTCAAGTCTGCCCAGTCCTCTAGGTCGTAGTCAATCTGTAGGCGTGCCTGCCATTTATTCATAATGGAATTAATAATGCCTGCAGTCCGGATACAGCCCCCTTCAATTGACCTGAGGTTTCCAGGTATTGGAGTACTGGGGAGCGTGCAAGTTGCTGAGGGAGGTGCCCTAGCCGTCGCACTAGACAATGTCGGAGTTGAAGGAAACGCCATGAATAATGCTCAGGGAGATCGAATTCTTCTTTGAGTTCCTCGAACGTCTTCCAGGTATCACCCGATATGAGCTGATCCACCCACATGACACCTCTCAGGTTCCAATCCCTCCAAAAGATAGTCTTCCCCCGATCTGAAAACTTTTATTGCCCCATAAGGGGGCTCTATCATGCAAATGGGGCTCTACTTTTAAGGATCGATGTGCTTGCCGCCAAGCTTTCCGCATAGCTCCAATCATGGGATTGGTGGTTCGCTGATACACCGGACCTGCATCATAAAGCATCTGGAGGCCGGATGAGGCACCCACGAGCATCCGTTCTACTTCCACCCAAAGTGGCAGATCCTGTGCGTCCGGGAGTAAAAAGACCAATTGCGAAAGATGCAATGCAGAGGCATAGTATTCGACTGAGGGAAGACTTAGACCTCCAACCTCGCGCCGGGCTAGTAGTGCGGATCTAGGTAACCGTGGGCGTATGGATCCCCAGGCGAAAGCGCGAATGCAGCGATCTATCCCTCGGAGGAGTGATAAGGGTAGTTGCAAGGGGAGCATGCCCAAGACATATAGAAATCTTGGTAAGGTCACCATTTATACCGCCTGCACTCTGCCCCACATAGAGAGACCCAACTGATTCCACTTCTCAAAATCCCGCTTCATATTGCTAAGCAAGGGGTCTAAATTGTCTGTCTCTATTTTATCCAAACCTTTGTTAATGTCAATGCCCAGGTGGCGAAGACGTGAGTGTTTCCATTTGACTGGGAGTACTTGCACTGAAGTGCTGACTGTTACAGGGGATAATGGTAGTGCTTCACTTTTGTCCCAATTCATCCGACTTTCAAATTCCGTTAGGATCCCTCTAAGGCAGAGGTCTTCAAACTGGGGGACCTCAAGTGATCCCAGGGGGGCCCCAGACTCTGGCCAAAATAAATATTATACAGATAGCAGGCCTTTGATTAAGCAGAAGCATGTTTTTGCAGTTTTAAAGAAGTACCAGTACTTAACTGCAATGTTTAAATAGGTTTAGACATATTTAAACATTGCCATGTTTATAAAATAATTGTGAACAATTCTGAGGGGGGGCCCAAAGTTTTTATTTTTCAACTGGGGGGATGCGGAATAAAAAAGTTTGGAGACCTCTGCTCTAAGGGCTTGGAGAGAGTTGGGCAGGTCAGTGAGAGTAAGTAGGATATCGTCCGCATATAGGTAAATGACGGAACTCCCGCCTGGGATCGAAATTCCAGATATAAGATTGGAGCTGTGAATAACCGCTGCTAAGGGTTCTACAGCCAATAGAAACAATAAGGGAGATAGCGGGCAGCCCGGTCGTGTCCCTCTGTGGATCAAGAAGGTGTCAGAGAGGAATCCTCAGCAGTTTACCTGGCGCACTCTATTAATGAAACTAGTCCCTAGTCCAAAACGTTTTAGGATTTCCAAAAGGTACCACCATTCTATTCGGTCAAATGCCTTCTTGGCGTCCAATGAGAGGGCAAGGGCTTCCTCTTGTGTGTCTCGCACCGTCCAGATAACATGAAAGAGTGTGCGGAGGTGGTTCCTTGAGCAGCGGCCCGGCACAAAACCCACTTGGGTGTGGTGAACTAGGGAAGGAATGACCTTCTTGTGTACTTAACATTTTTTTACCACTGTACGTGTTCGTCACCTACTAACTATGTGCAACATCACATTCCTTGACTATACCTATACAATTACCTTTCACTAGCATGACACCGATGGTACCTACCATTTTTCTCACTCATATTACTACCCTTGCCTTCCATCACTACGGTTCACTCTACCAAGTTTTATCTCATACAACATACCTGTTTACCCTAACTTCAGAGTGCTTTCTAACTTGCACTTAGTTAGGTTATGTTCGCTCTCTTTTACCTTCCAATTCCATCTGCTTCACAACCAACTGCGTTCTATTTCTTTATTTTTTCTTCCTATGGGTTTCATTCCCGCATATTTTCATCCTCTCAATTTTGTCCGCCCCTTCTTCTAACCTTTAGTCTCTCTCTCCACCTACTTAATATGTTATGCTCAGGCATTTACTCCTTGTCTTTCATTATATCCTACACTTAAGATGGCCGCCATTTGGTTCCACTTCCCAATTTGAGCCCCTCTTCTATCTCTGTGCCACTCCCAGTTGCTCTTTTTAAGCTGAGAGCACAGGTCTATCCTGACCAGTACTCGTTCAAGACAGCTTGTTGCCACACGTCCCTTCGCCTTTTCAGGTAGGCCCTCGCCTTATTATACCTTTGTTTTTAACTTTCCTTCCTCGTTAGCGGTTCAAATTTTCTTACTACTTACTAGTTAGCTTATAAGCGCTCTAAGCGCTGCCTATTGATTTTCGTACCGCGGTTCCAACTTGCCGCAGTATTTACTTACACTCCTTGCCTCGCCGCTTGTTCATTTTAAATCATTATTCCCCGCTGTTAATGCGCTGCCCTTTGCACACGGGCTCTTTTCACGTTATACTCTCCCCAACAGCATCAGTTTGCGCCCCTGTTGACAGCCAATACTTTTACTGACAAGAGGTCTCCTCAGCTCTCGGGACCACGTGCAGCTTACTTTAACTAGTTTTACCGACCAGATCACTTGCTCTGTAGTTACTGGTCAATGTCTTTCACGAATGTGACGACCTTGCCGCCTTACAGGACTTCACTTCGTTTTAGTTTTCTTCAATAACACTACCGTTCTTACAATCTATTTAGCTTGGTTTGTACATAGTAATTACCTCATGTGCATTTTCCCTCATTTACATGTAAATAGCTCAGTTTTCTTTTCCCTTTCCCTCATATCCATCACTTATTAGGTTCCGACCACAGGCTTACCAGGGTCTGCATTCATTTTTTTTCTCACTCAACCATACTCTTATTAGGTCTACTCTAAGAAGGTATGTATTTTTTGTTCCTTTTTCTCTCATCAATCTCCTTATGTACTGTATATATACCTTTCCCCTAGACTTCCTGTTCCTCCTTTTCTTCTTTGTTTCTAAATTTTATTTTTTGCTCTTTTCTTTACTCTATTCTTGCTCACTCGATTACCGTTGTCTCCTTTCTCAGTTACCACTGACGTTCCTGATCCCATTCAACTGATCACGAGGCTCCCTCATTACTTACCTTCGTTACGCACCATCCTGGCCGGCTGGCCCAGGTATGAGCCACACACTTGGCCCTCCCGTTTGACCGCTCAACTCCGTTGTTGTGTTCTTATTCTTCTACTTGTCTGATCTCTTTGTTTCAGTCTTTCCGTATGTAGTCAGTTTTCAAACCTGTCTCCCTTCACCTTACAGTCGTCTCTTACTTATTCCAGAAATGTAGTTGTTTCTATCCACCACATACTCTGTTTTTATACCTTTTAAAACATTATTTCTAGATTACATAGCACGGTGACTCACACTTTTTCTCATATCTTGCACTTCGGGTCCCAACCACTTATTGTGTTTGCCATGCTTTCTAACCTATCACCTACCCACCTTTTAATGCCCACTTAGCTCACACATGGCTCACTGGTTACTATTATCCAGTTTTGGAGTCTTCTTCACATGCTCTCCTACAAACCCACTCTTGTGCCCATACACTTCTATATGCCAAAACTCTTGTTTTGATTATTATTTTGCAGCCTTGATAAAGTCACTGGTGTGACGAAACACGTGTTGGCTGTATCTCGCTGATGACACAATGATTTCTAGTATCTACAAATAAAAGACACCATCTACAAACAGGACTTGAGACTCCATTCAACTTTGCATCCGAGCAACATACCACAAGGGATACCTATCCCTGCCATACTATTGGACTATACTTTCTGTGTGCTGTGGCCATTTTGTCCAATTTTGTCTTTGGGTATTCTGATACCCGTTTTGGTGCCTACTGGGTAGTAAGGCACTTGGCCAGGTTGCACCAGACTCTGCGGTTACTTTGCTACTTGTCTAAAATTATTGTTTTACTGCCTAGATGTGCGGCGCCTTTCACCCTTACTACCCTATTGTGCTTTGCCCAAGGAACCTAACATGTGACGTGTGGGATAATCCTCGCCTCCGTGTCCTTAATAGAATTGAAACTTTCCTTCACGTTAGTTAGGAAATTTTACATTCTATAGCAGGACCGGAGGCGAGGATTATGCAAGTTCAAAGCTTACTTACCACCAGAGAGGCTGCCTCGTGGATCGGTTTAAAATAAAATTTCTTGAAAACCGACTCCGAGGACCAATCAGCTGCGCTCATGATGTCCTCTAGTCTACCACCTACCTGGACAGCTTTGGCGGCCATGGCACCTCGAATCGAATGGGCGCCGAAGACCTGAATGTCCACACCCGCTTCGGATAGGATCCATCTGAGCCACCTAGCAATGGTAGGTGAAGAAATCACCTTGAATGGTTTCTTTAATGAAATCAATAGCTGATTCTCCCCAGGGGGACGAAGAGCAGCCGTTACTTCTTCATACGCTTTCAGACAACGAACCACACATAACTTTGGGGCAAAGGGAAACGCCGGGTAAGACACTGATCTATTATCACATTTTGTCCTACGAGAAACCATGAAGGTAACCCCTTCAGGAGAGAAAACCCTGGACGTCACATCAAGAGCCCGAACATCCGAGACCCTCTTGCAAGATATAAGGCACAACAACATTGCCAACTTCGCTGACAACTGTTTCCTCGAGAGGAAAGTATTATCCTGCCAAGAGGATAGCAGCCTTAGAACCAGGTTAACATCCCACAATTCAGAGTATCTGGGCTGGGGAGGGCGGGACAGGCAAACCCCCTTGAGTAGCCTGCACACCCATGGATGGGACCCCACGGGTAGCCCTCCAAAGGAGGATGTCCCGCCGAAATCGCGGACCGAAAAGAGTTCACCGTGCAATATGACAATCCTGATGAGGCCAATTCCGCCAAGAAATTCAGCACGTCTGTAACATGGGCCCCCAAGGGATCTGTATGTCTGTCCAGACACCAGCGAGCCCATCTAGACCAGGCTGACTTGTACCTTTTGCCAGTCCCAGGGGCCCAGGCTTAAGAAATGAGGGCTCGAGCTTCTTGCGAAAGTCGGCAATCGTGCCAGCGGCTCCGGAAATCTTCCAGGTTACCAACTGCAGGTGACCCTGGAGAACTAACGGATGGCACTGGCCCGATGCATCCCGAAGGATTGAGGGATGAGGAGGAAGGCGAAGAGGAAAATCGCACGATAGCTCCAACAGGATTGGAAACCACGCCTGAGAGCGCCACAACGGAGTCACCAGAATAATCGTGGCTTGTTGGCGACGTACAAGAGACAGGACTCTCTGAATCATCAGGAAGGGGGGAAATGCATACCCTAGAAAGGGGGTCCAGGTCTGTTGAAACGCATCCACCGCCTCCGCCCCCGGATCGGGACGCCAACTGAAATAGGGGGGAATCTGCGCGTTCCACCGTGAGGCAAACAGGTCCACCGTGCAAGGACCCCAATGGGCCATGATAGCCCGGAAAATCACCGGATCCAGCTGCCAATTGCTGGAATCGGTCAGATACCTGGAGTTCCAGTCCGCCGCAGCGTTGTGTATGCCCGGTAGGTATTCCGCTGTGACTGAAATCTGGTGCGCGAGACAAAAATGCCAAAAATCCTTCACCAGTTCGGCTAGTGCTCTGGACCGGGTGCCACCCAGGCGGTTGATATATTGAACCGCCGAAATACTGTCCATCCGGAGAAGGACTAGACAAGAAACCCTGTCCCGGGTCATGGATCTGATTGCGAACGAACCCGCCAGGAGTTCCAGACAATTGATATGGAGGTCGATTTCCTGAGTCGTCCAACGACCCCCGAAGGAAAAATCCCCGTAACAAGCTCCCCAACCTTGCTGACTGGCATCCGACTCTATGATCAGATCAGGCGAAGAGCCGAAGATGGCCCTCCCGTTCCAGGCCTCCATGTGGTCCAACCACCACATCAACTCCGTCCTGACTTCCGAATTGAGAGCAATCCATTCGGAGTAGGTCAGCCCCCATCGTAAGTGATGTGCTTTGAGGCATTGGAGAGCCCTGTAGTGAAGAGGGCCTGGAAAAATAGCCTGAATCGATGAGGACAGTAAACCCACCACTCTGGCTAACTGGCGAAGCGAGATCTTGTCCCGTTTCAGCACGATCCTTAACTCCTTCTTGATTTTTGTAATTTTTTGGATCGGGAGACTTAGAGAAGCCGCCTGGGAATCTATCAGGAACCCCAAGAAAGTCATCGACTGCGATGGGGTCAGCTCGGACTTCTGGAAGTTGATAACAAACCCCAGATCCTGCAACAGCGCAATAGTCGTGTTCACATTGGAAATAAGAAAAGTCTTGGACTGATCCATCAGGAGGATATCGTCCAGGTAAATAATGAGGCGGATTCCCCTCGAACGAAGGAACTCCACCACCGGTTTGAGGAGCTTGGTGAAGCACCATGGGGCTGATGAAAGACCAAAGGGGAGAGAGGTGAACTCGAACACCTGTTGTCGCCACCGGAATTGCAGAAACCTGCGATGTGGAGGAAAAATGGGAACCGTGAGGTACGCGTCCTTGAGGTCCAGACAGACCATCCAGTCCCCTTGGAGTAGCATATCCCTCAGGAGGTGAATCCCCTCCATCTTGAAGTGGCGATAAACCACCCACTCGTTGAAGGCCCGCAAATCGATAACCGGGCGAAAACCTTTGTCCTTCTTCTCGACCAGGAAAAGGTTGCTGACGAACCCTCTTGGGTGAAGCGACATGGAACGAATAGCGCCTTTGCGCAGTAACTCCTGCACCTCCGAATCTACGAGGCGAGAGTCCGCGTCCAAAAAGATCATAGGTTTGGGGATCGATTCCTGAACTGGGGTGCCCCAAAACTCTATGTGAAACCTTGACACAGTTTGAAGCACCCATGCATCCGAAGTGATGAGCTCCCAACTGTGCCTGAACCAGCGGAGTCGCCCTCCCAGACTTTGAGGGAAAGAAGGGGTAATCCTTACCAGAGGGTCCTCCCGGAGCATTGGCTGCACCACGGGCTCCTCTACCCGCTCGTCTCCGTCCTTTTCCCCTGTTGGGGAAGAAGGTTCCCTGACGACCATCTTGCCAGTTGAATTGTCGGGAGGTACAGGGGCCTTGCTGGAATTGGCATCCGGAAGAGCAACCCCTACCTCGTCCGGCCCCTCCAAAAACCTTCCCAGGAAAATTTTTCTTTATGGAGGATTAGGCCTTATCCAGGGCCGAAAAAGTGGCCACAAACTTCCCCAGTTCCTTGACGAAGGGGTCACCAAACAGATTCCCCTGCGCCACCCCTCCTGCCTCTGAAGCTGATAATTCCCCCAGCTTGGGGGTCAATCTTAATCAGCAAGGAACGGCACCTCTCCGCTGAAATAGCGCAGTTGGCATTCCCAAGAAGGCATAAAGCCCTCTGGGCCCAACCCGCCACGACTTCAGTCTGAAGCGGTGTACCCGACAATTCGGCTCGCTCGGCCAATTGGATGATTTGCGTGAGGGGTCCAACGACGTCCAGGAGTTTATCTTGGCACGCTCGCCAAGACCTATCAATCCCCTTCTTTGGATCTTTAACGTACTTCCCAAAGAAAGTACAAAGCTTCGGGTCCAACTCCGGAGTGGCGGCCACTCTATCTGGAAGATTGGGGCGGGGGCACTCGGCCCTGAGCCGTGCCCGCACATCCTTGTCCAACGGTTGGCGAAGTTTACCCGCCACATAATCCGCCACCTTAGGGTCCAGGTGCCATTCAGAAGAGCAGGGATGGTAAATGTCTTCCGAATCTCCAACCATGCCCACTAAAGATCCCATAAAGAGATCTGATTTGGGGAGACCTTTGTCACCAGTAACCCCGGGCAAAGAGCCCTCCCGGGAGGGTAAGCGCAGCTGCGTGAGCACACCCTTATCTGAAAGGGAAGGAGCAACCTCCGATTCCCCAAGGTGCCCCGCATTACGCTTGCGTGGTTTCCTGGGGGAAGCCCCATGGGCAACCCCCGTCACCCCCGTCACGCCAGGGCCCTTAGAAACTTGCGCGGCCAGTTGCGCCATGCTTTCCTTGAAAGGGGCCAAAGCCTGCGCAATGGCCTGCGACAAAACCACCTCCACCCCCGAAGAAAGAGCGCGGAGGGAGGGGGCCTCAGAGGGCGTGAGGGGAAAGGACTCCTGGTCCTGGGCAGGTTGCATAGCGGGGAAAAAAGACAGGAGACAAACCAAACTTGCGCCCCAAAATCTTGCGGGGAAAAAAAACCCCTCCTACTCCTGTCCCAAGAAAAACTCTGCCAAAGGCACAATGCCCTATATATCAACCCAAACGGTGTCACAGGAGGGGGGAGCGGCACCGGGCCGAAAGAAGGAGCCCAAACGTGATAAAAAACGCAGCACCGCACATTGAAAAACACGCGCGCTGCGATCGCGGGTGCCAAAACGGGACGCGCGCCCTCTAGAGGGCCCGACGCGTCACCGCAGGAGCAAACGCACTCGGGCACCGATGCCTACCGCGCGCGTGTAGCAACAGCGTTGCTACAACCAAGGAGACCTGAAAGGCAACAAAAACAGTGTCCGCTTGACGCGCGCAAGCCAAATCATCAAGTACACGCCAAGACCAGTTTTGAAAACTAGCGAGAGGCAGAAAGGCACTTATCTGTCACCGCGAGCAGTGAAGAAAGAGGGAGGATGACGTTACCCGATGGCATTTATACTGTCAATATTGTAGCTGTTCATTGGTTCATGGTTTCCATGACTACGGATTCATGGGATTTGTAGTTTGATGTTTTTTGTTTGTACTTTGAATCTGCTGTATAATAAAAAGTAAAGAAAGATCTGCATAATCCTCGCCTCCGGTCCTGCTATAGAATTGGCTATCGCCTTCTGAATCTCCACCTTGCTGATGTCGCCCTCTAAGAGCGCCCTACCTTCAGCCGAGAGACAGGGTATATTTGCTCTCCGCTTGAAGTCATCCAAGCGGTTAGTGTCCTCGATCGTTTTTTGTGTATATACGGCTTGGTAATAACGGCCAAATTCATTCACAATTGCCCGAGGGTGCGTGATAAGTGTGTCGTCTTGATCACGTATTGCTGGTATGGCCAGTGCAGCCTCCCTTTGACGAAGTTGGGCGGCTAGTAGGCGGCCTGCCTTCTCCCCGTGTTCATAGTGGCGACCTTTCAGCCTTTGTAATGCATATTCCGCCCACGAGGTATAAAGGGAGTTGAGCTCCATTTTAGCTTGTTCTAGGGGGTGACGGTTGGACGGGGCGGGCGTCCGGGTGTACTCCCTGGTGGCGTGGGCTATACTATCTTCTAGGTTGCTCTGCTGGTCTCTCTTATGAGCATTGGACATGGCATCCCTCATGAGCTGTCCTCTAATGGTTGCCTTCGCTGCCGCCCAGAGAAGCTGGGGCGAAGAAACCAAGCCCTTATTATCCTTAAGGTATGTGGCTACATGTGCTTTAAGTTGTTCCTTTCCCTTCGGGTTTCGGTATCTGGGATTGGAGAGGTGCCAGAGCTTACGGCCAGGTGTGATCAACCCGAGATCTAGTGTTAATAAAACCGGGGAATGTGGACGTGAGGATTTCTGACATTCAAATCGACTGCACCATCCGGTGATTGATCAAAAATTAGTCAAGCTGTGATTGAGTCCCATGGACTGAGGAGACAAAAGTGGATTCACGATCGGAGGGGTGGGAAAGACGCCAGCAATCTAGCAGACCGTGATCTGATAGGAAATCATGTAGGAGGGCTCGATCTGCATTATTGCCCACATCAAGACCGCTTGAGCGATCCAGGATGGCATCCTGAACAATGTTCTAATCCCCTCCTAGTATATATTGTGAGGCGCCAATCTGTGTTAATAGGCGATTGAGAGAGAGGAAGAAGGAACGTTTGGAGCCTGTGGGAGCATATATGGAACCTATACAAATTGAAGAAGAGCCTACAGTGAGCTTGGCAAGGACGTAGCGCCCTCCCGGGTCACATCATGTCTTGAGTAACCGAAACTGTAAGGAACGACGAAGGAGTATTGCCACCCCGCACCTCCTCCCCGTGCCCTGTACTCCGTCGTATACAGATGGTATTCCGCTGAAAAGTACCCTGCCCACCCAATCTCTACAGAGTTTTTCGGATTCTGATGGGGAAAGGTGTGTTTCCTGTATTAGGGCAATATCGGCGTGTGGAGATAAGATAAGACCTTCTGTCGTTTGTGGTAGTGGGTCATACCGTGTACATTCCAGGACAGGAGTGTGAGTGGAGTCGTCGACCCCATGGGTAGACGTAGGGGGGCCTAGTCTACGAAAAGCACGGGGTTCAGTGTTCGATGAGAGACAGAAAAAAATAAAAGAGGGGGAAAGGAGGTGTTAAGCGTAAAAGAACTCTGCCCAAGCATGAGATGGGGGGGATAAGGGAAGAAAAGGGAAGGGTGGAAATAAAGCCCTTGTCACAGGAGGAGAAAGAGTCAAACAGGTGGAAGGGCAAGTCAGGGGGATAGGAGAAAATGTATGGAGAGCAGAATAGAGAGGCAAGAGGGAGGGAGAGGTAGCCCCCAAGTAACCGGGGAAGGGTTAACGATCTAATAAGCTCAGAAGGGAGGAAAGGGGTGTAAAGATCTAAGAAAAAAAAAAGAAATAAGTGACGTTAGGGAAAGGGGAAAGGGATGAAAACAGTAGGGGAGAATAGCTCGCTACCGAAAGTCCTACTAAACTGCGGGTCTGAACCTGTAAGGCCTGCGTGCCGGGAGGACACTGTTGTAGGGGGAGAGAGAGGCAGGGAATTGACAGTTCACTTACAATCCGGTGAGTCCACTTAGGAACCTCATTGTTAAACAATTTTGTGTGGTAGGGGGTAGGTCGCAGAAGGCTAGGAGTATGAGGGCTCAGGTTTGGGGAGGCGGGCAAGATGAATTATGAGACATGAAGTATTACTTAGAAGATAGGAAATGTATAGTATGGAGCATAGCGGTACAGGGTGCAAAGGATTACGGCGGGCGGGGTTGCATTCTGGGTGGTCACCCAAGTAAATATTCAGAAGGTGTAGCCCCAATGCTGTCAGAGGAAGGGCGAGAGCTGCGTCGCCGTCACCTCTGTCCGGGGCAGACAGCACCAAAAGAGCCTGCTTTAGCGGCTGGCAGATGTGCCCTCGCTATTATTAGGGGCTAGGGATAGGGGAGTAGCTGTGGAACTTCGTCTAGAGGGCATCTAGGGAGGGCAGATAAGCCCCCGGGTAAGTCGATGCGAGTGCTGGAAGTTTGTTGCTCTAGAGCACTGAACGCCCCTCTAGTCTGCCAGGTGTGGGGGAATGATTTACTAGTGTGGAGTCAGCCTTCCCCTTAGCCAGGATGTGAAGAATGCTGAGGGGACATGGGGGGAGACTCGTCATGAGGGGAGAAGGAGACGTCCTGCAACCAACGTCCTGCAGGGAGATAGATTAGAGAACTCAGACGGGGGAGTGCAGGAGAGATGGGACCTATAAACCCTGCTAGAGGGATTAAGACCAACCTGCAAAGGTCAGCCATACGATTTGCATGGGATGAGTAATATCACACATAATGCAATAACAGTAAAGAAAAAAAACAGGAAAATAAAATTGACTCTTGTAGCAACTGTATCAGAGAAACTGTATCACAGAAAATATGCAATAGTAAGTTAACAGGACATTTGCCACCGCTGTGGTTTCCACTTGTCCAATCATAAGTCTGACCCCAGAATAGCATAATACTAGCACTAAAAGCAGACAAAGGGCATCTTGATCCTATCACTTAAGATAAGAGTTTACTGAGGCCCAAATCCCTCCCAGATCCCCTCCCACCAAAAAGGTAGTCATCAATTAGATCAGTTGAATTTGCCACTTAGCTGTCCGAAGGTGGAAGAATCTGGTGTCAGGTTCGGATCAAGAATTCCTCCGGGCCCTTAGGGAATCAATGTCCTGGATGGTCGTTGATTAATGGTTTCAAGGGAGAACGGGATTTGTCTCTGCCTGAGTCCTGAGTGTGGTCAATCACCGCTTGAAGGACATGGTCATGACTGTCCGGAGATTTAGGGGAACGTTCGTACATTCTGCCTCACTTTTGTGAGGATGGGTGCTGGGGTTGAGACCTCAGGGATGGAGTAGTGAAGGCGTCCCCGGCAGAGAGGGAGTCAGAGTCCAGGCGTGCGGAGGCGGTGTCCATGGGATGGGAGTCAAGGCTGTCAAGAAAGGAGCCAAGGTCTTCTGGTTCGGTAAAGTCTCTGGATTTGCCGTTATATGTAATCCACATACGGGCTGGTTCGAAAAGGCCATATTTAATATCCAGGTTCCTAAGTTGCGGGCGGAGAGCCAGAAATGCCTTTCGTTTTTCATTTGTCAGTCTGGAGAAATCTGCTGCCACTCTGATCTCGTGACCCTCCAGGGAGAACGGGCCTCACGTTTTAGCTTCTGAAATGATCTGGCGGGCTTGTCGGAGGTCGCTTTATGGAAAGGGCCAATCCTGTGTACTCTCTGGAACTCCTGTGGTGGTGAGAGCTCCACATCAAAGAGAGCAGACAGAAGGGTTTGAGAAAAGACTTGATATTAGATCCCTCTTTATGTTCCCGGATACCAAAAAAGCGTACGTTGTCCCTGCGACTCCTATCTTCCAGATCGGTAATCTTTGCTCGGAGGGAACGTAACTCCACCACCTGATCGGGCAGTGCCGTCACCTGGTCTTCCACAGCTGTGAGACGTTGGTCTAAGGCATTTGATGTCTCCCGGAAGCCAGCGATGTCAGCGCGGATGGAGGAGGAGGCCACAGTTAAATCTGTTATTTTTAAATCCATTGCCTCCAGGCAGCGTCCCACTGAAGCAATCTCTTGCAATATGCGGTCTGTCGCCTCCAGTGTAGGGGGATCAGCTGGCGAGGGCACGGGGCAGGGAGGGGCCGTCTGCGCCACCATGGCTTTTGGTTGTGCAATGGCCTCTGATAACAGCAGCTGGCGGGAGTGTTTACCTGAAGACTTCCCGTTTGGCATTTTCCCAAAGGTACGAAGGCCCCAGAAAAAGAGTGCCTAGCAGGGATGTGCGTATTGGGCCCAGGTCTCGCTTCTCGTGGCCCTTGGCTCAGTCGGACAGGCTGCTAGGACTGCAGCCATTGTAGCAGAGCAATCCAGTAGATTGTGGCTGGAAGGGGGGGTTTCACATAGGATGAGTTGGCCGTTGAACTGTGCGTCCAGTGGATGGCGTTTCCTCCTGCCCCTCTAGATGATCTGGGTGTCCATAGGCCCCGACTCTGGGGCCGCCGGGAACAGTTTGTGCTATGCCCAGGTCTACCTCAGGTCCCCCACTAGGTGCTGAAGTGAGGGTATAGAGGTTAAAAGAACGGTGGCCGCAGGGAAGAATCTGAAGGGGAGTGGAGTACCTACGACTTCAGGTGTAACGCCGCTGTAGACAGGTGAAAGACCCTTCCCCTCTGTACTGCCCCGACGAAACAATCAGCCTTGTTGCCCCAACGAGGGGCCCCCTGTCAGGGCAACTGAAGAAGATACCAGTTTGTTTCAAAAAGAGGGCCCTGGTTATAACTGTACTGTCCTCTTTTGCTTGCAAGCCAGGGGTGCGCCTGGTGAGCCTTTCTTCACTCAATCAAACAACACTGGGGTGCAAAAGTCCATGGTTCCTTAAGGAGGCCCACCATTCCTTGTCAGATTAAGGGCCTTATGTTGCTGGGCCCCGTCGTGGCTCCATGATCAAGCCAAGCATTAAATAAAGTGGTCAATTGCAGCGCTGCATGTGGGGGGGGGGGTACACTCCCCATTCCTTACTTGTGGGCTCCAGTTGTGTGACGAGTCGCATGTCGCACGCCGCGGGTGCTGAGGTAGTAGCGCTCTCGGCTTCCCCTGCAACCGCGCTCGCCCCCGGTCCCGCTGCATACACTAGGGCACGGCTCGGCGCACCATGTTAGGCCGCTCGCTGTCAGCCGCTGGGTTCGGCTGAGATGGCCATTCCGAGCCGCGAGTCCCTGCAGTTCTACATCTCTGCGCCTCCTGCGGTTCCGAAGAGCTGTGGAAGAGGCTGTTAGCGGAGAATGGCACCCCCGCCGAGGCCCCGATGCAGACCGACGCGCGGACCCTCTCCTTCAGGCGGCCATTCACTCCGGCAGCCAGACCACGTTCCCCATAGGGAACATTTGGACGTGAGGGATAAAAAATAGTCTTCATCCCTGCAAGAACAAATTTTGCTGAATTTAGTTATACTAAATTTGGCATGAAGAGAGAACTATTCTCGGAAAAGGTCCTCTTTGTAGTTTGAAGTAAATCTTTTCAGGAGATTACAAGACATTCACATTGCAAAAATGTCTTGGGGGCATCAAAGGGTTAATTTTATGTTTTTTTTTATTGGATACCTCTGGGGATCTAATGAATCCAAAAATTAGCATGGAAGTGGGTACAAAGAGGCTTGGTTAAAAGTCACAGAATTTAGGGCGTTGTGAGGGAAACGACAAAAAGAAGAGCCTGCTTTTAAAAAACACTCTAACCACAGGATCAATGCAGTTTTACAACAGATTCCACAAGAACATAAGAAACTGTGTCACCTTTTTTGGATCCATGAATTCAACCGAAGATATGTTTGCAATGCAATGGGTCTTGCGTTTGCTGGAGTTAGAGCTATTAGCACTGTAAATGCCTAACTGGACTTTTCTTGCCACATGAATTGAAAATGAAAAGTAAAATGGCTGACATAAGCGAGCCGATTCAAAGTGCCACGGCCGCCATCTCTGGGGATCTAATGAATCCAAAGATTAGCGTGGAAGTGGGTACAAAGAGGCTTGGTTAAAAGTCACAGACTTTATGGCGGTTGTGAGGGAAACAACAAAAAGAAATGCCTGCTTTTAAAAAACACTCTAACCACAGAATCAATGCAGTTTTACAACAGATTCCACAAGAACATAAGAAACTGTGGATCTTCATCACCTTTTTTGGATCCATGAATTCAACCGAAGATATGTTTGCTATGCAATGGGTCTTGCGTTTGCTGGAGTTAGATCTATTAGCGTTGTAAATTCCTAACTGGACTTTTCTTGCCACATGAATTGAAAATGAAAAGTAAAACGGCTGACATAAGCGAGCCAATTCAAAGTGCCACGGCCGCCATGAGTGCGAAGGAGAGACACAAAAGGAAAAAGAAGTTTGCCTGCAGTCAAACGTATCATCAAAAGGGCAATTATCCATGTAACAGGGTCGGTGTGCAAGGTGGTAACAAAACCACCCCAAAGAAGGGCAAACATAAAGCATTTACCAATGATAACAAATTAATTTTGAAAGGCAAGCCCAAGAACGAATGATAGTGATGGGCATATAGTGGGTGTGGTTAAAAGCCCACAGATAGATTACAACAGGTCAAAGCGCTTGCACGCTCAACCTAACAAGGAGGGACAAACGTAAAGCATTTACCAATGATAACAAAGGATTTTTGAAAGGCAAGCCCATGAACGAGTGATAGTGATGGGCATGCGGTGGGTGTGGTTAAAAGCTTGCGTGTGCTTGACCTGAAAAAAAGGACCCCCCAAAAAATGGAACCCCCACAGTGCACAACCAAAAAATGTGTGCATTTGACTCTGCGGTCGTGAAGGGGGTGGGGGATGAGGTGATCGGCCTGTTTATTTGCCACAGCTGTACCATGAGCCAGCTGTGCATCCAATAGCTATCCACAGCTTGATCAATAGCTATGGGAGGTTGCACCGCTACGGCCAAAAGACATGCCCACTGTCCACGGCACATGGCAAAGGCTTTAGCATTGGGCTCTGTGGGCACAGCGCTCATAGAAGGTCGGCCACTGATAAGGCCATGTACCGAGAGCATGTTCTGTGTGCCAAAGACTGTGCACATCCATTTTGGGTGGTACAGAGGCTAGGGTGTAGGCTATATGGCAGAAGGGCACATCCTATGCAGAGTGTCTACTTTGCACGCCTAGGACGCGCTGCCAGTTGTGCAGGCCAAAGGTCAAATGCAGTGGGCTCTGTATGTGGGTGGACTGGGAGGAGGGCCTAGTCCACGACCAGTTCACTTCCTGTGATGTGGCTTCATATGAAATCGCTGCGCGGTGCCAATGCTAATTAGTTTTCTCAGTATGGACTCAAATGTATCACCCTTCTACCCACAAAATATGATCTGTTCAACAAATTGGAGTGAAAAGTTGACATGTCTACAAAAAGCTACAAATGCGCTATAGACAGAGAAAAAAACAATAAATACCTATAAACATACACTTTAATGTAAAATTAGGGAACATGTGTTTTTTTTTTGCTGCATTAATTATTGTTAAAAAAGGATCAGTCGCTTGGTGATTATTTTTCAACATGAAAAATATAAAAGCTTAATTTGTTATGACGCCTATGCTAGCAATAAACATCACAAATTACATGAAGCAGTACTTGCCATTGACAAGAGCTGCGATCCGCTTGTAACAAATCGCACTAAAACATTGTTGAAATTTTGGAAGTTAACCTCTTCTCTGTGATCGCCTCTGCTTTCAATCGTTAGAAAAATAAGAATGTAAATGCTAAAATATACATTTTGTGTTTCCAAGTGTGTATACCTTAAATTTACCTTAGTTACTTTAGCGTCTTATACGTTTTCGACTCGGCTCAGAAAATAAAAATTACAACTACATTTCAACTGTAAGTTTTAAAAAAAAATCAGAGGTAAAATATTATGCCCAACTGCCGTGACATTGCCACCCGCAATGCCGTGACTCGGATTCGAACCGAGGTTGCTGCGGCCACAACGCAGAGTACTAACCACTATACGATCACGGCGAGCTACTTGGGCTCTGAGAGGGTTTGTGTGTACAATTTATAAGACTCAACGTCATGTTGTGAAAGTCGGTTCTGTGTCTATTTAGTGTTGTGCTGCCACCAAAAACGGGAAAAAACAATCACTGTTTTCTTTTTTTTTTTTTTTAAATAAAAAACAGCAAAAACACTCTGCGCACCTCCTGAGGCAAAACCAAGCCAGGAAACTCTATGCCCGGGGATCATAGTGGAGAAAACACCTAGGAAACAGGAAGCCTGTTTCCACAACAACTGGAAACGAGGCCTCCGGACCTCCCACCACACAAGGGGATGCGAAATTAACTCAGCCATGAATGCTGAGAGAGACACTCGCCTGCAAGCCAAAGAATGGTTCAGAACCATGAGACCTGCACATTGCGGTCCTTGGAACACTGAACAAATGCCATGAAAGAAAAGTCGATGCAGCGCAGACCAGAAACACATCTGTTCCACCAAAAAGCACTGAGACCCCTGTTGGGAATGGCCCTTTTTCAGGGTTATTTCCAAACTTTTTGACTTCCTTCCATTTTTTCTGGTCTGTTTTTGCTGGTTTATTGTCTCTGCCCACTTTACCACTGCTAATCAATGGTAAAGTGAAAGTGCTCCCTAAGTAAATTGTACTGTTGATTGGTTTATCCATGATTGGCATATTTGATTTACTGTTAAGTCCCTAGTAAATTGTACCAGAGGTGCCCAGAGCATTTAAATCAAATGCTACTAGTGGGCCTGCAGCACTGATTGTGCCACCCACATAAGTAGCCCTGTAAACATGGCTCAGACCTACTACTGCAGTGTCAGTGTGTGAGGTTATAAAACTGCCAAATCGACCTGACAAGTGTACCCTCTTGCCAGGCCCAAACCCTCCCTTTTGGTACATGTAAGGCACCCCTAAGATAGGTCCTAGGTAGCCCCATGGGCAGGGTGCAGTGTATTTTAAAGGTAGGACATGTGCTTGTGTGTTTTACATGTCCTAACAGTGAAATACTGCCAAATTTGGGTTTCACTGTCGCAAGGCCTATCTCCCTCATAGGTTAACATAGCGGCTGCCTTTAAAGCACAGATTCCCTTTGAGGGAAAATAGAAATATGGAGTTTGGGATCTCTGAACTTACAATTAAAAAATACATCTTTTAGTGAAGTTGGTTTTTAGATTGTGAGTTTGAAAATGCCACTTTTAGAACGTAGGCATTTTCTTGCTTAAACCATTCTATGACTCTGCCTGTTTGTGGATTCCCCATCTACGTCATTTTGACAGTTGGGCTGATCACACCTCTCCTCTAGACAGTGACACAAAGGGAGCTGGAGTATAGCCTGCATACCTTGATGAGCCATCTGAACTAGAGTGGAGGGAGGAGTGGTTGCTTGCACCTGAAAGGACTATGCCTGCCCTCACACAATGCAGTCTCTAACCCCCTGGTGTGTGTCTGGGGCCTGGCCTGGACAAGGAAGGCTCTTGCAAACACTTGAGACTTTGCTTTGAAGTTTCCCAACTTCAAAGGCAGAATGGGTAATTAAGAAGAAGGCCCAAAACCCCAGACTTTTAGAATCTTTCTGGAATCAAGAAGAACCTCTGCCCAGGAGAAGAGCTGAAGGAGGAGTACTGTCCATTTGCTGTGTTGCTTTGTTGGACTGGCCTGCAGTTTCTGCTTCTGCCTGAAAAGTGTGCAAAGGGTGAACTTTGCTGTGTATCCTGCTTGAGAGAGTTGTCCAAGGGCTTGGAGTAGAGCTTGCCTCCTGTTAGAAGTCTCAGGGACACCAAAGACTTCAGTGTCCTCGACCTGCAGCACTGGGAACTGTGTGTTCTGTGCTGTTCAAGAGCAGAAATCACTGCAAAGCTGGCAGTGACACCACTGACCTGCACCGTGACCTGCTGACGCTGCACAGAGCCGCACTGCCCCACTTCGCACCGCGACCCTGGTCTCACCAATGCCATAATCGGATGACTTCACCTAGCCGCTGCTTGCACCGTGACCTGTGGGCCCGCACTGAAACATCGCCTGCTCACACCAGAGCCGGGCATCCCGGACAACAATGCTCCCTCTGACACCAGCACAGCTGCCTGCACTGTGGCCTGTGGACACCGCTCTTGAGGTACACGAAGCATCGACCCCTCCCGCACCGCAGGTCCGGTCCACTGGCGCCAGCATCATCGACTCCAGTGTCGTCACCAGGCATCCCTGCCCACACCGTGGCCTGTGGACACAGCTCGTGAGGGTCCCGAAACACCGTCCCGTCTCACACCGCTGGCTTGGGACTACTGACGACAGCACTTCAGCAATGACGATGCCGCTGCCTGCTCTGTGACCTGGTGACACCGCACATCGCACCACCCTGCTTCACACCGCAGCCCTGGTCTCACCGACGATGCTGGACAGTGTCACCGAGCCGCTGCCTGCACGTCACCTGTGGACACTGCACGTCACAAAGTCCCACTTCGCACCACAGCCCCGATGCCATCCACACCAGCGCTCCCGACTTCATCAGCCCGGAGTTTGATCCGCAAGGCGTGTGACTTCAAGGGCCTGACGACTTCTGCACCGACTTCGGAACCAACACCGCGACTCCACTCTCCGGAGCTCACTGCAAGAATCACGACACCCTGCAAATCCAAAGGTAGTGTTTGTGGGTCTTCCCTACACCGTAGCTGGCAAGCAACGCTGCGGCTGGCCTGAACTGTTGGTTTTATTGATCACAACGCAGTGATAGCCCCAGGTGGAGCTATCGACTTCAAGGAACTCTATTTTTGAGTAAATCTTGCAAAATTCATATCTTTAACACTGTATGTTGGATTTTTATTGTTTTGGTCTTGTTTTACACAGATAAATATTGGCTATTTTTCTAAAACTGGTGTGGTGTCCTTTTGTAGTGTTTTCACTTATTACTGTGTGCTATTTGCAAATGCTTTACACATTGCTTCTGAGATAAGCCTGACTGCTCATGCCAAGCTACCAAGGGGGTGAGCAGGGGTTATCTGAGTGGGTATCTCCCTTATCCTAACTAGAGCGAGGGTGCCTACTTGGAGAGGGTGCAAACTGACTGCCAACTAGAGACCCCATTTCTAACTCCGCCCCTGTCACGGCCCTCTAGGGAAGCCAGGAGCAGGGAAGCTCCTGCCCAGAGCCTCCAGGGGAGTACAGGGCGGCTGTCGCACAGGAACCGACCGCACCCATTGGTACCTTAGGAGGGAGACGGCCGAGGCTCAAAGTAAACACTGTGCACAAGCCCAGCAAGCGTGTGGTGCGAGCACACACCAAGTCACGGAAGGCAGGAACCACAGGACCAAGGGCATCAAGGTAAGCCAAGCAAACCAAAGCACATCCAGGTCACCAATCCCTAAAAGCCTAGCAAAGTGCCAAGCACCATGCACTACATGTCAACACATAGGGCAATGAAAAAACAACCACAGGAGGCCCAGCCTCCTAGGGCTTACCTGACAGGAACAGCTCAGGACCTGAGCAGACATAAAAAAAACAGGTGGTTTACTGGGCTTCTTGCCCTTATACTGGTATAGGGTACTTGGAGGATAGGAGGGGGAGGAGGGAGGAGAGGGGTTAAGTGGAACTTTTTGATTGGATCTGGCTAGGACACATGGGCCTGGGTAAAGGTGAAACACCTCGTTGAAGTACGTTTTGGGACGAGAAATAGTGTTGAGGAGGTAATGCACGTGCGCGCTAGCAATAGCAAACTAAACACTTAATATTATACACAATAAATATACAATATTCACTATGAAATAACAACAAGCATGTACAAGAGCAGAAAACTGAATATGGCACTGGAATACAAGACTTATTGTAACTGCTAGGAACAAGAAAAGAGGGATTCTTTTTGTCAATCATGAGTATAGTATGTATGGCTTAGCTTTCACTTTTTTGTCCCATTAGCCTACTGGTTCTAGGCCTTTTGGCAACTGTAGGTTTCTCAGATGCTTCTATTTAAAACAGCAAGAGAAAAAAGCATAATAAGAGCCTCTGGTGTTGACATAAAATCAGGGCATTTAGCTTAGGTTTTTCATGTCCATTCATGCATATCCATGATAGGGAACATTTGGACGCGAGGGATAAAAAATAGTCTTCATTTCTGCGAGAACAAATTTTGCTGAATTGAGTTATACTAAATTTGGCATGAAGAGAGAACTATTCTCGGAAAAGGTCCTCTTTGTAGTTTGGAGTAAATCTTTTCAGGAGATTACAAGACATTTACATTGCAAAAATGTGTTGGGGGCATCAAAGGGTTAATTTTATGTGGTTTTTTTTGTGGATAGCTCTGGGGATCTAATGAATCCAAAAATTAGCGTGGAAGTGGGTACAAAGAGGCTTGGTTAAAAGTCACAGAATTTAGGGCGGATGTGAGGGAAACGACAAAAAGAAGAGCCTGCTTTTAAAAAACACTCTAACCACAGGTTCAATGCAGTTTTACAACAGATTCCACAAGAACATAAGATACTGTGGCTCTTCATCACCTTTTTTGGATCCATGAATTCAACCGAAGATATGTTTGCAATGCAATGGGTCTTGCATTTGCTGGAGTTAGAGCTATTAGCGTTGTAATTTCCTAACTGGACTTTTCTTGCCACATGAATTGAAAATGAAAAGTAACAGGGCTGACGTAAGCGAGCAAATTCAAAGTGCCACGGCCGCCATGAGTGCGAAGGAGAGACACAAAAGGAAAAAGAAGTTTGCCTGCAGTCAAACGTATCATCAAAAGGGCAATTATCCATGTAACAGGGTCGGTGTCCAAGGTGGTAACAAAACCACCCCAAAGAAGGGCAAACATAAAGCATTTACCAATGCTAACAAATTATTTTGAAAGCCCACAGATAGATTACAACAGGTCAAAGCGCTTGCAAGCTCAACCTAACAAGGAGGGACATACGTAAAGCATTTACCAATGATAACAAAGGATTTTTGAAAGGCAAGCCCATGAACGAGTGATAGTGATGGGCATGCGGTGGGTGTGGTTAAAAGCCCACAGATAGATTACAACAGGTCAAAACGCTTGCGCGTGCTTGACCTGAAAAAAAGGACCCCCCAAAAAATGGAACCCCCACAGTGCACAACCAAAAAAGTGTGCGCATTTGGCTCTGCGGTTGTGAAGGGGGTGGGGGATGGGGTGATTGGCCTGTTTATTTGCCACAGCTGTACCATGAGCCAGCTGTGCATCCAATAGCTATCCATAGCTTGATCGGTAGCTATGGGAGGTTGCACCGCTATGGCCAAAAGACATGCCCACTGTCCTCGGCACATGGCAAAGGCTGTAGCATTGGGCTCTGTGGGCGCAGTGCTCATGGAAGGTCGGCCACTGATAAGACCATCTACCGAGAGCATGTTCTGTGTGCCAAAGACTTTGCACATCCATTTTGGGTGGTACAGAGGCTAGGGTGTAGGCTATATGGCAGAAGGGCCCATCCTATGCAGAGTGTCTACATTGCACGCCTAGGACGCGCTGCCAGTTGTGCAGGCCAAAGGTCAAATGCAGTGGGCTCTGTATGTGGGTGGACCGGGAGGAGGGCCTAGTCCACGACCAGTTCACTTCATGTGATGTGGCTTCATAAGAAATCGCTGCGCGGTGCCAATGCTAATTAGTTTTCTTACTATGGACTCAAATATATCACCCTTTGTTCTGCTTTCCTTCTTATCTCGTTTTCAGAGCTTACAGAACATATCAAGAATGCACTTCTGAGTTCAAAGAAGACTTTTATTTTTGTTAATTCTTCCCCACCCACAAGTTCGTAAGAGACGAATTAATAGATTTCAAGCACACTTTCAATGAAAACAAAATATATTTGCAATGTACACAGCAGGTTATATTTATAAGATATTGAATGCAAAGCAAAACAAATACTTCACCGTGTGAGAAACTATTTACAGCTTCATCTTTCTAGGGTCTGCAAGTTGATGACTCCAGTCAACTGCGAGAAAGAGATAATCTACCCACACAGGATACTGGCAACTGGCGCCAAGTTCCAGTCCGAAGTCAGGCAGATTCGAATCTAATTCTCTGAAGCCCTGAGACATCCGTTACAAAAGCGTGCCCCCTCCTCTCAGACCTGGGAAGACTACGCAAGCCTTTGGAGACTGGCCAGATCTCTTAGACTCCTCCTCTTCCCAAGCCCGAGCTGAAAGGAACAACACCCAATGTACCCTCTCTTATCAGGTCTAGTCTAGTGTGAGAAAAACAGTTTAGTTCATCTTGTGGCAAAACACAGCTTGGAAAAATACAGCTTGGATTCTCAACTGTAATGTCTAACTCCACGTTAAAGGCGATAGGCAGCTAACCTAAATATCAAATGCAATGTCTAATGTCATGTCAAAGCCAATAGGCAGCTGAGTTGAATATAAAATGCAATGTCTAATATCATGTCAAAGCCAATAGGCAGCTGAGCTGAATACAAAATGCAATGTATAATATCATGTCAAAGCCAATAGGCAGCTGAGCTGAATACAAAATGTAATGTCTAATATCATGTCAAAGCCAATAGGCAGCTGAGTTGAATACATCATGTCAAAGCCAATAGGCAGAATACAGAATGTAATGGCTAATGCCATGTCAAAGCCAATAGGTGGCTCAACTGAACAAAACATACACTGTGGTACTGGTGAACATTGAGCAACTAATATGCGCAGTGGTGAAACACAAAGTCTTTGGTCAAACTCCATTATTAGCATCACACACTTCTAACCACAAAATATGATCTGTTCAACAAATTGGAGTGAAAAGTTGTCATGTCTACAAAAAGCTACAAATGCGCTATAGACAGAGAAAAAAACAATAAATACCTATGAAAATACCCTTTATGTAAAATTAGGGAGCATGTGTTTTATTTTGCTGCAGTAATTATTGTTAAAAAAGGATCGGTCGCTTGGTGATTATTTTTCAACATGAAAAATATAAAAGCCTAGGAAGACAAGCTTCATTTTTTATTACGCCTATGCTAGCAATAAACACCACAAATTACACGAAGCAGTACTTGCCATTGACAAGAGCTGCGATCCGCTTGTAACAAATCGCACTAAAACATTGTTGAAATTTTGGAAGTTAACCTCTGCTCTGTGATCGCCTCTGCATTTAATCGTCAGAAAAATAAGAATGTAAATGCTAAAATATACATTTTGTGTTTCCAAGTGTGTATACCTTAAATTTACCTTAGTTACTTTAGCGTCTTATACGTTTTCGACTCGGCTCAGAAAATAAAAATTACAACTACATTTCAACTGTAAGTTTAAAAAAAAAAATCAGAGGTAAAATATTATGCCCAACTGCCGTGACATTGCCACCCGCAATGCCGTGACTCGGATTCGAACCGAGGTTGCTGCGGCCACAACGCAGAGTACTAACCACTATACGATCACGGCGAGCTACTTGGGCTCTGGCGCTGTTTGTGGGTGTACAGTTTATAAGCTTCAACTTCCTGCTGTGAAAGCCGGTTCTGTGTATATTTAGCGTTGTCCTGCCTACAAAAACGTGCCCAGTCTGCTCTGCTTTTTCTTCAACACTATCAAGTATAGTGCAGCAGCATGTTGGAGCACAGTATGCACGCCATCGTTATTCTAAACCAAATATGTACAGGCAGGAAGAGGAGACGGGCGAAACACCCAACTACAGAAAATGGATTTACAATTCAATATAAAAACGAGTCTGCATATTAGGACAACCTTTCCTAATGACAAGCCTGGGCATGGTTGTAAACAATACTGTTACGTTACAACGATTTACATTTTGGAGTTAAAAATAACAGCACAGATTAAAACTGAATGGAAAAATCATATGAAAACTGTTTGAGGATGTGGCTATTCTTTCTATTCCAGATCACCACAACAACTTCCGGGTGGTAGCAACCATTTCTCATTGGGTAAATGGCTCTAAACAGAGACGTCGTAGGTAGGCCACGTGACATACGCTGAGGCTCGCACGACAGGAAGGACTCTCGAAAAACCGGAAGCGGGGTTCAGCCTATAGCATTGTAACTATGGATGAATATTTGGTTATTTCAGAGAAAGAATGTGTAGGCTACCGAAGAAAGGTGCAAATGTGAACCATTTTGGCAATTGGAGTTTGCGAGAACAGAAAGGGGTTATCTGACCTTTACAGCTGTCTCAACTATGAGTAACGTTACCATCTTTCCACTCGTGAAATACAGGCCATTTGTTATTGATCAAGGGTCTGCCAAGGCTCGGACCTTATATGTCCTTATTCTAAATATGACGTTAAACAGAATCATATGTATTCATTTGTAATATGCTTTTTTGCCTTTATTTACTTTAATTATTAGACAGGGTTCATTAATGGAGCTCTAGTACACATATAACAGTGATTTCTATTTCTATTTGAAGTATGTACAGAATAGAGCTAAAAATCCTAGCTTCAGATGATTTCTTGTCTTAGTTTGTAATGGCTAGGGCATGGGGGTAGAAAATCGACGAGGTGGCAATCCTAATTATGAGGCCAACCTAGACTGGCATCAATTAGGGGTGCTACTGGCCTGTATTTATTAAGTACTAACCGAGAAAAGAAAAAATACTGGGAAAGCAGTGAAATCTGGTAATTTTTTGAGAAAAATCCAAGAACGACCATCGCATAGATCATTTCAAAAGCATTTTTAAACTGTCTAAATTATTTCAGAACAATTATTATAGCAACCAGAGAGCTAATTACCATGTTGCACAATTATCCTGACAATTCTACAAGAATTATTTTTCACATACTTGATGCTGGAGGTTCTGAACAGCAAAATGTAATGTAATGGTCAGTCATTTTTTCTAAGAAAGGTGCCAACCATAATATCAGTGTCTCTCGGTGCGTCACCAACTTTTAACTGATGTGTTTGGCAGTGGTTAGATTTTGGTGCTATCCGACACTGACATATATTTGGCAGCACAGGAACTGTTAAATGTTGCCCACAGGCATTGGCCATATTTTCATTAATCAAATCTTCAATGTACAGCCATCATGCGTAGTGCCTCTGCCATCACAACACCACAGCATGAACCTCGCTCTGCTTAATTGCAGCAGGTGAGTGGCTCAGCTGGGTCAAGGAGTTACAGGGTTGCTATGGACACTTTTAGCAATCCATTGAGTAAACCTGTTTATTTGCTCAATATGCTTCGTGCCTTGGGAGTGCTGCCCTTTATATGGTGGCCCATGATGTTCTACAACCAGGGTACATCCCAGAATTCTGCCACACTGACATTTTCCTGGTGGCCCGTCAGTGTTAAAATCCAAATTACCACTACTAAGCCACCCAAAACCGATCAATTCCAGGTACAAGGGCATTACTTTAAACCTTTAATGAAAGTTGTTCAAAGATACCTGTAGCCCTTTATGAAGCTGAGTTACTGCAGCAACTCTTTTCACTCTTATGCTAAGGTTTCTCTTTTTTTTGTATCCAGTGCAAGCGCGCATGGTCCTTAGTAAGTAAACTTACAAGGGGACGCATATAGGCCGATGAACCCTTTGGATCGCATGAAGTATCCTAGAAATGCAGTAATCAATGAACATCAATTATCAATTTAATTAATCAACAACCACTAAGAGAATCATTAAGCATGAGACAATAAATCAACATTTCATGAATAACCACAACTCAATTATATGCTTTATCAATTTTATTTTCCCTATTAGTTACAATACTAAGTCATCAAATTAGATAAAACTTTATTCAATCAACTCAGAATTAGTTCATTAATGACCACCAATAACATAATCTAATCAGAACTTGAGAAAATACATGCTCGAATGCTTCAGCATAAGCCAACAAGGATGAATATAACAGCATTAATAGCAGAGTTCAGCAATCAGTCCGTCAATCATTTGTCACATGTCAACGTCACCCAAAGAACCCTTACCTAACCCAGATTAGCATTTAGCATGTGGAACTTAATGTAAAACAATTTAGAAAACATACATTTGGAAAACATCTAGCTAAGAGAAAAACTATAAAACAGCGCAGTTGGTACCTAGAAAGAAAAGCATAAAAGTTAATCAGTCACATTGTCATAGCTACTGTTGGAAATGGCTCTTTTTGCATGGTTATCCCCAGACGTTTTGCCTTCTTTATCCTATTTTTTTAGATCGGTTTTTGCTGTTTGCTGGTTTATTGTCTCTGCGCACTTTACTACTGCTAATCAGTGCTAAAGTGCAAGTGCTCCCTGTAGGAGGCTGGACTGGCTTGTAGTGAGTACCAAGGGGTACTTGCACCTTGCACCAGGCCCAGTTATCCCTTATTAGTGTATAGGGTGTCTAGCAGCTTAGGCTGATAGATAATGGTAGCTTAGCAGAGCAGCTTAGGCTGAACTAGGAGACGTGTGAAGCTACCACAGTACCACTTAGTGTCATATGCACAATATCATAAGAAAACACAATACACAGTTATACTAAAAATAAAGGTACTTTATTTTTATGACAATATGCCAAAGTATCTTAGAGTGTACCCTCAGTGAGAGGATAGGAAATATACACAAGATATATATACACAATAGTAAAAATATGCAGTATAGTCTTAGAAAACAGTGCAAACAATGTATAGTTACAATAGGATGCAATGGGGAAACATAGGGATAGGGGCAACACAAACCATATACTCCAAAAGTGGAATGCGAACCACGAATGGACCCCAAACCTATGTGACCTTGTAGAGGGTCGCTGGGATTATTAGAAAATAGTGAGAGTTAGAAAAATAACCCTCCCCAAGACCCTGAAAAGTGAGTGCAAAGTGCACTAAAGTTCCCCTAAGGACAAAGTAGTCGTGTTAGAGGAATAATGCAGGAAAGACACAAACCAGCAATGCAACAACTGTGGATTTCCAATCTAGGGTACCTGTGGAACAAGGGGACCAAGTCCAAAAGTCACAAGCAAGTCGGAGATGGGCAGATGCCCAGGAAATGCCAGCTGCGGGTGCAAAGAAGCTTCGACTGGACAGAAGAAGCTGAGGTTTCTGCAGGAACGAAAAGGGCTAGAGACTTCCCCTTTGGTGGACGGATCCCTCTCGCCTTGGAGAGTCGTGCAGAAGTGTTTTCCCGCCGAAAGGACGCCAACAAGCCTTGCTAGACGCAAATCGTGCGTTTGGCGTTTTTGGACGCTGCTGGGGCCCAGGAGGGACCAGGAGGTCGCAAATTGGACCTGAAGAGAGAGGGGACGTCGAGCAAGACAAAGAGCCCTCACTGAAGCAGGTAGCACCCGGAGAAGTGCCAGAAACAGGCACTACGGGGATGCGTGAAACGGTGCTCGCCGAAGTTGCACAAAGGAGTCCCACGTCGCCGGAGACCAACTTAGAAAGTCGTGCAATGCAGGTTAGAGTGCCGTGGACCCAGGCTTGGCTGTGCACAAAGGATTTCCGCCAGAAGTGCACAGGGGCCGGAGTAGCTGCAAAGTCGCGGTTCCCAGCAATGCAGCCCAGCGAGGTGAGGCAAGGACTTACCTCCACCAAACTTGGGCTGAAGAGTCACTGGACTGTGGGGGTCACTTGGACAGAGTCGCTGGATTCGAGGGACCTCGCTCGTCGTGCTGAGAGGAGACCCAAGGGACCGGTAATGCAGCTTTTTGGTGCCTGCGGTTGCAGGGGGAAGATTCCGTCGACCCACGGGAGATTTCTTCGGAGCTTCTGGTGCAGAGAGGAGGCAGGCTACCCCCACAGCATGCACAAGCAGGAAAACAGTCGAGAAGGCGGCAGGATCAGCGTTACAGAGTTGCAGTAGTCGTCTTTGCTACTATGTTGCAGGTTTGCAGGCTTCCAGCGCGGTCAGCGGTCGATTCCTTAACAGAAGGTGAAGAGAGAGATGCAGAGGAACCCGGCTGAGCTCATGCATTCGTTATCTGAAGTTTCCCCAGAGACAGAGACCCTAAATAGCCAGAAAAGAGGGTTTGGCTACCTAGGAGAGAGGATAGGCTAGCAACACCTGAAGGAGCCTATCACAAGGAGTCTCTGACGTCACCTGGTGGCACTGGCCACTCAGAGCAGTCCAGTGTGCCAGCAGCACCTCTGTTTCCAAGATGGCAGAGGTCTGGAGCACACTGGAGGAGCTCTGGACAGCTCCCAGGGGAGGTGCAGGTCAGGGGAGTGGTCACTCCCCTTTCCTTTGTCCAGTTTCGCGCCAGAGCAGGGCTAAGGGGTCCCCTGAACCGGTGTAGACTGGCTTATGCAGAATTGGGCACATCTGTGCCCAACAAAGCATTTCCAGAGGCTGGGGGAGGCTACTCCTCCCCTGCCTTCACACCATTTTCCAAAGGGAGAGGGTGTCACACCCTCTCTCAGAGGAAGTTCTTTGTTCTGCCATCCTGGGCCAGGCCTGGCTGGATCCCAGGAGGGCAGATGCCTGTCTGAGGGGTTGGCAGCAGCAGCAGCTGCAGTGAAACCCCAGGAAGGGCAGTTTGGCAGTACCAGGGTCTGTGCTACAGACCACTGGGATCATGGAATTGTACCAACAATGCCAGGATGGCATAGAGGGGGCAATTCCATGATCTTAGACATGTTACATGGCCATATTCGGAGTTACCATTGTGAAGCTACATATAGGTAGTGACCTATATGTAGTGCACGCGTGTAATGGTGTCCCCGCACTCACAAAGTTCAGGGAATTGGCTCTGAACAATGTGGGGGCACCTTGGCTAGTGCCAGGGTGCCCTCACACTAAGTAACTTTGCACCTAACCTTTACCAGGTAAAGGTTAGACATATAGGTGACTTATAAGTTACTTAAGTGCAGTGTAAAATGGCTGTGAAATAACGTGGACGTTATTTCACTCAGGCTGCAGTGGCAGGCCTGTGTAAGAATTGTCAGAGCTCCCTATGGGTGGCAAAAGAAATGCTGCTGCCCATAGGGATCTCCTGGAACCCCAATACCCTGGGTACCTTAGTACCATATACTAGGGAATTATAAGGGTGTTCCAGTAAGCCAATGTAAATTGGTAAAATTGGTCACTAGCCTGTTAGTGACAATTTGAAAGATATGAGAGAGCATAACCACTGAGGTTCTGGTTAGCAGAGCCTCAGTGAGACAGTTAGGCACCACACAGGGAACACATACATATAGGCCACAAACTTATGAGCACTGGGGTCCTGACTAGCAGGGTCCCAGTGACACATACCAAACATACTGAAAACATAGGGTTTTCACTATGAGCACTGGGCCCTGGCTGGCAGGATCCCAGTGAGACAGTGAAAACACCCTGACATACACTCACAAACAGGCCAAAAGTTGGGGTAACAAGGCTAGAAAGAGGCTACTTTCTCACACAACCCCCCCCCCAAACGAAGGACAATAAGGCTAACCTTGGCCAGTTGAGACTTTATTGTCTAAGTGGTGATAAGTAGAGAGTAGCTCTGCAATAGACTGGTTACTCCCTTTATCATCCACTATATGGTTACTTCCCTGTGGGGATGTAAACCACCCTGTTTGAAGTTTTTTAGCTAAGCAACAATGTGAAGATGTATTTTCAGAGTTTCTATCAGTAAGTTTTAGTTTAGAGCAGTGGGAATTGTCCACTGAACCTATTTGTAATGATGGAAATGCCAGACAGGGATGCTGTCTCAGAAAAGCCATAGCTGGGCAAAAACGTTGTCCATATGGCTGGAAGAGAGAACAGGGATGCTGTTTCTCTTGGGTTGGAGCAGGGCAGGGATGCTGTCCTATCAGCTCCACACTAGGTCAGGGATGCTGTCCTAAGTGTTGTGAGGCAGTGCAGAGTTTCTGCACTAAAGTTTCTCTGGGAGGGTTGGAGGGATGCTCCATGTTAACTAAAATGGTGCTCTTTTTCTCACCAATGTTAGTTATCACACAGAGAGCTACTTCTACCTCAGGGAGTCCAGCTTTGCCAGCTGATGATTCCCTTGGAACAGGTGCCACCCCAGGAGAGGTTTCTCCCACCACAGGAATGGTATCCTGAATGGCAGGGTGGTTAGGGGATACTGTGATACCCTTTTTACCTGTTGATGGAGAGGGATCCTGAGTTTTCAGGCCTTCTCTCCTTTGCTTTTTCATTTCATTAGAAATGAGAGGGAACAATTCCTCAGGGATGCCCAGCATGGCTGCATGGGCATAAAACTCTACATCAGCCCAACCTGAGGCCTCTAGGTCATTACCTAAGAGACAGTCTACAGGTAAGCTAGGTGATACCACCACCTGCTTAGGGCCAGTAACTCCACCCCAACTAAACTGAATTATAGCTAAGGGAAGAAACTTAGTGGAGTTATGGACATCAATAATTTTATACTGTTGTCCAATGAAGTGTTGTTCAGGAGCCACTAGGTTTTCAGTCACCAAAGTGATACTGGCACCTGTGTCCCTGTAGGCCAAGGCCTCAACACCATTTATTGAAACTGTCTGCCTGTACTTATCCATTGTAAGGGGACAAGCAGCCAGTGTGGCAAGGCCAGTGCCACTAGGTGTAACAGAAACTGTCTTGGGAGTGACTACCCCAGTTTCTACTATGGACCCAAAAGTGAACCCAACTACACCCTTAACTTGACTGTTGCCAGCAGTCCCACCACTAGTACCACTACTGCTAGGGGCACTAGAGCTTGATGTATTAGTGGTGGTAGGCTCAGGGGGTTTACCTGGACAGGACTTATCCCCTGGCCTATGGCCTCTATTTTTACACACAAAGCACCAAGGCTTTTTAATGTGTGCAGGTTGGGAAGAAGAGGAAGAATTTGTTTTATCCCCACCCTCTGAAGAGTGTTTAAGATTTGAAGTGGGATCTTTGGTTTTACCCTTATCCCCATGCTTATCTTGAGATTTTTCACCATCTTTCTTCTTATTGCCATCTTTGTCACCCCCTGTATGAACTTTTCTGTTCACCCTTGTTCTGACCCATTTGTCTGCCTTCTTTCCCAATTCTTGGGGAGAGGTCAGATCAGAGTCTACCAGGTACTGGTGCAACAAATCAGACACACAATTATTAAGTATATGCTCTCTCAGGATTGTGTTATACAGGCTTTCATAATCAGTAACTTTACTGCCATGTAACCACCCCTCCAAGGCCTTCACTGAATGGTCAATGAAATCAACCCAGTCTTGTGAAGACTCCTTTTTGGTCTCTCTGAACTTTATCCTGTACTGTTCAGTGGTTAAGCCATAACCATCCAGGAGTGCATTCTTAAGAACTTGGAAATTATTAGCATCATTTTCTTTCACAGTAAGGAGCCTATCCCTACCTTTTCCACTAAATGATAGCCATAGGATAGCAGCCCACTGCCTTTGAGGGACATCCTGTACAACACAGGCCCTCTCAAGTGCAGCAAACCACTTGTTAATGTCATCCCCCTCCTTATAAGGGGGAACTATCTTGTGCAGATTCCTGGAATCATGCTCTTTTGCAGGATGACTATGGGGAATACTGCTGCTGCCACCATGGGTATCTAAACCCAACTTCTGTCTTTCCTTCTCTAATTCAAAAGACTGTCTATCCAAATCCAGCTGTTGCTTTTTAAGCTTCAGTCTGGTTTGTTCCACCCTCAACTTATTGAGTTCCCTCTCTAACATTCTGTCATCAGGGTTGGTGGGAGGGACATTTCTAGAAACAGAGCTATGATGGGAATGAACAGAAGGAGACCTGTCCCTTACAGAAGCCAACTTAACAGCTTGGTTTACAGAAACATTACTACCAGTATGGTGAGAATAAATGCTTTTGCTATGATGTGAGACAACACTATTTATTTGGTGTGGCTCATCATCATTACCATCTATGCTAGATTGTCTAGTAATGGGCAGGCTAGGAAGTTTCTTTCCTGAATCTTTTCCTGGGGGAGTCCCTGAATCAGATTGGGAACTATTAGGTACTTTTTCAACAGATGGGGCACCTATGGCCTTATCCTGTTCTCTAAGCATGTTAAGTAACAGTTCCAAGGAAGGATTCTTCCCTACACTCAAACCTCTCTCTATACAGAGACTCCTTGCTCTTTTCCAGCTAAGGTTGTCATATGCAAGTTTGGACAGATTAACACTTTGGCCTGTGCCAGACATTTTTAGAGAGAGTTAAAGTGATAGAAAAAGAGAAAAAAGTTTTCAGAACTTTTTGGAAAGACAGAAAAAACTTTTTAAACTTTTAAGAACTTTTTGAAAGTTTAGAAGTACTTTTCAGCACTTAGAAAAGAGTGAAAAGAGGAAATGCAAAACTTTTTGGCTATGTGTATATACACTGACCTTGTTTTGTATATTTTTCTCTTATGAAAAGTACAATGACAAGAGTGGTAAGTAGTCTCAAGCACTTATCCCACCACTGCACAACCAATGTAGGAGACTAGACTGGCTTGTAGTGAGTACCAAGGGGTACTTGCACCTTGCACCAGGCCCAGTTATCCCTTATTAGTGTATAGGGTGTCTAGCAGCTTAGGCTGATAGATAATGGTAGCTTAGCAGAGCAGCTTAGGCTGAACTAGGAGACGTGTGAAGCTACCACAGTACCACTTAGTGTCATATGCACAATATCATAAGAAAACAATACACAGTTATACTAAAAATAAAGGTACTTTATTTTTATGACAATATGCCAAAGTATCTTAGAGTGTACCCTCAGTGAGAGGATAGGAAATATACACAAGATATATATACACAATAGCAAAAATATGCAGTATAGTCTTAGAAAACAGTGCAAACAATGTATAGTTACAATAGGATGCAATGGGGAAACATAGGGATAGGGGCAACACAAACCATATACTCCAAAAGTGGAATGCGAACCACGAATGGACCCCAAACCTATGTGACCTTGTAGAGGGTCGCTGGGACTATTAGAAAATAGTGAGAGTTAGAAAAATAACCCTCCCCAAGACCCTGAAAAGTGAGTGCAAAGTGCACTAAAGTTCCCCTAAGGACAAAGTAGTCGTGTTAGAGGAATAATGCAGGAAAGACACAAACCAGCAATGCAACAACTGTGGATTTCCAATCTAGGGTACCTGTGGAACAAGGGGACCAAGTCCAAAAGTCACAAGCAAGTCGGAGATGGGCAGATGCCCAGGAAATGCCAGCTGCGGGTGCAAAGAAGCTTCGACTGGACAGAAGAAGCTGAGGTTTCTGCAGGAACGAAAAGGGCTAGAGACTTCCCCTTTGGTGGACGGATCCCTCTCGCCTTGGAGAGTCGTGCAGAAGTGTTTTCCCGCCGAAAGGACGCCAACAAGCCTTGCTAGACGCAAATCGTGCGTTTGGCGTTTTTGGACGCTGCTGGGGCCCAGGAGGGACCAGGAGGTCGCAAATTGGACCTGAAGAGAGAGGGGACGTCGAGCAAGACAAAGAGCCCTCACTGAAGCAGTTAGCACCCGGAGAAGTGCCAGAAACAGGCACTACGGGGATGCGTGAAACGGTGCTCGCCGAAGTTGCACAAAGGAGTCCCACGTCGCCGGAGACCAACTTAGAAAGTCGTGCAATGCAGGTTAGTTAGAGTGCCGTGGACCCAGGCTTGGCTGTGCACAAAGGATTTCCGCCGGAAGTGCACAGGGGCCGGAGTAGCTGCAAAGTCGCGGTTCCCAGCAATGCAGCCCAGCGAGGTGAGGCAAGGACTTACCTCCACCAAACTTGGGCTGAAGAGTCACTGGACTGTGGGGGTCACTTGGACAGAGTCGCTGGATTCGAGGGACCTCGCTCGTCGTGCTGAGAGGAGACCCAAGGGACCGGTAATGCAGCTTTTTGGTGCCTGCGGTTGCAGGGGGAAGATTCCGTCGACCCACGGGAGATTTCTTCGGAGCTTCTGGTGCAGAGAGGAGGCAGGCTACCACCACAGCATGCACAAGCAGGAAAACAGTCGAGAAGGCGGCAGGATCAGCGTTACAGAGTTGCAGTAGTCGTCTTTGCTACTATGTTGCAGGTTTGCAGGCTTCCAGCGCGGTCAGCGGTCGATTCCTTAACAGAAGGTGAAGAGAGAGATGCAGAGGAACTCGGCTGAGCTCATGCATTCGTTATCTGAAGTTTCCCCAGAGACAGAGACCCTAAATAGCCAGAAAAGAGGGTTTGGCTACCTAGGAGAGAGGATAGGCTAGCAACACCTGAAGGAGCCTATCACAAGGAGTCTCTGACGTCACCTGGTGGCACTGGCCACTCAGAGCAGTCCAGTGTGCCAGCAGCACCTCTGTTTCCAAGATGGCAGAGGTCTGGAGCACACTGGAGGAGCTCTGGACACCTCCCAGGGGAGGTGCAGGTCAGGGGAGTGGTCACTCCCCTTTCCTTTGTCCAGTTTCGCGCCAGAGCAGGGCTAAGGGGTCCCCTGAACCGGTGTAGACTGGCTTATGCAGAATTGGGCACATCTGTGCAAAAACAAAGTATTTCCAGAGGCTGGGGGAGGCTACTCCTCCCCTGCCTTCACACCATTTTCCAAAGGGAGAGGGTGTCACACCCTCTCTCAGAGGAAGTTCTTTGTTCTGCCATCCTGGGCCAGGCCTGGCTGGATGCCATCCTGGGCCAGGCCTGGCTGGATCCCAGGAGGGCAGATGCCTGTCTGAGGGGTTGGCAGCAGCAGCAGCTGCAGTGAAACCCCAGGAAGGGCAGTTTGGCAGTACCAGGGTCTGTGCTACAGACCACTGGGATCATGGAATTGTACCAACAATGCCAGGATGGTATAGAGGGGGCAATTCCATGATCTTAGACATGTTACATGGCCATATTCGGAGTTACCATTGTGAAGCTACATATAGGTAGTGACCTATATGTAGTGCACGCGTGTAATGGTGTCCCCGCACTCACAAAGTTCAGGGAATTGGCTCTGAACAATGTGGGGGCACCTTGGCTAGTGCCAGGGTGCCCTCACACTAAGTAACTTTGCACCTAACCTTTACCAGGTAAAGGTTAGACATATAGGTGACTTATAAGTTACTTAAGTGCAGTGTAAAATGGCTGTGAAATAACGTGGACGTTATTTCACTCAGGCTGCAGTGGCAGGCCTGTGTAAGAATTGTCAGAGCTCCCTATGGGTGGCAAAAGAAATGCTGCTGCCCATAGGGATCTCCTGGAACCCCAATACCCTGGGTACCTTAGTACCATATACTAGGGAATTATAAGGGTGTTCCAGTAAGCCAATGTAAATTGGTAAAATTGGTCACTAGCCTGTTAGTGACAATTTGAAAGATATGAGAGAGCATAACCACTGAGGTTCTGGTTAGCAGAGCCTCAGTGAGACAGTTAGGCACCACACAGGGAACACATACATATAGGCCACAAACTTATGAGCACTGGGGTCCTGACTAGCAGGGTCCCAGTGACACATACCAAACATACTGAAAACATAGGGTTTTCACTATGAGCACTGGGCCCTGGCTGGCAGGATCCCAGTGAGACAGTGAAAACACCCTGACATACACTCACAAACAGGCCAAAAGTGGGGGTAACAAGGCTAGAAAGAGGCTACTTTCTCACACTCCCTATAGAAATTGTACGTTTGATTGGTTTATCCATGATTGGAATATTTGATTTACTAGTAAAGTGCACTAGAGGTACCCAGGGCCTGTAAATCAAATGCTGCTACTGGGCCTGCAACACTGGTTAGGTCACCCACATTAGTAGCCCTGTAAACATGACTCAGACCTGCCACTGCCACCCACTGCAGTGTCTGTGTGCGCAGTTTTAAACTGCCAATTCGACTTGGCAAGTGTACTCACTTGCCAGGCCTCAACCTTCCCTTTTACTACATTTAAGGCACCCCTAGGTTAGGCCCTAGGTAGCCCCAAGGGCAAAGTGCAGTGTATGTTTAAGGTAGAACATATCTAGTGTGTTTTATACATCCTAACAGTGAAATACTGCAAAATTCGTTTTTCACTGTGCAAGGTCTATTTCTCTCATAGGTTAACATGGGGATGCCTTTAAATATCCTTAAAGCGTAGATTCCCTTTGAGAGCAGATAAAAATATGGAGTTTAGGGCCTCTGAACTCACAATTTAAAAATACATCTTTTAGTGAAGTTGGTTTTTAAATTGTCTGTTTGAAAATGCCACTTTTAGAAAGTAGGCATTTTCTTGCTTATACCATTCTGTGACTCTGCCTGTTTGTGGATTGTCTGCCTGGGTCAGTTTTACAGTTAAGCTGTTAACACCTCTCCCCTAGAGAGTGACACAAAGGGGGCTGGGGTGTAGACTGCATATCTTGATTAGCCATCTGTGCTGGAGGGGAGGACACCTGAAAGGACTGTGCCTGCCCTCACACAATGCCGTCTCCGACCCCCTGGTGAGTGTCTGAGGCCTAGCCTGGACATGGAAGGATCTTGCAAGCACTTGAGACTTTGCTTTGAAGTTTGCCAACTTCAAAGGCAGAGCTGGGTATAAGAAGAAGACCCAAAACCCCAGACTTTTAGAATCTTTCTGGAATCAAGAGGAACCTCTGCAAGGAGAAGAGCTGAAGGAGGAGTACTGTCCCTTTGCTGTGCTGCTTTGCTGGACTGGCCTGCAGTTGCTGCTTCTGCCTGAAAAGAGTGAAAAGGGTGAACTTTGCTGTGTGTCCTGCTTGAGAAAATTCTCCAAGGGTTTGGAGCAGAGCTTACCTCCTGTTGGAAGTCTCATGGACACCAAAGACTTCAGTTTCCTAGACTTGCAGCACTGGGAATTGTGTGTTTTGTGCTGTTCAAGAGGAGAACCCACTGCGCCGCTGGCCTGCACTGTGACCTGCCGACGCCACACGGAGTCGCATTGCCCCCCTTTGCACCACAACCCTGGTCTCCCCGACGTTGTCATCGGGTGACTTCACCGGGCCGCTGCTTGCACCTTGACCTGTGGGCCTGCACTCCGGCATCGCCTGCTCACACCGCAGCCTGGGCAACCCTGACAACGCCGCTCCTGCTGACACCGGCATCGCTGCCTGCACCGTGGCCTGTGGACACCGCTTGTGAGGTACACCGTTCTATCCCGCACCACAGCCCCGGTCCACCGACGCCAGCACAATCGACTCCTGTGAGGTCACCAGGCATCCTGCCTGCACCGTGGCCTGTGGACACCGCTCGTGAGGGTCATGAAGCACCGTCCCGCTGGCTTGGAGCTACCGACAACATCGCTTCAGCAACGACACTGCCTGCACCATGACCTGTGGACACTGCACGTTGCACTGCCCCGCTTCACACCGCAGCCCTGGTATGACCGACGCCGCTGCCTGCACCGGGACCTGTGGGCACCGCACGTCGCATCGTCCCGCCTCGCACCGCAGCCCCAACGCAATCCACGCCGGCGCACCTGACTTCAGCAGCCTGGAGTTCGATCTGCAACGTGTATGACCTCAAGGGCCCGATGACTCCTGCACCAACTCCAGAACCGATACCGCAACATCAGTGACGCCGATCTCCGGAGCTCACCACGAGGATCACGACGCCCTGCAAATCCAAGGTACTGTTTGCGGGGTCTTCCCGACACTGTAGCTGGCCCACAACGCTGCAGCCGGCCTGAACTGTTGGTTTTGTTGATCAAGATGCCATGATAGACCCAGGTGGAGCTATCGCCTTCAAGGAACTGTAGTTTTGAGTAAATCTTGCAGAATTAATATTTTTCTTACTGTATGTTGGATTTTTATCATATTTGGTCTTGTTTTATATAGATAAATATTGGCTATTTTTCTAAAAACTGGTGTGGTGTCCTTTTGTAGTGTTTTTACTTATTACTTTGTGTTATGTGCAAATAGTTTACACATTGCTTCTGAGATAAGCCTGACTGCTTGTGCCAAGCTACCAAGGGGGTGAGCAGGGGTTATCTGAGCTTGTATCTCCTTTATCCTGACTAGTGTGAGGGTCCCTACTTGTACAGGGTGCAAACCGACTGCCAACTAGAGACCCCATTTCTAACAATGGTTGTCAGCGGTGAGGATAGGACTTGCATTTGCACTTGACCTACAGTGATTGGTGTACACTACTACCATATTGCAGACCATTACGTGCCACATACAGTTTTTTGTTTTTGATTTTTTTCTCTTTTACCTATTTTGGATATTGAGTTCAAGTGAACCCCAGCAACATCATGTCTCAATCAAGAGCATCTTCAGTTGCATCCCAGGATTTGGTTTTTGAGGAGGATAAATTGGAAACCAATTCCATGAAGGAACTGAAGGCAGTTTGTAGAAACTCAAAGTTCAGATCAGAGGCCTCACCAAAAAGGAGGAGCTACAGAAGGCGCTGAGGGCCTGGGTAGCAGCCAGAACTGCTAGTGGGCAGTCTGAGGATCCAAATGGAGAGTCTGCTGACAAAAATTCTAGGGAAGATGTACTGAGGGTGCAAGAGCTTCTGGGGGGGGAGGTACCCCCTGTGCCAAGCAGTAGTGGTCGATCAAAAGGACCGACTCCAGAGGAGCTGGAGGACAGGAGAGAAGCCAGGAAGCACCAGATTGAGTTGGAGAGATTAAAAATGGAGGCTCAGAGGGAGCAGCGAGCCATGGAGGAAAGAAAGATGCTTTTGGACCATAAGCTTAAAGTAAAAGAGCTGGATGTGAGGAGAAGGTCCAGCCAGGATGGTGGCAGCAATTCCTCAGTGCAGTCAGACAGAATTGTGCACGTTCCTAAACACTTAGGGAGAGAGTACAAGAAGGGAGATGACATACAGAGGTGGTTTCAGGGATATGAGGCGTCCATCCACACGAATGGGGTCCCTGAGAAGAATTGGGGAGCAGGATTGTGGAACCACTTCACAGAGGAGTGGAGGGACACTTTGCTAGCTTTGGGTAAGGGGTACAACCTCACCTACGCTAACATGAAGGAGGCCCTTCTCACTCGGTATGGTCTCACTCCTGACAAGTACTGGGATCATTTAGACAGAGTAAGAAAACTGAGTCCCAGACTTGGTTAGAGTGTGTAGATTCGTTTTGCAGAGCACTGGATGGTTGGGTCAAGGGCAGTAATGTGACAGATTTTCAGGGGCTGTACAACTTAATTGCGTGGGAGCACTTGTCTAGTCTGTGTTTTGCAGAGGTGCGCCAGCACTTGACTGATAGTAAGCTGACTGACCCCAGGAAGCTTGCTATGGAGGCAGACCGCTGGGTGAGTACCAGGGTCCACAAGAAAGTTTATGAGGGAGACTCCGCCAAAGGTGGGCAGGGTTCCCAGAAGAAGGAGAGGGAAGTCAAGGGAGTCGCAGACAGGTCCTGGGATAAGGAGGGAGAAAAAGAGTCCCAGGCCCCTTCTGACAGGAAGGAGGGAGGTTCTGGTAGGCGGTGGCCCAAGGCGCCCCATTTTCAACCCCGGTGCTTTGAGAGTTCCCAGTTAGGGCAAATGAAAGGAGACTCTGGCCCTCATTACAATCCTGGCGGTAAATTCCGCTTACCGCCGTGCCGACGGCCACCAACATACCGTGACAGCGGTGGTATTCCGCTACGGGTATTATGACCCACACTGAGAAATCCGCCACTATACAGACACCCACACAAGTCCACCACACCAAACCTCACCACTATAAAACACACACCCGCATTACCCACAACCCTTTCAACGAACAAATTAGAACAAGCAGAGAGAGAAAAGCAAAGACCACACCATCACCCAGAGGTACAGAACACCATCACACATACACCATCCACGGACATCACATGATACATCACAACACAGTACCCACACACAACACCTTACATATCACCCACACCACATTATGGCACCTCAAAGACACCCCAGGTTTTCTGAGGAGGAGCTAAGGGTCATGGCGTAACCTCTGACCAGTTTTCAGGGTCTAGAGCTCGCTCCCCACGCGTGCAGCTCCACTAAGTTGTGCCGTGTCCCTCACCCCGCCCACGCTGCTGTTGCGTGTTCGAGGCCCTCCTCCATCTGCAGGCACCCGCCTGCGCCTCATCCCTGGTGTCTAGTGGGCTGCTCTGGTAAGCGTTCCTAGACTTGTGCTTCTTCTGTGCTTGTTTTTTATTATTGCGCCTTATTGTGCCTTGTTTCCTCTGTTTTGTTTAGTGACTTTTGCCCCTTGTGCGCTCTGTGCCCCCTGCGCTCCATTGCCAGCTCTCCTTGAGCCGGTCTGCCTCTCTGCCTTCCCGCCGCTGCGGCCCTCGCGCCCCATACGCTCTTCCCTCCCGCCTCCCAGCCGCTCCTCCGTCCCACCTCCCCTTCTTAATGGCGGCCGCTGCGCGTCGCACTGAGTGACCTCTGACCCGTTTTTAGGGTCTAGAGCTCGCTCCCCACGCGCGCAGCTCCCCCAAGTTGTGCCGTGTCCCTCTCCCCACCCACACTGTTGTTGCGTGTTTGAGGCCCTCCTCCACCCGCAGGCACCCGACTGCGCCTCGTCCCTGGTGTCTAGTGGGCTGCTATGGTAAGCGTTCCTATACTTGTGCTTCTTCTGTGCTTGTTTTTTGTTTTTGTGCCTTGTTTCCTCTGTTTTGTTTAGTGACTTTTGCCCCATGTTCGCTCCGTGCCCCCTGCGCTCCGTTGCCGGCTCTCCTTGAGCCGGTCTGCCTCTCTGCCTTCCCGCTGTTGCGTCCCTGTGGCCTGCCCCCTCACCCTCATTCGCTCTTCCCTCCCGCCTCCCAGCTGCTCCTCCCACCTCCCCTTCTTAATGGCGGTCGCTGCACGTCGCGGTGAGTGACCTCTGACCCGTTTTTAGGGTCTAGAGCTCGCTCCCCACGCGTGCAGCTCCACCAAGTTGTGCCGTGTCCCTCACCCTGCCCACGCTGCTGACACGTGTTCGAGGCCCTCCTCCACCGCAGGCACCTGCCTGCACCTCATCCCTGGTGTCTAGTGGGCTGCTCTGGTAAGCGTTCCTAGACTTGTGCTTCTTCTGTGCTTGTTTTTTATTATTGTGCCTTATTGTGTCTTATTGTGTCTTGTTTCCTCTGTTTTGTTTAGTGACTTTTGCCCCTTGTGCGCTCCGTTCCCCCTGCGCTCCGTTGCCTGCTCTCCTTGAGCCGGTCAGCCTCTCTGCCTTCCCGCCGCTGCGTCCCTACGGCCCCGCCCCCCTTCCACCCCCATTCGCTCTTCCCTCCCGTCTCCCAACTGCTCCTCCCTCCCACCTCCCCTTCTTAAAGGCGGCAGCGGTGTGGCCGCGAGGCAAGCCCGTCTGCGCCCGTCTGCGCCTGGACCGCGCCCAGCACCAGTCCCCCTGGCCCACGGGGACCCGCACCACCAGAGGCCGCTACACAGCCAGTGACCTCCGCGGCCTCAATCCAGGACGCTCCTCCGTCTGCTTCCAGTCCACTACGAAGCACACCAAAGGACCCTTCTCCTGCAGAGCCTGCAGCTTCACCTGCACCCTAACCACGAAGCACCGCCAGTACCTCCACAGACCCGCCCACAACCACCTCAGCTGCATTCTCCTCAACACCCGCTCCGTCCACAAACACGCAATAGAGCTCTGGGACCTACTGACCTCATCATCTCCCGACGTCGCATTTCTCACCGAAACCTGGATGAACTCGGCCTTGGAACCAGACATAGCCATAGCCATACCTGAAGGCTACAAGATCACAAGAAGAGACCGCACCAACAAACCAGGAGGAGGAATCACCATAGTCCACAAGAGCACCATCAGAGTCTCTACCAGCACCCACGACACCCTCAACTCCGCCGAACACCTCCATTGCAAAATCCACTGCAACGCCAACACCACCCTCAGAGGAACACTGGTCTACAGACCCCCGATCTCAGTTTTGCAACACCATCGCCGATATCATCAGTGCTCAAGCCCTCGCCTCAACTGACTACATCCTCTTCGGCGACCTGAACTTTCACTTAGAAAACAACAACGATATCAACACCACCAACCTACTCGCCAACCTCGGCTTTAAGCAACTCGTCACATCACCCACCCAGACTGCAGGACACACACTCAAACCCATCTTCTCAGCCACCAACTACGTCTCCTTCAGCCACACCCCTGAACTCCACTGGACCGACCATTGCTGCATTAATTTCTCCTTCCAGAAGCCGGTCACTCACCACCACACCTCTCTACCCCCACTCCCGCTGCCACTGGAACAAAATCTCAACAGAACAGCTGATCTCCACCCTCCCCAGGCACCACCTCCTAGGACCCGGGACCCCAACTCAGCCGCCACCAACCTGCATCAATGGATAGACGACTCCGCTAACACCCTCGCGCCGCTCAAACAACCCTCAGACACCCATCACAGAACCAAGGCCAGCTTTTTCACCCCGACATACAGGCCTCCAAACGGGAATGCCGAAAATGGATAAGACCTGGCACCTTGAACCTACCGAATCCAACCACAACGCCCTCAAGACTGCCATCCGCAAACATCACCAGCTGATCTGCATCACCAAAAGAACCTACTACAAAAGCTGCATAGACACCAATGCTCACAACAACTAAGAGCTCTTCGGCATCATCAAAGAGCTCTCCAACCCCAGGGCCTGCTCCTACAAACCCCCGCCATCACAGGAGCTTTGCAACTCCCTCGCCACTTATTTCCGTCGAAAGATCGAAGACATCCACAACAGCTTCAACTCCCAGACCCACCAGCCAACCATAGACAGCCACAACCCCAACGCACCAAGCAACAACAACCTCCTATGCACCTGGACCCACGTCAACAATGAAGACACCATCAACATCATGGCCTCCATCCACTCCGGCTCCCCCTCGGACCCTTGCCCACACCAGATCTTCAACAAAGTCAGCAACATCATTGCCCCCCACCTCCACGCCATCATCAATAGCTCCTTTGAGACAGCCACCTTCCTGGAGAGCTGGAAACACGCTGATGTCAACGCCCTGCTGAAGAAACCCAAGGCGGACCCAGATGACCCCAAGAACTACCGGCCCATCTCCCTCCTCCCCTTCCTAGCAAAGGTTATTGAGAAAATCGTGAACAGCCAACTATCCCACTTCCTGGAAGGCAACAAAGCGCTCGATGCCTCCCAATCAGGATTCCACAAAAACCACAGAACTGAGACTGCACTCATCGCTGCTACAGATGACATCAGGACCCTGCTCGACGAAGGCGAAACCGCATCGCTCATCCTCCTGGACCTCTCCGCAGCCTTCGACAACGTTTGTCATCACACTCTTCGAACACGCCTCCATAACGGCGGGATCCGCAGCATGGCCCTCAGTTGGATCTCTTCATTCCTCTCTGGCATAACCCAGAGAGTCCACCTTCCGCCTTACCTGTCCAAATCCTCCAAGACCATCTGTGGAGTCCCCCAGGGATCCTCTCTCAGCCCAACGCTTTTCAACGTTTACATGGCCCCTCTCGCCAACATCGCACAAACTCACCACATCAATATAGTTTCCTACGCAGACGACACCCAGCTGATCATCTCCCTCACGAAAGACCCTACAACCGCTAAAAACAACCTCCTCAATGGACTTCACGCCATCGCCAACTGGATGGAATCAAGCCGCCTCAAGCTAAGCACTGACAAAACAGAGATCCTCATCTTCGGAAGCTACCCCTTCACCTGGAACGACTCCTGGTGGCCTACCTCCCTAGGAGCTGCACCCACACCCACAACTCAAGCACAAAACCTGGGAATCATCCTGGACTCAGTACTCAGCATGACCCAGCAGGTCAACACAATCTCCTCTTCCTGCTACAATACCCTCCGTATGCTCCGCAAGATTTTCAAATGGATCCGCGTTGAAACCAGAAAAACAGTCACCCACGCCCTGGTCAGCAGCCGACTGGACTATGGAAACGCACTCTATGCAGGAACTACGGCCGAACTACAACCAAAAATGTAACGTATCCAAAATGCTTCCGCCCGCCTCATCTTCGGCATCCCATGCTGCGACCAAATCTCTGCCCACCTCAAAGACCTACACTGGCTACCCGTATCGAAGAGGATCACCTTCAAACTCCTCACCCACGCACACAAAGCTCTCCACAACACAGGTCCGGCCTACCTCAACGACAGACTCACCTTCCATACTCCCACCCGCCTTCTCTGCTCCGCCAGCCTTGCCATCGCCTCCGTCACCCGCACTCGCTGCACCACCGCCGGAGGAAGATCCTTCTCTCACCTCGCTGCCAAGACCTGGAACTCCCTACCGCTCCACCTACGCCAGACCTAGGACCTCCTAACATTCAGGAAACGCCTCAAGACATGGCTATTCGATCAGTAGCTGCCCCCCCCATGCCTTGAGACCCTGACGGGTGAGTAGCGCGCTTTATAAATTACCTGATTGATGGTGGAGGAAATCATCTGGGCAGAGCCACAGCTTTTTGGGTCACAGGTGCAGCAGACATCCATTGCAAGGAAGACGGAGCTATGGCAGAGAATCGTCGACAAGTTCAACGCCGTGGGACAGCATCCAAGAATCAGGGATGACATCAGGGAGAGGTTGAACGACCTACGGGGGAAGGTACATTCCGTGGTATCAAGACACCAGATTGCCGGATTACGAGTCCCCTTTCCACCAGTCTTTACATGGCGGTTGGACCTCCACGCAAAGGCTGGCGGTAAGGGGGTGTCAGGGGCCCACATGGACATCTCAGTCACGCTTGTCACTGCCCAAATTAAGGGCAGTGAAAGGCACGATGGGTGCTGTCGCACCTAACACACCGCAACATTGCTTGTTGTGGTGAGTTTCCTGCTGGGCCGTCGGGAATCTCGTATTAGGGCCTGGGGAGGGATGGTGGCATAGGCGGTCTTCCCGATGCAGGGCTTTGGCGGGCGGCGGTAATAAGCCCCTGAATGTTCATATCTGAATGCATACTTCTCTCTCAAATCAAACACTGATATAGTTAGTGTCTCCAGTGAGATTCTTGGAACAGTAATGTGATGTTAAAACATACATGGTTCTCTTTTGGAAGCCTGTGCACAATGCTTCAGATTATTTAATGTGCATCAAATTACTATTATGTCGGAATGTTTCAGTGGCATGCAACTTCCAGTTATGCAACCCCTCAAAATATTGGTATTCTCTTTTTTCTAATACACCACTCATTAGTCCGAAAATGATTTAGAGGTCTTGAAGCTGCACATATTTACCTGAAGTATGAAATATATGAGCAATCTGCATTATTTATGATGTGAACCCCGCCAATTCTATAAAATAGGTATTCATGAGAGATATAGACTTGTTGATTTGTTATTTATAATTTCTTGTTGAATTGCTATAAATATAGTTATAATTTGTGCCACGCCCAAACTTACTGTAACTTGTGCAAGTCTCTTCAGAGTGTTGTCAACTCACTAGCCAGACTAAATTAACTATAACGTGTGCCTTCCCCACTTGTGCTTATACATTTTTGTTTTGGTGCTGAAGTACTTTTGAGATAGGCCAAAGTTCATTATAAACGTCAGCATTGTCTGTGTGATCATTTTGCTTTCAGTAGTGGTTCCTCAATAGTACAGTGGTACCTCTGTAAATCTTTTTAATTATGAACAAAAGATTACCACAGCACACCACTAAGCAATATAATCAAAGTAAACAGGATATGTATCCCTGGTAGAACATGAAATCGAATGTAGAATGCATAAATGTCCTGAGTTCGTTGAGGAAAGTGTCTTTATTTGAAGGCGCAGTCCGCCCCAAAACAGATAGTAAGTTCTCCGAAATACAGCCAACACGTGTTTCGTCACTCAGGTGACTTCATCAAGGCTGCAAAACAGTGATATGGACAAACATTTGTATATAACGAAACCCATCATTAGAAGAAAGTATAGTTTATGCCAAAGGGGTGGCCTATAGGTTGTGCGAAAGAGCGGGGAGAGAAAGTGACAAATAGTCTAAAGCCCAAGTGAACAAGGAGAAAGGAAGGTTAGGCATGGCGTGGTAAAAGGTTAGAGAAAGACCCACTTAATATAATTTAGAGGGAAAGTCCAAGATAGTCCTAAAAAGCACAAGAAAATAACCTTGATCCTCCTAGATTAATGAAGAACGTGCGGGTGCGCTTCAAGGTTGGCAGGCTGCGTATTCCGAAATTCCTGGGGTTCTCCAGGACGACCCGAAATCCTCCAAGCTATTAGGAACAAGGAATTGCTGAGAATCAAATGATGTTGTTGGCCTTGGGGATCTAAGAGGAGGTTGGGAAAGTGAGGAAGCCAGACGGGTTGATCTACTGCCAATTCCAATAGAGTTGGATACCAAGGTTGAGCCTGCCAGAAAGGAGTTATGAGAACTAAAGAGGACCGCTGCCTGCGTGCTTGTGCAAGGACTCGCGGGATGAGCAGGAAGGGAGGGAAAGCGTAAAGAAGGGATGACGGCCAAGTCTGAAAGAAAGCATCTGTGGCAAGAGCCTGTGGGTCTGGCCTCCAACTGAAATAAGAAGGAAGGTGGGAATTGAGGCGAGAAGCAAAAAGATCTATGGACATTTTGCCAAAGATAGAAGTAAGATGATTGAATACTGAAAGGTGCAATTGCCAATCGCTGGAATCGTGAAGATGTCTGGAATACCAATCCGCCACCGTATTCAGCCGGCCTGGCAGATACACCGCCTTGACTGAGATCCGACGAGGAAGACAATACTCCCAAAGATGTTTCGCTAGAGTGGAGAGAATCTTGGATTTGGTACCGCCTAAATGGTTGATGTACCTGACCGCGGACAAATTGTCCATCCTTAAAAGGATGGTGCGACTTACTCTGTCTTTTGCAAAAGTGCGGATGGCAAAGGAACCTGCAAGCATCTCTAAACTGTTTATGTGCAAGAAGGACTCCTTCAGAGACCATGCGCCTCCAGTCGAGAACTGACCACATCTTGCGCCCCAACCGGTCCGACTTGCATCGGATTCTAATACAAGATCTGGGGCGGCAGAGAAGATAGTTCTGCCATTCCAGGCGTCTAGATGCGTTAACCACCATAGAAGTTCTTCTTTGGATTCGGCCTCTAGGACCAAGGGATCTGAATAAGCGAGGCCCTTGTGAAGATGGCGGATCTTGAGCCGTTGAAGAGCGCGATAATGTAAAGGACCTGGGAAGATGGCTTGAATAGAGGAAGCTAGAAGTCCTACCAGACGAGCCAGAGTCCTGAGGGAGATGTGAGGAAGGGATAAGGATTGACGAATCTCCTTTTTTATTAAGGATACCTTGTGTTGAGGGAGCTGAAGCACCGACTGAGTAGTGTCTATGAGAAATCCGAGAAATTCCAACTTTTGAGTTGGAATCAGAACCGACTTCTGAAAGTTGATGAGGAAGCCCAAGCTGAGAAGAAGGTTCTGACAAAGCTGAAGATGGTCTAGAAGAAGACGTTCGTCCTGAGCCATCAAAAGAAAGTCGTCCAAATAAAGGATTAGACGAACACCGTGAGCGCGGAGAAAGGCCGCAACGGGTTTGAGAATCTTGGTGAAGCACCAAGGAGCGGAAGAAAGACCGAATGGAAGAACTCGGAATTGATAAAAGGAGTCTTGCCACTGGAATTGAAGGAATTTCCTGTGTGAGTGATGAATGGGCACTGTGAGGTAAGCATCTTGAAGGTCCAATCTGACCAACCAATCGTTCTGAAGCAGAATGTCTCTTAGATGGAGAATAGTCTCCATCTTGAAGTGCCGGTAAATGATGAAATTGTTGAAAGCCTTTAGGTTTAAAACTAATCGAAATTTGTGATTTTTCTTCTGGACGAGAAAGATGGTGCTTAGGAAACCCGCAGGATCGAACAGGACGGGTTCTATAGCATGTTTGGTAAGGAGAGACTGAATTTCGCTGTGCAGAAGCTCGGTTTGATCTTGGGAAAAAACTAGGGGAAGAGGAAAACGGGATTGACTTGGGGTTTGGTAAAACTCTAGTAGGTAACCTTGAATGGATTGAATTATCCAGGGATCTGAAGTGAGAGAAAACCATGAATTTAGAAACAGAGCCAGTCTGCCTCCTACCGGAGGAAGGCCAGAACTGGAAACACTTACCGGAGGTTTGGTCTCCCTTGTTGGCGTAACCCCTGTGACGATAGCCTCTTGAACGACGGGGGTAGAACCTTGGCTTGTATCCTGTGTAGGTCTCAAGCTGGGATTGCTGGTTGTAGGAGTCTCTGTTGGAATATTGGCCTCTGATGGAGCGGCCGGCAAAGCGACTCCTGCCTTTGCCGGCCCTGGCAAAAACCCGAGATGGGAAGATCTTTTTCATGGAAAGTTGGGCCTTGTCCAGGGAGGCAAAGGTGGACACATATTTGCCAAGTTCTTTGATAAAGGAATCCCCAAACAACTGGCCCTTAGCTGACGGACCATCATCTTTGGAGGCTAGAGAAGCCAGTTTGGGATCGATTTTCAACAGGAGGCTTTTCCTCCTTTCAATGGAAAGTTGAGTTTTGGCATTGCCCAACATGCAAATAGCGCGTTGCGCCCAATTGGAGAGAATTTCAGGATCTATTGGACTGTTATCCATTTTGGCCTCCTCTGCCAAATCGAAAATTCTGGTGAGAGGGCCCACCAAATCCAGGAGCTTGTCCTGACACCCTGACCAAGCTCTGTCAACACCTTTCTTGGGGTCTTTACCAAATTTCGTAAAGAACATAAGCATGTTGGGGTCAATCACTGGAGTAGAAGTGATGTTGTCTGGTAACGAGGTGCGAGGACATTCAGATTTAAGCTTATTGCGGGTAGCTTTATCAAGAGGGTGGCGCAAAAAGAATGAGACATAGTCAGCAACGTGATCTGATGGGTACCACTCTTTTGAATTTGGATGAACCATGAGGGAAGGGTCAAATAAGGGCTCGCCCGCATGGTCCACCAAAATATGAGACACAGGGTGAACGTCACCACCGTCACAAGGAGAAATTTTACGCCTTTTCTCCAAAGGCCCACATGAAAATGGATCCGAAGATCCGTCTATATCATCCGTATGACTAGGAGAGTCATCATCGTCATCGTCAGTGTCTCTTAACTGTGTAACGTGAACTGGGGAGAGAGCGGAACCCGATTTGAAAACCTCTCGGGTGGAAGGACCAGAAGAAACGCCTTTTGAAGGCACCGGGAGGGTAGCCGCACGTTTCTTACCTTTGTTAAAAGGCACTTTGGAAGTAGATATCATTTTAGAAAAAGAGGCTTCTAAATTTTTGGTAATATCAGACATAGAAACAGTTACTGCCTGCTGAACTGAATCTTTTATAAAAGTTTTCAAACTTTCTTGAAAAATTTGGGAATCATCCTCCTCAGCCATTGTGCCCAAAGGCAATAATAAAAGTATTAATACTGTAAATGAGGCTTTGGAAAATATTTAGGCTTGAAATGTAGAAACTGGACAAGGAGGGGTTAACTGAGAGGAGAGGAGGGAGGGAGTGGCTAAAAGGGGGCAGGAACGAGGAAGAAAAATGAAGTCCTGAAGGCAAAACGTGTGGGGAGACGTCCGGTGAAGCAGAGGCTGAAAGCGAGCCCGACCAAGGAAATACGAGCGGAAAAACACTCGAAATTCGGGGCCCGAAGCGATTTCGGCGAACAGCAGGTCAGTCAGGAAAAATGCCAAGAAAGAATGCCAAGAATGAAGGGAATGCGCGCGCGAGTACGCGCGCGTCTGTAACGGCCGAAAAAGACCGTTGAAAGACGCGGTGCCTTAAATAAACAAGAGGCGCGTCTAAAAGCAAACATATTAGCTGGACATTGTCATTCAGTAAATAAAAACAGTAATGCATAGAATATAATATACGAAGTGACGCAAATGGAGGTACTTATCTTGACTGCGAGCAGCAAGAAAAGAGGACTTGTTGCTCGCAGTTAAGATATTAATACCAGTGTTCAACATCCTATTGGTTGTTCATCTGTGATGTCATTGTTGTCGTTTGTTTATACTGGGAACTGTAGTTTTTTGCTTGGCTGCTATTAGTAATTAAAGCAAGAAAAGACTGCATAATATGAGCCTCCGGTCTTGTAATAAAATTGTAATCAAGTTGTGCTAAACACTTCGGCTAGTTGCTTTATTTATGTCGGTCTCCGTAATGTCTGCAGCTTCTGGCATGTGGCGAGGGTAGTAGGTGTTGAAAAGACGTGCATACCACACGATGCCCTCACCGGAAGTGTTGTACCAGCCGGCTCACAAATCTGCGGTCACTTCCTTCAGCAATATGTGTGTTTGATCGTCATCGTGTCCAGCAGGTGACCTCTGTATCTGAGAATGGAAGAACAGTTGCAGCTAAAAAACGGAGAATGTCTGTGATGGCAGTGGAAGGGTTAAGAACAGGTGTCTGTGAACCTAGCTTCCCAATTTGTGTTTTTGTTATACAATTCATAACAGAAGACATACATCATAGAAGTTCTCAGTATGAATAAGTACCCGAACATTTTAGTGAACCTCAGAGCGTTGGTGGTATAGTGGTGAGCATAGCTGCCTTCCAAGAAGTTGACCCGGGTTCGATTCCCGGCCAACGCAGCAAATTATTTTTTGTAATTTTACTCTCAAATAAGAATGTTGACTGTTTGATTCGCTTGATGTTATTTTTAAAAAAATCCAAGGAATTACATTAGTTAACGTTGTAGTATCGCTTTTCTGGGGGGTGGAGGAGAGGCGGTGCGGAAGTGCTTTCAGTGGACCGAGCAGCAGATATAAGGAGGACAGTGAGGACAGGAGGGGATGATATGGATCTCTTTAGGATCGGACGGTCTGCGAAGCTCGTTGTATAATAGTGCATGACTGATGGAAATTGTCATCGCACCCTACGATCCTTTCACGGTGATCTATTCCGGTCTGGAGTCGGGGCATGTCGGGCGTGGGTCGCTCGGGTGTATGCTTGGGTTAGTGGGAATGTTCTTTGGTGAAGCGGGAGCGGATGCACCTGGACCCAGGGGTACGAATGACCCACGTCACCTCATTATGGCTTTGATTTTCTCTCCGCCCAGGAAGTAGAAGGATTATGTTTCCTTGCTTGCGTCAGTGTCCCTGGAGTCATTCTTATGGCTCGGCAATCTATAAAAACAACTTCCAGGGACCACAGAAATCGCTGTGAATTCAATGAACGCCTCGCCATGGGTGTTACTGGACTACAGATGCTTCTGCAGCCGTGTTTATAATAATAATTGCACGGGATTAAAGTTAACCCCGCATCCCGCAAAGCAGGTGTTATTTCATGTACCTGGGGTACGGGAGCACCTGAGACGCCAAGGGGCCCGCTAAATATACACTGCCTTCGAGGTCATGCAGAGGTCGTGTACCCCCAGGGCATCCCAGGGAGACAGCAGGGAGGGGGGCTGTCACCTCCGACTGATAGTGACAGTATTGAATAATCTTCCCTGTTAGCAAGGGACACATGGGGCAGGGTTGACTAACTTATGCACCAACAAAAGGCAGCGTTCGCAGAGTAATGCAGCACATTTCTGTGACAGTATTTCTACGTTTTTTCTATTTACACCACGGTAACACCTCATTAACAGTTTAACACTCAAATAAAACAATAGGCGATTGACACAGTCAATCCTGTCGGTTTATGCAATGGCCTGTCCAAAGCGTCACATATTGCTGTGTTTTTAGAAAGCTTTGATCAGTTTGACTAAGAACCTTTTTTTTAAATAAAATCTGTAAATTATGTATCATCAAAGGTCACTGTTTTGTATTTCATTGTTGGCTAAAAACGAGATAGCAGACCTGACCCAAGGCACCATAGTCAATTACCAAGTTAATAATGTATTTTTTTGAGGGTGGTGTCACACCAAAAACAACCCCCACTTGAGGCTACGCCCCTGCACATAATCCATCAGCTACAAAATGTGCACATACTCTTAGAGCCAAGCCAGACCCATAACTGGACTCTCTATCAATTTGCTGGCACGCCCTGTTCTTTTTTCAGCTCTGGCTTAGTATATGGGGCCATCAGGCACTTGATAAAATGATTTCTAAAACACGAGATCTACAAATATGGAGCACTGCCCACATGCACCAGTTTGACAACCTAATATCAATGGTTCTTGAGCAGAGATAAAGACAAGTGTATGCAGTGAAAATACATTAAAAGTAAGTGAACACGGTGAAGAGACTCTAGGCTTTTGTGTTGTACATGACCGTAGTCATTATTTCCCAGGTAGGACTAAAAGTCCCAGGTGGGACGAGCAGGGGCACAACTTCAACAGAGGTGTTTGGGTGTGACACCTCTCAAATGCATCCTTGGTTTGGTAGTAGGGTCCAAGGGTCCTGAGACATTTCTGCTATGTGCATGTCAGTTTGTCTTATTGAGTTCATTTCACTAAGAGGTTTTACCTTTTTATGATTGGGATTCTAAATATGTAAAGATATCCAGATTACCAACAGATTTCTAAATCAGCATCCATAGACGTATTCCTTTAATGGGTGCAAATTTGCAAATTTTTAGTAATTCACAAACTTTGATAGCAGTAGTCTTGGAAAGCTGTGCCAGTCACAAGCTGCCAGGCGTACTATTGGCAATAAAACACCCTAAATTTGATGGGATGAATGATTGCAAATAGTCTAACCAGTAGCAGTCACTCAGAGTGGCATTCCAACCCAGTGTTTTGTGCCCGCTGTGCGACTGTAGATATAGGGCAACCTAATGTGAATCAGCACTGACCCTGTTCCTCACGGAAACAGCCCTCCCCAAACTTTGGTCATCTCACCCCTCCACCCTGCATCGCACTGCTTTAGTTGGTTGTGAAATTTGAAATTTACACCCGCTAAATCTTACTGACTATGCCACACCCCTGGTTATGTGGCAAATGCAGCATAGCCATAATTACATAACTGTCGGCATCAGCACCAACGCTGGGAGCAGCTAAAGAGTTTTTGTCAGGGCATTTCATAGTCATGTGGAAAACAACTGAAATTAAATCTACAAATACACAGCCTGTTCTTCATTTTAAGTGCTTATTTGTATTATGGAAATGGACACACAGCCTTGGCGTGCACTGGAGTGGGTGTTTACCCATATTTAGGGTGTGTTACCGAAACAAGCTCAGAATGGCACTTATAACCCAAATTGCAAAAGTACCATAATTAATTTTGCTGCCTGACTTTACTCATTATTATATGCACCTTTTTAACACAACACCTAGTTCTGTGATTTAGGATGTGATTGTTACGGTTACTTACCAGTAATTGCATTACCCATTAAATTCCCTTTCTCCTCCCCCAGGGAGGAAGGGTGGGTCTTAATCATCGAAGCAACAAAGAAGGAACTTGGGGAAGTAATTGTAATGTTACCTCCTCGCCCACTTACACGTTCTAACCAATACTCTATGAAGTATACCCGAGCTTAGCAATTCGGGTCACAAAACACAATATGTAAGAGTGTCATGCCACCCCATGAGGGTTATTAAAACATCCCTGGCTACAGTTAGATACTAATTGCTGCCAACAGTACTTTAGACCCAAAGTCTCAAGAACTCAGGCCATCACACCAAATTCTGTAGTGTTTCACGAATATTGGTTGAACTTACCAAGTAGGTGTGCTGCAGGTTTCCAAGGTAGGGGCCCTCAGGACCTCTGTCCATGAAGTAAGTGTTCATGCTTCTGGTCGATTTTCCTTATACTTTTCTCGGATAAGGCAACCCCTTTTCAGCACAGGCTTTTGCAATTGCTGCATAAATCCATCTGCTGATGGAAGAAATAAAAAGGTATTATTCCTCTTCTTGATTGTCCAAAATTAACAAACAATGCATCCATCTTCCTGAAGGCAGACACCCCCTTTAAATAGATGATAACCTCCCTTTTAACTTCTAAGGCATGACAAGCTTCTTAAGACCAACAAGATCTGGAAAATCTGGGAAAATCACCTGTTGCTCCAAACGAAACTGAGGATTCACTTTAGGGACAAAGAATAGCCCCCACCTAAGAACCCACCTGCCAAAAAAACCTCTCAAGTAAAGAGGCTTGCAGTGTAAAGCCCCTAATTCACCTAGTTTCCTGGCCAAACGGATTGCTACTAGATAGAATACTTCATGTGTCAAAAAGTTCCAACCCTCCAAGCATCCAAACCCCCCAAACAATCCCAATCTCGATTCAAACGTCAGAAGGGGAGATCTTGCCAATGGAAAATCTTGAAACAGTCTAAAACCATACATTTTTAGATTGCCTACACTTTCCATGATTCTCTTAAAGCCTTGATGGTTGTCCATTGTATCCTTAGAGTTGAGACCACTGATCCTAAAGAAAACCCTTCTTGCAAAAACAGCAAAAATCTTTGTTCTTCTCTAGAAACCGGATCACAGTCTTTCCTATGACTCTGTTTTTAAAAGACCTCCAATAACATGCATAAGAAGGAGAGTGGCCAGTCTTCTAGAAGGCAGCGTTAGCCACTGACAATACATGTGAAAGACCTTTCATCTAAAAACCCAGCCGCTCATTTTCTAAGCTGTCACACATCACAAGGCGATGACCCTCTTGCTCAGAATAGGGGATAGAAGTAGCATAAAAATATCAATTTCTGCCTCTTCTCCACCTGCTAAAGAGGGAACCAGGAATAGTGGGGCCAAAACCACAGAAACATTGTCACCTTTACTTTCTCTCTCTTCATTAAAACTTTTAGAACCAGAGGTAAAGGTGGAAAGTGTAGAATATGACTTGAGGCCACTAACAATATATCACATCAGCTGCCTGTGCCCCTCCTCTCTTTCCTTGACACAAATTTGGGACAACAGGAATTTCTCTTTGAAGTGAACAGATCTATTTCTAGATAATCCATCCATGGACAAGTTCTCTTGAACACTTGAGGGCTCAGACAAAATCCATGAGAGGATGGGAATAACCTGCTGAGTTTGTCTTCCACCCCATTCTCCACTCCCTAATAATGATTGCTTTCAGGCAGCAGACATTCTCTTCCCAGGAAAAGATCGGTTCTGCTTTTTAAAAAGCAGACCTGGACCTGGCCCCTGTCTTTTCAGAAAAGACTTGGTCGTAGGATTATCTGATTTTATTCTATTCCAGACTTTCTGAATGAAAGGGACAAAATTAGGAGAGCTAATCTGACTGTTTCAGGTCTTTCCAATTTGAGGAACGAACCATGTAAAGAGAGGGATATTTCTCCATTATTTAAATGGATTCTAGCATTGTTCCACAAATATAGCTGCTAGGATCTGTCAGGATGACCTTCACCGGTAGAGGATGAAGTGAAATCGATGATCAACCTTCGACTACCTTGGTCTGATTTCAGTGTTAGCTTTTTCTTTATTCTCTGGTTGAGAGGTATTGGAGAATCTAAGTCCATCAAAGCTGGTTTGCAACATCTCAAAGGATACCAAACCACAATCCCCAGATGAAACCTTACCCACGGAATCATCACCAGAGCTGAGGCCAGTCATTGGCCTTTGGAGCCTCTAGACCAATTACATGTGTACACAACTGGGTCCCTTTAGAATTATTTTCTCTGGAAGAACTACCCACTTCTTTATAAAAAAATCTTGCTCCATTGCATTTGAGGCCTTTGACAGGACTCTGGTTGTTTTTTTCCGATGTATTATAAACTCAGATCCCTGAAGCGCTACAATCACCTTCTGGAAATGAGCCTCAGTAAGCCCTTGCGATGCAGCATGGAATAGCCAATGGTCCAGATATGGGTTCAACAGAATCCACTAATTGTGTAATATCTCCAGTATTGGAGCAGCACTTTTGTGAATACCATCAGGGTTGCTTTCAAATGAAAAGACAGAAATTGGAACTGAAAATTCTGACCACTCACTGCAAAGCATGGAAACGTCTGATGATCTTGCATATAGGAAGGTGCAAATACTCGTCTTGCAAATATAGCTTCACCATGAACTCCTTGAGTTGTACTAGAGGCATGGTCATTTGCAGCCAGTCCATTTTGAAATTAATAGTTGACATCCACTTGTTTACTCCTTTCAAATCTATCACAGACATGGGACAAAGCCCTCCTGATGCTCTTTCCCCTAGAAAGAGAATTAATTTATATCCTTGTCCCCTTTCTACCCCTGGAACTAGGATGTTACCCCTATTTTCCAATAAATCCTTTATTCTTTAAAGAGGGCATTTGCTTTGTCGATGTTCTTGGGAGTAAGAATATGGATGAAGTTCAGATTAAGAAGCAGAGTGGAAATTGTATTGTATAACCCTTCTCAATTATATTCAATACCAATGCATGGGAAATATCTTTCTTCCTGTACAGAACAAAGCCTTGGATATATCTTCCACCGGCTTCCTTAAACTTACTTCGCCCCAATGGTCAGGAACCCATTGATTTCTGATCTGTCACCTGACAATTGAAGAGGTCATTCTAGATTCTCTCTGGTGTTAAATTTTTTTCTTCTTCTTTGCCTGTCTTTGTGCTTCCTGCGATTAATAATTTGTTACATTAGATGAAAATTCACTCTTATAGGGCCATGCAGTTTCCAGTTTCTGAAGGCTTTCGTAACATTAGTGTCCAGTTGGTCACCAAAGTCATTCCTTAGAATGAAATTGTCAATAAAGCTGTTTTCTCTGAACTCTCTGCCTTCCACCACCTCAACTGTATTTGTCTCATTGTCAGGACTGCTCTCCCTGCCACCATATATGCATCTCCACAAGGAATGTCAGAAAATAATCTTGCCTGTTTTTCTATGTTAAACAACAACTCAGAACTCATGCCCTTCCTGCGTTTCCCTGTCACAATACAGATAATAATTTAATTATAAAATGCTAATGCTTTTACTGTTTAAATCTAGGAACTATTAGGTGCTTTAAGTCCTTCCACTATCTTAATATTAAAGAAGACATCTTCTCATGTAAGGGCAGAGATGGGCCTGACTGTTTATCACCCTGGGGACAGAACAAAGAAGATTCATCATCCTTAATCTCAGTTCGAGGAAATCTCAGATTATCCCTTGAATGTGCCACAATCTGCTACATTTCTTCTCTCCTTAGGTATGTCCCCTTTGTAGTAGGACAAGCATTTGGGGAGGATGATCTTGATGAAGAAGAATCATCCCTTCCATGATGTTAATCTTTTCTTGTCTTGGTCCTTTCTGCCTCCATCACCTTTATCACAGCATCTTGAATGAAGTTATCTACTGGAGGAAACTGAAGATCTTCTGGAACTTCTTCTTTCTCTTCCAGTCTCCTCCTCAGAAGAAACCTATTCTCTGTGATACCTCCTTTCTGTTCTCTTCCCCTCCATTTTGGAGTACCTATTTACTTAAAGCATTACGTGATCAAAGCTTTCATGGAAAAATAGCTTAATCCATCAGGCTCAATTGCTTAATAGCTAAAACATATATATTCTTGTAACATCCTAATTTTCCTAAACCTTGTTCATCCTGAAATGCCCCCTTCAGGCTGATTTCAAACTCCTAAATAAAAACAAACCCAATAGGACACAACTCAACACTTCACATGGGTCCACTTATTCCCTCTTGGTTCATCCTTAACTCTTCTGGAAGGCACGTCCAGCTAGCGCGCATTGCGCGGTTTGTTTCTCCTGCCATCCTGACCACCAGATGTGCACTGCAGTCTAGGCTTTATAGTTCTCGCCATCTAAGACAGTAAGCAATGTGAGATGTTACAGCAATGCAAAGCCTACCCTGCAGTGCCTGAAGCTGTCATCTGGTAACCTCATGGTTTTACGTTGCCCCACAGAGACTACGGATATGGGTAGATATCTCCCACCATTACCAAGCTGCAGAGGACAGGGGGAAGAAAAAAAAGTACTTCAATCTAATTTCTTAATGATCTCTACCTCGCAAAAGAACATCAAGCTCTGAAAACATGATTAAATACTTTAAAAGAGAATAGACTATAAAACCCCTTGTGTCTTAAGGACTGGCAGTGAATTTCCTGTGGAGACAAGTGGCCTTTACCTTAGGAAATCAAAGATGAAAGTAAGACGATATGGTGTCTTTCAGAGCAGATGTGTACATATCATAGAGTAATACCTGGAGCAAGGAAGTGGGTGAGGAGGTAATTGTACTTACATAAGTACTACTTAAGTGCACTAATTGTGGGCGAGGGGCCCACAATCAACAGCAAAAATGGAAATTATAAAGAGAAAGAATACATGACTATAAAGGGGAGGAATGATAATGGAGCAGGGCTAAGATGCAAAGTGAGAGAAGCAAGAACATAAAAAATGGATAGCAGTCGGCAAATGGAAATAAAGGGAAATGGAGGGAATGAAACAGGTACAGATAGAAAGAAAAAAGGTGACAGTGAAAGGCCGCTTACAAAGTTGTTTGTTCCGGGATTTGATAACTCCTTTATTTGACCCTCCTACTATACAGCTGGTATTTCTGACTTTTGATAAGGCTCCTGCTCAGCAGAAGAAGTGGCACCTTCAAAGTCATGAAGATACCTACTATTTGGATCTAGAAGATCAAACGTCAGCCGTGTGTAATTGTTTTCAAGGGGGTATACTGCATGAGCATGGACAGCTAGAATTAGTTCACCCCCCCACACTTCACGGAACCCTTGTCTGAATGTGAAAACCTTTTACTAGTCAAGAGCCTGATAATCCCTTCAGCAGAAAGAGAGCTCCTGTCTGAACTGAAGGAGGAAACCATTAATGCAACAGATGTCTCTTCAATATTAATCATTCAGAGATTACTCAAAGCTCCTTCCAAGATGGATGCAATAATCCTTTTCCACAACTTTATCAAAGTAGTGCCCTGTTTTAGAAACCCTAAACCCGCTGACCAAGTGCATTCGGACCCAATTTACCAAACTGAGCAACTGACTTTGGCTGATTGTAACCCACAAAGCACCTATGTTGTACTTGAGGACTGTGTGTTCCAAACAAAGGTCAGCCTTATGAGACTGCAGGATTATATGTTGCATCAGTGAGTTCTGAAACTCTTTTCACCATGGATGAGCATGCATAAGACCTCAAAACTATATGCGTGTATGTATATATATATATATATATATATATGAGGAGTTTATTAAAATTAATGTCTTAATTTAAGGCAGATTATGGGTATAGTTGTAACTATAACATAAACATAAAAGTGGCTATGAAAAATATTATTGAACAATATATTTAAAAAAAGAATTGCAACCATTGTGATGGTATTTCAAACATTCACTGCTTCGACTGGAGTAATCAGTCTTTGGCAATCAGCTTCTTCCTTCTAGCCCCTAACTAAACTGTCTTAGCACCAAAAGTGCACCTCTCTATTTCTTAGAAGGCCTGTAACCTGGTGTACCTTAGCTGAACCAAAGAATTGTTGTAAGTTAGCTTCTGTACTTTGCGAGGTTTGCCCTCAGCCTCAATTATGGGGTTCTCAAGCTGATAAGGACCTACATGTTCCGAAGGGCCAGTGGATTTTACTAGGGAGGTTTGTAGCACAACTTGCACATATCTCCCATAAAAAGATAAAGATGCGTTTCTCCCTAATATGTGACTGTCCTGTGCTAAAATACATGTTTTTGATTATTTTAAAAAAAATAAACAGGACTCTTGAGGAATGCTGTAAAATGCAAGAATTAGTATATCAGTTCTGTTGCAGCTTCACTAAATTATATCACACATTATTAACCACACTAATACATATATGTGATTAATTTATGCACACTCAGGCTATAATGGCACAAATTGTGTATGGTGGACATGTGGAATCAATACTATATGCACCATACATTTATAAATAAGAAATGTGCACTTAGATACATGGATTTATGAAATGCAGTGGGTGTACATAAACAAAAACATAAAGATCTTACCAACTCCAGAACTCAGTCGTACAAGGTGTGTCCCCTTCATGTAAGGCACACTTGCACCGGTCACCTACAAAGCAAAAGGGATGCTGAAGAGTCTTATGTTTGTTCTGTTTTTGGAGACTAGGATACCCAGTGCATTTCATGCTATTTTGCAAAAAACTAGGTTACAGCAAACAAGATTATTGTTGGCATTGGCAGTAAGGGCTCACAGACTTGGAAGGGGCGGTGTGGCACGCAGGAGGGATCAGACGAAAATAAATATTAAATAAAAAAAAAATACCGTCACCGACTCCGCGCTCCGCTGCTTCTTCGCTGGCATTGCAGGCACAGGCTCCCAGCCTGCCCTGCGTCGAATCCTGACGCTGCTCAGAGCAGCGTCAGAATTGCCTGGGAGCACCCAGGCTAGACGCTCCCAGGCAGACTGGGAGCCTGTGCAGGCTATCTCCAGCCCAGCAACTGTGCTGCTGGGCTGGAGAGAGCCCACTGCGCATGTGTGTTTGGCCGGCCTCAGACGGTTTATGATGGTTTTCTGGCAAAGGTTTTGCAGCTGCCACTGCTGGTGGGGGGCAATGCTCCTCCACCCAAACAGAGGAGCGGCCACTGGCCATTAGTTACAGCAATGCAAGATAAGCAATTATAGCGAGCCATGGCCCTGTGTTGCAGGACAGGTTGTATGCTCATTTTCTTAACAGCAGCTAGCTCTGTTTAGACAGACAGCCTTGCTACAAATAATGGGCTATATCCCGACGGCTCCTTTCTGACCCAAAAATGCTGTAGGACATACAACATGCTAATTTTTTGAACTGCAGCAAACTACATTTGATTTAAACAGCCTTGCTACAAACAAGAGGACCACTTCATTGCTAGGCCTGCCAATTAAAAAACTTTTGTTATAAGGCAGTGCTAAAAGAATATTTTATTGATTTCTATTTGAAATGTTAAAAATTGAAATGTTTTATTTTTGCATGTGATATGTCACCTGTTTAAATTCTTTTTATTACTCTTTTCAGGTTATTTTTATTGTATGACATAATTTTATCTGAAACAACAGAGCCTTTCTGTGTGTGAGTGATCATCCATCCAGATCTTTAACTTTAAAACTGAAGGTAGAAACATGTGTGAAGAAAACATAAGCTGGGGCTTTCAAAGGTATTAGTTCAAATAAGGTGATGCAATGAAAGCCGGTCTCTCGTTTTGCTAATTAGGTGCAACTTTTTCTATTACCAATTTAGAGAGGTATCGTTATTGCACTTATTTTTTGCCAATTTGTTTCAGAAAAAATATTATGTTGGTTTATTGTTTCAAAGTCCATTTGCTAAAATGTACCTGATATATTGTGTTGAGAAGTATATTGTTTCTTTGAGTCCCCTACTGCAGTTTTATCATTTTTTCTTTTCTTGCTGTTCTTGCTGTGGGGGGCCAGATGTATGTTTTTCTAAATCATAAATAGTAACTGTGTACTTTGGACCTATATCAGTATCAGGCAGATCCAGTGCTTAATTTGTAAATGAAAACGTGCCAGTGCTCAAAGCCTTCCTCTTAAACATGCAGCTGCTGCAATTAAATGTGCTAACTGAGGCAACGTAATCCTGAAGCCCTGTCGGGCCTCTTCAATCCATGTAAAGCCACTCCCTGCCCCTTCAGCTCACTCCTGCAGCTTTCTGCTTTCTCCCTTTGTGACGCTGTTTCGTTTTTTTCTTCCTCCGTCTTTCCCAAATGTCTTTTGCTTGCAGGCAGAAAAATGAGCACCGGCCCTCAAAAATAAGTGCGGGTGCTCAGCACCAGAAACAACAAGCACAAATGTAGCACTGGGCAGATCTGGAGACATTTATAAATGTCACCCAAACCATGATGTGGTAATTTACGACCATATTGCATGTTATTCTTTATTTATTTTGTATCATACATGATTTATTATTTGACTTTAGTACTCTTTAGAATGAATTCGAGGATTTGAGTGTCATCCACTCAGTATTCGTTGTTTGCCTGAGACTGCAGATATGTCTGCCAATGCCTTGATAAATGTGTGGTTTTGATGGGGATAATGTGCTACTATTTAAAATGTGCATAATGCAACAATGTGTATTACTACAAGTCACCATTTAAATTCAAAGTGCATTGTAAGGACATTAAAACATGTATTCTGAGGGGTGGGTTTGGGTTTGGGTGGGGTGGACTGCTTCTTAGAAGGGGTGGGCTTCTGCTGAGGTGAGGGGTACGGGTTCTTTAATGGGGGGCAGGTGTGACAGGGAGGACTTGGAGGTAGAATGGATGGTTTGGGAGGTGGGTCAGGCCTCTTGGGTTTGGGACAGGGGTGGAAGGAACAGGGGAAAGGTAAAGGTCAAACAAAAAACACTTTCTTAGGAACACAGGGACAGACATCAGAATTGGGTGGGGATTTGGAGGTCGAGGGAGTGATTGCTGTGTCGGTGTGGATGTCATGGGTGTGTGCTTGTGGGAGGTATGCTTGTGTGTGGGTGGTGTCTGTTCATGGGTTAGTGTGGGTATTTGCATGTCTTGGGGGGCTGGGAGGTGCTAGGTAATGTGGGCGTAGTGGATGTGTGTGTGGCTGTTGGGATGGTGTCTGCGGGTATGCTGGTAGTGGATGTTTGTGTGTCATTAGGGTGGTGACTGCGGGTTTGGTGGTTGTGGTAGATGTCTGTGTGTCTTTGTGGTGTCTGCGGGTATTCTGGGTGTGGTGGATGGGTCACTGACTGTTGTGGTGGTGCCTGTGAGTATGCTTGATGTTGTGTGTGTTATGGTGGGGGTGTCTGGGGAAGTGGTGGCTGATGTTGTGTGTGTCTGTCGTTTGCTTGTGTGCCAGTGTGTTTTATGGTGCTTTTGTCTATGTGTGCTGCTCTTGTGTGTTGTGGTGGGTGCGTGCAGATTGTTCTGTGTGTTATGGGTAGGTAGGGGAATGGGGGATTTGGAGTGGGAACAGAGGGTGGAGGGGGGACAAATGTAGTAGGGGTGACTGGCTGCCATCAGTGTGGAGGCCAGAGACTGAAAAGATTTCTGTAGACCAGACATTGCACCATGAATACCTTCCAGGAATGCATTGGTCTGCTGAAGTTGGGTTGCCAAACCTTGGATGGGATTCACAATGGCTGTCTGACCAACAAAGATACCTTTCAGGAAGTCAATAGCCTCTTCACGGAGGGCAGCAGGACTAACAGGAGCTGGGGTGGAGGTGCCTTCTGCAAAGGAGACGAGCACCCTCTTGGGTGAGCGGGTACGGCCAACTTGGTGGGGAGCAACAGGGAGAGTAGCGATAGAACCGGGGTGGCATAAAAAGATGGTACAGGGGTACGCTCCAATGGGTCCGCCACCACAAGAGTGTGTCCACCGGTGAAAGAATCAGATGATGAAGATGATATTGTTCCAGTCTCCCCCTAGGCACTCCCCTCACCCTCCGGGCCACTGGGTCCCTTTGTGTCAGTTGTGTCTTAACCCGAGTTCCCGTGGCCAGATGTGTCCCCACTCAACTGTGCCCTGTCTCCTTCACTTCCCTGGGCTGATGCTGTAAATGCAAAGAGAAATAGGGTCATCAAATGTCCGGGAGCACACTTAAACAATAGTTCTGATCAGCAAACATTACCATGATGTCAATGAGGCCCCAGCATCAAACTCCATGCATTCCATCTGCACTGTCAACAGTTGCCCACAGGAAAATCAGGATCTCGGACAACTACAGTTGCATGGGTGAAGCTGTGCATTCACAATAACCACTGAACTAGTAGGATATCTCATCACCCTCAATGCTTTGCCTCATGGAGCATACCTCAGTTACCTGTTGTCATACAAAAGCAGGCCAATGCCAACCCCATTCCCACAGATCCCGCACAAGGTCACGCACACATCTAGTTGTCAAATACAAAATGACCCAACAATAGGAAATGGTGCTCCAAAATCTTGCCATGTTGCTGACAAAATTACAATAGCCTGGAGAAGGTGACATTGAAATACTCATGTCACACTGATAGCAGCTCCACAACACACTCTTCAACCAAGTGATATGTGTCCCATTGGAGTCATGGAGGTAGTACTGATGCTGCCCAGATAAGCCACACATTTGGCATGGAAATTTGCATTGTAAATATCATGTGCAACATGTCAGGGAGAGATATATCTAAACTCCACAACACAATGAATCAGCAAGCCCCATGGAAATCACCACTAATGTCTGTCACACCTTACAATTACATACTCTGAGTGCATCAGTAGACACCATTAGTCCCTTGGATGTTGGAAAGGCCCAGTGAATTGCAAGTACCTTTTGAAGGCCATCAACATTTTTCCCAATTGGAAGGTACATTGTTGTCTCCATTAGGGCCAGGTGAACCCAGATGCCTGTGGGTAAATACTTGTACCCAAACACATGTGATTTCAACATAACCGCAAGTCACTCCATGAGGCATGCTGACAGTCAGGTTACAAACCTTACCCATTTCACATGTGCAAAGCATTTTGCTACTTGATTTAACATCAGTGACATAGAAATGCACATTGTGGCTAAAAACGCCAGGCTTACTTGTCATGTCCCTCATTGCCAAATGACATGCTATGACTTCTGAGGGTATGTGTCAGTGAATAAACAATGGTGACATACTCCTGTATGTGGCACAACATGAAATGTTCCCCCATTGTAAATGTCTCATTCCACACACAGGTAGCCATGAACATATATGTGAAGGAATACAGACATCATCCCATCTACACAGGTGGACCATGCATGAAACAGCAGCTTACAAATGTTTTGCTAAAGAGAAAGGCAAACATGCTGACATGTAGGCACAAAGAATTTTGGCAACAGTGATGGCACATAAGTCATGTCAAAGGACATTCCCCATTTACCAAGGGAACGGTTTGATCTGTAGCTGCACCCAAAGAACAATGTATGCTCTGTCACATGTATGATGGCCATCTTCACATTACAGACTGTAGTGAGGCACCCGCACCTGTCATACACTAAAGACAACTAGCATCTGGGTGGCAAATGCCAAAATACTTATTTCACAAGACACAAGCCTGAGCACTATTATCTATCACTTCCTTACCCTTGGCCTGTAACACTGAGGAGTAGGGGTCTGTTACATAATTTACAACCACTACAACAACAAACAGTACTTGATTGATCAGTGTATACATCCACATGTTGCCCCTGAAGAGCAAGTTGTTTGTGGATTGTACTCATCTGTTTCCTAGGTCCCTGGGCCAATAGGCAAGGCACATGCGTATACAACACATAACATGTCTACATAAACAATCGCTCATCTATTGTGTTACACATGGCTCATTCCCTAATCATCAGGGGGAGCTGTCAGAACCTAACACATTCACTTTGCAATACAACTGACAGGAATATGCCCTGTACTCACCCCCTTGTGGCTGCTGTGCTGTCCTCAAACGCCAATCATGGTCTGGGTAGGCCACCACCAGAATGCAGGCCATTAGGTGGGTCATGGTCCGACGGGTACACCACGCATGTTGGTAGGACATCCCCAGCTGGACCTCTTCGACCTTCCAGGCCCAGCATCCCAGGTCCTCCCACCTCTTCCAACAGTGGACGCTCCGCCGGCTGTGGACTCCCACGATCTGCACCTTCTTGGCAATGGCTCTCTATAGCTCCTTTTTCTATGGGTGTTGACCTGTATTGATGCAAAAGACCAATCAAGAGATTGCAATCACAAGTTTTATCACAAATAGTTGAGTCACATACATGTCAGTAACACCAAGCTAGGACTCTGATATTGTTAATACCCCCAAATGTGAGACACACAAGCCAATGAGCACGGGAATCTGCAGACTGACCCACAACCCTGCTCATGGCCTGCAATGACTAAGCAAGCTAACTGACATCAGGTAGTCCCTGCTTTATCAATCTGTACTGTGATGTGAGGCACAATGAAACACTACACATCTATGTGGCTTCTGAAGGGTAAACTACTTAGAAATGAATAAACCAACACATTCACACTCTGTGAGAATGACCCACTGCATAGAGTCCCTACAGGTAACTGCCAGAGTACAAATGTCAACATTACACATGAGTAACAATTAAGGGGCTGCTATTGTGGGTACAGAAAGTGTCTTCCTTGTCCATTTGTGCTGAAATGACAAATGTAGACTCATGCCACTTCAGGGGGTGGGGTTCTGTGGTATGTACCTGTACCACAGAACACTCCTTTGGACATATGTGTCTATCCTACAGAGATGGGATCCAAGAATCAAAGGTATGCATTGTACAGTTTCTGCTGTGTGACCAAGCTACTGAGTCACATGTCAAGGCCTCTCAGGAATCAACACATTGTCTGCACTGTGGGACTGTCAGTAATGTAATATGACTGTGCAAGACAAATATGACTAGTGTGATAAAGTGTTTACAGAGTTGTGGAAGTAAGGGATGCCTCATGAGTCTGAGACACACATTGACAATGATGCTAAATACACATATGGACTAAGGGCCACATGTATCAAACAATTTTGCATTCGCAAACGGTGCGAATCACAAAATTCGACCGTTTGCCATTGCAAAAAGGCCTTTCAAGATTTATGAAAGGCATTTGCAGTGCAATTTTTAAGGAATCACTAAAATAGCGATTCCCTGACATTGCGACTTCATTTAGGGAATCGCAAATTGCGATTCTCTAAATAGGAAATTGCAAATAGGGAATTCCTATTTGCGATTTCCAAAGCACATGTATCATGCATTTCCTAAATGCGAATTGGGCATTTAGGAAATGCAATTACCACCAAATCCAGTTTGGTGGTAAGCATGTGCAATAAAAAAAAAAGCATTATAAATACATTTTAAAAAATGACATGTAGCGCACACATGCCCTTAAGGCATGTCTGCACTTCACATGTCCACAAATATTTATTTGGGGTGCATCAAAGGGGGCCTCAGACCCTCAGCACCCTGGGATTTGCATTGCCTAATTTGCAAATTCCTAACAGGATAATTAGGTAATGCAAAACCATTCGCACCTATGGGCCTACTGGCCCATAGGGATGAATGGAGCCCCATTCCCTAATTGTGATTTGGTAATAGCGATTGCAATTTTTAAGAAATCGCTATTACCGAATCGCAATTTTCATCCATCCCATTTTGCATTTCTTAAATAGCGATTTCTTAAAAATGGCTATTTAGGAAATGCAAACCGGGACTTTGATACATCTGGCTCTATATTATTGATTTACTTCTGTACCCATTCCTAATCTAGTCAAAGGAACAAGGCATTCAGGGCTGGTTATGCCACCAGAGAATCATATTGGCAAGGACAGGATCTGCTGGGGTACAGAAAGTGGACACAGTGCCACAGTTGCATAGCCACATTGACTCTCCCATAGCCTAGACTAGGTCCCATACTGGGAGATACATTTGATAGGCCTTGGTCTCTGCAGGCTGTGCAAACAGAACCTACATGACACTCCATTGCCATCACTTCCATGCATGACGTTACATCATGTAGCCAACAGCAATTTTGGCATGTGGTGTGTGTGGCAACCTGAGGGCAGAGAGACTCAAGATAATGGCTTCCTCACAACAGTTTAGCAGGGCCAGATGTGGTTTGAAAGATCTGTGGCACTATAAAGCATTGCCCACATGACTCTCAAATGACTAATACAGCATGCATACACAGCTCATGCTGTCATGCACATACATGTTACCTGACATTCACAACTATCATGAGGAAAGAGATGTCAGTGGATGGCAGTAATGTTTCCTTACCTAGTTATGTGCATCCAACACAAGGATGATCTAGGACCCCAAAAACATTGCACAATACAATGTGACTGAACTTAACATATGACACTGGCCACCAATACCTACATATCGTCCATCCCATTGATACCACAGAGACTGCAGGCACATAAGAAGTCTGACTGGCGCACATGGGCACATTCTAGCCTGTGAGGAGGGAAAGGATGGTGAAGTACAGTGAAAATTGTGCACATGACAGACTTATCTGCTCCTCTGGTGAGCCATAAAGCTGGTCATACAGGGGTAGGACCTCAGATACCAATCTCTCCAGCTCCTCTGGTGAGAAGGCAGGGGCCTTTTCAACTGCTGGACAGGACATGATTTCTCCCAGAGGCGGCACACAGCATCTAAGGTCATAGAGGTGTTGCATGGCAGTCACGTCTGACACATAAACTTTATCCGAGGGCTGTGTCCACTGCGGTTGCAACCGTCTATTGCCATGACAACTTCTGCTGGCAGTTTCAGGTGGTTCCTAATGTCCAGTGGAGGTCAGGCATCTACCATTTTGGTGGCCTGAAATGCTGTATTGTGCTTTTGGAACTGCGTCACACCAGCAAAAAAGGATTTTCGACCTCACAAACATCCTTATGCTGTCTTGTCGTGTAGGTCCTACTACTCAAACACCATTGTAGTATGTTGCAGGGCACGCTCAGATGGCATTTAATAGTGGGGCACAGTCCACCGCCATGGACGGTCATTTTGTCAGTCAAGATATAAAGTAATATTTCAATGGAAAAATGGACATGTGTGGAAAATCATGAGGGGCACAAGTGACTCTTATGCTATTTGCAACTGTAATGTGTATTGGGTGCCATGTCTATCCAGTCAGAAATGCTTTGTCATATGATATAATTGACATGCATCTTGTATGTTGCTGTGGACACACTGAATAATGTTAGAAATCATTTTTTGTCATACAGGTACCCACGGAGAGGGAGGATGCGACAACCTCTTGTCTACTGTGCACTGCCAGACCTTCAGACCATGGAGCAAAGCACATAATAACATATTACCACCTGGATAGGCAAACATTAGTGGACTTATGTTGTCAGTTGAAGCCAGCTATTAGTTATCTACCCAGCATACCACCCATTGTACCGGTCATGTCAGTATTGCACTTCCTAGCCACAGGGTCCTTACAACTTACAGTAGCCCGATCAGCTGGTATGTCCCAACCTATGTTCAGTCTGGTGTTGAAGGATGTCCTCTCAGCATTGTTGAAACACCTTTTCAGCTATATCCGGTTTTCCCAACGTGAGGATTTAACCCATGCGAACGCTGACTTTTATGGCTTCGCACGCATCCCACATATGATGGGGGCCATTAATGGCACACACGTTGGCTTGGTCCCACCGCAGGCCAATGAAAAAGTATACCGCAACAGAAAGAACTTTCATTCCATCAATGTGCAAGTTGTTTGTTTGGCGGATCTCTACTTTTCATGTTTCTGTGCCTGTCATCTGGGTTCAGTTCATGATTCCTTCATAATGCAATACAGAACCATACCCCAGCTGATATCACAAATGTACCCAGAGAGGGCCTGACTGATTGTTGTCACATCTGTCCTGATTGTGTATGTACAATGTCAGGCGCTACAATCATGAAGTGCATGACTCATTGTTGCACATATGTCCCATTCCTTCAAAGGAGACTCCACTATCCCAAACATCCTTGATTGTTGACAAGAGTAAGGAATACAACTACACCAGGGGAAGTCTGCTTCAGTAAGGCCCATGTAAGAACACGAAAGGTAGTGGAGCAGGCTTTTAGGCTCCCGAAGGCCAGATTTCGGTGTCTGGACGAGACTGGTGGCACCATCCTCTACTCACCCAGAAAGGATCAATGTGGAATGCTGCATGCTCCACAAAATCGCCCTGCAGAGGAATATTCTGTACATCCCAGAGGGAGGGAGCCTGCAGTGCCACTGGGTGAGAATCCTGAAATACCAAGGAAGGATGACAGTGGTAAAGAGGAAGCAGCTGAGTTGTGGGAAGATCTTGTCAACAGCTACTTCTAATGAGTGTAAATATGTCATTTGATGTGATAACTGTGACTGTACAAAGAACTGTAGTTGTGTGAATGTGTGGAGTTTAGTGTATTAGCAACAACTAGGGAGCTGCCACTCTGCAATATTCAGCCAAAGGCTTATTTGTCATATCTCCACCTTGATGTTGTTGCTTTGTTTGTGTCAGTTTCCTTGCAATGTAATTACATTTCCAGTTGCTTGCTATGTGAGTGTGAAATAGCTATTTTTCAAGACTATTCTCCTTGTTTTGCCTTTGTACAGGTACCTTTAACATGACATCCTCATGTGGGCATTTCAGAGTTGTGACATTGGCAGGTATCTGATGCTGTTCTGACATAGAAAGTGGACATGGATTGTTCCAGGTAATGTAGGTCACATATTTGGGGTGTTTGAGACCTGTGCCAAGCCAGCCTGCACAGTCTTTAGGTGGAAGGTCAGAAGTGCTGTTTGGACTTGTTGTGTGTGCTGTGGTGGTCCGATTGCATCATGTGTGTCATCATGTGGGCATGAAATATGTAGAAATAGATTGCAAACAATTCATTCACCCTTCACATTGGCTAAATACTCTTCTTGCATGACATCTATGTAGCTGTAGATGTGTTTCATCAATGCAGGCCACAGTACCTGTGCCACATCACTGATATTTTTGTGTCATACCACCAGATGCATGGTCATTGGATTAAGATGGGCCTGTGACCAGGAACTGTTGTACTGTCATCTGTCTGTATCTTGGATTATGTGAGGTTGGATTACTTTGGTGTGATATGTGATAAGGCTCCAGCTGCTGACATCAACCACTTTAATGTTTGCCTTTTCTACAGGAGAATGTCTGACAAATCCCTTCCTTCCATGGTCTGGGGGTGGGGGGCTGTACCTTGGAATTTGTACTTGTCCGTGCCAAAGCAGTGTATGTTTTAGGGCCCAACCAAACCCAACACTCACCGCCAAGCATTTTATCCTGGTCCCCTAGTTGCCACCAACATTCAGGGAACTCCCCTTGTGGTAAATTGCATTTGGTCCCTTCAGGGCATTGCTGGTTGTATTGCCCCTGGACGTATGGGTAAACATAGGTAGGGACTTATAGGTGATGACCATGCTGATACTTAAGCACATGTGTATTGGCTAAAGATCTTCTATGATCTTCAATCTGTAACATTTTTCTCTTTCTCATTTCCAGTCCCCAATACTTGTTTAGGGACACTAAGTCCCAGCTACCCCAGCGGCGGCCATCTTGGGCGGGGCACTCTATTTAAAGCAGCCTAACCCTACAGAATTCGCTCACTATGATGTGATTATCGGGGACTCAGCACACAGGATTATCTGGTTCGGTGACAGCAATTTCATTCACCAGCCACCTGTTGCCTTGGTAATATGCTGAGTGCACATCTCTTTCCGCCCTTGGGGGGATTGCCTGAGAATGTCATCTTGCCAACAGTGCAAGCAAAACAGTAGGTATGCAAGAAATATCTTTGCCCATTTTGATGCCCAGTTGATTATGATGCTGACAGACCGAGGAGTTTGTTGTATTTGTGACTGGAGTCATCATGTGGTCAGTGCAGTGTGAATGTGTCTGCTGTCAATACCATTCGTGTTATGCTTCTTGAGGCTTTTGAGATCATAGTTGTGCACACCTGGTAAGCTGCCCTTACTGTTCTCAATAGTTTATTTTGCGTTAGCAGGTCAGACTGGAGCTAGGTAGCCAGACACATCTCAGAGTTGAGCATGATCTGTATTTTGCTCACTCCCAGGTGAGTGAACTTTATTTGAAAGTTAGCAAGCCAGGGTATTTTGACAAGAGGCCACTGGTCGGGTGTTTAGAGTTACTGAAGCTGTGTCTCCTGGGAGTTGCAGTTATGTCACCCTCCATAATACACACACAACAAATGTTATCCTCCCAGGTGAGTACACTTCAATTGAGTGTTCAGAAATAGATGGATTTGTGCAAGTGAACACTGGTTTTGTGTTTGGAGTGGGAAACACAGGGCCTGTTGGGCTTTGCATTCCAGTCACTCCCCCTACTCACCACCACCATACAAATGTTATCATATACTTGATAAATGTCATCCCCCAGGTGAGTACAGTTCATTTGTGATTTGACAAAGAAGGTTATTTGGAGAAGTGAACACTGGACTGGTGGTTGGAGTGACAGTAATAGAGCCTCATGGAAGCTGCAGTCATGTAACGTCCTGTACTACACACACTAAACAAATGTTATCCTCCCAGGTGAGTACACTTCAATTGAGAGTTAAGACACAGGGGTATTTGGACATGAGAATACTGGTCTGCTGTTTGGAGTAACAGAAACAGGGCCAGCTGGGAGTTGCAGTCATTTCAGTCCCTGTACTACACACACTATACAAATATTATCCCCCAAAGTAAAACAGAATACCCACACACAAAAACAGTACAATTAAAAATTACATATGCATTACATTTACGGGCTCATTACGAGTTTGACGGTCCGACCATCAAACTGCCAACTCCATCGTATAATGCATCATATTATGTTTCTACTGGACTGACCGGTGAAAATATCATATTACAAAATCTCTCTGGTCAGCCCAGTGGAAGCATTCTCACAGCTTTGGCCTTAGCTCCCTTAAGGCAGCCGAGGCCAATGCCATCACAGAACAGCAACCTCAGACAGTGTGCATTTCAAGGGTGCTGGCAGCGGGGCCTCTGCACTTCCATTCCATGGCCCCCGCTGTGACCCCCAGCAGGGGCTTTCCACTAGCTTTGCCATTGCAGTGAAATATCATTGAAAGGCTGGTGCAAAATGGACTCATGATCAGCACTGCATATGCTGCCATGGGCACCCCAGTGGCTGACCATGACCCTGACTGCTGCCACCCCTTTGGGTTCTGTGATTCTGGCAGTGGTGCCAGTCCCTTGGTGGTCCAACCGCCAGGGTTGTAATCTGGTGGTCGATCTACCAGTAGTGCGGCGGTCCAGCCACCACTGTGAGTTTGGTGGTCTCAAGACCACCACACTCATAATGAGGCCCTTAATCATAAAAACACCTAACATAAACCAATATAACATAACACTGTACAAAAATCTAAAGCAACACACTAATGAAAAATACTACTTTTACTCCTTACTTCAACTACATGTACTAAAAACCCCAAAACAACACTAATGGCTTCATTACGAGTTTTACTGTCCTGTGACCGTCATGTTGGACGTGGTGGTCTTCTCTGCCAACAGGCTGGCGGAGAAGACCGCTAAACTTTGAGTTTGGCAGTTGTGCACACAGAAAACCTCCAAAACACCACTGGCACCACCAGGCAGGACAGACCACCATGATTGAATGGCGCCACCAACAGTCCGGAGACCATGTTTCCGCTGGACTCATTACAAGGTTGCACACCACCAATATAACTGCTGCGGTCGAACCGCCACAGAGCACCAGGCAGAAACGAACAGTATAAAAGGAGCACTCACCTACAGGAAGCCATACACATCCAGAGCCACCATGGAACCACAACTAGATGTCATCCTGCTGCTCGCAGAAAGGCAACGGGATCATCGCCGACGAGAATGACAACAATAAGTACACACACACCTGTCACATTTGTAAATTGTAAAAATGTGTAAAGTTCATTAACATACCATCGGGAGGGAAGTGTGAGAGCTACACTCACATGTAGCAGTACAGTGACACACACACTCAAATACTGCATCAAGGACACCAACACATACATAGCATGCACACTGCAGCCAGCACACACACACCACAAGTCAATACCGCACAGCTACACACGGCAACACAGCACAGGCCCAGCCTCACAGATTCCCATACAACATACCAACTTGTTACAACAACAACTGCACAAATACAAACACATCACACACTTACAACCAACACTGGCCAGGGACTCGACACACATACAACACAATGTACAACCATCTGTGATGGAACACATACAACAACACTATTATACAGCCTAGCAATCAACACACACATTACACACACACAGCACATCAAACCTATTATGCCATGGACAATACACGCAGAATCAAGTAGTCAAAACACAGCACAACAAACACATCACCACAAACACAATACAATACCATGCCAACAACATTTCAAGTACATACACAAACCCATCACACAACACAAACCCTAACCCTGGGGGACAAAAGCACTATGCACAACCTCACATACTGCTCAAACAATACATGAAGTACAAGCAGCCCACACACACACAAACACTGGCAAACAACCAATGTCAGCCAGGAATAACTCAAACCTAGGAAAGCAAATGCAGGACAAATATGTAACCAAAAAACCAACAACAGTTTGTTTTTATATTTGGCCAGTGCAAACCAAATGAAAGTTCAAGGCCAGAGGTCACTCCACATGTCCAAAATGTCTGTGCACCAAAGGCACAAAATGGTGCACCAACTTGACTCCTGACTTCCATCTAACCTCCACAGGTAGGGGCATTAAGGGGGCAAGCAGGAACCTGAGGGATTCTTGGGGGAGGTGGGGTTCACCTAGGGAGGGGGGCTGTAGACTTTGGTGTGGGAGTGGGATGGCCTTTTTTGGGAGAGGTGGACTTCTTTTTGGCAGGGGGAGCAGCATGGGTGCTGGCAGGGAGTAGGGGAGGCCTTGGACCCTTGGAGGTGGATGGGACGCCTTAGGGAGGGAAACAGATCTTTTGGGGGTGTCATGGGAGAAGGAGTAGGAAAAAAGGTCAAGGTTACAAAGGAAAACTTTCTTAGACACACAGGGACGGTCATCAGAAGGGGGTTTGGGTGTGGAGGGGGAGGTAGTGGTTGTATGACATTTATGTGTGGATGTCTTGGGTGGGTGTTTGTGGGAGGTGTGCTTGTGTGTAGTAGGTGTTGGTTGGGTGAGTGAGGGCATTTATGTGTCTTGGGCTGAGGGGGGGAGGTGCTGGGGAGTGGTGAGGTGGGTGGGTGGCTGTCTTTTGGGGTGGTGACTGCAGGTATGGTAGATGTGCTGCATGTAGGCGTGTCAGTGGTTGTAGTGTCTGCAGGTGTGGTGACGGGGTGGATGTCTAAGGGTCGGCTGGGGTGCTCTCTGTGGGTAGGATAGGTGTGGTTGCTGGATCAGTGAATGTTGGTGTGGTGTCTTCAGGTGTGTCAAGTGTTGTGTCTGTGATGCTGGAGGTGGTGGTGGTGTCAGAGCAGGTTGTGACTGTTGCTGTATCCTCAGGTGGATGTTGTCTGTGTGCTTTCCGGTGTTGTGTCTTGTGGTGCATGTATGTTAGACCTGACAGCCTTAGGGTGGTCACCCCTAACTTTTTGCCTGCCCCCCTCAACTTTTTGGACACTGTTTTTACTAGTTTTTAGACTCTGCGCACGTTACCACTGCTATCCAGTGCTAAAGTGCATATGCTCTCTGCCTTTAAACATGGTAACATTGGATCATACCCAATTGGACTATTTAATTTACTTATAAGTCCCTAGTACTGGGCGCTATATGTGCCCAGGGCCAGTAGATTAAATGCTAGCAGTGGGCCTGCAGCACTGGTTGTGCCACCCACTTAAGTAGCCCCTTAACCTTGTCTCGGGCCTGCCATTGCAAGGCCTGTGTGTGCAGTTTAACTGCCAATTCGACTTGGCATTTAAAAGTACTTGCGAAGCCTAAAAACTCCCTTTTTTCTACATATAAGACACCCCTAAGGTATGCCCTAGGTAACCCATAGGGCAGGGTGCTGTGCAGGACATGTACCTATGTAGTTTACATGTCCTGGTAGTGTAAAACTCCCAAATTCGTTTTTACACTGCTGTGAGGCCTGCTCCCTTCATGGGCTAACATTGGGGCTGCCCTCATACATTGTTTGAGTGGTAGCTGCTGACCTGATAGGAGTAGGAAGGTCATATTTAGTATGGCCAGAATGGTGATATACAATTCTGCTGACTGGTGAAGTTGGATTTAATATTACTATTTTAGAAATATCACTTTTAGAAAGTGAGCATTTCTCTGCACTTAAATCTTTCTGTGCCTTACAATCCACATCTGGCTGGGTTTAGTTGACAGCTCCTTGTGCATTCACTCAGACACACCCCAAACACAGGATACTCAGCCTCACTTGCATACATCTGCATTTTGAATGGGTCTTCCTGGGCTGGGAGGGTGGAGGGCCTGCTCTCACACAAAGGACTGCCACACCCCCTACTGGGACCCTGACAGACAGGATTAAACTGAAAGGGGTCCTGGTGCACTTCTAAGCCACTCTTTGAAGTCTCCCCCACTCCAAAGGCACATTTGGGTATATAAACAGGGCCTCTGCCCCTTCCAACTCAGACACTTCCTGGAGAAGAAACTTGTAACCAGAACCTGCATCCTGCCAAGAAGAACTGCTTGGCTGCCCAAAGGACTCACCTGACTGCTTTCTGTGAAGGACTGCTGCCTTGCTGTTGCCCTGCTGCCTTGCTGCTCCCTGGCTGTAGTGAAGAAATGCTCTCCAAGGGCTTGGATAGAGCTTGCCTCCTGTTCCCTGAAGTCTCAGGACCAAAAAGACTTCTCTCTTGCAACTGGACTCCTTGTGCATCAACAATTCGACGCACAGCTTGCTAAAAACGACGCATAGCCTGCCCCGCAGTGAGAAATTCACTGCACGCCAAACCAGAACGACGCAGCCTGACTTCGCAAGGAGAAGATCGACGCGGCGCCTGCATTCCGACCGGAAGTTCGTAGCACGGCCCACCGGATTGACGCACAGCCAACCTGGGACGACGCAGCCCAACTTCCAGAGGGGAAATCGACGCAGCGCCTGCCGTGCAGAAGAAATTTCCACGCAACACCAACAGGCTGGCGGTGCAAGCTTGGGTATTTTTGACCGTGTTTTCCCGCCACATTTGCCCCAGCGGTGATAATCCGCCTGGGCAGCGCTGTCCTGGGGATTACAAGTCCCTGACCGCCAGCCTTAGGCTGGCGGTACAGGGAGTCGCGGTGCCCCTGGGGCCCCTGCACTGGCATGGGCAGTGCAGGGGCCCCCTGACAGGGCCCCATGCAGCTTTTCACTGTCTGCTATGCAACACCGCCGGCTCCATTTGGGGCCGGCTCCTGTGTTGCAGCCGAGATCCCCGCTGGGCCGGCGGGTGGAAACCAGGTTTCCGCCCGCCAGCCCAGCGGGGATCTCATAATGACCGCAACGGGAGTGTGGCCGCATTGGCGCCCGCCTGCCCGTTAGATCTTGGCAGGCGGCTGTAGCCGCCCGCCAAGGTCATAATGAGGGCCTTTATATCACTTTTCAGTGATATCTCTACATTTACTTATTGCATCTTTGATCGTTTTGATCTGCAAATACCCAGATAAATATTATATATTTTTCTAAACACTGTGTGGTGTATTTTTTGTGGTGCTATATTGTGTTATTGTATGATTTATTGCCCAAATACTTTACACATTGCCTTCTAAGTTAAGCCTGACTGCTCGAGTGCAAAGCTACCAGAGGGTGGGCACAGGATCATTTGGATTGTGTGTGATTTACCCTGACTAGAGTGAGGGTCCTTGCTTGGGCAGGGGGTAACCTGACTGCCAACCAAAGACCCCATTTCTAACAATATGTTTGTGTGCTCTTCTTTGCCTGTTGAAGTGGAGGTATGCAAGTCTGTTTGTGTTCTTTGGCTGGGTCGGGGAAGGGTGATTCGGACTGGGAAGAGTAAGGTGGAAGGGAACGGTAGACAAGGGGTGACTGGCTGCCGTCAGTTTGGAGGAATGCATTGCTCTTTTGGATTTGAATTGCCAGTCCGTGAATGGCATTCACGATGGTGGACTGACCCCAGAGATCAACATCAGGAGGTCAATAGCCTCCTCACTGAGGGCAGCAGGGGTAACAGGGGCTGGGGCAGAGATGCCTAAGGAAAAGGAGATGCCCACCCTCTTGGATGGGCGGGCACGGCCAACTGGGTGGGGAGTTACAGGGAGGGCAGTCATAGAATGGGGGTGGCAGATAAGGATGCTAATGGGGGGTCCCCAGTGGGTCCATCACCACTAGGGAGTGGTCACTGGAGGAGGATTCTGAAGAAGATGTAGCAGATCCTGTCTCCCCTGTGGCACGCCCCTTGCCCTCTGGGCCACTGGGTCCCTCGGTGTCTGTGGTATCGTGACTGGAGGTTCTGTGGCCAGAAGCTTTCCCACTCGGCTGTGCCCCGTCTCCTTCGCCTGTCGGTGCTGATGTTGAAAATAGAAAGTGAAGTGTGGTCATCACATTCACAAGATAATACTTCCATCATACATCCGACATAAGTCGCAAAACATCCCGTTCACTAACACCCCCAGGAAGTGCCAGTAAAGTGCTAACATCGTGTCGCAACAAAATACAATGTATATCCCTCAAAATCAACATTGTAACAAAGCTAGCTGACAGACACCTACAATACCATAATTAAGGTTGATCAGTCACACTGACCATATCATGACAAGGTGACCATGCCACTAGATACAGGTTTCCTATCCAGAACAACAAGGTCAAGCAGCGATCAAGCAATAGTGCATAAATGTGAAATAGCTTACCACAAATCCAGACCACAAACTTAATACACAATAATTTACCCTGATGTCATCCAAGCAATGACACATGTTGGAAAGTGAAGGCAAGCAAGCCTTGTGCAAACAAGCCATACCTTCTTCATGTCACATAGTTACTACCATACACTATGGACACATATCAACATGTAACACCCCAAACTGCCACACATGCCAAATGTTAGTCAAGGAGTTAGAAAAGATGTCACACACACATGAACTAATTGTGACGTACCAAGGAGTGACAATACAATGTGGACCCAGGCATCTAGGAAATTGGCATCCAGAAAACGAACAATATCAGTCATGTAAGCATCAAGTAAGCGCAGGAAGGACAGAAACAGTCCTAGCTAAATATGTTATGAGTCCATCAACATGCCATTGACTGACTAGCAACATCATTACCCACATATAACACATGGCAAGCCTGACATCTGTTTGTGGAGGACTCCTAGAGGCAAAGAATATGTAATTCCAACATAACTGATACACCAACCATGATGCAAGTCAACAGCCTGGACACACTTACCAACCTACTCACAGGTTTATATGAACTACCACAACGGCACTAATTAGGTGTCACGGCAAACATGAGGTTACCAAACAACCAGGTCTCATTTGACATTTCCTTCATAGCAATAGCATGTACACATAACAAATACCAATGTTGAGTTATGACTGAACCTTTCCATTTAACACGATGTTGACAAATAACTGTCTGGGCCATAGCTGTGATTAGGCTACCATTGCCTATGTATCATATCTACAACAGTATGCCTACGGACAAAGCTGTGTGACCAGTTTCTACTATCAAAACATCAGCATGGTAGTTACATTCCTAAATCTGATACCAATATATGTGTTTCTGTAGAAATGTTGCAATATCTCAATTGTATCCAAAATGCTAATTGTCTACTCTAATGAGATGTTGCAAATGTCTATGTACATCCCTCATTTACCAAGGGGGATTACCTTGCAACAGGTGTGAAGATGTTAACCATGTATGTCATGTGAAATGTCAGATGGACATCACAGCCTCACATGATGCTGTCAATTATCAGAAACCATTGAAATCTAGATATGACTTGCATATGTCCGACTTTATGTTGCACTTAGATATGAATCTTGAGACATTGCAGAGAACACAGAGCAAGGACCTACACATCTTACCACTTTGACATTGGGAGGATTGACCTTTTGGTGGGAAATGACACCCATCAGGGTAGAAAAATCTGTATATTGGTACACATATGACACAGTCATATGTGCACCATTATGTGCCATTGGACTGAGGGGACAACATAGTTGAGTACCATGCCTCAAAATACTTTGTATGTGTGGTGATGGCAGGCCAAATCCCCTTCATCTGATGGGCGTTGACGTGCATGGATGACATAAACAAGTCAAGAAAATCATGTCCACATGTACCACACAAAAAAAGGCAGAGTTAATTACAAGTCACGTCGGGAAGCCAAACCCGGACTGTCTTGAACATCCTCTCCACTGATAGATGAGCAAAGACAGTAAGGGCATATCTGAGGTGAGAAGCAGGCAGACAACATGCATTTCCACCACCAGCTCTCATGTTATCACATATGACCAGACACCAAGCACATATGATGGAATTTTTCAGGTGGAGTCTGGCATAACATCTCCACTAACCATGTGCAACAGTCACAAGGCTGGTCAGGTAACATACATGACACACTCTACACAATGTCTCAGGACTCTAAATCTGTCACCAAAATAGGTACATGCCCAAGAAATCACTCATTTCAGCACAACATTAGCACCCAACTGACTCCGTGCCTATCAGCCTTTGCTTGCATAACAAAGAATAGTCAAGAAAGTGAAACATATGTGCACATTGAGCACTTACCTGCTCCTCTGGTACACCATAGAGCTGTCCATACAGGGGTAGGACTTCCTCACCAGCTTCTGCAGCTCCTGGGGTGAGAAGGCAGGGGCCCTATCACCTGTAGTGCGTGGCATGATTGCTCCCAGTGGCAGCAGCTCAGGTCGTGGAGGTCTTGCTGGCAGCAGTGTCAGGACTCAAGTGAGAGATGAAGTATGAGATGACAGTCACCTCTGCCATGTAAGAGACCGTCACCGTCGACAGATACTGCCATTGGCCCTAGAATGCCAAAAGCAACAATATATTCCAATGGCAATGTCCGCTGCGGTGATATCCACCTACCACCATGACGACTTCTGTTGAGGGTCACAGGTGGTTTCCTATTGTCCAGTACAGTAGGTCAGGCAGTCGCCATTTGAATGCCCTTATATGGTCAGAAAAGTTAATTTAATGATGCATCCCAAGGTATGAAACATATCTACCGCTTAGTCTTCAGTGCTGGCATTGACCAACCATGTGAATGTCCAGATTGAAGGGACATGTTGTCCTGTTGACAAGATACAAGTAAGGTATCTTTGTTAGCACAGTCAGCACCCTCTGGGCAATTGGCAAGATCATTTTTGTGACTTTTTAATGTAATGCATAGTTGGATGTCAATATTACAGAGACTCGCTGAGGCATGCGTTTACATTTCCATGTCATAATTGAGGGAAGGGGGATGAGATTCCACTAATATGACATCATTACCATTGGTCTGTGCTGTGTACCATGTTCCAACTGTATCACATGTCAGATCATTATGAGAGGAATATGTATTTACACTTACAAGGGACACAATGAGTGATGGACAGCCCTTCTTATTTTCTCTCAAATAGTTACCCTGGAAAAAGAATGGTCAGACAACCTCCAATGTACCATCTGCTAGCAGACCTGCAGACCATTGAGGATCGGCATGTGATTCTGATCTACCACCTGGATAGGCAGACAATCATGGATATATGTCTTCAGTTGGAACCAGATCTCATACCCGCCATTCATCATCCAAATAGCATACCACCCATTGTACAAGTCACGTCAGTGCTACATTTCATAGTCACAGGGTCCTTTCAGAATACTGTGGCCCTAACTGCAGGGATGTCCCAGCCTATGTTTAGTCAAGTCTTGAAGGCTGTACCCATGTAGCCTTGGTTCCTCCACCTGGCAATGAACAGCTGTATCAGAACTGGAAGAAGTTCCACTCCATAAGTGACCAAGTAGTCTGTTTGGCAGACCTCTACATTTCCCATGTATGTGCACAGTACCCAGGTTCAGTCCATGATGCCTTCATCATGCGGAACACTGCTTGCCCACAGCTGATGACACAACAGTACCCAGAGAGGGCCTGGCTGCTTGGTAAGTCACATATATCGTGTGTTAGAATCCTATGTCTGCTGCCAAATATAAGGACGCCCTAGACTTATGTTTGTGCACATGTAACAATTCTTTACAGGGGACTCTGGCTACCCAAACCGCCCCTGGTTGTTAACACAAGTGAGGTACCCAATCACGCGAGGGGAAGTCCGCTTCAATGAGGTCCATGGAGGAGGCTTTTGGGCTCCTGAAGGCACGATTTCATAGCATTGATAAGTCTTGTGGAGCGCTCCTCAATTCACCTGTCAAAGTGTGTCAGATCATTGTGATCTGCTGCATGCTCCACAACCTTGCCCTGAGGCATCAGATCCCATACATCCCAGATGAGGTGGAGCCAGCAGTTCCACCAAGTGAGAATACAGAAATGCCAAGTCAGGATGGCAGTGATGGGCAGATTTCATCAATCAGTATTTCACTTGAGTGTACGTATGTGCAATTTGACTGACTCATTGGGGTAGTGGGGGGTTAGGGATGTTTGAGAAGGGACTTTGTGTAACCATCAGACAGGTCATTCATTGTTTTGCAATACATATCTCAGGTTTTCATGCAAAATAGTACATGTAGTGGTGACTATCGTGATGATCTCTTTTGTTAGTGTTTGTCATAATGCACAATCTAAGTTACCATTGTACTTGGGACATGTATTTCTAGGTCTTGTTTACTGTTACCTGCCTAAGCTCCTTGTTCAACATTTTCACTTTCCAGGTCTCTTCACAATGCCATCATCATGTGGACATTTCTGAATTGTGTCACTGGCACTTAGGTTTAGCTAGTCTGACATGTGAAGTGGACATGGATTGATCCAGGTACTGTATGATGTTATTTTGGTGGTGTATGAGTCCCTGAGTCCCATGCCCAGGCTGTCAGGACAGTGGATAGCAGTGTTCTGTTCTACACAGTAGACCTGTTTACCATGTTATATGGGTCTAATGGTGTCATGTGTGTGATCATGTGTCTATGACACACGTCTTCCTGTGCAATCCATTCACTCAACCTTCTCAGTGGTTTGCTAATGGTACTATCTTACTTGTATGTAGCTGCCACTGTGGTTTATCATTGCAGGCCACTATGCATGTGTGTCAAGACTGACATAGGTGAGCGGTGTGCCTATAGATACCTGACCATGGTAAGTGGAAGGTTCCCTGACTGGGGACAGTGTACTGACCTCTGTATTATGGTGTATGTTTATTTGGTAGTTATGGCATGGATATGCGATAGGGGTTTAGCTGATGACAAATTGCACCCATCTGTTTGTCTATTCAGATAGACAAAGTCTGACAAGTCCCTTACTTCAGTGGTATGTGGGATGTTAGTTACTGACACCTATGCTGAAGCACAAAGTTGTGAAGATGAAAATCACTGTGTGACCATTGACATGAGGTCAGCCTATGTGCAGCTCAGTGCTATAAATGGGGATTGATAATTTTCTACTTGTATCATTGTGTATGCATTGAACCCAGAATCAACTGTACATGTGACCTGTCCCTTCCCACATTTCCTACATTTGAGTATGTCATATTCAATATATTTCACAGTCAGCTCTTCAGCATAGATGAAATATGACTCTCAAACATTTATAGTGGTTTAGGTGTGTTTATTTACAAGTGTACATGAAAATAAAATGAATGGGATCAAAGCAATAAAGTGCTAACAGTGAAGAGTTCCATCATGGTGGATATTACCATCAGGAAGCTGCTGCAACTTTTGAAGTCTCAAGTCCAGTGTCCTACTATCATTGAAAAATGGTCAGTGTTTGTAGAAGAGTCAACAGGGTGCATCAGTGGCACACAAGGGGAACCAATCATTATGAGAGCAATTCCTGGCAGTGGTTGTTGTCTTGGCATCTGCATCTCCTGGTTGTTTTGGTGGACATCCAGGTTTGTGGGGGGGTTATTCAGCTACAGAGGCAGGGGTGTCTGAGCCATGGCCTTCCCCTGGCAGAGCCTCCATTCCACTGGCTGCCATAGATGTAGAAGGGGCTGATGTTACAGAGTTAATGGAAGAGGTCTGGTGTTGTGGACATACCCTGCTCAGGGTGATGTTGATGTCTCTCAGCACCCTTGCTAGGGAGACAATGCTGACATTGAAGGCCTACCACTGTTGCATTACTTCCTGGTGGTTGTCCCTCTGGAGCGGCTTGATCTCTCCATCATGGCAAGTACCTGCCCTTAATGCCTTGGGCCTGTTGGTAAGCTCCCAAGACTTGGGAGATGGTGTCTTGGTCAGTTGTGTCCCTAGCAGCCTCAAGCCACTGACCCACAACATGCCTCCCATGTACCCTACACCCATGTGCCTGCACCCATGGCGCAGTTTGCCCACTGCCTCTGGTGCCAGGTCCTTCATTGCCAGGGTTTTCGAGTTGTGACCCTGGTACCTGTACTGGGGGGCACATGATTGTTGTAACGGTCCTTGGGACACAGGTTTGGGGCGACTGGTTGCTTTGGATGTAGATGCAACAGGGCTGGGAGAAGTCGATGTAGGCAGGGTGAGGCTGAAAGTTGTAGACTGCCAGGTAGCCCAGATGGGCCAGAGTCATCCTCATTGTTCACACATCCAGGAGTGCTCTCCTCACTGAGGGCTTCATTTAGTGGAGAAGTGGCTGTCTCAAGTGTCCTCTCCAGGGTCCCAATAGCAAGTACACCTGTTGAAGAAGTGGGATAGTTACAGATTGTCATGCATCATGTGATATCCATATTTGGCAGGTAGATATGCTTTGAGCCATGAACAGATTAGCTTTGCTTGATCCCCTCATATGTCAATTCTGTTTTCTATTCTGGAGACCTGCTATATGGGGTACAGACAATTCCTATTTCATACACCTTGCTGCAGGATGTCAGAGTATCTTGGCAGTTGGATGTCTGTTCATAGATTCATATCTTGGCAGCTGTTTAGCTTTATTATGTTCATGTTACCTCCCAGTTAGCAGTAGTTCACTATTGAGTTAACAGACAGCTGCACAATGTCATGTGGGAACTGACCTGGCTATCGGATTAGGAGTAACCATTCAACCTGGCCATATGTGTAACACACTGCATATATGTGTGATCCACCCAGTGGAGTAGATTTCAATAGGTGATGGGAGGTAGAAGGGCCAGTTTAGCAGAGGAGACAGCTGTAGATGTGTGTTGGTGGTATTCTACTGGTAGATGCCCATAGCATTGCTGTCATAACCATAGACTGTACAGTTGTGGAGCATTCAGGTGTTTTTTCTTGATTGTTTAGTTAACATGCAAAGAAATTTAAATTGTGGTAAACTCACTATACTACCCACGCCATGCACAGACACTGAATTTAGTTGACGTGTGGGATGCCAGACTGGGGTATTCCGACAGTTAGACACAGGGGTGGTGAGTGGGTTGGCTGTTAAGATGTCAAAAGGTGATCAGTGAGCATGCAAGACAGAACTTTTGGGTGACATTATTGGTGTTGTGAGTTACCCGACTCCACTCCCCCAGGTATTCCTGTCAAGCCCTCAGGATGCAGGATGGCCAAGACCTTTTCCTCCCATGATTTGAACATTGGGGGAGAGGGTAGGGACCACTGCCAGTCTTAAGTACTGCCAGCTGGTGCCTGGTGGTCATGGAACAGACCTCCCCCCGAGGTTGTTCCACCTCTTCCTGGTGTCCTCCCTTGTGCGTGGTTAGCTGCCTACAAAAGTCACCTGTCGACTATTCTTTGCCACATCTCCATTTTTCTGGCGATTGTTGCTTGCTGGACTTGGGCTCCAAATACGTGTGGCTCTACTCTGACGATTTTATCCACCATGTCCCTCAACTCATCGTCAGTAAAATGGGGATGTTTTTGTGAGGACATGGTGTTGGTGGACAAAACTGAAAAGTGCTAAAAACGTTAATGAGGTGTGGGTGCTGTGTTGTGAGGAGGTGACGGTTGGTGTCTGATGTGTAGGGTACTATTTTGTGTGTTGGGTGTGTTGTGCAGGTGTGGGATGAGTGGTATTTAAAGTGTGGAGGGGTGCCTAATCTATGGTTTGTAATTTCTATTGGCGAGCTCTAGCTTATTGTGTGTAGTGTTCTGGTTGCTAAGGATTGTGGTGTGTGAAGGGGTGTGTTTTATAGTGCAGGTTGTAGGTGTGTTGGGTGAATGGATGTGTCAGCTGTGTGGATTTCAAACTATCCAATGTAGTTGTGTATTACTGTGGTGACCGCTGACCTCTGCTTTTCACACCACCATTGATTTCCCGCCATGGAAGAACTGCTATTGTGATTTGTGAGTCATAATAGGTTAGGTGGATGTTTCACGGGATGGGGGTGCTAGTGTTTGTACCGCCTCTTTCCTGCCCTCCAAAGTCCTTGGGGTGTCAGATTTTTGGCTGGGTTTCGGCAGTCCTGGCTGTGTAACTCATAATACGGCAATCTGTATGTCTGCCAACATGGCAGTCTTTTGGCCTCGTAATGAGGCCCAAAAACACTATGACTACCCTCAAAACCTATTAAAAAACATTAAAAGGGACCTATCTGTTCCGAAGAACAACAGCCCCTTCCCGCAACCTGCATCACAGTTAATAGACTAAAAATGAGACAAATAAACTACAAAATAGAAGGTGGTGTCATACAAATGGCCACTAATTACAATTAAAAAAGACTTCCATAAAACATTAATGGGAATGTAAGTTAAAAATGTTTAAACATTTGAAAATAAAATGAAAACGTTGCATGTCTTTATTCTATGAAAACATGTAAATAATAATGTTATCTATTACATATATACAAATAACTATTATGTTAATTATCTTTCAAGATATCAATTATACTCATTAAATGACTACCTGCTCCACATTGCAACACCCCAGTGGAAAAACTGCAAAGAAAGTGTGAAATATCTAAGAAGAACATGTCCTACTATGTTGAAATACATTTTAACTAAGGAAATTAACATAAAACATGTAAATGAAGTATTTCAATGTAAACCATTTTAGCGAAGGTGTGGGACACTAAAGGGGCAACATTTACTATTCCCATTCCAATCTAAACTATTATGGGGAGGGTGTTGGACACTAAAGAGGCCAACATTTACGATACTATTCCAACTCCAACCTAAACCATTTTGGGAAAGGTGTTGGGCACAAGAGGCGGACATTTACTATTCCCACTTCAATATAAACCATTTTGGGGGAGATGTTGGACACTAAAGGGGTGACATTGACTATTCCCACTCCAATCTAAACCATGTTTAGGAAGGTGTTGCACACTAAAATGTTTATTTACACAATCAATACTCCATAGTCATACATATTGTTTCTGTATAAAATAAAAATAAAAATTACTTAAAAGACACAATAACCCAAACTCAAAACCTATATATTTAAAAAGAAACATTATCATGTAAAAGCATGTGTTATTCTTTATTTACAATTAATATATTTTATTATTTATTAATATGCCTGCATTTGAAACATAACATAAAAACATACATTTTCCAAAGGTAGAAATAATTTAATATTTAAAAAATATGAAACAAATCATATAATTATGATAGACATAAATGATATTACATTTTGTTAAAAATTTGGTTTCTGTTTGACAGTTTTACACCCTGGCCAAGCAGGAACCACAATCCTAGTCAGAGTAACTCAAATGCACGCCCTAAATTATCCTGTGCACACCCTCCGGTAGCTTGACACAGAGCAGTCAGGCTTAACTTAAGAGGCAATGTTTAAAGTATTTGTGCAACACATCAAACAATGGAACAGTATAAACACCACACAAAAAGATAAAAGGCCTGGTTAGGACATTAAAGTGTCATTTAATGAACAAAACAAGACCAAAATGACAAAAATCCAACAAGTATAACTAGAGTTATGAACTCTTAAAGATTAAGCTGAAATGTAGTGCTTAAAGCAAAAAGCGGCAACAGTGGCTATCTGGTCGTGCTAGACCGGGTCAAATCCAGACGTTCAGGCCAACTGTAATGGAGCGCTGGTCAGATTCAGGGACCAGCCTTAGCCCACTGAAACAGTACCTGAGCCACGCCACCCGCAAAGAGATCTCCTCGATCCTCACAACAGTGGTGATGAGTCAGCATCGATGCTTCGTCCTCGCAGCAGTAGCGATGCTTTGGAGTCTTTGGAGATGTGCCAGTTCCAAGCAGTGCAACAGTGTTGCTGCATGGATTTTGGCAGTTGCAGCACTTTGTATCCACTTCCAAGGACCCAGGACTGGGTTGGCACCACTTGGCAGGGCAAGCCTCTCAGAAAGCATAGTCCAGGTGCTGTAGGCAGAAGGCAGATGGATTGGAAGTATTTGATGTCCATGAGACTTCGAACAGGAGGCAAGCAAGCAAACCCCTCAAGTCCCTCTAGTAGCATAGCCGTCCTTCATCATGGCAGAATATCACCAGGTTCAGAATTGTAGTGAGTTGGTGGTATCTGAGTTCCAGTACTTATACGCAGTAGTGCCTTTGCAGTAGAGGAGACTTCAGAGAGGACTTTGAAGTGCACAATGCCCTTGTCTTCCTGCCCTGGCTCCAGACTCCCTAAAGAGTGGTATGAAGCCATTTGTGTGGGGACATGACATAGCCCATTCAGATGTAGGTGCAAGCTCCATCCTCCCATCCTGCCCAGGATGACTCATCGTGCTGTGAATGACCCATCAGTGACACCTAAGCTCCCTTTGTGCCGGGCTGGCTGGAGGCAATGTGTATTCACAGACAGACAGAAGGCACCAGATGGTTAAAATAAGAAAATGCCAACTTCCTAAAGTGACATTTTCAGAATTACAATTTAACATCCGACTTTACCAAAGGTTGTTACTTTAAATTGTGATTCCAGAAACACTAACCTTGAGGGTCCCTTCTCTTCCCAATTGGAAATTACACTTATAAAAGTTTATAAAGTATTTCCAGTGTTATTCTATGGGAAGAGAAAGGCCTTGCAGTAGTGAAAAACAAATGTAAGTGTTTTCACTACTAGGACATGTAAAACGTAAACATACATGTCTTAGGTGCTCAATATGAGTTTGGTGGTTAGACGAGCCGACCACCAAACTTGCGTGGAAGAGACGGCCATCAACCCGGCTGCCTCACCCTGCCGTGTTATGCTGTTCCCACCGGGGTGACCAGCAGGGACATCATATTACAATGTTCACGCCGGTCAGCCCAGCAGGAACAGTATCACGGTATTGGACTTGAATTCCTTAAGGGAGACAAGGCCAATACCAAAACACACCAGCACCCTCAGAATGCGCACTGTCTGCAGAGCAGACAGTGCGCATTCTAAGGGTGCTGGCAGGGGGGCCCCTGCACTGCCCATGCTTTAGGAATGGGCAGTGCTGCGGCCTCCCCTTGGCCCCCTGCATTGTATTTCCACCAGCCTATTCATGGTGGGGTCCCCACCATGAAAAGGCTAGCAGAAACTGGAGTCGTGATCAGTGCAGCAGCACTGTAGTCAGCACCGCCGTGGCTGACCACGATCCTGACTACCATCAGCCTGTCAGGAACCATGTTCCTGGCGGGTTTGGTGGTGTCCTGGTGGTCTGACTGCAAGGGTCGTAATGTTGCAGTCGGACCACCTGGAGTGCAGCAGTCTGACTACCACCATTGTATTGACGGTCCTAAGATTTAGGGGGTCATTATGGCCCTGGCGTGAGTTTAAATGTGGAGGTACATACCGCTCAATACAAGAGAGGGACGGGGAGATTACTGTTCCAGTGTACGGTCTCCCAAAGTAACCTAATATATAGAAAAGTACACTTTTCCAAAAGGACAATTAATAGATGCAGGGACAAAGAATGTCTAAAGTATCAGGAGAGCCCTCAAGCACCCAATGGGTGACAAGTATCATCACTGGGCTATCTCCTCGTCAGACCGGTGCTGCAATGTCTGGCCGACCACCCCGACAATGGGGGTGGTACTAAACCGGGGGCAATTTGCCAGGAAAGGTCTGAAACGAAATACTAACTGAGTGAAAGCCAGGGAGTAAGTGTGTAGGAGAGAGAGAAAGAATAAAATTTGCTCTGTGCCTCTAACATCACTTTAATGAATCAGGGAAAAGGCGCAGGCCAAGATTAAAAATAGTCCAGAGTGCTAGTGGGGATAATGTCCCACTGAACTCTATAGGGAAGAAAAGGTAGTGTGCCTCATCCTGCTAATTTGTGGTCAACATGTTTTGCGTCTTCTTTGGGTCAATCAATGATCCCGCGACGCTTCGTCAGCACCCGGAAAAATACTTCTCCTATTCAAATAAAAAAATACTAAGGTGTCACTTACAAACTGCAGACAAATTGTCTATGTCAGTTGGTCAATCAGTCGCCCATCCCACATTCGAGATCTGGCATCCTAGGACCGCGCTAGCCACAATCAAGGAGGTAATATTGTAATCCTCCTCGATGTAACCAGAAACCTGCCCGTGTGCCGCGTGCCTGTAGACCGCCACATTATGAGAATGCCGGGTTTCCTGCAGCCAACCCGCCACTTCTCCACTCAGACCGTCATGGTGGTATCAGTCGCCGTGCCAGAGATGTCAATCGGTAGGCCCTACCGATGTCAGGGAATTCCTTCCATGTCACCGGTAGGCAGCTCCCCCACAACACACACCTGACACCCCTCACCCCCTCCGATCCTCTCACTCACCTCCACACCCTCCGATCCCCTCACTCACCCCCCCCACCCACACACACACCTTCAGACAAGCACCACACATACACCCAATCACTCACACTGGCATACATGCATTTTACATGCATACTTCCAGACTTGCTCACACACATTCTTATACACAATCACACTGACATGCAGACACGCACTCACTTCACCATTCTTACACACATTCACTCACACCCATAACACACAGACTCATTCACACACGCACGAACACACTCAGACACACACAGCAGCCCCCCACTCTCCCATCCTCCTCCCCTGAAGGAAGCCCGACTTATCTTTGCCGAGGAGGTCTTCCATCAGGGAACGGTAAGGGGTGCTGCACCGCTAGCAGCTCCCTGCCAGCAGAACACTGCCCAGCTGTATCACAGGTCATGATACGGCTGGCGGTGTTCTACTGGTGTGGCGGTGCTGGTGGTAGGAGAGCCAGCTTACTACCGTCTGCCAGTATGATCACTGCCGGATTTCCACCCTTCTTGTGGCGGAAGTCCAGCAGTGATCATAATATGGCAGCCAGAGGGTAGCCGCGGGAGCGGTATGTTGGCGGCCGTGACTGCAGCGGTAGGCGGTTTTTACCGCCATTGTTATAATCAGGGCCTTAATGTCTTAATCAGACCCTTAGTTTTTAAATACACTGCGCCCTACCCCTGTACCATCTAGTGCCTACCTTACAGGTGAGTTATATGGATTAAAAAGAAAGCTTTAGGTATGGCAAGAGGTTTAATTTGCCAGGTCGATATGACAGTCTAAAACTGCACACACAGGCTCTGCAATGGCAAGCGTGAGACAAGTTTGAAGGGCTCCTAATGTGGGTGGCACAATCAGTGCTGCATGCCTACCAGTAGCATTTAATTATAGGCCCTGAGCACAGGTAAAACGCTTTACTAGGGACTTATAAGTGTATTAACTATGCCAATTTTGGATAAGTCAATGTTACTATGTTTTAAGAAGAGAGCACATGCACTTTAGCACTGGTTAGCAGTGGTAAATTGCCTAGAGTCCTAAAGCCAGCAAAAACGAGGTCAGCATAACAAGAGGAGTTAAGGCAAAATTAACAGGGGAAACCACCCCAATGATGCCCGGTCTAACACATTTCAGTTGATAAGTATTTGAATATTTACTCCCAGCAACAGATCTTATTACAAAAATATAAATAATAAAATGATCATTATTAATTTTTATTAAAATGTAAATAAACATATAACATATACAAATAAAGTTTAATTAATACATCATAAACAATACACATGTATTCTATTTTCATAATGTTATTATACATAATCTTAAATATTTGTATGCAAAATGTAAAATAAAAAATACATTTTTGAAGCAACCTATTAATGATGACAGTATAATTTTTTACATTTAGAAAGCATTACATTTATACAATTTCTAACAAAATGCTACTAGAATAAATGTATTATATTAGGAATATATAATAGAGGTAAATCTAGTAGATTTTTAACATTATGGGGGTCATTACAAGCTTGGCGAGGTTAACCGCCGTGCAGCCGCCAATGCGGCCACACTCCCGCGGACCCCATTACAACATCCCCGCTGGGCCGGCGGGCGCAAACCTAGTTTACACCCGCCGGCCCAGCAGGGATGAGGCCGCAACATAGGAGCCGGCGGTGTTGCGGCCGTGCTACGGGTGCAGTAGCACCCGTCGCGCTTTTCACTGTCTGCTATGCAAACAGTGAAAAGCCGCACGGGGCCCTGTTAGGGGGCCCCAGGACTCCCCTTACTGCCAGCCTCTTCCTGGCGGTGCAAACCGCCAGAAACAGGCTGGCGGTAGGGGAGTCATAATCCCCAGGGCAGCGCTGCCCTGGCGAATTATCACCGCGGGACTAAAACGGCGGGAAACCGCCGGCCCCGGCGGTGATACCGCGGCGCTACCACTGCGGTCGTAATACGGGTCTCCGTACCGCCAGCCTGTTGGCGGTACGGATGCCACATTACCCCGTAATGACCCCCTATATGATTAAAGTTTTTTTTATGTAACTTTTCGAAACTTTCTATAATTACAATAATAATGTTAGCATTTACAATAAAATACCAATAGTTTTTAAAATCAATTTAATTGATCAATACATTAAACTTAATTAATAAATAGTTTTATAACAACTAAAAATTAAAAAAATAACTTTCGTGATTTTACGATGATCATTTGCATATAGATAAAAAAATGGAACCTTGCTTTTAAATTAAAATATTAACTTTTTAAAAATCTCTCCACCTTTATTCCATAAGACCCCAACATCCTTCTACTAAAAAAAATACATATACATTAATTTTGCACATTAATGCAACTGAAAATAAAAAATTTAATTTTTTCTAAATTATTAAATTATTTTACTAAACACACACATGAATAAAATGACTACCCATAGTATCAAACACACTACAAAAACATACATATAAAATAACACTTCCAAACAATATTGTATACGATATTTTCTATAACAATCTTTTTTACAACAATATTTGGAACAACACTTAAAATTATATTCTTTCCTTCAATATTCTTTTCCACGATTTGGTTGACATTCTGATATTCTTGATTATTTTTATATCAATATTTCGTCCAAATACCACTAAACCTCAACACAACCACACACAGGAATGGTACTGTAGCATCAATGTAATCTTTTGTTATAATAGTTAGATTCTTAGGTTCAGACTCTTGAGGGTAGGGACACCTGACTATTAAGTCTTGAGATGGTGTTGAGTTGGGAGGAGGAAAGAGAGGGAGAGGAGACAGAGAGGGGAAAAGTATTGGATTTGTGCTAGTTATGCTAAGGGACTCCAGGGTATCATGGAACTGAGCATTTTGAAAGTTCCAATGTTATTTGGAATATGACATTGACTTCATAAAACGCAATAATACAGACAATGTCACCCTCACAGTAGTTTACAAAGAGGAAGTGTTTAAATTCTCTTCCTTCTAGGGCGACAGAGCCAAGACTGAGCATTTGTTTAATATTCCGAGGCTTTGCTCATTCAACATGAGCGATCCATGATGATAGCAAAAGCAAAAGCTGTTATTTAGTGTTTTTGGTTGTTCCTCCAGTCATATACTTTAAATGTAAAACATTCATGTCTTTATAATATTCTGCATTTGTGACCTCCATATTTTTCTGAGATTTCCCACTAAGGACTGAAAAACAGTGTGCAGCTGCACTTTGGTTTCCACAAGTTTCCATAACTATGTTACTTCATTATGAAAACAGTTTCATGCTATTTCCCATTCAACAATGTGTGTTCTCAGCACAAGTGGAAAAGGAAAACAGAACAACCGAGAGACCTGCGTGGTTTCATTTAAATTAAATCAGCTGGTGGTGTTGTTGCAGTCACTGGCGGCCTGCTTTTACTGACTAAGCAGTGAAAGGAAAAGCACCAGTGCTTAAATTGTGCTTGTTGTTTCCAGTGCAGAGTACCAGCACTTATTTTTGAGGGCCGGCACTTATTTTTCTGCCTCAAGCATTTACTGCTAGCAAAAGACACATATGGGAAAGACGGAGGAAGAAAAAAACGAAAGGGAGAAAGCAGAAAGCTGCAAGAGTGAGCTGAAGGGGTAGGGAGGGCCTGTAAATGGATTGAAGAGGCCCGAGATGGCTTCAGGATTAGGCTGCCTCAGAATTCTGTCCTTGCACATTTAATTGCAGCATCCGCCTGTTAAAGAGGAGGGCTCTGGGCACCGGCACCTTTTTATTTACAAATTAAGCACCGAAAGGAACTAATTAGCTCAGTAAAAAAGTAATTCAAGTTATAGCAGCACTCACTAATGAGCCAGCTATATGCTGTTAAACATTTCTCATACATATGAAATCGAAATTCAGACTGAACAGATGCTGTACTCCTGTCCCTTAGCATTGAAATGCAAACCTGCTGTGGGTTAGAGTAAAGGAGGAGGAACCCTCACTTGGGTGGTTACCATTCACTTTTACCCTGTCCTCATCAGCTTGCTCCACCCCTAGCCCATTATTTGAATGGAGTTCTGTAATATACAGCCTGTCCCACAGCTATAAGTGCCCAAATGCAAACATGTCCATCACTGCTAAACCATCTCACACCCATCACTGTGATGCCACTGCCTGCATTGTGTCTGCTGGGTGAGAATGTTCCTTGCTTGACAGATGTACAGGGCTCTTCAGACTTAGTATCAATCCCTCACCAAAAAAGCAATCTAAGCTGATTTACCAGAAGCATTTATTAGGCATCTGTGTCAAACTACTCAGATGTTTTTCTTCTCCCCATTGATGGTAGGGCAACGCCCCTGTTGGCCTTGAACACCAGGTGCCCTTGTCTGAATACAGCTCAGCTATTTTATTCGTAAATATGGAATTGTTTCTTTCAACATTCCCTGATGATTCTGGGTGATAGGTACAATGAAAATTCTACTTAATCCCCAAGGTTGCTCACACTTCCTGAACTATAAAGGAAATAAATGTGGACATCTAGTATCTGGAAACACGGAGGAGCACCCTGAACCAGGGAATTAAGACTCTCAACAACTGTTTTGATTAAGTGATGGGTCGGCTCAAACACAGGGTCATTTCTCTATCCACCTTAAAAAAGCACACACAATTACAAGTATATAAGAAGAATATGTCCAGTGGGGTTAGTCTTGATCCTTTTCCCATTATTTTGGGGTTGGCTAGTGTCACAGAAGTGGCAATAGTTCCGGGAAATAGAAGGAAAGAAGGGCGCATACCAGTGGGTCACTGTAGCATGACTCATACCATCCTTCCAGACATGGGTAACATAAAGAGGAAGACAGGCTAAGCTTGGGGAGGGTATGAATTTCGGGGTCACCACTCTCCCAGTGCTGTACCTCCCCTTTCCTTTTGGGTTTCTTTTTACAATTCTGTTTTACCCAAGTTTGTTTCTCCACCTTGGATACCTGCCCCAACATATTTCAACATATTTTAAAGGTTGGTGAGGGATATACATCCTTTTGCAAGACATACATTGTAGCTTCACTGCTGAGGGAGTGCACCACTTTTGTGGCTTCTAGAGCTGTAAGACTGTTTTCCTGAGAAAATGCAACTTGCATGGATTGATGAGCAATACATGTTACAATGGCAGTTTATAAGAAAGTGAATTATTAGTTGGGTTACATGGCAGCCCACCACAAGTAATAAAAGGGCTGAATTAGAGTTCGTCAGAGAGGGTACTCTGTCGCAACGGTGACAGACTGCCCTTTTTGCCAAACTGAAGGTCCACCTGCCTAATTTACAGGTGGGCGCAGACCTTAAGTATGTCATAGAGGAAAGCTACTCCATCTCCATCGCTGACATTCTCCTCTAAGGGTCGTCAGAGGTTTGGCGATTAGATCGCGTGCCGGATTTGGAGTGGTCAGTCAAATAGCAAGTTTTCAATGCCGCTTTACAGATAAAACTTGGCAGTAAGAGCAGTAAAAACTGGAAAATTAACACCACACCATGGAAGGCACCTCCAGTGTTGTGGAGTTCACTAACTTTTGTATTTTCAAAAATCAAATCCCACTTTGGGATGTTGTTTCTGCAAACACAAAAACATGGTAAAAGTTTGACAGATGATACTGTAATTTTGACGGTACCTTCAATCAAACTTTTAATACATTGACAGCTGTTCCTGCCAGTGTTCTGAGATGTCCACTGAGCCTGCGTATATCTCTAAATTTGGCCTTCAGAGGACTCCCAGTATGGCTGAAGTAAAGTACTCCACTATAATGACAGATTTATTTCCATATGTCTAAGTTTAAATCCAAGCCAATGTCACTAAAGTTTTAGGTCCAGTCAAAGGTTTCAATCATTTAAACATGAGCTCAAAACCTGCAAGCTATGGCACAGAGTACGCAGGTTTAACTTAAAGAAAATGTGTAAAGCATTTAAGACCATTAAAATAGTTAAAAATTCAAAGACCCAACAAATTTAAAGTCCCACCCCAATGTATCCAAAAAGAGAAAAAATTAATATGGAAAATGACAACAACATGACAAAATTCCACTAAAGGAACCTGAGATACGATTTTTAAAAGTTTTAAATAAAAATAGCACCAAAAAGCACAAATCAACACTATTAGTCCATGCTTGCAGTCGACCAGGGCCTAAGTGCAATTTGATGCTGACCTGACCGTAATGGAACCTGGGTCAGATACACCATGTGGCTTGGAGTCCCAATGCAGAGTGGGACTTGTTGCTTTCTTGAAGCGTGTGATCCCACTGAAATTGTAGGTGTCACCTATTAATTGAATGTCGAGTAGCTGAAGCAGCTGGTTCTGGTCAAAGATGTTACCTTCTGACGTCATTATATGCTGCTCAAAATCTTCCAGCAGGGCAAGGCTGAACCTGTTTCCAAAGAAAGAGCATCAAAATTGGACACTTATGCTGCTAGGTTCCCCAACAGCTCTGGATATCTTGGAACTCCAAAACATTTCTAAAGGACTCATTATGACTTTGGCGGTCCCACAATGGGACCATCAAAGCCGTGGGTAGGACCCCACCATCGTGCCGGTGACATTCCCCACCATCGTATTACAGTGTTCCCGTCAGGCTGACTGGCAGGAACATTGTATTATGGCGCTCCCACCAGGTTGAGCTATGAGGGAGCTGAGGCCAATACCGTAGCACAACAGCACCAACGGTATGTGCACTGTCTACAAAGATGGTGCTTGGTGGGGGGGGCTGCACTGCCCATGCTGTGGGCTATGGTAGTGCAGCCCCCGGAGGTCCCAGCACTGACTTTCCGCCAACCTTTCCAAGGCGTAACCGCCATGGAAAGGCTGGCAGAAAGCTGAGTTGTGATCAGCACAGCAACACTGAGGCTGAGACAGGCTTCCGTCTACCCATCGGGAACCACGTTTCTGGAAGTGACGGCGGTGTTTAGGTGGTCCCATCTGACAAAGTTATAATGCGGCGGTAAGACCATCAGGAGTGTTGAGGTTCCATCGCCACACTCATAATGAGGCCATAATTCTCTACCTTTCAGGGTTTCTCGTTCAACTCTTTTGGGTCACTTCTAAGGTTCCCAGTACCTTAGGGACAAAACTTAGAGGCTAGAACTCATTCCATCAGATTTCTCCATCAAGGTCCAGTCCAGGTCCTGTTGGTACTGGTCAACTGGTCCCTTCAGGAAAACGACCTCTAGCAGCTTGTTGTAACCCAGTAGCCACACAGGCATTAGCCAGGTGGTCTTTGGAGTCTACTTATTTGTCCTTGGTACAAGAAGGAGCAACTCTAGTCCTCAGGGCTCCTTCCATAGCACAGGCAGCAGTACCAGTCCTCTTCTGATCTTCCACAGGAACAGAAAGTGTTTTTAGGAGGTGCATTGGTGTGCCACATATGTGCCCGGTGCCAACTGGTTGTAGATTAATTATTGGGCACTCCCTAAACAATGGGAAACAGGTGAAAACTTGCTAACCAGAGTCCCCTGCACCAACTCCTGAAGAAACCGACTGGCTGACCACTGTCCAGTGGCCAAAAAGGAGTTTGCACCATGTGCATTCTGGGAGTTGTAGTCCGCACTCTCAAGGAGCATCTCAGAGCTTCTGGAACCTTGGGGTGACCTGTGGACCTCAAAAGAGCCTCAAAGGAACATCTGGAAGAGGATCCAGAAGTTTGGGGAACTTTTGGAAAAAAGCTCCATAAAGGGACCTACCCGCTGTGGCAACTTTAGCCGGCTTGCCTCAACCTTGGCCCGGCCTGACTTGCAGGTTCGTCCCGGTGAAGCAAATCTCCAAAAAAGTGACTACGTCTGAATGTAGGAAGTGGACCGGCACCTCCCAGGCAGTGTATCCGAAGAGGGCTCCAGGGACGTCAGATTAAGATTCAGGTTTGCCCCGGTCAAAGAATTTTCATCTCGAAAAAAATGACTAATTCTGAAGGTCAAAATCTCCACTGAGGGCTACTGCGACACAGATCCGATAAAGAGTTCCAGGAGGTCGGATTGGACTGGCGACTTGGTCCCACTGTAGAAGAACTTCAAGTCTGACTTCAATGTCTGAGTCCAACGGTAAACTTTTGACCGAGGCCTTCCACGGGCTGTAGCCAAGCAGGGCTCCAATGCGGTCGGCCTTAAACTTTGACTTTGCTCCGTTCGAGATGCAACCAGATGAACAGATTGGCTCTATTAGTTTCTAAGTGCTAAAAAGCATTAATTCTTTTAAAATTCATATCTCCGGTTCCCTTTATCTGATTTTATTAGTTTTGGTGTCATTTTAAAGCTAAAATTATTTCCTATTTTCATAAATTGGTTTTGGATTTTTAAACTGTTTCCTGTGTTTTATTTAATTACTGTTGTGTGATACTTCAATGCTTTACACTTTGGGGGTCATTACAACATTGGCGGTAAAAGGCGCTTACTGCCGTGCAGAAGACCGCCAATACACCGCCGCTGCTGCGGAACTCCGCCACAGCTATTATGACACACATCTCGGAATCCGCTGAAATTCAGACACCCACAGAAGTCCGCCACACCAAAGGTCAGTGTTAAACTGGCGAAAACAAAACCTCCACGCCAACAGAAACACGCCCATGCTATTACGACCCAGGAATCCACGCGGCGGTCTTTCAACCGCGGTATTCCATTGGCGGTACACACCAGCGCGCTCAAAATACACACACATCTCCAAAACACTGCCACATTGGACAATTACAAATACACACACCTGATACACATACACACACCACTCCCACACACCCAACACAATATAAAACACACACCCACATCACCCACAAACCCCTACGACCAAAACTGATTGACAAAGGCCAGAGAGAGAGCACAGAATAGACAATCCCACAACACATAGACACACAACACCATCACCCACACAACATCCACGCACAAAACACCACACACCACTATACATCACCACACACATCAACACTGACACTGCCCCACACATCACCCACATCACCCCATGTCACGCCAAAGACACCCCCGGTTTTCCGAGGAGGAGCTCCGAGTCATGGTGGAGGAAATCCTGCGGGTAGAGCCAAAGCTATTTGGCTCACAGGTGCAGCACACATCCATAGCCAGGAAGATGGAGCTATGGCGCAGAATAGTGGACAGGGTCAACGCTGTGGGACAGCATCCAAGAAATCGGGAGGACATCAGGAAGAGGTGGAACGACCTACGGGGGAAGGTACGTTCAGCGTCTCCAGGCACAACATCGCGGTTCAGCGGACTGGCGGCAGACCCCCACCTCCTCCCCCACAACTAACAACATGGGAGGAGCAAGTCTTGACCATCATGCATCCAGAGGGCCTCGGAGGAATCGGTGGAGGAATGGACACTGGTAAGTCAAATCTTAACTATCATATCCCCCACCCTACCTGCATGCTATCACACACCCCCACCCTCACCCCCTCCCCTATCACTCCAACTCCTCACAAATGTACTAATAACACAAACCACCCATCTCAACACCAAGCCCTCCATGATACAACTAAGCATGGTCACCCCTCACTAAAGCATGCTCACTGCACATACCCAGAACACCCCCCCAACCATCATCACACAAGCCCCCAAACAGGAATGCTAGCACTGGTGTACACGGTGAGCCACCCATTGCACATCATGACACACACACATGCAATAATCATGCTCTTATGCCCCAGCAGGATCACGAAGGACGGTCACCACACCGGAGGGTCCAGACAACTCCACTCCACCCACAGAAGAGGCCCACAGTGACGATAGCAGCTCTGCCCTACTGGATCCTGATGACCAGCCCGGACCATCATGGGCCTCAGGACAGTCGGTTCCCCTTGCACAGGCACAGCCCAACACTGACCTTCCACCCTCTGGTAACACCAGCACAGCACCCACCCAACGGGCCCATACCTCCGTACCCAGGACAGGTCAATCAGCGGTGTGTCCACCACTAAAGGGAACCCAGGATAACCCACCACCCCAACAACAACAGGGACCTGGGGGCAGTGGTAGTGTGCACACGGTCCAGGGGACGGAGGCACAGGAACACAGGGGAACTGGGAGGGCTGCTGTGCGACTGGGGGCGGACAGGCCAAGGGAACCCACTCTCCACAGGGCCCTATCCTCCATCAAGGGAGCATACCACCACTCCCAGGAGACGATGGCGACGGTCCTGTACAAGTTTCAGGAGACCCAGCACCTGAAGGAGGAGCAGTATTTGGGGTTCAGGGAGGAGCTCAGGACCATCAGCTCCGCCCTGGGCACCATCGTAGGGGTGCTGAAGGACATACAGCATACCTTGAGGGACACCGTGGCTCTCCAAGGGTCCCCTGACACTAGCCTGGACGATGAACTGCCCACCACCTCCGCCGGCGCTAGTGGACAGAACGCCCCGCCACAGGACCACCACACCAGTACCCCACCCCCTGCAGACGGACAATCACCATGCAAGCAGTCCCTGAGATCCAGGAACAGGACAGAGCAAGATGACAAGACCCCCGCCAGGAAATGAGACCACCCTGATTGTCCTCCCACTGTCCCACTTTGTTACCCTGTCCATACTTTAACTGCCCCAGCTCCACTTACTTTGCCCATATGGGCAGTGCACCTGTGTGACCAATAGACTGGACTTTGCCATGGACATTCCTCCGCCGTCCCCCATCACCATATTACAACCCCCCTCCCTTTTTTAGCACTTAAATAAACACCCTTGAAGCACAAAAAAATCTGGAGTCAGTCTGTGATTTGGTCAAATGTATTATCAATGACCGTGTCAAAATGCATTTCTAGTTGTAAAGCCAACATACCTGTGTCACACATCACAAGTCCTTGAAGGATGCAAGCAGATGACACACGGTAACCACACCTGTGAAACCGTAATGGAAAGGTAAAACTCAGTTACCAAATAATGCTATGAAATTACACACAGGATAGAGGAAGACGTGTGACAGTGAATGTAATGATAAAAATGAAAATGTTCTCACGTGTGTCACTGGAAATATTGCTGAATGACTGACTCCCTGTTGTCGATGTCTTCTTCCTCAGCTTCCTCCTCATCACTGTCCACAGGCTCCACAGGCTCCACAGGCTCCACAGGCTCCACAGCTGCCACAACACCGTCATCTGGACCATCCTCCTGCAGAAAAGGCACCTGGCGTCGCAAAGCAAGATTGTGAAGCATCGAGCAGGCGATGATGATCTGGCACACCTTCTTTGGTGAGTAGAATAGAGAACCACCTGTCATATGGAGGCACCTGAACCTGGCCTTCAGGAGGCCGAAGGTCCGTTCGATCACCCTCCTGGTCCGCCCATGGGCCTCATTGTAGCGTTCCTCTGCCCTGGTCCTGGGATTCCTCACTGGGGTCAATAGCCATGACAGGTTTGGGTAACCAGAGTCCCCTAATAGCCACACCCGGTGCCTCTGGAGTTGACCCATCATATCAGGGATGCACTGAGCCAGGAAACATAGCATTTACCTGAGAGATGTTCTGGTCTGCCAAACATACCATCTGTACATTCATAGAATGATAACTCTTCCGGTTCCTGTACACCTGCTGACTCCTGTGGGGGGGGACCAGAGCTACATGGGTCCCATCAATAGCACCTATGATGTTGGGGATATGTCCAAGGGCATAGAAGCCACCTTTAACTGTAGCCAAATCTTCCACCTCAGGGAAAATGATGTATCTCCTTACGTGTTTCAGCAGGGCAGCCAACACTCTGGACAGCATGTTGGAAAACATAGGCTGGGACATCCCTGATGCCATGGCCACTGTTGTCTGAAAAGATCCACTTGCAAGGAAATGGAGCACTGACAGCACCTGCACGTCAGGGGGGATTCCAGTGGAATCGGGCGGGTTGGTGACATCAGGTCTGGCTCCAACTGGGTACATTGTTGATAGTGGCACGGTCAAACCTGTAGGTGACGATTAAATGTCGCTGCTCCATTGTCAACAGGTCCACCAGCGGTCGGTACACCGGAGGATTCCGCCATCTTCTCAATTGTCCCAGCTGACGGTTCCTAGGAAGGACAACAGCGACCACAGAGTCAACTATTTTCCAGGTATGTACCCACAGATACACAGAATACGACACCAAACACAAAACCCTTCCTGTATGTGTGTTGAGTGTAGGCCTATCTATGTGTGACGCAGAAGTAAATGAAGCCATGTGGGCCCCTGAAATGGCGTCTGCCTGACCTCTAAACTGGGACAATGGGATTGTGAGTTAACTGCGCTGGCATTGCACACTGTCGCGGTAGGCGGTCGTAGACCGCAGCCAATGCTGCATTGGTTAACATTGGACCCTATGGGTCCCAGGAGCCAATGAAGAAGTGCGCCGGCGTTGATGATACACACCGCCGCGGACGTCACCGCCGCGGACGTCACCGCCATTTTCTATCTGTTCAATCACTCGATACCTGATCTTCGACAGGAGAGGACCTACACTGTAAGTGCTGCTGTGACCTCGGTCTGGAAGCGACGATGGCTGCTGCGTCTGGGGAAAGGGCCCCTGCCTTCACTGCTCAGGAGTTGGAGAAATTAGTAGTCGTGGTCCTCCCCCAGTACACGCTACTCTACGGTCCTCCAGACCAACAGATAAGTACACAGGGAGCACGTTGTATGGGCTAGGCCTGGGTGGAGAGGGCTGGTTGTAAGAGGGAAGGGGGCAGAGTTCAGGGAACATGAATGCATGTGAATGCATGTGCCACATGGCTAGGGTAGGGAGGGGGGGCACTCACATCGACGGTGCAGTTGGTAATGACTTCTCTTCTTCCTTTGTGCATGCCATGTAGGTCAGCGCCCACCAGAAGAAGGACATTTGGCGTGCCATCGCCAAGGACGTCCGGACCCTGGGGGTCCACCAGAGACGGGGCACCCACTGCCGGAAAAGATGGGAGGACATTCACCGCTGGAGCAAGAAGATGGCGGAGGCTCAGCTGGGGATGGCCTCCCAACGTGGGAGGGGTGCCCGTCGCACCATGACCCCCTGATGTTCCGGATCCTGGCAGTGCTTGAGGGCATCACAGCAGACACAAGGGGGTGAGTACAACCTCATTCTGGGTACTTGGCTCGCAGTTGAGGGGCTGGCTGAGGGAGGAGGGCCTAGGCCAGGCAGAAATACGTAGGCTAGGCCCCTCCGTAATGCAGGCCATGTGGCACTCCACCCCACCTCAGTAGTGGGCCAAGTACAGGTATAGATGCCCCTGTGGCATCCATGTGTGCAGATTACCACCATAGGCTTGTAGGCCAGATCCCAGGATTTGCTTCTGTAGAGGCCAAGAGCATGGCGTAGTGCAGGGGGCTGCTGTGTCTGTATTGTTCGCCAACGGTAGCGGTAAGCCATGGACAACCTGTCTTTCTTCTGTCGTCCCCTCCCCCTTTTTCTCTCTCCTTGTTCTTTTGTGCATCAGCATCATCAGGCGGAGGTACAGTGGCACCGGGGCATGAGGGAGCTGCATCCCACATGGCCCTGGAGGGCCACACCACAGACTCAGAATGCACCAGTGGGACAGAGGGCGAGGGGAGCTACATGTCGGTCACCGGATCACCAACCAGCGACACGGACTCGTCCGCCGATGGGAGCTCCCTTGTGGTGGCGGCACCATGTGTGCCCCCCACTTCAACAGGTACAGCCACCACCTCCCCTACCAGAACCGCCCTCCCAGCATCCCCTCAGCTTCGCCCCGTGCCCGTTCACCCAGGAGGGTGGGCATCACCTTCGCCCCAGGCACCTCAGGCCCTGCCCCTGTCATCCCTGCTGCTCTCAGTGAGGAGGCCATTGACCTCCTCAGGTCACTCACTGTTGGGCAATCTACCATTGTGAATGCCATCATGGGTGTAGAAAGGCGGTTGCAACACACTAATGCATTCCTGGAGGGCATTCATTCTGGTCAGGCTGCCCATCATCGAACCCTGCAATCTCTGGCCTCAGCACTGATGGCAGCCATTGTCCCTGTCTCTAGCCTCCCCCTTCCAACTTCCTCCACCCAGACCCAATCCCCTGTACCCCAGCCTGTCCCAAGCACACCATCAGACAAGCATGCATACACCTCAACACCCAAAAGTAGCTCAGGCAAACATAGGCACCACACAACCCACAGGCACACACACAATCATCACACACATGCAGACACAGTAACATCCGCTGCCTCCACCGTGTGTCCCCCTCCTCGTCGTCTGCCTCCTCCCTCCCAGTCTTGTCTACACTCTCACCTGCATGCACTACATCTACAGGCACCAGGACTCGCACCAGAACACCCAGCACCACACCCCGCTCACCTGCACTCACCACCTCCACTCCCATTTACACGTCCCTTGTGTCCTCTCCCAGTGTGTCTGTGACGCCCCCTCCCAAAGTACACAAACGCGGGCACCCACACACCCAACATCCATCCACCTCACGACAGCCTCCAGTACCTGCACCTGCACCCAAAACACCTAAAGTGACACCTCCCACAACCACCTCCTCTTCCTCCACTCCCAGACCCCCTCCAGCTACCCATCCCAGTGTTCGTCAGAAACTGTCCCTCTGCAAAGTTGACCTTTTTGCCCCCACCTCCACCCCTCCAATTCATCAGTCCTGTCGTAGCGCCTCAGCCAAAAAGCCTCCAGTACCAGTGGTGCGTGTTACAGGTGTGTGGAGTGCACCGGCCACCAGGGCAGGCAGTGTGACACGGAGCCAAGGCACTGCCAGTCTACCCCCTGTAAAGGCTCTGAAGTTGGAAAGTGGCCGACGGGACCGGGTGAAGACTCCTGGAGGCAAAACTACTCACAGGCGTCCCAGGGGGATTGCATAGTCAGCTGTGACTCCTCCAAAGGTGGGGAAGGGCCCGAAGAAGTCTGCACATCCTGGTGTGAGCATCACGGCGGAGAAGGGCGGCATCCTTCCCGGCGGCCGGGACGCCACCGCCAGCACCGTCGTCACTGGTCAGGAGACCACTGCCGGAGTCAGTGCCCAGGAGGGCACAAGTATCAAGTATCGTCACTGGTCAGGAGACCACCGCCAGAGTCATTGCCCAGGAGGGCACAAGTATCGTCACTGGTCAGGAGACTACGCCTGAGTCATTGCCCAGGAGGGCACAAGTATCGTCACTGGTCAGGAGACCACTGCCGGAGTCAGTGCCCAGGAAGGCCCCGGCAGCCACAGCCCCGCTGGGCAATGAGGGACCGGCATGCCACACACCAATGCACAGGTCAGAGACCGCCATGGCAAAGCACAGCTGAACAATCCAGAGACCGCCATGGCAAAGCACCGCTGAACAGTCCTGAGACCGCCATGGCAAAGCTCCGCTGAACAGTCCTGAGACCGCCATGGCAAAGCACCGCTGAACAGGGCATGCACCGCTGAAGAAGGAAAAGACCGCCACAACAAGCATCGTTATCCCATGTGCAGCTGGAACAGTGAAGGGACAGGAACTGTCACGGGGAGACTAATCCAGTCTAGGCACCATTCGAGAGATCCATCCACTACCTCTGTCCTTCACAGGATGAAGCACTCTGGGCACCAGTCCCCCTCCAGAATCAGTGGAGAGATCCATCCACTACCTCTGTCCTTCACAGGATGAAGCACTCTGGGCACCAGTCCCCCTCCAGAACCAGTGGAGGCTGTTATCTAAACGACCCACTGTAGAGACTTGTGAGACTGTGGCTTTGCACTCCCTAGGATTGAACAGTGGGCAAACCACCCACTGTAGAGACTTGTGAGACTGTGGCTTTGCACTCCCCAGGATTGAACAGTGGGCAAACCACCCACTGTAGAGACTTGTGAGACTGTGGCTTTACACTCCCCAGGACTGAACAGTGGGCAAACCACCCACTGTAGACTTGTGAGACTGTGGCTTTGCACTCCCCAGGATATGGCAGTGGGGAACCCACACACTGTAGAGACTTGTGAGACTGTAGCTTTGCACTCCCCAGGATTGAACAGTGGGCAAACCACCCACTGTAGAGACTTGTGAGACTGTGGCTTTGCACTCCCCAGGACTAAACAGTGGGCAAATCACCCAGTGTAGAGACTTGTGAGACTGTGGCTTCGCACTCCCCAGGATTGAACAGTGGGCAAACCACCCACTGTAGAGACTTGTGAGACTGTGGCTTTGCACTCCCCAGGATATGGCAGTGGAGAACCCACCCACTGTAGAGACTTGTGAGACTGTAGCTTTGCACTCCCCAGGATATGGCAGTGGGCAACCCACCCACTGTAGAGACTTCTGAGACTGTGGCTTTGCACTCCCCAGGAAACATCAATGGGCATGGAGCCCCGTCGTGGATGTGGCATGGTGCTGTAATCCGGCTGAGGTGCCCCCGCCTTCACTTCCCCCTGAGGTGCCTGTTGTTTTTCTCTCTGATGCCCCAGCAGTGTTCTCTCCGTTTGTGGACAGGTATCTTGTGTGGGCCTCGCCCATGCATTTTTGGCCTAGTGGTGCACGGACATTGAGATGTGGATATCTGCACTACTTCTCGTAATGTATATACCTTTGTATGAGTTTATATATATCTGTATATATTTGTCACATGTATTTTGATACATTACAATGTTTGAACTGATTTCCTTTTGTCTTTGCATTCTTCCGGGCGGTTGTGGATTGTTACTGTGATGTTTGTACATGCATTGGTGTGTGTGTTGTAATAGTCGAGGGTGGGGGTGGGGGTGTTGCGTGTGTGTCCCCCTGACTTTTGCCTCCCCCCTCCCCTATGTCGTAGGTGCAGTACTCACTGTTGTCTTCGCCGGCGCTGGTGTTTGTAGATGAGTAGGAATACAAGGGCAGGTAGGATTTGTAATTCCGGCTCCATGGTGTCCTCCTTCCTCGTGGGATGTGTTAAGGTCAGCCTTTTCCCATTGCAGAAACTGTTTCCGCCGTGTTTTTATCCACGGTGAATCCGCCCTGGAAAAGGTGGCGGATTGGCGGGTTGTGATACTATGGGCGGTACATTGTCTTCCGCCTGTCTGTTGGCGGTGACCGCCGCGCTGCTTGTCTGTACCGCTGTGGCGGGCGGAGTGCTAAAGTGGATGTCTTTGTTGGCGGTTTCCGCCACAGTCATAATTCCCATTTTTTGTCCGCCGGCCTGTTTGCGGTATTACCGCACCTTTAACACCGTCCGCCAGGGTTGTAATGACCACCTTTGTCTCCTAAAATAAGGTTTGTCGCTCATTGCCAAGCTATCAAGGGTTGAGCTAGGTTTAATTTACTGAGACCTAATTGGACCTAAGTGGAGGTTAGCGGCCCATTGCTAAGTGTAGGCACTTACCTACCCTTACCAATAACCCATTTTCCAACAAAAACAAATACAATTAAATTAGTCATTTAATCCCAACGGTTGTTCTTTTTAGGTCAAGCGTTAGCGTTCGCCCTACTGTATACTAAAGTATACAATAGAGTGAGTTCCAGCATTTTGATGTGTTTGTTGCAGTGCCCTTCAAAAATCTTTGCTTGCTGGTGGTCAGTTCTGCCTCTTTGTCCTGCCTTTTTTCACTTTGGGAGCAGCACAAAGTACTGTGTAATTATGCTATGTCCTGTTTATCTCTTCTGTAAGGGACTTTTTTTTGGCACTTGCCTGTTTCACTTCAACAGTGTGGGTGCTTGTTCAGTCCCTCCTCCCCACCAGCTCCCTCTGTAAACATAAACCAACATCAGAGGGGGGCTTTTCCAGGGCCAGCTCGCCCTCGTTCTCTTTATTTTCAGACTGTGTGGCAAGAAAAGTCCACTCAGTAATTTACAACGCTAGGAGCTCTAACTCGAGCAAACACAAGAGCATTGCATTCCTCCACCCCCAGCTTCGTAAACTCCTAACCAGACTTTTCTTGTCACAGAAATGAAAAAAAAAATGCAGCGCCATCATGCTGCGTTTTTTTCCTTTTCATTTGTGTGGCAAGAAAAGTCTGGTTAGGAGTTTACAATGGTAATAGCTCTAACTTGAGCAAATGTGTGACCCGTTGTATTGAAAATGCTCGTTAAATGCTCTGGGTTACGTCTAATTCTCTCATCTTCACAGGCTGCAGCAGCCCCTCCCCAACCTAGCACGACTATCAGACAGCGTCTCTCACACACTCAATTACAATGGACAACCCTGACCTGACACAGCATGTGCTGTGCCTCCTTGGACCCCTTCTTAGGACATGTCGAGGAGGACTCACCAGGGGAGGCGCTGCTTCTGAACAGCAGCGTTCATTCTCCCGTCCCAAGGACGATTAGTTGCTGTTATGCAGGAGTTCTCTCTTCGTTATCCCACTGAGTGGTGACACCTACATTCACTCTGGCCGGGAGAAATATCTCTTCTACACTACCTTAACAAATCCAGAAATAAACGGGAAGGTAAGCCCTCTTCTTGCACTTTTTTCACTTAATAGAGAGGCTTTGTCACTCTGTAAGTGGCATCTGCAACATATTCGCCATGCCTTACAGTCAGAGGGTGGCCAGTCTTTTCTTTACTTTTGCCAAACTAGGGTCCCACAGAAAGTATTTAGGAGTTGTTGGAAAAAAACAGATCTTTCATCATGGAATCCTTTCTCAAACAACATGCAAAATAATGCCCCTTCTTTCAATACAAGTGAAACTGAAAGAGACAGAGGTTTATAGTTTAATGCTTAGGACGTCACAGTGAGTAATGTGCTCTCTGCTTGGATGTTTTCCTATGTTGAACAGGTTTTATTCTGCACACGCCCTGCTCACCCAATCTTTCTGTGGTCGATAAATGGATCATTAAGTTAATGACACCTCTTACAGTGCCATGAAATGCCGGAAAATGCTTTGTAATGCTTTTACAACAACTCAAATTGTACGCACCTTTCCTCTTTTTATTCCCTGTTTCTGGAATGCTCTGCTTTTGGACTCTGTTACACTACTGTCTGCAACTCATTTCATTCTTCCACACCGAATACATCATCGTCCTTTTATCACATTTCTGACAAGATGTGCTGATTTTTTCCATTTGGTTGCCAATAGTGGGCTCAAGCACTATTTCCTGGAGGCTAAGGCTTATTCATGTCACAAGTCTTAAAGAAAATAAGTGGGGGGACTGACCAAGTTAGACACTATGCAAGTGACATCACGGCACATGACACCACGGCGTGTGAAATCGCACCTGGAATCACAGGTAGTGGCATCACAACCCATGACCTGACACGAAATGACATCACAAGAAGTGAGATCTGGTCTTAAGACCTCACGCATATGCTTACCGCAAGAAAGCAAAGCCTTAGCTAGGGATCCCTTTGCCTGTCGTGGAGCAAATGTTTTCTTCAGCTAGGGCAAAGTGCAAAGTGCAGAATAATTGCAAGTTTTCCTTTGGAAAGTGTGTATTTTAGTGTTATTGCTGTTCTTTTTTCTTTTTTTAAGACAGGAAAAAAAGAGTGCGGGAAATAAAAAGTGGAAAATGAAATTAGCAAAGAAGCTGTGTAATTGAGCTAAGTCGTGCAGCACCTAGTGTCTGCGAGAGGCAAAATGCCTACAGCACCTGGGATTCCCAGGCAGTCTCCCATCCAACTACTAACCAGGCCCGACCCTGCTTAGTTTCCAAGATCAGGCACATTCAGGGTGGTCTGACCGTAGGTAGGAAAAGCTGCAGTTTCAGCTCTCTTCTGCTCACCAAGGCCCCCGCCCAGAGCCTGCTGCTCTTAATCGCACCTACACAGGCTCTCCTTGGGAAGTCAGACATGCGCTTACTGCCGGAGGCCCAATGCCCCAACCCACATGGACCACCATTTGTAGGGTCAAGCCCGCGTCGCATGTGCTTGCGCATGTGTTTTGCTTGCGAGACGCATTAGTAGTTAGAAAAGGGCTCGGAGCCCCGCCCATGTCACGTCGGTGTCTTTCATTGGTTCGTGGGCTTGCCTTTCAAAATCTGCTTGCTTTCATTAGTGGAAGGCATGCATACATCATGCCTTTTCTGGTGGTTAGCCCTCCTCGAGCGCAGTGACCAAGTACTGAAAACATGTGAGGCTTGCTGTTTTCCGTCTGGTTTGTGGACTACTTTTTATCTTTTTTCGCAGCGTGATGTCGCTTGGCAGAAGTCGAGCGATTTCATGACATCAACCCTGTTAAATACTTAATCGCACTTTTGCCTGTTACGTAGATAATTGCACTTTTGCCGATAGGCTTAATGTGGCAAGAAAAGTTCAGTTGGGAGTTTACAACTGCTAATAGCTCTAACTTGGAGAAATGCGAGACCTGTTGCATTGCAAATGCTTGTTTACTTTACTAACCCATTAGCTTTCTCACTGTAAAAAAAACCTCCTGTGTTAATTTGTTAACAGAATTATACACTGATAAAACTGTGACACATTGTGTTAACATTCTCTAAAATGGATATCGAACTTTAGCTGCAAAGAAGAGCCTGAAAATATCTGCTACTTTGGTTGGTTGGGGACATGGGATGTTAATGGGGTGCTAGAACACTTCATAGAGTGGGGGTACTGCCATCAATATTACATCACTGAAGGTCACACAGAGAGCAAGCGTGGCAAATGAGCCGCACCGATGCAGGAGGAGAGCTCATAAGGGTGTGGTGTGTAGCCAGTGGTGCATTTTGCATTGTGACATATTACTAAAGCATGGTGTGGTAGCCAACTGATGTATATTTACAGCAGACTTTCCATTGAATTGACCACAAAATGTGTACTGACAAGCAGTTTTACAGATAAAGCTTTATTGTTCAGAAATGATAATGTATGAAAATTGAGTTTCAGCAAATATTTATGATTTGCATATCACCAGCCAGGGTTTTGAATTGATTTGATCCTATTAAAGTATTTTTATTTCTCACTTCATAATTACTAAAAGTGATCCATTGTGCTTCCCTAACTGCTGCTATGTTTTGAAATATTGTTAAGGCAATTTACAGGTACTTACATATTGTTAGGTATTAAGAAAAAAAGAAATTCTACACCCTTACTTTTCACATCCCATTTTTAGGGTCGAGCCTGCGTTGCATGCGCTCGCGCACGCGTATCGCAGCAAGACTCTTTTGTATTTAGAAAAGGGCTCGGAGCCCTGTCAACTTCACTTCAGTGTTTTTTATTGGTTCGTGGGCTTCCCTAATAAAATCTGCTTGCTTTCATCAGTCGAAGGCACGCATATGTCATGCCTTTTCCGGTGGCTAGCCCTCCTCGAGCGCAGCGACCAAGTACAGAAAACATGCGAGGCTCGCTGTTTTCCATCGGGCTCGTGGACTTTTTTTTCTCTAATTTACGAGTGCGATCTCGCTTGGCAGAAGTTGAGTGCTTTGCATACTTGATTTCACTTTTTCGGGTTATGTACATAAATGCACTTTTGCCCGATAGGTGAAAAGTCGGGTTAAGAGTGTACAACGCGATCAGCTCTAACATGAGCAAACGCAAGACCCGTGGCATTGTAAATGCTTGTTTAACTTTGGTGTCTACTTTTCTTTGCCTGACTGCAATCTCAACATTAAAAGAATAAGCAGTGACTGATAAGAATACATATTCTCATATTTGACCTCTGTCTTTGAATGCACAACAAACCTGACAAGATGAAAACAAAATGTAAAGTCATTTTTATTGCTTTTCACGTTTTTGCGTGGATGGGATTAGGCAGGGCTGTTTCTGGGAGTAGGATGCCTGAGGACTTTGTTGCATTTTTACTTTTACTGCAAAAATATATTCAGTCTTGTTATTGTGAAGGTTGTGAGGAGAGCGCAAGGGGCTGGAGGATGTTGCAGGTTGCAACAGACTTGCATACAGCGATATTTAAATTTGGATTTAGGACTTGTGTAATATGGTAAGCAGCGGGCACTAAAAGGGCGGGTGGGGTTTCTTTGAGGAAAGGGTTTCACTCTGTAAAATCACTTACAAATCCCTATATATATTTGTACTCTGGATTAGATCATTTGAATTTAAAGCTGTGGTTAGCATTTCCAGATTCCAGATGAGTAAACAATATCACAAATCACATCGAAATTAATCTGCTAATTTTAAAATAAAATTAAAATCAGCTGCATTGGCCGGGAATCGAACCCGGGCCTCCCGCGTGGCAGGCGAGAATTCTACCACTGAACCACCAATGCTTCGCTAACCCTACCAGTGGTAGTGCGCCTATACATAATTGACAGTGACGTCTCCATAGAGTGTATACAGTGAGACATTGTACTTTTTATTGTTGAGCGACTAATGTCGTCTCAAGCAAGTCTGAGTTGAGGAAAACTGACAGAAAGTCTGGGATGGCATTACCACGTCAGCGATGACTTCCATTGCTCAGAGCAAGCACAGCCCTCGCACTAGGCGGACATGACGGCTAATAAAGGTTCCCTCAGCCGGCAGCCAGCCCTTCCAATCATTACACTAGGAGGCAACAACCGAGGAACGATATTCAACTGTTGGGAAGAGGCACTGGGTTCACATAAGGAAGCGGAGGAAGAGCCAATATGCCACAAAGAGGGGTTGATTCCCTCTCACAAAAGCAATAACTGCAGAGCCACGAGATATGCAGCACAACATTTGGGGTCGGACAAGACACTGAGCTCAAAAGGGTGGGCACCAACCGAAGTGCCACGAGTTCCGCAGCCAGGGGTTTGTTTGTACCGATGAAAAACCTACTGTTCTGTAGCGGCTTCAGCACTTCCTCAGTGTTTACGCTCTGGGTGGTCACCTGCAAACGCGACTCCCAGGACCTCGTGGCGCAACGGTACCGCGTCTGACTCAAGATCAGAAGGCTGCTGTTCAAATCACGTTGGGGTTAAGTAACAATCTATGTCAATATTTATTTTATTTCATAAAAGTGCCCTATACCTAAAGCAGAAATTATGGGCCAGATGTACGAAAGGATTTTACCCATTCTGTGTCTATGGGAAAAAGCTTTCGTACATATGGCCTTATGTATCTACTATTAGCTGTCGTTTCTTCTCATCATTTGTTTTGTGAACACGCTTGGAGGGGACACAAAGTACTTGTTACCCGGCTTAATATATGTATTTTGGTGCAATTGTAAAGCCACAGGAACCCTTATGCTATTCGATTCAAATGCTAAACTAATTCGAAGGTTTTCTAACTTTAGAAACACAGTGATCAATAAATCAATTTCAGTTGTTTACGGAGAACGAACATGTTAGATCCTATCACAAAATCACACGCTAATAAAATGAAAACTTCATCAAACACAGGAGTAGAGAAGCTTTAAAGGAAGCAAAGAGGGGGTAAAAGAGAATTGGTGTGAACTTTAAAATTAAACAAGAATATAATTTAGATGCTCTGGTTTAGTAAACTTTGTTTTCGATTTTTTTTTTAAATGACCTTGGCAAAAGAACCTGTCCTGCTTGGTCACTAAGAGATGAATGTTGTAAGCCAAGCAGGCAGAATATTCAGAATGAAAAGCCTGCCTACGTTAACATTTGACCAGATCTAATTAATTTGAATTGACCTAAGTCAAGCGCGTCAGCGACCTGACCGCGACCAACGCCAGGACCCCTGGTCATGCCACCCACTGCCTCTGCACATTAGCAGCACTCATTGCACTCTACCCAGGACGCAACAACTGCAAGCAAGCATCACCAACCCACACCCACAGACCCTTCAGGTACCTCCAATGGTGCCAAACCTACATGACCAAGACCTTGGACCTAGCAAAACCCATCCACAACAACATACCGACCCAGAAATCTCTGAAGTGTAACTTCTGCTCCCTCCATAAACACGCTACCGAAATCTGGGACCTCCTTAACAACACCACCCCGTATGTCGGGTTCCTCACCGAGACCTGGACCAACACCACCTCAGACCCGGACATTGCCATCCCCCAGGGATGCAGGATCATCCAGGAAGACCACCCCAGCAGCCCTGGGGGTGGAGGGGGTGGGGAGGAATTGCCATCATCCAGAGGTCCAACCTCTACCTGAACACACACTCCGAAGACTCTGTCAAATCCACAAGCCTGATGGAACACCTCCACTTCAAAATACATACCTGCCCAACATCCACCATCCGGGGAACCCTCATCTACCACCATCCCGGACCACATGCTCCCTTCGCCGACTTCACAGCGGACTACATCCCCGCACAAGCCATCACAGCCACCAACTACACCCTGCTGGGAGACCTTAACTTCCACCTAGACAACCTACAAGACCCTAACACCGCATCCCTCCTAGACAACCTCCACAACAAAGGGCTCCGACAGATCGTGATGGATCCAACACACTCAGCAGGACACACCCTCAATCCCATCTTCACTAGAGGAACCTCCGCTACCTTCAGTCACACCTTAGAACTACCTTGGACAGACAACTGATGCATTCCTTTCACCTTCAACACACCCACCGTCATCAGACCCCAACACCATCCATCACATAGAAACTGGACAAGAATCACCGACAATCAGCTCACCGCCACCCTCGCCATCGCCATCACACGCACCTTCCACAAATGGATCGCCGACTGCCGCAACACCATAGCCCCCCTCAAAAAGAACAACAGCACCCATGCAAAGAAAGCGGGGACTGGTGCAAGATTTCATAGTATCATGTTGTGCAATGTTGTGTAATTCATCAGCTACTTGGTTATCGCTTTTCCTCTCCTGTTTTACATCAAAGCGTAATGCTTTGTGTTGTATTCCTGAGGTTTAAAACACTGTGAGTGCTTATAAAATACTCATATTATACATAAGATCAAAGTGACACACGAAGCTGAACACCAAAACATATAAGTTAAGTTGAAGCAATGGTGGATACTCTATTTAGACACTGACATTACCAACTTCTCTAATTTCACAAAAGGGACCAATTTGAAGCCAATTACACTTATTAGTAAAGCAAAAAGGCCTGGACAAGGGAAGCGCAGAGCTGGGCTGCAGAGAGACCTACATGAGCTCATCCTGAGATGGCTGTTTAGGTTGGAGACCTCTTGTATATACATTAATATATACTTCTATACTTCTTTAAGGGGTCTCTGCTTTTCTACTAGTTTTTTTCAGTGTCCTTAAAAAATTCTTGCTTGCTAGTGGTCAATCCTTGCTATTTGTCCCACCTTTTCCACAGTTGTACACACCCCTGGAGCATGGCCCTAGTTCGTGAACCCTTCCACTTGTGCCTATGAAGCATGTGCTTAGGGATTACTTTTTTTTAGGCTAATAGCATTTGCCCAGAGCACTGGATGTCTCCAGTCTGTTTCTGTTAACAGGGCTCTAGTCTATTACTTGTTTTCATCTGCAGTCATGTGTGACTTTGTTTATTCCATTCCTTACTCTCCCTCACGCATTTTGTAAATGTAGATGTTGCATTATAAAGCCGGCCCTGCGTAGATGAATTATTCATTTAATTTGAGTTGATTTTTTTATTGTTTTTTAAACATTGACATTTTTGTGTGTTTCAGTAACTTGCTTTTTGGGTAAATATTATCATTTATCAACTTTGTAGCAGGATGAAAGATACATTGTATTTATAGGTTTGTTAATATGATGTTCAATGTGAGTTATTGGCATTAGGTAGGCGGGTGGCGATTTAACTTTATTTATTTTTTGCAAAACTGGTTACAAACATAAGCAAAACAACACATGCCATAAAATAAAGTTCCTTTTTTATCACACAACAAAACATATCAATTATTTAATGTTGAATGCAACATGGAAGTTTATAAAGTAAATGCTTTCTTTTGAAATAATCTCTTTTTTATGTAGCACGCTGGAATACGTTTTCTTTTTACCAATTTGAAAGCTTGGGAAGTAGCCTTGTGTCTTTGTGTGAAGCTCAGCATCCGTGCAGTCGGCCATATCACTCACTGCCTTTCTGAAGATGCTGGTTGTAACAAAGATACAAATCTTTACAGCTGGCTGTTTAAATTTTCTCTTTCTTCCTGAATAGCTGTCTGCTACTGTAACCAAGTGACAGACTAGTTAACTGTTTCACACCACTCCATATGTAGATCCAGGGCTGCTTTAGCGCTGGTGTTGCCTTGTGCGACAGTGTTTTTTGGTGCCTCCCCACCCCATGACTAACTACTATTACTGGGCAAATGAGCCCCTCATTTCTCTTTAGCCCCAATTTCACATATATTTGTTTCAAAGCACTTGTAAAATATGGCTTTATTAATCCACTCAGTTATTTACATAAAATATTGTTCTGTTCTTTGCAGCAGGCATGTTAACCCTCTACACTACTGTATGGGGAGTTATAGCTGCTTTGTACAAAACTCCCATCCTTTTCCTTGGCAGGGACATTAATCACAAGAGTTATCTTGATATTTTAATTGTTTCCTGAAGGCTGAACGCAAAGGAGTTTTCAACAGGTGCTTTAAAATCGCACGGTTTGTAAGTTATTGCTAAACACAATGCCTCCTTGAGGTTAGCGCTCCCAAATCAGGGCACACCACCCAGTGCGGCCACACCACTTGCACCGCTCTGCGTAGATTAATTATTCACTTTTCAATGCAATGTTGATGCGATGTTGATTTTTTTATTGCTTTTTAAACATATATATTATATAATTATTAATATTTAATGTCTATAATTTACATCTGAGTGAACAATGCAGTAAACAACAGATTCCATTTTTGGATGTGGATGTGATGGTCCAAGAGCAATCATTAAGGACAAATAACATAGAAAATCCACTGCTGGCAATAGCTTATTGAACGCGTACAGTGCTCACCCACCGAATCTCATTGCCAGTATTCCCTTCAGGGAATTTTTAAGAGCGCTTGGATATGTAATACATGGGAAGATTATGAGAAAGAAAGTGAAAATATGATTTTACATTTCCAAGAGAGAGGGTATAATAGCAAAGTTATCCTCCAAGCTAAAAGAAAGGCAGATAATACAAAGAGGGAGAACTTGCTTTACCCGAGGGTGGAAACTGATGGTAGTGAGCAAAATGTGAGATTCATTACTACCTATTCCAACCAATCACAAGCTTTGAGAAAGATTTTGAACAGAAGCTGGCACATATTACACACTGACTCTGTTTTAAGTAATGTCATTTCTAACGTACCCTTGATTACTTTTCAGAAGAGTAGATCACTGAGAGAGGATCTAAGTCACAACAGTTTGACTAGTGATAATGGTAGAGGTAGGTCACCCGATCATACTGTTGTTTTCTTCTGCTGTAGACAGTGTAAAGCGTGCAAGTATAGCAGAAATTGCTCTGAAGTGTTTGGGGATAATGGTCAATGGACCCATCATATCTGAGGACACTATAATTCCAATACAGATTTCTGTATTTACTGCATGATGTGCCCAAGTAAACAATTGTATGTGGGCAGTACTATACATAAGGCTAAGAAGAGGATTTTGGAGCTCATTCGCGCTATTCGTAACCATGATCGAACATACCCTGTGGCAAGGCATTTCCATGAGAAACACAATGGGGATGCGAGGCTGCTAAGTTTTGCAGTCATTGATCAGATTAAGCCTAATATGAGGGGAGGGAATAGAGAGAAAAAGATGAGGATCTTAGAATCCAAAATGATCATTAGGCTTAGCACTTTAAGCCCGGGGGGACTTAATTCTAGTGAGGAGATGAATGTGCATTTAGGTTAATTAGAGTTGCTGGATATGGATTTGGTATAACCTTTACTATTTGTATTATTTATGATTTTACAGTATATTTATTGGGTAAATGTGACAGGTTGGGGGAGTGCTCACATACTAGTAGGTAGTAAGATATATATCTTTTCTGTAGGAACACATGAGTATTAAGGAATATGTACACTGCATTGCCAATATAATGTTCCAAAGTACAAAGACATTTAACTTGCATAATGCTTTTATAATATGGGTTGTATAGATATTAATATTATTTATTATATAAATTATTTATGTAATAATATTAAAATAATATTTAAATAACAATTAATGTCGATGGATTCATGATTGTGAGATCGTTTTAGCATTTTATTTAGCATTTTATATGGATTTGGACATTTTAAAATGGCGCTTAAATTTGCACAGTGTAATGCAACCATGTTTTGCTTTAGTCCTTCCTTTGTGTTTAGGCAGGGAGTGGTATATAGTTTGTGTGTAGCAAACTCCCATGTTGTACGTGAGCAAGGCTACGGCTGAAACGCATTGTACTGGGAGGAAGCATTGGTGAATAAAGCACTTTGGACTTCCATTTGGTGTTCGGGAATCTTCTATATGATATTAGAAGGATTTTGAAATATATATATATATATATATATATATATTATATATATATATATATATATATATATATATATATATATATATATATATATAAAAAGAGAGGGAGAGAGAGAGAGAGAGATAGTAAGAGAGACCCCAAAATAGTAATATAAAACAATAAAACCAAAAATAGTAATATAAAACAATAAAACCAATATTAGCAACATTTTCAATTTTAACTGCAGATAAAGGAAGAAGGTAAATAGAGATGCTTTCGTTATATACAGGGCCACTAGGTTTTTATGTCAAAAAGAACCTCAGTGTGCGGCAGAGTTGGCCAATTTATATGTCCAAAGAGTCCACTTATGCATTTACAACACCAATAGCTTTAACTCAAAAAAATGTGAGACCTATTGCATTGCAAATGCTTGTTTCACTTGGGCTACCCACTTAGGCGGGGGTGGGGGGTGGCGCCTAGAGTGTTGTGAAACTGCTTGGGTGGAGGGGTGGGGAAGGGACAAAAGTCTGACTTCACAACACATTGGAAACATCGTAAGCATCACAAGCTTCTTCACTTGACTCCCCTGGTTTTCACCAATTTTCCCCTTGGTAAACAATGACAGTTCAGCGGTGGGCAGCACTTTTGCTGCAAGAGGGAGGTTGGGGGAGGGGGTCTGGTCAATGAGGCACCGAGAAGGGTCACCTTGTTTCGGGCTTGAAGTTCCACAAGCCCCCTTAGCTGAAACGGAGCCATGTTCGAGCCCCCAGTGGCTTGTCCATGTTACTTTCCACTGTAAAAATAAAAAAACTTGCATTCTGTCCTCTCTGGTGCTCCTGCTCCAAATACCATGTTATTGGGCAACATGCATCTTCACAGACATGCAATAAATATATGTATGTAGATAGCTGTAAATGTGTATTAATCGTTGCCCTTGAATAACAAACATTTGCAATGTAATGGGTCTCATGTTTTCTCGAGTTAAAGCTATTCACTTTTTAAACTCCTAACTGGACTTTTCTTGCAACATAAACTAAAAAGTAAAACAGTTTCACATAAGAGAGCCCACGGCCGCCATGAGCGCAAAGCAAACACACAAAAGTAAACAGAAGTTTGCTCGCTGTGAAACATATTGGCAAAAGAGCAATCATCCATGTAACCAGCAAAAGTGCAATTATCCATGTAACAGGTTCGATGTCATGCAAGGCGCTCAATTACTGCCCAGTGAGTTTGCACTGCGTACAAAATAAAAAGAAAAAGTAGTCCAGAAACCATATGGAAAACATCGAGCCTCGAATGTTTTCAGTAGGTGCGTTCGAGGAGGGCTAAACACTAGAAAATGCATGACATGTGCATGCCTTTCACTAATGAAATCAAGCGAATTTTAAAAGGCAAGTCCACGAACCAACCACACAGATTGGTTGTGGTTAAAAGTCCATAGAGAGATTACACCAGGGACAGAGCGCTTTGCGCACTCGACCCTAAAAAGAGAATTTTTAAAGCCATGCTCAGCCTTTTCTTATAATCTGTTTCCACCTTCAGACAGCGCTCAGTGGTAATGCTGCCTTACCCTATCTTAGTCTATGGCTACAAGCCAGATCTCTTCTCTGACCCCTTACAACTCACTACACCATATTTTCGTTCTGTGCTCCATACCAACGACCCTCGCAATCTCTAGCACGCTGCACGCCCTTTCCACTGAACTACTTGAGCTCTCATCTGCCCTTACTACATACTAGAGTCACTGTGCAATCTAAAACTTCTATTAACTAGTTTGTTATTTGGTATAAACATCAAAATAATAAGTACCCCCTTTTTATTTTAGCAGTAATGTCAGTGCTTTAAATGGGCAGGTACTGTCAGGTACTGAGGTCTGCACTTCTTTCATTTGAAAGGGAGAGTACCTGAGCTTCTCAGTACTGCTGCAATAGATGAGTGAGTACCTGCCCTTCTATATTTCCATTTAAAACACTGGTAAGAGCAGGGGCGGCTCCTCCGCTATGTAGTGGCGGCTGGTGACATTTGAAAGTGGGGGGCGTAAAAGTTCAAGATGGGTGCCCTGAGGTTAGTGAGCTTAGCGAGGCTGATTGCCACAAGGGGGGTTCATGGGTTGTCCTCCTGGGAAAATTTTCAAGCAAAAATCACAAAGCAAGAAGGTTAATAAAGCAACTGTGAAAGTGTAGTTATGACATCAATAAAGAGATGTCATATGATAATGAGGTAGGTAGCTGCTTATAACCTGAGAACTTCACAGACCTTGAGATAACAATGCAGTGAGTACCTCACAGATTTGCAAGCGGTGACCCTGCAAGCATTTTTACATTTTATTGATCCTCCTATGGAGAGAGAGGGCCGCATAACTTTGTTCTGAAAGTGGTGATTTATGTTACTAGACCTTGTAACTATCAGTGTTGCACTCTTTGTTTTGCCGCATGCTAATAAAAATCAAAAGTGCGAAACATGTCAGAACCTTTACACGCTTACACACTGCATTTATGTCCTTCATTGACCAGCACTACTGTGAGAGAGGGCCGACGACACAGGGGGCGCACTTATAGCAGGCTCCTGAATTGAGCCTAGGCCTGTCCTGCACCACAAATTGTTTGAATAAACTCGTAGTTCAACTACACGCGCATTAGCATGAACAACTGATAAGCAATTGACTGTGCTGGTTGGGCAGGGCCTACGCTGGAGTGGTGAGCAATGTAGATTTTCCAAATAATTTATGATGGAAAGTCTTAATTTTAATAAAGACATGGAGGCGAGTATTATGGTTACTTTTCCTGCTTTCATTTCAATAGCAGCTGCAGTCAAGAACATTAACCAACCCAGTTGGTTAGCAGAACAAGCTACCAATGGGAAACAAAGAGTTACAAATGGCCAATCAGAACGTGATGCACATAAAGATATACCAAACTTGACTGCAAGCAGACCTATTTTCTTCTGCGAGAAAGTAATTAGTAAATTTAAACATTGGAAAAATACAAGCAATTATACAGACAGCTAAAATTAGAGAAAACAGATCTTGGAACCAATCCAAATAAAATGCAGAATCAGTCTTGTGGTAAGGAAGATGGTAGCAATCCATAGGTAGCGCTGAAGGAGAGAACATCTGTCCCATGATGGATAATGAGCGCAGGGTTTTATCCTGAAGTATTTGCTGAAGCGTTTGTAGAGACTAAAGGGAGGGGAGAAGAAACAAATTTATAGTAAATGAGTGGTGGGATAATACTTGCACCCGTGTTTTTATTAAAATTAATACTTTCCTTCATAAATTATTTGGAAAATCTACATTTTATATCATGACCGGAGGCTCCTATTAAGCTTGTTTAAAGCATATCAATTACCACTGATGATGCAGTATTAATAGGTTTACAATAGAAAGTACGAAAGGTAACATCATTTGACCAATCTGCTGATCTCAGATTGTCCTCTAGACAGGAACTAGCCGAGAAGGCTTTGGACGCCATTGCACCCCGGGAAGAATGGGCTCCAAATTTGGAGGTAACAATTCCCAATTTACCAAACGAGCCAAGGTGGGGAAAGAAACTGGTTTATAAATTCCCTAAACGAAATTATAGGTTGGGTGGCCGAAGACGTTCTGAGATCAATAGTCTTTTGTTCATAAACTTTTAAACAGTTACCCACACATAGTTTTGGATAATTGGGGAAGAAAGGGTAAAACACAGAAGAGACATTGTTTTTTGTACATCTAGAAATGTTGAAAATAACGCTAAAATGGCGAGCAGATACATCCAGAGCTCTGACATCTGAAAGACGTTTGATAGAGACTAGACACAATACCATTGTCAATTTGGCAGAAAGCATTTTGAGAGACAACAGATCATTATCTTGCCAAGATAAAAACATTTGTAAAACAAGGTTAACATCCCACAAAAGTATATTTGGGTAGCGGAGGATTGGAAAATGTTACTCCCTTTAATAGCTGGCAAATGATAGGATGTTCGCCAACAGGTTTACCGTTAATGAAGGGATGATGTAGAGAGATAGCTGAACAATAAAGGTTTATAGTCCTGTAGGATTTACCAGTTTGAGAAGCAAGAAAGTTAGCTATTAAGCTCAAATCTGCTGAAAAGGGATTACAAGATTTTCCCAGACACCAGCTGCACCAGATTGACCATGCGAACTTGTAAGTTTTAGATGTACCTGGGACCCAGGAGTTATTGATATAGGCTGAAGCTTCAAATGAAATTCCTGGATAGGAGGAAGAAGTCCTGACACCTTCCAGGCTGAGAGATGAAGGGATTTGTTGAGGATCAGATTGTGGGGAAGACCTTGGGGTTTGAGATTTAGCGATGGAAAGGAGGGGAGAAGGACTGGGAAATCTATTGATAATTTGGGAAGGGGAGGGAACCAGACTTGGGGCTGCCGAAATGGAACTATTAGAACTACGATGGCCCTCTGACGCCATACTTGGGCAAGCACTCTGTTGATCATGATGAAAGGAAGGATGGCATAATTTGTTGAGTTTGACTAGTCTTGGAGAAAAGCATCCGTTGCTAGAGCTTGGGGATCCGGCCTCCAGCTGAAGAACTGAGGAAGTTGTATGTTTAGGCAAGACACAAAGAGATCTATCTGGAAGGGACCCCATTTGTGATAGATCAAACTGAAGACAGAAGAATGAAGCTTCCAATCGCTGTAATCTGAGAGATGATGCGAATACCAATCTGCAACTGAATTGAGAGAACCTGTCAGATTTTCTGCTTGGACTGAGATTTTGCGGTAAAGGCAGAATTCCCAGAAGCTTTTGGCTAATTGGGCAAGAGGTTTGGATCTGGTACTGCTGAGATGATTTATGTATTTGACAGCTGTGAGGTTGTCCATGCAGAGAAGAACCGATCATTGTACTTTGTTTTTGGTAAAACTTCTAATCGCAAAGGAGCCTGCAAGCATCTCTAAACAATTCATGTGCAATGAAGACTCCTGAGGAAACCATGTGCCTCCAGTCGATATTTGACCACACTTTGCGTCCCAACCTGTTAGACTTGCATCGGATTCTAATACAAGATCTGGGGCTGTTGCAAAGATAGTCCTGCCGTTCCAGGCTTCTAGATGGTCTAACCACCATTGAAGTTCTGTACGGGATTCTTGATCGAGGAGGATGGAATCTGAATAAGCAAGACCCTTGCGCAAGTGTCGAACTTTTAGTCTTTGGAGAGCTCGGTATTGAAGGGGACCTGGGAAGGTAGCTTGGATCGAGGATGAAAGAAGTCCTACAATCCTTGCAAGGGACCTTAGGGAGAGAGAAGTCTGCCGTAAAGAGTGGATTATTTCTGATTTGATGGATTTTATTTTTGCATCTGGGAGTTGAAGGTTGCTTTGAGAGGAATTTACTAGAAATCCTAGAAATTCTGTGGTTTGGGATGGGGTTAGGACAGATTTGTCAATGTTTATTATGAAAGCCTGTTCTAACAGGAGAGAAGTAGTGTAAGAAAGCTGAGAGCGAAGAGTGACCATGTTTTGATGCATAAGAAGGATGTCATCTAGCTAAATGATTAAGCTGAAACCCTGTGCTCTGAGGTGAGCTACCACTGGTTTCATTAACTTGGTGACGCACCAAGGAGCTGATGAAAGCCCGAATGGAAGACAAGTGAATTGATAGGTTTGGTGTTGCCATTGAAACTGAAGAAACTTCCTGCGAGCGTGATGAATGGGTACAGTTAGATAAGTGTCTTGAAGGTCTAGACAAACCATCCAATCGTTCAAAAGAAGAAAGTCTCTGAGATGCAAAATCGTCTCCATTTTGAAATGGCGATATACAACAAATTGGTTGAAATGTTTGAGATTTATAACCGGTCTGATCTTTTTGTTTTTCCTGACTACTAGAAAAATGGAACTTAGGAATCCTGAATGGTGAGGCTGAACAGGTTGAATGGCATGTTTGAGAAGAAGGGACTGGATTTCTGAAGAAACCAGGGCTGCCATGTCTGTGGAGAATTTTAGAGGAGGAGGACAAAACATTTGAAAAGGGATGTCGGAGAACTCTATTGAATAACCTTTGACAGCATCGAGGACCCAAAGGTCTGAAGTAATATCTTCCCACCTATGGAGAAAGAGTTTTAGACGACCCCCTATGGAAAGATGGCCAGAGAGTGGGTTTACCTGTGGGAGGGTAGGATTTGGAAATACGTTGGTTTCTGCCCTGGAAGCCTCTGGATCTTTGAGGGTAGAATTGTGGACGGAAATCTGGTTGGTGTGAATTAAAGGAACCTCTGTAGCCTTGATATCTGGCGTAACAGCCGGTAAAGCGACTCCTTCCTCTACCGGCCCTGGCAAAAACCTGAGCATTAAAAACTTTTTTGAGCAATTGTTGAGCTTTATCAAGAGACGCAAAGGTTGTAACATATTTGCTTAATTCCTTGATAAAGGAAACGCCAAACAACAGGCCATCAGCTTTGGGGCCTGGGTCCATAACAGCAAGGTTAGCCAGCTTAGGGTCCAATTTAAGAAGAAGCCCCTTCCGTCGTTCGTGGGTCATAGCGGAGTTTGCATTCCCAAGAAGACAGAAAGCTCGTTAAATCCAGAGGGAGAGTTCTTCAGGATCGACTGAATCATTATTTAATCTGGTGGATTCCGCCATGTCAAAAATACGGGCTAAGGGACCCACTATATCTGAAAATCAGAATTACTGGTATTATCCAAGTCTTTATCAGAATCTATATCATCCATGTCATCATCGGTATCTTTTATGTTATCAATCACAATCTTCTGGGTTGAGAGTATATGTTTTGTTTTTGCTTTACTCTTGGCACCCATAGAGTTTTTCCCCTCCTTGTTAGGAGGTCTGTGAGGAACGTCGTCCTCCATCCTGTGTGAGGTAGACTCACTAGTCAACAGCGCAGAGGAAACATTAGTCTGGATATCATTACAAGCCTCTGTGGCTTTGTGCTTTCCCCCATAGACAGGGCCATTTGTGGTCGTGAGTAAATAACTTTGAGTGCTGAGGGCTAAAAATAGCCACTCACTGGAGCGTCCTCACAAGAAGCGAAGTGACAGAGGCAGAAGCGCAGTAAGCGCGAATCAAATGGTCGTGTTGTCCGTAGCGGAGAGATGTTAACTGAAAAAGAAGGCTATAACGTGCATGCGAGTAAGCGCGGTAAAGCTATTATAAAACAAAACAGTGAAAAAAACATTAAAACAGTAGAATGCTCTATAAATGTAAGGAACGCAATAAAGATATACTTATCTTGAATGTGAGCAGCAAGAAAAGAGAGGGCTGCTTGCAGTCAAGTTTGGTATATCTTTATGTGCATTGCGTTCTGATTGGCCATTTGTAACTAATTGTTTCCCATTGGTAGCTTGTTCTGCTAACCAACTGGGATTGATTAATGTTCTTGACTGCAGCTGCTATTAAAATTAAAGCAGGAAAAGTAAGCATAATAGGAGCCTCCGCTCTTGACATAAAATTAAGACAGGCTGAAACCACTACAGCACTACTATTCTCACACAGAGCAAAGGAGACCCCAGAGTGCAATGTCGGCTCCGACCCTCAAAATAAAGGAACATTTCTTTTTAGCTTTCACAAGAGCAATGTTGAACTAAACATCCTGTGACTGCCAGAGAAGTAAAAGTAAATGTTCCTGGGCCCAGGGGAAAGGGTACAGGGTTGAAGAGGAAAACGTACCCAATAACCATTAAAAAAAAAATCACACAGGGGGCATTAGGGAGAAGGGAAACAAACTGTACGTACCACTGCAAAAGGTTGCAGTTTGCAAATCCGCTACTTGAAATGTACTTGATGTGCAAAATATGTTGCCATATTAAGTGCCATACATTTGAAAAAAGCTGAGCTTATATTTACTTACATGTCGGTTGCTTTACACATTGACTAGTAGATTTCTTGTGTATCTCTGAACTGTACAAAAGTACCAGTGATACGAAAGAGTCCAACAGAGAAGTCAAAAGGAGCACGGCTAAGGAGGGGAGAGCTTTATTTATTTATTTGTGCAGTTTTATGAACCACAATCTCTATCCAAAAGTATAGGAGTGCTTGTAATGAGCACCAGTTACATTACACAAGGCCACATTTATGTGTTTTTTTAAGACACCGAGTGTGAGAGATTAAGTGATTTGCCCAGAATCACAGGATGTTGAGCGGATGCCGAGACTGGAACCTGGTTCCAGATCCCAGGTCCAAAGTCAGCAGCTCTGATCATCCTCCCGCCCTGCAGACAGCATGCAGGCAGAGGAGGCTGACAGGGGCGTAAATTGGCCGAGTGAATCTCAGAGAAGCGCGATCAGACTCTTTCCCAGTGGCGGCTCCTCTGCAATGGCAGAGGAACATCGCCCCATTGGCTAAGAGCCAGTAGCTGAAAAATAAAACAATATTTTGTTTTATTTTTCAAATGCTGGATGAGGTGAGCCCGCGTTTGAAGGGAGGGGCAGGACTGCGCACTTAGGTTTCTCCAACCCAGCTGTGTTGCACAGGCGGGTCGGAGAAACTGCACAGACTCCAACGCAGTGTCTGAGCGGCAGACCAAGCCTCTCAGACCAATCCTGGTGCTGCTCTCATGCTACATATCGCATGAGAGCAGGATTACATGAGGGGTGTGTGCTGGTGCCCCAGGGACTGCTGATACATCATCGGAAAAGGAGTGTGAGTCGGCCGGCAGCTTCTGAACAGGTACGTTTTTTTTTTTATCCCCCCATATCCCCATTCCCCACCCCCACCCCGTTGAGATTTGCAGCGGCCGCTCCTGCTCTTTTCTGAAGGCAGTTTTCATCCAGTTTTCATTCAGATCCCTGTCTCCTATAAAGTGCTCCCTGCTTGGACGTCATAGCAAGGCGCAGACAAGAACGTTGGCAGCAAAAGCCCCAGTGAATAAAAATATAAAAACTGACTCACAAAATACAACTCTTTAATTCTGAAGATGCAACAGGACTTAATTGAAATATATCTTTGTGGTGCTGTAGCCCAGCCTTTTAATATGGTGCATTTGTTTTAATATCTGTAGAGGTGAAAGGGTAGCCTGGCTACTGACACGAGGAATACATGCTAAAGGTGTGTGCCATTGTTAGGACCCCCCGCTCCCCCCCCCCCCCCCCCGGCCTCATGCTGCACTGGCTTTTCCAGGACCCGCCTCAGCCTTGATACATGCTGCATCCGGCCACGGCTGTTTAGTAGTTTACTAATAGTAACATTTAATTGGGCGACCAGGGAAACAATATGAGTTGGGCAATTACCCAGCGCCCTAAGGGATGCACCGCCCCTGCCTATGGGAAACCTAGCATTTTGTGGTGGTAAGAATAAATTATGTGACTCTGCCCTTCCTTTAAGTACCCTTGGAAGAGTGTACATTCCAGTCAGCACCCCTTCATGTCTGTCAAACTCCAATTAGCACCTACTCTGTGAAAATTGATTTCTTGTGTTGTGTTGTAGGTTGCAGGTTGTGTTTTACATGTGAATGGTGTATTTTGCAAGACTAATGTACTTTCCAAAGACAACGTGAGTGATGACTGGGACATAGGATGCTGGTTCCCCCATGCTTCTCCCATGTAGGTGCCCCTCGGATCTGCATAAGAGATCCTGTTGTTGCTGCTCACTGCTGTGTGATTGGGATGGAACCAATACTCAGACAACTTTCTGCCCTCCAATGACCTCTATGATATTCACCAGGAAGCCCCCAGTGCATCTGCAGAATTCTGAGTTGACAAGCACAATAAACACAAGTTATATAAACTCCTTGTGCTTTATTCATTTAAATAAAATATAATTATCTTCTGGTGACCCTTACATTCCCTTAGCCACTATGGGAATGAACTGCAATTCATAATGAGTTCAGCTTTAACTCGTAATCAGAACTGTGTACTTTGTTGAAAAAGAAACATAATTAAATTGTTGAGTTTGGCTCTCCACTTCAAAGTAAGACAATAGTTTTATATGTTATTTTTTATTGCTAAAGAGATCCACATAGTTAGAAACAGAATATCATTGCCTCTCTGGCAGTTCATCAACCCTTAAGCAGGAGTTACCAGCATTCATATCTGCATACCTTATATATTATTACTGATGAACTCATTTATCACCTGTTTTGTGATATGTCAAGAAAATGTAATATTTAACTCACAAATAAAAGGATCGAAATCCCTATGATTAAAATCACATTAATGTCTCACTTTCATCCATATGTTGCATTGAAAACATCCTGCTGTGCTCACTGTGAACCACTACCTGTGTGGTTCTCCATCAGTGTATTTATTTGTATTCTATGAAAGTCATTAGTTTTTCTTCCTGAAATATGCTAAAGTATTAAATCATTGATAGTGATGAGACACTTTTTTATTTCCATTTTACAATATGCAATTTGCATCTCATTGTAATTTACACAAAAAAACTGTAGGAAAGTCCTCCTTTATGCTCTGGTGACCCGCACACTTTTTAGACAGATGGTGGTTACTGACTCTTGGCTGTGCCCTGGGTGCTGCTTACTGGTCCCAGGGCCAGTGCTCTGTGTAAAGTGGATATGCAAATTAGGCTAATTATAACTGGCAAAATTAACCTACCTATAAGTCCCTAGTATATGGTAGGGCATGTAGGTTTAGGGACCACATCATTGGTAGTGCACCCATAGGTGCATTGCTGAGGAGCCCAGTAACATTTTAAAGAGAGGCCTGCCGTGCTGGCTGCTTTTAAATTAAAGTTACATGCAAATTCGACTTTGGAATTAAAAGTACTTTCGAAGTCTTAAACTACCTTATTTTTAAATATAAGTCACCCATAAGTTGTGCCCTATGTGCCCTATGTGCCCCTAGGGTAGGGTGCCATGTAACTATAAGTAGGGACCTTATAAAAATAGTTTTAGAAGCCCTGGTGAGGTAAAACAGTAACATTCGTTTTCCCCTCATTATAGTGAATGGCCTCCATAAACTAGACTGGGAAGACTTTATTTTAATTTTAAAAGTCCCCTTAAGTAACAGATATCTCAAGTTTGGTATCAAATGAATTGTTATAATAAATACCACACCTTCCAGTTGTTGGATTTAATATAACTTGTTCAGGTAAAGTGTTTTAAACTTTACCTGAAACGTTGCCAACTTTAGCCCTGCAGTGTTTTTGCTGCTTTGCTCTGATTGGCCAGCCTCTGGCAGCCTGGCCAGGCTGCCTTGATGAGGAGTGAAGTGGCCTGGCTCAATGCAAAGAGATGTGCCTCGGGGAGGAGATCTTCCCACAGCAGATGGGAAAAGCAGGAAGGGGAAAGGGCTGCCAAACTGGCCTTCAAAGGCAGGGAAGGATATTTGGAGCAACCCAGCACCTCCCTTACATCCTGCAAACCCAGACAATAAGGTGCCCTCTTGATTAGATTAGGAGAGGGCAGGACAGGGGTGTTTTGGGGATTTTTAGCAACACCAGTGGGTGGGCTCAGCGAGATGTAACCTCCAAAAATCATTTTTAGCCATGATGGATTTTTGAGGAATGTTGCTCCCTGCGATTGATTTTTGCCACTCTTTCCAGGAAGTGGTCATCACAGGGGGAAGGACCCGGCACATGATTAGGAGAACCAGGACCCCCTGTTTTTCACCCAGGAGCAAGGATAAAACTGGCAGACCTGCACCCATACCTCAGATCCCTACCAGGAAGAACTACAGGAGAAGAAGGACTGCCCTGCTGGACTCCTGACCTGCACCTGGACACTGCACTCTAGAGGACTGCACCAGCTGCGCACCTAGGCTGCACCATAAGAAGGACTTTACATGGCTTCAACTGGTTCAAAAAGGGACTCCCTGTTTGCTACAGGTGAAAACTTGCTAACCAGAGTCCCCTGCACCAACTCCTGAAGAAACTGACCAGCTGACTACTGTCCAGTGGCCAAAAAGGAGTTTGTAAAAGTGCATTCTTGGAGTTGTAGTCTGTATCCTCAAGGAGCATCTCAGAGCTTCTGGAACCTTGGATTGAGCTGTGGACCTCAAATGAACATCTGGAAGTGATCCAGAAGTTTGGAGAATTTTGGCAAACTTTTGGAAAAAAGCTTCATAAAGGGACCGACCTGCTGTGGCAACTCTAGCCGGCTTGCCTCAACCGTGACCCGGCCTGACTTGCTGGTTCGTCCCGGTGAAGAAAATCTCCAAAAAAGTGACTAAGTCGGACCATAAGAAGTTAACCGGGACCTCCCAGGCAGTGTATCTGAAGAGGGCTCAAGGGACGTCAGATCAAGATTCAGGTTTGCCCCGGGTGAAGGATTTTCATCTCGAAAAAAACAACTAAGTCCGAAGGTGAAACTTTCTACCGAGGGCTACCGTGATGCGTATCCGAGGAAGAGTTCCAGGAGGTCAGATTGGACTGGCGATTTGGTCCTGCTGAAGAAAATCTTCAAGAGAATGACTAAGTCCGAAAGTAAACTTTTGACCGAGGGCTCCCGCGGGCTGTAGCCGAGAAGGCTTTCATTCCGTACGGCCTTAAACTTTGACTTTGCCTTGGTCAAGGTGTCACCAGATGACCAGATTGGCACTATTAGTTTCTAAGGGCTAAAAAGCATTAATTCTTAAAAATTCATATCTGCGGTTCCCTTTATCCAATTTTATTCATTTTGGTGTCATTTTAAAGCTAAAATTATTTCCTATGTTTATAAAGTGGTTTTGGATTTTTAAACTGATTCCTGTGTTTTATTTCATTACTGTTTTGTGATACTTGAATGCTTTATGCTTTGCCTCCTAAGTTAAGTCTTGTCCTCATTGCCAAGCTACCAAGGGTTGAGCTAGGTTTAATTTACTGAGACCTAACTGGACCTAAGTGGAGGTTAGTGGCCTATTGCTAAGTGTAGGTACTTACCTGCCCTTTCCAATAACCCATTTTCCAACGAAAACAAATAAAATTAAATGAGTCATTTAATCCCAACGGTTGTTCCTTTTTACTTTACTGACCTATTAACATTCTCACTGTAAAAAAAAAACACCTGTGTTAGTTTAACAGAATTATACAGTGATAACACTGTGACACATTGTGTTAACACTCTTTAAAATGGATATTGTTTAGCTGCAAAGAAGAGCCTTAAAAATGTGTGCTACTTTGGTTGGTTGGGACTTGGGATGTTAATGGGGTGCTTGAACAGTTTTTAGAGTGGGGGTACTGCCATCAATATTACATCACTGAAGGTCACAGAGAGAGCAAGCGTGGCAAATGAGCCACACCTATGCAGGAGGAGAGTTGATAAGGGTGTGGTGTGTAGCCAGTGGTGCATTTTGCATCATGACTTATATCACCAAAGCATGGTGTGGTAGCCAACTGATATATATTTACAGCACACTTTCCATTAAATTGACTACAAAATATTTATTGACAAGCAATTTTACAGATCAAGCTGTATCGTTTAGAAATGATAATGTGTGAAAATTGAGTTTCGGCAAATATTTATGATTTGCACATCAGCAAGTAGTGTTTTGAATTGATTTGATCCTATTAAAATAGTTTTCTTTCTCACTTCATAATTACTAAAAGTCCTCCGTTTGTGCTTTCCTAACCTGCTGCTATATTTTGAAATATCGTTAAAGCAATTTAAAGGGATTTAAATGTGGTTAGGTATTAAGAAACAAATGAAATTCTACACCCTTTCTTTTCACATCCCATTTACCCTAGCAACATTGTCAGATAGTTCACTTTACAAAATTCTTTAACTTTGCAGTCAGGCAAAGAAAAGTAGACACCAATCTCAGTATTAAAAGAATAAGCAGTGACTGATAAGAATACATGTTCTCGTATCTGATCTCTCCCTTTGAATGCACAGCAAACCTGACAAGATGAAAACAAAGTGTAAAGGCATTTGTATTGCTTTTCACCTTTTGGGGTGGATAAGGATTAGGATTAGGCAGGGCAGTTTCTGAAAGTAGGATGCCTGAGGACTTTGTTGCATTTTTACTTCTACTCAGTGCTTGAAATGGAAAAATTAAAGTGCAGGTACTCTGTGCCAGAGTACCTGCTTGTTTCCGAGAAGTGCCGGTACTCTCCAATTAAAAGTATTACGTTTTTCCTGAGATGTGCCGGTACTCACCCTCTCAAAATAAAAAAGTGCCGGTACTCAGTACCGGACAGTACCGGCCCATTTAAAGCACTGCTTCTATTATAAAAATATATTCAGTCTTGATATTGTGAAGGTTGTGAGGAGAGCGCAAGGGGCTGGAGGATTTTGCAGGATGCAACAGACTTGCATACAGCGATATTTAAACTTGGATTTAGGATTTGTGTAATATAGTGAGCAGCGGGCACTAAAAGGGCGGTTGGGGTTTCTTTGAGGAAAGGGTTTCCCTCCGTAAAATCACTTACAAATCCCTATATATATTTGTACTCTGGATTAGATCAATTGAATCTAACTAAAGCTGTGTTTAGCATTTCCGGATTCCAGATGAGTAAACAATATCACAAATCACATCGAAATTAATCTGCTAATTTTAAAATAAAATTAAAAATCAGCTGCATTGGCCGGGGATCGAACCCAGGCCTCCCGCGTGGCAGGCGAGAATTCTACCACTGAACCACCAATGCTTCGCTGAGTGTATCCTTTGTAGTCCGCCTATACATAGTTAAAAGTGAAGTGTAAAGGTAGTGCACACAGTGAGACTTCTTGTACTTTTTATTGTTGAGCGACCAAAACCATCTCTAAGGAAGTCTGAGTTGAAGATAACTGACAGAAAGTCTGGGATGGCATTACCACGTCAGCGATGACTTCGATTGCTCAGAGCAAGCACAGCCCTCGCACTAGGAGGACATGACGGCTAATAAAGGTTCCCTCAGCCGGCAGCCAGTCCTTCCAATCATTACACCAGGAGGCAACAACCGAGGAACGATATTCAACTGTTGGGACCAGGCACTGGGTTCACATAAGGGGGCGGAGGAAGAGTCAATATGCCACAAAGTGCGGTTGATCGCCTCTCACAAAAGCAATAACTGCAGAGCCACGAGATATGCAGCACATTTGGGGACGGGACACTGAGCTCAAAAGAGTGGGCAGCAACCGAAGTACCACGAGTTCCGCACCCAGCGGTTGGTTTGTACCGATGAAAACCTACTGTTCTGTAGCGTCTTCAGCACTTCCGCAGAGGTTACTCTGTAGATGGACACCTGCAGTTTTTATGTCCAAGTCCTTGTGGCCCAACGGTAGCCCGTCTGACTCCAAATCAGAAAGTTTGCGTGTTAAAATCTTGTTAGGGTCAAGTTAAGATTGATTGTTCACAATTTATGGTAAAATGTATTTTATTTCATAAAAGTGCCATATACCTAAAGTAGAAATTAAGGGGGTGATTCCTACATTGGCGGGCGGCGAATGACCACACCGCGGTCAAAAGACCGCGGCGGCCATTCTGGCTTTCCCACTGGGCCGGCAGGCGACCGCTAGAAGGCCGCCCACCGGCCCAGCGGGAAACCCCCTTCTACGAGGATGCCGGCTCCGAATGGAGCCGGCGGAGTCGAAGGGGTGCGACGGGTGCAGTGGCACCTGTCGCGATTTTCAGTGTCTGCAAAGCAGACACTGAAAATCTTTATGGGGCCCTGTTAGGGGGCCCCTGCACTGCCCATGCCAGTGGCATGGGCAGTGCAGGGGCCCCCAGGGGCCCCACGACACCCGTTACTGCCATCCTGTTCCTGGCGGTGAAAACCGCCAGGAACAGGATGGCGGTAAGGGGGTCGGAATCCCCATGGCGAACGGGAAACCGGCGGGAAACCGCCGGTTTCCCTTTTCTGACCGCGGCTTTTTAAATAATCTTGGCAAAGGAACCTGTCATGCCTTGCTCACTAAGAGATGATTGTTGTAAGCCAAGCAGGCAGAATATTCAAAATGAAAAGCCTGCCTATGTTAACATTTCAGCAGATCTGATTCATTTGAATTGACCTAAGTCAAGCCCATCTGCACCCGTCGGCGACCTGACCGAGACCAGTGCCACAACCCCTTTTCCTGCCACCTGCGCCTCTACACGTCAGCAGCATCGCACTCAACCCAGGATGCAACAACAACTGCAAGCAAGCATCACCAACCCACACACACGGACCCTTCAACTACCTCCAATGCTGGCAAACCTAAACCACCAAGACCTTGGACCAGCACAACCCATCCACAACAACACACCGACCCCAAAATCTCTGAAGTGCAACATCCGGCATCTCCATAAACACGCTACCGAAATCTGGGACCTCCATGACTGCACCACCCCGGACGTCACGTTCCTCACCAAGACCTGGCCCAACACCACCTCAGGCTTGGACATTGCCTTCCCCTAGGGACGCAAGATCATCCAGGAAGACCGCCCCAGCTGCCCTGTGGGTGAGGGGGTGGGGTGGAATAGCCATCATCCAGAGGTCCAACCTCCACCTGAACACACACTCCGAAGACTCTGTCTAATCCACAAGCCTGATGGAACACCTCCACTTCAAAATACATACCTGCCCAACATCCACCATCCGGGGAACCCTCATCTACCACCATCCCGGACCACGTGCTCCCTTCGCCGACTTCACAGCGGACTACATCCCCGCACAAGCCATCACAGCCACCAACTACACCCTGCTGGGAGACCTTAACTTCCACCTAGACAACCTACAAGACCCTAACACCGCATCCCTCCTAGACAACCTCCACAACAAAGGGCTCAGACAGATCGTGACGGATCCAACACACTCAGCAGGACACACCCTCAATCCCATCTTCACTAGAGGAACCTCCGCGACCTTCAGTCACACCTTAGAACTACCTTGGACAGACAACTGATGCATTCCTTTCACCTTCAACACACCCACCGTCATCAGACCTCAACACCATCCATCACATAGAAACTGGACAAGAATCACTGACGATCAGCTCACTGCCACCCTCGCCATCGCCATCACACACACCTTCCACAAATGGATTGCCGACTGCGCCAACACCATCGCCCCCCTCAAAAAGAACAACAGCACCCACACAAAGAAAGCGGAGAATGGTGCAAGATTTCATAGTATCTCTTTGTGGAATTCATCCGCTACATAGTTATCGCTTTTCCTCTCCTGTTTTACATCAAAGCTTAATGCTTTCTGTTGTATTCTTGACGTGCTAAAACACTGTGTGTACTTACAAAATACTCATATTATACATAAGATCAAAGTGACACACGAAGCTGAACACCAAAACATATAAGTTAAGTTAAAGCAATGGCGGATACTCTATTTTGACACTGACGTTACCAACTTCTCTAATTTCCCAAAAGGGACCAATTTGAAGCCAATTACACCTATCAGTAAAGCAAAAAGGCCTGGATAAGAGAACCGCAGAGCTGGGCTGCTGAGAGACTGACATGAGCTCATATTGAGATGGCTTTTTAGGTCGAGCATTCAAGACCTCTTGTATATACTTTAGTATATACTTCTATACTTCTTTGTGGGGTCTCTGCTTTTTCACTGGTTTGTTTCAGTGTCCTTAAAAAATCCTTGCTTGCTAGTGGTCAATCCTTGCTCTTTGTCCCACCTTTTCCACAGTTGTACACTCCCCTGTAGCGTGGGCCTAGTACTTGTACCCTTCCACTTGTTCCTATGTAGCATGTGCTTAGGGATTACTTTTTTCTTAGGCTAATTGTATTTGACCAGCTCGCTGGATGTTCCAGTGGCTCCAGTCTGTTTCTGTTAACAGGGCTCTAGTCTTTTACTTATTTTCATCTGCAGTCACGTCTGACTTTGTTTATTCTATTCTTTATTCTCCCTCGTGCATTTTTTAAATGTAGATGTTGCATTATAAAGCCAGCCTGTGTAGATGAATTATTCACTTAATTTAAGTAGATTTTTTTATTGCTTTTTAAACATTGACATTTTTGTGTGTTTCAGTGCTTTTTGGGGTAAATCTTAACATTTATCGACTTTGTAGCAGGATGAAAGATACATTGCATTTATAGGTTTGTTAATATGATGTTCAATGTGAGTTATTGGCATTAGGTAAGCTGCTTGGCAAAACTGGTTCCAAACATAGGCAAAACAATACATGCCATAAAATAAAGTTAATTTTTTATCACACAACAAAGCATATAAATTATTTAATGTTGAATGCAATGTGGAAGTTTATAAAGCAAATGCTTTCTTTTGAAATAATCTCTTTTTTACATAGCGCACTGGAATACATTTTCTTTTTAACAATTTGAAAGCTTGGGAAGTAGCCTCGTGTCTTTATGTGAAGCTCAGCATCCGTGCGTTCCGCCGTATCACTCACTGCCTTTCTGAAGATGCTGGTTGTAACAAAGATACAAATATTTACAGCTGGCTGTTTAGATTCTCTATTTCCTCCTGAATAACTGTCTGCTACTGTAACCAAGTGATGGACTAGGTAACTGTTTCACACCACTCCATATGTAGATCCACGGCTGCTTTAGCGCTGGTGTTGCCTTGTGCGACAGTGCTTTTTTGTGCCTCCCCACCCAATGACTAACTTCTTAGAATTCCTTACTATCACTGGGCAAAGGAGCCCCTCATTTCTCTTTAGCCCTAATTTCGCATACATTTATTTGTTTTAAAGCACTTGTAAAAAATGGCTTTATTAATCCATTCAGTTATTGACATAAAATATCATTCTGTTCTTTGCAGCAGGCACGTTAACAGTCTACGCTACTGTATGGAGAGTTATAGCTGCTTTGTACAAAACTCCCATCCTTTTCCTTGGCACGAACATTAATCACAAGAGGTATCTTGATCTTTTAATTGTTTCCTGAAGGCTGAACGCAAAGGAGTTTTCAACAGGTGCTTTAAAATCACACGGTTTGTAAGTTATTGCTAAACACAGCGCCTCCTTGAGGTTAGTGCTCCCAAATCAGGGCTCACCACCCGGTGCGGCCGCACCACTTGCACCGCTATAAAGCCGGCTCTGCGTAGAAGAATTATTCACTTTTCAATGCAATGTTGATTTTTTTAATTGCTTATTAAACATATATATAGTAAGAGAGACCCCAAAATAGTAATATAAAACAATACAAATAATATTAGCAACATTTTCATTTTTAACTGCAGATAAAGGAAGAAGGTAAATAGAAATGCTTTAGTTATATATACGGTCACTAGGTTTTTATGTCAAAAAGGATCTCAGTGTGCAGTAGAGTTGACCAATTTATATGTCCAAAATATCCATTTATGCATTTACAACACCAATAGCTCTAATTCAAAAAAATGTGAGACCTATTGCATTGCAAATGCTTGTTTCACTTGGGCTACCCACTTACGTGGGAGAGGACTGGGTGGGGGAGGGAGGGTTAGTGCCTAGAGTGTTGTAAAACTGCTTGGGTGGAGGGGTCGGGAGGGGAAAAGCTTCTTCACTTGACTGCCCTAGTTTTCAACAATTTCCCCCTTGGTAAAAACTGACAGTTCAGTGGTGGGCAGCACTTTTGGTGCTAGAGGGAGGTTAGGGGAGGGGGTCTGGTCAATGAGGCACCGAGAAGGCTCACCTTGTTTCGGACTTGAAGTTCCACAAGCCCCTTTAGCTGAAACTGAGCCATGTTCGAGCCTCCAGTGGCTCGTCCACGTTACTCTCCACTGTAAAAATAAATAAACGTGCGTTCTGCTCTCTCCCGTACTCCTGTTCCCAATACCATGGTATTGGGCACAAGTATTTTCACAGACATTCAATAATATATGTATATAGATAGCTGTAAATGTGTATTGATCGTTGCCCTTGAAGAACAAGCATTTGCAATGCATGGGTCTCACGTTTACTTGAGTTAAAGTTATTCGCGTTTTAAACACCTAACCAGACCTTTCTTGCAACATAAACTAAAAAGTAAAACAGTTCCACATAAGGGAGCCCACTGCCGCCATGAGCGCAAAGCAGACACACAAAAGTAAACAGAGGTTTGCTCGCAGTGAAGTGTATCAGCAAAAGGGCAATTATCCATGTAACCGGCAAAAGGGCAATTATCCATGTAACAGGGTCGATGTCATGCAAAGCTGTCGATTACTGCCCAATGAGTTTGCACTGCATACGAAATAAAAAGAAAAAGTAGTCCAGAAACCATATGGAAAACATCGAGCCTAGTATGTTTTCAATAGTTAGCCGGTACGCTCGAGGAGGGCTAAACACCAGAAAATGCATTATATGTGCATGCCTTTCACTAATGATATCAAGCGAATAAAAGGCAAGCCCATGAACCAAACAAACTCATGTCTCTGGTTAAAAGTCCATTGAGAGATTATACCAGGGACAGAGCGCTTTGCGTGCTCGACCCTAAAAAAATAATTTTTAAAGCCATGTTCAGCCTTTTCTCATAATCTGTTTCCACTGTCAGACAGCGCTCTGTGGTAATTCTGCCTTACCCTATTTTAGTCTATGGCTACAAACCAGATCTCTTCTCTGATCCCTTACAACTCACTACACCATATTTCCTTTCTGTGCTCCTCGCCCACGACCCTCGCAATCTCTAGCACGCTGCACGCCCTTTCCACTGAACTACTTGAGCTCTCATCTGCCCTTACTACATACTAGAGTCACTGTGCAATCTAAAACTTTTATTAACTAGTTTGTTATTTGGTATAAACATCAAAATAATAAGTACCCCTATTTATTTTAGCAGTAATGTCAGTGCTTTAAATGGGCAGGTACTGTCAGGTACTGAGGACTGCAGTTCTTTAATTTGAAAGGGAGAGTACCTGAGCTTCTCAGTACTGCTGCAATAGATGAGTGAGTACCTGCAGTTATATATTTCCATTTAAAACACTGGTAAGAGCAGGGGTGGCTCCTCTGCTATGTAGTGGCAGCTGGTTACATTTGAAAGTGGGGGGCGTAAAAGTTCAAGATGGGTGCCCTGAGATTAGTGAGTTTAGCGAGGCTGATTGCCACAAGGGGGGTTCACGGGTTATCCTCCTGGGAAAATTTTCAAGCAAAAATCAGAAAGCAAGAAGGTTAATAAAGCAATTGTGAAAGTGTAGTTATGACATCAATAAAGAGATGTCGTATGATAATGAGGTAGGTAGCTGCTTATAACCAGAGAACTTCACAGACCTTGAGATAACATCACAGTGAGTACCTCACAGATTTGCAAGCGGCGACCCTGCAAGCATTTTTACATTTTTACATTTTATTGATCCTCCTATGGGCCGTGTAACTTTGTTCTGAAAGGGGTGATTTATGTTACTTGACCTTGTAACTATCAATGTTGCACTCTTTGTTTTGCAGCATGCTAATAAAAACCCAAAGTGCAAAACATGTCAGAACCTTTACACGCTTACACACTACATTTATTTCCTTCATTGACCACCACTACTGTGATAGAGGGCTGACGACACAGGGGGCACACTTATAGCAGGCTCCTGAATTGAGCCTAGGCCTGTCCTGCACCGCTGATTGTTTGAATAAACTCGTATTTCAACTACACGCACATTAGCATGAAGAATTGATAAGCAATTGACTGTACTGGTTGGGCAGGGCCAACGCTGGAGAGGTGAGAAATGTAGATTTTCCAAATAATTTGTGATGGAAAGTCTTAATTTTATTAAAGACACAGAGGCGAGTATTATGTTTACTTTTCCTGCTTTAATTTCAATAGCAGCTGTAGTCAAGAGCATTAACCAATCCCAGTTGGTTAGTAGAACAAGCTACCAATGGGAAACAAAGAGTTAGAAATGGCCAATCAGAACGCAATGCACATAAAGATATACCAAACTTTACTGCAAGCAGCCCTCCTTTCTTCTGCGAGAAAATCATTAGTAAGATTTAAACATTGAAAAAATACAAGCAATTATACAGACAGTTAAAATTACAGAAAACAGATCTTGGAACCAATCCAAATAAAAAGAGTCAGTCTTGTGGTAAGGAAGATGGTAACAATCCATAGGTAGCGCTGAAGGAGAGAACATCTGTCCAATGATGGATGATGACCACGTGGTTTTATCCTGAGGTAGTCGCTGAAGCGTTTGTAGAGACTAAAGGGAGGGAAGAAGACATTTTTTTACAGTAAATGAGTGGTGGGACAGTACTCGCCTCTGTGTCTTTAATAAAATTAAGACTTTCCATTAACACTTATTTGGAAAATCTACATTTTATGTCAAGACCGGAGGTTCCTATTATGCTTGTTTAAAGCATATCAATTACCACTGATGATGCAGTATTAATAGGTTTACAAGAGAAAGTACGAAAAGTAACATCATTTGACCAATCTGCTGATCTCAGATTGTCCTCCAGACGGCAACCAGCTGAGAAGGCTTTGGACCCCATTGCACCCCAGGTAGAAAGGGCTCCAAATTTGGAGGTATCAGTCCCTGCAAGGGACATAATCCATTTGACCCAACGAGCCAAGGTGGGGGAAGAAACTGGTTTATACGGTTTCTTAAAAGAAATTAAAAGTTGGGTGGACGAAGACGTTCTGAGAGCAATAGTCTTTTGTTCATAAACTTTTAAACAATTACCCACATATAGTTTTGGATAGTTGAGGAAGAAAGGGTAAAACACAGAAGAGATATTGTTTTTTGTACATCTAGAAATGTTGAAAATAAAACCTGTAGGGGTAAAATGGCAAGCAGAGACATCCAGAGCTCTGAAATCTGAAAGACGTTTGATAGAGACTAGACACAATAACATTGTTAATTTAGCAGAAAGCATTTTGAGATAAAACAGATCATTATCTTGCCAAGATAAAAACATTTGTAAAACAAGGTAAAACAGTTTATTTGGGTAGAGGAGGATTGGAAATTTTACTCCCTTTAATAGCCGTCAAATGATAGGATGTTCGCCAACAGGTTTACTGTTAATGAAGGGATGATGAAGAGAGAAAGACAAACGATAAAGGTTGATAGTCCTGTAGGATTTACCAGAGCTAGCCTGAGAAGCAAGAAAGTTAGCTATTAAGCTTAAATCTGCTGAAAAGGGATTACAAGATTTTCCCAGACACCAGCTGGACCAGATTGACCATGCAAACTTGTAAGTTTTAGATGTACCTGGGACCCAGGAGTTATTGATATAGGCTGAAGCTTCGAATGAAATGCCTGGATAGGAGGAAGAAGTCCTGACACCTTCCAGGCTGAGAGATGAAGGGATTTGTTAAGGATCAGATTGTGGGGAAGACCTTGGGGTTTTAGATGTAGCGATGGAAAGGAGGGGAGAAGGACTGGGAAATCTATTGATAATTCGGGAAGGGGAGGGAACCAGACTTGGGGCTGCCAAAATGGAACTATTAGAACTACGGTGGCCCTCTGACGCCGTACTTGGGCAAGCATTCTGTTGATCATGATGAAAGGAAGGATGGCATAATTTGTTGAGTTTGAACAGTCTTGGAGGAAAGCATCCGTTGCTAGAGCTTGGGGATCCGGCCTCCAATCCAAGAATTGAGGAAGTTGTATGTTTAGGCGAGACACAAAAAGATCTATCTGGAAGGGACCCCATTTGTGATAGATCAAACTGAAGACAGAAGAATGAAGCTTCCAATCGCTGTAATCTGAGAGATGACTCGAATACCAATCTGCAACTGAATTGAGAGAACCTGTCAGATTTTCTGCTTGGACTGAAATTTTGCAGTAAAGGCAGAATTCCCAGAAGCTTTTGGCTAATTGGGCAAGAGGTTTAGATCTGGTACTGCTGAGATGATTTATGTATTTGACAGCCGTGAGGTTGTCCATGCAGAGAAGAACCGAGCATTGTACTTTGTTTTTGGTAAAACTTCTGATGGCAAAGGAGCCTGCAAGCATCTCTAAACAATTGATGTGCAATGAAGACTCCTGAGGAGACCATGTGCCTCCAGTCGATATTTGACCACACCTTGCGCCCCAACTCTCTAGACTTGCATCAGAGTCTAATACAAGATCTGGGGCTGATGCAAAGATAGTCCTTCCGTTCCAGGCTTCCAGATGGTCTAACCACCATTGAAGTTCTGTATTGGATTCTTAATAGAGGAGGATGGAATCTGAATAAGCAAGACCCTTGCACAAGTGTTGAATCTTTAGTCTTTGGAGAGCTTGGTAATGAAGGGGACCCGGGAAGATCGCTTGGGTCGAGGATGAAAGAAGACCTACAATCCTTGCAAGAGACCTTAGGGAGAGATAAATCTGCTGTAAAGAGTGGATTATTTCTGATTTGATGGATTTTATTTTTGCATCTGGGAGTTGAAGGTTGCATTGAGAGGAATTTACTAGAAATTCTGTGGTTTGGGATGGGGTTAGGACAGATTTGTCGATGTTGATTATGAAACCAAGTTCCGACAGGAGAGAAGAAGTGTAAGAAAGCTGAGAGCGAAGAGTGGTCATGTTTTGATGCATAAGGAGGATGTCGTCTAGCTAAATGATGAATCTGAAACCCTGTGCTCTGAGGTGAGCTGCCACTGGTTCCATTAACTTGGTGACACACCAAGGAGCTGATGAAAGCCCAAATGGAAGACAAGTGAATTGATAGGTTTGGTGTTGCTATTGAAAATGAAGAAACTTCCTGAGCGTGATGAATGGGTACAGTTAGATAAGGGTCTTGAAGGTCTAGACGAACCATCCAATTCTTCAAAAGAGGAGAGTCTCTGAGATGCAAAATCGTCTCCATTTTCAAATGGCGATATACAAAAAATTGGTTGAAATGTTTGAGATTTATAACCGGTCTGATCTTTTTGTTTTTCCTGACTACTAGAAAAATAGAACTTAGGAATCCTGAATGGTGAGGATAAACAGGTTCAATGGCATGTTTGAGAAGAAGGGACTGGATTTCTGAAGAAACCAGGGCTGCCATGTATGTGGAGAATTTTAGAGGAGGAGGAAAAAACATTTGAAAAGGGGTGTCGAAGAACTCTATTGAAAAACTTTGACAGTGTCGAGGACCCAAGGGTTTGAAGTAATATCTTTCCACCTGTGAGGATATATGTTTATGGAAAGATGGCCAGAAAGTGGGCTTACCTGTGGGAGGGTAGGATTTGGAATTACGTTGGTTTCTGTCCCGAAAGTCTCGGGATCTTTGAGGGTAGAATTGTGGACGGAAATCTTGGTGTGAATTAAAGGAGCCTCTGTAGCCTTGATATCTGGCGTAACGGTTGGTAAAGCGACTCCTTCCTCTACTGGCCCTGGCAAAAACCCAAGCATTAAAACTTTTTTGAGCGATTCTTGAGCTTTATCAAGAGATGCAAAGCTTGTAACATATTTGCTTAATTCCTTGATAAAGGAATCGCCAAACAACAGGCCGTCAACTTTGGGGCCTGGGTCCATAACAACAAGGTTAGGCAGTTTAGGAAGAAGCCCCTTCCGTCGTTTGTGAGTCATAGCGGAGTTTGCATTCCCAAGAAGACAGAAAGCTCGTTGAATCCAGAGGGAGAGTTCTTCAGGATCTACTGAATCATTATTTCATCTAGCGGATTCCGCCATTTCAAAAATAAGGGCTAAAGGATCCACTATATCTAAAACTTTGTTCTGACAGACTGACCAAGCTCTATCCACTCCTTTGCGCGGGTCTTTCCCAGACTTGGAGAAAAAGGTTATCATGGAAGTATAGATGGAAGGGGTAGAAGTAATGTGGAGAGGGAGAGAAGGTCTAGGACATTCGAAGCGAAGTTTGGTGCGCACTTGCTTATCAAGTGGGAGGCGTGGTTTGTCTGTAATGTAATCTGCGACATGGTCTGAAGGCAGCCTCTCAGTGGAGTTAGGATGGTGAATTAATTTGGGATCAAACATTTGGTTCCCTTCAGCATCCAGGAGAGGGGAAGAGGAAATAGGGTCTCCTAAGGCTGATTTAACTTTTTTGGTAGGTGGGCCATTCCAAAAATCTGAATTACCGGTATTATCCAAGTCTTTATCAGAACCAATATCATCCATGTCATCATCGGTATCTTTTATGTTATCAATCACAGTCTTGTGGGTTGAGAGTATATTTTTTGTTTTTGATTTACTCTTAGCACCCATATAGTTTTTCCCCTCCTTGTTTGGAGGCCTGTGAGGAACGTTGTTCTCTGTCCTGTGTGAGATAAACTCACTAGTCAACAGCGCAGAGGGAATGTTAGTCTGGATATCATTACAAGCCTCCATAGCTTTGCGCTTTCTGCTTTCCCCCGCAGACAGGGCCATTTGAGATTGTGGGAGACAGGATGATACAGTATTTTTTAATTGTTTAGAAAGTTTAGACATGGAGGCAGAAACTGCCTTTGCAACCAAGGACTGTATAAAGGTATTCAAGTTATCTGAGAAAACCTCATTAGTATCATTATTTTCCTCAAAAAACAAGGAAAAATCAATTTTAAAAGTAAAGAAAAAACGGGCAAAAATAGGGTTAAACTTGAAGAGGGAGGACCCAGGATAAGGGGTGTGTAGATAGGAAAAATACCTTTGCCAAACAGAAGCCTTGAGCAGAGAAAGGGGACGCCTCCAGGAAGTTCCCGAAAGAGGAAGTAAATATCTTTGAGTGCAGAGTGCTAAAAATAGCTGTGCACTGGAGCGTCCTGACGAGAGAGGCAGTAAATAACTTCGAGTGCTGAAGGGTAAAAATAGCAACGCTCTGGAGCATCCTGAGGAGAAGCGAAGCGACAGAGGCAGAAGCGTGGTAAGCGCGTATCAAACAGTCTTGTCGGTGGTAGCGGAGAGAAAAGGGGGTGAAGGGCGATGTTAACTGAAAAAGAAGGTTATAACGCACGCGCAAGTAAGCCCGGTAAAGTTAATAATAAACAAAACAGTGAAAAAAACATAAAAACAGTAAAATATAAATGTACGGAACGCAATAAAGATATACTGATCTTGACTGCGAGCAGCAAGAAATGAGAGGGCTGCTTGTAGTCAAGTTTGGTATATCTTTATGTGCATTGTGTTCTGATTGGCCATTTGTAACTCTTCGTAGCATGTTCTGCTAACCAACTGGGATTGGTTAATGTTCTTGACTGCAGCTGCTATTGAAATTAAAGCAGGAAAAGTAAGCATAATAGGAGCCTCCAGTCTTGACATAAAATTAAGACAGGCTGAAACCCCTACAGAACTCCCATTCTTACACTGAGCACAATGTCATCACGCAGGGGGCATTAAGAACCCAAGGAGAAGGGAAACAAACTGTATGCAGCACTGCAAAATTTTGCAGTTTGCAAATATGTCACTTGAAATGTACTTGATGCGCAAAATGTATTGGCGCCTGCATATTAAGTGCCATACATTTGAAAAAAGCTGAGCTTATACCTACTTAAATGTCCGCTGCTTTACATATTGATTAGTAGATTTCTTGTGTATCTCTAAACTGTATAAAAGTACCCGTGATATGAAAGAGTCCAACAGAGAAGTCAAAAGGAGCATGGCTAAGGAGGGGAGAGGTTTATTTATTTATTTGTGCAGTTTTGTGAACCACAATCTCTATCCAAAAGTTTAGGAGTGCTTGTAATGAGCACCAGTTACATTACACAAGGCCACATTTATGTGTTTTTTTTAGAGACCGAGTCCGAGAGATTTAGGGGGTCATTCTAACATTGGCGGGCGGCGGAGGCCGCCCGCCAATGTTCCCCCGTCAAAATACCGCTCCGCGGTCGCAAGACCGCTGAGGGTATTTTGAGATTTGCCCTGGGCTGGCGGGCGGCCGCCAAAAGGCCGCCCGCCAGCCCAGGGCAAATCAACCTTCCCACTAGGATGCCGGCTCAGAATTGAGCCGGCGGAGTGGGAAGGTGCGACGGGTGCAGTTGCAACTGTCGCGTATTTCAGTGTCTGCAAAGCAGACACTGAAATACTTTGCAGGGCCCTCTTACGGGGGCCCCTGCAGTGCCCATGCCATTGGCATGGGCACTGCAGGGGCCCCCAGGGGCCCCGCGGCACCCCCTACCGCCATCCTGTTCCTGGCGGGAGACCCGCCAGGAACAGGATGGCGGTAGGGGGTGTCTGAATCCCCATGGCGGCGGAGCGCGCTCCGCCGCCATGGAGGATTCTCCCGAGCAGCGGAAAGTCGGCGGGAGACCGCCGACTTTCCGTTTCTGACCGCGGCTGAACCGCCGCGGTCAGAATGCTCGAGGGAGCACCGCCAGCCTGTCAGAATGACCCCCTAAGTGATTTGCCCAGAATCACAGGTTGTTGAGCGGATGCCGAGACTGGAACTCGGTTCCAGTTCCCAGGTCCAAAGTCAGCAGCTCTGGTCACCCTCCCGCCCTGCAGGCAGCATGCAGGCAGAGGAGGCTGACAGGGGCGTAAATGGGCTGAGTGAATCTCAGAGAAGCGCGATCAGACTCTTTCCCAGTGGTGGCTTCTCCGCAATGGCGGAGGAACATCACCCCATTGGCTAAGATCCAGTAGCTGAAACATAAAAAAAAAAATTGTTTTATTTTTCAAATGCTGGATCAGGTGAGCCAGCTTTGAAGGGAGGGGCAGGACTGTGCACTTAGGTTTCTCCAACCCAGCTGTGTTGCACAGCCGGGTCGGAGAAACTGCACAGACTCCAACGCAGTGTCTGAGCAGCAGACCAAGCTGCTCAGACCAATCCTGGTGCTGCTCTCATGCTACATATCGCATGAGAGCAGCACCAGGATTACATGGGGGGCCTGTGCTGTCTCCCAGGGACTGCTGAGACACCATCAGAAGAGGAGTGTGAGTCGGCCGGCAGCTTCTGAACAGGTGAGTTTGTTTTTATTTATCCCTCATATCCCCATTCACACCCGACCCCCGTTCAGATTTGCAGCGGCCTCTCCTGCTCTTTTCTGAAGGCAGTTTACATCCAATTTTCATTCAGATCCCTGTCTCCTATAAAGTGCTCCCTGCTTGGACGTCATAGCAAGGCGCAGACAAGAACGTTGGCAGCAAAAGCCCCAGTGAATTAAAATATAAAAAGTGACTCACAAAATACAACTCTTTAATTCTGAAGATGCAACAGACCTTAATTGAAATATATCTTTGTGGTGCTGTAGCTCAGCTTTCGAATATGGTGCATTTGTTTTAATATCTGTAGAGGTGAAAGGGTAGCCTGGCTACTGACACAAGGAATACATGCTAAAGGTGTCTGCCATTGTTAGGCCCCACCCCCTCGGCCTCATGCTGCACTGGCTTCTCCAGGACCCGCCTCAGCCTTGATACATGCTGCAACCGCCCACGGCTGTTTAGTAGTTTACTAATAGTAACATTTAATTGGGCGACCAAGGAAACAATATGAGTTGGGCAATTACCCAGCGCCCTAAGGAATGCACCGCCCCTGCCTATGGGAAACCTAGCATTTTGTGGTGGTATGAATAAATTATGGGACTCTGCCCTTCCTTTAAGTACCCTTGGAGGAGTGTACATTCCAGTCAGCACCCCTTCATGTCTGACAAACTCCAATTAGCACCTACTCTGTGAAAATTGATTTATTGTGCTGTGTTGCAGGTTGTGTTTTACATATGAATGGTGTATTCTGCAAGACGAATGTACTTTCCAAAAACAACGTGAGTGATGACTGGGACTGTGACCGGGTGTTCCCGGCACAGAACGCTACCAGTGACGCATCGGACAATGCCGATACGTCACTTCCGCGTCTCCCCGTTGTCGGGGAAACGCGACGAGAGCGAGGCTGGCAGAATGCCGTTGCCAGGGAAACCAATATGGTTTTCCGGCACGGCAGAGGTAAAAAGGAAAAGGCGCCGCAACCGGGAGAGCGACCCGTGAGAAGAGAGGAAAGTAGGAGATCAGAGGAGACAGCCAGAGAGGAGGAACACCTGGAAGAAAAACCAACGAGGACGGAAGGACGAGGAAATCCCGAAGACAACGAGGATCTCGAGCTGGACAACCCTGAAAAGAGAGAGCCACAGGAGGACCGCCACAACGCCAGCCACGACCCTGGAGGGTCGTGGCTAACCAAGGTACGGTCCTTGTGGACTCAGAAAAGGGGCACAAATAATAAAAGGACTGGGGAGGGGATATAGAGGAGGGGTGAAGAGGGAGGTTTAATAAGGGGCACCGCGACCAGCACATGTGAGGCACTTTTCCCACCAATCTTAGATTATGGTCACATCATTTCCCCAACTCCTCACTGGCACCAACCCCCTCCTTGTGTTCTTACCTTTTCCCCAGTCAGTGATAGAGAAAGAGTGAAAACCCTGTTATAGATCCCATACTTACCCGAACGTTTTTGTCCTTCTGTTTCCGGTGTCGTCCTGGATCCACCTGCGAGGGCAAGCCAGCATTCAACCTGAAAGAGACAACAAGAAAAATAGAAGAAATCACCGATCCGGGAAAACAGACGAACAAGACCACAAATCCGGGAAAATCCAACCCCACCTTTGTTACAAACACTTTGTTTTCACCAATTAATCAGAATAAACCACTTACCTATTCAATTCCACACCTCTCCGTTGCCTTTATACTGTTCGATCTGTCACAGTGGTGTCAGAAGTGGGATCTTTGTTTGGACCCCTCCCAGACAACCGAACAGTATACACAATGAGTGACACCCCTTCGTTGGAGGATATGATAAAACAATTGGCCGAAGGCCAGCGACACCTGCAGCTGGTGTGGGAGGCCCACCAGCGAGAAGCAAAAGAGGACAGGGAAGCCTTACAGTCGGCTTTGAAAAGTCAGGCAACAATCCTTGCAAATAATCAACTGGTCCACGAGACGGCCATGAAGAAATTAACCAAGACTATTGCTGTCAGTAAGGTTCACCCCAATGTCCCAAGTTCCGTGTTGCAGAAATATCAAGAAGGTGAAGACCCCGAATCCTTTTTCACTAATTTTGAGAGAGTGGCTTCATCAGCCCAATGGCCTGAGGATAGACGGGGTCAGTATGTCGCACCCCTACTTACAGGGATATTACAAGCAGCGTATCAAGCAGCAAACCCGAGTGGAACCACGCCCTACCAAGAAATAAAGACTAGTATCTTAGAACGTGTGGGACATGACACTGAATATTATAGGGTCAAATTCAGGAAAATCAAATGGGGACCGAATGAGGACCCCCGAACCTTTTACTATCGTGTAAAGGATTTGGCTTTGAAATGGTTGGGTCCTTCCGGGAATAGCAGGGAGGAAGTGATCCAAACGATCGTTCTCGAACAATATCTAGATGCCTTGCCTACGGCTACAAAACACTGGATCCGTCAACATCCAAAGGTGAATACGGACATGGCTATCGATTTAGCATGTGCCTATCATCGCTCGGTGGATATAAGAAGTGTACCACCCCGATCCAGCATAAAACCAGGGCTGTCCAACCCTAAAAGCACTCCCAGAGTCCTCCTCGACGAACCCGTTCCTCGCAGACTAATCGATCATCCACCAGTATCTGGACCCCAATGTTACAACTGTGGGGAATGGGGACACATCGCCCGCATGTGTCCGAGGAAACAGGATAGTAGTGAGCCAATGGAGATCGGAGTAACTCGGCGACGGGTACTGTGTACAGGCAGAGGTAACCCGAAGTTTAAACAGACCCTGAACATCAATGGACGAGCAGTATGGGCTCTTATTGATTCCGGGTGTAGCCAATCCGTAGTGAGGAAAGATATAGTAAACATAGCAGACAAGGAAGTAGAGCGATGGGTGAATATTTGCTGTATTCACGGGGACAAAGAGCAATACCCCTTACATAAACTAACAGTAGAGTGGAGAAATTACCGGGATGTCCTACCTATGGGAATAATGACAGATCTGATCGAGGAGTGTATCATCGGGACTGATTATGAACATTTCCAAGAGATCCTGGACCACGTTAGAAAACCCAAACTGACACAAGACTGGTGGAGGGAAGCTCCCTTTTCTGACAGTGATATTGAATGCCCCATAACCCGTAGGCAATTGTCACGTAGAGAGAAACGGGCAGAAAGAGCGAATCACCGGGGAAAAGAGGTACCAGGACTAAACCCAGGTCTTATTGCCGAAACACATGAGGTACCTGTCAGTTTTCCCCAGCGACAGAGAGAAGATCCTTCTCTCGCCCAAGCTTGGAAGTCAGCAAAATCAGAAGAAACCGAGGAGGTGGGTCCCTACTTCCTAATTAAGAAAAACCTCTTATACAGGGTAACCACTACTCGTACAGGGGACCATAAACAACAATTATTAGTACCCGAGCATTATAGAGATCATGTCCTAACTTTGGCTCATTGTCAACCAGGTGGGGGTCATTATGGGAGGGAAAAAACCGAAGAGTACCTCCTCAGGCGGTTTTATTGGCCGGGGGTTTTCGCCCATATACGCAAATATTGTTCCCAATGTCCCAGGTGCCAACGTACTGAACCGGGTAGACCTAAGAAAGCCCCTCTAATGCCCCTACCCATCATAGACATCCCTTTTAGTAGGATGGGAATGGACCTGATTGGTCCTGTAGTACCCTCAACGAAAGGTCACATGTATATCCTAGTTATGGTTGATTATGTCACCCGATACCCCGAGGCCGTTCCTCTAAAAAGTATGACAACCAAAACGGTTGCCCAAGCAATGATAAATGTCTTCTCTCGAGTTGGGTTTCCGCATGAAATACTCACCGACCAGGGAACCCCTTTTATGTCTACGCTCATGAAGCAGGTGTGTAAGACATTAGGTATTTCCCAAATTCGAACTTCGGTGTACCATCCACAGACGGATGGACTGGTGGAACGGTACAACTGAACAATAAAAACCCTACTGAGGAAAGTAGTAGAGGATTCAGGGAGAGACTGGGATCAGAAGTTACCATTAGTGTTATACGCTATACGAACCCATGAACAGGCCTCAACAGGCCACAGCCGTTTTGAGCTCGTGTTCGGTCGACAGCCTCGGTCCCTTTTAGACATGGCCATTGAAACATGGGAAGAAGAGGCGGAAGAAGGGGGAAGACCTTTATTAGAATATGCCCACAACTTACGGTCTCAATTACAAGTTTATGGGAAACAGTCAGAGTAAATATGGAACAAGCTCAACAAAACCAAAAACAGTATTATGACCGAGGGAGTAAGTTAAGGGTTTTACAACCAGGAGATCAGGTTCTAATAATGCGTCCCACGTCTGAACAAAAACTGGTTGCAAAATGGCAGGGTCCCTATAAGATACTACGAGCCGTTTCTCCTGTCACGTACCTAGTTGAAATCTCGAACACTCCTCAGAAAACCCAGATTTATCATATAAATCTCTTTAAAAAATGGGAAGAACCAGACAACTCCGACACTTCCGGAGCAATGGGCCGATTCCTATGTCCTAGCAAAAACTTGCATATCGAGTTTTGTCCAACCGAACACAATGATGGGGAGAGGCTACCCGCAGTAAACGAAACATTAACGATACCAGAGAAGGAACAGGTATATAGCTTACTAGATCACTTCAGAAAGTTCTTTTCAGTAGTGCCAGGTAAAACCACCTTGATAACCCATAAAATAAGGACTACACCGGGTAAAATTGTCAGGTTACGGCCGTATCGTATCCCGAGGCAAGGAAACAGATTATGGAGGACGAAATCCAGAAAATGCTAGAACTAGGAGTGATAGAGCCTTCGACTAGTCCCTGGTGCTCCCCAGTTGTCCTGGTACCAAAACCTGACGGTACTATTAGATTCTGTATTGACTTCCGGAATCTTAACGAAAATTCAATGTTTGACACATATCCAATACCTAGAGTGGATGACGTACTAGAAAAACTGGGAAAGGCAAAATATATGTCCACATTAGATTTGACTAAAGGATATTGGCAGATTCCATTAGCCCCAGAGGATAAAGAGAAAACGGCTTTTGCCACTCAGTCCGGTCTTTATCATTTCACTGTGTTACCGTTCGGACTGCATGGAGCACCAGCTACGTTCCAACGGTTAATGGATAGACTCCTCAACCCATTTCAAACTTTTGCAGCAGCGTACCTTGATGACGTAGTTATTTTTAGTGAAACCTGGGATGATCATCTAATACATTTACAACAGATATTCCACACCCTTGCACACGCTGGGTTAACTGCCAACCCTAAGAAGTGCGTTATAGGAAAACCCGACATATCATACTTAGGATACAAAATCAGTCAAGGGAGCCTACAACCTCAAACTAAGAAAGTAGACGCCATTCTAAATGCACCTAACCCTACAACAAAAAAAGATTTGCGCTCGTTCCTAGGGTTAATAGGCTACTATCGAAGATTCATACCCGAATATTCCACCCTTGCCGCCCCCCTCACAGATCTTTTGTCTAAATCCCATCCTAATCGGTTAGCCCCTTTTTCGGATCAACAGAAGGCTAGCTTTGAGCAACTGAAGTCCTATCTGACTCGAGACCCAATACTACGCTGCCCGGATTTCTCAAAACCCTTCCATCTATACACCGATGCCTCGGATGTAGGTTTGGGGGGAGTACTGTCCCAACCCGATGAGGAAGGTAGGGATCACCCGGTAGTATATGTCAGTAGAAAACTGTTTCCCCGGGAACGCCACTATCCTACTATCGAAAGGGAATGTTTGGCCATTAAATGGGCCGTGGACACTTTACAGTATTACCTTTTGGGTCGACCTTTTATACTTTTTACGGATCATGCTCCCCTCACTTGGTTATCCGCTCATAAGGATACAAATTCCCGGATCTTGAGATGGTTCCTTGAACTCCAACCATTTTCCTTTCAGGTCCGTCACATACCAGGTCCCCAACCGGCCCCGGCTGATTATTTGTCTCGGTTCCTGGACTCTACTACGGTCCTCGAACAGGACCGTTCATGGGGAGAGGTGTGTGACCGGGTGTTCCCGGCACAGAACGCTACCAGTGACGCATCGGACGATGCCGATACGTCACTTCCACATCTCCCCGTTGTCGGGGAAACGCGATGAGAGCGAGGCTGGCAGAATGCCGTTGCCAGGGAAAACAATAGGGTTTTCCGGCACGGCAGAGGTAAAAAGGAAAAGGCGCCGCAACCGGGAGAGCGACCCGTGAGAAGAGAGGAAAGTAGGAGATCGGAGGAGACAGCCAGAGAGGAGGAACACCTGGAAGAAAAACCAACGAGGACGGAAGGACGAGGAAATCCTGAAGACAACGAGGATCTCGAGCTGGACAACCCTGAAAAGAGAGAGCCACAGGAGGACCGCCACAACGCCAGCCACGACCCTGGAGGGTCGTGGCTAACCAAGGTACGGTCCTTGTGGACTCAGAAAAGGGGCACAAATAATAAAAGGACTGGGGAGGGGATATAGAGGAGGGGTGAAGAGGGAGGTTTAATAAGGGGCACCGCGACCAGCACATGTGAGGCACTTTTCCCACCAATCTTAGATTATGGTCACATCATTTCCCCAACTCCTCACTGGCACCAACCCCCTCCTTGTGTTCTTACCTTTTCCCCAGTCAGTGATAGAGAAAGAGTGAAAACCCTGTTATAGATCCCATACTTACCCGAGCGTTTTTGTCCTTCTGTTTCCGGTGTCGTCCTGGATCCACCTGCGAGGGCAAGCCAGCATTCAACCTGAAAGAGACAACAAGAAAAATAGAAGAAATCACCAATCCGGGAAAACAGACGAACAAGACCACAAATCCGGGAAAATCCAACCCCACCTTTGTTACAAACACTTTGTTTTCACCAATTAATCAGAATAAACCACTTACCTAATCAATTCCACACCTCTCCGTTGCCTTTATACTGTTCGATCTGTCACAGGGACATAGGATGCTGGTTCCCCCATGCTTCTCCCTTGTAGGTGCCCCTCGGATCTGCATCAGAGATCCTGTTGTTGCTGCTCACTGCTCTGTGATTGGGGTGGAACTAATACTCAGACAACTTTCTGCCCTCCAATGACCTCTATGAGATTCACCAGGAATCCCCCAGTGCATCTGCAGAATTCTGAGTTGAGGAGCACAATAAACGCAATTTTTATAAACTCCTTGTGCTTTATTAATTTAAATAAAATATAATTATCTTCTGGAGACCCTTACATTCCCTTAGCCACTATGGGAATGAACTGCAATTCATAATGAGTTCAACTTTAACTCATAATCAGAACTGTGTACTTTGTTCAAAAATAATTATATTTAAATTGTTGAGTTTGGGTCTCCATTTCAAAGTAAAACAATAGTTGTATATGTTATTTTTTATTGCTAAAGAGATCCACATTGTTAGAAACAGAATATCATTCTCTATGCCTCTCTGGCAGTTCATCAACCCTTAAGCAGGAGTTACCAACATTCATATCTGCATACCTTATACATTATTACTGATTAACTCATTTACCACTTGTTTTGTGATATGTCAAGAAAATGTAATATTTAACTCACAAATAAAAGGATCGAAATCGCTATGAATAAAATCACCTTAATGTCTCACTTTCATCCATATGTTGCATTGAAAACATCCTGCTGTGCTCACTGTGAACCACTACCTGTGTCGTTCTCCATCAATGTATTTATTTGTAGTCTATGAAAGTCATTAGTTTTTCTTCCTGAAATATGCTAAAGTATTAAATCATTGATAGTGAAGAGCCACTTTTGTATTTCCATTTTACAATATGTAATTTGCATCTCATTGTAATTTACACACAAAAAACTGTAGGAAAGTCCTCCTTTTTGCCCTGGTCAACCCCACACTTTTTAGACAGATGGTGGTTACTGACTCTTGGCTGTGCCCTAGGTGCTGCTTACTGGTCCCAGGGCCAGTGCTCTGTGTAAAGTGGATATGCAAATTAGGCTAATTATAACTGGTAAAATTAACCTACCTATAAGTCCCTAGTATATGGTAGGGCATGTAGGTTTAGGGACCACATCATCGGTAGTGCACCCATAGGTACATTGCTGAGGAGCCCAGTAACATTTTAAAGAGAGGCCTGCCGTGCTGGCTGCTTTTAAATTAAAGTTACATGCAAATTCGACTTTGGAATTAAAAGTACTTCCGAAGTCTTAAACTACCTTATTTTTAAATATAAGTCACCCTTAAGGTGTGCCCTATGTGCCCCTAGGGTTTGGTGCCATGTAACTATAAGCAGGGACCTTATGAAAATAGTTTTATAAGCCCTGGTGAAGTAAAACAGTCAAATTTGTTTTTCCCTCATTGTAGTGAATAGCCTCCATAGGCTAGAATGGGAAGACTCTATTTTAATTTTAAAAGTCTCCTTAAGTAACAGATATCTCAAGTTTGGTATCAAATGAATTGCTATAATAAATCCCACACCTTCCAGTTGTTGGATTTAATATAACTTGTTCAGGTAAAGAGTTTTAAACTTTACCTGAAAAGTTGCCAACTTCAGGCCTGCAATGTTTTTGCTGCTTTGCTCTGATTGGCCAGCCTCTGCAGCCTGGCCAGGCTGCCTTGATGAGGTGTGAAGTGGCCTGGCTGAACGCAAAGAGATGTGCCTGGGGGAGAAGATCTTCCCACAGCAGATGGGGAAGCAGGAAGGGGGAAGGGATGCCAAACTGGCCTTCAAAGGCCGGGAAGGACATTTGGAGCAACTCAGCACCTCCCTTACATCCTGCAAACTCAGACAATAAGGTGCCCACTTGATTAGATTAGGAGAGGGAGGGGAGAGAGGTGTTTTTAGGATTTTTAGCCACGCCAGTGGGTGGGCTCAGCGAGATGTAACCTCCAAAAATCATTTTCAGCTATGATGGATTTTTGAGGAATGTTGCTCCCTGGAATTGATCTTTGCCACACTTCCCAGGAAGTGGTCATCACAGGGGGAAGGACCCGGCACCTGACTGGAGAACCAGGACCTCCTGTTTTTCACTAAAGAGCAAGGATAAATCTGGCAGACCTGCACCCATACCTCAGATCCATACCAGGAAGAAATACAGGAGAAGAAGGACTCCTGACCTGCACCTGGACACTGCACTCTGGAGGACTGCACCAGCTGTGCACCTAGGCTTCACCATAAGAAGGACTTTGCATGGCTTCAACTGGTTCAAGAAGGGACTCCCTGTTTGCTACAGGTGAAAACTTGCTAGCCAGAGTCCCCTGCACCAACTCCTGAAGAAACTGACCAGCTGACTACTGTCCAGTGGCCAAAAAGAAGTTTGTAAAAGTGCATTCTGGGAGTTGTAGTCCGCATCCTCAAGGAGCATCTCAGAGCTTCTGGAACCTTGGGTTGAGCTGTGGACCTCAAAAGAACCTCAAATGAAGATCTGGAAGTGATCCAGAAGTTTGGAGAATTTTGGAGAACTTTTGGAAAAAAGCTCCATAAAGGGACCGACATGCCGCGGCAACTCTAGCCGGCTTGCCTCAACCGTGACCCGGCCTGACTTGCTGGTTCATCCCGGTGAAGAAAATCTCCAAAAAAGTGACTAAGTCTGAACGTAGGAAGTTGACCGGGCCCTCCCAGGCAGTGTATCCGAAGAGGGCTCAAGGGACGTTGGATCAAGATTCAGGTTTGCCCCGGTCGAAGGATTTTCATCTAAAAAAAAACGACTAAGCCCGAAGATGAAAATCTCCACCGAGTGCTACCGCGATGCGTATCCGAGGAAGAGTTCCAGGAGGTCAGATTGGACTGGCGACTTGGTCCTGCTGAAGAAAATCTTCAAGAGAATGACTAAGTCCGAAAGTAAACTTTTGACCAAGGCCTCCCGCGGGCTGTTGCCGAGAAGGCTTCCAATGCGGTCGGCCTTAAAATTTGACTTTGCCCTGGTCGAGGTGCGACCAGATGACCAGATTGGCACTATTCGTTTCTAAGGGCTAAAAATCATTAATTCTTAAAAATTCACTTCTGCGGTTCCCTTTATCCAATTTTATTCATTTTGGTGTCATTTTAAAGCTAAAATGATGCCCTATGTTTATAAAGTGGTTTTGGATTTTTAAACTGATTCCTGTGTTTTATTTAATTACTGGTTTGTGATACTTGAATGCTTTATGCTTTGCCTCCTAAATTAAGCCTTGTCGCTCATTGCCAAGCTACCAAGGGCTGAGCTAGGTTTAATTTACTGAGACCTAACTGGACCTAAGTGGAGGTTAGTAGCCTATTGCTAAGTGTAGGTACTTACCTGCCCTTACCAATAACCCATTTTCCAACAAAAACAAATACAATTAAATGAGTCATTTAATCCCAACGGTTGTCCCTTTTTACTTTACTAACCTAAATGCGGTCTATAGGCTCTTTGCCTGCTTTGTGAAATACTGCGAGGGAAAATCATTAACTATTAATTCCATGAAGACCATGGGGATGACCTTGCCACCCTCTCTCAGTCTACGGAGGAAGGTAGTGATTACAAAAACAATGAATGCACAGTCCCACAAAAAGGAAGGATCAAATCCCAGTCAGGGAAAGATCAACAGGTCCCTGTGGGTATCCAAAAAACAGGAACAAGAGCTGACATGCTTCATTATTGGGCTTTGCTCCTCGTCAGGCCGGCGCTGCAATTCCTGACGGGCCCCTCAAGGGGGCTCTTTACCAGAGATCTTTTATTAAAGGTATTTGCCGGTGGGTGAGTGCGATTGTGTGGGATTGGTGAATAATGCTGTTAAAATTCACTAGAGGAAACAACAACAATAGGAAAATTTATTGGGAGAATGTGCCTCTGTCAAGATTAAAAACAAAAAGGGGAAAATCAGAATAATGTCTATTTTACTCTATATAATGTGAATGTCTGGTGGCTTCAAACCCTATAGACTCAGGTTTTGATCAGGGTACGATTGGAAAGCCCTATACTGCCAGAATGAAAAAGGTCAACATGTTTCTCACTCAAAAAATCAACAAAGATAGGAGGGCGATTTGTCAGGACCTAAAAAAATATCTAATCCTCACTTGTGTAGTAAATTAAACAAAACATATATGGCAGGAACCTGAAAGAGAGAACAACAATTGAAATACATTATAGTAATTACACTGGGTGCGCTGAGGGTGCTAATCAAAACACACTGGTAAAAGCCCCTCATGGTGCACTCAACAAATCGGGAATGTGGGAGAAAAATCACAACTAGTAATTAGAAAATTAGCTAGTTACCATCCGTACCCTTCTCGTATTAAAGAATGGGCTCCATAGGGATGGCGTTGGGCTTACGTGGTCCGATCAATATGAAAATCTACATGTATAGGGAAGTAAGGGATAGAATTAATGGGTCTGAAGATAGATGACTCCTTCTTGGTATCAGAGCTTATGTGCTGCAGAGTCTGGACCAACGACAATCGGGCCAAGAAGCACAACGTAGACCATATCTCAAGTCATAGAGAAAAGTAAGGTGCAGGAACATCAGGGGACATGCGCACAAACAATAGTGTGTTTACCTGGTCCACTGCACATTGGATGATGAATATCTCATAGTATGTGGCTTCACTAAAAATATTTCGCAGAATATAAATGGATAAATATTTATTTGACAGCTCCCACCAAGATCATACTATCATTTGTATTTACGCAAAATGACACTAGGGGCACCCGGCTACTAAAACAATTTTAACAAAAAGAAAATAAATTGTCAAATGCGAGACCTCTTTTCATGAACAAATGTATAATGATTATGGAGGGATACAATGAATAGTTAAATATTCCAAGATTCCAGGCTCCAATCATAAAATAATTTGACTGCTCCCGCCATGAGACATGTATCTAGTGCACTGGTACTCACAAACATTGTTTCAGGGGCTGTAAAGTTTAGTCTGTGATGCGACGAGGGCTGCATTGATGCCAGCAAAGTGGCAGTCTTGGAGGGAGGGGTGGGTGTTGTTCATGTGTATTAGGAACCCAGGCCACCCTATGAGTGAAAATAACAACTAACCTGCCTCTTAGTTCACTATTGGCAATGTTGTCAGTGTGTGGAGTAGAACGAATGTTTCTAAATTCATGTTTCAAAACTATCACTTTAAAAAATACTTCTCAATGCACTGATATAGTATGATGTACTAAAGTACCCCTGTCCTCACAGCACCACCAGATCCTGCGTGCCTTCTCCCTCGCTGTCTGCCTGTGTGTGATCCTTGCTTCCCGAGTGCCTGTCTGTGTGTGATCGCGCTCCCCTTCTCTCCTTGTTTCCCGAGTGTCTGTCCCCGATTGCTGCCTGTGTGTGATCGCGCTCCCCTTTACTCCGTGTCTCCCGAGTGTCTGCTCGCCTGAGTGCCTGAGTGCCCCCGCCATCCCCCTCGTCCTTCTGCCGTTTTTCTCCTCTTTTTCGTACCTTTTTGAGGTACTTTTCGTTTTTCAGGCCTCCTCGCCGTTCTCAAGACCTCCCGCCGCTTTTTTTTCCCGCTTTTTTTTTCCTACCTGCCCGCCTCCCGCCTCCCAGCTGACCCCGGCTACCCCTTAAATGGCGGCCGCTGCGAGGCCGCGCAGCGGGCGCGCCGCTGGCGCGCCGAAGGCACGCCTAAGGCAAGCCCTTCTGCGCCCGTCCGCGCCTGGACCGCGCCCAGCGCCCGAACCCCTGGTCCCCACGACCCCCACTCCACCCTCCACCACCGCCTGACCTACGACACCACCACCCTCACCGCCCTCAATCCCTGCCGCACGCTGGGCTGCTACCGCGCCACCCAGAAGCGGACCCACGGATCCTTCACCTGCCGCAACTGCCGCTTCACCTGCCCACGAACACACATCGCACCCATCAAGAACGACTCCAACGGAAAAACCTCGACTGCATCCTGATCAACACCCGATCCGTCCACAGGCACGCCACCGAACTGTGGAATCTCATCGACTCAACAAACCCGGACATCGCCTTCCTCACCGAGACCTGGATGAACCCCTCCTCGGCACCCGACATCGCCATAGCCATCCCCGACGGCTACAAAATCATCCGGAAAGACCGCACCAACCGCACCGGAGGAGGCATCGCCATCGCAAACAAAAACTCCATCCGCATCACGACCCACGTCGACGACTCACTCCCCGACGCCGAACACCTCCACTTCGCAATCCACAGCGACCCCAAGACCACCCTCAGAGGCACCCTCATGTACAGACCACCAGGACCACGCACTAAGTTCAGCGAAGACATCGCAGACTTCGTCAGCCCACACGCACTCCCGTCCACCGACTACATCCTCCTAGGGGACCTCAACTTCCACCTGGAGAACCACACCGACAACAACACCACCGCCTTACTGGCCAACCTTGCCAACCTGGGACTGAAACAGCTAGTCAACACCCCCACCCACTACGCTCGACCCCATCTTCTCCTCCAGCAAACACATCTCTTTCAGCCACACCACCGTACTCGCCTGGTCGGACCACAGCTGTGTCCACTTCAGCTTCAAGAAGACCACCATGCACCACCACACCCAGCAACCACCAAGAAGACAATGGAATCGAATCACCACGGAACAACTCACATCGACCCTCTCCCAGAACCAACCCACCAGCACCACAGACCCCAACGAAGCCGCCAACCTCACGAGCTGGATCTCCGACTGCGCCAACCTCCGGGCCCCCCTGAAGACCCAAGCAAACACCAACAACCACAAGAAAAACTCCTGGTTTACCCCCGACCTCAAGGACTCCAAAAAAGAATGCCGCACCCTCGAGAAGACTTGGCGCCTCAACCAGACCGAAGAGAACATGTCTGCTCTCAAGAACGCCACCCGCCAACACTACCAACGCCTCCGCGCCGCACGAAAATCAGCCTTCCAGAACAGACTAGACAACAACGCCCACAACAGCAAGGAACTATTTGGCATCGTCAAAGAACTCTCCAACCCCGATGCAGAAAACAACTCCATCCCTCCCTCACAGGACCTCTGCGACTCCCTCGCAGCCTTCTTCCACCACAAGATCACCGACATCTACAACAGCTTCACCACTACCAACACGAACCCACCACTGGAACCCGCCACCGACAACACCACCATCCTCACCTGGAACCCAACCACCACCGAGGAAACCACCCGCATCATGAACTCCATCCACTCAGGATCACCATCCGACCCCTGCCCGCACCACATCTTCAACAAAGGCGACAACATCATCGCACCCCACCTCCGAGACGTCATCAACGCGTCTTTTACCACCGCCACCTTCCCGGAGAACTGGAAACACGCCGAAATCAACGCCCTCCTAAAAAAAACAACAGCAGACCCCACCAAACTCAAAAACTTCTGGCCCATCTCGCTCCTACCGTTCCCCGCCAAAGTGATTGAGAAAATCGTCAACGCTCAACTCACCACCGCCCTGGAAACCAACGACTCTCTCGACCCCTCACAGTTCGGCTTCAGAGCTAATCACAGCACCGAGACTGCCCTCATCGCAGCCACGGACGACATCAGATCCCTGACCGACAAAGGAGAAACCGTGGCCCTCATCCTCCTGGACCTCTCTGCAGCCTTCGACACGGTATGCCACTGTACCCTGATACGCCACCTCAGCAACGCCGGCATCAGAGGCAAGGCCCTGGAATGGATCATCTCCTTCCTCTCCGGAAGAACTCAGAGAGTCCGCCTCCCCCCCTTCAGATCCACAGCCACGGAGATCATCTGCGGCGTCCCCCAAGGATCCTCCCTCAGCCCCACCCTCTTCAACATCTACATGACCCCCCTGGCGAACATCGCACGAAAACACGGACTCAACCTCATATCCTACGCCGACGACACCCAGCTCATCTTATCCCTCACCAACAACCCCACCTCAGCAAGAGCCAGACTACACGAAGGCATGAAGGAAGTAGCGAACTGGATGACAGACAGCCGGCTTAAACTGAATACAGAGAAGACGGAGGTCCTCATCCTCGGCCCTACACCAACCGCCTGGAACGACTCCTGGTGGCCTCCCGCCCTAGGCAGCACTCCCCAACCCACCGACCACGCACGCAACCTTGGCTTCATCCTGGACTCTTCCCTCTCCATGACCAGACAGGTCAACTCGGTGACCTCTGCATGCTTCAACACCCTCCGCATGCTCCGCAAGATCTTCCGCTGGATCCCCACCGACACCAGGAAGACCGTCACCCACGCCCTCGTCACCAGTCTCTTGGACTATGGGAACGCTCTGTACGCCGGCATCACCATCAAGCTGCAGAGGAAACTTCAATGAATCCAGAACGCTGCCGCACGACTCATCCTGAACGTACCCCGCCACCACCACATCTCCGGACACCTGAAGAAACTTCACTGGCTACCAGTCAACAAGAGGATCACCTTCAGACTCCTCACCCACGCACACAAAGCCCTGCACAACCTCGGACCAAAACTCATCAACCACCGCGTCTCCTTCTACACTCCTCCGCGCACCCTACGCTCGACCGGACAAGCCCTGGCAGCCGTACCCCGCATCCGCAAAGCCACCGCCGGAGGAAGATCCTTTTCTTTCCTGGCAGCGAAGACCTGGAACTCTCTTCCCAGCCATCTTCGCGCCATACAGGACCACCTCTCCTTCAGAAGGCAGCTCAAGACCTGGCTCTTCGAGCACTGACCCCCCCCCCCCACCCCCCCTCCCAGCGCCTTGAGACCCTTACGGGTGAGTAGCGCGCTTTATAAATGTGATTGATTGATTGATTGATTGAAGTAAAATGATTCTGCGTGTTAATGAAATACACCCTCTGAATTTGTAAGAGACCTTACTATATTTTTACACTTTTACTGCAAGAGGGCTTTGAAAATGAAGGTGTTCTTATAGTTAACTGGTGCAGGATGACCTAGTTACTTCCTTTCTTTAACTTCAATCAACCCTTAAAAAAATACTTGCCTGTTTATTTATGTTTTTTTCTGTTAGTGCTGAGACGAGTGAACAGCTGCGGGGTCCTGCTGTTGATCAGGGGGCCTCATATAAAGGTCAAGAGGGCCGCACTTTGAATATCACTGATCTAGTGCTAGCCAAATGGATCCTGAATAGGTAGATATCATAGCGCTAATGTCGAAATGCTATGTGCGTTATACACTTTCTTTATAGTGTATTCGAGCTGACTTGAAAGAAAACCAAGACTCGACATACGTGCCGCATGTGGAGAAGTCAGCACAAGATTAAATAAAAAAATAAGGCCACTTACTTATCACAAAGTTCGACCGGTCCAGCACACCTACCCTAGCTCCGCGCTCCCAGATGTGAATAATGGGAATGTGGGCTGGGCTTAAAAAAGACCAATCGTAAGAGGGAAGAAAGTGAAAGAGGGCTGAACATGAGGTCAGTCAAAATCAGTGGCCATCTTGGAGAGTATAAGTATTAAGATTGAGAAGTTGATGATTAACCATGCCCCAGTTGAGGTTACCAAGCTCTTTGATTACCTAGGGGTGCGGTTTTCTGAAAACTTGCCAAGTTTGGAAGGCAGCCATAGCCCTTAAACAAGTGGCTGGGGTGATATTGAGATTTAAGCATAAGGCTGGAGGACGGAATTTAAATATCATCCTGGAGATATATGCTAGAAAAGCAGTGGCTGCGGCACTCTATGGAGCAGAACTCTGGGGATTCACAAATGTTAGAGTGCTGCAGGGTGCTGAGAATAACTCCTTGAGAACTTTACTGGGGTTGGGACCAGGTACCCCCCTGAAAGCTCTTTATGCAGAACTAAATTGGTCACCGATTTCGGAACTAGCAGCTATAAGGCCAATATTATACTGGGCTGGAGTAGTGCGCAACCCTAGGGCCGCGGTGTATTTAGAAACTTTGGAGGAAGTCATCTCGTATGATGGTTCTGGAGGGTGTTCCTGGGGAGCTTATGTTAAAAAGACTCAAGAGAACCTTCAGTTGAAGGACTTGTGGGTGGATCTGGGTAGAGTTACCAAAGACATGGTGGGCCTGATAAAAGATCGATCCTGGGAACTCAGTAGGATGAGGGTGCACCAGGAACTCAGGCCTGATTCAATCAAGCACTACAATTTTAACAATGTCTATGACCCAGCTCCAGGCTTACTTGGATATGCTGTATCCGGAATTGAAGTCGACTCTATATGAAATACAGGCTGGGAGTGTTGCCCCTAAGAGGCTACCTGCTCTTTACTCGTAGACTGATAGAAGGTTTGGAGTTTTGTGACTGCACCCCTGGGGAGGTGGATAATGTGGCTCATTTCACACTGGCCTGTAGGAAATTTGATGAGGCAAGGTGTCAGTGGCTTTTCCCTCTTTTTAAGGTTAGTGGAACAAATTACACGAAAACTGCATTCCCACTTTGCGCAAGGCCGGGTACTATGAGCGAACATAACCTGGTCGCTTCATACATATGGGCCATTTGGTCCAGGGTAAGGGAATTACCAGCCAAACTAGGGGTAGCTGATTTTTAAAAACTTTCAAAATGTTACAAGATCTAATAGGGCCCTAGGCGATAGCGGTATAATGAAATGATGTTCTGACCCTGCTAACGTTAGGGCCCCTCTTTCCCCTTTAAAAGATCCTGCAGCTATCTGAGTTATTACTGCCAATATAAAATATTGTGAACACAAGCACTTTGCCTCCGGGTCCCCCGCACGAGTAGAGGAAAGGTACTGACAAAGAGCTGCCCTTCTTCTAAGATGTGGATGGGGGGGTAGTCGTTCTTAAATCAATTATTTATATTTAATTGTTTGGGGATATGTGACTTTTTTTATGAATAGAGAGACTGCTGCTATTATGTTTTAAACTGTGACTATGGGGCTATTATGAATTTTTAGCCTTAATAAAATTGCATATTAGTCAGTCAGCAGAGGAGTTAGGACTGGTGTCATTTGCTAGAAGCATAAGGACATTCCAAATAAATGAACTGCTGGGACAGTTCCCGGAGATGTTCAACCAACTAGGCCAGTGGTTCCCAACCTTTTGACTTTTGTGGACCCCTACTTTATCATTACTGGAACCCAGGGACCCCCATTGAATCTTAATTTGAATCCAGGGACCCCCCCACAGAGTCATTACTGAAAGCTGGGGACCTAATCTGTTAGTATTATTTAATGTTCTATGCTGCCGTGGACCCCCTGAGAAGGCTTCACGGACCCCCAGGAGTCACCGGACCACAGGTTGGGAACCACTGAACTAGGCTGTTTAAAAGCACTTCCAATTCAAATGCACATTGACAAGGCTGTGAAGCCGGTTGCTCTGCACCACCGGCGCATCCTGTTTCACCTCCGACCACTAGTGGAACAGGATCTAAACAACCTTGAGGACCAAGGGTCATAGAGAATGTGTTGGGACCCACCTCATGGGTATCGCCAATGGTAATAGCAGAAAGGCCGAAACAACCAGGGAAAATCAGGCTCTAAATTGACATGCGGCTCCCCAACAGGGGAATCAGAAGGGAGAGGCACATTATTCCCACAATAGATGACATCATTGAAGAAGTCAGTGGTTCAAAATGGTTCTCCAAATTAGACCTGAATGCCAGAAACTACCAACTAAACCTAGTAGAAGAAAGCACTTTTTTGACGCACCTGGGTTTGAGAAGATATAAACTACTGAGCTTTGGCATATCATCGGCCGCTGACGTGTTCCAGGACGTAATCCATCAGACCATATCCAGACTTCCGGGTGTCATGAATGTCAGTGACGTCATCCTGATCTATTCTGCCACTGCTGAGGACCACCAAAAACACCTAAAGGCCACCCTCAAACAGCTATCGGAGCACGATTCTCCCTCCACAAGAACAAGTGCTTTGTCTTCCAGACCTCGATTGACTTTTTCAGATACATGTTCAATCAGAATGGCATTCAAGTGGACCTGCGGAAGTCTAACGCCATTAGACAAGCCACGGCCCCACAAACTGTGACCGAAGTACAGAGTTTTCTGGGCATGACGACATATTGTGGAAGATTTATTATGAGCTGGCCACACTATCTGAGCTACTTCGATCCCTTACAAAAGCCGATGCTCCATGGGTGTGGGGAGCCGAGAAGAACAGGCATTTCAATCACTCAAGGAAGCACTCCTGTGCGAGACCACCAAGGCATATTTCAGCCCAATGAAGAAGACTGAGCCTGTGGTTGATGTGAAACCGGTATGCCTCGATGCAGTCCTAACCCAGGAAGTTGAACCGGGCAGGTGGGCTCCACTTGCATATGTCAGCAAGGCCTTGACCCCGACCGAACAGTACTATTCCCAGACTGAGAGGAAGGCCCTGGCCATCAAGTGGGCTTGTGGCCATTTCCATTCTATATCTACAAGGAAGACTGTTCAGGGTGATCACAGGTCACAAGCCACTTGTCCCACTGTGCAAGGGGACTGCGCCACACCCACCTCCCCGAATCGAATGGTGGGCCATACAACTACAGCACTATTGTATGGAAGTGGTGTACCAACCTAGTGCCACAATTCCCACTGACTTCCTGTCAAGAAACCCATCGGAGCAGGCTCAGGTCAACATCTGAGAGAAGGAAGCAATTGAAGCACATGTACAAGCACTTGCTCAAGGCAGTTGTCCCAAAATGATACATACGAAGGAAAACAAGCCCTGGAAAACAGCTCCTGGCACGATTTTCTCCAAAATTCTAAACACTGGACAGGGGAAGACAAAGACAGACTAACAAAGTTATATAGTATAGGAAACAAACTTCGTTCTACCCCTGATGGACTCCTCCTATGAGGACACCATTTGGTGATTCCCCTACAACTGCAGCAACAATTGATCATGCTACAGCATGGAGGACACTGAGGCACTGCAATTAATCAAAGTGAGCATGAGAGAGAAAGTGTGGTGGAAGATGACTGTTTGAGACAATGCCTGGCCTGCCAGTTGACAGCCATCCCTGATGTGCCTGCACCAGTCATCACGGAAGAGCCGTGCATCACCCTGTGATCAAAGGTCAGCCTTGATTTCGTGAGCTTCCTGGATGGCCGAATCACCCTGGTTCTTGTGGATTGATATTCCAAGGAACCGATTGTTGAGGTTATCGAGTCAATACCCTTCACTAATGTCGGTCCAACCCTTGAGAGGGTCTTTGCCATGTTTGGCCTCCCGGATAAAATCAAGACAGACAATGGGCTCCTTTCTCAGGAGGCTGAGTTTCAGGACCTAATGAGGAGTCTGGGCATCTGACAATGGTGAATCACGCCACAATAGCCTCAACCCAATGGTGAGGTTGAGCGTTTTATGTGCACGCTTAACAAAGTTCTTCGAATTGCCACCTTGGAAGCTAATAACCCTGATATCAACCTTCATCGTTTCCTACGGGAATACAGAGGAACACCCCACTATACTACGAGCCGAGCTCCATGATCACTAATGCTGGTGGGACAGAGAGGAGATACTATCCCTACTCACCCTGGGTGGCAGCCATCTCCATTCTGCCCAGAGCAAACACAGGCCAGAAGAAGGGAGATGAATGACTGTGTGAGTAGAACACGGCGTGGCACTTTGCGGAACATACGGCTTGGTGATCCGGTGATCATAAAATACCAGAAACCTGGCTGGAAATTCCACACGCCATACGATCCAGGGATATGGACAGTCACCGAAGTGGCCGGCACCATGGTGACAACAAAGAAAGGTGCCAAGAGTTTGACATGAAACATCACCTGGTTTCGAAAGTCAACATTTGTGGAACTCACTGTTAAGATTTTCGACATTGACTATTCACCAAAGGGGTCAGCAGGCGAGGAGCCAGAGTGGAGGTGTGAGGGTGACCTGCACTCAGCAACTGGACCAACCCTTCCTGGACAGCCTGTGACCATCCTCCCGGTGGCTCAGGAGGGTTCGAACCAATCTCAATCACAGGCGTACAACTTAGACCCAATCCACCACCCAATCAGAGACTGAAAGACTTTGTGTGTCATTTAATGTTCTAAATGTTCGAATCATGTTAGGGAAGTATGTCTTGATATGTGTAGGTCTAGTTGCCAGATGGCAGCATCACTATTTGTTTGACCCGGAAGACTGGGACTGTTTCCTATATGCGGGGGTTATAAAAAAAAGGGGAAAGGCAAGACGGGGTCTTCCTTCCTCTATCAGCAACCAGTGTATTTTCCCGCATGCTGCGCTACTGTGCATGCTGGCTGTGAGTGGTTCCCCCAATTGCAATATAGTGGTGAGCAAAGCTACCTTAAGTGGTGGGGAAAGCCGCCTTACTTGACACAGCGAACACAGTTTAGCCTTTTTGTCTTCTTACCCACCCGCGGCTTGTGGGAGGGAAAAGAGGTGGCGCAGCGCGTGGTGGGGCGGGTGGGGGTTATCCCCATCCGCCGCTCCTTTTTTCTCTCGTGAGCCGCACCTGGGTAAGAAGACAAAAAGGCTCAACTGTGTTCGCTGTGTCAAGTCAGGTGGCTTTGCTCACTACTTTATCATGAAAACGTACTTGTTGTAGAAGGGAATCTGAGCCTTTGCAGAAAGCCAGTGTATATTTCAATAAAATTCAAATTAATCAGATCTGCTCAAATGTTAGCATAGGCAGGCTTTTCATTCTGAATATTCTGCCTGCTTGGCTTACAACATTCATCTCTTAGTGACCAAGGCATGACCAAGGCATGACAAGTGCCTTTGCCACGGTCATTAAAAAAAATTTAAAAAATAGAAAAAAAAGTTTACTAAACCTGAGCATCTAAATTATATTCTGCTTGTTTCATTTTAAAGTTCACACTTTTTTCCCCTATGTACTTCCTTTAATCCTTCTCTACTCATGTGTTTGACGACGTTTTCATTTTATTTGTGTGCGATTTTGTGTTATGATCTAAAATGTTCGTTCTCCTTTAACAACTGAAATTGATTTTTTGATCATTGTGTTTCTAAAGTTAGAAAACCTTTGAATAAGTTTAGCATTTGAATCAAATAGCATAAGGGTTCTTGTGACTTTAAAATTGCACTCAAATACATATACTAAGCCGGATAACACGTACTTTGTGTCCGCTCCAAAAGTGTTCACAAAACATTACATAATGTGAAGAAACTACTGCTAATAGTAGACATAGTCAATGAACTGCTCTGCCACAGCGTAGCTCCACCTGCAAGTGAAACCCATCTGACTCGAACTCTGACCTCAGTCAGAAGTTTGAGGCCCTTCTCCACCCGCAGGCTTCTGCTTTCACCTTATCCCTGGTGTCTAGTGGGAGAGCTCTGCTCTTCTGCTGGGCAGCTCTCTGCCTCTTTTCTCTTTTTTCCTCATTTTTTCCTTTGTGTACTGTCTTTGTGCCGTGTTTCCTTTGTGTACTGCTTTTGTGCCTTTCCCTTTCTGCTTTCCTCTATCTTTTCCTTGTTTCTCTCGTCACTCGCTTCTCTCTCTCTCTCACATTCTCCCCGCCGCTGCTGCCCCTGTGGCCCCACCCCCCTTTTTTGCGCCATTTATCACTCCCGCCCCCAGTTGTCCTCTCTTCCCCCCCTCCCTACTTAATGGCGGCACCTGCGTGGGAGGAAGAGCAACCTCACTGACCTAGTCAGTGAACTGCTCTGCCACCGCATAGCTCCACCTGCAAGTGAAGCCTGTCTGACTCAAACTCTGACCTCGGTCAGAAGTTTGAGGCCCTCCTCCACCCCTAGGCTTCTGCCTATGCCTCGCCCGGCTGCTGCTGCCCTTGCAGCCCTGCCCCCTCCTCTCTCTCACTCTCCCTGCTGCTGCTGCCCCCGAAGGCCTGCCCCCCTTTTTCACGCCGCTTCCCACTCCTGCTCCTGCTCCTGCCTCCCAGCTGTCCTCTTCTCCCCCCTCCCTACTTAATGGCAGCCGCTGTGCGGCTGCGCTGTTGGCGCGACCAATGCGCACTTAAGGCAAGCCCATCTGCACTGATCCGCGACCCGACCGTGAACAGTGCCGGGACCCCTGGTCCTGCCACCTGCAGCCTCTACATGTCAGCAGCACTCTTTCCACTCAACCCAGGATGCAATAACAACTTCAAGCAAGCATCATAAAGGAGTTTGCCCAACCCAACTGTGAAACAACGGACATCCCACCCTCACAGGACCTCTCTGACAGACTCAACACCTACTTCCACCACAAAATCAAGACCATCTATAACAGTTTCAGCAAGGACAACCTACGTGCAGAACCCCTCTACCAATACCCGACACCAACAAACCAACAATCACCACCTGGAACCTCCCTCACCACCGAAGATACTCGGAGAACAATGAGGTCCATACTGTCCGGGACCCCCACGGACCCATGCTCCAACCACATTTTCAGCAGAACCACAAACACCATTGCCTCCAATCTCCGCCTCACCATCAACCGCTCACTAGCTGCCACCTCCTTCCCCGACGGCTGGAAACGTGCCAAGATCAACCCCCTCTTCAAGAAACCTTCAGCAGACTCCACCAACCTCAAAACCTTCAGACCCATCTCCCTACTCCCCTTTCCTGTGAAAGTCATCGATAAAGCAATCAACAACCAACTCGCCAAGTTTTTAGAAGACCACAACATCCTCGACATCTCCCAGTCCGGATTCAGGAAAAACCATAGCACCGAAACAGCCCTCCTGGCCGCAACAGACTCCATCCGCTCCCTGCTGGACAAGGGAGAGACGGCAGCACTCATCCTGCTAGACCTATCAGCAGCCTTCGACACAGTCTCCCATCACACCCTAATACAAAGACTCCACAAAGCCGGCATCAGAGACAAGGCCTCGACTGGATCCAATCCTTCCTCTCCGGCAGAACTCAACGAGTGATACTCGCCCCCTTCCTCGCAGACCCCACACCCACCACCTGCAGAGTTCCCCAGGGATCCTCCCTCAGCCCCACGTTGTTTAACGTCTACATGGCCCCGCTAGCCACCATCGTCAGAGGCTACGGAACCAACATCATCTCCTACGCCGAAGACACCCAACTCATCCTCTCCCTCTCCTACAAACCCATCAAAGCCAGACACAACTTCCACGAAGGTATGGAAGTAGTCGTAAACTGGATGAGAAACAGCTGCCTTCAACTCAACGCAAACATGACAGAAGTTCTCATCATGGGCCCTCAACAAAAAGCGTGGAATGACTCCTGGTAGCCACCCACCCTCGGAAACCTGCCAAGCCCCAACCTCGGGATCATCCTGGACTTTAATCACAGTATGAACCATCAAAAAATCTCAGTCACCTCTACCTGACTCTGAACCAAACGCCTCCTTCGCAAGTCCTTCAAATGGATCCCCCTCGAACATATAAAGACTGTCACATATACCCTCATCACCAGCATACTGGACTATGGCAACGCACTCTACGCCGGAATCAACGAGAAATTCACCGCAAACTACAAAACATCCAGAACGCCGCCGCCAGACTGGTCCTTGACCTCCCTCGACACTGTCACATCTCGCAACACATGCGTACACTGCACTGGTTTCCCATAGAGAAAAGAATTACCTTCAAGATCCTCACCCACGCACACAAAGCCCTCCACAACACCGGACCAGATGACCTCAACCATCGACTCAACTTCCACGTACCCCACAGGACCCTACGCTCAGCCCAGCTCTCTCTCACAGAAGTATCCCGCTTCATGAAGCCCAGACCAGGAGGAAGCTCCTTTTCCTACCTCACAGCCACCCCCTGGAATGCCCTTCCTCTCCACATCAGACAAACCACAAAAGAACTGAAGACATGGCTTTTTGGAGAACCAGGGGTGAAAGCTACGCTTCTCCCCTACCGGCGCCTTGAGACCCTAACAGGTGAGTAGTCGCGCTTTGCAAGCATTGATGGATACTTAGTTTCTACTTCAGGTTTATGGCACTTTTATGAAATAAAAATAAATAACAACATAGATTGTAAATAATCAAAACTTAGCTTGACCCCGACGTGATTTGAACACGCAACCTTCTGATCTGGAGTCAGACGCGCTACCGTTGCGCCACGAGGTCTTAGGTGGTTGATTGGCAAATGACAATTTAGATAGTAAACACTGAGGAAGTGCTGAAGCCGCTACTGCTTTCTAGGGTTTTAATCCGTGCAAACCAACCGCTGGCTGCGGAACTCGTGGCACTTCGGTTGGTGCCCACCCTTTTGAGCTCAGTGTCTTATCCGACCCCAAACGTTGTGCTGCATAGCTCGTGGCTCTGCAGTTATTGCTTTTGTGAGAGGCGATCAACCGCACTTTGTGGCATAGTGGCTCTTCCTCCTCTGTTTTATGTAAACCCAGAGCCTCTTCCCAACAGTTGAATATCGTTCCTCGGTTGTTGCCTCCTGGTGTAATGCTTGGAAGGGCTGGCTGCCGGCTGAGGGAACCTTTATTAGCCGTCATGTCCGCCTAGTGCGAGGGCTGTGCTTGCTCTGAGCAATCGAAGTAATCGCTGGGGTGGTAATGCCATCCCGGACTTTCTGTCAGTTATCTTCAACTCCGATTTGCTTAGAGATGGTTTTGGTCGCTCAACATAAAAAAGCACAATGATTCTCACTGTGTGCAATACATGTCCACTTCACTTTTAACTATGTATAGGCGGGCTAGTCCATGAACACTCAGCGAAGCATTGGTGGTTCAGTGGTAGAATTCTCGCCTGCCACGCGGGAGGCCCGGGTTCGATTCCCGGCCAATGCAGCTGATTTTAATTTTATTTTAAAATTAGCAGATTAGTTTCGATGTGATTTGTGATATTGTTTACTCATCTGGAATCCGGAAATGCTAACCACAGCTTTAAATTCAAATGATCTAAGAGTACCAATATATATAGGGATTTGTAAGTTATTTTACGGAGGGAAACCCTTTCCTTAAAGAAACCGCAACCGCCCTTTTAGTGCCCGCTGCTTACTATATTACACAAGTCCTAAATCCAAGTTTAAATATCGCTGTATGCAAGTCTGTTGCATCCTGAAAAACCCTCCAGCCCCTTGCGCTCTCCTCACAACCTTCACAATAACAAGACTGGATATAGTTTTGGAGTAGAAGTAAAAATGCAACAAAGTCCTCAGGCATCCTACTCTCAGAAACTGCCCTGCCTAATCCTAATCCACCCCAAAAGGAGAAAAGCAATACAAATGCCTTTACACTTTGTTTTCATCTTGTTAGGTTTGCTGTGCATTCAAAGGGAGAGGTCAAATACGAGAACATGTATTCTTATCAGTCACTGCTTATTCTTTTAATATTTAGATTGGTATCTACTTTTCTTTGCCTGACTGCAAAGTTAAAGTATTTTGTAAAGTGAACTATCTGAGAATGTTGCTAGGGTAAATGGGATGTGAAAAGAAAGGGTTTAGAATTTCATTTGTTTCTTAATACCTAACCACATTTAAATCCCTTTAAATTGCTTTAACGATATTTCAAAATATAGCAGCAGGTTAGGAAAGCACAAATGGAGGACTTTTAGTAATTATGAAGTGAGAAAGAAAACTATTTTAATAGGATCAAATCAATTCAAAACACTACTTGCTGTTGTGCAAATCATAAATATTTGCCGAAACTCAATTTTCACACATTATCATTTCTAAACGATACAGTTTTATCTGTAAAATTGCTTGTCAATAAATATTTTGTAGTCAATTTAATGGAAAGTGTGCTGTAAATATATATCAGTTGGCTACCACACCATGCTATGGTGATATAAATCATGATTGTTAGAAATGGGGTTTTTGGTTGGCAGTCAGGTTGCCCTCTGTCCAAGCAAGAACCCTCACTCTAGTCAGGGTAAGTCACACACAATCCAAAATCAGCCTGTGCTCACCCTCCGGTAGCTTGGCACAAGCAGTCAGGCTTAACTTAGAAGGCAATGTGTAAAGCATTTGTGCAATAAATCATACAACACCATAGTATAACACCACAAAAATACACCACACAGTGTTTAGAAAAATATAGAATATTTATCTGGGTAATTGTAGGTCAAAACGATCAAAGTTGCAATACGAATTTGTAAAGATATCACTGAAAAGTGATATTAAGTGTCTTTAAGTCTTTAAAAAGCAATAAAGTGTCTTTCAAGCACAGAGTACCTGGTTTCTGGTGGGAAATCTCCTCAGAAGGTCACAGGAGAAGAGATGCGTGGAAAAAGGGGTGTGTGCGTCGATTTCTCCTCAGCACACACAGACTTGCGTCGTTCTTTTCCACGTGGGGAAGTCGGGCGTCGTTTTCCGGCGCGCAGACAGTCTCTTTTTGTGGATCGCGGGGATTACCAGATGTCCCGGGTCTGTGCGTGGATTCTCCTGCTGCGCGTCGTTCTGCGGGGCTGCGCATCGAAGTTTCGATCTCACGGTAGGCGTCGCGTCGATTTCTCCTTGGAAGTCGGGCGGCGTTGTCCTTGCGAGGCCGTGCGTCGAAATTTTGGTCTCACGGCAGGCGTCGCGTCGATTTCTCCTTGGAAGTCGGGCAGCGTTGTCCTTGCGAGGCCGTGCGTCAAAGTTTGCGCTCACGGTAGGCGTCGCGTCGATTTCTCCTGGAAAGTCGGGCGGCTTTGTCCTTGCGAGGTTGTGCGTCGAAGTCTCGATCGTCCCGAGGGCGTCGCGTCGATCAGCGTCGGTGTGCGGCGTTTTCCTCGCCGCGAAACAAGCTCTGCGTCGAAATTTTCGGCGCACGGAGCGTCCAAGTGAAAGGAAGAAGTCTTTTTGGTCCTGAGACTTCAAGGAACAGGAGGCAAGCTCTATCCAAGCCCTTGGAGAGCACTTTCACAGCCAGACAAGAGTTCAGCAAGGCAGCAGGGCAACAGCAAGACAGCAGTCCTTTGTAGAAAGCAGACAGGTGAGTCCTTTGAGCAGCCAGGCAGTTCTTCTTGGCAGGATGTAGTTTCTGGTTCAGGTTTCTTCTCCAGCAAGTGTCTGATGAGGTAGGGCAGAGGCCCTGTTTTTATACTAAGTTGTGCCGTTGAAGTGGGGGTGACTTCAAAGAGTGTCTAAGAAATGCACCAAGCCCCCTTTCAGCTCAATCCTGTCTGCCAGAGTCCCAGTAGGGGGTGTGGCAGTCCTTTGTGTGAGGGCAGGCCCTTCACCCTCCCAGCCCAGGAAGACCCATTCAAAAGGCAGATGTATGCAAGTGAGGCTGAGTACCCTGTGTTTGGGGTGTGTCTGAGTGAATGCACAAGGAGCTGTCAACTAAACCTAGCCAGACGTGGATTGAAGGGCACAACAAGATTTTAGTGCAAAGAAATGCTCACTTTCTAAAAGTGGCATTTCTAGAATAGTAATATTAAATCCGACTTCGCCAGTCAGCAGGATTTTATATTACCATTCTGGCCATACTAAATATGACCTCCCTGCTCCTTTCAGATCAGCAGCTGTCACTTCAACAGTGTATGAGGGCAGCCCCAATGTTAGCCTATGAAGGGAGCAGGCCTCACAGTAGTGTGAAAACGAATTTAGGAGTTTTACACTACCAGGACATATAACTACACAGGTACATGTCCTGCCTTTTACCTACACAGCACCCTGCTCTAGGGGTTACCTAGGGCACACATTAGGGATGACTTATATGTAGAAAAAGGGGAGTTCTAGGCTTGGCAAGTACTTTTAAATGCCAAGTCGAAGTGCCAGTGAAACTGCACACACAGGCCTTGCAATGGCAGGCCTGAGACAAGGTTAAGGGGCTACTGAGGTGGGTGGCACAACCAGTGCTGCAGGCCCACTAGTAGCATTTAATCTACATGCCCTAGGCACATGTAGTGCACTCTACTAGGGACTTACAAGTAAATTAAATAGTCAATCATGGATAAACCAATCAATAGTACAATTTACACAGAGAGCATATGCACTTTAGCACTGGTTAGCAGTGGTAAAGTGCTCAGAGGTCAAAAGCCAACAACAACAGGTCAGAAAAAATAGGAGGAAGGAGGCAAAAAGTTTGGGGATGTCCCTGTCAAAAAGCCAGGTCCAACAATGATGCAAAATGCAACACTGGCTACACACCACACCCTTATCAACTCTCCTCCTGCATAGGTGTGGCTCATTTGCCAAGCTTGCTGTCTCTGTGACCTTCAGTGATGTAATATTGATGGCAGTACCCCCACTCTAAAAAATGTTCCAGCACCCCATTAACATCCCAAGTCCCCAACCAACCAAAGTAGCAGATATTTTCAGGCTCTTCTTTGCAGCTAAAGTTTGATATACATTTTAGAGAGTGTTAACACAATGTGTCACAGTTTTATCAGTGTATAATTCTTTTAACAAACTAACACAGGAGGTTTTTTTTTTACAGCGAGAAAGCTAATGGGTTAGTAAAGTTAAAATGAACAACCGTTGGAATTAAATAGCTCGTTTAATTTATTATTATTTTTTTTGTAAATTACCAGGAGATGCAAATTGCTCATTGTAAAATGGAAACAAAAAAGTGGCTCATTACCGCCGCGGTCAGAATGCCCTGAGGGGCACCGCCGGCCTGTCGGCGGTGCTCCCGCCGACCCTGGCCCCGGCGGTCTCCGGCAGTCTTAGACCGCCGGGGTCAGAATGACCCCCTATGTGCCACAGATAGCAAACAGTAGGTCACAACAGTCACAGGCTGAGCCCACAACTACTCTGACACAACCATGTCAGACACATGGGGATGGGGAAATTAACACACACATACAACACATAATGACGGATAATTCGAGTGGGGGATGGTGCTTAGGCAAGTACGGTGTTGGTAAGACTGCCAGTGCAATGAACCCTTTGCGCTTGGCAGTATGAGTCACACGTTGGGATGGCGGCTGGAAATCTGTCTGCTCCTGTTAGCTCTGTGGGGCACTTAACACAACATTCTTGATAGATCAAATAGACTCAGTGCCACTTTTGGGCTGCATTGGGTGTAACAGAACACACTGGACTCAGTCCTGCAATTCAGCCAGTGGAAAAGGCAAAGAACCAGGGCATGGGAGCCCCTGCACTGCCCATGCCAAGAGTATGGGCTGTGCAGGGGCACCCAGGGCTGCACCACACCACATCACCAACAACCATTGCATGGGGGTTACAACGCCATAAAAAGGCTGGTGGAAATGCAGAAACAGACCTGGAGGGTAGTGTTGAAGGTAATACTGGTCTGGTGTCATAGGACAGATGGCATAGCCAGTCTGTAAGCTGCTGGAAACCTGCCATGTCCAGGCCATTGGCCTATGGGGCATTCCACATTGACAACAGTTGCCACTACCAACTGTGCTGTTGGGGGCAGCCAAATACAAAAAGGCAGTCAGGTGCCCATTGGACTGATGTACTTGAAATGAGGGACCAGTATGATTACCCGCACAATCACCTCTAACTTGCTTCAGGCCCTGACCTAAGTACAAGTCCTGTTAACTGGCTATGTCCATAGACTAATTTACCATCAGGCACTGTCACTTACAGAATGATGTACACAGCAGCAATTTCATACCCATACTGCCCATCCCTGGGTTCAACCCTGTGTTTGTGTCAAATGAGCTGTACTGTCACCATGCTGCACTCATTTGTCATAGTGCGAGGAGGGCTGCATTGAGGGGGAGGACATAGGTGTTTAGTAAAGCAAACACACCTACACAGACAGGAGAGGAAACTGAACTCTGCCAGGTCCATTAGTGCCATGCAATGTAGCACACAAACACAAACAACAACATGAGGAGCCATCAATGGCAACAAGAGCATAGTGTCCTGGCAATGCCATCCCTGGGATGGTGCAAGGTCTCAGCACAGCATGGGTGTGTGTGAAACATGTAAGACTGTGACAGGTGAAAATTGCGATGTGGGGTGCTGTGGCATAAGCACAGCAACATCCATTTTAAGGCCTCACCATGCAAATGGATACAAAGGGACAGTAGAACATGAAAAGATGTTGTGAAGCCACAAAAAGGATAGACAGCACACTTAGAAGCTATGATGCAGCCGATTGTGCCAACTGGTCTTCCCTTCATGTGACCTGCAGGTGGGGCATAGGGCTGTAGACTGCAGCCATGATGTACAGGAACAATCCTTTGCAACTAAGGGGCACAAGATAGGCCTCTAGAGACACAGGAGCGTCACTTTTAGTGACGCTCCTGTGGCACTAAGCACTGTGCTGTATTGACAAGGTGGCGTTACGTCAGTATGTAAATACGAACCCTTCCCAACCATCACTGTGTGGAAGGTGCGTGCAATGGGTGTTGTTGTGGGTGTGCCACAGCAACACACATTTCATTTTGATGCTGCCTCAGATAAATGGAATTTTATCAACCTGAGGCAGCCCCAAAATCTTACGCCAGCCGCAGGGGTGGCGTTAGCAGGGTGCAACGAGGAGGAATACATTTATACCTCCTCATTTTTTGCTTTTCCAATATGTGCTGCATTCTGCAGCATGTATAGGAAGAGCAAAATGCCAGAAATTATTGTTTATGTGCGTGAAGGTGTCCCTTCCTGCACATAAACAGTCATTTGAAAATGACGCTTTGGCTCTTCTGTGTGTGCTGCATTTTACAGCTCACACAGAAGTGCCAAGTGCCATTAGTGATTGTTAATTTGCAGGTAGGCACACATTCTTTGCACTACAACACTTGTTATTAAACACCACCTTCACAACCAGCATGTCTTTGTGTTTTGTGACACATCTACTACGCTTAGGAATTGTGATGTGTGTAACATATCTTAAGGCACAGAGGCCCTCATCACAACCCTGGCGGTCGGTGATAAAGTGGCGGTAATACCGCTAACAAGCCGGCGGTCAAAAAAATGGAATTACGACCATGGCGGAAACTGCCAACACAGACAGCCACTTTAACACTCCGACTGCCACGGCGGTAGCAATAAACACCTCGGCGGTAACCGCCAACAGACAGGTGGAACAAAATGTACCGCCCACACTGTTACAAGGCACCAATCCCCCAGCTTTTCCGGGGTGGTACCAACCCCATCAAAAGCACGGGGGAAACAGTCTTTGGAAGGGAAACCACTCACCGCTCGACACTCAACGAAGAACCAGGACGCCATGGAGCCCGAACTACAGGTGTTACCAATGTTGGTGTATCTTCTCATCTACCAGGAGTACGAACGTCGGCGGCGATGACCACAGTGAGTACTGCACCTAGCACACAGGGGAGGGGAAGAGGGAAAAGAGAGAGACACACACACACGCAAAATGCGACACCCCCACCCCCCACCCACAACAACACACACACACATATCCAATAACATCACAGATACATCCCCGTCACCCACTGAAGAACGCAAGGACCAAACAAAATGAGTTTAATAAGTGTAACATTCGAACAATCAAATAGCCCAAGAAAAAGTAAATAACCAGTATACACAAATATTTACAGTAAGTATACAAGTCTGTACACTGTCCCATGAAATGTCCGTGGACCAGTGGTCCCAAAAAGCATGGACAGAGCCCACACATGACACCTGCCTCAAAACGGAGAGAACGCTGAAGGGGCATCAGGTCGGAAAAAAAAACAGGCACCTCAGCGGGGAGGGGGGTGGGCACCTCAGCCAGATGATGGTACAATGCCACTGCTCCTCGAGGAGGCTCCATGCCCAGTGTCTGGACTTGGGGAGTGCAAAGCCACAGTCTCTCAAGTCTCTCAAGTGGGTGGACTGCCCACTGCTTGGTCCCGGGGAGTGCAAAGCTACAGTCTCTCAAGTGGGTGGTTTGCCGACTGCTTGGTCCTGGGGAGTGCAAAGCCACAGTTCCTCAAGTGGGTGGCGTCTTCCATTGGTTCTGGAGGGGGCTTTGTGCCCAGTGTGCTTCATCCCTGCAAGGAATGTGTTAGCGGATGTTTTTCTCCACTGGTTCTGGAGGGGGCTTTGTGCCCAGTGATGCTGCTCCTAGGGTGTGGCATGTTGACTTCGCCTCACCTGTGTGTCACAGCCACGTGATGTACCCGGAACAGGTAGCATGATACTCCATGGAGGCAGACCCACACTCCATCCTGCGGTAACTTAGGCTGCCAATTGCTGGTTCGTGTCAGTGCTGGAGGTGGTGTCTCAAGTGCTGTGTCCAGGACGTCGCCGGCAGACTCTGACAGCTGCACATTGGGGATGGGGCTGACGTCCAACAGAGTGGCATCAGCGGTGCTGATGGTGGTGCAGGCGGCGGTGGCTGCGGTGGAGATGCTGCCAGTGCAAGTGACTGTTGGGGTGAATGGAGACACCATCCCGTCTCTGGCAGCCTCGGATGGCTGATCCTTGGGGAGGATGCTGCAGACTGATGTTGTGGAAGTGGCAGTGCAGGGGGCAGTGCAGGTGGCGGTGCCGGTGGCAGTGCAGGTGGCAGTGCAGGTGGCAGTGCAGGTGGTGGTCGGAGCGGTGGTGGTGACTGGGGTGCATGTGGCTGCCATCCCTGATGAATTGGTGGTCACAAGCCCCTCCCCAGGTAACATTGTGCCCAGAGGTGATGTGCCCTTTGGCTTGTGGCCCTTCCCCATCTTGACAGCCGCTGCAGGGACCTTGGCACTGTCAACTCTGTGTTTGTGCGAGGCCTTGCTGGGTGGGTGGTGTGACTGTCCCCTGCTGGAAGCTGGTCCCTTTTTGAGCTTTGCAGGTGGTGGAATAGGGTGGTCCTTCTTTTCTGTCGGTGGCACACTAGCAGCTCTGACGGGTGCCCCCTTTGACCGTACTGGAGTAGCGGGGACCACAGTGAATGCAGATTTGGTGGCTGAGGTTCTGGGCTGGGATCTAGACATCCTGGCCCTAGGAGAAGGACAGGGGGGAGGTGTAGGGAAGAGCTCCAGGTTAGCAAGGTAAATTTCTTTGGACACACTGGGACGGGAAGATGGAGGGGGTTTGGGAGTGAGGTGTACGTCTGTTGAGTTTGGGTGAAGGTGCATGTGTTGGAGGATGTTGTGAGGTGGATGGCTGTTGAGTGGGTGTATGCCTGCGTTTGTGTACTTTGGGAGGAGGGCTCACAGACACACTGCGAGAGGACAAAGGGGAAGTGTGAATAGTAATGGGGGTGCTGATTGCACGTGAGTGGTGTGTAGTGATGGGCGTGCTGGTGATGGAGGTAGTGGCTGAGGATGTAATGCATGCAAGTGTGAGTGGAGATGAGACAGGGAGGGAGGTGGAGGACGTGGAGGAGGGGGACACAGTGGAGGCAGTGGATGTTGGTGTGTCTGCATGGGTATGGTGCTTGTGTGAGTGCCTGTGGGATGTGTGGTGCTTATGTATGCCTGAGCCACTTTTTTGTGTTGATGTGTGTGCATGCTGGTCTGATGGTGTGCTTGGGATAGGCTGAGCTAGAGGGGATTGGGTCTGGGTAGTGGAAGTTGGAGGGGGAGGCTGGACACAGGGACGATGGCTGCCATCAGTGCTGAGGCCAGAGCCTGAAATGCTCTCTGGTGGGCCGCCATGCCAGAATGAATGCCCTCCAGGAATGCATTTGTTTGCTGCAAATGCCTTTCAACACCCTGGATGGCATTCAAAATGGTTGACTGCCCAACAGTGAGGGGTCTCAGGAGGTCAATAGCCTCCTCACTGAGGGCAGCAGGGCTGACTGGGGCAGGGCCTGAGGTGCCTGGGGCGAAGGAGATGCCCAGCCTTTTGGGTGAGCGGGCACAGGAAACACACTGAGGGGCTGATGGGAGGGCGGTGCTGGTAGGGGGGGTGGCGGTTGTACCTTTTGTTGCAGTGGGTACAGAGGTGCCAGCCACTGCAAGGGAGCTCCCATCAGAGGAGGAGTCGCTGGTGTCCCCTCCTGTCTCCGTAGTGGAGCTCCCTTCGCCCTCCGTCCCACTGGTGCCCTCACCGTCGGTGGATTCACCCTCCTGGGCCATGTGGGATGCAGCTCCCTTTGTCTCTGGTGCCTCTGCTCCTCTGCCAGATGATGCTAATGCACACAAGGACAGGGTGACAAAACAAGAAGGGGGGGAAGGACAGAGGAGACACATGGTCAATGCCAGCAACACCACTACCGTTGGCAGATACAACACACAGGGAGCAGCCCTATGCACTAGGTCATGCACTAGCAGTTAGTAGTAAAATCACCTGCCCATGGGGGACTATGCCTAACACCATTTGCTGCACACCTGGAACCCACAGGAGGCTGACTAGTTGTAGAGGCCCACAACCACTATTGGGGTTGGAGTGCCTCAGAGCCTGCCTAACAAGGGACCTACTCTACCAAGTTCGCCCTGACCTAGGGTTCCACAGCCCACATCCCCCACCCACACACTTCGTAAAGCGTGCAGAGTCAGCTGAATGAGACTGTACTCAACCCCTTGTGGATGCTGTGATGCCCTCAAGCGCCCATCCAACTCCGGATATGCCACCTCCAGGATCCGGAACATCAGGGGGCTCATGGTGCAACCAGCACCCCTTCCACGTTGGGAGGCTATCTCCAGCTGGTCCTCTGCTGTCTTCTTGCTCCAGCGGCACAGCTTTTCCCATCTCTTGCAGCAGTGAGTGCTCCGTCTATGATAGACCCCCAGGGTCTGCACTTCCTTGGTGATGGAACGCCAAATACCCTTCTTCTGGTGGGCAATGACCTACAGGAAAGGTATAGGATGAAAGGAAATTTCTCTCCCGTCCGGTTTGTCATACTCATTGCCACCAGTTCCCACCCATGCCCTGACACACATATACTCACCATCCTCACATTCAGGCCTCATCCCCCACCCCCATACATTCATGGCCCACGCATCATGCTCACAGTGTACTCACCTGTTTGTCTGGAGGACCGTAGAGTAGTGTGTACTGGGGGAGGACCTCATCCACTAGTCTCTCCAACTCCTCCGCAGTGAAGGCAGGGGCCCTTTCCCCAGACACTTGAGCCATTGTCGCTTCCAGACACAGGTCACAGCAGCACTTGCAGTGCAGGTCCTCTCCTGTTGAAGGTCAGGTATCAAGTGAGCGAACAGATAGAAAATGGTGGTCACGTCCGCGGTGGTGCATATCGTCACCGCCGGCATACATCGTCATTGGCTCCTGGAACCCATAGGGCCCAATGATAAACAATGCTGAATTGCGTGGCGGTCTTTGGCCACCTACCGCAACGCTGCACAACGCCAGCGCAGTTACCTCATTTCCCCTTGTCCCTCCTTACAGGTCAGGTAGCCGCCATTTCAGGGTGGCACATGGCATGGCACCTAACTGCGTCACAGCACATTTGGACAGAAATACAGACAGACAACGCAACACGGATTTACTCACATTACAGCAAAAACACTTGTGGTACATGACCCTTTGCTCACCATTCTCCTCCATAGGGCACATCCGCTGGGGCAGATGATGAGATGGCCCTTGGTGGACCTGTCGACAATGGAAGACAGACAGATCATTATCACCTACAAACTTGATCGTGCCACAATCCAAGAAATGTGTGCCCAATTGGAGCCTGACCTGATGTCAGCTATCCGCCATCCCACGGGAATATCCCCTCTAGTGCAGATCCCCAACATGATTGGTGCCATTGTTGGTACATATGTGGCATTTGTCCCCCCCGCAGAAATGAACAGGTGTACAGAAATCGAAAAAGCTACCATTCTATGAATGTGCAGATGGTGTGTTAGGCGGACCATTACATCTGCCATGTGAATTCCAAGTATCCTGGCTCTGTGCATGACCCTTATATTTTGAGGAGTTGTAGCATCCCTTATGTGATGGGCCAACCCGAGAGGCAAAGTGTGTGGCTAATAGGTGAGCCCAAGGTCCCCACACAGCATGAATAGGTGTTTGGGTATGGGGTAGCCCCTAAGGGTTAGTGTGTGTCTAACAGATTTCCCTCGACATTTGCAGGTCGCTCTGGTTACCCCAGCCTCTCATGGCTACTGTTCCCAGTGAGGAATGCCAGGACAAGGGCGGAGGAACGCTACAATGAGGCACATGGGCAAACTAGGCATATTGTTGAGTGGACTTTCGGCCTCCTGAAGGTCAGATTTCGGTGCCTCCATCTAACAGGTGGCTCCCTATACTACTCACCAAAGAAGGTGTGCCAGATAATCGTGGCATGCTGCATGTTGCACAACCTGGCTTTGCGACGCGAGGTGCCTTTTCTGCAGGAGGATGAGCCTGACGATGATATTGTGGCAGCTGTGGAGCCTGTGGACAGTGACGAAGAGGAGGCAGAGTAAGAAGATGTTGACAACCGAAACAACATCATCATGCAGTACTTCCAGTGAGACACAGGTAAGAGGCTGGCACTGCTCATCTCATACCTGACTACTGTAGGACATTGTATAAGTCAGCCTCTTAACCTCTGTGTATGGACCCTGACAGTTCACTTTGGCTTTCCATTTCACAGATCTGGGTACCTCATTCTGCCTTCTGCTATGTTTACTGCTGCCCAACAACTGTCATACATTGGTATGTGCAAATGTACATTTACATTGATATTTGTCGAAGAAGTTGTAATTATACATTTGCAAAAGTACAGACTGACTCCAGATTGTTTTGAGATTCAAGGTGGGTTATTTATGGGCTAAGATGAATAGGGGTATATGGAAGGGGCTGGGGTGATGGTGGAGGAATGTCCAGGATAGAGTCCAGTCTATTTGCATCACAGGTGCATTGTCCAAAGGGGAATAGGATGGGGAGCAATGGCAGTTCACGGTGGACAGGGTGGCAGAGTGGGATAGAAGGGTGACAATCAGGAGAGTCTTGTTTCCTGGCAGGGGTCTTGGCAATGTTCTCTGTCTTCTGCCTGGATCACAGGGCTGTTTGTGGGGTGGTTCTCCTTCTGCAGGGGGTGGGGTGCTGGTGGCCTGTTAGTCGTGTGGTGGGACCTCTTGTCCGCTAGCGCCGGCGGACATGGAAGGCTGTTCATCATTTGGGCTGGTGTCAGGGGCCCGGTGGTATGCCACTGTCTCCCTCATGGTGTTGCCATGTCTGCCAGCACCCCTGCAATGGTGACCAGGGTGGTGTTAATGGACTTCAATTCCTCCCTGATCCCCAGTTACTGTCCCTCCTGCAGCCGCTGGGTCTCCTGAAACTTGGCCAGTACTGTGCCCATGGTCTCCTGGGAATGGTGGTATGCTCCCATGATGTTTGATAGTGCCTCGTGGAGAGTGGGTTCCCTGGGCCTGTCCACTCCCTGTCGCACAGCAGGCCTCCCAGCTTCCCTGTTATCCTGAGCCTCTGTCCCCTGAACCGTGTGCCCATTGCCACTGACCCCAGGTCCCGGATTGTCCTGTGTATGTGGGGTTGCCTGGGGTCCCTGCAGTGGTGGACACACTGCTAATTGACGTGTCCTGGGGACAGTGGCATGGGCCCGCTGGGTGGGTGCTGTGGTGGTGTTTCCTGAGGGGGGAGGTTCTGTGGTGGTTTGAGACTGTGGCAGGGGAGCCGATTGTCCAGAGGTCCCTGATGGTCCAGGTGGTCATCTTGATCCAGGCGTGCAGAGCTGCTGTCGTCACTGTGGGCCTCTTCTGTGGGGGGACTGGATATGGCTGGCACCTCTTGTCCGGAGACATCGAGTAGGGGTCCGGTTGGAGTGGAAATGCATTGTTATTGTATCTGTGTGTGCCATCTTGTGCAATGGGTGTGTTTACCTCTACTACTGTGCTTGCAATATCGCCTTGGCCCTTGTATGAGTGGTGATTGTGTGCCCTGGGCGAGTCTCTCCCTTGGACATGCTTTGGTGATGGGTGTCCATGCAGGTCTGTGATGGGTGTCCATGCATTGGTGTAACATGCAGGGCTTGGTATTGGGATGTGTGAGTTGTGAGAGTGGGGTATATGTGAGGTGGTGGAGTGATGGGTGTGAGGGTAGGGGTAGGAGTCAGTGATGGCATGCAGTTAGGGTGGGGGATATAGTAGTATAGATTTGCCTTACCAGAGTCCAGTCCTCCTGCTACTTCTGTGAGGCCCTCAGGATGCATGATCGCCAAGACTTGCTCCTCCCATGTTGTTAGTTGTGGGGAGGAGGTGGGGTCCACCGCCAGTCCTCTGTACAGCTATCTGGTGTCTGGATACCACGGAACGTACCTTTCCCCGTAGGTCGTTCCACCTCTTCCTGATGTCATCCCGTATTCTTGGATGCTGTCTCACTGCATTGACCCTGTCGACAATTCTCTGCCATAGCTCCATCTTCTTAGCAATGGATGTCTGCTGTACCTGTGATCCGATTAGCTGTGGCTCTAACCGGATAATTTCCTCCACCATGACCCTGAGCTCCTCCTCAGAAAACCTGGGCTGTCTTTGAGGTGCCATGATGTGGTGTGAGTGATGTGTGAGGTGATAGTTGATGTGATGTGTGGGGTGATGTTTTGGGGTGTCTGGTGTTTTGTGCGTGGATGGTGTATGAGTGATGGTGTTGTGTGCCTCTGGATGCTGGTGTTGTCTTTGCTTTTCTCTCTCTCTGCTTCTTCAAACTTTTTCTTTTTAAGGGATTGTGGGTAATGTGGGTGTGTGTTTTATATTGGATTGGGTGTGATGTGTGTATGTGTATCAGGTGTGTGTATTTTGAATTGTCCAATGTGGTTGTGTTTTGTAAATGTGTGTGTATTTTGAGTGCGGGGTGTGTACCGCCAATGATTTACCGCAGTTGAATGACCACCACGTTGATTCATGGGTCGTTATAGTGTGGGCATATACCTGTTGGCGTAACGGTGTGGGTTTTGGTACCGCCAATTTATCACTGACCTTTGGTGTGGCGGACTTGTGTGGGTGTCTGTATTGTGGAGGATTTCCAAGTGTGGGTTATAATACCTGTGACGGATTTCCACCGCGGACACGGTATGTTGGGGGCATCGGCACAGTGGTCAGCGGACTTTAGCGCCAGGGTTGTAATGACGGCCAGAGTGTCAGTACAAGAGTGCATGAATATGCGGGCTCATATCTATGAACATGCTACCTACATAATGAATGTCGATGCTGGTCTCATCCCCTACAAGGAGTTCACTGAGTATTTAAAACATGTAGAACACATGTATGCTGCACCCACTACATGCAGCTGTGAAACAGTTCTTGGGCAATACCGTCAGCTGGGGAGTACCAGTAGAACACATTGGTGTGAGACAGAGGGACTCAACCCCATCTGTAATTGCCACTGGTCAGTTTAGGATAGGAATGAAATGTAGGCTGTTGTCAGATGTCCCACAGTGCCCAACATTCCAACACAGGACCCATACAATGACAGCTGAATTACCACACCTACCTGTCCTATACATGGTCAACATAGTCACCTTGAGTGGTGGGTACACTGAATGGCAGATTGTAGGAAAGTACCATCTTGCCTGGCATGTTACCCCCATTTTTTACTTGTATGTATGTTTGTTTTTGCCTGTGTCACTGGGATCCGGCTAGCCAGGACCCTAGTGCTCATAAGTTGTGCCCTGTATGTGTTCCCTGTGTGCTGCCTAACTGTATCATTGATGCTCTGCTAACCAGAACCTCAATGTTTATGCTTCCTCTGCTTTGAAAATTGTCACTGCAGGCTAGTGACTAATTTTGCCAATTTTGATTGGCACACTGGAACACCCTTGTAATTCCCTAGTATATGGTACCTAGGTACCCGGAGTATTGGGGTTCCAGGAGATCTGTATGGGCTGCAGCATTTCTTCTGCCACCCATAGGGAGCTCAGACAATTCTTACACAGGACTGCCACTGCAGCCTGAGTGAAATAACGTCCATGTTATTTCACAGCCATTTTACACTGCACTTAAGTAACTTATAAGTCACCTATATGTCTAACCCTCACTTAGTTAAGGTTAGGTGAAAAGTTACTAAGTGTGAGGGCACCCTGGCACCAGCCAAGGTGCCCCCACGTTGTTCAGGGCAATTTCCCCGGACTTTGTGAGTGTGGGGACACCATTACACGCATGAACTACATATAGGTCAATACCTATGTGTAGCTTCACAATGGTAACTCCGAACATGGCCATGTACCATGTCTAAGATCATGGAATTGACCCCCCAAGCCAGTTCTGATATTGGGGTGCCAATCCCATGCATCCCCGGGGCTCCAGCATGGACCATTTATACTGCCAAACCAGCTCTCTGGGGTTTTCTCTCCAGCTACTGCTGCTGCCAACCCTCAGACAGGTTTCTGCCCCCCTGGGGCCTGGGCAGCCCAGTCCCAGGAAGGCAGAACAAAGGATTTCCTCTGAGAGAGGGTGTTACACCCTCTCCCTTTGGAAATAGGTGTTAAGGGCCTGAGAAGAGTAGCCTCTCCTGGCCTCTGGAAATGCTTTGAAGGGCACAGATGATGCCCTCCTTGCATAAACCAGTGTACACCTGTTCAGGGATCCCCCAGCCCCTGCTCTGGTGTGAAACTGGACAAAGGAAAGGGGAGTGATGCCTCCCGTGTCCATCACCACCCCAGGGGTGCCCAGAGCTCCTCCAGTGTGTCCCAGACCTCTGCCATCTTGAATGCAGAGGTGTGAGGGCACAATGGAGACCTCTGAGTGGCCAGTGCCAGCAGGTGACGTCAGAGACCCCTCCTGATTAGGTAGCCAATCCTCCTCTGAGGGCTATTTAGGGTCTGTCCTGTGGGTTTATCTTCAGATAACGAATGCAAGAGCTCACCAGAGTTCCTCTGCACTTCTCTCTTCAACGTCTGCCAAGGATCGACCGCTGACTGCTCCAGGACACCTGCAAAACTGCAAAAACAAAGTAGCAAGAAGACTACCAGCAACATTGTAGCGCCTTATCCTGCCGGCTTTCTTGACTGTTTCCTGGTGGTGCATGCTCTGAGGGCTGTCTGCCTTCACCCGCCACTGGAAGCCAAGAAGAAATCTCCTGTGGGTTGACGGAATGTTCCCGCTGCTAACGCAGGCACCAAACTTCTGCATCACCAGTCCTCTGGGTCCCCTCTCATCTTGACGAGCGTGGTCCCTGGAACACAGGAGCTGGATCCAAGTGATCCCAACAGTCCAGTGGTCCTTCTGTCCAAATTTGGTGGAGGTAAGTCCTTGCCTCCCCATACCAGACTGTAATCCTGTGTACTGCGTGATCTGCAGCTGCTAGTGCTTCTGTGCACCTTTGCAAGGATTCCTTCATGCACAGCACAGCCCAGGTCCCCAGCACTCTGACCTGCATTGCTCAACTCGCTGAGTTGACCACCCACTTCGTGGGACCCTCTTTTGTTGTGTTCAGACAACCGCTGTGCTCAGATTTCTTGAATGCCTGTTCAAGAGCTTCTGCGGGTGCTGCCTGTTCTGCATGGCTCTCTCTGTTGCTGAGTGCCCCCTCTGTCTCCTCCTCCAAGGGGCAACCTCCTGGTCCTTCCTGGGCCCTGGCAGCACCCATTATTTTCAGATGCAACTCTTGCAGCTAGCGAGGCTTGTTTGCGGTCTTTCTTCGTGGAAACAACTCTGCATCCTCCAGCTTGCCGTCGGACATCTTCTGACCAAAGAAGAAGTTCCTGGCACCTTCCGTTGTTGCAGAATCTTTGGCTTCTTTCACCCAGAGGCAGCCCTTTTGCACCTTCATCCGGGGTTTAGTGGGCTCCTGCTCCCCCTGGACACTTGCGTGACTCTTGGACTTGGTACCCTTCCTTTGCAGGCCCTCAGGTCCAGGAATCCGTCTTCAGTTCTTTGCAGTCAGTTGTTGCCTTTGCAGAATCCCCTATCTCAACTTTACTGTCTTTCTGGGGGAGTAGGGTAACTTTACTCCTACTTTTCAGGGTCTTGGGGTGGGGTATCGTGGACACCCTTAGTGTTTTCTTACACTCCCAGCGACCCTCTACACACTACACTAGGCCTGGGGTCCATTCGTGGTTCGCATTCCACTTTTGGAGTATATGGTTTGTGTTGCCCCTAGGCCTCTTGTCTTCTATTGCATTCTATTGTGTTATACAGTGTTTGCACTACTTTTCTGAGTGTTTACTTACCTGATTTTGGTTTGTTTGTATATTTTATGTATTTGACTTACCTCCTAAGGGAGTATATCCTCTGGGATACTTTTGGCATATTGTCACTAAAATAAAGTACCTTTATTTTTAGTAACTCTGAGTATTGTGTTTCTTATGATATAGTGCTATATGATATAATTGGTATAGTAGGAGCTTTGCATGTCTCCTAGTTCAGCCTAAGCTGCTCTGCTATAGCTACCTCTATCAGCCTAAGCTGCTAGAACACTACTAATCTACAAATAAGGGATAACCGGACCTGGCACAAGGTGTAAGTACCACAAGGTACCCACTATAAGCCAGGCCAGCCTCCTACACAGATGCACAGACAAGTAGATGTGTTGTAGCTGCCAACATGACAGCTCAGTTGTAAGAAGGTGATGAACATGTCAAGTGAGGGATCCGGAGGCAGGACTGAATCCCTAGGACAACACACAGTTCCACTGTACACCCAAAGAAAGACCCTGAGACCGAAGCATAAGACACAGGAAGTAAGGGAGTACCCAAAGTTTGTAATTAGAATTTAAATAAACTAAAAGGAATTAAGAACACCTATCCTAACCTAACCTTTCCTAACTATACATAACCAACATCAGACCCTAACTACGCTATGCTAAACTTACCTAACACACTTAACGACACACTCTAAACATTGGCCCCCCACCCCCTTTATATCACGAGACACATGTAGGACAACATATACTAAACTACATATATACTGCCTATTACTAAACAAATATATATTTTTTTGGTATATTATATTGAAGAAAAAAACAATATATATATTAATTTCATAACACATAAAAGGCCCACCATCAGCCCCACCCACCCACATAGTAAAATGTAAAAAGTAGAACACCCACTCCCCAAACCTACTTATCCTAACTAATATAAGTAATAACTTACAGCTTTGAAATCATGTTAAGATTGCGGTAGGATGATAAGGGATTTGGGGCCCAATGTAGGAAAATCCGGAATTGCGACTCACAAATTGCGAGTCTGAGCGAATTGCAATTTGCGAGTCGCAATACCGGGTGCAGGATGGTGTCCCTGACACCATCTGCGAGTCGCAAGGGGGTTGGAAAGGCCCACCTCATTAATATTAATGAGGTAGGTCTCAATTTGCGACCCCCTTGCGAGTCGCAGCACCCACAGGGATGGTGGCCTCCTGGAGACAGTAGACCACCATGTCTGTGGCTGCTTTTAAATAAAGCAGTTTTTTTTGTAATGCAGCCCGTTTTCCTTGAAGGTAAATGAGATGCATTACAAACGAAAAAATTAAACTTGTCAGTTTCATTTTTTCAGAGCAGGCAGTGGTCACATGGGGACCCCTTCTCTTTTGCGAATGGGTTACCACCAGTGTGACACTGGTGGTAACTACAATTGCTTTGCGACCACGTTCGCGGTCACAAAGCAATCCTACATCGCGTTGCGACTCGCAAATAGAAAGGGGAACACCCCTTCCTATTTGCGACTCTCAGTCCCATTTTGCGAGTCAGTAAATAGGTTACCGACTTGCAAAATGGGAATGGGCATCGCAATGTGGATTTTGCGCCCCTAATGAGGAGGAACAGTCCGTTTTTACTGATAGTGATCTGTGCACCAATGGGAGCGAGGGAAATACTTTTTAAAGTGCAAGCCTGATGGAAGACCTTTTCATTTGCAAACCGGCATTGAGAATGGCAGTTTTTGCCGAAACGCGTCTGCATACAGCATGGGGGGGGGGGTGGCTGATTTACAATGTGGCTTCAAGTCATTATTAAATGATCATTTGCCAAGATGTACCTACAATGCAGGCCATGACATAGGAACTGTGGGATATTACATAGGTCCCTTGGTGATCCAGAGTGGCAGATGATGTTTGTGGCAGCCATGAGTTGTATCCCATTGTCGCTGGATGATCAACATAACTACCAGTGTCTCTCCCATCTTCCAAAACATTAATGTGCATTTATTCAGTCAACACGTGCACAGTGCAGGCTATGGGATGGAGCTCAGCAACTTACCAAATGTGTCTCTTGGCACAGTGCATGTGAAGTCAGTGATGTCCTGTTTTCTCCTAGTGGGTCCCACTATGACATCCATGATCTGCACTGTCTGACAATGACTCTGCCCCATGTTGATCCATTTCCTGTATCTGGTACAGACGTGATGGTGTTGTGAGTCAGTGAGTGTTGCATGTGAGGTGGCACTACAGTAGGTGTGGTACTACTTATCACACATCTGGCACATGGTATATGATGGGCATTGATCTTGTATTCCTATGTGTGTGAGCCAATGGTCGGGCAGACGCCTCAGCACACTAAGGGTAAGTCAGGTATGTGTTGATGAGATGTAGTTGATATAGGTGCAAGTTGTCTGGTATTTGATATGTGTTCTTGCACTGATTTGCACAGCATGAATTGAGGGATCTGTGCCTATATTTAACTTATATGACATTGGCATGGTGAATGACATTGACATGTTTGTGCTATTATTTGTTTGGTATACTGTGTGTGAAATGTACATAGTAGGCAACCTGTGGGCACTTGTAGTGGTCTGTGTAATTCTACTGTTAGCAAAGGGTACATGTCTGCACCTGTCCTTCACGTTGTGTACCTGCCAAGTTGTGGATGTGTTACGTACATGTGGGTGTATGTATTTGTGGTGTGCACTGATTGTGCTGTACTGAAACATGGTGCATATGTGCATATGTGTTGTTACCTGCACATGTGTGTTACCCTGGCCATGTGTTACTGTAGTGGTGTATGTCTTGTGTGTCCGAAAGGCTTGGTGTGTTGTGAGTATATTGCTAGATTTGTTGACTTACCCACAAGTAGGCCATTTCCAAATTGCCCATCCTGGAAATGTTCATTGATCCTGCTGTGCCAGAATATGTAGGCATCATGGACACTCCCAGGATACTTGGCCAAAATGTTTATGAATAGTCCCAGGTGGTCCACTATGCCCTGCACATTAATGGAATGCGTGTGCTTGTGATTCTGGTATAAGTGCTCTGTTGCTGCAAGTGGTATGAGCCGGACATGGGTGTGGTCAATTGCACCAAGCACATTCAGGAAGCCATGGATTTGATAGAACCCCTGTTTGTTCTGCTCCTTTTTCTGGGTGTTGGGGAAGCTGATGTGGTGGGGTGTCAGGGAGATTATAGCATCTACACCTTTGGCAGGAATCCAGAGAACGACCGCTGTGAGACACCAGCAGCAAGTGCACCCATTGTTTGGAATTAACCACTTGCCAGTGTGCCCAGGACAGCTAGCAGCTTTGTCATAGGTGGTATGTTGTGTGGGATCTGCAGGCTGGTTGTAATTTGTGGCTCAATGTGGTGCAGGAGGTGTAGGAAGGCTTGCCGGTTCAGTCTGCAGGTCCTAATGATGTCAAGGTCCCTGAGGCCAAGGATGGTTGTCCTGGTTCTGAAGACCCTCTCCTGCCTTCTGCGTTGCCTTTGTGGTCTGCGTTGTCATGCTTGTGATTGCTAGAGTTGTTGCTGTCCTCTGCACTGTCTTGCAAGCTGAATCATCATCACCTCCATCTTTTCCTGTGGGTTTGTAATGTTACTTCTGTGTGTTCTCCTTAAGTAGTGGTGTGTTTGCCTCATATTAACGCCTGCCCTGACCCAGGCGGTATATTTTGACGGAAATCTGTGTTAACGTCATTTTTTGGGTCCGCCTCCCACCCCTGCGTCTTTTTTGCCCTGGTGGATAACATACAGCGCTAGGGTGCTTGAGTTATTTTCTGGATGCAAATGCCTAGCTTTCATCTCATTGAAGCAAGGAGGTTTCACGCATTCAAAAAATGACATTAACACCAATATTTTGACGCTAGACTGGTCTAGCGTCAAAATATAAATATGGTGTTCAGTTTGCGCTGAATTAGCATTGAAAAAGTGATGCTAATTCAGCGCTAACAGAGTATAACTCTGGGCCTGAGTACATTTTAAGTAGCGTATTTGCAAACTGCTACACTTTGGTGGTCGTTATGAACATGGCGGTCTGGACCTTCGTGCCGGCGGTGGCGGAAATTACCACCACCGGCATGGCTGTCTGGACTGCCATATTATGTACACATGGAGATTGCCACAGGCAGAACTCTGCCACTGCCAGGCTACAGCCGCCATGCAGCCTGACGATGGCGGAGTTCCTTATCCAACAGGGCAGCGCTGCAAGCAGCGCTGTCTGCGGATAAAGAACCTGTGCTCCCCCAGCCTTTCCCTGGTGGTTTCCCCCACCAGGAAAAGGCTGGCAGAAGGGGTGCTCCAGGGCCCCCCTGGGGGCCCCTGCACAGCCCATGCACTTGGCATGGGCAGTGCAGGGTCCCCCATGCACAGCCCCATCGCGCATGTCATGCCCAATTTACGGGCAGTGATATGCGTGATGGTTGCTGCTGCACCCGCCACACTGCTACATTGACGACAGCTCCATGTGGAGCCATCGGCAATGTACAGGCCCAACGTTCCGCTGGGCCGGCTGGCGGAAAGAGTGTTTCTGTTCGTCGGCCCAGCGGAAGGTTGTTAATTGGGCCAGTGGGGTTCTCAATGGGCTGGCGGTCTGTGTTTAGACCGCCAGCAAGAACTCGGTGGGAAATCCCACCAAGTTCATAATGAGGCCCTTTTTGTCCACGCAATGGTGCATACAGTTTGTTTGCCTTCTCCTTGGGGTCTTAATGCCACCTGCATGATTTGTTTTTTTTATGGCTATTGGCTAAGATTTCCTCTTTAACCCCGGACCCCTTCCCTTCGACCAAGGAACATTTACTTTTTCTTTTCTTGCAGTCAGAGGGTGTTTGCTCTTGTGGAAGGAAAATGTAATGTTCCTTTATTTTGACGGTTAGAGCTGGCATTACCCTCTGGGGTCTCCTTTGCTCTGTGTGAGAAGGGGAGTTCTGTAGGGGTGTCAGCCTGTCTTAATTACTCACACCTCTAGCACTGGGGCTGCCCAATCAATGCAGTCAATTCCTTATCACTTGTTAATGCTAATGCACGTGTAGTTGAAATACAAGTTTATACAAATGCAGACATCACCCCCCCCAAGCTCTGCCTCACCATCAACCGCTCACTGGCTGCCGCCACCTACCCCGACGACTGGAAACATGCTGAGATCAACCCCCTCCTCAAGAAACCCTCGGCAGACCCCACCGACCTCAAAAACTTCAGACCCATCTCCCTACTTCCATTTCCTGCAAAAGTCATCGAAAAAGCAGTCAACGCCAACTTGCCACATTTATAAACGGCCACAACATCTTCGACATCTCCTAATCTGGATTCAGGACAAACAATAGCACAGAAACAGCCCTCCTGGCCGCAACAGAGAACATCCGCTCAATGCTGGACAAGGGAAAGATGGCTGCACTTATCCTACTAGACCTCTCGGCGGCTTTCAACACAGTCTCCCATCACACCCTGATAAGAAGACTCCACGACGCCGGCATCAGAGACAAGGACCTCGACTAGATCCAGTTCTTCCTCTCCGGCAGAACTCAGCGAGTGAGACTCACCCCCCTCCTCACAGATCCCACATCCGTTGAGTGCCCCAGGGATCCTCCCTCATCCCCACGCTGTTTAACGTCTACATGACCCCGCTAGCCACCCTCATCAGAAGCTATGGAATAAACATAATCTCCTATGCTGATGACACCCAACTCATCCTCTCTCTCTCCAACGAACCCGACGAGGCCAGACACAGCTTCCACGATGGCATGGAGGCAGTCGCCAACTGGATGAGAAACTGCTGCTTTCAACTCAATGCAAACAAGACAGAAGTATTCATCATGGGCCCTCAACCCAACACGTGGAACGACTCCTGGTCTCCACTCACCCTCGGAAACCACCCGCCCTTCTCTAGCTAAGCCTGTGACCTCGGAATAATCCTGGACTCCGACCTCAGGATGAACCACCAAATCAACTCTGTCTGTCACGATTCACCCTGGGCTTGCCGTCGACACTGGAGAGGGATGGTGAGCGGCCCCGGTTCCTGCAAGTCGAGGTAGGGGCGACCCCTTCCGGTAGCCACGGTACTGTTGACAATAGTAAGCCACTACAGTCCGTGCCCTCCAGAAGAAGTCCCAGAGGAAAAACCCCAAGGGGAAAAAAACCTCCAACAGGAACTCCCTGAAACAGAAGGAGGACACAAGGATTAGAACTCAGGATCCTGGAAATCTGGAAGACTGAAGACAGAACAAGAACGACTGGCGTCTCAAACGAAAACCAGCCGGAGCGTGACCACCACCGCTGAAGTGTTGCAACGCAATGAGAAGAAGAAAGGATTCCCCTTATATACCCCTAGACAGGAAGTGAAAAACAGGAAGAAGGTACACCACCATCTTGGCTTGGGAAGAAGCCATAACTAAACATAGAAAATATACCCCTGTACAAGAGGAACAGATGCATGCACGGAAGAAGGGAAGTGCACAGCATGCTGGGAAGGAGAAGGCATGCTTTAAAACCATGCATGTCGAATGAGGAAGGCCCAAAGGCATGTGGCAGGTGAGAGATGCTAGGGGGGAGGCCCAGACACCCTAAAACAGTATGTGCTACGCGCGCCGTGCGCAGCGAGAACCGTGACCCAATTCTGGGTCTCTGGCCCCGCCGCGCTCTGACAACAGCGTGCGGCCGGAGAAAAGGGCTGCCGCGGGCGCCGCAACCCTTGACACGGACCGCGGCTTCCCCCACGTCCTGGCCGCGGGCTGCCGAGGCTTCCCCCGTGGTTTGGCCGGGATGCGTTGCAGGACAGGCCTAGTCTCAATTTAGGAAACTGCTATAAGTGCTCCCCACTATATCTTCAGCCCTCTATCACAGTAATGCTGGTCAATGAAGGCACAAGGTTACATGGCCGCATCTCTCCAGAGAAGAATCAATAAAATGTAAAAATGCTTGCAGGGTTCTAGCTTTCAAATCAGTGAGGTACTCACTGCCTCGTTATCTCAAGGTCTTCAAAGTTCTTTGGTTATACGCAGCTACCTTTGCCATTATCACATGGCATCCCTTTATTGATGTCATAACTACACTTTTACAATTGCTTTATTAACATTCTTGCTTTCTCAATTTTGTTTCAAAATGCACCATTTCCCAACTCTTTTCCCAAAATTGTCCTATAAGGAGAACCCCCTGAAACCCCTTATGGCAGTCTTGAGGTATGCTTGGGTTTGGGTGGTGTCTGTTGTGTGTGTGAAGGTTGGCATCTGCGTCTCTTGGGGGGCTGTGAGGTGGAGGTGATAGCTTAGGTAGAAGTGGTGGCTTTGTCTGTGGGTGTTGGGGTGGTGTCTGTGGGTATGGTGTGTGTGGTTACTGTGTGTGTTGTGGTGGTGTCTGGGGGTATGGTGTGTGTGGGTCTGTAAGTATTAAGTTGGTGTATGAAGGTATGGTGTGTGTTGTGTGTGGGTCTGTAGGGGTGGGGGTGGTGTCTGGGGGAATGATGTGTGTGGTGGTGTGTGTGAGTGACTGTTGAGTGCTTACGTGCCGGTGTGTCTTGTGGTGTTCGTGCTTATGTGGGCTGCTTGTGTGTGTTGAGGTGGGTGCTTGTAGATGTGTGTACTTGGGACAGGCACAGGAAGAGGGAAATTGGATAGGAAGGAGGCAGGTGGTGGGGGGTAGGACTGTGTGGGTGGACGTCTGCCATGAGTGAGGAGGCCAGAGCCTGAAAAGATCTCTGTAGGCCAGACATGGCAATATGAATACCTTCCAGGTACGCAACCACCTGTTGAAGCTGGCCGCCCTACACCTGGATGGCATTTAGATTGACAGTCTGACCCACAGAGATACTCCTGCCTCTTCACTCAGGGCAGCAGGAGTAACATGGCCTGGGGATGAGGTGCCTGGCGCAAAGGAAATACCTACCCCTTTAGGTGAGCGGGCATGGCTAACTGGGTGGTGAGCAACAGGGAGGGTGGGGGTGGTGGACAAGAATGGAAGAGGTACAGGTTCTGATGGGTCCACCACCACTAGGGAGTGGCCACTGGAGGATGAATCCGAAGACAAAGATGTTGCACCTGTGTCCTCCGTGGCACTCCCCTCGCTCTCTGGGCCACTGGGTCCCTCCGTGTCTGATGTCTTGTGACTGAAGGTACCGTGGCCAGCTCCTTCCCCACTGGTTATGGTCCTATCTCCTCCGCTTGCTTGTGCTGATGCTGAAATTACAAAAACAAATAGGGTCACTACATGTGCCTGATCACATTTGAACAACAGATTTGACCACCAAACTTTACCATAATGTACAGTAGGCCCCAGCCACAAGCTTCGGCAAAGTGGCTCCAACATTTGCTACACCATATGCATGCATGCTACATGTACTGTGAACAGTTGCCCAATAGGAAAATCAGATTCACAGACAACTCCAATTGCATGGTTGAATTTGTGCAATCACAATGCCCATGGAGCAAGTAGGAGACCGCATCATCTTGAGTGGTTTGGCTTCTGTAGCATCCCTCAGTAACCTGCTGTCACAAAATAGTATGGCAATGCCAAGTTTAGTCTCACAGATCCCACACAAGGTCATGCATCCAGCTAATCTTCATATACCCAATACCAGTCATGATGGCTGGCCAAATAATCCAGCCCTGCTGCAGCAAGAAGTGCAGTAGCTGGAGGACGATGACATGGAACACCCATGTCAAAATGTAAAAAATCCACTAAGTTAACTTCACAATATGTTATGTCCATTGTCTAAATCAGTGGTTCCCAACCTGTGGTCCGGGGACCCCTGGGGGTCCGCGAAGCCTTCTTAGGGGGTCCGCGAGAGCCTAGAAAATTAACAAATATGAACAAATATTGACAAATTAGGTCCCCAGCTTCCAGTAATGACACAGGTGGTGGTCCCTGGATTCCGATGATGATTCAGAGGGGGTCCCTGGGTTCCATCAATGTTAAAGTGGGGGTCCACAGAAGTCAAAAGGTTGGGAACCACTGGTCTAAATAGACTCATGGAAGTTGCACTAAAGTTGCTTTGATAGATAACACATCTTGCACAGAAAAACACACTGGAGACAATTTGGGCAAAATGTCTGGGAGATTTGTCTACAAATATGCACACCACAATGAATCAGCTAGCCCCAGGAAAATCACCTGTCTTGATTGGTACTGCTGACAATACCCCTACTCAGACTGCATAAGTAAAAGCCAGTAATCCATAGAATGTGGTAGAGGCCCAGGGAATCTCCAGTGCCTTTAGAAGGCCCTCAACATGTTGCTCAATGGGAAGGAACCTCACTGTCCCTTTTTGTCATGCAAACAGAGATTCCCTTAAATGAATAAGTGTACAGAACCACATATGATTCTCCCATTCCTGCAAGTCACTGCCTGATGCATGTCAATAGTTAGGTAATGAACCTTCACCATTTAACATGTGCTAAGCATGTTGCCAAATGATTCTACATCAATGGCATGGAAATGCACATTGTGAGTAAAAACTGTAGCCCTACTTGTCATGACCTTCGTTGTTTCTGCAATTGTACATGCCAACTTATATGGAGTGATGGGTGAGAGCATGTGTGAGCCACCAATCAATGGTGTCACACTCCTGTCTGTGGCACCACATGAACTGTAGCCCCATTACATATCTCCAATATGAAACACGTTGGCATGCACACATATGTGAGGCAATTAGACATCATCCCATGAAGACAGGGAGACCATGCATGAAACAGCAGTGGAAATGATGTAGCAAATGTGAAAGGTACACATGCTAATATGTAGGCACAAGGAATGATGACAACAGTGATGTTACCAACATCATGTCACTGGACATTCACTACTTTGCAAGGGAGAGTATTGTTCTGTGACTGCACCCAAAGGGCAATGTATGCTCTGTCACATGTATGATGGCCAACTTCAAATGAGAGACAGTAGTGAGGAACCAGCACTCGTGACATACTGAAGACAAGTGGCCTGTGGGGGACAGCTAGCCTCCCCCACATGGCTGAGTACAGTGATCTATTACCACATGTTGTTTGTTTTTGGGGCTGACACAGTGAAGACAAGTGGACTGTTGGGCACAAATGACAACTACAACACAAACAGCATGACCTAACTGATCACTGTACTCAGTTATGTGTTGGCTCTGGAGAGCATATTGCTATTCAACTGTACTCTGCTGTGCCTTAGGTCACTGGGTCAATAGGCAAGGCACATCAGCATGTAACAACTTCCATACCTACACAAAAATAACTCATCTGGTGTGTCACACATGGCCCATCTCCAATCTTCAGAGCGAGATGGCAGACTCTAGCACATCAACTTGGCAATGTAACAGGCAGGAATATGCCTAGGACCTACCCCCTTGTAGCTGCTGTGCTCCCCTCAAAAGCCCATAAAGCTTGGGGTAGGCCACTGCCATAATGTGGGCCTCCAGGAGGGGTCAGGCTCTGGTGTGAGCCCTGCCTACGTTGGTAGGACAACCCCGACTGGACCTCCGAGATCTTCCGGGCCCCGCGTCTCAGGTCCTCCCACCTCTTGCAACAGTGAGTGCTCTGCCGGCTATGGACCTGCAGGGCCGTCCCCATCTGGGTGATGGCTCTCCAAATCCCTTTCTTCTGATGGGCATTGACCTGTGTGGATGCACTAGACAAATGACAAGGTTACAGTTCCTTTTTTTTGGCCAACTAGCTGTGTCTCACATATTTCAGAAACACAAAGCATAAAAATGTCATAATTGTCAACACACCACAGTTGTAAAGCACACATGCTGATAGGTACAGGGACATATATACACACTTTTGGAGTCATCTGCAGACTAACCCACTACCCTGCTCATGTCCTTCACCGACTAAGCAAGCCCACTGACATCATGTAGCCCAGACTCAAACAGCGTGTACTGTGATGTGAGCCACAATGAAACACAACACACTACTGTGACATTCAGAAATGTAAACTCCTTGGGCCTGACTGGACAGACACATTTACATCCAGCCACGTTGACTCAATGCACATAGCCCCTACAGGCAACTGCCACTGTACAGACTATACCCTAAGACGTAAGTGACAATGAAAGGGCTTCCATGGTGGGCACAGAAAGTCTCTTCCCTGACCATGTGTGGACATGTGGCTCACTTGTAATCTCATACTACTTCAGAGTGGGTTTGTATGGTATGTACTTATAGCACAGAACACATCTTTTACCATATGTGGCAATCATACATAGGTGGCATCCAACTTGCTAAGGTATGTTTGGTCTGATTGGCTGCATGTAACCAAGCTAATAAGTCACGTCATGCCTTCCCCTGAATCAACCAACTATCTGCACTGTTGATTTGTTACTTGTTCAGTACGCCTGTACTGTACAAATATGACTTATGTAAAGGTGACAACAGAGCTGTGGGAGTAAGGGACCTGTCATAAGTCAAAGATACACATTGCCCTTGAGGGTCAACGCAAAAATGTATTAGCTCAGGGGGTTACCTCAGTACCCATTCCTAACATTGTCAATGTACAAAGGCCTTCAGGCCAAGTCTTGCCACTGAAGACTCATTATGGCCACATCCACGGAAATGCAGGTCTACAGGAAGTGGGCCCGGAGCCACAGCCTCATAGCCACAGGAACTCTACATTTGACAGGCCTTGGTCTCTGCAGGCTGAGCATACAGAACCTACAACACCCTCATTTTTATCACTTCCATGCATGACAGTACATCCTATTCCCAGTCTCTATGTGGGTTCAGAGTTATGTGGCACTCTGAAAGGCACAATCAGTTTTACTTAGTTCTCATATAACAGTTTGGCAAGGCCAGATGTGAGCTGAATGATCTGTGGAACACAATACATACACAGCCAATGCTATTCAAAGATATGTCATTGTATGACTGTAAGGTCTCCTTGCCTAGATATCTGAATGCAACAGAAGGAGGACCTAGGACTTATCACACATCACATAACACAATGGTAATGTAAAATACATAGAGTACTTGTCTCCACTACCAACACCATGTACATCCCATGTATGGAGCACACAATGTGACAACAGGCACCCAGAAAGTGTCACTGGCACTCAGAGGAACATTGTAGCCTGTGGGGAAAGAAAGGATGGTGTTAAACAGAGTCAAATATGCCTATGAGGTTCTTACCTGCTCCTATGGTGAGCCATGAGCCTACCATACAGGGGAAGAACCTCCTAAATGAGCCTCTCCTGGTCCTCCGGAGACAAGGCAGGGACCCTTTCACCTGCTTGACCTGGTATGATTGCTCCCAGAGGCGGTACACAGCAGTTGAAGTGGACGAGGTGTTTATGACAGGTGTGTCAGGAGTCAAGAAATTTAGCAAAATGAGGTGTACATGTATGCCACATACGTGGTCATGGCCACTGTCCACAGTCATTGGGCCACGTTTGTCAAAGTCACCAACGTTAGCTTATGGCTGTGTCCCCCGCGGTTGAAACCGCCCACCACCAGTGGTCAACTTCTGCCCGCGCCTTTGGGCGATTCCTAATGTCCAGTGAACGAAGGCAGGCATCTGCCATTTTGGCGGTTGTAACTACAGTATTGGGTCCTGCTAAATGCGTCACAACTTCAATATATGTGTCTGATCATCTCATACAATGCAAAGCAGTCTTGTTGTGTAGGCTCGCTACACAATCACCATTGTAGTGTGCTGCTGGTCACAGATGGCATATTACGGCGATGCACAGTTCACCGCAGTTGACGGTATTTTTGGCAGTAAAAACAGGCTGTTAAATTTCAAGGGGGACATGAGGAGCAGATAGTTGGGTAATGCCCAAATCCATGTTGTAGACAACCAGGGGGGCATATTTACCCCTTGAGTAGTAGACAGCTTTGATGTGTAATGGGTGTAATATTTTTCCAGTCAGTAATGCTTTGTCACATGACTGTGGTCTTCTTGATCATGTATGTTGGTGTGAACACAGTGACTAATGCTCCAACTCATATAATTTCACAAATAGGTAGTCTGGGAGACAGAGGAGGTGACAAGCTCCAGTGTACCATCCATTGCCAGACCTTCAAACCATGTAAGAGCTTCACATCATCAAACAGTTCCATCTGAATGGGCAAACTGTTGTGGATTTATGTCGTCAGTTGGAGCCAGATATGATGCTCGAAAACACAAATCCAACATGCATACCACTCATTGTGAGACGCTTGGCAGTAGTACACTTCTTGGCCACCCGGTCCTTCCAATATACAGTGGCCATATCTGGTGCTATGTCATTACCTATGTTCAGTGGTATGTTAAGAAAGGTATGTCAGCAATGATGAAACAAATTGACAGATATATCTTGTTGCCCAGACATGAGGATTTAGCCAATGTGAAGGCTGACTTCTATGGTTTTGGTCGCCTCCTGTGGTGGGAGCCATTGATGACACACATATTGTCTTGGTGAGGCTGCATGCCAGTGAACAAATCTACTGCAGCAGGAAGCACTTCCATTCTATCAAAGTGCAAAAATGTCTGCTGGTCAGATCTCTACATCACAAATGTATGTGCCTGGTTCCCAGGTTCAGCCCATGATTCCTTTGTAATACAGAACAGCACCATTTCCCAGCTGATGTCACAACTGCAACCAGAGAGGACCTGCCTGGTTCGTAAGCCATATCTTTCCTGATTTTGTGTGTGCAATGTCATGTGCTACAATCATGAAGTGAGTGACTTGTTGTGGCACTTATGTAACGTTCCAAAACAGGGGATTCAGGATATCCAATTGTCCTTGGTTGTTGACACTGCTGAGGAAACCTACTACGCCAGGGGAAGTCCACTTCAATGAGGCCCTTGGAAGAAGAAGGCAGGCAGTGGAGCGGGCTTTTGGGCTCCTGTATGCCAGATTTTGCTGTCTGGACAAGACTGGGGGAAGCCTTCCTCTACTCACCCGGGAATGTGTGTCAGATCACTGTGGCATGCTGCATGCTCCATAACATCTCCCTATAGAGGAATATCCCTTTCATTCTAGAGGAGGGGGAGCCTGAGATACCACTGGGTGAGAATCCTGAACGCCAAATGAAGATGATAGGGGTGAAGAGGAAGGAGCTGAGGTGCAACAAGATCTCATTGACAGCTTCTTCTCATGAGTGTAAGTATGTCATGAGATGTCATGACTTTGGCTGTACAATGAACTGTAGTTGTGATAATGTGCAGAGTATATTTTGGGAAATAGGGAGCTGATGCTCAGCCAAATCTGCAGAAGAGCAAGCTTTTGACACATTCACATTTTGATGATGTTGCTTTGTTTGTGTCAGATTTATGTAATGGACTTTGTTCTCAAGACATTTTCTATGTGACATGTGTCATATGTATGGTTCATAAGCATACTGCTTGTTTTGACCTTTGTTCAAGTATCTTCACCATGAGATCTTCAGTTGGCCATTTCAGAGTTGTGACATTAACAGGTATTTAGCGCTGTTGGGACATACAAAGTAGGCATGGATTGTACCTGGTAATGTAGTTCACAGACTTGGGGTGTAGAAGGCCCATGTCAAGACAGCTTGCACAGTGATAGGATGTAAGTGTAGAAGACTCCATTGGACTTGTTTGTTGTGTAGTGGCCATGATGCATTATGTGGTCAGTAAACATTTTATTGTTGGCAAAAATCATGTCAGTTCCTTTTCACATTGGCTAAACACTCCTTTTGTTTAAACTTTTTGTAGCTGTTAATGTGTTTCATCGTTGTAGGCCAAAGTGCCTGTGACACATCACCGATAGTTGTTTGTGTCATACCATCAGATGCAGTAGCACTGGATTGTAATGACCATGTGATCAGGAGCTGTTGTATTGTCATCTGCTGGAGTGTTGCATTCTATTAGATGGGCTTCCTTCTGAGAGCAAGGGGATATGGCACCAGCTGATTATCCATTTTTGCCTATTTAACAGGACAATGTCTGATATGTCAATTCCTACAATGTTCTGGGGGACTGTACCAATGTATTTTGTGCCCTACACAGTCTGATATGGTCATGTCTGAATTTCTATGTTCCTGAAATCTTGACAGTCTATGTGCTCAACAATGTAATAAAGGTCCTCATTATGAACACGCCGGTAAACACTGTCGACCGCCGTGGTGACGGCAAACAGAAGTCCACCATTGGCGGTGACCAGAAACCCGGCCATATAATGATGCAAAAATCTGAAACTGCCAAAAATCTTCCTGCCACCAGCCACCGTCAGGACCTTGTCGGCGGAAATGCTGGACCTCCCACCTGCCACCGCCGAGCACACAAACACCCCACCCTCCAAATAATAAAGCACAAATCACTGCAGCGGTTAGTGGAAGCCGAATGACCATTGGAGGTGCAGACCGCCACGGGCGGCAAGTGGACCCAACAGCAAGAAATGCATACATTGGTAAGTTTGAAACCCACACACCTGACACACATCCACAACACTATAAAACACACACAGACACACCCTACAATCCTTTGCAACAAAATTAGGCCAACTAATACAGAGAACTCTAAAAGCAGACACAGAACGCCACAATACACAATACATACACCCAACCACACAAGAGCACCCTCACGTAGATCCACACAAGACACCATTCACAACACTCACCATGGCACCCCCCAAACACCCACGCTTCACAGAAAGGGAGCTAAGGACCATGGTGGGCGAGATCCTGAAGGTCAAGCCATAATTATTCGGGGCACAAGTCCAGCACACACCCATTGCCAGGAAGATTGAGCTATGGCACACAATAGTGAACAAGGTCAATGCAGTGGGACACCATCCACGCACTAGGGACGACATCCGCAAGAGATGGAACGACCAGCATGGGAAGGTCAGGTCCATGGCATCCAGGCACCAGATTGCAGTCTAGAAAACTGAGGGAGGACCTCCACCAACACCACCCGACTACACTGACTGGGAGGAAAAGGTACTGGCCATCCTGCACCCTGAGGGACTCACCGGACTCACTGGAGGAATGGACTTGGGTAAGTCATCTACAGTTACTCCATATCCATCACTCCTGGAATGCATGCACCACTTCATCCCTCCAACTACCACCAGGGCCACCACCCCACTCAGGCCACAATTACTACATCCAGTCCCCCTGCATGCCCACAAACCCACTAACAGGCCCACATCCTTCCCCATTTGCACAGCCACCCACCCCTGCAAGGAATCACAAAGGCCTACAGCACCCACAATGCACCTCCACATCCTAAGCAAAAAAGCAATGCTAACCTCACGAAAGCAACCTGCATGGCCCCAAAGTGTGAAACCTGCACAAACCCGCCCAGTCCTGTGCACCCCTCCGATCATGCTAATGTAACAGACATGTCCATTCCTTCCAACAGGCACCACCACCCATGCCACCCTGACGGACAACACAAGGAGTGGCAGTGGCCCACAGGGAGACAGAGGCACCTCCCAGGACACTGGGGATGGAACCCTGGACACTGATGATCACCCTGGCCCCTCACACAGTCCTGGACTGTCACCATCCAGCAGCCCCACCCAGGATACCACTGACAAACCTACCACCCAGCCAACAACATCAGCCATGGGCAACCGTTCCCACGCCTGTGTATCCAGGCCCCAGACTGGTGGAACACAAGTACAGAGGCCACAGTCACCCCCTACCAACAGGCAGGAAGATGATGGCCCCAGTACAAATGGTACCGCCAGACCTGTGCAGGGGACACAGGCACAGGGGGCTAGGCCCAGTGGGAGGGCATCAATAGCCCAGGAGGAAGGCCGGAGGATGGATGCTGCAGCCCATGACGTGATCTCTGAGGTCCTGGGAGCATATCACCATACCCAGGACAGATTGGCCCAGATAATATCTACCCTGGAGCAGAGTCAAAGGATGCAGCTAGCACACCACCAAGAGGCCATGGAGCAGTGGAAACTGCACAATGCCACAATGGCCAGCATAGCATGTGCGCTGCTGCACCTTGTCCCAACACAGCCTGAGGCCCATACAGACCAGGAAGCCCCTACTACATGCCAGGATACAGACCGGACAAAAACAGCATCAGCAGCAACTGCACATGTACCACCCTCTCAGGACACACAGGGGACATCCATCTCAACCTGCACCGGCCAACACCAGGCACCCAAATGGACCCTATGCCCAGATATGGCACAGGAACACCTGCCAAGAACAAGGCCCCCTCAAAGAAGTGACTCTGGCAAGAACTATCCTGCAAGTGTCCCACTGAAAACCGTGTGAAAACTAGAACAAACTCTTGTAAACATTGATGGACCTACCACTACTACCAACAATGCAGCGACCATGTTGCCATATTGTACAACCACCAGTAGCCGACTCCCATCACTGTAGTCTGCACAATTTGTTCCCCGCACCAAATAAAACACCTTTTCACCTGTTACAAAGTCCCCTGTCAGTAAGTTTAAACAAAGTGAAGTATGGATGCAACTATATGATAACTCTTTTATTGTTCTCTGAGTAGCAGAAAATGCACCCCACGCCTTACATGTTGTTGTGCCTACAGATGTGTTGAACTTTTATACTATATTGTAATCTGTCCTATGCAGACCTGGTCACAGTGGCAATGAGTATTGACCCAACACCCCCCCTAGATGACAAGGCACATTGACAGTATGATGCACAGACAGCATTCTCATCCAGTTGTCCCACAAAGCTACTGGACGTAGAGTTGTATACTTTGGGTCCTGGTATGGACATCTTCCCCCTCATAATCATCACCATCACTCTCATCCTCTCTGTGAGGAAGCTGGTCTGTATATACAGCACCCTCCTCCTCCAAGAGGGGGATAGAATTTCTCACAGCCACAATGTGCAGCATGCAGCAGGCCACCACTATTCTGCACAGCTTTGCAGGCCCATAGGCCAGGGAACCGCCAGAGATATGTAGGCAATGAAATCTAGCCTTCAGGAGACCTATTGTGCACTCTATCACCCTTCTAGTACGTCCATAGACCTCATTGTAATTCCTCTCTGCATCTGTTCCAGGATTCCTCACTGGTGTCAGGATCCAACGCAAGTTGGGATAGCCAGAGTCACCTAGAAAAAGGTGCAAAACAGGACATTCATTGACAACCCTCAGATGCAGACAGCCTGGCTGTCTGCTATGTGGCAATAAGTGTCAGAAACACCTACCTATGATTCATCATCTGTCCTCTTGTAGTTGTTCCATCTTGTGTGGCACACTACTGACCTTCAGCACAAAGCAATCATGGACTGAACCAGGGAACATGGCATTCACATGTAAGATTTACTGGTCTGCAGTACACACTAATTAAATGTTCATGGAATGAAAGTTCTTCCTGTTTCTGTATGCTTGTTTACTGACTTTTGGCGGGATGATAGCTGTGTGAGTGCCATCGATAGCACCTATCACATGGGGTATGTTGGCAAAGGCATAGAAGTTTGACTTGATGGCAGGGAGGTCAGCACTTTGGGGAAACCTCACATAGGACTGTAGGTGTCGTACAACTGCATTCAGGAATCTTGACAGTAGTATGCTAAACATTGGCTGTGAAAAACCTGCACCCATGCCCACTGTCACTTGAAATGAGCCCGTGGCCAGGAAATGAAGTGCAGAGAGCACCTGCACTTCAGTAGGGATGGCATCCTGATTACGATTTGCCGGTGTCAGTGCTGGATCCAGTAATGCACAAAGTTCATGAATAGTTGCACAAGCGAGTCTGTAATTGATAATGATGTGATGCTCCACCATGGTCCGCAAATCAACAAGTGGTCTGTACACCAATGGGGCCCTTCCTCGCCACCAGGGTCTGTACCTAGGAGGAGTTGAAAACATGTGCGAGGAACACACATACATCTGCACACATTGTTTTTCATTCAGCACTGCTGGCATGACTGTCAACGACACTAATGCTTAGTGTGTGTGACATTACAGCAACATGACCACAATGATATATCAGGACTGGTCAGGTGAGGTAATGTATATTGTTACATGCCTAGGTGTGTTTAAGGGGCAATAGAGCCTACATTGTGTAGATGAGAAGAAATTAGCCAAAATACAGTGAACATTTTGTTTTTTTCAAAAAAATTGGAAAAATGGGCTGCAGAAGGCAGCTTGTGGTTTTTCCACTGAAAATGGCACCAACAAAGGGTTTACGGTGGCAAGATCACCATCTTCCCACCTTTCAGGAACAGGCAGACTTGAATTGGAAAACCCAATTTTTCAATACAATTTTGACATTTTACAGGGACATACCCCATTTTTACTATTTTTTGTGCTTTCAGCCTCCTTCCAGTTAGTGACCAAAATGGGTGAGAAACCAATGCTGGATCCAAGAAAGCTAAACATTTCTGAAAAGTAGACACAATTTTGAATTCAGCAAGGGGTCATTTGTGTAGATCCTATAAGTGTTTCCTACAGAAAATAACAGCTGAAATAAAAAAATATTGAAATTGAGGTAAATATACAGCCATTTTTCTCCATGTTTCACACTGTAACTTTTTCCTGCAATGTCAGATTTTTGAAAGCAATATACCCTTATGTCAACTGGACTCTTCTGGTTGCGGGGATATATAGGGCTTGTAGGTTCTTCAAGAACTGTAGGTACCCAGAGCCAATAAATGAGCTGCACCTTGCAATGGGTTTTTATTCTATACCGGGTATACAGCAATTCATTTGCTGAAATATAAAAAGTGAAAAACAGGTATCAAGAAAACCTTTGTATTTCCAAAATGGCCACAAGATAAGGTGTTGAGAAGCAGTGGTTATTTGCACAGCTCTGAATTATGGGGTGCCCATACTAGCATGTGAATTACAGGGCATTTCTCAAATAGTCTTTTTTACACACTGCCTTACATTTGGAAGGAGAATATGTAGAGAAAGATAAGGGACAATAACACTTGTTTTGCTAGTCTGTGTTCCCCCAAGTCTCCCGATACAAATGGTACCTCACTTGTGTGGATAGGCCTAGTGCCCACGAAAGAAATGGCTCAATACACAACATAGACACATCACATTTTTTCACAGAAAACAGAGGTGTTTTTTGCAAAGTGCCTACCTGTGGATTTTGGCCTCTAGCTCAGTCGGCACCTGGGGAAACCTAGCAAACCAGCGCATTTTTGAAAACTAGACACCTAGGGGAATCCAAGATGGGGTGACTTGTGGGGATCTGACCAGGTTCTGTTACCCAGAATCCTTTGCAAACCTCACAATTTGACGCAAAAAACATTTTTTTCCTCTCATTTCGGTGACAGAAAGTTCTGGAATCTGAGAGGAGCCACAAATTTCCTTCCACCCAGCGTTCCCCCAAGTCTCCCAATACAAATGGTACCTCACTTGTGTGTGTAGGCCTAGCGCCCACGAAAGGAAATGGCCCAAAACACAACGTGGACACATCACATTTTTCCACAGAAAACAGAGGTGTTTTTTACAAAGTGCCTACCTGTGGATTTTGGCCTCTAGCTTAGCCGGCACCTGGGGAAACGTAGCAAACCAGCACATTTGTGAAAACTAGAAACCAAGGGGAATCCAAGATGGGGTGACTTGTGGGGCTCTGACCAGGTTCTGTTACCCAGAATCCTTTGCAAACCTCCTAATTTTGCCCAAAAAATACTTTTAGCTCTCATTTCGGTGACAGAAAGTTCTGGAATCTGAGAGGAGCCACAAATTTCCTTCCACCCAGCGTTCCCCCAAGTCTCCCGATAAAATTGGTACCTCACTTGTGTGGGTAGGCCTAGCGCCCACGAAAGGAAATGGCCCAAAACACAACATGGACACATCACATTTTTTCTCAGAAAACAGTGCCTACCTGTGGATTTTGGCCTCTAGCTCAGCCGGCACCTGGGGAAACCTAGCAAACCAGCGCATTTGTGAAAACTAGAAACCTAGGGGAATCCAATATGGGGTGACTTGTGGGGTTCTGACCAGGTTCTGTTACCCAGAATCCTTTGTAAACCTCAAAATTTGGCCCCAAAAATACTTTTTGCTCTCATTTCGGTGACAGAAAGTTCTGGAATCTGAGAGGAGCCACAAATTTCCTTCCACCCAGCGCTCCCCCAAGTCTCCCGATAAAAATGGTACCTCACTTGTGTGGGTAGGCCTAGCGCCCACGAAAGGAAATGGCCCAAAACACAATGTGGACACATCACATTTTTTCACAGAAAACAGAGGTGTTTTTTTGCAAAGTGCCTACCTGTGGATTTTGGCCTTTAGCTCAGCCGGCCCCAGGGGGGGCAGAAAAGGCCTAAATTAAATTTGCCCCCCAACCCCCTCCGGGGAGTTCCCCCTGCGTGACATTGGCGCCAAAAAAGATCCCCAGTGTCTAGTTGTTTCTGCCCCCCTTGGGGGCAGATCGACCTAAAATCCACCGGGGCAGAAATGGTCTAAATACAATTTGCCCCCCAGGGTAGTGACCCTTGCCTAATAGGTTTCTCCCCATCTCTAAAAAAACAAAAAAAAACACAAAACAAATTCGCCCTGGTGCCTAGAGGTTTCTGCCCCCCCTGGGGGCAGATCGGCCTAATAACAATAGGCCAATCTTCCCCCGGGGGGGCAGAAATGGCCTAAAATAAAAGTGTCCCGCGCCCCTCCAACCCCCCCCCGGGGAGCGACCCTTGCCTACGGGGTCGCTCCCCTTGCGTGACATTGGAGCAAAAAAAAAATCCACGGTGCCTAGTTGTTTCTGCCCCCCTTGGGGGTATATTGACCTAAAATCCGCCGATCTGCTCCCAAGGGGGGCAGAAATGGTCTAAATACAATTTGCCCCCCAGGGGAGCGACCCTTGCCTAATGGGTCGCTCCCCATCTTTAAAAAAACAAACAAACAAAAAAGAAACACAACATTTTTTTTGCCCTGGCGCCTAGAGGTTTCTGCCCCCCCTGGGGGCAGATCAGCCTAATAACAATAGGCAGATCTGCCCCAGGGGTGCAGAAATGGTTTAAAATAAATGTGCCCCCCACCCCCCTGGGGAGCGACCCTTGCCTACAGGGTCGCTCCCCTTGCGCGACAGCGCAAAAAAAAAAGATCCCCGGTGCCTAGTGGTTTCTGCCCCCCTTGGGGGCAGATTGACCTAAAATCGGCCGATCTGCCCCCAAAGCGGGCAGAAATGGCCTAAATACAATTTGCCCCTCCAGGGGTGCGACCCCCTTGCCTAAGGGGTCGCTCCCCATCTGTAAAACAACCAAAAAAAATCCCCGGTGCCTAGTGGTTTCTGCCCCCCTTGGGGGCAGATCGGCCTAATTAAAATAGGCTGATCTGCCCCCCCAAGGGGGCAGAAAGGGCCTAAAATAAATTTTCCTCCCAGTGGAACGACCATTGCTTAAGGGGTCGCTCCCCTTGCATGAAATTCGCGAAAAAAACAAAAACTCCCTGGTGTCTAGTGGTTTCTGTCCCCCTTGGGGGCAGATTGGCCTCATTAAAATATGCCAATCTGCCCCCAAGGGGTTCAGAAATGGCCTAAATATAATTTGCCCCCTATGGGAGCGACCCTTGCCTAAGGGGTTGCTCCCCACCTCTAAAATCAAAAACAAAACAAAAAAGAAAAAAATGGATTCCTGGTGCCTAGAGGTTTCTGCCCCCAGGGGGTGCAGAAAAGGCCTTTAAAAAAAATGCCCCCCCGGGGAGCGACCCTTGCCCTTACGCCAATTTCCTTTTTAAAAAAAACATCCCTGGTGTCTAGTGGGCTTTTGAAATGCTCAGAGACTTCAAAGGGAAGGAAATACATTTCCTTCCCTTTGAAGCCTCCCCGGGCCTCCTCAAATGCATTGCATTTCTCTTTCGATCGCGCTGGAAGCTGAGCTTCTAGCACGATGGAGGAGGCTTTCTGTGACAATCAGCGCGCGACCGCGCACTGACGTCACGGGGGTGGGGAGGTCGGGGGTGGAAGGGCAAGGTCTTTCCCTTCCTTCCCTGCCTTGGGGGGGTGGAGGGGAACCCCACAGAGGGAGCGCTAGCGCTCCCTCTGGGCTCTGTGCCCAGGACGTACTGGTTACGTCCTGGGCACACGAGCACTGTGCCTCAGGACGTAACCATTACGTCCTGGGCACAGAAGTGGTTACACTGGCAGCCTGTCTTGTCCCACTGTGCCCACCCCTGCTCCTCAAAAGACACTCAAACGCACCAAAAGACACACCCATCACACATCCACCACACCTCAGCATACTGTCCAGTCACCTGCAGCCACGTCAATCACTCCTACACCTGTCACGAACACTCCCTCTACCTCCACTCCCACACCTTCCTCCAGGTCCACCCCAATTGCACCTAAGAAACTTTTCCTCTCCTGTGTTGACCTATTCCAACCCACTGGCCCACCCCGTCTCGTCCCTAAACGTGCTCACCTCCTTGTCCTTTCCACTCCTCCCACGTCACAGCCCGCCCCTGTCTGCCCTTTCTATTCCCGTGCCCCTTCCCAGGGAGGAAGAAGCCCGTGCTGAACCAGGTCTATCTGCCACACCCCGGGCCAAGCCCACTCCCCCACCTTCCAAGGGCAAACCCAAAACCCCCTCTACCTTCCAAACGTAAATCTAAGCCCCCCCAGTCGTAAATCCCCTCCCACACCAGCCCCTACCCCTATTCCCTGAGGTGCCTGGATGCCCCATTGTTGCCCCTATGAGGTGGAGTACCGTAGCACTTGTGGGAGTCAAGTTGGGGCCATTGTGGCCCATCGGACTTCTTTCCATATGGACTGGCCATTGGCCTTCTATGCACTTCTGTTGCTCAGTGAGCATAACAAAGGTTGATGTGTGGCCTGTGTTGTTTTCCGCACACTCTGGATCCGTGGTCTCTCGTTTCATTATTTGTGGGTGTGGGGCACATTTATGTACTTTGGGCAGGTTCGATTTGCCATTTGTCGGGTAAGTACCTCTGGCTGTGGGGTGTATGGCTTGTGCTGCTGTGAAGGGTTGTGGGAGCGTTGCAGGGTGGGTGGAGTGGGTGGGTATGTAACTGCGCCCTTCCTTCCCTTGTTTAGTAGGTGCAGTACTTACCGTTGGCGGTGGTCTCGGTCATGGAGGTATATGGCAAGGAGCAGAGCTGGCATGATTTGCAACTCTCTCTCCATGCCTGCTTCGGCGTGTTGTGTGGGTCTCCATGAGTGTTTCACTATATTTGTTTTGTTTCCGCCTGGCTTTGCGTGGCGGTGGTTCCCGCCCCGGAACTGATGGCGGTCTAGTGCTTCATTATTTGATGGGCAGGTAAGGCCTTTCCATCGGCCTGTGGGCGGGCTCTGCCGTCATTGTCGGCACTCCTTTGCTGGCGGTGAGTGGTTTTCAGGATGCCTGTGTTTCAGTTGGTTCATTATTTGGCGGTTCGGACCACACGTCTGTTGGTGATTGTTACCGCCACCGCCGGCGGTACGTTGTTTACCGCTGTATTCATAATGAGGGCCAAAATCTCTTCTGAAACAAGACACTTGTATGTATGTGTTGGTGTGATTGGTGATAATCCTGAGCTGGACACTGTACATGCAACATATCCCTGCTTGCATAAGTAGTTTGTATCTTCTTTGTATGGTTCACACGGTCTTACATATCTACATAGCTAATTTAGAAATTTAAGGCAGCAGACAATGAGTTTGTGATGGGAGCATTCATTACAATGCTAATACAGAAAATACATTTGGGACAGAAAGAAATGAACATGTGAAGTGAGAGGGTCAGTCATGGTGAATAAAACCATTGGGGTAGAGCCATGTCATTGGAAGTCCAATGTCTAAACTACTCCTTCCATTGGAACTGGAATGTGGTTCAGGATCAGTCCGCAGAGTGTATGTGTTACACACAAAGAAGGATATTAAGGAAGAGGTTTCTTGCTGGCAGTGGTGGGTGTTTTGCCATCCACACCTCCTGGATTCTTGGATGGACATCCCCCATTGTGAGGGGGGGAGATCAGCTGCTGCAGAGGCTGGGGGGTCTGAGGGTGGTTGTGCCTCTAGTAGTGCCTCCCTTACTGTGGCTGCCACAGATATACTTGGGCCTGAGGTAGTTAACACACAAAAAGCAGTGAATGGTGGTGGAACAGCCTGCTCAGGGCTGTGTGGGTGTCCCTCAGCACCCCTATTAGGGTACCCATGATGGGATTGTGGTCATCCAGTTTTTGGATCACGTCCTTCTGCAGCTGCTTCATTTCAGTTAACAACCAGGCCATTACGTCTTGGGACCCCTAATAGACCCGTGTGGCTGATGGTATCCTGGTCGACAGCAGGCCGAGTGGTCTCAGTCTGCTGGCTCACAGCATCACTCCCACGCACCATACCCGCACAAGCCTGTACGCTTTGCACAAGATGCCCCCTCCAACCAAGTCCTGGACCCTCAGTGTCAGAAGTGTTGGGTTGCACCTCAGAATCCAGGACTGGGGGGCACAAGATGGTTGAAACTGTGTTAGGTAAACAGGTTGGGGGAGTGTTGTTGCTGTGACGTTAATGCAACAGGGCTGGGAGTCGTTGTTGTGGGCACAGTGAGACTCACTGTTGCCGTCTGACCAGGTTGCCCAGAAATGCCTGGACCATCCCCCATGTCCACAAGTCCAGGAGTGTCATCATCACTGAGGGCTTCATTCAGGGGTGAAGTAGGAGTATGGTCAGTGGACAAGGTCTGCCCAGGGGCTGTGCCAGCTCGACCTATTGAGAAAGAGAGTACATTGTTATTGGTTGAGGTGGGATGTCTACCTCCAAAGGTTTTGTGTTACAGTAAGTTGAGACAATGGACATCCTTAAGTGGTAGGTTAGCCTATTATGCCATGTTACTATGGTACTGGAGTATTTGATATGACATGGGTGAATATATGCCTAAACTATTAGAATCAAGCAGCTCATTTGATGTGCTGATCAGTTGCGCTTTGGATGAGGGAATTAAAATAACATCTTACCAACAGTAAAGCCAACCCAGTGGAGAGACAACATGTGCATTTGACCATTTGGAGGCCTAGTTGAGTGAGATACAGGCAAAAACACAACTTTGGGGTTCATTATGAACTTGGTGGTAACACCATGGGACAGCCAAACTCATGGGGAGGCTGCCACTATGGCAGTTATGTCCCCCCGACCGTATTACAATGTTCCGCATGTAATACACATTCCTATTGGGCTAACCACCGGGAACAGTGGTAGGATATTGCCTTGGCTCCTTTAAGGGAGCTGAGGCCAATATGCTAGCACTCCAGCACCCTAGAAATGTGCACTGTCTACAGTCCAGACAGTGCACACTCCGAGGGTGCTGGGCAGGGGCGCCCCTGCACTGCCCATGCCACTGCACCACAGTTCACACACTAAAAGCCCTTAGCTGTGCCACTGCCAGGAACCCCACTCACTGCCTGCCAGAGCACCTCAGTTCTTGCACTCAGTACACTCTGCTCGTGCAGTATTGAAACCTCAGGCGCAGCGCCATCAGTGCATCGCAATCAGCACACTCCAAGCCCTCAGCCATGCCAGTGCCAGGAACCCCACACACGCTGTTCACCAGAGCACCTCAGTTCTTGCAGTCAGTACACTCTGCTGCTCTAGTACTGGAACCTTAGGTGCATCTCCATCAGTGCACCACAGTTCACACACTCTAAGCCCTCAGCTGTGGCAGTGCCAGGATCCCCACACACACTGTTAGCCAGAGCACCTCAGTTCTTGCAGTCAGTACACTCTGCTGCTCCAGTACTGGTACCTCTGCAACAGCTCCACCAGTGCAACACATTTTGTATACTCCAAGCCCTCAGAAGCACCAGTGTCAGGAACCCCACACCCACTGCCTGCCAGAGCATCTCGGTTCTTGCAGTCAGTACACTCTGCTGCTCCAGTACTGGGAACTCAGGTACAGCTCAATCAGTGCACCACAGTTGACTCACTCCAAACCTCAGCCTTCCAGTGACAGAGACACCTCACACGCTGTCTGCCAGAGCAGCTCAGTTCTTGCAGTCAGTACAATCTGCTCCTCTGGTACTGGGACATTGAGTGCAGCTCCATCAGTCCACAGCACTTCACATACTCCAAGCCCTCAGCTCTGCCAGTGCCAGGAACCCCACATATGCTGTGTGCCAAAGCACCTCAGTTCCTGCAGTCAGTACACTCTGCTGCTCCAGTAGTGGGTCCTCGGGCATAGCTCCATCAGTGCACCGCAGTTCACACACTCCAAGCACTTAGCTCTGCCAGTGAGACAAACCCCATGCATGCTGTCTGCCAGACACCTAAGTTCTTCCATTCAGTACACTCTACTGCTCCAGTACTGGGAACTCGGACGCTGCTCCATCAGTGCATTGCAGTTCACACACTCCAAGTCCTTAGCAATATCAGTGCCAGGAACCCCACACATGCTGTAGGTCAGAGACCCTCCTTTCTTGCAGTCAATACACTCTGCTGCTCCAGTACTGGGAACTCTGGTGCAGCTCCATCATTGCACCACAGTTCATCCACTCCAAGCCCTCAGACATGCCAGTGAGAGGAACCCCGCACACACTGTCTGACAGACCACCGCAGCTCACACACCCAAGCCATCAACTGTGCCAGTGCCAGGAACCCCACACACGCTGTGTGCCAGAGCACCTCACTTTTTGCAGTCAGCACTTTCTGCTTCTCCAGTACTGGGACCTCGTGTGCAGCTCCATCAGTGCACCACAGTACACACACTCCATGCCATCAACCGTGCCAGTGCCACCAACCTCAAACATGCTGTTTGCCAGAGCACCTCAGTTCTTCCATTCGGTAAACTCTGCTGCTCTAGTACTGGGACCTCGGGAGGAGCTCCATCAGTGTACCACAGTTCACACAGTCCAATCCCTCAGCAGTGCCAGTGCTAGGAACTCCACACACACTGCCTGCCAGAGCACATTAGTTTTTGCAGTCAGTACACTCCCTGCTCCAGTACTGTAAACTCAGGTGCAGCTCCATCAGTTGACCACAGTTCACTCACTCCAAGCCCACAGTGATGCAAGTACCACGAACCCCACACACGCTGTCTGTCAGAGCACCTCAGTAAACTCTGCTGCTCCAGTACTGGGATCTTGGGTGCAGCTCCATCAGTTCACCACAGTTCTCACACTCTAGTCCCTCAGCGATGCCAGTGCCAGGAACCCCACTCAGGGTGTCTGCCATAGCACCTCAGTTCTTGCAGTCAGTGCACTCTGTTACTACAGTACTGGGATCTTGGGTGCAGCTCCATCAGTGGGCCGCAGCTCACACACTCCAAGCCCTCAGCCATGCCAGTGCCAGAAACCCCACACAAGCTGTCTGCCAGAGCATCTCAGTTCTTGCAGTCAGTGCACTCTGTTACTCCAATACTGGGATCTTGGGTGCAGCTCCATCAGTGGGCCGCAGCTCACACACTCCAAGCCCTCAGCCATGCCAGTGCCAGTGCCAGAAAACCCACACAAGCTGTCTGCCAGAGCATCTCAGTTCTTGCATTCAGTACACTCTCCTGCTCTGGTACTGGGACCTCAGGTGCAGCACCATCAGTGCATCAGAGGTCATCACTCCAAGCCTTCAGCTGTGCCAGTGCCAGGAGCCCAACACATGCTGTCTGTCTGGACACCTCAGTTCTTCCAGTCATCACACTCGGCTGATCCAGTACTAGGCCCTCGGGTGCAGCTACATCATTGCACCGCAGTTCACAACCTCCAAACCCTCCACCATGCCAGTGCCAGGAACCTCACACATGCTTTTTGCTAGAGCACCTCAGTTCTTCCAGTCAGTACACTCTTCTGTTCCAGTTCTGGGTCCTCAGGTGCAGCTCCATCAGTGCTCCTTACTTCACACACTCCAAGCCCCCAGCTATGCCACTGCCATGAACCCAATACACACTGTATGCCAGAGCACCTCAGTTCTTCTATTCAGTACACTCGGCTGCTCTAGTATTTGGACCTTGGGCGCAGCTCCATCAGTGCACTGCAGTTCACACAGTCCAATCCCTCAGCCATGCCAGTGCCAGGAACCCCACACACACTGTCTGCCACAGCTCCTCAGTTCTTGCAGTCAGTAGACTCTGCTGCTCCAGTACTGGGAACTCAGGAGCAGCTCCATCAGTGCACAACAGTTCACACACTCCAAGCCCACAGCGATTCCAGTGCCAGGAACCCCACACATGCTGTCTGCTAGAGCACCTCTGTTCTTGCAGTCAGTAATCTCTGCTGCACTACTGGGACCTTGAGTGCAGCTTCATCAGTGCACAGCATTTCACACACTACAATCCCTCAGCCATGCCAGTGCCAGGATAATGACACACGCAGTTTGCCGAAGCACCTCACTTCTTCCAATCAGCACACTCTGCTGCTCCAGTAGTAGAGCCTTGGGTGCAGCTCCGTCAGTGCACCACAGTTCACACACTCCAACCCCTCAGCTGTGCCACGAACCCCATACATGCTGCCAATCAGAGCACCTCAGTTCTTGCAGTCATTACACTCTGCTGCTCCAGTACAGGATCCTCCAGCACAGCTCCATCAGTGCATGGCAGTTCACACACTCCAAAGCCTCAGTGATGCCAGTGCCAGTTACCCCACACAGGCTGTCTGCCACAACACCTCAGTTCCTGCAGTCAGTCCACTCTGCTGCTGCAGTACTGTAACCTCAGACACAGCTCCACTAGTGCACCGCAGTTCACACACTCCAAGCCCTCTGCTATTCCAGTGCCCCGAGCCCAGCACACGCTATCTGTCAGAGCACATCAACTCTTACAGTCAGTTCACTGTAAAGCTCCAGTAATGGGACCTCAGGTAAAGCACCATCAGTGCACCACAGTACACACACTCTAAGCCTTCAGCAATGCCAGTGCCAGGAACACCACACATGCTGTCAGCCTGAGCAACTTAGTTCTTCCAGTCATCACACTCTGATGATCCAGTAGTAGGACCCCGGAGACAGCGCCATCATTGCCCTGCAGTTTGCACACTTCAAGCCCTTAGCCATGCCAGTGCCAGGAACCACACGCACACTGTCTGCCAGAGCACCTCAGTTCTTGCAGTCATTACACTCTGCTGCTCCAGTTATGGCACTTCAGGCACAGCTCTATCAGTGCACCGCAATTCACACACACCAAGGCCTCATGTGTGCTAGTGCCTGGAACCCCACGCACACTGTCTCCCAGAGCACCTCAGAACTTGTAGTCAATACACTCGGCTGCTCCAGTACTGGGACCTTGAGTGCAGCTCCATCAGTGCACGGCACATCATACACTCCAATCCCTCAGCCATGCCAGTGCCAGGAACTCCACACAAACTGTTTGCTGGAGCACCTCACTACTTCCAGTCAGCACACTCTGCTGCTCCAGTACTAGAATCTTGGGCGCAGCTCCATCACTGCACCACAGTTCACACACTAAAAGTCCTTAGCTATGCCGCTGCCAGGAACCCCATACACGCTGTCCGCCAGACCACTTCAGTTCTTGCAGTCAGTACACTCTGCTGCTCTAGTACTGGGACCTCGGGTGCAGCTCCATCAGTGCACCACAGTTCACACAGTCCAATCCCTCATCTGTGCCAGTGCCAGGAACCCCACACACGCTGTCAGCCTGAGCAACTTAGTTCTTCCAGTCATCACACTCTGATGATCCAGTAGTAGGACCCCGGAGACAGCGCCATCATTGCCCTGCAGTTTGCACACTTCAAGCCCCCAGCCTTGCCAGTGACACGAACCCCACACATGCTGTCTGTCCGAGCACCTCAGTTCTTCAAGTCATAACACTCTGCTGATCCAGCAGTAGGACCCCATGTGCAGCTCCATCATTGCACTGCAATTCACACACTTCAAACCCTCAGCCATGCTAGTGCCAGGAGCACCACGCATGCAGTCTGCCAGAGCACCTCAGTTCTTGAGGTCAGTACATTCTGCTGCTTCAGTACTGGAACCTCAGGCACAGCTCAATCAGTAAACTGCAATTCACACACTCCAAGCCCTCATCCGTGTCAGTGCAAGGAACCCCACGCACGCTGTTCGCCAGAGCACGTCAGTTCTTTCAGTCCTTACATTCTGCTGCTCTAGTACTGGGACTTCTGGTACAACTCCATCAGTGCACCCCAGTTCACACATTTCAAACCCTCAGCCTTGCCAGTGCCAGGAACCCACACACCCTGTCTGCCAGAGCATCTCAGTTCTTGCCGACAGTACACTCTGCTGCTCCAGTACTGGGACCTCGGGTGCAGCTCTGTCAGTGCAGCGCACTTCACACACTCCAATCCTTCAGGAATGCCAGTGCCAGGAACCCCATACCCACTGTTTGCCAGAGTACCTCACTTCTTCCGGTCAGCCCACTCTATTGCTCCAGTACTAGGACCTTGGGTGCAGCTCCATCACTGCTACGCAGTTCACAGACTCCAAGCCCTTAGCTGTGCCTGTGCAAGGAACCCCATGCACGCTGTCTGCCAGAGCACCTCAGTTCTTCCATTCAGTACACTCTGTTACTCCAGTACTGGGATCTCAGGAGCAGCTCTATCAGTGCATGGCAGTGCACACACTCAAAGCCCTCAGTGATGCCAGTGCCAGTAACCCAATACACACTGTATGCCAGAGCACCTCAGTTCTTCTATTCAGTACACTCGGCTGCTCTAGTATTTGGACCTTGGGCGCAGCTCCATCAGTGCACTGCAGTTCACACAGTCCAATCCCTCAGCCATGCCAGTGCCTGGAACCCCACACACACTGTCTGCCAGAGCACCTCAGTTCTTCCAGTCAGTACATCTGCTAGTCCAGTACTGGACCTCGGGCACTGCTCCATCAGTGCACTGCAGCTCGCACACTCCAAGCCCTCTGCCATGCCAGTGCCAGTAACCCCACGCATGCTGTCTGCCAGAGCACCTTAGTTCTTGCAATTGGTACAATCTCCTACTCCAGTACTGAGACCTCACGGGCAGCACCATCAGTGCACCACAGGTCACACACTCCAAGCCTTCAGCCGTGCCAGTGCCTGGAACTCCAAAGATGCTGTCTGTCAGAGCACCTCAGTTCTTCCATTCATCACACTCTGCTACTCCAGTACTAGGACCTCAGCTGCAGCTCCATCATTGCACTGCAGTTCAAACACTCCAAGCCATCAACTGTGCCAGTGCCAAGAACCCCACACACGCTGTCTGCCACAGCACCTCAGTTCTTGCAGTCAGTACACTCTGCTGTTCCAGTACTGGGACATCAGGCACAGCTACATCAGTGCACTTTAGTTCCACATACTCCAAGCCATCAGCTGTGTCTCTGCCAGAACCCCACACATCCTGTCTGCTGGATGACCTCAGTTTCTGAGGTTAGCTGCAAACAAGGCCATAAATCAGGCTGTTATGTTGGTCACATTTGGTTTGACTACCTGTGCCATCCAGAGGCCCCTCCCACAGATGTAACCAGGTGTCACCTTGGAAATCCTTTGTATGGTGTCCCTGATCTTTCATCTCTGCTACCCACATGCTGCTCAGCCAAAACACCTTCTTCCAAGCACTCAGTGCCTATTGCTGTACCAGTGTGGGACCCGTCACCCTGCCCTAAAAGGACTCCGCAAATCCTCAGAGACAGTGCACACCTATGCTCCATACTGAAATCCCACTTGCAGCTCCACCAGTGTACCTCAGTTCACATACTTCAAGCCCTTCAGCTGTGCCAGAACTCCACTCATGCTATCTGCCAAAGCACCTCTGTTTTTGCAGTCAATACACACTGACGTCTCAGTACTGGGACCTCGGCCACAGCTCTATCAGTGCATTTATGTTCACACACTCCAAGCCCCTTAGCAGTGCCAGAACCCCACACATACTGTCTGCCAGAGCACTTCAGTTCTAAGAGCCACTACACAGTGCTGTTCCAGTACTGGGATCTCAGGCGCAGCTCTATCAGTGCACCTCAGTTCACACACTCTAAGCCCCTCTGCTGTGCCCATGCCAAAACCCCAAAAGTGCTGTCTGCCAGAGCACATAATTTCTTACAGTCAGTACACACTGCTGTTCCAGTACTGTGATCTCGGGTGCAGCTCTATCAGTGCACCTCAGTTCACACACTCCAAGCCCCTCAGCCATGCCAGAACCCCACACACACTGTCTGCCATAACACCTCAGCTCTTACAGTCAGTACACACTGCTGTTCCAGTACAGAGACCTCAGGAACAGCTCCATCAGTGCACCTCAGTTCACACACTCCAAGACCCTCAGCCATGCCAGTGACAGAACCCCACACACGCTGTCTGTGAGAGCACCTCAATTCTTACAGTCAGTAAACACTGCTGTTCTAGTACTCGGAGCTCGGGCGCAGCTCCATCAGTGCACCTCAGTTCACACACTTCAAGCCCTCAGCCGCCGCCCGTGCCAGAATCCCACAGGTGCTGTCTGCCAGATGACCTCAGTTCTTCGAGTCAGCACACTCTGCTGCTCCAGTACTAGGACCTTGGGTGCAGCCCCATCAGTGCACATCAGGTCACATACTCCAATCCCTCAGCTTTGCAAGAGCCAGGAACCCCATACATGCTATCCACCAGAGCACCTCAGTGCTTGCAGTCAGTACACTCTGTTGCTCCATTACTGGGAACTCAGGTTCAGCTCCATCAGTGCATGTGCAGATCACATACATCTAGGCCTCAGCCATGCCAGTGCCAGGAGCCCTGCACATGCTATCTACCAGAGCATCTCAGTTCTTGCAGTCAGTTCACTCTACTGCTCCAGTACTGGGACCTCAGGTGCAGCACCATCAGTGCACCACAGTACACACACTCCAAGCCTTCAGCCATGCCAGTGCCAGGAACCCCACACATGTTGTCTGTCAGAGCACCTCAGTTCCTCAAGTCATCAGACTGCGCTGATCCAGTAGTAGGCACCCGGTGCAGCTCCATCATTGCACTGCAGTTCACACACTTCAAACCCTCAGCCATACCAGTGCCAGGAACCCCACACATAATGTCTGCCACAGCACCTCAGTTCTTGCAGTCAGTACACTCTTCTGCTCCAGTCCTGGGACCTTGAGTGCAGCTCCATCAGTGCACAGCACTTCCAACACTCCAATCCCTCAACTGTGGTAGTGCCTGGAACCCCACACAGGCCATTTGCCAGAGTACCTCACTTCTTCCTGTCAGTACACTCTGCTGCTCCAGCACTACTACCTTGGGTGCAGCTCCATTAGTACACTGCTGTTCACATAGTCCAAGCCCTCAGCTGTGCCAGTGCCAGAAACCCCATGCACGCTGTCTGTTAGAGCACATCAGTTCTTCCAATCAATCCACTCTGCCGTTCCAGTACTGGGACATCAGGCACAGCTGCATCAGTGCACCTCAGTTCATATACTCCAAGCCATCAGCTGTGCCAGTGCCTGGAACCCCACACTCTGTCTACCAGAGCAACACAGTTTCTGAGGTTAGCTGTAAACAAGGCTATAAATCAGGCTTTTATCTTGGTCTCATTTGGTCCGCGTGCCTGTGACATCCAGAGGCCCCGCCCACAGATGTAACCTGATGTCACCTTGGAAGCCTTTGTATGGTGTCCCTGCTCCTTCAGCTCTGCTGCCCACATGCTGCTCAGCCAAAGCACCTTCTTCCAAGCACTCAGTGCTTATTGGTGTACTAGTGTGGGACCCCTCTAACAGGGCTCCGCAATCCTCAGAGACAGTGCCCACTTCTGCTCCATACTTAGATGCCACTCGCAGCTCCATCAGTGCACCTCAGTTCACACACTTCAAGCCCTCAGCTGTGCCAGTGCCAGGAACCCCACACTCTGTCTGCCAGAGCACCTCACTTCTTACAGTCAGTGCAGACTGCTGTTCCAGCTGGGACCTCGGGCGCAGCTCCATCATACACTTCAAGCCCTTCAGCCGTGCCAGAACCCCACACACGCTGTCTACCAAAGCACCTCTGTTTTTGCAGTCAATATAAACTGCTGTCTCAGTACTGGGATGTCGGCCACAGCTCTATCAGTGCATCTCAGTTCATATACTCCAAGCACCTCAGCCGTGCCAGAACCCCACACATACTGTCTGCCAGAGCACCTCATTAATTACAGCCAGTACACACTGCTGTCCCAGTACTGTGACCTCGGGTGCAGCTCTATCAGTGCACCTCAGTTCACAAACTCCAAGCCCCTCAGCCGTGCCAGAACCCCGCACATGCTGTCTGCCAGAGCACCTCCGTTTTTACAGTCAGTAAACACTGCTGTTCTAGTACTCGGACCTCGGGTGCGGCTCCATCAGTGCACCTTAGTTCGCACACTCCAAGACCCTCAACCATGCCCATGCCAGAACCCCACACAGGCCTTCTGCTATAGCACCTCTGTTCTTAGGGTCAGTATGCTCTTCTGTTCCAGTACTGCGACCTCGGACGCAGCTCCATTAGTGCACCTCAGTTCACACACTCCAATCCCTCAGCCGTGCCAGAGCCAGGAACCTGCTACGACTCTGTAGGCCCATTTCTAGGGGGCAGTGAAAGGGGACTGTCGGAAGCCTGGGAACCACCTTGAACACTTATCTAGTGTCTATTGCTGACTCCCGTTTGCTTCTCTTTTCGCCATGGTATGCTTTTGTAGTATTACATCTGCTTCCTGGGACTGCAAATCCCATAATGCACAGCCTGGTAGTCAGGAAAGCCTGGATTCTGTTTCCCATTGTTTTCTATGGGAGAAGTCCAGTTGCTCCATTTCACCTGATCCTCTCCTCCAGGCACTGCGAGTGTCTGAAACTACACACACCTGAAACCTCTCCTGTGCAGCCCAGTCATGTGATTCCACTTTGGGTTTTCTGCAGCGTGGAACTGCTTATAAGCAGCCATTTCCTCAAGATCCTCGTCGTGCATTGGAGTTTGATTCCTTTGTGTTACAGTCCCCTTTTTGGATGGTGTTCCATTCTTGTTCCTGTTCTATTCCAGCTTGAACCTGTTACCTGCGTCTCTGCCCTGTTCCTGATTGCTCCAGCCAGAGTCTGCTCCCTATCTCTTAGCCTTGTACCTGTTTGTTTTTTCCAGCCCATTCTCTCAGTTTTTCTGTCCTGTTCCTGCTTTGTTTCAGCCTGAACCTGCTCTCTGTTTCCCAGTCCTCTTTACTGCTTATTCCTACTCCCTGTATGCCAACCCTGTTCTTTCTTGTTCCAGCCAGAGCCTGCTCTCTGTTTCCCAGTCCTGTGTCTGTTTGTTCCAGCCAGAGCTTGTGCTCTGTTTTCCAGTCCCTTTCCTGCCTTTGCTTCAGCCTGAGCCTGTTCCCAGTTCCTGCCCCGGCCTCCTAGTTGTTCCTTCTGTTTCTGTTTCCTCTTGGGTATTTGTGTTTGGTATTTGTTCTGTCAGTCTTCACCAGAGCATAAGTGTTTTCCTTTGTTCTAGGATTGGCTCCTGGGTTCCAGGAGGCAATTCCAGCCCCCATCCTTTGTCTAGTGTTATACGTTGTCTTTAGTGCCCAACAGTGACAGTGTGCTATTGCTGTTTTTCTAGGAATTGCCACTGTGTTTCCAGCTGGACCCACAAAAGTTTGTCTTGTGTATTTAAGTACTATCCTTGTTTGTGCTCTAATGGTCCAGAGACAGAATTACTTCTGCTACCTCCTTTCTATGGAGCTGGCGGGGTGACTATCTGTAAGAGCAAACTGCACAGAGGCACTGACATTCCCTGTTTCTGTGGGAGGTTCTGCGCCCTTCCCCGTGTACAACCCCTGTGTGTTTGTCCATCAGTAATCGGTTTCCTGTTTGTTCACACAAGGGTTGCTCTGCTTTTACTTTCCTGTTTCCTGTGCCTGTCCATAGCTGTCCTTTCCTGTGTATGCCTTTAGCTGCTCTTCTGCCCCAGTACACTACCTCTTTGGGATATTCTGTGACCTCAAGGGGTGTCCTGATCAGACCCGCCCAAAACCGTGACAGAACCCCATACCTGCTATCCACCGCAGAACCTCAATTCTTGCAGTCAGTACACTCTGCTGCTCCAGTACTGGGAACTTGTGTGCAGCTCCATCAGTGCACCCACAGATCACACACATCAAGGCCTCTGCCATGCCAGTGCCAGGAGCCCCGCACATGCTCTCTACCAGAGCAACCCAGTTCCTGCAGTCAGTTCAATCTACTGCTCTAGTACTGGGACCTCAGGTGTAGTACCATCAGTGCACCGCAGTACACACACTCCAAGCCTTCAGCCAGTGCCAGGAACCCCACACATGCTCTGTTTGTCAGAGCACCTTAGTTCTTCCAGTCATCACACTGTCCTGATCCAGTAGTAGAACCCCAGGTGCAGCTCCATCATTGCACTGCAATTCACACACTTCAAACCATCAGCCATGCTAGTGCCAGGAACCCAACAGAAGCAGTCTGCCAGAGCACCTCAGTTCTTGGCGGCAGTACACTTTCTGCTCCAGTGCTGGAACCTCAGGCACAGCTCAATCAGTGCACCGCAATTCACACACTCCAAGCCCTCATCTGTGCCAGTGCAAGGAACCCCATGCACGCTGGTCACCAGAGCACCTCAGTTCTTGCAGTCAGTACACTCTGCTGCACCAGTACTGGGACCTCGGGTGCAGCTCCACCAGACCTCAGCCATGCCAGTGCCAGGTGTTAAAGACTGGCCCTCTATGTAGTGCACAAAACCAAGTACACTATGCAGAGGGTCCGGACAACCACATGTTAGTTTTCAGGGGTAAAAATCAGACCTCCTAATGCTCTAATTTTTAAGGTAGCTTTTCGAGTAGTTGGGCTAATACAGGAGATGTGCTAAGTATTTGCTGTACTCACAAATCCAATCATGCACCACACATACTCAATGAATAACTTGAGACCAGAATTTATAAAATTCCTTCAGACTTTCATATAATGTTTAAGACCAAAATCTTTAGAATTTGTTAAGTACTTTTCTTGTTATGACTTTTAGGATATAATGGACTCGTAATACGGCTGGTGGTAAATCCGTCACTTTTCCGTCACTTTTGGGACGGATTAACACCTCCTCCAAAGTTAGAATAACCCCCTTAGTCTTTCTGTGCATAATTACGCACCATTGGAACCAATTTTTAAAAATGCATTAAAAATCATATGGTTGAGTTATCAGTCTTCTTTTGCAGGATGGTTGCAGGGGTTGGTGGCACCTTGTGCCAGCTGGAGCGTTTCGGGCAGCTCCCGGTTCCGGCAGGAGCAGCGTGGGAAAAGTTCTTGGCACAGGCACCGGGCCACCTGGATGGGCCACTTGGAAAAGGAGCTGGTTTGCAAATTCAAAGTGGTGCCTGGGGGTCCTCTTTGGCTGCCGAGGTCATAAGCGGCTGGGAACCTGGGGCACACAGCAGAACCCGTGATTCAAGGCCCAGGGCGGCCAGGTGCAGGGCATTTTGGGGGTCTTGGATGCTGTGCGCAACAAAGTCCACTGGAGCTGGAGGTAAGTCTCTTTGGGGGTCACTTGCGGGACAACGGGGGCACTCTAATCTGAGGTCCAGGGAGTTGACGAAGTCCCTCCACCGGGGCTTCCTCCTGATCCTTTGTCAGCTCTGGGGGAGCTGGTATTCTCCTGGTCCAATGTCAGCAGACCAAGACCTAGGGTATTGCTTTATCTCGGCCACTAGGGGTCACAGCGCCAACAATCTTGGTACAATTGGGGTGCACTTCCGGACTGTCATTTGTGTGTTGTTGGGTCTGGCTGTGACTTCCGGTCGTGCAGATATCAGCCCTTCAGTGAAGTGCCCTTCACTGGGTTTGTGGTCTTTTGCAGTTTACTTGCTTTTCTTGAGTGGTGCCTCCACTCAGGAGGGAGATCTGGAGTGATCATTGAAGCCTGGAGGTCCAGTGGGTCTCTTGTGGTCGGTCCAGTGTTCAGCTCCTCTGCTGTCGCGATTGTAGGGACTCTGGTGCAGCAAGCAGAGGACTTGGCGCCTCTTCTGGTGCAGCAGGTCCTCAGTTCTCATCCTGGCGGTCTCTCTGGTGCTGTTCTACTTCTCTTCTTGGAATCCTTTTCGAATCTTCTTTGAGTCCTTTTCAAATCTGAAAACATGGCATAGAGGAGCCCACTAAATACTGAATTTAGTGGGCGTTTTAGGGGGAATCTGGTAGTGTCCAATGGGGCACTTACCCCTGGGTGGCCACACCCACTATAGTGACCACTTCCTGTGGGCAGGGTCACTTCCCTAGACCTCATTGGCTGTTTTTCTCCAAGATGAAGACAGCTGAATCAGAGGGTTCACTTCGCATGGAAGCCCTTAAGGGTGGTGCATGCTCAGTGAGGCCACTTCTCCTACCCTTTGTCTGGTTCCATGCCTTTGCTCCTGTCAAACGTGGGGGTTTGCAAAGGGCGAAGCCCTCTGCTGCTAGCAGCAGGCCTGGAGGCTTGAGTTTCAGGGGCTTTAGCCCTTTGAAGCTCACCGCCAGGGTGTTGCCCATTCCAGAGGGAGGGAGAGTTAGCTCCTCTACCCAGGAAGGTCATTGTCTTACAAAGCAGAGAGCCAGGGCTCTCCCCCAGGTTTGTATATTGGCTGTTTGGAGTGGCCGCTGGATGGAACCAGCCAGCAACTCTGCCAGTTAGGGTTAACTTTTGCAGGGGGCGCCTCTAAGGTGGCCCCTGGGTACACTTAAGGTTAAATCCAATACTGGTATCAGTTTGGATTTAATATTCTGAGTTGTTTGATACCAAAGAACCCAGGGTGGTGCAGAGTGGCCATTATGAAGCTGGGGAACTCATGTTTGACCAGTGCCCAGTATATACATTAAAATGGCTGCTCTGTTCACTCGCTATGTCGTAGGGTTTGTAAGGACACAGTGGGGGCATATTTCTCATGCAGCTATGCCCTCACATATAGTATGGTGCACCCTGCCTTAGGGCTGAAAGGCCTTCTAGAGGGGTGACTTACCCATAACGTATGCAGTTTATGGTGGACAGGGCACACAGAAAGTGTGCCATGTCAAGTTTATCCTTTTAGGGTTGCCCCAGTACACTCAGCCTGCAATGGCAATGCTGGGTGCATCTGGGTGCAGGGCCCTTGGGCTGGCACAATCAGTGCTGCTGCCCCCATGTGCCTACTCTTAATATCTCTTGCCATAGGCACTGGGGTATCCATTTACTAGGGACTTACAGGGGTATTTAAGAGTATACCAAATTGTGCCAAGCATCACAATAGTTTTAGGCTAAGAGCTCTGGCCCATGGAACCTGTTTAGCAGGGGCCCTGGGCACTACCAACTTCTAGAACACATCAACATCAGGCAAAAAGTGGGGGCTAACTGTACAAAAACAGGCCTCCTCTCACACCAGGAACCCCACACACGCTATCTTCCAGAGCACCTCATTTCTTGCAGTCAGTACACTCTGCTGCTTTAGTACTGGGACCTTGAGTGCAGCCCCATCAGTGCACGGCACTTCACACACTCCAATCACTCAGGAATGCCAGTGCCAGGAACCCCATTCACGCTGTTTGCCAGAGCACCTCACTTCTTCCAGTCAGCACACTCTGCTGCTCTAGTACTAGGACCTTGGGTGTAGCTCCATGACTGCACTGCAGCTCGCAGACTCCAAGCCCTTAACTGTGCCAGTGCCAGGAACCCCATGCACGCTCTCTGCCAGAGCACCTCACTTCTTCCATTCAGTACACTCTGCTGCTCCAGTACTGGGACCTCTGGGGCGGCTCCTTCACTGCACCGCAGTTCACATACTCCAAGCCCTCAGCCATGCTAGTGCCATGAACCTCACACACACTGGTTGCCAGAGCACCTCAGTCTTCTAGTCAGTACACTCTGCTACTCCAGTACTGAGACCTCGGGCACTGCTCCATCAGTGCACAGCAGCTCACACACTCCAAGCCCTCAGCAATGCCAGTGCCAGTAATCCCCCACACACTGTCTGCCAGAGTACCTTAGTTCTTGCATTCGGTACAATCTCCTACTCCAGTACTGGGACCTCGGGCACTGCTCCATCAGTGCACCACAGCTCACACACTCCAAAGCCTCAGCCATGCCAGTGCCAGTAACCCCGCACAACTGTCTGCCAGAGCATCTTAGTTCTTGCATTCAGTACAATCGACTACTGCAGGACTGGGACCTCAGGTGCAGCACCATCAGTGCACCACAGGTCACACGCTCCTAGTCTTCAGCCGTGCCAGTGCCTGGAACTCCAAACGTGCTGTCTGTCAGAGCACCTCAGTTCTTCCAGTCATCACTTTCTGCTACTCCAGTACTAGGACATTGGCTGCAGCTCCATCATTGCACTGCAGTTCAAACACTCCAAGCCCTCAACTGTGCCAGTGCCAATAACCCCACACATGCTTTTTGCCAGAGCACCTCAGTTCTTCCAGTCAGTACACTCTACTACTCCAGTTGTGGGTCCTCGGACGCAGCTCCATCAGAGCACCTCACTTCACACACTCCAAGCCTTCAGCTATGCCATTGCCATGAACCTGACATGCAGTGTCTGCCAGAGCACCTCATTTCTTCCATTCAGTACACTCTGCTGTTCTAGTACTTGGACCTCGTGCGCAACTCTATCAGTGCACCGCAGTTCACACAGTGTAATCCCTCAGCCATGCCAGTGCTAGGAACTCCACACACACTGTCTGCCACAGCACCTCACTTCTTTCAGTCAGTACACTCTGCTACTCCAGTACTGGGAACTTGGGTGCAGCTCCATCAGTGCACCACAGTTCACACACTCCAAGCCCTCAGCTGTGCCATTGCCAGGAACCCCACACTCAGTATACCAGAGAACCTCAGTTTCTGAGCTTAGCTGTAAACAAGGCTATAAATCAGGCTGTTATCTTGGTCACATTTGGTCTACCTGCCTGTGCCATCCAGAGGCCCGCCCACAGATGTAACCTGATGTCACCTTGGAAACCTTTGTATGGTGTCCCTGCTCTTTCAGCTCTGCTACCCACATGCTGCTCAGCCAAAGCACCTTCTTCCACGTACTCAGCGCCTATTGCTGTACCAGTGTGGGACCCCTCGCCCTGATCTAACAGGGCTCCGCAATCCTCAGAGAAAGTGCCCACTTGTGCTCCATACTGAGATCCCACTCGCAACTCCATCAGTGCACCTCACTTCACACACTTCAAGCCCTCAGCTGTATCAGTGCCAGGAACCTCACATTCTGTCTGCCAGAGCACCTCACTTCTTACAGTCAGTGCAGACTGCTGTTCCTGTACTGGGACCTCCGGCTCAGCTCCATTAGTGAACCTCATTTCATACACTTCAAGCTCTTCAGCCGTGCTAGAACCCCACACATGCTGTCTGCCAAATCACCTCATTTCTTACAGTCAGTACACACTGCTTTTCCAGTAATGTCACCTCAGGTGCAGCTCTATCAGTGCACCTCAGTTCACACACTCCAAGCACCTCAGCCATGCTAGAACCCCACACACGCTGTCTGCCATAACACCTCTGTTCTTACAGTCAGTAAACACTGCTGTTCTAGTACTCGGACCTAAGGCGCAGCTCCATCAGTGCACGTCACTTCACACAGTCCAAGACCCTCAGCCGTGCCCATGCCAGAACCCTACACAGGCCTTCTGCTATAGCACCTCAGTTCTCACAGTCAGTATGCTTTTCTGTTCCAGTACTGGGACCTTCGACGCAGCTCCATTAGTGCACCTCAGTTCACACACTCCAAGCCCTCAGCTGTGCCTGTGCCAGAATCCCACAGATGCTGTCTGCCAAATGACCTAATTTCTTCCAGTCGTCACACTCTGCTGATCCAGTAGTAGGACCTCGGGTGCAGCTCCATCATTGTACTGCAGTTCACACACTTCAAGCCCTCAGCCATGCCAGTGCCAGGAACACTCATTCATGCTGTCTGCCAGAGAACCTCAGTTTTTGCAGTCAGTACACTCTGCTGCTTCAGTACTGAAACCTCAAGCACAACTCCATCAGTGCACCGCAATTCAAACACTCCAACCCCTCATCCGTGCCAGTGCCAGGAACCCCACACATGCTGACTGCCAGAGCACCTCAGTTTTTGCAGTCAGTGCACTCTGCTGCTCCAGTAGTGGGACCTCAGGTGCAGCTCCATCAGTGTACCGCAGTTCACACACTCTAAACCCTCAACCATGCCAGTGCCAGGATCCTCACACATCTTGTTTTCAAGAGCACCTCAGTTCTTGCAGTCAGTACACTATTCTGCTCCAGTACTGGGTCCTCGTGCACAGCTCCATCCGTGCACCTCACTTCACACTCTCAAAGTCCTCAGCCATGCCACTGTCAAGAACCCCACACTCAACTCTGAGGGCTTGGAGGGCTTACAGTCATTGCACAGTGCTGTTCCAGTACTAGGATCTCGGGTGCAACTCTATCAGTGCACCTCAGTTCATACACTCTAAGCCCCTCAGTCGTGCTAGAACCCCGCACATGCTATCTGCCATAACACCTCCATTCTTACAGTCAGTATGCTCTTGTGTTCCAGTACTGGGACCTTGGGCGCAGCTCCATTAGTGAACCTCAGTTCACATACTGCAAGCCCTCAGCCGTGCCTGTGCCAGAATCCCACAGATGCTGTCTGCCAGATTACCTAATTTCTTCCAGTCAGCACACTCTCTGCTCCAGTACTAGGACCTTGGGTGCAGCTCCATGCACGCTCTCTGCCAGAGCACCTCAGTTCTTCCATTCAGTACACTCTCTGCTCCAGTACTAGGACCTTGGGTGCAGCTCCATCAGTGCACATCAGGTCACACACTCCAATCCCTCAGCCATGCCCGAGCCAGTTACCCCATACATGCTATCCACAAGAGCACCTCAGCTCTTGCAGTCAGTACACTCTGCTGTTTCAGTACAGGGAACTCGGGTGCAGCTCCATCAGTGCACCTGCAGATCAAACACTCCAAGCCCTCAGTCATGCCAGTGCCAGGAGTTCCGCACATGCTGTCTACCAGATCACCTCAGTTCTTGCAGTCAGTTCACTCTACTGCTCCGGTTCTGGGACGACAGGTGCAGCACCATCAGTGCACCACAGTACACACACTCCAAGCCTCCGGCCATGCCAGTGACAAGAACCCAGCACATGCTGTCTGTCAGAGCCCCTCAGTTCTTCCAGTCATCACACACTGCTGATCGAGTAGTAGGACCTCAGGTGCAGTTCCATCAATGCACTGCAGTTCACAGACGTCAATCCCTCAGCCATGCCAGTGCCAGGAACACTCATTCATGCTGTCTGCCAGAGTACCTCAGTTCTTACAGTCAGTCCACGCTGCTGTTCCAGTATTGGGACATCAGGCACAGCTGCATCACTGCACCTCAGTTCACATACTCCAAGGTATCAGCTGTGCCAGTGCCAGATACCCCACACTCTGTCTGCCAGAGCACCTCACTTCTTACAGTCAGTGCACACGGCTGTTCCAGTACTGTGACCTCGGCTGCAGCTCTATCAGTGCACCTCAGTTCACACACTTCAAGCCCCTCAGACACGCCAGAACCCCACACACGCTGTCTGCCATAACACCTCAGTTCTTACAGTCAGTAAACACAGCTGTTCTAGTACTCAGACCTAAGGCGCAGCTCCATCAGTACACCTCAGTTCACACACTCCAGCTGTGCCTGTGCCAGAATCCCACAGATTCTGTCTGCCAGATGACCTAATTTCTTCCAGTCATCACACTCTGCTCATCCAGTAGTAGGACCTTTGGTGCAGCTTCATCATTGTACTGCAGTTCACACACTTCAAGCCCTCAGCCATGCCAGTGCCAGGAACACTCATTCATGCTGTCTGCCAGATAACTTATAAACCAGGTAACCCAAAACCCGATCGGGCTGGGTAAAAGATAATCATTAAATACAACAATGCCCTAACGGGGGTTTTTAAACAAATGATAACTAATCCCTTCCACAATTAAGGGCACAGTACAGCAACCTGGTTAAAGACCAATCCTGCATCTTTATTACCGAAACATAGAAAAGCCAATCATTGAACCAAACTACGCATTCCAGTATTCAAAAATGTCTAATTTATTACCAAGTTATTTAAATTAATACCTAGTACGGAACCAAAAATATAAACCATCAAAAAAAGGGGAATTCAACCAGTCGCCATATTCTCAGTTTGTCTAGAGATTTCCTCATACTCATTCAAGCCATTCTCTACCGAGTTTAAAGAATGAATCCATTTACATTCTCTTAGATTCAGGGCCCTTGTTAGATCACCTCCTCGAAAGTTGTGATAAACTTTCTCAATCACCGTCCAACGTAAAGAGTCAATGGGATGATTTAACGCAGCAAAGTGTTCCACTAAAGGTGCCCCTAATGTTTTGCACCTAATGCGACTGCCGTGTTGCAAAATCCGTGCCTTAACCTTTTGTTTTGTCTGCCCCACATAAAGCAATTCACACGGACATTTGATGATGTAAATTACATTACTGCTATTACAATTGGTGTGCTCTTTCAAAACTAGAGAAACATTTTGATAATTAAACACCTTCATTTCCATACATTGTGAACACGCTTTGCATGATCCACATTTATAATGGCCCACAATCCTTGGTAAATTTAACATAGAAATCAAAGAGGGTTGTGTGGGTTCGGTTAGCAAGGAACTAACCACCCAATCCTTGACATTTCTACCCCTCTTAAAGGCATACATCGGTAAATCATTAGTCTCAAGATCATACGCAATAATATTCCAGTAGCCATTGATAATCTTTTTAATATCTGAACTTCTTGTACAAAAAGCGGTAACACAAATCAATCTGTTAGTCTCATTATCGCCCGATGTTTAGATGACAAAAGGTTTTCTCAATGACAAAACAATGCTCTTTTTCTGGCCTTTCTACATAGACTCTTCGGGTATCCCTGTGCTATCAAACGATTAATCAAATCATCCGATTCCAGAAAGTAATCCTGTTTGCTGGAGCAATTCCTCCGAATTCGGAGGAATTGACCAAAGGGTAAATTATCCCGCAAATTCCGTGGATGGTGACTGGAATATTGTAATAAAGAATTCCTCTCGCTCTGTCTCCTATACAAAGTAGTATATACATGTTGTTCCTCTACTTTGATAGTCAAATCCAAAAAATCAATTTCAGAAGAGCTATATTTAATGGTAAATTGAATATCCTTACATCTATTGTTCAACCAATGATGAAAGTTCAATAGATCTTCTGCAGACCAAATCATTAACACATTGTCAATATATCTTCGCCACATTGTTATATTAGCATAGTAGGGCAAGGATTCCTCAAAGATGTAATGTTTTTCAAAGGAGTCCATAAACAAAATGGCAACATCCGGAGCAAAAGACGCTCCCATCGCTACTCCTTTTGTTTGAAAGTAATAATTACCCTGAAAATAGAAGAAATTCCTGCCCATTGCGATTTCTAACAATTCAATAACTACTCCAGTAGTGGGACCTCAGGTGCAGCTCCATCAGTGCACCGCAGTTCACACACTCTAAGCCCTCAACCATGCCAGTGCCAGGATCCTAACACATCGTGTTTACCAGAGCACCTCAGTTCTTCCAGTTAGCACACTATTCTGCTCCAGTACTGCTGACTTCCAGAGCACCTCAGTTTTTGCAGTCAGTGCACTCTGCTGCTCCAGTAGTGGGACCTCAGGTGCAGCTCCATCAGTGCACCGCAGTTCACACACTCTAAGCCCTCAATCATGCCAGTGCCAGGATCCTCACACATCTTGTTTTCCAGAGCACCTCAGTTCTTGTAGTCAGTACACTATTCTGCTCCAGTACTGGGTCCTCGTGCACAGCTCCATCCGTGCACCTCACTGCACACTCTCAAAGTCCTCAGCCATGCCACTGTCAAGAACCCCACACTCAAATCTGAGGGCTTGGAGGGCTTACAGTTATTGCACAGTGCTGTTCCAGTACTGGGATCTCGGGTGCAACTCTATCAGTGCACCTCAGTTCATACACTCTAAGCCCTTCAGCCGTGCCCATGCCAGAACCCTGCATATGCTGTCTGCCAGAGCACCTAATTTCTTACAGTCAGTACACACTTCTGTTCCAGTACTGTGACTTTGGGTGCAGCTCTATCAGTGCACCTCAGTTCACACACTCCAAGCCCCTCAGCCATGCTAGAACCCCACACACGCTGTCTGCCATAACACCTCTGTTCTTACAGTCAGTATGCTCTTCTATTCCAGTACTGGGACCTCGGGCGCAGCTCCATCAGTGCACCTCAGTTCACACACTGCAAGCCCTCAGCCGTGCCTGTGTCAGAATCCCACAGATGCTGTCTGCCAGATTACCTAATTTCTTCCAGTCAGCACACTCTTCTGTTAATGTACTAGGATCTCGGGAACAGCTCCATCACTGCACCTCAGGTTTACTCCGGCGAGGTAATTTCCTTTCCTATACAGGGACTCGGCTCACATACAGTTCTGTTACAGAAGCTCAATTCTAATATTCATTCTCACTGGCAAGGCAATACTGGACCTAAAAGAGCAAAACACAGCTCAGCCAGCGCACCTCATGTCTAACATCCAACGCCACTGTTGATGAAAACCACCACAGCTCCGTTAGAATCCATCAATTCAAACATACAGTGCACATTTCTGTGCAATACTAAGGCTCACACACATGCCCTTAAGGACTCCTCACTTCTGTGGTTCAAAGGCAATGCCACTCCCATATTGGGCCCCAATCGCAGCTTCACCCGGGCAACTCCAGGCTAACACTAGGCAACACAGGCACCCCAATACTAGGTTCCACACATAACTCCATTAACATACCTTACTTCTGACCTTGTGTGCCCTTCACTATTCCAGTACTGCAGTCCACATACAACTCTGTCAGTGCACCTCAACCCTAACCTGCATTGCCCCATTATTTCAATACCAGGAATTACATGGCGTCCGTTTCTCATTCCTCACCCGCTGCCTTTCTCTTATTCCAGCACTGGGCCAGGACATAGCTCTGTCTATACCCCCAATCCTCTTCTGATCTGAAGAGCCCCAATAGTGCTATATTGGAGTTCACATAGAACTCTGCTAATGCACCGCCTGCTGTTCTGCAGTGCCCCCTGCTGTTCCTCACTCTGACTTCTGTTTGAGGACCTGGGGAGCCAATTAAATCTATTCTAAGCTGTCACCTTTGTTTGGGAGGGTATGTTTCACCTATCTCATACCATTCTTTCCTTTCCTCTGTTTACTCTCAATATTTTCTTTCTCACCCACTTTTCACTTTCTAGCTCTTAAACTCCACAAGTTAACAGTTTTGCTCTTTCTTTCAAATGTTACTTTCTACTCCTGTCCTTCTTTTTATTTCCTTCTTTCTCTTACTACTTCCTCTCGCAAAAATGTTTTTTTTTCTTTCCTTGTTTCTTCTCCTTTTTCTTCATCAGGAGTTCATTCTTTTATTATTGTTTTCTTTTCCCTTTATTCTTTCATTGTCTTTTTTAATTTGCTCTTTTCTTTGACTCGGTATGCGTCCATTCTCTTTTTTTTTTTAAATCGTTCTTCCTTCCTTTCTCTGGTGTTTTTTTTATCTTTATCTGTTAATTCACGTTTTACTATAAATCCCTCCTTTTCCCTTCTGTATGTTTAAGCCACAAGATACTTGTCGGGACCGAAGTGTCAAAGTAGTTTTCCCATTTTGTGTCTGTAGGAAATGTGTCAGTACGTACATGCCCTGGTTCGTTCGCTGCTTGTTTCTCTCACCATCTCTCTTTTTTTCTCAAATGTTCATTTTTCCATTTCTTTTCACTCTTCTTTCATTCTTTTTTCCTCTCTCTTTCGTTCACAAGCTTCCTTCCCTTTTTTCTTTTGCCTCACAGGTTTGAGCTATTTCTTCTCTTAGTTGTGTTTTCATTTTTTCGTTCTTTCTTTCCCTTCTTTCTTTTTTTTTTGCAGCCCCTTCTCTTTCTTCCATTTGTCTGTTGTATTACTTTAGCTTTTCTTTCTTTTCTGCGTCCTAGCTATCAATAGAGTAACAGGTGCAGTGGCACCAGGGCCCAGAGACATATAGACCTCACGCAACTCCAATTACTGCTGTATGCTCCTGTCAAAATTCTAGTCAACCATTTTCCTTTATTACTCCAGGGCCCATGGCACCGTTACTACCCGACGTGTCCTCTCCATCTTTACTCCCGACTCCCTCTTTCATTTCACCCTCCAATCAGTCCCAAATAATATTTTTGTCATGGTGTTTTGAGCATTACACTCTAATGCCAAAAGTTTATTTCTGATGAAGGTTTATAAGATAAACATATATATTTTAAGATGGAGAAAGAAGGTAAATGGGAGTGTTTTATTTAAATGTTGTGCCACCAGAATTATATAGCAGGAAAAGACAAAATTATGCGGTAGGGTTGACCAATTTATGTGGCAAGAAAAGTCCAGCTATGAACTTACAATGCCAATATCTCTAACTCAAGAAAATGCAAGGCATATTCCATTGCAAATGCTTGTTATCCTTTGCCTTTCTTTCCTTGCAGCCAGAGTGGGTTGTTTTGTTTTATAATGACGATTATTGTGCATGACACATTGATGTAATTGCTACAAAATTAAAAGTTATTGAAGCCAATCGTCTCATTTAACTTTTAGTACATAGGTGCTGGGGGCATATCACAGCACTCCATCTGCTCCCTGGAGAGTCTGGCATTAGAAGTCTACCAGGCAAAAGGAGAAGGGAAAATATTTTTTTTTTTATTTTTGAAATAAAAAGGTATGGGACAGCCCACCTTGGCATACGAGCATGCCCTCAATCCAAAGTGGAAAATAGAGTCCTTCTGGGAGGGAGATTGGAGGTTTTACCCCAAAAGTGCCCCTTGGGTGGATAGAAGGACCACTAGGCACCAGGGATTTTTGTTTTTAAAGTAGGGGACAGCCCACCCTGGTGTAAGACTACACCCTCACCTGTAATTGAACAATACATTATTTCTGCTCCCTTGGCAGTGAGATTGGTGGGTTTGCCCCAGTCTGAATCCTGGGGTAAAATGTCCCCGGACACGAGGGAAAATAGTCTTTTGTTTAAGTAAAAAAGAGGCTGGGTGGCCACGGTGGCATAGGTCAAGCCCCCACCCCAAAGTGGAGAATACTGTATTTATGTCCTTCTGGGAGGATGATTAGGGTTTGCCTTCAATTTGCCCTCCAAAGGGGGGAGGGGGGGCAGAAAGCTCTCTAGACAACAGGGGAAAAAGGTTTTATTTAAAGAGGTGGTTAGCCCACCCTGGCATAGGGCCATGCCCCCATCTCAAAGAAGACATTACAGTCCATCTTTGCATAGGGCCTTGCCTGGACACCAAAGGGTACAAATGCCTTTCTGTCTACCAGAATGAAGATTAGTTGGGTTTCTCCCAAATCTGCCCCTCAGGGGGTAGAAAGACCACATAACACCAGGGATTTCAACATGGCACCAAAATAAACCAAAGGATGGGAGTCGCCTTTCCTGGCATTGAGCCATACCCCACTGCAAAAGGAGAAATAGATTCTCTCTGACCCCAGAGAGTGGTAAGAGGTGTGTCCCAATTGGAGTGGTTGCTGCTGATCAACCCCCCAGAGTAATGGAACACCAGTAGACACCAACAATTTTACATTTTGGCAAAAGAAAGGGGTATGGCATCCTCCTGGCATCAAACAATACCCTCACCCTAAAAGGGCAACCACATCTTTATGCCTCCATAGGGGTACAGTTGCCATGGCAGGTAACAGAAAGCCCACTAAATGCCAGGGATTTCAATAAAGTGCCAAAACAAACAAAACCTTTCCCTGGCATCAACCCCACCCCAGAAGGGACATTACAGTATTTTTTTACCCCCCCCCCCCATGGGCAGATAGGAGGTTTGACAAACTGAGGAAGTTGCCCCTAATTTGTTCCTTAGTGTAGAAAGTCTACTAGACACCAAGTATTTCACATATGGGTAAAGCCAAGCATCTGTTCGACCCTGCCATTGTGACTTATACCCACTCCAAAAAGAGCAACCTTATCTTTCTGTTCTCTCGGGGTGCAGAGAGCAAGTTTTCCTCAATTTACCCAATGGAGGGATTTGGAAGCCCACTTAATGCTAGGAATATGTATATATTTTTTTAATATAATGGGTTAGGGATTGAGTTGTACTGATATCAGGACCCACCTCCTCCACAGAAGTTTCAATGGTCGCCCTACTTCCATTCGGACTAAAACCTCCACATTGTACGTGAGAATAAATTTGTATTCTTTTGTGTGCTGTTTTTTAACATGGGCCAGCAGAGTCGGGCTAAATCCCAATAAAGTACCATTTACCATGCTAAATGACTGCACTTTTCGGGCTCAGGTCGCCATCTCTTGAGGAAACCTACCAAACCAAGAAATTCCTGAAAGCTAGACACCTAGATGTATCCAGCATGGTTTGCGTTGTATGGATCCAATGATGTTTTCTTACCCACAGTGCCCTGCAAACCTCAAACATTGCCTAAAATCACACATTTTCTTGTTTGTCTGTGACTTAAACTTCCACAATTTGCAGGGATACACAACGTTCTTCTACCTGTTCTGAAGAAAATGTTACCCCATTTATGTGGCTTGATCTTGCACATGCACGTGTATAGTTTAAAAACACAGTATAGGGACATCAGCAATAGCGATAGCTGTGGTATTTTGACCCAGGTGCAGCCATCATTGAGGGAAACATACCACGTCCTCATGAAGGACACACATTGTCTAAGGTTTGATCCATTCCTGTTGTGGGCACTGGGCTCAGCCTTAAAAGTGGATTCGGGTTTTTATTAGGGCAAGTAAGGGATTGCTGGGTGGTAGAAAATTTGTGTACCCCGATAAATTCCAGAAATATACTTCCCATAAATAGTAGTTAAATGCTTGATTTTAGGTAAAGTTTTAGTTTTGCAATCCATTGTGGAAAAACAAATGGGATCCACACAAGGAACACCATCTTAGACCCTTCTGGGTTACTAGTTTTTAGAAATGTAAGGATTTGGTGAGTTTCCATGGGTGGCCATCAAGCAAGGGCCCAAACACCATTGTTACTCCCCTCGCCAAATGATGTCATTTATTTGGCAGGGAATAATGATGCCTGCACATTGTGTTTAGGGGCCTTTCCTGTAGTGGGTGCTACATCTGTAGGACACTGGTCTGGTTTGTAGTGGGTACCAAGGGTATATAAGCCTTATACCAGGTCCAATTATCCATTATTAGTGAAATGTAGTCAGTGTCTAGAAGCCAGGCTGTCTAGTGGTAGCTGTAGCTGAGCAGCCAAGGCTTGTCTAAGAGACATAGAAAACTCTTCCAATACCACTGTAGTCACACAGTACTCACACACATGAAAGAAAATACTAAGTGTTACAAAAATAAATGTACTTTATCTTTAGTGACACAATGCCAAAAATACCTTAGAGATTATACTCCCTTAGGAGGTGTGTAATATACACAGTATATACACTAGAATGCAGAAATAGCTGTAAAAACAGTTAGAAAACAGTGCAAATAGTGAAAATCACAATAGGTTACAATGGGCGTAGGGGGAACATAAACCATATACTAAAATAGTGGAATGCAAAAGTCGCTTTCCCACCTAGGCAAGTGTATTGTGTAGAGGGGCGCTGGGAGTGTAAGAAAACACCAAAGGTAAGTACTAGAACCCACCCCAGAGCCAAGGAAAGCAGGAGGAAATCACAAAGGTAAGTACTAGAACCCACCCCAGAGCCAAGGAAAGCAGGAGGAAATCACAGCAAGTTTCCTGAAACACACAAGAAGTGATGATAGAAGATTATGCAAGAACCAGAAAAGACTGCAAGACACCAATGATGGATTCCTGGACCTGAAGACCTGTGGAAGAAGGGGACCAAGTCCAAGAAGCACTGAAGAGTCCAGGGAGAACAGGAGCCCCTGCTACCCTGGAAGAAGGTGCAAAAGAAGAACGACCAGTGAGAAGACAAAGGCCCTCATCACAACCCTGGCGGTCGGTGATAAAGCGGCGGTAATACCGCTAACAGGCCGGCGGTCCAAAAAATGGAATCACGACCATGGCGAAAACCACCAACACACACAGCCACTTTAACACTCTGACCGCCACGGCGGTAGCAACAAACACCGTGGCGGACACCGCCAACAAACAGGTGGAAGACAATGTACCGCCCACACAATTACAAGGCACCAATTCGCCAGCTTTTCCGGGGCTGTACCAATGCCATCAAAAGCACGGCAGAAACAGTCTTTGGAAGGGAAACCACTCACCTCTTGACACTCAACAAAGAACCAGGACGCCATGGAACCCGAGTTATAGGTCCTGCCCATGTTGCTGTATCTATTAACACACTACGAAGTGGAAAGAAGGCGGCGGCAGCGACGACGACGGTGAGAACTAAAACCTAGCTCACAGGGGAGGGGAGGAGGGAAAAGAGAGTGACACACACACGCAAAACGCAACACCCCAACCCCCACCCACAACAACACACACACATCCAATGACATCACAGATATACCCGGTCATCCCCTGGAAGAACGCAAGGACCAAACCAAATGAGTATAACTAGTGTAATGTTCGAACAATCAGATAGCCCAAGAGAACAGCAAATAAGCAGTATACACAAATATTTACAGCAAGTACACAAGTCCGTACACTGTCCCATGAAATGTCCGTGGACCAGTAGTCCCAAAAAGCATGGGCGAAGCCCACACAGGACACCTGCCTCGAAACGGAGAGAACACTGAAGGGGCATCAGGTCGATTAAAAAACAGGCACCTCAGGGGGAAGGGGAGGGAGGGCACCTCAGCCGGATGATGGTACGATGCCACTGCTCCTCGAGGGGGCTCCATGCCCACTGCTAGCTCCTGGGGAGTGCAAAGCCACAGTTTCTCAAGTGGGTGGTTTGCCCACTGCTTGGTACTAACGAGTGCAAAGTCACAGTCTCTCAAGTCTCTCAAGTGGGTGCTTTGCCCACTGCTTGGTCCTGGGGAGTGCAAAGCTACAGTCTCTCAAGTCTCTCAAGTGGGTGCTTTGCCCACTGCTCGGTCATGGGGAGTGCAAGGCCACAGTCTCTCAAGTCTTTCAAGTGGGTGCTTTGCCCACTGCTTGGTCCTGGGGAGTGCAAGGCCACAGTCTCTCAAGTCTCTCAAGTGGGTGGGTTGCCCACTGCTTGGTCCTGGGGAGTGCAAAGCCACAGTCTCTCAAGTCTCTCAAGTGGGTGGGTTGCCTACTGCTTGGTCCTGGGGAGTGCAAAGCCACAGTTTCTCAAGTGGGTGGTTTGCCCACTGTTTGGTCCTGGGGAGTGCAAAGCCACAGTCTCTCAAGTCGGTGACATGTTCCACTGGTTCTGGAGGGGGCTTTGTGCCCAGAGTGCTTCATCCTGCCAAGGACTGTGTTAGTGGATGCTTTTCTCCACTGGTTCTGGAGGGGCCTTTGTGCCCAGAGTGCTTCATCCTGCCAAGGACTGTTTTAGTGGATGCTTCTCTCCACTGATTCTGGAGGGGGGTTTGTGCCCAGTGATGCTGCACCTGGGGTGTGGCATGTTGACTTCGTCTAACCTGGGTGTCACAGCCATGCGATGTACCCAGAACAGGTAGCATGATACTCCATAGAAGCAGACCCACACTCCATCCTGCGGCGACTTAGGCTGCCAATTGATGGTTCATTTCAGTGCTGGAGGTGGTGTCTCAAGTGGCGTGTCCAGGGTCCAGGATGTCACCTGCAGACTCTGAGGGCTGCACACTGGGGATGGGGCTGAAGTCTGACAGAGTGGCATCGGCTGAGCACGTGGCGGTGCTGATGGTGGTACAGGCGGCGGTGGCTGCGGCGGAGATGCTGCCAGTGCTGGCCGTGGTGCAAGTGACTGTTGGGGTGTTTGGAGACACCAAACCATCTCTGTCAGCCTCGGATGGCTGATCCTTGGGGAGGATGCTGCAGACTGACGTTGTGGCAGCAGGGGTGCAGGTGGCGGTGGTGGCTGTGGTGCAAGTGGCTGCCACCCCTGATGATTTGGTGGTCACCAGCCCCTCACCAGGTGACATCGTGCCCAGAGGTAATGTGCCCTTTGGCCCTTCCCCATCTTGACAGTCGCTGCAGGGACCTTGGCACTGTCCACTCTGTGTTTGTGCGAGGCCTTCCTGGGTGGGTGGTGTGACTGGCCCCTGTTGGAAGCCAGTCCCTTTTTGAGCTTTGCAGGTGGTGGAATAGGGTGGTCCTTCTTTTCTGTCAGTGGCACACTGGCAGCTCCGACAGGTGTCCCCTTTGACCGTAGTGGAGTAGCAGGGACTGCAGCGGATGCAGATTTGGTGGCTGAGGTGCTGGGCTGAGATCTAGACATCCTGGCCCTAGGAGATGGACGGGGGGGTGTAGGGAAGAGGTTCAGGTTAGCTAGGCAAAGTTTCTTTGACACACTGGAATGGGAAGATGGAGGGGGTTTGGGAGTGGAGGAAGAGGTAGTGGTTGTAGGAGGTGTACGTCTGTTGAGTTTGGGTGAAGGTGCATGGGTTGGAGGCTGTTGTGAGGTGGATGGGTGTTGAGTGGGTGTGTGCCTGCATTTGTGTACTTTGGGAGGAGGGCTCACGGACACACTGGGAGAGGACACAGGGGACGTGTGAATGGTAGTGGGGTTGGTGATTACACGTGAGCGGTGTGTAGTGATGGGTGTGCTGGTGATGGAGGTAGTAGCGGAGGATGTAGTGCATGCAGGTGTGAGTGGAGACAAGACTGGGAGGGAGGTGGAGGACATGGAGGCGGGGGACACAGTGGAGGCAGTGGATGTTGGTGTGTCTGCATGGGTATGGTGCTTGTGTGAGTGACTGTGGGAGGGGATTGGGTCTGGGTAGTGGAAGTTGGAGGGGGGAGGCTGGACACAGGGACAATGGCTGCCATCATTTCTGACAGTCTGAAATGCTCTCTGTTGGGCCGCCACGCCAGAATGAATGCCCTCCAGGCATGCATTTGTTTGCTGCAAATGCCTCTTGACACCCTGGATGGCATTCAAAATGGTTGACTGCCCAACAGTGAGGGATCTCAGGAGGTCAATAGCCTCCTCACTGAGGGAGGCAGGGCTGACTGGGGCAGGGCCTGAGGTGCCTGGGGCGAAGGAGTTGCCCACCCTCCTGGGCGAGCAGGCACGGGAAACATGCTGAGAGGCTGCTGGGAGGGCGGTGCTGGTAGGGGGGTGGTGGCTGTACCCGTTGTTGCGGTGGGCACAGAAGTGCCCGCCACCCCAAGGGAGCTCCCATCAGAGGAGGAGTCGCTGTTGCTGGTGTCCCCTCCTGTCCCCGTCGTGGAGCTCCCCTCGCCCTCCGTCCCACTGGTGCCTTCACCCTCAGTGGATTCACCCTCCTGGGCCATGTGGGATGCAGCCCCCTCCGTCTCCGGTGCCTCTGCTCCTCCGCCAGATTATGCTAATGCACACAAGGACAGGGTGACAAAACAAGAAGGGGGGGAAAGACAGAGGAGACTCATGGTCAATGCAAGCAACACCACTACTGTTGGCGGACACAATACACAGGGAGCAGCCCTATGCACTAGGCCATGCACTAGCAGTTAGTAGGAAAATCACCTGCCCATGGGGGACTATGCCTAACACCATTTGCTGCACACCTGGAGCCCACAGGAGCCTGACTAGTTGTAGATGCCCACTATCACTATTGGGGTTGGAGTGCCTCAGAGCCTGCCTAACAAGGGACCTACCCTACCAAGTTTGCCCTGGCCTAGGGGAACCCACAGCCCACATCCTCCACCCAGACACCTCGTAAGGCGCGCAGAGTCAGCTGAATGAGACTGTACTCACCCCCTTGTGGCTACTGTGATGCCCTCAAGCACCCATCCAACTCCAGATATGTCACCGCCAGGATCCGGAACATCAGGGGGGTCATGGTGCGATGGGCACCCCTTCCACGTTGGGAGGCCATCCCCAGCTGGGCTTCTGCCATCTTCTTGCTCCAGCGGCTCAGGTCCTCCCAACTCTTGCGGCAGTGGGTACTCTGTCTATGATAGACCCCCAGGGCCCGCACTTCCTTGGCAATGGCACGTCAAATACCCTTCTTCTGGTGGGCGCTGACCTAGAGTAAAGGTACAGGATGAAAGAAAATTACTCTCCAGTCCGGCCCGTCATACTCATTGCTCACCAGTTCCCACCCATGCCCTGACGCACATACACTCACCATCCTCACATGCAGGCCTCGGCCCCCCACCACATGTATCTTCCATCCACACCACTCCATACATTCATGGCCCACGCATTATGATCACACTGTACTCACCTGTTTGTCTGGAGGACCGTAGAGTAGCGAGTACTGGGGGAGGACCCCATCCACCAGTTTGTCCAACTTCTCTGCGGTGAAGGCAGGGGCCCTTTCCCCAGACACATGAGCCATTGTCGCTTCCAGACTGAGGTCACAGCAGCACTTGCAGTGTAGGTCCTCTCCTGTTGAAGGTCAGGTATCAAGTGAGTGAACAGATAGAAAATGGCGGTCACGTCTGCGGCGGTGCATACCGTCACCGCCGGCGTACATCATCATTGGATCCTGGAACCCATAGGGCCCAATGATAACCAATGCTGAATTGCGAGGCGGTCCTTGACCGCCTACCGCGATGCTGCACAACGCCAGCGCAGTTACCTCATTTCCCCTTGCCCCTCCTTCCAGGTCAGACAGCCGCCATTTCAGGGGGGCACATGGCGTGGCACTTAACTTTGTCACAGAACATTTTGGCAGAAATACAGACAAAGTACGCCACACACAGATTTACTTACCTTACTGCAAAGACACTTGTGCAAACTATGTGGTACATGACCCTCTGCTCACCATTCTCCTCCATAGGGCACATCCGCTGGGGCAGATGATGAGATGGCGTCATTCTCCGGTGTACAGACCCCTGGTGGACCTGTCGACAATGGAAGACAGACACATCATTATCACCTACAGACTTGATCGTTCCACAATCGAAGAATTGTGTGCCCAATTGGAGCCAGACCTGATGTCAGCTATCCGCCATCCCACAGGAATCCCCCCTCTGGTGCAGGTCCTGTCAGTGCACCATTTCCTGGCAAGTGGCTCCTTTCAAACTACAGTGGCCATGGCATCAGGGATGTCTCAGCCAATTTTCTCTAATGTGTTGACCAGAGTGTTGTCAGCCCCGCTGAAACACTTGCGCAGCTACATCGTTTTCCCCCAGGTGGAGGATTTGCCCACAGTGAAAGCTGACTTCTATGCCCTGGGACATATCCCCAACATAATTGGTGCCATTGATGGTACACATGTGGCATTTGTCCCCCCGCAGAAATGAACAGGTGTACAGAAATCAAAAAAGCTACCATTCTATGAATGTGCAGATGGTGTGTTTGGCAGACCAGTACATCTCTCATGTGAATGCCAAGTATCCTGGCTCTGTGCATGACACTTAAATTATGAGGAATAGCAATATCCCTTATATGATGGGCCAGCTCCAGAGGCACCAGGTGTGGCTAATAGGTGAGCCCAAGGTCCCCACACAGTATGAATAGGTGTCTGGGTATGGGGTAGTCACTAAGGGTTAGTGTGTGTCTAACAGATTTCCCTAGACATTTGCAGGTGACTCTGGTTACCCCAGCCTCTCATGGCTACTGACCCCAGTGAGGAATGCCAGGACAAGGGCAGAGGAATGCTACAATGAGGCACATGGGTGAACTAGGCATATTATTGAGTGGACTTTCAGCCTCCTGAAGACCAGATTCTGGTGCCTCCATCTAACAGGTGGCCCCCTATACTACTAAACAAAGAAGGTGTGCCAGATAATTGTGGCATGCTGCATGTTGCACAACCTGGCTTTGCAAGGTCAGGTGCCTTTTCTGCAGGAGGATGGGCCTGATGATGGTATTGTGGCAGCTGTGGAGCCTGTGGACAGTGAGGAAGAGGAGGCAGAGGAAGAAGATATTGACAACCGAACCAACATCATCATGCAGTACTTCCAGTGACACACAGGTAAGAGACTGGCACTGCTGATCTCATATCTTACTACTGTAGGACATTGTATAAGTCAGCCTCTTAACCTCTGTGTATGGATACTGACAGTTCACTTTGGCTTTCCATTTCACAGATCTGGGTACCTCATTCTGCCTTTTGCTATATTTACTGCTGCCCACCAACTGTCCTACATTGGTATGTGCAAATTAACATTTACATTTATATTTGTGGATGAAGTTGTAATTATACATTTGTGAAAGTACAGACTGACTCCAGATTGGTTTGTGATTCAAGGGTGTTTATTCATGGGCTAATGTGTATAGTGGTATGTGGAAGGGGCTGGGGTGATGGTGGAGGAAGGTCCATAGTAGAGTCCAGTCTCTCGGTATAACAGGTGCATTATCCAATGGGGCATAGGAAGAGGAGCAATGTCAGTTCAAGGTGGACAGGGAGACAGAGTGGGACACAAGGGTGACAATCAGGAGAGTCTTATTTCCTGGTGGGGGTCTTGGCATGTTCTCTGTCTTCAGCCTGGATCGCAGGGACCATTTGCAGGGTGGTTCTCCTTCTGCAGGGGGTGGGGTGCTGGTGGCCTGTTGGTCCTGTGGCGGGACCTCCTGTCTACTAGCGCCGGCAGAAGTGGAAGCTGTTCATCATTTGAGCTAGTGTCAGGGGCCCGGTGGTATGCCACTTTCTCCCTCATGGTGTTGGCTATGTCTGCCAGCACCCCTGAAATGGTGACCAGGGTGGTGTTAATGGATTTCAAGTCCTCCCTGGTCCCCAGGTACTGTCCTTCCTGCAGCTGCTGGGTCTCCTGAAACATGGCCAGTACCGTGCCCATGGTCTGGGAATGGTGGTATGCTCCCATGATGTTTGATAGTGCCTCACGGAGGGCCGGTTCCCTGGGCCTGTCCTCCCCCTGTCGCACAGCAGCCCTCCCAGCTTCCCTGTTATCCTGTACCTTTGTCCCCTGAACCGTGTGCCCACTGCCACTGATTCAAGGTCCCTGATTTGCTTGGGTTATTGGGCTTGCCTGGGGTCCCGGTAGTGGTGGACACACTGCTGATTGACATGTCCTGGGGACCGTGGCATGGGCCCCCTGGGTGGGTGCTGTGGTGGTGTTTCCTGAGGGGGTAGGTTCTGTGGTGGGTTGGGACTGTGGCAGGGGAACCGACTGTCCAGAGGTCCCTGATGGGCCAGGCTGGTCATCTTGATCCAGGCATGCAGAGCTGCTGTCGTCACTGTGGGCCTCTTCTGTGGGGGGACTGGATATGGCTGGCACCTCCTGTCCGGTGACGTTGTGTAAGGGTCCTGTTGCATTGTTATTGTATCTGTGTGTGCCATCTTGTGTAATGGGTGTGTTTCCCTCTATTACTGTGCTTGCAATATCGCCTTGGCCCTTGTGTGAATGGTGATTGTGTGCCCTGGGTGAGTATCTCCCTTGGACATGCTTTGGTAATAGGTGTCCACGCAGGTCTGTGATGGGTGTCCATGCATTGGTGTCACATGCAGGGCTTGGTATTGGGATGGGTGGGTTGTGATAGTGGGGTATATGTGAGGTGGTGGAGTGATGGGTGTGAGGATAGGGGTAGGAGTTTGTGGTGGCATGCAGGTAGGGTGGGGGATATAGTAGTAAAGATTTGACTTACCAGATTCCAGTCCTCCTGCTACTCCTGCAAGGCCCTCAGGATGCATTATTGCCAAGACTTGCTCTTCCCATGTTGGTAGTTGTGGGGGAGGCGGTGGGGGTCCACCGCCAGTCCTCTGTACGGCTACCTGGTGTCTGGATACCACGGAACATACCTTCCCCGTAGGTTATTCCACCTCTTCCTGATGTCATCCCGTATTCTTGGATGCTGTCCCACTGCGTTGACCCTGTCGACAATTCTGTGCCATAGCTCCATCTTCCTAGCAATGGATGTCTGCGGCACCTGTGATCCGAATAGCTGTGGCTCTACCCGGATGATTTCCTCCACCATGACCCTGAGCTCCTCCTCAGAAAACCTGGGGTGTTTTTGAGGTGCCATGATGTGGTGTGAGTGATGTGTGAGTTGATGTGTGGGGTGATGTTTTGAGGTGTGTGATGTTTTGTGCGTGGATGGTGTATGAGTGATGGTGTTGTGTGCCTCTGGATGCTGGTGTTGTCTTTGCTTTTCTCTCTCTCTGCTTCTTCAAACTTTTTCTTTGTAAGGGGTTGTGGGTAACATGGGTGTGTGTTTTATATTGGATTGGGAGTGTGGGTGTGGTGGGTGTATGTGTGTCAGGTATGTATATTTTGAATTTTCCAATGTGGTGTAGTTTTGTAAATGTGTGTGTGTTTTGAGCGCAGCGGTGTGTACCGCCAATGGTTTACCACAGTTGAATGACCGCCGCATTGATTCGTGGGTCTTGATAGCGTGGGAGTATTCCTGTTGGCATAACGGTGTGGGTTTTGGTACCGCCAATTTATCACTGACCTTTGCTGTGGCGGACTTGTGTGGGTGTCTGTATTGTGGAGGATTCTAAGTGTGGGTCAAAATACCCGTAGTGGATTTCCGCCGCAGACATAGTATGTTGGCGGCCATCGGCACGGCGGTCAGCGGACTTTACTGCTAGGGTTGTAATGAGGGCCAAAGTTAGTTATTCACCCAAGAAGACAGATGTGGGTTACTGGTTGGTGCAGGATATGTGCCATGCTGGATGGATGATTGCAGTCAGATTTCCATCACTGGATTCCGCCAACAAGTCTTGACACACACAAAGCTCGTGGTTAGCGGAAAATGGTGCTGCCCGAGGCCAGAAGGGAGCTGGTGGCCTCTACTCAGGAGGGGGAGACAGAGGGCGCTCTCAGCAACTCAGAGAGCTCTCAGAAGACCAGGCAGCACGCACAGGAGTCCCACAGCACAGGGACAAAGAGGGTGCAAATGGAGGCCCATACAGCACGACACAAAGGGATCCCATGTCACAGGAGAACCACACAGGAAGCTGTGTGTCACAGGATGGAGTGCTGGGGGCCTAGGCTGTGCTGTGCACATAGAACTGCTTGGAAGGTCACACACAAGCCTTGGCAACTGCAAGTCATGCGGTGCATGGGGGTACTGTCTTGCATGGGGAAGCAAGCTCTTACCTCCACTAAAGTTGGGCAGCTGGACCTTGGGACTGTCGGGTTACTTTAGTCTACCACCTGTGTTGCTGGTTCCACGCTCGTTGTCTGGAGAGGGGACCCATGCCACCGGTCATCACGGCAGAGAGGTGCCTCCTGAAGCAGGGAAGTGACTCCTCACTCCACAAGAAATTCCATTGGTTCTTCTGGTGCAGGCTGAAGAAAGGCAGTCCTCAGAGGATGCACGACCTGGAAACAGTTGTAGTTGCTGGCAGGAGCTGAAGATACAAAGTTGCAGAAGTCATCTTGGCTTCTTTGGTGCAGTTTGCAGAGTTCCTGGAGGGTTTAGCTGCAGTTCCGTCATTAGAAGATGAAGTAAAGAATGCAGAGGATTCCTGCTGGAGTTTTGCAATCTGAATCTGAAGATCCACTCAAGAGAGAGAACCTAAATCGCCCTGAAAGGGGGATTGGTCACCGACACAGGTAATCACCTATCAGGGGGGGCTCTGACGTCACCTGCTGGCACTGGCGACTCAGATGCTCCCAGAGTGCCCCATCACCTTGGAATCCAAGATAGCAAAACCCAGGGACACTCTGGGGGAGCTCTGAGCATGGATGTGATGGACAGGGGAGTGGTCACTCCCCTTTCCTTTGTCCAGTTTTGTGCCAGAGCAGGGAATGGTGGTCCCTGAACCGGTGTAGACTAGATTATACAGGGAGGGCACCATCTGTGCCCTTCAAAGCCTTTCCAGAGGCTCTGGGAGGCTACCTCTACCATGCCTGTAACATCTATTTCCAAAGGGAGAGGGTGTAACACCCCTCTCCCAAAGGAAATGCTTTGTCCTGCCTTCCTGGGCTTGAGCAGCTCAAGCAACAGGAGGGCAGAAACCTGTTTGTGAGGTGGCAGCAGCTGGGGCTGTCTGGAAAACCTCAGAAGGCTTGTATGGCAGTACTGAGGGTCCACTGTGGAGCCCCCAGAGTGCATGGAATTGTAAAATCAATACTAGAATGAGTATTGGGGTACAATTCCCAGGTGTTAGACACCTTACATGGCCATATTCAGAGTTACCATTGTGAAGCTGGACAAAGGTATTGACCTATGTCCATTGCGCGCATAAAATGATGTCCCTTCACTCACAAAGTCTGGGCAAATGGTCCTGAACGATGTGGTGGCACCTCTGCTAGTGCAGGGGTGCCCTCACACACAGGTACTATGCACCCAGCCTTCAGGGTTGGAAGGCCTGACACTTTTTATTCTTTAGATTCACCATAAGACTTGCTGTATTGCCGGTACTGAAGGAAACATCATTTTAAGGTGCTGCTCAATTGTTGGCTCTAGGTATCACATGTTTTTGGAAACCTACAGACCCTAAATCCACTTAGCAAGAAAAGCCTATCAGTTGTAACAGTATCTTACTTTTGTAAATCAGCCATCATGACAAGAAGCTAGAAATGAAATCGTTGTCACAAGTGGCTTTTTTTCCAACTCTTTTTCATCGTTTTCTTTTATTTCAACAGTTAGTTTCTTTGGGAAAACCTTGCGGGATCTACACAACTGACCCCTTGCTGAATTCAGAATTAGATCTACTGTTCAGAAATGTATAACTATTCCTGGATCACCTGAGGGTTCCACACCTGTTTTGAACTGCAAGTAGAATGAAACCACAAAAAATAGATAAAAATGGACTACCTCTTATAAAAATGCAACAAAGGTGGTAAGAAAATTATTTTTTGGTGCAGCTCTTTCTTATTTTTGAAAGCTAGAAAGATGATGGTCATACAGCGAATCTGTTCTTGATTCCATTTTATTTTACAGAATACACTTTCTTGCACAGCACTTCCTTATCATTCTCCCCACAAAACCCCACATTTAGCAATCTTTTGACCATTTTCTTGGTTACATCCAGGGAAATACACAAACCTGGGTACCTTTAGAATGAGAATCCCCAGTATGTTGTCAAATAAAGATGTAAGTTTGGCATGGATGCCTTTTGTGCAAAAAAGGTTATGAAAATGTAAGAGCGAGCTACTCCTTACACTACAAATACAGCTTAGCACCATGTGGAAGGTGTGGCAGAGGGGAAGCCCTAAGAGTCAAGAGATTAAGCAAGCCATGACTGCAAGGGTCTTACGTAATGCTGCACCTTGGCTAAACAACCTATATAGGTTATATAGTGCACCAAGACATATTTTGATGAACCGTATGTCTATAAAGTGATCTTCCGTAAGGTGTTAATTTAGATGTTGACTCACTTCTTGTTCTATTACTGGATTTGCAGCTTGCCCAGAAAAAAACTCAATCAGGCTAACACTGCACCTTTGTTATTTGCTGTGATGGGTGATTACAGAAGGTCAGAGAGCTTGGGTCTTAGAGACTGAAAAAGGAGGAATGACCCATGGTCTTTTGGAAGCTGGTGTTAGCAATGATGGGGAACACAGATAGTGATATTACCATCCTTACCTGGGAAAAGAGAGAAGCAAGAGGTGTCCATTGATCCAGTTAAACTGTACTTTCTGGCCCATCCTAGTTAGTCAACCAACGCTGTCTCTGAAGCTGCCGCAAACTGTGCAACTGATGACAATATCACAAAATGTGTCCCGTCAGCAGCCCTTCTAAATGACTTGCAACCAGTTCCAAGCACAGAGCATCAAGCTGTAAGCCACGAATTGTCTGCCGACACTATAGCAAAACCATTAGCCCCCCTATTGACAAGGAGTGTATTTACCAAGAGTTTGATAAATTCACAAGGTTCTGATTTGGAAATTTCAGATAGTGAGATGTGGGCCTGGCCCTTTTTGATGGGTCATCCCCAAACATTTTGCCTTCTTACTCCTATTTGTTCTGAGCTGTTTTTGTTGGCTTTAGTACCATGGCACTTTACCACTGCTAACCAGGCCTAACAATCATATGCTCTCTGTCTACAATGTATGGATGATTGGTTTCTCCATGATTGGCATATCTGATTTAGTAGTAAATCCCTTGTAAAGTGCACTATGTGTGCCCAGGGCCTGTAAATAAAATGCTGCTAGTGGGCCTGCAGCACCGATTGTGCCACCCACATGAGTAACCCTGTAAACATGTCTCACACCTGTCACTGCAGTGTCTGTGTGTGCAGTTTTAAACTGCCAATTCGACCTGGCAAGTGAATCCAGTTTCCAGGCCCAAACCTTCCTTTTTACTGCATGTGAGTCACCCCTAAAGTAGGCCCAAGACAGCCCCATGGGCAGGGTGCAGAGTATTTAAAAGGTAGAACATGTACTGGTGTGTTTTACATACCCTGATAGTGAAATACTCCTTCCTGAACTGGTGGGGGATCTGACACTTGCATCTGCATACAAAGCAGTCCTCACACAAAGCAGTCTCTAACTCCCTGGAGTGTGTCTGGGGCCAGGGCAGGGAAAGGCAAGGTCTTGTGCACTACAAAGTCTTCTCTTTGAAGTTTGCCTACTTCAAAGATAGAAATAGGTATAAGTAATTTAGAACGCTCCTAGACTGAGGACATTATGACAGTAAGAAGAGCTGGATGTTGTAGGTGGGGCTGCAACTCTGCCTGTTGCTTTGTTCTACTGGCCTGCTGCTTGCTGCTTCTGTCCTGATATTGAAAGGACTGAACTTTGCTTTCTACATCCTGCTTTCCAAGGTTCTCCAAGGGCTTGGACTGAATTTACCTCCTGATAAAAAGTCTCAGGGACATCAAAGACTTCATCTGCCAGTGCCTGGACTCTCTTGCTAAGAGTCCTGGCTTGCAAAGTGGTGCCAAATCCAGTTCCTGGGCCCTTGAAAGTGAGCTCTGGTGCAACTAAGAAGACACTAAGCACATGAACTCCAGAGCGACTTTGGAACTGGCGCTGCTGTCTGATCCCACGCCGCTGTCTGCACCGGAGCTGTGTCCCCGCTGAGTGCAGTGACTGTGACCTACAATGCAGGTCCAATGCCACCTCAGTGCCTCCGAAGTCCTGCCACAGAATGAGTCCTGAGTGCCCTGTCCCCAACGTCTGGGACACCCGACTCCGCCGCAGGACCTGTGGTGCTGTGGTGTAATTGTGACACCATAAAGTTGAAGCCTCACATCTTGATCTGCTGAATTAATCGACCCCGACTTGTTGACAAGAACCAACGCCTCACAACTGATGCTGCATCACCTCCCCTGCAACCGTAAGGATCCGACTCCTCACTTCCCCTGAAAAGCAGTAAGAACCGATGTCTCACCTCTCCAGTAGCCAGGGTAGACCCTTCCGTCATGGCGAAGGAGCGTGACCCTGCTGGTGAAAGCAAAAAAATAAAGGGATAATAAAAGTATTTTATTATCCCTTTATTTTTCAGCATTCATAGGGCGGTGTGGAGCCAGCCTCCTCCATGTCAACAAGTGGAGAAGGAGTGGTGTGTGCTTCTAAATGCGCATGTCAGTTTTGCCAACCACCCGAGGCTGGCCAAACTGACATGCAAACTTAGAACTCTTCACCCAGCTGTGTTACACAGCCAGATGGAGACCAAGCTCAGTGTCCTACTCCCTCCCTGAGCATTATTTTTGCCCTCTCAGGCCAATCCCGGCACTTTTTTCATACTGTGTAACAGTATGAGAGAAGTATCGGCATTGGTTGGGAAGGGACAAAGAAGACGAGAGGCTGCTGGAGCGACGGAACATGGAGGCAGCAGGTACGTTTATTTATTTATTTTTATTGTCCCTCCACGCCTCCTGCTCCATGCACTGCCCGTGCCCTCTGTTTGCATGCTGCACACTACCCCACTCTTCCCTTCCTGCCACTATCCGCTGCTGCTGGTAGCAGTAAGGCACTGATGCCGCACCGGCTCCAGCAACGCCTCACCTTCCTGTCTCCGTTCAGTGTCTGTTTCCTCATCATTTTGCAAGGTACTGTAGACAGGGTCTGTGTGACTCCATAACTGGCCCGCACTCCCTCACGGAAGTGGTGTCAGACTGTTGGGAACGACTCCATCAAGATGTCATGATAGCCCCAATTGAAGCTATTGAGTTTCTAAGCTCTACACTAAGATTTAATCTTTGAAAATTTGTAATGGATTTTTGTTGTTTTGGTCTTGTTTCACTCAGATAAATATTGGCTATTTTTGTCTGGACTGGTGTGAAGTACTTTTATAGTGTTTTCACTGTGTTGCTGTGTGTTTGTACAAATACGTTTGCACTTTACCTCTGAGATAAGCCTGACTGCTCATGCCAAGCTACCAAGGAGGTGCACAGGGGTTATCTTAGCTGTGTGGCTGCCTTACCCTGACTAGAGTGAGGGTCCCTACTTGGACAGGGTGCAAACCACTTCCAACTAGAGACCCCATTTCTAACATGAAATATTTGGGATTAATGGTTTACATACAGAAGTGTCAAGTTATGGGTTTGAAATTACTGTCCCTGAAAATGCACAGCAAAATAGATGGATAGAATGAAGTCATGCTATGGGAACTTATACTAAGCCTTTCTGGACTTATGTCTGGATGACTGACATCGATCATATTCCTTATTTGTCCGGCAACGGTGGTGTTTTTAATGAGAATGGTTCATAGCAATTATGTTCCAGAGAGTGAAGATCCTGATTTTGCAACAAGGAAACTGAGCAAGCAGGAAGGATTGCACACTCACTAGGAGTCTGTCAAATGAGTCTCAAGGTAACCTGATCATCACCCGCTACGAGATAGTGTCTGCTGGAAGGACTTTGAGGATCTGCCTCTGGGCCCAGCAGAGACTGTTCAAGTATTGCACATCTTTCGATTACATCTTATCTCCAGCAAAGTTCACTAGTGAGTGGGATGTGAACACTATAAAGATTTTCTTTGCTGTGCTGATTTTCAGCTTCACACTTCCATGCATTATTAAGGTCCCCATCTCACAGTAAACAATTAGTATAATTTGTATGTCTATAATCAATATGTTCATTTTTCTAGCATGTAGCTAATGTATCAATCGGGACTCCGTCTTCCATGCATTCTAGTCTGCTGGTTCAATTGGTGCACTGATCTCTCAACTGAGCGCCGCAAAGCGACTCTCAGGATTTATCCACTTAAGCTCTCCTCCTCGGGGGTTCTCCCTGCTTCAAGGGAAGGATCCGAACCCTGCTGCACTATGAGGTTTGGTAAAATAAGAAAGGAGCACTGAACCCTCAAAAGTGCAAGAAATGCCGCCGTGATGTCAATGTAGGCAATGCCTCCTTGCCTTTACCGTCAGCCTCTGTAATTTCAGCAGCACCCTTCCCACTGGCTGCCGATCCGCCTAGTTCTGAGACATTGAAGTCGCAACTTGCTGCTGTTCTTATGCCATATCCACACCCCTTGAAGCCTTGCAAGTCCTCTCTATTGTCATATTTTAAGAAAAAACCTCAATTGGAACTCTCGACAAATGGTGGGGAGATTAAGTCAGAACCAGGCCAGAGTGCTCTCATGAAGCCTGCAGTCACCGATCCTTCATCTATTGTTTGAGGCCACCTCACTACAGTGGCACAGGTTTACTGTCCAGCTTCTCCTGCTTCACCTGTTTTCCCCCAGTTAGCTTCTCAGAGTGAAGTGAGCCATTCGCCACTCCTTGAGGATCAGTGGGCTGTACCCTCACCAAAACTCAAACTCTCTCCGATTACCATCTCCAGTGACCTTTCCTTAATTGAAGGGGCGGGGGTGCCTCCTTCAGTGGCCTCTCCAGCAGATCCTCATTGGTTGGCTGGGGCGGTTGGACCATCTGCAGGCTGCCATGATCCCCTGCAGGACCATGGCTCCTTCCTGCCATCCAGCCCCCCCCCAGCCCAATGGATCTGGAGTTCAACAGGTAGCATCCATCCAATGTTACCATTAAAGTCTTCTAGTGGGGCCGCCCCCAGCTCTCAAACCAAGTTCATCAAAGGCAAGCTTAACGACCAATCACTCCTTGACCTCTCCTGTCTTCAATCTGATCCTCTGAGCGTTACCGGCAAGGACCCTAACTCTGTGCCCCCCCCTACGCCCACGGAAACCTGGACTCAGCTTCTGCAAACTCTTCAATCGACTGTGCTGGCTCTGAACTACCACTCTGATGAACTGGATGTCCAAGTTGATCTGCTGAACACATTGGCTTCTTATGTAGCTGGCATCAATCAAAAAATTGAGAATCTCAACCAGCTTTTTACTAGAGCACAGACAAGCTCCAACTATGTACAACCGTCATGTTGCTGTTCACCAATCATCGAAAGTTTGTCATCCTTGCCTACCATTTTAAGTTCAGTTGTATGCGAAATCAAGAGGATATCTTCAGCGACTGTGTCCTCGGTTCCCTCGTCGAATCTGAGTGCTCCTTTTGATTTGGTTCTGGGGTCCTCCCAGCCAGAAACTTTGGACAAACTCTGTCCAGTCAAGAATGTAACTTCGATCAATCTTTCTCGGCCAGCTGCTACTGGAGCTCTGGAGTCGGTCATTGAGGCCTTGGATGCCTCAACGTCTTCCCCTTCTCTCGAGCTTCAGCCCGTGATGCCTGCCTCTTCTCATCTTCCTAGCACCCCTGCACAACCTGCCTTAGTTCTACCAATGTCCTCAGGAGTCAACACTGTGGCTCCCCCTTTGTTGAGCAAGAGGGAATAAAAAGACTCTGCAAACAACAGAACCGTAAGCGGAGCCAACCCCTTCAAGGATCTTCGACAAACGTCCAACTATCGGCCTGTCCAGAGGTGCAGCTGCCCTTGCAGCCCAAGGTGTTGCTAGGGTGACTTCACCTCCCAACCCCCTCCAGCTTGTGCCTGTCATTGTCCCCTCGGCGGGAAGAACTGGGCAGGAAACTGATTCCTTCTTTAAGGACTACTTGGTTTCGGGTGAGAAATGCAACTCCGGCACTGTGTTGGTTTCGGCAGCCCCTCATTGGGGTGGTGGAGGACCTGCTCGCCCAATCACCACACTGTTTGTATCCAAAACTGTCCATGGGAATACGATTGCCGATGTTCCGGCCCACGATTCTCCCAATTCCTCTAAATTGGCATCTGCTAACAGAAGCAGTTCTCCTGCAATCTTGCCTCCAAGCCTGCGGACGGTTTCCATTGAAAATCTGGTCCCGGGGGGTCCTGCAATGTTTCCTCCAACCCTGTGGACGGTTTCTGTTGAAAATCTGGTCCCGGGGGGGTCTTGCAGGACTACCGATAGTAGAGGAACCGTAACAGCCTCCAGTTCCCACGCACCTTTTCAGGACTCGAGTGGAAAGCTCAACTTTAAAACTTGTGTTTACCCCAGAAAATCGCACGAGGGCCCCCCACGACATATTGAACAGGAGGAATATTTTAAGACTCCTTAATGCTACCTCGGATCTTAACTACATTAGTTCTAAGGAAATTGTGTCCAATTAATTCTTGGATTCCAGGTGGCCCTATCCAAGAGTCTCTACCTTGGTTACACTAACTTCTGCCACAATAGCTCAGTCTATTCTCTCCAGGAGAGATTTATTTTGCTCATGGGGTATTATAATAACTCCCTTTAAGGAGCCTGGCTACCCTTTGTTACTATCAGAATCTCAATGTTTGATGGTTCCCACAGTTCTGAAACCATTCTCGATCTTGAAAAGTGCCCTGGGTGGCTCCTCCTCTTTTAATGGATTTCCCACACTGACTCTGGTTCTTCTGGGTTTTTTAATCGGGATTGGCTGCCATCCACTGTTTTGCACGGTCATCCCCACTGACCATCACGGGTTGGCGGTTCTGTTCAAACACCTGAATATCTGTCCCTATGCTCATGGAACATCAATGGGGTTGTGCATAAGTTTGCTTCGGCTGACCTTTTAACATTCTTTAACAGTCACAATGTAATTGCCCTCCAGGAAACCTGGGCCGAGCACAGTTGTCCACTGACAGGGTACCTAGAAATATGGAAATCTGCCCATAGAACGAGCAAGAATGGCCGTGCCAAGGGTGGTTTGGCCATTTATGTGACCGTCAAATTAGATGGGATTATACTACCTCTGGTCTGGGAGGATAACTGGATCCAGGGGATTGTTATAAGGAATGGGGCTGTGCAGGAGACCCTCATAATAATCAATGTTTACATTGCCCCTGAAACTAAGGAAAGAAGGAGAAGGCTGTCTCGACTGACGCAGATTGTAGCCAATTTAGTTGGCGATTACCCATGTGCTAGCTATATTATAACTGGTGATTTCAAAACAAACCTGTTTCAGGATACAACTGAGGCTCTTGAGGGTCCAGATTATGGCAACCACCAGCTAATTCCCGAACAATTAAGGCCCCAGGTTGACTGCACTGCCCGCTGGGAGAGTACTTAGTAATGCATTTTAACAGTGTAGGTTTTAAAGTTTTGAATAGTCGTTTATGTGATGATGCCGCCCTATGGTGGACAAGATCCAATGGTCGATCTCACCCTATTTAGATTACAGCATCTGTAATACTGAATTGTTTCCCCTCATTGAAAGGTTTCTGATTTCCCTCCGGAGTGAGAGCGACCATTGTCCTCAAATTGTATCTATTAAATCAAGATTTTCTGCTCATGCGGACAGTGGGTGGTGGCGCTTGTTTCAAATCACTAAAGCGCATAAAATGGAATGCTTCTATTAGCGGTGCTGTATTGATTGAATGTATTAACTTTTTTAATTCTGAGGAATTGGGTTGTGTGTCCCCAATTAAGTCGTGGGTCAAACTTTCTTGCCATTTATGGTCAAAATTCCATCAAACTTCGCACAATTGTGCCCAATCCCGGCCTTTTGTTGTCTCCAGGGGAACCAAGAACTTAAAGAAAGCACGTAATTGGCTAGCAAGGGCAATCAGGAAAAGCCTCGATTCCGAGAGTCTATTCATTAAATATAAACAAATGAGGAAAGATTATAGGAAAGCTGTTTATGATATCTATCAGACCTATCTCAGCCAGTTTTGGGTCAAACTTTTAAGTGCAAGTAGAGATTCAAACTCCACAAAATTTTGGTCCCTTATCAATAATCTAAACAGTAACCAAAGGGGCTCGGGCGTTGTTGACATTTCAGAAGGAGCGTGGGCGGCCTACTTGACCACCCATTTTTCGGATAGCAAACAGGATGGGGAACCGTTGGATGAGGGGGCCCATAGATCTTTCGTAGTCTTGTTTAAAATGTGTCCCCCATTTACAGGGTCTCCAATCTCCCCGCAAGGAGTAAAGAAGTCTTTCCAATTACGCCTCCCCCACACCCTCTCGAGGGCTAAGCAATTTGGAGCCCCCGGTCCCAATGGTCTTCCACAGGCAATATTCAAGCAGGATCCCATCCTCTGGGCCAACCATTTTGCACATTTGTTTGAACATTGCCTTTTAACTTCAACCATACCTGAATCGTGGCGTGGTGCCATCCTTCATCCTCTATATAAAAATGGCTCAAGATCAGATCCTGCCAATTTCAGGATGATAGCCCTGATGGACAATAAGGCTAAGTTCTATGCCAGCCTTTTGTTGCAGGATCTCCGTGCTTGGGCTGAATCGAAGTCACTAATTCCTATAGTCCAAATGGCGTTCTCTGCTGGTTCAAGCACTTCAACTAATTTATTAGCACTCTCTATCTTGATTGATAGGGCGAGCTCGTCAGGCTTGATGCTGAATTGCTGCTTTGTGGACTTCAAGGAAGCATTCGATCGGATCCCCCGGAGTGCCCTATGGGCCAAACTACAAAGCTGGGGCATTCCCCCAGTTCTCTTGAGTGCCATTATAGAACCCCATACTAACACCTGGGTCCATATTAAGCTTGGTGACGGGCACAACTTATCTAGGAAAATTCCCACTACTTGCGGTGTGAAACAGGGTTGTGTACTGGCTCCTCTTCTTTTTAATCTGTTCATTGCAGATATTTCAACACTTCTTGACGCCATCAACTCTCATCCCCCAAGATTGGTGGCTTCAGGCTTAGTCACCTGCTTTATGCCGACAACCTTGTTTTGTTTAGTTGCACTAAGATAGTCCTTCAACAGTTGCTCAACCAACTCAACTTGCGACGTATACTTCTGCCAATCAGTTAGAAGTTAACTTGCGTAAAACAAAAGTGATCCCCTTTGGGAGGAAAAAACATTTGGACTTTACCTGGTACTATAAAAACCGTAAACTTGTTTCCGACCAGTCCTACAAATATCTAGAGGTACATTTTGACTCCAAGGGCAGTTTTGTTAAACATAAGAAGGAAATGGAAATTAAAGCTGTGGCCTTCAAGGTGGCCTTTACCAAATTAGTTAAGGTTCTAAAGGGGCTGACCCTTCTTCCTTTAATGGATGTTATGAGAGCAAAAATCACTCCCTCATTGGCCTATGGTCAAGAAATTCTGTTGGGCAAAGGCTCTTGCCTATTAAATAGATTGGTTAATAAAATCTACAAGAGAGTCTTTCATGTTCCACACCTGGCCTCGCCCACGCAGGTACGGCTGGAATTTGGGCTTCCGGATTTGGTGGCAGTTGACGCTGGTGCTTTTTTGAAGTTGTGTTATAAAATGCATCAGGCCTCGGACGGCCACTTGGAGGCAGTCCTGTGGCAAGTAATTAGCGAGCCAAAATCGAAGTGCACCTATTCCCAATTTTTGGTTAAATGCAAACGGCGATTGGTTGCTGGCGATCTTTGGGAAAATAATCCCCCCTATTCTTTGTTTAAATCAGAGATTAAAAGGCTTACTCAACTGTATTTTTATCATTCGGATTGTCTCTTCTTGTCCATTGGAAGCATGCCTGGGCAGGAATTGGTTCCTTTAACCCAGGTATGCCCTATAGTTTTTTCTCTTGTACATACGGGTTTTGGTTGAAAAAGGCCTTTCTTGCCCTAAGGATGGGTGATTGGGGTTTTTTAAAACACCGGCCCAAATGGCAGCTACCCCCCAGGGACAGCGTGACATGTAGAGGCTGTAGTAATGCGGACGAAACCATTGACCATGTGGTTTGTCTGTGCCCAGCTCTACTAAAGGAGTGTAGACTCTTGCTCCTGAGCAAATGGATCGAATTGGGAGTCTGCTCCTGTCTACTAGCTATTATCCAGTCTCTGGACCCTGGCAATCCAATGCTAAATGTGTTACTGACCAAATTTTTTAAAATTGCATGATCTAAATTTAATGGCACTGCGAGCAACAAACAAGTCTAGTTGGAATCTTTCCACGCTCTTGTCATTTTGCTCACTATTGGTTAGGATGAGGAGCTCTAACGGTATAAGCTGATGCTTAGCGCAATTACTAATTCATGCACCAGGCACCTTAAGGCTGTGCCTATGTATATTGCTTTGTGTTTTATGTGGGGTTTTGGGTTGGGTGATTTTATTTTATTTATTATTGGGAGAAACGTCTTTTAATATGCCTCATGCGCAACTTATGATGCTTTTAGTTTGAATTCAGTCCTTCAGGGTATTTATTTTGATTGTCACTGATTTTTTTTTTTTTCTCTCCTTGTTCATTTGTATTGGATTTTATTATCTGTACAATAAATTATTACTTACTTTTTATACTTACTAGCTTTATTTGTTTTAGGCTGTCCAGGTTGATGTTGTCCTTCCACACCAACTACCCTTGTTTTCATCCATGACTGTGCTCCTTTCTGTAAATAGGCCTGTAAATATTGTTCTTATTTTGTCACATTTGTTGTGCATTCAAAGACCGAGGTAAAATGTCAGGCTCTGTTTTCCAAGGGAGCTTGGTGTTTACTTTTCTTTCTCTGACTACAAAGTAAGAGGATTTATGTGACAATCTTGCTGGGTGGTGGGGGTGGGAAAGGGTTTTTGCCACATGACAACATTTAAATGAACTATGCAATTATTTCAGAATATATCAGAATTAGGAACACAAATGAAGTACATTTTTTGTTATTTTTGAAGTGTGCTGGAAACAAATACTTTAATATTATTTTTTTAAAATATTACACCGGGAGATGCCATTTCCACACATTTTTGTTTGTGCACTGTATAGTATTATTCGTAAAACTGTATGTCTGCACAAATGTATTGGTCATTTCAATTCAGAATTTGTGTTGTCTGTACTGGCAGTGTGCTTCCAGACCATGAATACTCCACTCTATGCCTCTCCACTCTACTCTGCACCACACCATGCCACTGCACTCTACTCTGCACCACCCCACTTTACACCACTACATGCCACTGCATCTGCACCACTGCACTCTACTCCACTCCTCACTAGTCTGCTGTATAGCACTGCACTTCATGCCACTTTACTCTATGCCTTTCTACCCTACTCTATACCACTCTACTCTATGCCAACGCACTCTAAGTCAATCTACTATACACTGCTGCACTCTTTGCCACGGCACTCTACACCACTCTAGTATAGACCACTCCAATGTACTCTACACAACTCCTCTCTACACCTCTCTAATCTACACCACTCTGAAATACTGCACTCTATGCCACTGCATTCCGTGACAATACACTCTGTGCCAATGGACTTTCCTCTGTAACACTCAACTCCATGCCCCTGCACTCCACGCCAATCCACTGTGCACCACTCTAATCTACTCTGCACCACTGCACTCTATGCTACTGCACTCTACTCCACTTTACTCTATGCCATTACACTGTATGCTACAGCACTCTACCCTGCACCATTCCACTCTACACCACTTCGCTTTTCCTTGGAACAATCTACACTATGCCACTGCACTGTATGTCACTGCACTCTATGCCAGTCTACACCACTCCACTCTATGCCCCTGCATTCTGTGCCACTCTACTCGAAACCACTGCAATCTATGCCTATGCACTCTACACAACTGCACGCTATGCCACTGCACTTTACGCCACTGCATTCTACCCTGCACCACTGTATTCTATGCTACTGCTCTCTATGCCACTCTATTCTCCACCACTGCGCTCTGCAATGCTCTCTCTGCAATAATGCACTCGCCATCACTGAACTCTATGCGAATCTTCTCTGCACTACTGCACTCTATGCCACTCTATTGTGCATCACTGCAGTTTGTGCCACTCCACTCTCCATCACTTCACTCTACACCACCACACTCTACGCCACTACGCTCTGATCCACTGTACACCATTTCATTCTCTACCACTCTACTCTACGCCATTCTACTTTACTATACACCACTGCACTGTATGCCACTCTACCCTATTCCACTGCACTCTACTCTGCCCACTCCACTCTGCTCCACTGTACTCTACTATGCACCAGTCTAACGTACGCCCCTGTATACTACAACACTGCATTGTATGGCACTGAATTATATGCCACTGCACTCTACACCAGCACACTATACTCTAACCCACTCTACACCACTGCACTCTACTCTACCCTGCATCACTGCACTCTATGCCATTGCAGTCTATACCTCTGCACTCTACTCTACACCACTGTACTCAAAGCCATTGCACTATGTGCCACTCTACTCAACACCACTCTTTTCTACTGCACTCTAAACCACACTATACCACTGCACTCTTCAATACCTTACTCTGCAACACTGCACTATATGCCACTGAACTCTATTCCACTAAACTCTACCCTTCTTCATTCTATGTCAATGCACTGTAGACCACTTCACTCTGTGCCATTCAATTCTGCATCATTCCCCTCTAGCCATTTCACTCTGCAACAGTCCTCTCTTCGCCACCACACTCTATGCCATTGCACTCTAAGGCACTGTATTATACTCTGCACCACTCTATGCCGCTCTTCTCTGCACCACTCTATTCCACTTAATTCTGTGCCAGGCTACTCTACCCTGCACCACTGATCTCTGTGGCGCTGTACTCTACTCAATTCTACTCTACACTGCTCTATTCTTCGCCACTGCACTCTATGCCACTGCACTCTACTATGCAACACTCTAATCTACACCACAGCATTCTGTGACGCTGCATTGTACGCCTCTGAATTCTTTGATGCTGCACTCTACACCACTGTACTCTGCAACACTCAATGCCAATTAATTCTACACCGGCCCACTCTACACTGCCACTCCACTGTACATGCCTCTACATGATCCACTCTACGCCTCTCCAGTATATATGACACTCTCAGCCACTCCACTCTACAACACTCCACATCACTCTCCTCTACGCCCCTAAGTTTAGCCATGCTGAACAGCAGCTAGGCTCGTGAACAACATGGCTTAAATACATTGGCAAAGCCAATAGCTCTTGCATAGGCAAGACCTATTGGCTTTCTCGATGTTTGTTTAATCTTCCTGCTGCAAAGTGTTGTTGTAACACAAAGTATGTTTTTCTTACCTATTGCTCTAAACCCTAGCCTATGCTGCTAAATATTATTAGCGCATGGGTGACTACAGAAGAACGCTCCCTTACTCCCCTAAATGAGTACTGTCCCCTAAACTACCTACTATACTTCAGGCGAATAACATTAATACCCGCAGGTCTCGCGCTGGGCGTGGGCGGTTGGGGGGTGGGGGATGGTGGAGAGAAGCGGGCCCGTGGAGGCCCCCACCAGCCAGCACACCGGCATGAGCTCTCCTGACGAGTCCGGGAGGGGCCTCTCTATTTACTTACTTTGTTGCGGAGCCCCCCCACCCGCCCACAAACACCTCCCGACCTCCCCACCTCATGTTATATTACGCCACTGTTTTACCCTCTTGGAAACAACTAACCTCATAATTTTTACTACGCTCAGTCTATTCTGTAACAGGAGAGCTATAGAGGCAGGGCTCCCTGCATGTTTAACAGACGCTGCTACAGTCTTTCAATCGAGGCTCATGTTAAATACTTATTTAGAAATTGATTCTATAACGAATAAACAGACAAAGTTATGTAATTGTCAATGACAAGAATAGTCATTATAACTGCAGCAAAATGGAAGAAGAAAATATGGAACTGCGTTGGCCGGGAATCGAACCCGGGTCAACTGCTTGGAAGGCAGCTATGCTCACCACTATACCACCAACGCCTGCCATGTAACAGAACTGTTTTCACAGCTATACATAGGCAGAAAGCCGTTGGGCGATCTGTAGTGTATGGAGAGGAATTCACCATTGTAAATCATGCAACGTTTTAATGGCTTTGGGAGTCACTCTTTCCATAAGAAATCTGTAAGTCCCTCTTTGCTTTCCTCAATTCTCTTTCAGTTCAAGTTTATAATTTACATTTCCTGCATTCTCTGCTGTTGGGTTTCAGTGTGATGGGCTTACAAGCTGACCTTCCAGCAACAGAATACGATATGCCATCGAGCCTCATTCTAATGTTTAATGCATATGCGACTTTATAAAGGCGATCCACAGTGCTCCCACCAAATAAAACTTCTAAATGTATTCACTGCGCTATTTACCCGACTCATCCCTCGGTCCTGAACATAAACCATAACTCCTGAATTAACACAGTTAAAATTACGTAGTATCGTTATGTTTGCTTTCTTCTTCCATATGTAAGTCACATTTTATAACACGGAATTAATTACAAAAACTGGGCAGATAAAGAAAAATGTAATGACCCCGACGTGATTTGAACACGCAACCTTCTGATCTGGAGTCAGACGCGCTACCGTTGCGCCACGAGGTCTTCCATCTCAATAAGGTGCGGAAATACTTTTGTCATGCATAGCAAAGTGCCGCAATGTATTATTTGCAATTTTTGGATTGTGCTGGACAGCACAAGACACACATTTTAGGTTCGTTGCAACACAGCGTAAATGTGAATTCTGTTCCTGTTTTCACAACGGGCTCCCTCTCAGTGGTCGTTCAGTTACAGTTCTTCTGCGTTGCTTCTCCCACAATGAATACACCATGATAGGCTTGCTGTCCCTGGGCTGTGCTTGTTCCTACAACAGCAAGGCTATCATTGGTGGATAAGTTGCATCCATATGTCAGTGATGTTTCCCCTCACAGCAGCACTCAATGTCCCAGTCGGAGCTGCAGGTTAGCTTATTCTATGTCAGGACCGGAGGCTCCAATTATGCTTTCTCTTTCTTTACTGACTTAAAATAGCAGCCAATCACAAACAAAATAAACAAAAACTAAACATCCCATGATGCTCTACTCAATGTCACATGGTCCAATCAGCTATCGCGACCTCTGTCCATATATCACCTGACCCTCGATGTCACTTCCTCTTTCTTTGCTGCTTCGCAGCAGATAAGTGCATTTAAATATTACTACTCTGATTGTGTGTATTTATGTATATTGTACTTGCATGTTTGTAAAAAAAATTGCGTCGCGATTTAGCGCAATTTACTTTTTGTGCTCTTGCGCTCTTGTGCTATTGATTTTCGGCCTTTTTTTGCCGATTTCTTGCCCAAATTGTGCGGAGTGGGAGCGGGAGCAGTCTGCGTGTGCTCCACGCATTCTTTCCTTCATTTTAATAGCCCCGTGCACGCGCGCGCGCGCACCTCGTTCTCGAGACGATCCTCCGTTTCGTTTTGGAAGGATCGACTCGTCGAGTGCTGCGCGCGTGTGTCTGGGCTTCCCTAATCCCAGATCCTCAGTGCTCCCTGACGCCCCGTTCATAGAATTAGAACGTGGGTTGTAAAATTATTATTAAGCTTCTGCCTAGAGTGCCTTCAGGCAGCTCCCTCCACGTTCTATAGTGGGCACATTCAGTGGTTTGCCTGTTTGGGGTTTTTGCACTCCCCCTGTTATCTGGAAGATATTATTTGAATTTTACAACAATATTAGATACATTCAAACAGATACTTATACTATTGCCTAAATACTTTTCCCTTCTAATTTCAAAATGGCTCAGTGGAATGATCAGGACACTGAATATTATACAGAAGAATATGGGAACCAATTAGAAGTTAATTTAGTGGAAGCCCTTGATACTAGGGTCCAACAATCGGTTAATGATGCTCTTGTGAGAGCTTTAGGTCCCTTCTCAGGGCAACTTTTTGATTATGCTCGCTCTCAAGGTTGGGTACAAGGCCAGCCTCCTCAACCGGAAGGTAAAAAGGCAAAAGCAAAAGCAAAAAAATTGAAAGAGCCTAACACTGATATTAGTGGTCCACATGCAGACGCCTTTGATAAACTTCGTAAGAAGCCTAGCTGTGAAGATAATTACAGTTCGAAAAAGGATGTTTCCTTTTCCCCTTCATCCTCAGATAAAGATTCCTCTTCCGAGGATTCGGACGACTCGGAAACTCCAGTTCCTAGTAAGAAAGCTAAGAAAGTCGTTCCGCCTTCTCTTGTATTAGATTTCGATCCCACAGAAATTATGCACCCCAGAGCTTCCAATTGGGTTCCTCCTCCTGAGGTGGCCCAATATGTGCAGACTAACGTCAGAAAATGTTTTGATAAAGAGGTTCGTTCTCGTTTAAAAGCTGAGTGTCCCAGACCAGATTTAGAGGGTAGGGTCTCTGATACCCCTGAAATAGACCCAACCATGGTCACATTTATGAAGAAGTTTGCTAAAGATCCCAAAAAAGGATTGGATAGATCTTGGCGTAGTTGTCAAGATAAACTGTTGGACCTTTCCGGTCCCCTGACTAAGATTCTTGAGATGGCTTACTTGGCTAAAGAGTCAGGATCTCCTGTGGACACAGATGTCCTTATTGGTTGGGCTCAAAGAGCTGTTTGTCAGTTAGGGAATACTAACTGCGCCATATCTTCTGAACGCAGGAAATCTATATTGATGCGCATCGACCCTAAATTATCTGATTTAGCATCTTCTGAAGAGGGTCCTTCGGACGAAGGTCTTCTATTTGGCTTGTCATTTATTAAAGATCTAGCCAAGTTTTGTTTCACCTTTTCATCACTAGACAAGGCTCAGATGTCTCTTAAAAAAGTCTTTAAACTGGTACTTTTTATCAGGGCCGGTCGTTACGGAGGACGCATGCCCGGCCGAGGAACATTCAACAGTCCCCAGAACAGAGGTGGTTGGTATGGTGAACAGGACTCCACTTTCTATCCCACTTGCCCTAGAGGAGGGCGCCCCCGCTTCTGAAGAGGCCCTCGCAGAGGGCAGCAAGGTGCCATTCAGGACACTAGTTTCACAGGTGAGCATTATTAATTTTTCTCAAGTCACACTTGGGGGCAGAGTGGCATTGTTCTTAAAAAATTGGAGAAAGATCACCGGAGATCCTTGGATTCTCCAAACGGTCATGGGTTTTCACCTAGAGTTTATCAGTACACCCAAACAGCTCAAACCTCCGATTCAGATGTGTTTTTCCCTCGAAAATCAAGCTTTTATAGATCCAAGCCTTATGAGAAATAGGTGCGTACAGTTTTCCAGCCCTCATCCCTACGGTTTTATCAGCCCTATTTTTGTAGTAGACAAAAAAGGGGGAGGACACCGTCTAGTTTTGAACTTAATGGATTTCAATCACTGGATCCTATACCGGCATTTCAAGATGGAGGGCATACACGTTAAGAGATCTTCTATTGGAAGGGGATTGGATGGTCCGACTGGACCTAAAAGATGCTTATCTGTCAATCCCAATTTTTCCTCCCCACAGGATGTTCCTTCAGTTTCAGTGGAAAGGTCAGTTTGTAGAGTTTCTTGCTCTACCATTCGGTCTGTCATCAGCCCCTTGGTGCTTCACGAAGCTAATGAGACCTGTGATGGAATGGTTAAGATCCAAGATTGTCCGGTTGATCATTTATCTGGACGATATTCTACTGATGGCTCAATCTCCCCAGGTCCTTTTGTCTCATTTGAACTGGACCATCAGTCTTCTGCAAGATTTAGGTTTCCTTATCAATGTGCAGAAGTCATTGTTGAATCCGACCCAAGTGATAGACTTCCTGGGTTTTCGGATTGACTCAGTCTTATGTCAGCTTCTTCTGCCCTCTCAGAAAATTCGCAACATCAAGAGGGAATTGAGGTCTCTTCTGACCAAGCCGACGGTTTCTTTAAGAAACATAGCCAGGGTAGTGGAGTTGTTAGCCTCATCCATTCAGGCGATCTTCCCTGCTCCCTTACATTACAGAGCTCTACAGAGACTCAAGATCAGACATCTACAACAGGGCCTGAGTTACTCAGAACAGATCCCATTGACTGTCGAGGTAAGATCAGAGATTCAATGGTGGCTCCAGCATATGGAAGCTTGGAATGGCAGAGCGATTTTCGGGTCTCACCCAGAGGTGGTGATCGAATCCGATGCCAGCTGTTGGGTTGGGGAGCACGTTGCAACTCTCTAGTGACAGGAGGCAGATGGTCAGAATGGGAACAAACCTTACACATCAATTGCCTGGAACTTCTGATGGGCTCCTTCGCCATAAAGGGTCTCTCCCCTCAGAATACAGATTATTGCATACTTTTGCGGATGGACAATGTCTCAGCAGTGAGGTATGACAACAAATTGGGGGGGACGAAATCCAGAATTTTGGCAGAGATGCCAAGGATTTTTGGCATTATTGTCTGACACAACGATTAGTGGTTATTGCGGAGTATCTGTCGGGGGACCAGAACATTGTAGCGGACTAGAATTCCAGGTACTTGACAGATTCCAGCGACTGGAAACTAGATCCAATGATTTTCTCTCAGATAATCAAAGAATGGGGCAGTTGCGATGTGGGCCTGTTTGCATCCCACCTCAATTTTCAGATTTCAAAATTCTTCAGTTGGCGCCCAGACCCTTGTGCAATGAAGACAGATGCATTTCTCCAAGACTGGTCTCAGTTTCGAGGTTATGCTTTTACGCCATTTCTGATGATTGCCAGGGTGTTGTCTCAGGTCCAGAGACAGAAGACAGAGCTTGTTTTGGTGACACCCTTCTGGAGAGCACAGCCTTGGTTCCCCGTAGTTCTGCATTTAGCTTGTGCCTCTCCTCTTCTCATTCCCCCTCGTCGGAATCTTCTTCTGAATCCAGAGGGCCTTCAACATCCAATGATCTCGTCATGAAACCTGACTCTGTTGGCTTGGTTGATTTCAGGTCACAATGGAGTTCCTCAGGCCTTTCGCAACAAGCTGAGGACTTCATTAAACAGGCCTGGGCCAGTAGTACCCATAAAAGGTATGACTCAGCCTGGCGCAGATGGAATAGTTGGTGTGATGGAAGAGGTGCCAATCCGGTGGAAGCACATATTGAGTTGATCATTAACTTCCTAGCGGAATTAGCTAGTTCTGGCTTAGCATATCGGACGATTGATAATTTTAGATCAGCCATTTCAGCGGGACATATACCTTTTGAAGGTAAACCTGTGGGAGAACATCCTCTAATTTGTAAATTACTGAGGGGCATTCGTCTGTCTAAACCACCTCAGGCAAAATATTCAGTTTTAAGGGATGTTAATGTTATTTTAAAATTCCTAGATTCTTGGCCTGCTAATAAGGATTTATCTCGCAAACAACTTTCAGCAAAATTGACCATGCTTTTGTGTCTCATTTGTTGTAAAAGAGAATCGGATGTCAGAGCGTTAGACATTCTTGCTTAAAACTTTGATTTACTATTGGTTTGCATTGGTGAATGTGAAAAGCGAGAAAGAGGCGAAGCATTTCAGCACATTAACACTGTACTCGCTCTAATTATGCACAAAATATTATATGGGTGGAAATATGAACTCCCTGCTTGCCCTCAGCATATACGCAATATTATTGGCAGCTGTTTCTTGGTCTATTTTTTGATCGCACTGTTTAATATACAGCACTGCATTAGCAAAGGTCTAGTGCCTGTTATATGTGAGCCCTGTGGCCAGGGGCACCGCCAATCCCCCACGTTAGCAGCTACAGCGGGGGTGGGGTTCTTGATAGGCCTGCAAATCTCCACAACGGCCCCAACAGCGCTGGAATGCCTGGCTTCACCTTGGGGGTTGTCCAGGAGTGGGCACCTCACAGGGAAAAGCCAGGAGGGGTTCCACAGGGGTATGCGCTCAGCGCCTCAATACCTCAGGGTCGGAGTGTGCTTTACAAGTACGAATTTACATTTACATTAAATGGGTGGATGAGTGAAAGGTTGGATGGAGGGAAGGACAACTGAAAAGATAGACAGCTGAATGAAAGGGTGGATGGATGAATAAGTGAAAGGAGGATGGATGAGTGAAAGGGTGGATGGGTTGGAGTGGAAAGATGACTAGACGAGTCAACAGGTATATGGAGGGAATGGCGAATGTAAAGGTGAAATGGTGGCTACCAGCGGGTGAATGGAAGGATAAAAAGATGAATGGATAGATGCTTGGGTTGAAGACAAGACAGCTCTTCTGTGGAGGGTTCGAAGTGGGGGTTATTTTAATTTTCTGGTTACTCCCTTGTCTGTGGCTCTATGGGTACTTTTAACCTTGTCTCCGCAAACACAAATTCAGCTTGCTTTGTGATCGATTAAATGCTGAGGATCAATCAATCAGGATTTTGTAAAGCATACTACTCACCGGTGAGGGTCTCAAGGCGCTGAGGGGGGGGGGGGGGGAGGGAGGGAGAGGCGCTGCTACTGCTCGAACAGCCAGGTCTTGAGAAGTTTCCAGAAGGTAAGGAGATCTTTGGTCTGGCGCAGGTGGGTGGGAAGAGGATAAGTGGTTCTTAACCTTATGACTTTTCAGAATCCCCAATGAATCGTTACTGGAAGTCAGGGACTCAGTGTCTAATTTGTAAAGATTGAGTGCCGGTGCCTGAAGCTCTGTTAAGAAGCCTGTGGCTGGTGCAATTACATTTCTGCACTGAATACCAAGGCTGGTGGTCTTGAATCCTCCTTAGGCCTCCTTAATCTACTTCCAGACATGCTCTTCCCATATATCTCTCTCATGCACATTCCTGATTTCTCACTTTGTGATGGTTTTTCCGCCTTTCTCATACTCTGTCATTACATTTTTGTGTGCTTTTCCATCTTGTGATATCCTAAAAATATAAATCATAAAAATAAGTGCCGATCACCAAAAATAAGTACCAGTGCCCCCCACCGGGAACCACCAGCTAAAATTAAGCACTGCAAGGACTGCTGCCTAAACAATTTCTATTATTTGAACCTCACAACATTACAGAAAAAAATATAGAAACACGTATACATCAAACATGTACACAAGTTATTGAATATTTGAGTCACAAACAAAATTACTCATTGAGGCCACCAGTCGTCCAACAAATGAAGATAAGGATATCAAACTAATTTTTAGATTTCAATTTCAAATTCATGCACATTTATAGAACATTTTCAATGCTTTCAATTTCTTTTATGTATATGGACTTTTTAATATCAGTCAAACTTCTTCAGAAGAAGACTTCCCGCACTCCGGATTCCAAACACTTGTGTTGTTTATTTTTTAAATGTTTTGGTGCAATCAGCACTTTTGTCAAACAATATCCATACTCTACAGCGGAAAATATATAAAGAATTCTAATAGTAGCAATAACAAAAAGACTTACGTTTCCAAACTTGCAAATATGTTTTCTACAGAGTTCATATGTCCCTCATAAACACAGAAAGAAGACTTATGATTCTGCAGACATATTCGACAAGTCGCAAGTAACATCCCCACATACATTTAGCATACAATAAAAACACAAACCCCATGTAAACATATTCCAGTTCAAGACTTTATACACTTCAATTAAAAATCAGTCCTAATTATTGTAAACAAAATAAGTTCCAATAATTGTGCCAGTTTTCGTAAACATGAGTTGTCTGGCCATAATATGGTATGGCGCCTCACATACTGGCATGAAATTATCACCAGGAAATGGGGGATTTCAAAGAAATCAGTATATTAAAAAAGCAACCATCATTTTATCAACACACTCATGAAGCCATGGTAGTAAAATCTTTGCATATATGGTTCAGAAATTCATTCACTTATTTGTCATGTGACAATCATATCTCTTATGAGATTATTTATACATCCCCTTTGGGTATCTTAATTTCATTCATACCTCAGTGGGCTTAAAAGTTGGCCCTATGTTGATGTTTGTGCAATCCCTGAGTGGAACGAAATACACATACATTTAACTAGTGTATATCCACCACCATGTGATCTGAATTACTGAGGGCTCACCAAAGTCCCTGTATGCCACCATGGGCAATACAGCTGATATAACATATTTGCAATGCTCAAATTTAAAAATTCAATATCACAACGTTTTGCAAAAAACAGATTTCATTCTCAAAAGCATAAAGTAAGTTCAAAACATAAGTCTATAAGCACGTATTCAATGAATTTAGCTAGTTCCTCCTCCATGCTCAGACCTCTCAATATTTCTGTCTTCCAGCTTTCATCATTTCTTAATTATGTTGCCTCCTTTCTGGGGGGACCCTGCCTACATCAAAACAGAATAAGAGGCCTGTATTATGTTGATGCTTATTTCTAAAGTTTCATGCCACAGGGTATGTAGGGTCACAATGTCATATGGCCCTCAAATGTTCCAGTACACTATTTCTAACTAGGAAAGTTGACCTTCCAACACATAGCAAGGAACAAAGGCAAACCAGGACAAACACACAGATGGCAGAAGTACGTGAGGCTTTTAAGTATGGTACGTTCTTCACCAAGTAGATTGATGTATTTTTGTACCTTACTACTAGCTCTACAGGCCTCACGTCTCTCACATTTTGTAAATCCTTTGGGAAAATCAAACACTAATGTACTGAAGGTTTTAGAGCATTTTGCATCAGTATATCTCTGAGGAATCTCAATTTCCCGTAAGTGATGGATGAATTAGGACTCACCTGGTGTCCCTTCTCGATTTTCCAGTGCTCATACATTACGCTACGTATATTTTCAGATGTACAATCAAAGGTGGTGATAAATCTCACATGATCTATTCTTTCCTTTCTCCTTTTAAGGACCCTTTGTTTTATGAACAGAAGACAATCTTCAGTTTTACCCCTCACTTTTCTTGGTGCTTGCTTCACGATTTTAAGGGGTAGCATCTTCACCTGGAACGATTAAGCATTGCTGCCTCCTCTCTTTCACGAGTATTGTTGGGTACTACAGTTATGTTTTGCCCTTCCTAGTTCCCCATAGGGGATGCTCCATTTCAAACCAGTAGGGTGCTGGCTTCGGGCTTGTAACACACTGCTACCAGCTGTCTATTTTCAAAACAATGATGTTTTCAAAATGCCCCCCCTTGAATCCCACCCTGTTATTGAAAACCTCTGTCTGGTGTTCGCATATAGTGTGAGTTAATCTCAGAAGAAGGTCATTTATCCCAGGCATCCGATAAATTACTCATCCAGTTCCAATGAGCCATCCCATACGACGAATACTTTGTCTATATACCTGGTCCACAATATAATGTGGCTTGTGTAATGTTCATGAGAGGAAGCAATGATCACCTTTTGTTAATCTACAAATTTTTATTTCATTGTATAATTTGTGATTAACCCTGTGGACTCTCCAAAAAAGGGTCCGCAGACCTCAGGTTACGAACCACTGCTGTAGATGATGAGAGGCCAACATCTGTCTACATTTCACCAAACTAAAGGTTGCAGAAGTGCCCTGGGCAGTCCTGCCAGACTCCTGGCAGCCACGAATCAATACTTTTGCAAACTTCTATTTACAGTGTGGCTCTGACCTTGTAACAGCCTCAGTAATCTCCATGGAAATGGGCAAAGATCAGACCAGGTCTTGTTGTCATAGGTGCCTCGTGCCACAGTTTTCACGCGGTCTGGCTACTTTTCTTTTATTACAAAGTTACATATAAAGCAATCACCTCCTTTAAGGCTCATTTTTTAGTTTATAATATCTGATGCGTAATCTGCAGTACACTGGCAGCATTTTTATTGCTTTAACGTATTTTTATATGCTGGGATTATAATTGGCGATGCTCTTAGCATGGAAGCCTCCTTCTCACTTTTCCCAGACCCACATCAAGCGCCTACACGGGTCCCAGTGGAGTGCCCGATTCAAGGAGCTAGGGCGCAGCGTTGCAAAACACTGTTCACAGTCTCCTAAATTAATGACCACTTACATCGCAACATCTGGCAAGTCGCAGCTCACTAACATATATCTTCTATTATATCAAATCCACGTTGTGCATTTTTTTAAATTCCTTTCGAGCAAAAACGCAAGGTGTGTCGCAGTATTTACCTTTCAAGCAGGGAACACGTTGAGTTATCAGTTTTATCTTCACTATATGCACCTTAATCGCTGGTCATCCCCTCACAGAAATGGGGTTCACAGTATTGGCCTCTTTGTGGCTAAGAGCTGCTAAACTGAGAAGTGGCAGCACCCCCGCCATTTTGTTCTTGCCAGTACTCTGGTTTGTTCTTGTTTCTTCATCTGAAAAGGATCTGGGGAGAACTGGCACCTGATTGCCAGTGTAATACCCATCCAACTGGCCAGTTTGCGGCTTCCTGACACAGCACTGAAAAATGATCTAACAGCAGCAAAGGGACATGTTGAGGACCATATTTACTAGGCCCCTGTGTCACGCAAGGCGGTGCAAGGCAACACAATTGCGTAAGTGAGATTTACTAAGCTACCACGCTTGGCTGTGCATGGCTTATAAATCAAGAGTAACACAAGGCAATGCAAAATGTGGCCTTAATTTACTCTTTCTTGGGAAGGCATTCCATGGGTGGACAATGAGCATTCCATGGGTGGAGCATGGGTGTTCCATGGGTGGAGCATGGGCGTTTCATGGGTGGAGCATGTGCGTTTCATGGGTGGAGCATGGGCGCCCCATACATCCCCCCATGCTCGGTGACACAATCCCAGATATACTAAGATCAGTAAACCTGGGATTGCATAAAAACAGAACACCTCAACAGAGGTGTAAGCAGGACAAATATGTTTACTTCTCCTCATTATTTCCTAGTTCTGCATGCGCTGCACTGTGCAGCGCGCATAGAAAGAGAAAAGTTACTTTAGGGATTATTTTTGTGCAGGAAGGCAGGGCTGGCTTTAGTGCTGGTGATGCCCTGTGCAACGGTCTTTTTTGGCACCCCCCACCCCATGATCACCTCCTCGGATTCTCTCACTACCACCCAGCAAATGTGCCCCTCATCTCTCAATAGCCCCCCTTTCACATATACATTTGTTTTAAAAGGCTGGCTTTACTAATCCATTCAGCTAATCCACTCAGAATATTGCTCTGTTTTTTGCAGCAGGAATATGAACCCTCCGCAAATTAGCCTTCTATGCTACTTTATATCGAGTCAAAGCTGCCACAGAACAAAACTCCTGTTAGAAATGGGGTCTCTAGTTGGCAGTCTGTTTGCACCCTGTCCAAGTAAGGACCCTCACTCTAGTCAGGATAAGGGAGAGACCCGCTCAGGTAACCCCTGCTCACTCCCTTGGTAGCTTGGCACGAGCAGTCAGGCTTATCTCAGAGGCAATGTGTAAAGCATTTGCACATAACACACAGTAACACAGTGAAAACACTATTAAAGGACACCACACCAGTTTTAGAAAAGATAGCCAATATTTATCTATATAAAACAAGACCAAATACGATAAAAATCCAACATACAGTAAGACAAATATTAATTCGGCAAGATTTACTCAAAACGACAGTTCCTTGAAGTCGATAGCTCCACCTGGGGCTATCACGGTGTCGTGATCAACAAAACCAACAGTTCAGGCCGGCCGAGGCATTGCGGGCCAGCTACCGTGTCAGGAAGACCCGCATCCAGTACCTTGGATTTGCAGGGCGTCGTGATCCTCTCGGTGAGCTCCGGAGAGTGGCATCACTGACGTCGCGGTGTTGGTTCCGGAAAAGGTGCAGGAGTCGTCGGGCCCTTGAGGTCACACATGTTGCAGATCGAACTCCAGGCTGATGAAGTCAGGTGCGTCAGCGTGGATGGCGTCGGGGCTGCGGTGCGAAGTGGGACGATGCGACGTGCGGTGTCCACAGGTCATGGTGCAGGCAGCGGCTCAGTGATGGCGTCCAGCGGCGTCGGTGAGACCTGGGCTGCGGTGTGAAGTGGGGCGGTGCGATGTGCAGTGTCCGCAGGTCACGGTGCAGGCAGCGGCGGCGTTGTTGCTTAAGCGCTGTCGTCGGTAGGCCCAAACCAGCGGCACGGGACGGGACGGTGCTTCGTGACCCTCATGAGCGGTGTCCACAGGCCACGGTGCAGGCAGTATGCCTGGTGACGACACAGGAGTCGATGGTGCTGGCGTCGGTGGACCAGGGCTGCAGTGCGGGATGGGACGGTGCTTCGTGTACCTCATGAGCAGTGTTCACAGGCCACGGTGCAGGCAGTGGCACCGGTGTCAGCAGGAGCGTCGTCGTCGGGGAAGCCCAGGCTGTGGTGTGAGTAGGCGATGCCGGAGTGCGGGGCCCACAGGTCGCGGTGTGAGCAGCGGCTCGTGAAGTCGTCTGATGACACCATCGGTGAGACCAGGGTCAGGGTGCGAAGCGGGGCAATGCGACTCCGTGAGCCGTCGGCAGGTCAAGGTGCAGGCCAGCGGCGTCGTTGGTGGCATCACAGTGGTTTCTCCTCTTGAACAGCACAAAACACACAGTTCCCAGTGCTGCAGGTCGAGGAAACTGAAGTCTCTGGTGTCCCTGAGACTTCCAACAGGTGGCAAGCTCTACTCCAAGCCCTTGGAGAACCTTCTCAAGCAGGACACACAGCAAAGTTCTCCCTTTGCACTCTTTTCAGGCAGAAGCAGCAACTGCAGGCCAGTCCAGCAAAGCAACACAGCAAAGGGGCAGTACTCCTCCTTCAGCTATTTAGCTCTTCTCCTGGGCGGAGGTTTCTCTTGATTCCAGAAAGCTTCTAAAGTCTGGGGTTTTGTGTGCCCTTCTTATACCCATTTTGCCCTTTGAAGTAGGCTTACCTCAAAGAAAAGTCTCTCTTGTTCGTGAAATCCTGCCTTGCCCAGGCAAGACCCCAGACGCACACCACGGGGTCAGAGGCTGCATTTTGTGAGGGCAGGAACAGTCCTTTCAGGTGTGAATGACCACTCCTCCCTCCCTTCCAGCATAGATGGCTAATCAAGATATGCAGGCTACACCCCAGCCCCCTTTGTGTCACTGTCTAGAGGAGAGGTGTGAACAGCCCAACTGTCAAACTGACCCAGACGGGGAATCCACAAACAGGCAGAGTCACAGAATGGTTTAAGCAAGAAAATGCCTACTTTCTAAAAGTGGCATTTTCAAACACACAATCTCAAAACCAACTTCACTAAAAGATGTATTTTTAAATTGTGAACTCAGAGACCCCAGGCTCCACATGTCTATCTGCTCCCAAGGGAATCTACACTTTAATCATATTTAAAGGCAGTCTCATGTTAACCTATGAGAGAGATAGGCCTTGCAACAGTGAAAAACAAATTTGGCAGTATTTCACTGTCAGGACATATAAAACACATTAGTATATGTCCTACCTTAACCATACACTGCACCCTGCCATGGGGCTACTTAGGGCCTACCTTAGGGGTGTCTTATATGTAAGAAAAGGGAAGGTTTAGGCCTGGCAAGTGGGTACACTTGCCAAGTCGAATTAGCAGCATAAAACTGCACACACAGACACTGCAGTGGCAGGTCTGAGACATTATTACAGGGCTACTAATATGGGTGGCACAACCAGTGCTTCAGGCCCACTAGTAGCATTTGATTTACAGGCCCTGGGCACCTCTAGTGCACTGTACTAGGGACTTACCAGTAAATCAAATATGCCAATCATGGAAAACCAATCAACAATACAATTTATACAGAGAGCTGTTATGCCATTAATTGTGTTTGACCAATGACTTTTTGTTTCACCACTGTGCATATTAGTTGCTCAATGTTCATCAGTAGCACATTACATTCTATATTCAGTTTAGCTGCCTATTGGCTTTAACGTGGCATTAGACATTACATTTTGTATTCAGTTTAGCTGCCTATTGGCTTTATCGTGGAGTTAGACATTGCAGTTGAGACATTGCAGATGAGCTGTGTTTTTCCACATGGTAGACCAAGCTGTGTTTTTCGTATTGTGTTCACACCGAGCCCTAGCGTAATAAGAGAGCATATATTTTGTGTTTTCCTCTCTACTCTGCCCTGGGAACAATTGAGGTTTGGAGACTTGGCCACTCTCCAACTCTTGTTCTATTCCCACTCCAGCATGTTTTGACTAAGGGGCCTGTTAGCAGGCTTTTTCATTATAAGACGGTGTCCCTGGGCAGTAGCAAGGGGGAATTTTCCAGGACTTCAGTCAGGAGTGGACGTCAGCTGCCTGGCCTCCCGTTTGGGTGGAAAATCTCGTTCTCGCAGTTGAACAGGAGTCATCAACTTGCAGGCATGAGAAAGATGGCGAGCAGTGATAGGCCCTACGGTGATGAATTTTGACTTTTATTCTTTGAAGTTATGCTATAATATAATCATGTGTATTTGCTGTGTACATTGCAATTGAGAAGTACTTTGATATATTTTCCTTTATTTGCTGTGACTACTTTTAAACGTGTGCTTCCAGCCTACTAATATCGTCTGTCAGGAACCTCGTGATGAAGTCATTATAATAAATGTCTTCTTTAAACTAAGAAGTGCATTCCGGAGAAGTTTTGTCAGCTCAGTCATAAGATAAGGAAAGCAAAACAAGAGCATATGCACTTTAGCACTGGCTATTAGTGGTAAAATCCCCAGAGTCCTAAAGCCAACAAAAACAGGTCAGAAAAAATAGGAGGCAGGAGGCAAAAAGATTGGAGATGACCCTGTAAAAAGGGCCAGGTGCAACAACTCCCATCTCTCTCCCTAGCAGGAACATTACTAACAAGAGATATATTGATAATTTAATTGCTTCCTGAACGCTGGACACACAAGAAACTTTTCAAGAGGTGCTATTAAATCGCAAGCTTCTAAGTTATTGCTAAAGACTGCGCCCCCCTGAGGTCAGCATCTGGTGCGGTCGCACCGCTTGCACCGCCCTAAAGCTGGCCCTGCAGGTAACACAGGCACCCTTGCAACGTGGCACAAGGGTGCCTGCATTGCCGTTAGGAAGCGCTCGGCGCGCCGGCGCAGGGAAAGAGTAGGGACGCGTCACATCTTAGTAGATGTGGAGCTTTCCTGCTCTCACACTGTCATGCAGTGCAGCACAAGTTGTCTCTCTGAATTACATTGTGCGACCACTTGATAAATCTGTCCCTGAGTTTACTGAAATAGTAGCGGCGCCACCTGCATTCACACAAGATACTGTTGGTTTCAGAAGAACTATAACGTTCCCTGTAAAAAATAAATGGCCACCTCTTTATTAGTATATAGAGCAATACAACCTCAAACATATTCTGTGCATGAAAAAGTAGCATCCTGGAACCTTGCATTAGATTTATATGTTTTCAATCATCACCACTGAATAAGACCACACTAACAACTTTGTCAAAATACCATTCGAAATAACTGGCAATCACCAGACACTTTGCAATGCAGTTTCAGTGCTGTCCATAGGTGAGGTCACCTCATATTATCCCAAGGGAATGGAAAGACTCGGGAAAATGAATTTACCCAGGTACATGCAATGCCTCTACCCTTTGTCCATCAAGGAGTCGCAACTTCCAGATGTTGTTCTTCTGGACTGTGTCGATGGGCAGCCTGCTAATAAAGGATGCACACACAAGAAAATAAACTGCCATAAAAAAGGTGTATTTTGGGTCTCATCTGTCCCTGATGGCTGGAATATATGGGTTGGTTTGATTGGTTTATGGCAGAACAAGCTTCAAAGCACATAACAGGTCTCTCTGGGGCACATCAACTTGTACCAAGGTCCCAGATAAAGAATTGAATCCTTCTTGTTCTATCCCCTAATCACATGACTTGGAATCACCCAGAATTCTGTTCATACGGACATTACCTAGGGCTTTGAAGGAGACTAGCTTGCTCTGCACCCCCCACTCTCATGGGTTCACAGTTCAAGACATCTACACCCTCACTGACCCAGCAAAGATGGTGTCAGGAGTGAATGGTGTCCAGGGTGTTGTACATAGACAAAGACAGAGATTCAACTAGGCACCGTTTTTCTAAACCCATGGAGTACAGTTATGGATGAATGAAGTAAGAATAAGAAAGCAGGATTAGCATTATTGCTCACCAGACGGTCACTATCTAAGCAGCCCAAGGCACTGTGTTCAATGGGGCCCCACCAGGAAGAAATGTTGTATAGTCATCACGTAGCAGGCTTACAAGTGAATCTTTGAATGGTTTTCCAAAGTGTACTCCAAGTCACAGACTGAGACTTCTATAAATGAATTCAAAAAGCTCATCACATGTTTATATTTCGTAGATCTGGGAAAGATATTTGATTATGTTACTCTCAGACGCAGAATTACAGACAATAACAGATTACTCCTCCTGAAGTAAATAAGAGTAACTTTCGGGGAAAATCCTACCCGAGAGCACATTTAGTGACTGTGAGTGGCCTCTCGCGATTCGTGTTCTGCTGCATTTAGCGTTGTTTCTTAGTACAAAATGAATCCTCACATCCATTTTGGACACAAGAGTGCATTATGTGCTAAGAATATAGGGCCAGATGTAGCAAAAAGGCAAATTGCGACTTGCAATTTGCGAGTCCGTGCGATTCGCAAATTGCAAGTCGCAATTTGCTATGAAGAAAGGTGTCTCAGACACCTTCTGCAACTCGCAATGGGGACGCAAAGAACACCTCATTAATATTAATGAGGTGGGTCGCAGTTTGCGACCCCATTGCGAGTATGGGCACTCACAGGGATGGTGGCCTGCTGGAGACAGCAGACCACCATGTCCGTGACTGCTTTTTAATAGAAAAATGAGCTGCACTTAGAAAAAAAAAACGAAACCTTTTGTTTCGGTATTTTTCAGAGCAGGCAGTGGTCCATAGGACCACTACCTGCTCTGAAAAATTATTGTTGTTTCCATTCACAAAGGAGAAGGGGTCCCATGGGGACCCCTTCCCGTTTGCGACTGGGTTACCATCCACTTCAAGTGGATGGTAACTGCGATTTCATTTGCGACCGCTTTGGCGGTCGCAAATGAAATTGCATAGCATTGCGAGTCGCAAATAGGAAGGGAACCCCCCTTTCTGTTTGCGAGTCGGAAATGCATTTTGCGAGTCGGATCCGACTCCCAAAATGCATTTCTGCATACCGGAGAGGCTTTTGCACCTCGCAAACGGCGTTTTTCGCCGTTTGCGACTCGCAAAAGCCTTTTTACATCTGGCCCATAGTGCTAATTGGTAGTAATAATTTTGGGGAAAATCTTACCCCAAGAGCATATTTAGCAAGTGCAAGCAGCTGCTTCCACTCGCTATTCATTTTCTGTTGATTTAACACTATTTTTGAGTGTAAAATAAATCCTTCCATCCATTTTGGATACAATGGGGCATTTTTGCACTAAGAAATAGCACTAAACGCAGAATTACTCTCATAATTCAAGCTTAATCTCGTGGAATTCTTAGGTATTTCTTTGTGATTACGCTCCACAGATTTGCATGACTTATGTGCTGAATCAGACAAAGGGAAGAGTGTGCTCTAGGATTGCAGACCTGCAGCCCAAAGTGAGGAGTGTCTGACCTGGAGAAGGAAAGAATTGCCAAAACAGAGATAATGTGGCACTAAAGAGACCATTTGTCAACCCTTAAGAAAACCTTGGCATGGAATGTCAAAGGGTTCAATTAATCAGTATTGGTATAGTGCAGCACTGTTACTCCTAGGGGTATCTGGGCAAGGTGGGTGTGACGCATAAATGGAAGAGCCAGGTCTTGAATTTCTTCCTGAAATCCGCCAGGGAGGGTGCTGTTCGAAGATGGAGGGGTAGGTCATTCCAGATCTTGGCGGCGATGTAGGAGAAGGAGCGACCCCCAATGCAGCTGTGGTGGATGTGAGGGGTGTGTGTACGGTCTAGTGAGAAGGAGGGAAGGTGTCTTGTGGTTAGAGGTTCAGTCGATGGTTGATGTAGCCCAGTTATTGATCATGCGGAGCTTTGTAGGCGTGTATGAAGACCTTGAACTGGCATCTTTTCTGGATGGGAGCCAGTGGAGATTTCTGAGGTGTAGGTGATCTGGGTCCATTTGGGGTGGTCCAGGACGAGTCTGGCTGCAGCATTCTGTATGGTCTGGAGTCTTTTGCAGAGCTGGGAGTGGATCCCAGCATACAGAGCGTTGCTGTAATCAAGGCGGCCAGTGACAAGGGTCTGAGTGACAGGCTTTCTAGTGCTGACTGGGATCAATCTGAAGAATCTGCAGTGCATGTGAATGGTGTGGAAGCAGGAGGAGGTGACTGTTGATTTGTCATTTCATGGTCAGTTCACTGTCGAGGATAATGTCTAGGTTGCATGCATGGTATGTCGGTGTGGGTGTTTGTTCGAGTTCTGCTGGCCACCAGCTGTGGTTCCATAAAGGGGTGTTATTCCTGATGATCAGTACTTCTGCCTTGTCAGAGTTAAGTTTAAAGCAGTTGTCTCTCAACCAGTTGGCTGCATTAGTCATGGCGTTGCAGAAGTTAAATCTGGTGATGCATGGGTCTTTGGTAAGTGAGAGAATAAGTTGAGTGTAATCTGTGCAGGAAGTTATGTTGAGGCCACGGGATCTGATGATGTCTGTGAGGGGGGTTATGTAGGTGTTGAACAAGGTAGGGCTGGGGATGATCCTTTAGGTACACTGCATAAGATGTTCCTGGGTTTGGAGGTGAAGAGAGGCAGCCGGATACTCTGTGTGCATCCTGTGAGGAAGGAGGCGATCCACTTGAGAGCGTTTTGCTGAATGACGATGTTGTAGAGTCTGTTGATGAGGGTGTGGTGGGAAACGGTGTCGAAAGCAGCAGAGAGATTGAGAAGGATCAGAGCCACCATCTCCCAGGGTTGAGGAGGGTTCTGATGTAGTCTGTGGCAGAGATCAAGGTGATCTCAGTGCTGTGGTTGGCATGTCCACGTAAGTGATTTTGTTCCAGGTATTTGGTAAGCTGTTTGTTGATGGCCTTCTCGAGTAGTTTGGCTGGGCAGGGGAGCAGGGGGATCAGTCAATAATTTTTTAGTTCACTGGGGTCAGCGGAGGGTTTCTTTAGGAGGGGACTGACATGTGAGTGTTTCCAGCTGTCCAGGAAAGCTGCTATGGTGATGGAGGTGTTGATGATGGTGGTGAGTTCTATGCTGCTAAGGTTGGTTCAGAGGTTGAAACGGTTGGTGGGGACTGGGGTCGGCGGGTGCCCTAGAGTGAATGGATAACATGATGGCCGTGGAGGTCTGAGAGGTGAGCAGGAACCAAGTGGTGATCATTCAGCTAGTGTGTGCTGGTTGGTCCAGGTTGTTGAGGTTGAGATCCGTGGGTTGGGGATCAAAGTTTTTGTAGATGGTGGCAATCTTTTTGTGGAAGTAGCCTGAAAGGATGTTACAGAGTCCTTGAAAGGGGTGGATTGTGTTCTCCATGACTGCTGGGTTAAAGAATTCCCTGACTATTTAGAAGAGTTCTTTCAAGTGGTTGGCTGTTGTATTGATGCAGGCTATGATGGCTGTTCTCTTGTCTTCCTTGATGCACCAGTGGTAGTTCCTGAGGGCTGCTTTGTGAGCATCTCTATCCGAGGGGTCTCTTGTAGCGTGCCATTGTTTGTCGAGATGATAACGGTTGTGCTTGGTGATTCTGAGCTCTGGGGTGTATCAGCTGGCTTGTTTTGAGGCTTTGTTGTTTTTTTGCTGGTTCCATTGGGGCAACTCTATTTGCCAATTTGGTGATCAAAGCAAAGAAGTTCTGGATATCCTGATTGAGGTCTGATAAAGCTTTGGGTTGGGTGTCACTGAAGGCCTGTGTCCATTGCGTGTCTGGTACCGTGCCCAAGCTGCAGTGGGAGGAGCTGTGATGCTTGGGGATGGTGTGCCAAGCATCAGAGATTGTGAACAATGACGTGGTCGGTCCAGGTGAGTTTTGTGATGTTGCTGAACTTTATTCTGTCACAGGAGGGGAAAATGGAGTTGAGTGTGTGTCCAGCCTTGTTCAGGTTGTCCAGGAGGGAGGTGGAGTTGGCGTCATTGGGGTCATCAATATGAAAATTGAGGTCGCTGAGTAGGACCTGGTGGTAAGAGTCGATGGTTAGGGAAGTGATGAGGTTGGAGATGGTGCTGCAAAAAGCTTGTTGAGGTCCCAGGGATATATGAGGGTGCATCTTATTGTGGTCTTGGCGTCAGTCTGTAGTTGGAAGTTGAGGTGTTGCGTGAGAGGTGTTGGGTCATCGTCGGTGGCAAAGCATTGAATGGTTTCCTTGAGGATGATGGTGATGCCCTTGATGTGTTTTTTGGAGCAGTCATGGTGTATCATCTTGTAGCTATTGGGCGTCGCGCTGGTGATGTCGGGGTTCAATGAGGGGTTGAACCATGTTTTGGTGATGAAGGCAACTTCAGGGGAGAGGGTGGTGATGGTGTCCCAGACTTCCATGGTGTGCTTGTAGAGGGATCTGGCAGTGAGTAGAATACATTGGAGCACTTCCAGGTTGTTTGTGGTCTTCTGGGTGGAAGTGGCAAGGGATCCCATGCGTGCTGGTGGCCCTCTGTTGGAGGAGAAGCGCAATGGAGGCAGGTGAAAGGTCCTTTGGTTGATTGCAGGGAGAAAGTGCAGCAAATGTTGTTGCAGTGTCTGGAGTCCAGAGCCAGGAGCTCCTTGCCCATGCAGCAGTGGTGGGTGAGAGGGTCAGAGGGGCCTGGCGCTGGGTATGGTCTAGGCGGGTTTGGGCGCAGATGGGCTTGCCTTCGGCATGCAGGCGGTGCACCCACTGCGCACATCTGCTGCACGCTGCAGGCTCCATTAAGTATGTCCTGTGAGGAGGGCGTGGCATTGGGTGGGTGGAGGAGGGAAACAGATGGAAAAGGGAAGAAAGGAGCAGAAAAGGCAAGATAAGAGTTGCAAAAAAGGGGCAGAAAAGGTAGAAAACCAATCTGAAAAGGAGCAGAAAAGCCAGAAAAACAAGCAGAAGAGGAGCAGAAGCGAGCAGTCGGGGTGTGAACAGAAGGCAGCAGAGGGTAATGGACTGCAGGGCAGGCAGGACAGGAGATCTGTTGCAAGGGGAGCTAGCACCAGGACAAACCAAACCTATCACTGGATAAAGCATACCTGCAGGAAACACATATCGTTGCAGGACAAATTTGCTTAGACCGTTGGGCTCCTAAGTAATCACAGAAAAATGTCAATCTGTCTCGAACTTGAGATTGCTAATAATTTAAGTAATTGATTAATTCAAATCACAGATTCTAGAGATAGCATTCTAAACTACCAACAGCTAGCACCAACCTAGTAGGAACACAATTTGGGAAGGTATTTTTAATACAAGCTTGACTGTGACAAACTAAAGAAAAGAAAAGGGTGTTCCCCTCTAAGAGATATTTGCAGGAAAATAGACAAACATGTGGTATGCAATACTACACTAATAAACGCCTAGAAAGACGAGTAGGTCCCCAAACATGTACTAGAAGATGACTAGGTCTAAACAGATTCTAGAAACAAGGCTAGGATGACTAACAGAACTAGGGCTAGGAAATTGACTAATACAAGGAAGAGGACCAGGAAGAAAACTAGGATTGGGATTGTGCAAGAGTTAGGCCTGGCAAGATAAAAGGCCTAATTTAAGTGGCGCTAAAGTGGCTTTTCTGCCACATCATAATTACAAAGTGGCACAATGCATGCATTGTGGCACTTTGTAACCCCCTGTGCCACATTATGCCTGTGTCAGGCATAATGTATGCAAGGGGGCGTTCCGGCTCCAGGAGGTGCGCAAAAATGACGCAGTGAAATTTGAAACATTTCACTGTGCCATTGGCATTATAATGACGCTACCATAGTAACCTATGGGCCTCCTTACACTTTGCTGCACCAGCATCAAAATGTTTGACACTAGTGTAGCAAAGCGCGACACTAGAGTCATAAATGTTGATACTATTGTGCTAACAACTGCCATGGTATGCCATATTATAAATACAGCCCAAGCATTGTGTCATTAGGTGCCGGTAGGGAGGCGCAAGAAGCGTGGTGCATCATAGCTGATGCGCCACTTGCTCCTAAATATGGGCCTATGTCTAAGAAGAGGACTGGGATGAGGACTGAGAAGGAGGAGAAAGAGGACTACATTTGGGACCAGGAACTGTACTAAAATGAGGAATGACAATCACAAGGGCAGAGTAGAGGCAAAACTAGGGCGAGGCTAAGATTGAAAAGAGGACTCAGAAGAGATCTAGGAGAAGGACGTGTGCTTGAACTGGGACCAGGAAGAGGAGTATGAAGAGGACTAGGAAGAACACCAGGGAAAAAGACAAAAACGAGGAAGATGCGTGGCCAGGTCCCACATTCAATCCCTGGCATGCAAGCAACCCCAGTCCCTTTCAAGTGTCCTAACCCCCCCCCCCAATGTGCTCTGTCTTTGGTCGTGCGCAGTGTGGGATTGGGCACAAGGCCTGGCCTGCAACCAAGCCTTGCACCCAGTCCCCTACAAGAGTGTTACCTTTAGGAGCACACGGCCTTCTGACATTCTGGCATGCGCAGCATGTGGTTGGCCTTGCAGGTCCTGAACACACTCAGGCAGACTTAGTCAAACAGTCACAGCATCAAAATATAAAAAGTTAGCCTATTGGCTTTATCAAGGGGTGAAATATGAATATGTATAAAGGAAAAGCTATCATCTTTGTCCAATATTTTTAATCAAATGTACATTTTAATAATGTTTAGTAACAGTGATTATTATGAAAATGTTTATTAAAGTTTCTAAAAAATAAATAAATAAGATCAACATATTTGTGAGTCTTTCTTTTAACATTGACTTATGAGTGCATTTTGTGGGCTAAAATTTTTTAAAAGAAAGATAGAGACATTTTCTATTTATTTTTTAAAAACCCAAGTCTCTCAGTCCTTTCTAACATTTTTCTGCCACAAAAAGCATTTATAAAAACAACATTAAGAGGGCTTTTCACTTCTTCTGAAGGGCATATAGCTCCAGCAAGGAATGATTTTTTAAAAAATGGTAAGTTCTCCTGGGGTCATGGATTTTGTAGACGCAGGATACTTCCTTTTTTTTTTTATGTTGCTGCGGGGAGGGAGGTGCTGCACTCCTTGCACAAGTGGCGGAAGGAATATTTAATTCTGCCTGAGGAACTGGTAGAATTTGGCAACTCTGCGCTACTCTTTTAATGTAGATTTCTAGGCAAATTCTGCCAATCAGTGTGTGATGGAATTTTGTCTCACAAGCGTTCAGAAACGTGAACTCAAATGAGATTTGTCATCCACTGGGGACATTTTATAACGCGGGCCATTGTGAGCAGTCCCAGTCAGAGTGCTGCTTCTCAAGCAGATTTGCTGCCCATCAACTAGACTTTCTATTCGAGCTGCAGCAAAATCAAATGGAATGGCCGCGTGCTCTTGTGCACCGCTCAGTGTATTCACACTGATTTCTCAGCACTGCTCACACTTCTTGTGCTAACTTGCAGCACCAGCAGTACAACTCACATATTTCTTCCCATTGGTGGAACTCCACAGAATCTTGTGAAATTTTTAAGTAACTCTATGGAATTCCATGGAGTGAAAGTCCACAAGTTCCGTCCACCCCTACCTGCATCCCCCCACAACATTACAAAATGCTTGGTTGTGCCCATGACCCTTCTAGGGACATCACCAAGCTAAAACAAAAATGTAAATAGCCCTTGGACGGCATTATGGTATTGCGTTGGCTCTCATTATTCTGATGAGACTACTGGATTTTGAGCAGCAGAATCGCCTGCGGTGTGGGAGACTGAGTCTGACCCACTACAGGTGACACCTGTCGCCCCAAACCAGGCTTTGCTCCAACTAACTAGCAGTGCCTCATCTCTACCCAAGGGCAGAGATGATTGGGCAGCTGAGCGCATGACATAATTGATTTCTCAGGGAAATAGTGGTCACTTAGGGCTCATCTGTTTCTCTCAGTTACATTAGTCTCACATACACAATGACAAACAGAGGCAGTATATGTTTCAATAAGATTTTAATGAAACCACTGCATCTTAGATAGCAAAGCGTGGGCTGCAATAACCAGGACAATACAGCATGACAAGATTAAAATTGTGACAAGGAGTGTAAAGCATAGAAATAATGCTACCATGTTGTCACTAAAATCAACATAATAATTCCTACCTAGGATATAATAGAGCACAGCGTATTAAGCTCTAATGCTGCCCTTCAGGATCCCCTGGGAAGACATCATCCCTCATACCTGAGCAAAGGCCTGGAGTCTTCATAAGCAGCTGTAGCGAAGCGTTCAGCAATCAGCATACAATATAGTCGTGGTTCTCTGGCTGGAATCTCCCTCTAACGTGCAAGGGACAAGGGAGTGTTTTTATAATAAAACAGCTGATGTTCTGAGAAAATGTCCTTACGTAAGGATGTGTGTTTTTCTATGAATGTCAGAGAAAAAACTTGGACCACATTCACCGGCAACCTATCTTACTACAGCCTTGAAGGAAGCACAGAGTGAGCAAAAATGTCTTGTTTGAAAACATGGTGCTGGCCTAGGCAAAAACAGTTAGATATAGAGAAATAAAACAAGACCGTAACAATGGCTATCGTAACAATAATAAAATGAAACCGAATAAAATATATCTAGATTAAAGTGCGCAGCGGCAGGCCTAGTATGGTAAAGTAACGTGCATGGAGCTATAACTAAAATGGCTACACAACAATGGGGCACTCCTTCATGGAGCAGAAAACAATACATGAGCAGCACCTGACGTTCATTTACTAGTCACTTTTTAATTAAAAAAAAATATTGTTCTGGGTGTCCCAATGGCCCTCAATGATCCATGCACATGTTTCATATTAGTTGGGGGCAGCGGGGGATGCTCCATGTCACCTGTGGCCGCCACTTACTCCCTAGTTGGCATACATTGTGTGTGCTGGTGGGAGGCATCATATTTCTTAATGAGTGGGTGCCCCGATGCCCATCCAGGTCACCCACACTGCATGGATCATTGAGGGCCATGGGGGAGCCCAGGCCCCCATGGCCACAACAGGCTCCCTTTGCAGGAGCCGGACATTTTCTAAATTGCTGTGGGTGTCCCTGTTCCCACGGGGGGCACCCACAATGTAAGGAGACTTTGGGGGTTGTGGGGGGATCCCCAAGTTCTCCTGCAGCCCAGCCAGCTACCCAGCAAGAACCAAACCTGGTGTTGGTAGAAGCCTGCACTTTTTCTTTGCTTACACCCGGCTGGAGCAGCATTTTTTTTATTGCTTCTGCCAGGCAAGAGCAAAGTTGAGTTCCCTGCCTGGGAGAGTGTGGGAAGAGAATGCCGCACTCTCCCGGACAGGGAACCACAGTGTCCCAGGGGTAGGCTTTCCGAGACACTGTGAAATACCATGCCTCAGGAGATGCGGACCCCAGGGAACATACCGACCCCCAGCCTGGAAGATGACCAGGCTCTGTGATAGAGGACCATGCGCCCTCTTCCCTTTCATTATAATACGGTCCTGGAAAATAGGGTCCATGGGACTTCTTGAGGCCTAGAGGGGGCCCTGCACCCTTCTCCGCTTTGAAAAACATATGGCCTCTGGGGCCTCTAGATGGATCATGGAGAGCAGTTGCACACCCCTTTTTCCTTTGTACAAAATTGCAGGTCCTGAGGGATGGGGTCCCTGGGTCCATAATCAGCTCAGGTAGAGGGACCCTACATATGCCCCCATCCCCAAATACTTATATTTTATGACCTCCGGGCCCAGGCTCACTCCCGGGTTCATATTAACTACATATAAAAATGGTGGCAACAGGATTGTGGAGAATTGTTTTTTTTTTATTTGGGCCGGTGGGAGTCCTTCTTTGTACCACCCCATAAGAGCTTAGTGTAGCAGGTTTCCCTACCCTGTACCCTTAGTCTTTTATTTCACTATTTTCAGGACAGTGAGCTAAGGGTCTGATTTATATGTTGGTGAGGAGGGAACTCATGGTGGTGGTGACAGAGCTCCCTCACTGCCAACCAAGTGGTCTGTGAGCCTTATTAAATGTTGGACAGACCTTAATTTGGCCATGGCAGAGCATTATGCTTTTTGTTTATTAAAAGAAAATCCAGTTTCTGGATTTTCTTTTTATGAAGCAAAATGAAATACTCTGTGCTACAGGGCTGTGTCCTGCTGACGCAGACCTGTGGCACAGAGTAGAATGCATTGACAGGAAGCTCTGTGACTGCAGTTTCTAGCAAAGCATGCATAAATTACTGCATGCTTCAGGGTCAGTTGTAAATTAGGTGGGTGGCCTCTCCATCATGGTGGACGGGAAGTTTACTGTGCCCCGATGGTGGAACAGAGGGCCCCCTCCATGATTTACATCACCCCTCTAAGGTCTCCAGTGTCCTGTAATGGCTGCCACAATATTTTCCTCCATGTTGCGACCATCAGTCAGAGCACCCACTCCCACAGGAGCCCTCCTGTGGAAATGAGGTGGCCCAAGGGTTAAAAGGCCCCCTGGCCAATCAGCATGCTCGATTTTTTTAATTTGAGATCATAGGACTTTTGCGAGAATCCCTCAAACCCAACCATCCAGATATATAAATAATTTTGTACCTTATTTCTCAAAAACTACTGAACAGATTTACACCAAATCACCAAAAGCACACTTTCTGGACTAAGATCTAGCTTCCAACCAAATTTGGTGTAATTCCATTCAGCAGTTTTAGCAGTAGTGCTGTTTAAAATAAGCTATGGGGAGTTTGTGTTTTGATCCCCCTTTTTCTCAGCCCCCACTTCATGGATCACCCTGAAACTTTCCATGAAAAAACTAGCCAAAAAAAGAAAAATTTTGGAAAGTTTTGTGAAGATTCAACCACAGCGTCAAAGTTATTAGCCAACCAAAAAATGCATTTCCTATGGAAAACAGACCTAACTATAGCTGCCCAGGGGCAAGCGCCACTGCAATATCTATCTATCTATCTATCTATCTATCTATCTATCTATCTATCTATCTATCTATCTATCTATCTATCTATCTATATATATATATATATATCCCATTGGCTCCCAGCCAATCCTGATGCTGCTTTAAGTAGTGTCAGGATTGACCGCAGGGCAGGCTGGGAGCCCATGTCTGCAGCCAGCTGATGCAGAGGAGACAGAGAAGCGGCAGGTAAGTTTATTTTTAAAAATGTATTAATATTTCCCATGTAGCGACCCCCCTTGCTCTGCCCCATGAGCCACGCCTGTGTATATAGGGCCTTGTTTTGGTTTATACTGGGTGCTCCCTTGTGTCTGGACAAAGCTAAACCCCTCTGAAGAGCTCTAATGAGAGCAAAACATGTGTCAGGGGTTGCTTTACACATTCCAGGTTGGCTTGGATGGTATTTGACCAGTCTAAAAGCTGTAATACTGTGCCTGGAGTGGTAAATGGCTTTTGTCATTTTACAGCTCGGCGAGGATGACACTGTGTCAATCCTATGCTTAAAGATTTTGCTGTACAAATGGCAAAAGACTTTGGCTCTCAATTTCAATTTCAATTTCAGCTTTATTTCGGTAAAACAATACCATAAAAGCATACCGACACAATTCATACATTTCTAAAAGAAAACAAATGCAATTTGGTTAAAACAGTAAAACCAGACCCATCATAAGATTAAAAAAAATAAAATCCAGGACTCCCCCAAGGTCATACAGTACAGTTAGATAAAAGAAAAGAATAAGCAAATGATCGATTAAAACACTGTAGAAATACACAGTACACATCACTTTACAAAACACCAAGAATATTATAGAATAACCATAAATACAATCTGTGTGCACAAAACAAATGGGATTGATATCTGACTGTTAATAGCAATGGCTGTGTACTGGCAAGAAAGTTCACTTGGTCTCTAGAACTATAAGTAAGCACAAAAAATGACCATTGTAAAGATAGAATTTCGTGCTTCTTTTGTAAGACATTTGTCCCTAGCATACCAAAGTGCCTCTAAGAATCTTGGCAATGTGCCTACCACCATCACATGTGGTCTTGATTTGCTAGTTTTTAAGAGCTGAGTGAAAATCTCTAATGCCCAACGATTTCTTTTTCCCATACACTTTGGCTCTCATTACAATCCTGGAGGCCGGCGGTAAAAAAAATGGAATCACGACCATGGCGGAAACCGCCAACATAGACAGCCAGTTTAACACTCCGACCACCACGGTGGTAGAAACAAACACCGCGGCGGTAACCGCCAACAGGCGGAAGACAAGGTTCCGCCCACTGTATTTCAAGAGGCCTATCTGCCACCTTTTCCGGGGCGGTACCAACAACATCAAAAGCATGGCGGAAACAGTCTGTGCAATGGAAACCACTCACCTTTCAACACCCAATGAGGACCCAGGACGCCATGGAGCCCGGGTTACAGGTCCTGCCCATGTTGCTTTACCTCCTCTTGTATCAGGAGCAGCAAAGACGCCGGTGACGACCACAGTGAGTACTGCACCTAGCACACAGGGGAGGGGGAGAGGGAAAAGAGAGTGACACACACACGCAACACCCCCACCCTCACCCACAACACCATACACAAATACATGCAGCAACATTACATATACACCCCATCACCCCCTGTAAGAATGCAAGGACAAAAGGAAATGAGTTCAACGATTGTAATCATGAAAAATCCAGTAGTCAAAACTCAAAATACAGTATATACAATTATGTACACCAACTACACAAGTCCGGATAGTGCACCAATTATTGTCTGTGGACCACTGGTCCCAAAATGCATGGGAGAGGCCCACGCATGATACCAGACTTCAAATGGAGAGAACACTGCAGGGGCATCAGATCGAAATGAAACAGGCACCTCAGGGGAAGGTGGAGGGGGGCACCTCAGCCTGATGAATGCACGACGCCCCTGCTCCATGAGGGGGCTCCATGCCCACTGCTTTATCCTGGGGAGTGCAAAGCCACAGTCTCTCAAGCCTCTCCAGTGGGTGGTTTGCCCACTACTTTATCCTGAGGAGTGCAAAGCCACAGTCTCTCAAGTGGATGTGATTTTCCACTGGTTCTGGAGGGGGCATTGAGCCCAGAGTGCTTCATCCTGCCGAGGACTGAGGTAGTGGATGTGATTCTCAACTGGTTCTGGAGGGGGCATTGTGCCCAGAGTGCTTCATCCTGCCAAGGACTGGGGTAGTGGATGTCATTCTCCACTGGTTCTGGAGGGGGAATGGTGCCCAGAGTGCTTCACATGCAGTGTGGCAGGTCCCATTCCCTCACCTGGGTGTGTGTGCCACGAGATTGCCTGGGAACAGGTAGCATGGTACTCCATAGAGGCAGAGACACACTCCACCCTGCTGTGACTTCGCCTGCCACAAGCAGGTACAAACAGTGCTGGGTGTCGTGCCTCATGTACGTTGTGCAGGGTCCAAGAAGTCTCCTGCAGCCTCGGACGGCTGCCCACTGTTGATGATAGCCATGTCCGCTGTGGTGGCACTGTCTGAGCACGTCGTGGGGCTGGTGGAGGTGGTTGCGGCGGTGTCTGTGGCAGAGGTGCTGGCGGTGGTACATGTGTCTGCACCTGTGGAGGGACACAGCACGATGTCTCCTGCAGCCTCGGACTGCTGCCCACTGGGGATGATGCTGGGGACTTGCAGAGGCAGCAGAGGTGCAGGTGGCGGTGCAGGTAGCGGTGTCTACCGCCGCACAAGTTGATGTTCTGGTTGACAGAAGGGGTAACTCTGCTCCCTCAGCTGGAGCCTCCGTGCCCTGTCCTGACCTGCTCTTCACCTTGTGTCCCTTCCCCACCTTTGATGTTGCAGCTGGTCCCTTGGCACTGTCCTCTTTTGGCTTGGAGGAACCCTTGCTTGGTGGTTGGTGCGGCTTCTCCCTCCAGCATGTGGGCACCTTTTTCACCTTGGCAGGTGGCGGAATGGCCTGCTCCTTGGCCTCGCCAGGTGGCACACTGGCAGCCCCTTGGCACTGTCCCCTTTTGGCTTGGAGGAGCCCTTGCTTGGTGGTTGGTGCGGCTTCTCCCTCCAACATGTAGGCACCTTCTTCACCTTGGCAGGTGGTGGAATGGCCTGCTGCTTGGCCTCGCTAGGTGGCACACTGGCAGCCCTGATGGGTGCTGCCTGCGATGTGACCGGACTTGCTGAGACCACTGTGCTGGACGATTTGGTGGCTGAGGTGCTGGGCTGGGACCTGGACAGCCTGGCCCTATGGGAAGGACAAGGGGGGAGGTGTAGGGTAGAGGTCAATGTTAGCCAGGAAGAGTTTCTTAGACACACTGGGACGGGAAGATGGAGGGGGTTTGGGAGTGGAGGAAGAGGTAGTGGTTGTAGGAGGTGTACGTCTGCTGAATTTGGGTGAATGTGCATGGGCCGGAGGCTGTTGTGAGGTAGATGGCTGTTGGGTGTGTGTGTGCCTGCGGTTGTGTACTTTGGGAGAAGGGTTCACAGACACACTGGGAAAGGACACAGGGGATGTGTGCATGGTGGTGGGGGTGGTGATTGCACTTGAGCGGTGTGTGGTGATGGACGTGCTGGTGATGGAGGTAGTGGATGAAGATGTAGTGCATGCAGGTGTGAGTGGAGATGAGACAGGGAGGGAGGAGGAGGATGTGGAGGAGGGGGACACAATGGAGGCAGTGGATGTTGGTGTGCCTGCATTGGCATGGTGCTTGTGTGAGTGCCTGCGGGATGTGTGGTGCTTATGTTTGCCATGTCCACTCTTGTGTGTTGATGAGTGTGCATGCTAGTCTGATGGTGTGCTTGGGATAGGCTGAGGTACAGGGGATTGGGTCTGGGTAGAGGAAGTTGGAGAGGGGAGGCTGGACACAGGGACAATGGCTGCCATCATTGCTGAGGCTAGAGCCTGAAATGCTCTCTGTTGGGCCGCCACGCCAGAATGAATGCCCAGGTATGCATTTGTTTGCTGCAAATGCCTCTCAACACCCTGGATGGCATTCACAATGGTTGATTGCCCAACAGTGAGGGATCTCAGGAGGTCAATAGCCTCCCCACTGAGGGCAGCAGGGCTGACTGGGGCAGGGCCTGAGGTGCCTGGGGCGAAGGAGATGCCCACCCTCCTGGGTGAGTGGGCACAGGAAACTCGATGAGGGGCTGCTGGGAGGGCGGTGCTGGTAGGTGGAGTGGTGGCTGTACCTGTTGAGGCTGTAGGCACAGAGGTGCCAGCCACCCCAAGGGAGCTCCCATCAGAGGAGGAATCGCTGTTGCGGGTGTCTCCTCCTGTCCCCGTCGTGGAGCGCCCCTCGCCCTCCATCCCACTGGTGCCTTCGGACTCCATTACTTCACCCTCCAGGGCCATGTGGGATGCAGCTCCTTCCTGCTCCAGTGCCACTGCTCCTCCGCCAGATGATGCTAATGCACACAAGGACAGGGTGACAAAACAAAAAGGGAGGGAAGACAGAGGAGACACATGGTCAATGCCTGCAACACCACTACCACTGGCGGACTCAACACACAGGGTGCAGCCCTATGCACTAAGCCATGCACTAACAGGGCAGGGGAAAAGCACATGCCCATGCGGGACTCTATCTAGACCCATTTCATGCACAGCTGGAGCCCATAGGAGCCTGACTAGGTGTAGAGGGCAAATACCACCTTTGGGGTTGGAGTGGGAATGAGGCTGCAAATCAATGGATCTACTTTTGTGTGTCTACCCTGGCCTACGGGAACCCACAGCCCACCTCCCACACCCAGACACCTCGTCAAGCGCACAGAGTCAGCTGAATGATAGTGTACTCACCCCCTTTTGGCTGCTGTGATGCCCTCAAGTGCCCATCCAACTCAGGATATGCCACCGCCAGGATCCGGTACATCAGGGGGGTCATGGTGCGACGGACACCCCTTCCACGTTGGGAGGCCATCCCCAGCTGGGCCTCCGCCGTCTTCCTGCTCCAGCTGCGCAGGTCCTCCCATCTTTTCCGGCAGTTTGTGCTCCGTCGATGGTAGACCCCCAGGGACCGCACTTCCTTGGCGATGACACGCCAAATACCCTTCTTCTGGTGGGCGCTGATCTAGAGGAATAGTAAAGTAAAAATGGATGTTACTCCCCCGTACATTTATTCTCACACATTGGCCACAAACCTCCCACCCTTGCCCAGAAAAACATACACACACCATCCTCACATGCTAGCCTGTCCCCCCCGTCTCTTACATCCACGACACTCCAGAAAATCATGTGCCATCCACCATGGACACAGTTTACTCATCTGTTTGTCTGGAGGACCATAGAGTTGCGTGTACTGGGGGAGGGCCCCATCCACCAGTTTCTCCAGCTCCTCCACAGTGAAGGCAGGGGCCCTTTCCCCAGACACTGTAGCCATTGTTGCATCCAGATGCAGTTCACAGCAGCACTTGCAGTGTAGGTCCTCTCCTGTTGAAGGTCAGGTTAAAGTAAGGGAACAGATAGAAAATGTCAGTCACGTCCATGGTGGTGTGTACCGTCACCAACGGCGTACATCGTCATTGGCTCCTGGTACACATACCGCCCAATGATAACCAATGCTGAATTACGCAGCGGTCTTCGACCGCCTACCGCGACGCTGCACAATGCCAGCGCAGTTACCTCATTTCCCCTTGTCCCACATTGCAGGTCAGGCAGCCGCCATTTCAGGGGGCCACATGGCAGGCCAACTAACTGTGTCACACCTATCTAGGCCATGAATATGGACAGACAAAGGCACATAGAGAAAATTTAACGATTGTGCTAAACAGCCTTGTGAAACCTATGTGGTGCATGACCCTCTGCTCACCATTCTCCTCCATAGGGCACGTCCGCTGGGGCAGGTGATGAGATGGTGGCATCCTCTGGTGTACAGACCCCTGGTGGACCTGTTGACAATGGAAGACAGACACATTATTATCACTTACAGACTTGATCGTGCAACAATCCAGGAACTGTGTGCACAGTTGGAGCCAGACCTGATGTCAGCTATCCATCATCCCACAGGAATCTCCCCTCTAGTGCAGGTCCTGTCAGTGCTCCATTTCCTGGCAAGTGGGTCTTTTCAAACAACAGTAGCTATGGCATCAGGGATGTCACAGCCAATGTTCTCTAACATGTTGCCCTGAGTGTTATCTGCCCTGCTGAAACACATGCGCAGCTACATCGTTTTGCCCCAGATGAAGGATCTGCCCACAGTGAAAGGTGCCTTTTATGCCCTGGAACATATCCCCAACATAATTGGTGCCATTGATGGTACACATGTGGCTTTTGTCCCCCCCCGCAGGAATGAACAGGTGTACAGAAACCGGAAAAGCTACCATTCAACGAATGTGCAGATGGTGTGTTTGGCAGACCAGTACATCTCCCATATGAATGCCAAGTATCCAGGCTCTGTGCATGACGCTTACATTTTGAGGAATAGCAGCATCCCTTATGTGATGGGGCAACTCTAGAGGCACCGTGTGTGGCTAATAGGTGAGCACAAGGTCCCCACACAGTTTAATTTGCTGTCTGGGTATGGGAGATTCCCTAATGTTTGGAGGATGTCTAACAGTTGTCCCTCGATATTTGCAGGTGACTCTGGTTACCCCAACCTGTCATGGCTACTGACCCCAGTGAGGAATCCCAGGACAAGGGGTGAGGAACGCTACAATGAGGAACATGGGTGAACTAGGAGGATAATAGAGCGCACCTTCGGCCTCCTGAAGGCCAGATTCCGGTGCCTGCATCTGACAGGTGGATCCCTATACTACTCACTGAAGAAGGTGTGCCAGATCATTGTGGCCTGCTGTATGTAGCACAACCTGGCTTTGCAACACCAGGTGCCTTTTCTGCAGGAGGATGGGCCTGATGTTGGTTTTGTGGCAGCTATGGAGCCTGTGGACAGTGAAGAAGAGGAGGCAGAAGAAGAAGATGTAGACAACCGTAACAACATCATCATGCAATACTTCCAGTGAGAAACAGGTAAGAGGATGGCACTGCTTCCCACATCTCATACTATTGTAAGACTTAGCATAAATCTGCCTTTTTACCTCTGTGTATGGACCCTGACTTGTCACTTTGGCTTTCCATTTCACAGATCTGGGTCCCACTTTGTGCCCTCTGCTATGTTTACTGCTGGCCAACAACTGTGTAACATTGGTAGGTGAACAAGTACATTGACATTGCTATATTTCAGAGAGGTTGCAATTTGTGAAAGCACAGACTGACTCCAGATTGATTTGTGATTCAAGGTTGTTTATTTCTGTGCTAAAAAGTGGAGGGGGTGTGCAATGGGCTGAGGTGATGGTGGAGGAATGCCCATGGTAGAGTCCAGTCTCTTGGTCTCACAGGTGCATTGTCCAATGGGGCATAGGAAGGGGAGCAATGGCAGTTTAAGGTGGACAGGGTGACAAAGTGGGACAGAAGGGTGACAATCAGGAGAGTCTTATTTCCTGGTGGGGGTCTTGGCAATGTTCTCTGTCACGTTCTTGGATCTCAGGGACCGTTTGTGAGGTGGTTCTCCTTCTGCAGTGGGTGGGGTGCTGGTGGCCTGTTGTTCCTGTGGCGGTGCCTCCTGTCCACTAGTGCCAGCGGAGGTGGAGGGCTGTTCATCGTCCAGGCTAGTGTCAGGGGCCTGTTTGTGTGCCACTGTGTCCCTCATGGCGTTGGCAAGGTCTGCAAGCACCCCTGCAATGGTGACCAGGGTGGTGTTAATGGACTTCAAGTCCTACCTGATCCCAAGTAGTGTTCCTCCTGCAGCCGCTGAGTCTCCTGAAACTTGGCCAGTACCATGCCCATGGTCTTCTGGGAATGGTGGTATGCTCCCATGATGTTGGAGAGTGCCTCATGGAGTGTCGCTTCCCTGGGCCTGTCCTCCCACTGTCACACAGCAGTCCTCCCAGCTTCCCTGGTATCCTGTGCCTCTGTGCCTCTGTCCCTTGAACCATGTGCCCATTGCCACTTACCCCAGGTCCCTGATTGTCTTGGGTTGGTGGGTTTGCCTGAGTTCCCTGTAGTGGTGGACACACTGCTGATTGACGTGTCCTGGGGACAGTGGCATGGGCCCGCTGGGTGGGTGCTGTGGTGGTGTTTCCTGAGGGGGAGGGTCTGTGGTGGCTTGTGACCGTGGCAGGGGAACCGACTGTCCAGAGGTCCCTGATGGCCGGGCTGGTCATCTTGATCCAGGCATTAAGAACTGCTGTCATCACTGTGGGCCTCTTCTGTGGGGGGACTGGATATGTCTGGCACCTCCTGTCCGGTGACAGGGTATGGGTCCTGTTGGGGTGTAAATGCATAGTTTTAGTATCTGTGTGTGCCATCTGGTGCATTGGGTGAGGTACCCTCTACTCCTGTTCTTGCATTATTGTGTTTGCCCTTTTGTGATAGTTGGTTTGGTATCAAACTTCTCAGCACAATAAATGCACACTGATGCCAGTGTACATTTTATTGTAACATACACCCCAGAGGGCACCTTAGAGGTTCCCCCTGAAACCTTAACCGACTACCAGTGTAGGCTGACTAGTTTTAGCAGCCTGCCACACACCAGACATGTTGCTGGCCACATGGGGAGAGTGCCTTTGTCACTCTGTGGCTAGTAACAAAGCCTGTACTGGGTGGAGGTGCTTCTCACCTCCCCCTGCAGGAACTGTAACACCTGGAGGTGAACCTCAAAGGCTCACCGCCTTTGTTACAGCACCCAAGGGCACTCCAGCTAGTGGAGTTGCCCGCCCCCTCCGGCCACGGCCCCACTTTTGGTGGCAAAGCCAGAGGAGATAATGAGAAAAACAAGGAGGAGCCACTGGCCAGTCAGGACAGCCCCTAAGGTGTCCTGAGCTGAGGTGACTCTGACTTTTAGAAATCCTCCATCTTGCAGATGGAGGATTCCCCCAATAGGGATAGGAATGTGCCCCCCTCCCCTCAGGGAGGAGGCACAAAGAGGGTGTAGCCACCCTCAGGGCTAGTAGCGATTGGCTACTAACCCCCCAAACCTAAACACACCCCTAAATCGAGTATGTAGGGGCTCCCAGAACACAGCAAGATAGATTCCTGCAACCTAAGACGAAGAAGGACTGCTGAGCTGAAAAACCTGCAGAGAAGACGGAGACACCAACTGCTTTGGCCCCAGCTCTACCGGCCTGTCTCCCCACTTCTAAAGACACTGCTCCAGTGACGCGTTCCACAGGGTCCAGCGACCTCTGAAGCCTCAGAGGACTACCCTGCATCTAGAAGGACCAAGAACTCCCGAGGACAGCAGCTCTGCTCCACAAAGACTGCAACTTTGCAACAAAGAAGCAACTTTGAAACAACACACGTTTCCCGCCGGAAGCGTGAGACTTTGCACTCTGCACCCGACGCCCCTGGCTCGACTTGTGGAGAACAAACACCACAGGGAGGACTCCCCGGCGACTACGAGACCGTGAGTAGCCTAAGTTGACCCCTCTGAGCCCCCACAGCGACGCCTGCAGATGGAATCTCGAGGCTCCCCCTGACCGCGGCTGCCTGCTTCAAAGACCCGACGCCTGGTAAAGACACTCCACCCGCAGCCCCCAGGACCTGAAGGATCCGACTTCCAGTGCAGGAGCGACCCCCAGGTGGCCCTCTCCCTTGCCCAGGTGATGGCTACCCTGAGGAGCCCCCCCCTTGCCTGCCTGCATCGCTGAAGAGACCCCTTGGTCCCCCATTGAAACCTATTGCGAGCCCGATGCCTGTTTGCACACTGCACCCGGCCGCCCCTGTGTCGCTGAGGGTGTACTTTTTGTGCTGACTTGTGTCCCCCCCGGTGCCCTACAAAACCCTCCTGGTCTGCCCTGCGAAGACGCAGGTGCTTACCTGCTGGCAGACTGGAACCGGGGCACCCCTTCTCCATTGAAGCCTATGCGTTTTGGGCACCACTTTGACCTCTGCACCTGACAGGCCCTGAGCTGCTGGTGTGGTAACTTTGGGGTTGCTCTGAACCCCCAACGGTGGGCTACCTTGAACCCAACTTTGAACCCCGTAGGTGGTTTACTTACCTGCAAAACTAACAAACACTTACCTCCCCCAGGAACTGTTGAAAATTGCACTGTCTAGTTTTAAAATAGCTATTTGCCATTTGTGTGAAAACTGTATATGCTAGTTTGCTAATTCAAAGTTCCTAAAGTTCCTAAGTGAAATACCTTTCATTTAAACTATTGTTTGTAAATCTTGAACCTGTGGTTCTTAAAATAAACTAAGAAAATATATTTTTCTATACAAAAACCTATTGGCCTGGAATTGTCTCTGAGTGTGTGTTCCTCATTTATTGCTTGTGTGTGTACAACAAATGCTTAACACTACCCTCTGATAAGCCTACTGCTCGACCACACTACCACAAAATAGAGCATTAGAATTAACTCTTTTTGCCACTATCTTAAGTCTAAGGGGAACCCTTGGACTCTGTGCATGCTATTTCTTACTTTGAAATAGTACATACAGAGCCAACTTCCTACATTGGTGGATCAGCGGTGGGGTACAAGACTTTGCATTTGCTGGACTACTCAGCCAATACCTGATCACACGACTAAATTCCCAAAATTGTCATTAGAAACTGATTTTTTAAATTTGAGCTATTTTTCAAAATTTTTAAAAGTCCTGCTAGGGCCTTGTGTTAGTCCCTGTTAGCATTTCTTTTAGAGTTTAAAAATGTTGTAAAAGTTTGAATTAAGTTCTAGAGATAGTTTTACATTCTTAAAAAGTATTCCAACTTTTAGAAACATAGGGGGTCATTACAACGCTGGCGGACGGTGTTAAAGCGGCGGTAAGTCCGCAAACAGGCCGGCGGAAAAAAAGGGTATTATGACCGTGGCGGAAACCGCCAACAAAGACAGCCACTTTAACACTCCGACCGCCACGGCGGTATAGACAAGCAGCGCGGCGGTCACCGCCAACAGACAGACGGGAGACAAAGTACCGCCCACAGTATTACAACAGGCCAATCCGCCACCTTTTCCGGGGAGGATTCACCGTGGATAAAAACATGGTGGAAACAGCCATTTCAATGGGAAAACGCTCACCTTAACACACTCCACGAGCAAGGAGGGCACCATCGAGCCGGAACTCCAAATACTCCCTGCAATAGTTTTCCTGCTCCTCTACGAACATCAGCAATGCTGCCGCCGAAGACAACGGTGAGTACTGCACCTACGACATAGGGGAGGGAGAGGCAAAAGTCAGGGACACACACATGCAATACCCCCACCCCGACCCTCGCACACTACAACACACACAACAATGCATTTCCAAACATTACAGTAACAACCCCCAACCCCCCCGGAAGAATGCAAAGACAAAAGGAAATGAGTGCAACCATTGTAATATATCAAAATACAGTAACAAAATATATACAGATAGATATCCTCATTAAAAAATGTATACATCACGATTAGTAGTGCAGGTATGCACCATTCATTGTCCATGGACCACTGGGCCCAAAATGCATGGGCGAGGCCCACACACAATACCTGTCCAGAAATGGAGAGAACACTGCTGGGGCATCAGATCGAAATACAACAGGCACCTCAGGGGGAAGGGAAGGGGGGGCACCTCAGCCGGATGACAGCACTATGCCAGATCCACGACGGGGCTCCATGCCCATTGATGTATCCTGGGGAGTGCAAAGCCACAGTCTCACAAGTCTTTTCAGTGGGTGGTTTGCCCACTGCTTTATCCTGGGGAGTGCAAAGCCACAGTCTCACAAGTCTTTTCAGTGGGTGGTTTGCCCACTGCTTTATCCTGGGAAGTGCAAAGCCACAGTCTCACAAGTCTTTTCAGTGGGTGGTTTGCCCACTCCTTTATCCTGGGGAGTGCAAAGCCACAGTCTCACAAGTCTTTTCAGTGGGTGGTTTGCCCACTGTACCATCCTGGGGAGTGCAAAGCCACAGTCTCACAAGTGGATAACAGTCTCCACTGGTTCTGGAGGGGGACTGGTGCCCAGAGTGCTTCATCCTGGTAAGGACTGAGGTAGTGGATGCTGTTCTCCACAGGTTCTGGAGGGGGACTGGTGCCCAAAGCGCTATATCCTGTTAAGGACTGAGGTAGTGGATGCTGTTCTCCACAGGTTCTGGAGGGGGGCTGGTGCCCAGAGTGCTTCATCCTGTTAAGGACTGAGATAGTGGATGCTGTTCTCCACAGGTTCTGGAGGGGGACTGGTGCCCAGAGTGCTTCATCCTGTTAAGGACTGAGGTAGTGGATGCTGTTCTCCACAGGTTCTGGAGCGGGACTGGTGCCCAGAGTGCATCACTCTCCCCGTGACGGTCCCAGTTCCGTCACTGGTGCATATGGGCTACTGGTGCTTGATGTTGCGGTACTTGCCCTGTTCAGCGGTGCTTACCATGGCGGTGCTTGCCCTGTAGAGCGGTGCTTGCCATGGCGGTCTTTGCCCTGTTCAGCGGTGCTGGCCCTGTTCAGCAGTGCTTGCCATGGCGGTCTTTGCCCTGTTCAGTGGTGCTTGCCATGGCGGTGCTTGCCCTGTTCAGCGGTGCTTGCCATGGCGGTGCTTGCCCTGTTCAGCGGTGCTTGCCCTGTTCAGCGGTGCTTGCCATTGCAGTGCTTGCCCTGTTCAGTGGTGCTTGTCCTGTTCAGCGGTGCTTGCCCTGTTCAGCGGTGCTTGCCATGGCGGTCTTTGCCTTGTTCAGCGGTGCTTGCCCTGTTCAGCGGTGCTTGCCCCGTTCAGTGGTGCTTGACTTTGCTGTCTCTGACCTGTGCAGCGGTGTTTGCCCTGTTCAGCAGTGCTTGCCCTGTTCAGCGGTGCTTGCAATGGCGGTCTTTGCCCTGTTCAGCGGTGCTTGACTTTGCTGTCTCTGACCTGTGCAGCGGTGTTTGCCATGGCGGTCCCTCATTGCCCAGCAGGGCTGTGGCTGCCGGGGCCCTCCTGGACACTGACTCTGGCGGTGGTCTCCTGACCAGTGACAATTGGACTGCCTCCTGGGCACAGACTCAGGCGGTGGTCTCCTGACCACTGACGATGGGGCTGGCGGTGGCGTCCTGGGCAGCGGGGATGATGGCGGCCTTCTCCGCCGTGCTGCTCTTCCCAGACTTTGGCTCTTTCTTCTGCCCCTTCCCCACCTTGGGAGGAGTCACAGCTGACTCGACACTCCCCCCGGGACCCTTGTGAGCGGCTTTGCCGGCAGGAGTCTTCCCCCTCTCCCGTCGGGCACTGTCCAACATCTGGTGCTTCACGGGGGGACTGGCTGTGCTTTGGCTCTGTGTCACACTGTCTGCCCTGGTGGCCGGTGCACTCCACATACCTCTAACAGGCACCACTGGTACCGGAGACTTTTTGGCTGAGGTGCTAGTACGGGACCTATGAATTGGAGGAGGGGTGGTGGGAAAGAGGTCAACGTTGCTCAGGAAAAGTTTCTGACGAACACTGGGACGGGTAGCTGGAGGGGGTCTGGGAGTGGAGGAAGAGGTGGTGGTTGTAGGAGGTGTAACTTTAAATGATTTGGGTGCAGGTGCATGTTCTGGAGGCTGTCGTGAGGTGGATGGATGTTGGGTGTGTGTGTGCCCGCGTTTGTGTACTTTGGGAAGGGGCGTCACAGACACAATGGGAGAGGACACAGGGGACGTGTAAATGGTAGTGGGGGTGGTGAGTGCAGGTGAGCGGGGTGTGGTGGTGGGTGTTCTGGTGAGAGTCCTAGTGGCTGTAGTGGTAGTGCATGCAGGTGAGAGTGTAGACGACACTGGAAGTGAGGAGGAAGACGACGAGGAGGGGGACACAGTGGAGGTAGTGGATGTTGCTGTGTCTGTATGTGGGTGATGCTTGTGTGAGTGCCTGTGGGATGTGTGGTGCCTATGTTTGCCTGAGCTTCCCTTGTGTGTTGAGGTGTGTGCATGCTGGTCTGATTATGAGCTTGGGATAGGCAGAGGTACAGGGGATTGGGTCTGGGTGGAGGAAGTTGGAGGGGGAGGCTAGAGACAGGGACAATGGCTGCCATCAGTGCTGAGGCCAGAGATTGCAGGGTTCGATGATGGGCAGCCTGACCAGAATGAATGCCCTCCAGGAATGCATTAGTGTGTTGCAACTCCCTTTCTACACCCTGGATGGCATTCACAATGGTAGACTGCCCAACAGTGAGTGACCTGAGGAGGTCAATGGCCTCCTCACTGAGGGCAGCAGAGGTGACAGGGGCAGGGGCTGAGGTGCCTGGGGCGAAAATGATGCCCACCCTCCTGGGTGAACAGGCACAGGGCGAAGGCTGAGGGGCTGCTGGGAGGGCGGTGCTGGTAGGGGGGGTGGCGGCTGTACCTGTAGAAGTGGGGGGCACGAATGTTGCCGCCACTACAAGGGAGCTCCCATCGGAGGACGAGTCCGTGTCGCTGGTTGCTGATCCGGTGACCGACGTGAAGCTCCCCTCGCCCTCTGTCCCACTGGTGTATTCAGAGTCCGTGGTGTGGCCCTCCATGGCCATGTGGGATGCAGCCCCTTTGTGCTCCAGTGCCACTGTACCTCCACCTGATGATGCTGATGCACAAAAGAACAGGGAGAGCACAAAAATTGGGGGTGGATGACAGAGGAAAGACAGGTTGAGTGCATGGCTTACCGCTACCGTTGGCGGACAATACAGACACAGCAGCCCCCTGCACTACGCCGCGCTGTTTGGCTCTACACATGCAGTTCCTGGGATATGGCCTACATGGCTATGGTGGACATCAGCGCACATAGATGACACAGGGGCATGGATACCTGTACTTGGCACTCTACAGAGGTGGGGTGGAGTGCCACATGGCCTGCATTACGGAGGGGCCTAGCCTACAGAACTCGCCCTGGCCTAGGGAAACCCACAGCCCTCCTCCCCCACCCAGACACCTCCACTGCACGCAAAGTCAGCAGAATGAGAGTGTACTCACCCCCTTGTGTCTGCTGTGGTGCCCTCAAGCGCCCATCCAACTCAGGGTAGGCCACCACCAGGATCTGGAACATCAGGGGGGTCATGGTGCGACAGGCACCCCTCCCACGTTGGGAGGCCATCCCCAGCTGAGCCTCCGCTGTCTTCTTGCTCCAGCGGCGAATGTCCTCCCATCTTTTACGGCAGTGGGTGCTCCGTCTCCGGTGGACCCCCAGGGTCCGGACGTCCTTGGCGATGGCACACCAAATATCTTTCTTCTGGTAGGCGCTGACCTAAATGACATGTACAGGGGAAGAAGGGATGTCATTAGCAACTTCACTGTCGAAGTGAGTGGCCCACATCCCTACCCTTGCCATCTGGCACATGCATTCACAGTCCTTCGTGCTCGCAGAACTCTGCCCCCTTCCTTCTTACATCCAGCCCTCTCCACCCAGCCATTGCCCATACAACTTGCACCCTATGTACTCACCTGTTGGTCTGGAGGACCGTAGAGTAGCGTGTATTGGGGGAGGACCCCGTCTACGAGCTTCTCCAACTCCTGTGCAGTGAAGGCAGGGGCCCTTTCCCCAGACGCACGTGCCATTGTCTCTTCCAGACCGAGGTCACAGCAGCACTTGCAGTATAGGTCCTCTCCTGTCGAAGATCAGGTATCGAGTGATTGAACAGATAGAAAATGGCGGTCACGTCCGCGGCGGTGACCTCCGCGGCGGTGCGTATCATCACCGCCGGTGCACTTCGTCATTGGCTCCTGGGACCCATAGTGTCCAATGTTAACCAATGCAGCATTGCGCAGCGGTCTTCAACCGCCTACCGCGACGGGGTACAACGCCAGCGCAGTTACCTTACATCCCATTGTCCCAGTTTAGAGGTCAGGCAGCCGCCATTTCAGGGGCCCACATGGCTTCATTTTCAACTGCGTCACACATACCTAGGCCTGCACTCAACACACATACAGACAACTTTTTGGATTTTGTTTCGTGTTCTGTGTAGCTGTGAGTACATACCTCTGAGTTGCTTGACTCTGTGGTCGCTGTTGTCCTTCCTAGGCACTGTCAGCTGGGACACGTGAGGAGATGGCGGAATCCTCCGGTGTACCAACCGCTGGTGGACCTGTTGACAATGGAGGAGCGACATTTAATCATCACCTACAGGTTTGACCGTGCCACAATCCAGGAACTGTGTACCCAGTTGGAGCCAGACCTTATGTCACCAATCCGCCATCCCACAGGAATCCCCCCTTAAGTGCAGGTGCTGTCAGTGCTCCATTTCCTTGCAAGTGGGTCTTTTCAAACAACTGTGGCCATGGCATCAGGGATGTCCCAGCCTATGTTTTCAAACGAGTTGTCAAGAGTGTTGTCTGCCCTGCTGAAACACATGAGGAACTACATTGTTTTCCCTCAGGTGGAGGATTTGGCTACAGTTAAAGGTGACTTCTATGCCCTTGGACATATCCCTAACATCATAGGGGCCATTGATGGGACCCATGTAGCTCTGGTCCCCCCCGACACAGGAATGAACAGGTGTACAGGAACCGGAAGAGTTATCATTCGATGAATGTACAGATGCTATGTTTGGCAGACCAGTACATCTCCCAGGTAAATGCTATGTTCCCTGGCTCAGTGCATGACGCCTACATCCTGCGGAATAGCAGCATCCCTTATGTGATGGGTCAACTCCAGAGGCACCGGGTGTGGCTATTAGGGGACTCTGGTTACCCCAACCTGTCATGGCTATTGACCCCAGTGAGGAATCCCAGGACCAGGGCAGAGGAACGCTACAATGAGGCCCATGGGCGGACTAGGAGGGTGATCGAACGCACCTTTGGCCTCCCTAAGGCCAGGTTCAGGGGCCTCCATATGACAGGTGGTTGCCTATTCTACTCACCAAGGAAGGTGTGCCAGATCATCATCGCCTGCTCTATGCTTCACAATTTTGCTTTGCGACGCCAGGTGCCTTTTCTGCAGGAGGATAGTCCAGATGACGGTGTTGTGGCAGCTGTGGAGCCTGTGGACAGTGATGAGGAGGAAGCAGAGGAAGAAGACATCGACAACAGGGACTCAGTCATACAGCAATATTTCCAGTGACACACAGGTGAGAACACTTTCTTGACTACTACATTTACTTTCACACTTCTACCTTTATCCTGTCTGTCAATTTGAAGCAGTATTTGGTAACTGAGTTGTACATTTCCATTACGGTTTCACAGGTGTGGTTACCAATGTGTGTCATCTGCTTGCATCCTTCATGGACTTGTGATGTGTGACATAGGTATGTTGACATTACATTTTCAAACGGATTTTGTCATTGTCATAGCTAATACACATTTTCTAAATCACAGACTGACTCCTGAGATTTTTGAGCTTCAAGGGTGTTTATTGAAGTGCTATTTATTGGAGGGGGTGGTAAAATGGTGATGGGTGATGGTGGAGGAATGTCCATGGCAGAGTCCAGTCTATTAGTCTCACAGGTGCACTGCCCATATGGGCATAGGAAGTGGAGCTGGGGCAGTTCCAATATGGACAGGGTTACAAAGTGGGACAGTGGGATGACAATCAGGGTGGTCTTATTTCTTGGCGGGGGTCTTGCCATCGTGCTCTTTCCTGTTCCTGAATCTTAGGGACCGCTTGCGGAGTGGTTCTCCGTCTGCAGTGGGTGGAGTGCTAGTGTGGTGGTCCTGTGGCGGGGCGTCCTGTCCACTAGCGCCGGCGGAGGTGGTGGGCAGTTCATCATCCATGCTAGTGTCAGGGGCCCCTTGGGAGTCCCACGGTGTCCCTCATGGTGTTCTGTATGTCCTTCAGCACCCCTACGATGGTGCCCAGGGCAGAGCTGATGGTTCTGAGTTCCTCTCTAAACCCAAAATACTGTTCCTCCTGCAGGCGCTGGGTCTCCTGAAACTTGGCCAGGACCGTAGCCATCGTCTCCTGGGAGTGGTGGTATGCTCCCATGATGGAGGAGAGGGCCTCATGGAGAGTGGGTTCCATTGGCCTGTCCGCCCCGTCACACGGCAGCCCTCCCAGTTCCCCTGTGTTCCTGTGCCTCCGTCCCCTGGACCGTGTGCCCACTACCACTGCCCCCAAGTCCCTGTTGTTGTTGGGGTGGTGGGTTATCCTGGGTTCCCTGTAGTGGTGGACACACAGCTGATTGACGTGTCCTGGGTATGGAGGTATGGGCCCACTGGGTGGGTGCTGTACTGGTGTTTCCAGAGGGTGGAAGGTCAGTGTTGGGCTGTGCCTGTGCGAGGGGAACCGACTGTCCCGAGGCCCACGATGGTCCGGGCTGGTCATCTGGATCCAGTTGGCCAGAGCTGCTGTCATCACTGTGGGCCTCTTCTGTGGGTGGGGTAGAGATGTCTGGACCCTCCTGTCTGGTGACATTAGGTAGTGGTCCTGCAGGGGTGTAAAAGCATGATTATTGCATCTGTGTGTGTCATGGTGTGCAATGGGTGGGTGAGCGTGTGCCCCAATGCTAGCATTCCTGTGTGGGGCCTTGTGTGATGATGGTTAGGGGGTGTTATGGGTATGTGCAGTAGGCATGCTTTAGTGATGGGTGTCCATGCTTTGTTGTGTCATGCAGGGCTTGGTGTTGGGATGTGTGGTTTGTGTTATTAATATATTAGTGAGGAGTTGGAGTGATAGGGGTGGGGGTGAGGGTGGGGGGGTGATAGCACGCAGGTAGGGTGGGGGATATGATAGTTAAGATTTGACTTACCAGTGTCCATTCCTCCACCGACTCCACCGAGGCCCTTTGGATGCATAATGGTCAAGACCTGCTCCTCCCATGTTGTTAGTTGTGAGGGAGGAGGTGGGGGTCCGCCGCCAGTCCGCTGTACTGCGATGTTGTGCCTGGAGACCACGGAACGCACCTTCCCCCGTAGGTCGTTCCACCTCTTCCTGATGTCCTCCCGATTTCTTGGGTGCTGTCCCACTGAGTTGACCCTGTCGACTATTCTTCGCCATAGCTCCATCTTCCTTGCTATGGAGGTGTGCTGCACCTGTGCTCCAAATAGCTGTGGCTCTACCCGTATGATTTCCTCCACCATGACCCTGAGCTCCTCCTCGGAGAACCTGGGGTGTCTTTGACGTGCCATCGGGTGTTTTAGGTGATGTGTGGGATGGTGTATGTGGAGATGAGTGTGGTGATGTGTAGTGGTGTGTGGTGTTTTGTGCGTGGATGTTGTGTGGGTGATGGTGTTGTGTGCCTCTGTGTGGTGGGGTTGTCTATGCTGTGCTCTCTCTGTCGCCTTCGCCTATAATTTTTTGTCGTAGGGGTTTGTGGGTGATGTGGGTGTGTGTTTTATATTGTATTGGGTGTGTGGGAGTGGTGTTTGTATGTGTATCAGGTGTGTGTATTTTGAATTGTCCAATGTGGCGGTGTTTTGGAGATGTGTGTGTATTTTGAGCGCGGCGGTGTGTACCGCCAATGGAATACCGTGGTTGAAAGACCGCTGCTTGGATTAGTGGGTCATAATAGCATGGGCGTGTTTCTGTTGGCGTGACGAAGGAGGTTTTGTTTTCGCCAGTTTATCACTGACCTTTGTTGTGGCGGACTTGTGTGGGTGTCTGAATTTCGGCAGATTCTGAGATGTGGGTCATAATAGCTGTGGCGGAATTCTGCGGCCGCGGCGGTGTACTGGCGGTCTGCTGCACGGCGGTAATCGGCTTTTACCGCCAATGTTGAAATGACCCCCATAATGTCTAATGCAGAAGGGAATGTGATGGAACTCAACGTCACCCCTTACCTGCATCTTAGGATGTCAGAGTTAAGGTCTCTCTGCAAAACCAAAAAGCTTAAAACTGGTTCAAACCCTACCAAAGCACAGCTCCAGGAGCTTTTGGCAGAGTTTGCTAAGAACAACCCCTCTGAGGATAACCTCCCAGAGGGGGGAAGCTAGTGATGTGGAGGAATTCCCACCTCCAGTCCTAGTTAGGGAGCACAGGGTCCTTCAAACCCTGTCTCCACAAGCGATAGTCAGAGAAGCTGCTTCTCTCACAGGAGAGTCCAGCACCTCTGGAATCATTGAGGATAGCCTCAATGAAGAGGACCTCCTGCTAGCCAGGATGGCCAAAAGATTGGCTTTAGAGAGACAGCTCCTAGCCATAGAAAGGGAAAGACAAGAGATGTGTTTTGGTCCCATCAATGGTGGCAGCAACATAAATAGGGTCAGAGATTTTCCTGACATGTTGAAAATCCCAAAAGAGATTGTAACTAAATATGAAGATGGTGATGACATCACCAAATGGTTCACAGCTTTTGAGAGGGCTTGTGCAACCAGAAAAGTAAACAGATCTCACTGGGGTGCTCTCCTTTGGGAAATGTTCACTGGAAAGTGTAGGGATAGACTCCTCACACTCTCTGGAAAAGATGCAAAATCCTATGACCTCATGAAGGCTACCGTGATTGAGGGATTTGGATTCTCCACTGAGGAGTATAGAATTAGGTTCAGGGGGGGGCTCAAAAATCCTCGAGCCAGACCTGGGTTGATTTTGTTGACTACTCAGTGAAAACACTGGATGGTTGGATTCAAGGCAGTGGTGTAAATGATTATGATGGGCTGTACAATTTATTTGTGAAAGGACACCTGTTAAGTAATTGTTTCAATGATAAACTGCATCAGCATCTGGTAGACCTAGGACCAATTTCTCCCTGAGAATTGGGAAAGAAGGCGGACCATTGGGTCAAGACTAGGGTGACCAAGACTTCCACAAGGGGTGACCAAAAGAAAGGGGTCACAAAGTCTCCCCAGGGGAGGAGTGTTGAGACATCCAAAGGGAAAAGTAAAGAGTCTTCTATAGGGCCCCAAAAACCTGCTCAGGAGGGAGGGTCCAGAGCCTCTTCACAAGCCAATTTTGGGTACAAGGGTAAAAACTTTGATCCCAAAAAGGCCTGGTCTCATAGCTGTAATCAGCCAAGACACCAAACTGGAGACAAGGCCTGTCCCAAGAAAGCTTCCTCTTCTAACTCTACTCCAGCTAACACTGGAATGGCCAGTCTCCAAGTGGGATCAACAGTGTACCCAGAGCAAATCAGGGTTCACACTGGAGCTACATTAGTCTCTGAGGGTGGGGTGGATCTAGCCACACTGGCTGCCTGGCCCCCTAATATGTAAAAATACAGGCAGCGGCTCTTAATTAATGGGACAAGTGTAGAAGGCCTGAGGAATACAGGTGCCAGTGTCACCATGGTGACAGAGCAACTGGTGTCCCCTGGTCAATACCTGGCTGGACAAACGTATCCAGTCACCAACGCTGACAATCAGACTAAAGTACATCCCATGGCTATGGTAACTTTAGAGTGGGGAGGGGTCAATGGCCTGAAACAGGTGGTGGTCTCCTCAAATATCCCTGTAGACTGTTTTCTTGGAAATGACCTGGAGTCCTCAGCATGGGATGAGGTAGAACTCAAAACCCATGCAGCCATGCTGGGTATCCCTGAACTGGTGTGTGTCAAGACAAGGGCACAGTGCAAGGCTCAGGGTGAAAACGCAGCATTGGAGTCTGGAAAAAGGGCCCAACCCTCCAAGAGAAAAGGAAAGAAAACTGGGGAACCAGTTTCAACACAACAAGAAAAAGAGAACCTCTCTTCCCAGGAAGAAGTTCTGCCCTCTGAGGGAACTGAGCCCATGGAGTTTGAACCTTATCAGGTGGAGCTCCTAGGCCCAGGGGGAACCTCAAGGGAACAATTGTGTAAGGGGCAAGAAACCTGTCCCTCTCTTGAAGGCCTTAGGCAGCAAGCTGCTGAAGAGTTCAATGGAAAAATAACAGGAACACATAGAGTCTACAGTATTGGGAAAATGGACTCCTTTACACTGAGGCAAGAGATCCCAAACCTGGTGCCACTAGGAGAGTGGTAGTGCCTCAGGAGTTTAGGGAGTTCATTCTGACCTTAGCTCATGATATTCCTCTTGCTGGGCATTTGGGACAGACCAAGACGTGGGAGAGATTAGTCAACCACTTCTATTGGCCCAACATGTCCCAGAAGGTCAAGGAGTTTTGTGTCTCCTGTGCCACCTGTCAAGCCAGTGGTAAGACAGGTGGACACCCAAAGGCCCCCCTCATTCCACTTCCAGTGGTGGGGGTCCCCTTTGAAAGAGTGGGTGTGGACATAGTTGGTCCACTTGAACCTCCCACAGCCTCAGGGAACCAATACATACTAGTAGTAGTGGATCATGCTACTAGATACCCTGAAGCAATTCCCCTTAGGTCGACTACTGCCCCTGCAGTAGCCAAAGCACTCATTGGTATTTTTACCAGAGTGGGATTTCCTAAGGAGGTGGTGTCTGACAGAGGTACCAACTTTATGTCAGCATACCTGAAACATATGTGGAATGAGTGTGGGGTGACTTACAAATTCACCACACCATACCATCCACAAACCAATGGTCTTGTTGAAAGGTTTAACAAGACATTGAAAGGCATGGTAATGGGGCTCCCTGAAAAACTCAAAAGAAGATGGGATGTCCTCTTGCCATGACTGTTTTCGCCTACAGAGAGGTGCCTCAGAAGGGAGTAGGGTTTTTCCCCTTTGAACTTCTGTTTGGCCATCCTGTAAGGGGACCACTAGCTCTTGTAAAAGAAGCTTGGGAGAGACCTCTTCATGAGCCTAAACAAGATTTAGTGGACTATGTACTAGGCCTACATTCAAGGATGGCAGAGTTTATGGAAAAGGCAAGCAAAAACCTTGAGGCCAGCCAACAACTCCAGAAGTTTTGGTATGACCAAAAAGCTGCTATAGTTGAGTTTCAGCCAGGGCAGAAAGTCTGGGTTCTGGAGCCTGTGGCTCCCAGGGCACTTCAGGACAGATGGAGTGGCCCTTACCCAGTGCTAGAAAGGAATAGTCAGGTCACCTACCTGGAAGACCTAGGCACTAGCAGGACCCCCAAAAGGGTGATCCATGTGAACCGCCTCAAACTCTTCCATGACAGGGCAGATGTGAATCTGTTGATGGTAACAGATGAGGGCCAGGAAGCTGAGAGTGAACCTCTCCCTGATCTCCTCTCCACAGACCCTAAAGATGGCTCAGTAGATGGAGTGATCTATTCAGACACCCTCTCTGGCCAACAGCAATCTGACTGTAGGAAGGTCCTGCAACAGTTTGCTGAGCTCTTTTCCCTAACCCCTGGTCAGACACACCTGTGTACCCATGATGTGGACACAGGAGACAGCATGCCTGTCAAAAACAGTCTGACCAAGTTAAGGAAAGCATCAAAGTGGAAGTCCACAAGATGCTGGAATTGGAAGTCATTGAGCACTCTGACAGCCTCTGGGCTAGCCCAGTGGTCTTAGTCCCCAAACCTCACACCAAAGATGGAAAGAGAGAGATGAGGTTTTGTGTGAACTACAGAGGACTTAATTCTGTCACCAAGACGGATGCCCATCCCATTCCAAGGGCAGATGAATTGATAGACAAACTCGGTGCTGCCAGATACTTAAGTACCTTTGACTTGACAGCAGGGTCCTGGCAAATCAAAATGGCACCAGGAGCAAAAGAAAAGACAGCATTCTCCACACCTGATGGGCATTATCAGTTTACTGTAATGCCCTTTCGGTTAAAGAATGCCCCTGCCACCTTCCAAAGGTTGGTGAATCAAGTCCTTGCTGGCTTGGAGTCCTTTAGTGCAGCATATCTTGACTATATTGCTGTCTTTAGCTCCAGCTGGCAGGATCTCCTGGTCCACCTGAAGAAGGTTTTGAAGGCCCTGCAAGCAGCAGGCCTCTCTATCAAGGCATCCAAATGTCAGATAGGGCAGGGAACTGTGGTTTACTTGGAACACCTTGTAGGTGGAGGCCAAGTTCAGCCACTCCAGCCTAAGATCCAGACTATTCTGGAATGGGCAGCTCCAAAAACCCAGACTCAAGTCAGGGCATTCCTTGGCTTGACTGGGTACTACAGGAGGTTTGTGAAGGGATATGGATCTATAGTGACACCCCTCACAGAACTTACCTCCAAGAAAATGCCCAAGAAGGTAAACTGGACTGTAGAATGCCAACAGGCCTTGACACCCTGAAACAAGCATTGTGCACCGCACCAGTTCTCAAAGCTCCCGATTACTCCAAGCTGTTCATTGTGCAGACTGATGCCTCTGATAGGGCCAGTTTTGTCCCAAACAAATGATGATGGACTTGACCAGCCTGTTGCTTTCATTAGCAGGATGTTACTCTCCAGGGAGCAGCGTTGGAGTGCCATTGAGAGGGAGGCCTTTTCTGTGGTTTGGTCCCTGAAGAAGCTGAGACCATACCTCTTTGGTACTCACTTTGTAGTTCAGACTGACCACAGACCTCTCAGATGGCCAATGCAACTGAAAGGTGAAAATCCAAAACTGTTGAGGTGGACCATCTCCCTACAGGGAATGGACTTTATAGTGGAACACAGACCTGGGACTGCCCATGCCAATGCAGATGGCCTTTCCAGGTTCTTCTACTTAGAAAATGAAGACTCTCTTGGGAAAGGTTAGTCTCATCCTCTTTCGTTTGGGGGGGGGTGTAAGGAAATGCCTCCTTGGCATGGTTACCCCCTGACTTTTCGCCTTTGCTGATGCCAAGTTATGATTTGAAAGTGTGTTGAGGCCTGCTAACCAGGCCCCAGCACCAGTGTTCTTTCCCTAACCTGTCCTTTTGTTTCCACAATTGGCACACCCTGGCATCCAGGTAAGTCCCTTGTAACTGGTACCTCTGGTACCAAGAGCCCTGATGCCAGGGAAGGTCTCTAAGGGCTGCAGCATGTTTTATGCCACCCTGGGGATCCCTCACTCAGCACAGAAACACTGCTTGCCAGCTTGTTTGTGCTAGTGAGGATAAAACGACTAAGTCGACATGGCACTCCCCTCAGGGTGCCATGCCAACCTCACACTGCCTATAGGTATAGATAAGTCACCCCTCTAGCAGGCCTTACAGCCCTAAGGCAGGGTGCACTATACCATAGGTGAGGGCATAAGTGCATGAGCACTATGCCCCTACAGTGTCTAAGCAAAACCTTAGACATTGTAAGTGCTGGGTAGCCATGAGAGTATATGGTCTGGGAGTCTGTCATGCACGAACTCCACAGCACCATAATGGCTACACTGAAAACTGTGAAGTTTGGTATCAAACTTCTCAGCACAATAAATGCACACTGATGCCAGTGTACACTTTATTGTAACATACACCCCAGAGGGCACCTTAGAGGTGCCCCCTGAAACCTTAACCGACTACCAGTGTAGGCTGACTAGTTTTAGCAGCCTGCCACACACCAGACATGTTGCTGGCCACATGGGGAGAGTGCCTTTGTCACTCTGTGGCTAGTAACAAAGCCTGTACTGGGTGGAGGTGCTTCTAACCTCCCCCTGCAGGAACTGTAACACCTGGCGGTGAGCCTCAAAGGCTCACCCCCTTTGTTACAGCACCCCAGGGCACTCCAGCTAGTGGAGTTGCCCGCCCCCTCCGGCCATGGCCCCACTTTTGGCGGCAAGGCCGGAGGAGATAATGAGAACAACAAGGAGTTGTCACTGGCCAGTCAGGACAGCCCCTAAGGTGTCCTGAGCTGAGGTGACTCTGACTTTTAGAAATCCTCCATCTTGCAGATGGAGGATTCCCCCAATAGGGATAGGAATGTGCCCCCTCCCCTCAGGGAGGAGGCACAAAGAGGGTGTAGCCACCCTCAGGGCTAGTAGCGATTGGCTACTAACCCCCCAGACCTAAACACACCCCTAAATCGAGTATGTAGGGGCTCCCAGAACACAGCAAGATAGATTCCTGCAACCTAAGACGAAGGACTGCTGAGCTGAAAAATCTGCAGAAAAGACAGAGACACCAACTGCTTTGGCCCTAGCTCTACCGGCCTGTCTCCCCACTTCTAAAGACACTGCTCCAGCAACGCATTCCACAGGGTCCAGCGACCTCTCAGTGGACTACCCTGCATCTAGAAGGACCAAGAACTCCCAAGGACAGCAGCTCTGCTCCACAAAGACTGCAACTTTGCAACAAAGAAGCAACTTTGAAACAACACACGTTTCCCGCCGGAAGCGTGAGACTTTGCACTCTGCACCCGACGCCCCTGGCTTGAATTCTGGAGAACAAACACTACAGGGAGGACTCCCCGGCGACTACGAGACCGTGAGTAGCCAGCGTTGACCCCCCCGAACCCCTACAGCGACGCCTGCAGAGGGAATCCCGACGCTCCCCCTGACCGCGACTGCCTGCTTCAAAGACCCGACGCCTGGTAAAGACACTGCACCCGCAGCCCCCAGGAACTGAAGGATCCGACCTCCTGTGCAGGTGCGACCCTCAGGTGGCCCTCTCCCTTGCCCAGGTGGTGGCTACCCTGAGGAGCCCCCCTCCTTGCCTGCCTGCATCGCTGAAGAGACCCCTTGGTCCCCCATTGAAACCTATTGCGAACCCGATGCCTGTTTGCACACTGCACCCGGCCGCCCCCGTGCCGCTGAGGGTGTACTTTTTGTGCTGACTTGTGTCCCCCCCGGTGCCCTACAAAACCCCCCTGGTCTGCCCTCCGACGACAGGGGTACTTACCTGCTGGCAGACTGGAACCGGGGCACCCCCTTCTCCATTGAAGATTTTGTCCTGCAAAAAAGTCACACAGGGATTTTGCGGCAATGATCTACCAACGCAGAAATAAAATTTCAAAATTTGCCAATGCTTATGTAGAATGCTCTTTATGTTCATTGCGTGCAATTGAATTTCATTCCTCGTGAGTTGTAAGCTGTGATTACTCTAGTAGTGTCCTTTATATCGTTTTTCTGGGCAAATATTAATTCTTCTCTCTATGTGTATCAGCTTTATTTTGCAGTGTTTTTTACAATTTTCATGGCAAATTGTCTGTGTTTAATTCTAGATATTCTATTCCGTGTCTTCTTTGCATAACTGTTTAATACACTACATTTTGGTTCTGCGCACAGCAGTTCTCCATCCGATATATGCTGTTGATCAGGTTTCTGCGATAGAGACTAGTGAAGCGCTACTTCCAGCTGTGGGTTTCCTATGTAGTTTGATAGTCATTAAACCAGCTGCAACTTAATTCAAACATCAAGAAATTCTACATATTTATTTACTGACTGCAGAAGAGATTCCTAAATTAGAGCTGTTGACATTAAGGACATCGACAAAATGTTTCACACTTTCTTCACAGCTCCTCATACAATAAAAGAGGAAGTGTGTGTGTGAAGGGGACGCAGTATGCAAGGGAGAGAGAACGAGAAAGCACATACACTCCTGTGAAATGCTAAGATCAACAGGAAGTTCCATGAGCGCAAGCATACAAATCTTCCAATGAAAAGGATGGTAAATAAGCTATGCTGCAGGACACACCCAAGGAGATGAAGGAAAGCCACTGAAGAAGCAAGCACATGAGATTGGTAAGGAAGCCAACCAATTATCTGCCAGTCCTTCGCCGAAAGTCCACTGTGAGTTTTGGTATTGTCAACAGCTGTCTGTTGGTGAGACCTAAAACATCCTGCCTCTGTGTTCGCAGATTGATTTATAAGGCATCCAAATATTTGACTCGTGGATGTCATTCACCCTGTAATGCACTGGCTCCCTATCCAAAGGAATACCGTTTAAGATGTGTGCATTTTGGGCAGTTCTGTTTCTGGCACATCTCTCAGCTTCTTGAAATGTAAGCTTCCTAGATATGTCACTGGCTATAACTTCCATTTAGAAGCTGGGCCCTAATGGGAACCAAAAGTAGCCCTGGCAAAAATGTTCAAACCAACCCTGCTCCCTTCTTCCTCGCTCTCCATCTCTCTCTCGCTCTCTTTCTCTCTCTCCTTCTCTCTGAGGAACCTGGAGAAAATGACTGAGTAATCAACAGGGGCGTAGCTTGGTCAGTAAGACTGGGGGTGTCAGCTTCAGATTTTCAGACAATCAGGCTGGCATACAATGGTAAAATACACTATATGCCAAGCAGGGCACACGAGAAGGGACCAAGGAACAGCAGAAAGGGAGAGGAGTGTGGTTTGGTAGGAGTACTAAAAGAGAAATCACAATACTGTGTAAAATACCCAATATTTTTGAGAACTTTCACACAGTGTGTGTGCGTTTTTTGTCTGTGTGTATGTAAAAATACCTGCTGAAATCCGAATGATATATCACTGTACTCAACTGAAAGCACCTGTACCCAACTATTCAAGAGCAAATACATTGATTAGGGGGTGTAACACCCCAAACACCACCCCGCCCAGAAGCTACACCCATGGAGACCAACAGTAGCTCCTGGTTCAAAAACACAGCTGCCAAAGGCTCCATCCTGCTGAAGAAATGTTGGGTGGAATAAACGGGCAGTGTGGCCGTGTATATAAGACTTTGGGCCATATTTACAAGAAAGTGCTGCCTCACTAGCGGCGCGACACTTTTCTTGCAGCCCCCTTGCGTTCCCTCACGCCACCATGGTAGTGCCGTATTTACAATATGGCGCACCATTGCACAAGTTAGGGGCAATACCGTCATTTTTTTATGCTATGGAAACGCTATACTAGATTAGCATAAAAACAATTCCCTAATCCAGTACAGTGTTAACAGTCCCATTGAAATCAATGGGAACCTCATTTTAACTCCTGCTTCAAGCAGGCGTTAAAAATGACGCTAGAAATGGCGCAATGAAATCTTGTAGATTCCATTTCACCATTTTTAGCGACCCTCTAATGAGGGAACGCCCCTTTGCATACATCATGTATATATTATGCATGATGTGGCGCAAAGGGTTTACAAGGTGGGGAAACCTAGTTTGTGCCAACTTGTAAATATGGCGCTAGGGTAGTGGCCAGTTAGCGTCACATTTGCGGCAAAGATTTGGCAACAAATGTGGTGCTAAGGGGCGTAAGGGCCTTGTAAATCTGGCCCTTTGTTTTGGTTAGAGCAATTCAGGAGAGGACAGGCCCCCACTGTTTGGGCTTCATAAGCATGGAACAATTTTCATTTCTCTACCTGAACCATATCTAACACAGATTTAGGAACTATAAAAAACATTTTTTTTAATTTTCAACCCTCTTTTCCATCTAGGCTTCCGGCTTTCAATGGAGTTACTGATAGAACTCCTCTCTTCTCTCAGTGTGCAACAAATCCCTTTACAGGATGCTCTAGCAGTGGCAGCTGGCAACTATGGCAGTGGAGGGGCGGATGCGTAAAATAAATAGTTAAAAAAAAAGAAAAAGAAATAAAGTCACTTACTTGCTTGCGCAGACACGTCCTACGTCCCCCTCACTATGGTCTTCTTCTTTTCCTGATGTCATGTCCAGAGCCCCAGCTAACCTGCTTAACCAATCCTGGTGCTGCTCTCATACTGTTAACTGGCATGAGACAAGTGGCAGGTTTGAAGGGAGTGGTCTCTCTTGGCACTTCCGAGGGCACTGTAGCTTACTGTAGGCTCTCAACCCAGGTGTCTAAGGCAACGGGGTTGAGAGGTTTATATTGTGCATTTAAGGCTGGCTGTCGCAAGACGGCTGGCCAACGTGACAAGCGCACTATAAACTAGTGCACAGGCAGCCCACCGCTGCTGCCACCCAGCAGGCCCCGTCCCGTCCTGACACTTGGTTCAGGATGGGTTGACGAAAAATACACTGGTAATAAATTAACTTCATTATCATTTTATTTTCCATCTCTGGGGCATTTGTGGGGGAATTTTAGTGGGACGATGCTCCTCTGCTCAAATGGAAGAGTTCCCCCTGCACTCTGGGCCTGATTTAGAGCTTGCCAGTTGAGTTTCTCTGTCCCAAACATCTTATTACACTTGCATTATGTTCCATGAAACTTTGTAATAAGGCAGACAGGATATCGGTCATGTTTGTGAGGAGCACCACTCCACCAAACTGTCAGTCACGCCCAAAGTCTGTTTGCAGTAATTCCTGTTTGGGCATCTCCTGCTGGTGTCAGCAAATTCCGTGCAACCTGGGCTACTCCAAAACAGTATGTAGTGCTTCCAGGGAAAGGCTTGCCTCTTTTCAGGAACATCAGAGTTAATTTTAATCTAACACGTCCTACTTTTTTAATTAGAATAACCAACATGAAATGTAGCTGAATTCAGACAAGATTTACCAAAAAAACATTCCCGACGAGGATGGGATTCGAACCCACGCGTGCAGAGCACAATGGATTAGCAGTCCATCGCCTTAACCACTCGGCCACCTCGTCCTCTATAGTTGCGCTCACAGACTCTAAAATGACAATGTTATCGAACATCAGCGTGGTCCACTGTTTTGTTCTAAGAATCTTTTCTCCAGTATTAAGATCGAACAGAGTACTTACTTAAACCAGAATTCCCCAGTGCTGTTAGCATTGCTCGCTGTTTGCATCATCTATGTGAACGATCACACTTGCAACAGGTCTCTCTACACTGCTCCTGTAACTCCTCTTTCCGCCTCAGTGTACACACCCGCCATTTCTACTGATAAAATTTTCACAAATTGAAAGGCGCCTAGTCTCTTAAAACGCTCACCCGCTTCAGCGCGTATTGAGGGTTACGAGGCACTACATAAATACATCCACAAATCAGTGCAATGGAGCACCGCCGTTTTTTTGGTTTGGTGAGTACAGCGCCCACACTATTCTGTGTTAAGTCCTCTGTTCTCTTCCACATGTATAGCGCCAAGAAACCTAGTTCAGATATAGTTGTTCCTTGATAAGAGAACTTCCTTCTACCAGAATATGGGCCGTGCACTGATGGCTTGACATTTGATATGGCGCCATGACGCTAACTTCCTTATTAAGCGCTGCCGTGTTGAGAGTTCTGCTCTGACTGCAGCAAGGCGGCGCATGAGCCTGACTTCCTGTCCCGGGGCCGCACTGGGAAGCACCGGCCGCACTGGCATGTTCAGCCGCCACCCTGGGCCAAGCCTCAGTCGAGAGGCTATAACACGGAGCGGGGCGGTACGAGTCATAAGATGCTCTGTTCAGTAGTCAGTTTCAACAGAATACCTCAGCCTAAGCACAATACCGCAGCCTAAGTACAATACCGCAGCCTAAACACAATACCGCAGCCTAAGCGCAGTACCGCAGCCTAAGCGCAGTACCGCAGCCTAAGCGCAGTACCGCAGCCTAAGCGCAATACCGCAGCCTAAGTACAATACCGCAGCCTAAACACAATACCGCAGCCTAAACACAATACCGCAGCCTAAGCGCAGTACCGCAGCCTAAGCACAATACCTCCGCTTCAACATAATACCGCAGCCTAAGCACAATACCGCAGACTGAGCGCAGTACCGCAGCCTAAGCACAATACCTCCGCTTCAACATAATACCGCAGCCTAAGCACAATACCGCAGCCTAAACGCAGAACTGCAGCCTAAGTACAATACCGCAGCCTAAACACAATATCACAACCTAAGCGCAGTACTGCAGCCTAAGCACAATACCTCCGCTTCAACATAATACCGCAGCCTAAGTACAATACCTCAGCTTCAACAGAATACTGAAGCCTAAACACAATACTGCAGCCTAACCGTAGTACTGCAGCCTAAACACAATACCGCAGTTTAAGCACAATATCACAGCTTCAGCGGAATACCCCAGCCTAAACTCAATACAACAGCCTAAACACAATAACACAGCCTAAGTACAATACCTCAGCTTCAACAGAATACAGAAGCCTAAACACAATACTGCAGCCTAACCGCAGTACTGCAGCCTAAGCACAATACCGCAGCCTAAGCACAATACCACAGCTTCAACGGAATACCCCAGCCTAAACTCAATAACGCAGCCTAAGCGCAGTACCGCAGCCTAAGCACAATATCTCAGCTTCAAAAGAATACCGCAGCCTAAGTGCAATACCACAGCTTCAACAGAATACCACAGCTTAAGTGCAGTACTGCAGCCTAAGCACAATACCTCAGCTTAAACAGAACACTGCAGCCTAAACACAATACCACAGCTTCAACGGAATACCGCAGCCTAAACACAATACCACAGCTTCAACGGAATACCGCAGCCTAAACACAATACTGCAGCCTAAGCACAGTACCGCAGCTTAAACACAGTAACGCAGCCTAAACACAGTACAGCAGCTTGAACAGGAAAACACAGCCTAAACACAATACTGCAGCCTAAAGACAGTACCCCACTTAAACACAGTACCGCAGCCTAAACACAATACCTAAACTTCAACACAATACCGGAGCCTAATCACAATACCGAAGCCTAAACACAATACCGCAGCCTAAGCATAGTACTGCAGGCTAAGCACAGTACCGCAGCCTAAGCACAATACCTCAGCATATGCACAATACCACAGCCTAAGCACAATACCACAGCTTCAACAGAATACTGCAGCCTAAACACAATACCACAGCTTCAACGGAATACCACAGCCTAAACACAATACCTCAGCTTCAACAGAATACCTCAGACTAAGCGCAATACCACAGCTTCAACGGAATTCCGCAGCCTAAGCACAATACCACAGCTTCAATAGAATACTGCAGCATAAACACAATACGGCAGCCTAAGCGCAGTACCGCAGCCTAAGCACAATACCTCAGCTTAAACTGAATACCGTAGCCTAAGCACAATACCGCAGCCTAAGCACAATACCACAGCTTCAATGGAATACCGCAGCCTAAACACAATACCACAGCTTCAATGGAATACCGCACCCTAAACACAATACCTCAGCTTCAACAGAATACCGCAGCCTAAGCACAATACTACAGCTTCAACTGAATACCACAGCCTAAACACAATACCGCAGCCTAAGCACAGTACCACAGCTTAAACACAGTACCACAGCCTAAACACAGTACAGCAGCTTTAACAGGATACCGCAGCCTAAACACAATACCACAGCCTAAGCACAATACCTCAGCTTAAACACAATATCACAGCCTAAGCACAATACCGCAGCTTCAACGGAATACTGCAGCCTAAACAAAATACTGCAGCGTAAGCACAGTAACGCAGCTTAGCACAGTACCTCAGCCTAAGCACAATACCCTGCTTAAACACAGTACAGCAGCTTAAACACAGTACCGCAGCCTAAACACAATACCACAGCCTACCATATTACCCCACTTAAACATAGTACCGCATCTTAAACACAGTACTGCAGCCTAAACACAATACCGCAGCTTAAGCACAGTACTGCAGCCTAAACACAGTACCGCAGCCTAAACACAGTACCGCAGCTTAAACACAGCACTGCAGCCTAAGCACAATACCGCAGCCTAAACACAATGCTGCAGCTTAAACACAGTACCGCAGCCTAAACACAGTACCCCGATTAAACACAGTACTGCAGCTTAAACACAGTAAGGCAGCCTAAGCACAGTACTACAGCTTAAACACAGTACTGCAGCTTAAACACAGTACTGCAGCTTAAACACAATACCACAATTTAAATTTAAACACAGTACTGCAGCCTAAACACAATACAGCAGCTTAAACACAGTACCGCGCTTAAACACAGTACCACAGCTTAAACACAGTACTGCAGCCTAAACACAATACTGCAGCTTTAACACAGTACTGCAGCTTAAACACAGTACCGTAGCCTAAACACAATACAGAAGCTTAAACACAGCACCGCAGCCTAAACACAATACTGCAGCCTAGACACAATACCGTAGCCTAAACATAGTACTGCAGCTTAAACACAGTACCGCTTTAAGAGCACACTGTACGTTGAAGACAGAATGTGCTATTTTAAGAAGAGATGGGTTTGTGATAATCATAGATGGATAGGAGTTTAAGGACATATGAGAAGCTGGTCCTTTAAACGCAGTCAATCAATCGTTTGTAAAGTGCGCTACTCACTGGCTAGGGTCTCAAGGCTCTGAAGGGGGGGGAGGAAATTGCTACTGTTTGAATAACCAGGTCTTGAGGCGTTATCCGAAGGTCAGGAGGTCCTGGGTCTGTCGGGGAGGGAGTTCCAGGTCTTGGCAGCAAGGTGGGAAAAGGATCTGCTGCGGCTGTAGTTCGTGGATGCAAGGGGCGGTGGCAAGGGCGAGGTTGGCGGAGCAGAGTTGGCTGATGGGAGTGTGGAAGGTGAGTCGCTCGTTGAGGTAGGCAGGGCCAGCGCTGTGGAGAGCTTTGTGGGCGTGGATGAGCAGCTTGAAGGTGATCCTCTTGTTGACGGGGAGCCAGTGTAGGTCTTTGAGGTGGGCTGAGATGTGGTTGCGGTGTGGGATGTCGAGGGTGAGGCGTGCGGAGGCGTTCTATATACGTTGTAGTTTCTTCTGGAGCTTGGCCGTGGTTCCAGCGCAGAGAGCATTGCCATAGTCCAGTCTGCTGCTGACAAGGGCGTGGGTGACCGTCCTTCGGTGGGGATCCATCTGAAGATCTTGCGGAGCATGCGGAGGGTGTTGAAGCAGGAAGATGAGACGGCATTGACTTGCTGGGTCATGGTGAGCGATGAGTCTAGTTGGTCACATATATGGGTCGAACACGCACGCGCTCTGACATGTTGTAATCTATTGGTGGGCTTTTAACCATGTCTACCGCATGTCCATCACTATCACTGATTAATGGGCTTGCCTTTCAAAAATCCTTTTTATCATTGGTAAGTGCTTTACGTTTGTCCCTCCTTGGGGCAGTTCTGTTACCGCCTTGACCAACGACCCTGTTACATGGATAACTGCATGTTTGCGGATAAGTTTGACTGCAAGCAAACTTCTTTTACTTTTTGTGACTCTCCTTCGTGCTCATGCTGCCCGTGGAGCTTTGAATCGGCTTGCTTATGACAACTGTTTTACTTTTCATTGTCAATTAATGTAGCAAGAAAAGTTGAGTTAGGAATTTACAGTGCTAATAGCTCTAACTCGAGCAAACACAAGACCCATTGCATTGCAAATGCTTGTTTTTAACAGTATTTATTGCCACTATAGCACTAGGGTGATTTTCACCACTAGAAAGTGGAGGACTTTACAATGAATACAAAAGGTAAACATATAACCCTATATATATATATATATATATATATATATATATATATATATATATATATATATATATATATATATATATATAAGAGACACGGCTTACCTCTGCAGGTCCCATGTGAAGAAAGGGGAGAAGAGGTAAGTGCTGACATGAAAGGAAAAAAAGATGGATCTTAAGTAGACCTGTTTATTTGCGGAAAATGTGTGCTTGCATTCGGACCTGGACACAAGGATGAATGTTGTGCCAAAAATAGCAGAACATTGCTTTGACATAAACAACAGCACAAACTTCCTGTCCCCCCACATTGTTTTCTTGCTCCTTTGACCAGATGTTTACCTGGACAGATTCAAAATTGGCTTAATGCAATAATTTGGGGTATTTCTCTGAACAAGAGTAATGAAAAATGCTGGGAATGAAGCAACATTATGGTGGTGTAAACAAACACTTGCCCATGTCTAGTCTTGCGTGCCCTGCTCCAGGCAAGGGGCGCTGGATGAAAAGTGGATCTATTCAGGTAGAAGATCCCTTGCTTTTGGGCAGCACAAGGGAAACCTTGATTGAAAAGTTTAATTGCTTGACTCCAGGAATTCGAGTACTGAGTCGAGACTGTCTCCTAGTGTTCTGTAAACCACGTGCAATAATGAGCTTGCTTCCTGGTCAGCGGGCTTTCACAGGAATAGCAATTTATAGGAGATGCTGCAAACCCTGAAGGGGATTCAAGCCTCTCAGGGAATGGAGAAGAGAATGATCAGCAGAGAGCCTACAAGATCAGTCTTATTGGCACCACTGGTCTGCCCGGGAAGAGAAACGAAGAATGTGATGTCCACATCTGGCGATACACCAACAGAGCTATGTAAAAGGATCATTAAAAAAGATGTCTTTACATTTTTTTCAGAAGTTAAAGGATAAAACGGTTTGCCATTTTGTCTCATGTACACATTGCATGGGACAAATCTGGCTTAGGTCCTTTCATCTCTATTTTGGGAACATGTTGAGGAGAAAAGACATATGCCCAAATTTAAAGGATGGCCTTATGCTATCTAACACCATATTAGCGTCATTTTCCTCACAATAATGTTGCATTCGATTGCCAAAAACGCTGCATCCTACCTACAAAGTGGCACAATGCTTGCATTGCGCCACATTATGCATGCACCGTCCATAATGTATGCAAAGGGGGCGTTCCGGTGCAAGGAGGCCCGCAAAAATGGCGCAATGAAATCTACAAGATTTAATTGCACCATTTTTGGCGTAATGTTTAACGCCTGCTGAAAGCAGGCTCTAGAAGGACGCTCCCAGTGGAATCAATGGGCCTCCTTGCACTGTGTTCCACCAGTGTCAGAATTTTTGAGGCTAGTGGAGCAAAGCGCCACAATAGCATCAAAAATTGTGATGCTATTGTTCCTAATACAGCCATGGTATGCTGCTTCTTAAATACAGCACACATATGGTGGTGTTAGTGGGGCAAGGGGTGAGTGCAGGAAAAGTGGTACTTCACTATGTGAAGCGCCACGTTTCTTAAATCTGGCCATAGTGTTGTCTCCTATGGGCCAATCGTACATAGGGAGTGGAGCGTACGTCCTTCCTCAGCAGGGTGAGTTCTAGTCCAGTTAGTGTATATCTTTACTCCTCTTCCTCTGCCCACTGCTGTTTTGGTAGAGTCTTTCCTGATCTAACCTTCTCTATGCTCTCTGTTTCTCTTCCTTGCTTAAACCGAGAAGGCTGTACTGATGTGCACAGAACCACACTCCTCTTGCTGTAGGCTTACAGAGGTGGTGGTGGAGGCTGACCAGGTCTCTCTCGCTTCCATTGTTTCTGGAGACCAAGGTCGTCATTTCCCAAGCCAAAGATCTCAACCATGAAGAGTCACTGGAGTGTCCAGAGCACGCACACTTCCTAGATAGTGCCTGGGTGTTCATGAGGCTCACCAGCTTCCCAGTAACTCCACAGAACTAGGAAGCAAGGCCACAGTATGTCTAGTTACTGCCAAGTCCTGGCCAGTCAGGTGTTAAGTCTTGGGCACACTTTTTTACATTCCTCCATTGAAGGGGAGGGGCTTTTGCATACTAAGCTGTCCTAATCCTACAAATGCAAAAAGAACAGAGGATGGATGGAATGTGGAACGAATCAAACATTCACCCCCCCCGTCACAGATCTGGGTTTAATCCATCAGTTTTTTTGCTTGCCATGGTATTTCAGTTTGGACTCAACTATATGCAAAGCAGTCATGGAAACAGTCCAGCCCGACTGGATTTGACTGGTTCTGCATTCCATCTACCATTTGTGTTTGTTTACTTTTGTCACCATAAGTGCGCCGGGTATGCCACTCCGGTTTTCTGCCTGACCGCCCAATTATCAGTTTTCTGCTGGGACTGCAGACTATTCACCACAACATTGACGCCAGCTCGTAATCGAGACGGTTGCAATGCTGCGGTGCATTGGGTGCAGCAGTACCTGCCGTGCTTTTCACTACCCGGTACCCCGTCTCCGCCAGCCTTTGCATGGCAGTGGGATCGCCATGCAAAAGCCGGCGGAGAGGGGAGTGGTAATGGCAGATTAAGACCGCCAGCACCTCCAGGCTTTTGACTAGCGGAAACCTGGCTGTGCCAGCGGTCGGACCGTGGCCGCTCCGCCAGGGTCTTAATGTGGACACCGGACCGCGGCTTTGGCGGTGGTCCAACCTACGGGTGCCAGGGTCATAATGATGGCCTGAGTCTCCTTCACATTCCTCCAAGGTTTGCAATGATGGCTGAGTCTGTTGTAAGACAAAGTAACTTAACAGCTGAGTCTAACACAATAGGGAAATGCAGAGAATCTATAAGAACACACTTATTGTGTTTAATATATCCTGCTGCGGTAGCCATAAAAGCAGAGCAGTTTTCTTTGAAAATGTCTGCCTTGCATCAATCCCTGCTATCTTTCCGGGTACTTTTTCCATCTTGTTCTGAAAAGCAATGTTGATAAACCACCTTAATGCGCCAAAATACACTAATGCGAATACTGAATGGGACCTCGAGGTGTTGTGATTAATACTTGAAGATGGAAATGTGCCCTCTTATTCCTCTCTAGGTGCCAATATACATCCCGACAGCTGAGTAATATTTGCAAAAAATGCCCCTTCTTGCCACAACATAGGCATAATGCCGCATTTCTTCTCCTTTCCTTCTCTCCCCTGGCAAGAGGCTTCTTTCATCTCCTGATCTACATTGGGCTCTTCTTGCAAAGACATACATTCATCAGTTTTGATTACATGGGATATCCCTGATCTTCTTGAAAAAACTCTCCACTCTCCCGGCGAACTTTATGTTCGGCATCATTTTGCAATGTTAGTTGTATGACGGCTGTTGATGTAGTGGATCAGTTGCCCAATGATGATAAAAGAACTGATTTCAGTTAGAAAGCTAAGAACTCTGATTGAAAATTAAAGAGTAGCCCACGTCATGACATCTGTAATGAGATATGAGAGAAGAAGGCTACTTTAAAAGAATCTGAAGCAGAAAACTGGGGTCGTATTAGGAAATACATTTGACACTGTGCCAAAAAGGGTTGAAACATAAGGAGCTCTCCCCCAAACTTTTTTGGAACTGCTAGTGGCAAGGAACTTGCCAGAGCTATACTTCCTATTATCCATCATGTTCTTTCCATATAATTCTGTTTAGGAGGACCATGACTTGCTGTTGGGGGGCATCTGGAACCGAGCCGTACTGGACCAACCTTCCCCAATAAGTGTGAAACTGGTGTTAAGGTCCTTTTGTTCAGTTCAGAGAAGAACTGACCCGGCGGTTCAGGCTGGACTGTTCCTATTGGAGCAAGACCAAGACTGATTTGCATATGGCTGGGCCCCAAGTGAGCTGGCATAATGTGCAAAATAGCAATGGAACGGAAAGTGCATGAGTAAATATCATTGGCTGAGATTTATTCATGAGTTGATTCACATACTTTTTTTGTACTCAGTAGGGGAAGCATCATTAGTGTAGTCGAGATGGTTGTTGTAGTTTGCAAAGCAACTGTATACACATACAAGTCAACAGAAAAGCCTATCCTTGAACGGTTGTACCTAATTTACCCTGAATTTTATTGATGGCTTGAAGCACATGCTGAAGTGGGTTTTCAGACAGGTCCATGTGGGCTTGCAAACTGTAATGGCACCAATAGACAGTCAGGCTGTCAACTGAGTAATAAAGCATAAGCAGAAATAAACAAAAATAAAAGAACCAGATTGGAGGACCAAGTAAAGGAGCTCCAGTATAAGGGAAATGTTATCTTCAGGGGAACCATAAAGGGAAACAATTATAAAGGTGGTTGAACCAAGCAAAGCGGGAAACTACAGCTACAAGTCAAAACATGCTGCCAGATGTCTGCCCATTGCTGACAGAGGCCTAAATACTGACACTTACCCAAATGACTTGGAAGTCAACAAGTAACCCATGACGTGAGTATATGCAAAGGCATTGTGTTCTGGTGTATTCTGTTTGTGTAAGCCCAATTACCAGAGCCCTGTACTCCAGACATGTCATCCTTTTCTGCCCCTCAGGTGACTTAATGTACCTGAGCTGTCTAAATCCTAAAACAATCTTTGAGACTCACAGCTGCCACGTTTCCTAAGTCCTTGAATGATGTATTGCTCCAGTCCATGATTTTTACTTTTAATTCCAAAACTTCTAGTCCTGTTTCATAATTGGCTAAACAAGGCTACATTTCCCAGAATTCAATGCATGGACCTCAGAAACATGGAATGACTGGAGACTTCTTAATACACTACATGGCTTTCCGGATGTCAACAATGTTTCATACAGTTCATACTTACATTAATCACTCCCTGAGGCTGGTGAGATTATCTCCACAGCAGTGCTTTATTTATGCTTGTTGTTTCCAGTGCGGGGACCCAGCACTTATTTTTGAGGGCCGGCACTTATTTTTCTGCCTCAAGCATTTACTGCGAGCAGAAGACACATAACTGAAAGACGGAGGAAGAGAAAAACGAAAAAGCGTCACAATGGGAGAAAGCAAAAAGCTGCAAGAGTGAGCTGAAGTGGCAGGGGGTGTCTATAAATGGATTGAAGAGGCCCGAGATCAGTGCTTTAAATGAGCTGGTACAGTCCGCCACTGAGTACTGCCACTTTTTTATTTTGCGAGGGAGAGTACATACACTTCTCCAGAAAAACAAAATACTTTTAATTGGAGAGTACCGGAAACAAGCAGGTACTCTGGTACAGAGTACCTGCACTTCTATGTTTCCTTTCCAAGCACTGCCCAAGATGGATCCAGGATTACGTTGCCTCAGTATTCTGTGGTCGTACATTCAATTGCAGCAGCTGCATGTTTAAGAGGAGGGCTTTGGGCATCTGCACGTTTTTATTTACAAATATAGCACTGCTCCACAGTCATTCCTTTCACTAGGGGCAACATTTTTGTGAATAAATATGTGAGTAGGATACCCTGGCAACAAAATTGGAATAGTTATAGAAACTGCTAGGGTTCATGGATGCTGAAATACTGGACCGGGATAGACAGGTGGAGGCACAAATTATACATCAGTGATGATGATGATTGTAGTAGAATTTGGGATCAAATGAGTGCTAATACACTCTGCACAAAGTGTCCGGATGTGAGCCAACTTCTGCACAAGTTACACTAATTGAGATACACTATACATAGGGACGGGTGATTCGCTGAGGAGTGGCAGAGTATATCCAAACTTTGCAACACCACAAAATAAAATGATGGACAGGGTGTTGAACCTTTTCAAACACTCACCCCCAGTCACAGATTTAGGTTTAATTCATTGATATTTTGTACCATACGTCACCCCAGTTTGGAACGAGCCACATGCAAATCAGTCTTGACCCTGTTCCCCGTGGGAACAGTCCAGCTCGGACTGCGCGGCCAGGTCCTCCCTGGAGCGGAAACTGGCATCCTGGGACCGGTTTCAGGGTATCCCCCTTCATCAGCCAGGCTAGCGTGAATCTAGTAGTGCAGCTAGCACAGGACCCACATCTGGGCATTCCCTACCCACGAAGGGCAAACGTTGCTCATTTTTTACATATTTTTTCCTAACCAGGAACAAATTGATACATATTCTTACTTAGTGCAGAAGCAAGAAGAAGAAGCATTGGCATATCCAGCACGTCTGGCCTGGGTATGCTGGTGAAATGGTTTCTTATTTTTTTGCAAACATATGCCAAAACAAATAAAAAAACACAGTCACTTAAATGGGACTACTGTATGCTTCCAATAAAAAATACATTTCAGAAACATACGCCAGTGCGGATGTCTTACAAGTGTGTGTTTTTTAAACCAAATGTTTTTTTCAGTTGTGCCGCCATTTTACTATTTATTTGAGCGACAAGAAGAAATCATCTCCCCCAAACACTCAGATTGCAGAACTGGAGGCAGCTACAATGTAGCAACGTCATATGAACAGTGTAACAGCGAGTTTAAAAAGGTGAAAGGAATACAATGTTGCCATTTATAAAAGCGACTTGGAAAAGTTGCGCCTGCTGTTACAAGTTCAGGCAGTGCTTGAAGTGGAAAAGCAGAAGTGTCGGTTCTCTCCAATTAAAAGTATCACGTTTTTCTTGAGAAGTGCAGGTACTCTCCCTCTCAAAACAAAAAAGTGCCGGTACTCCGTACCGGACAGGACCGGCCCATTTCAAGCACTGAGTACAGGGCAATGCTGCAGACATTAGTGCCGCCGGTCTAACGTGGCATCGCCGTTACCAGAAATGAAGGGTGGCAGGCAGGAGTCGTGGCTGAGTCCTTAGTCTCACGGGATGTCCTCTCTGGCCCCGGCCTTCTACGGAGCGCCTTTTGGCACAATCCACTCATTCAAGGACTCATCCCCAGATGTGCTTTTGCTTGTGCTACACAAAGTCTGGTTGCTTTGTCACCTCTAACGTCGCTTTATCTTCCGATCACCCCCCACGACCACAGTACAAGGTTTCTCACTCTTCCCCCCCGGGACAAACACCCCGGTCCCTTTCTAAACTTCCAAGCAGAGTTCTCATGTTTTCTATTGGAGCAGCTAGTGCCCCAGGCGAGGGCGTCAGACCCGAGCACCATATGTACAAATATATGTGGATTTCATTTAAATAATAAGGGCGGTAGAGGGCGCCACTGCGGCCTGGGGGCGGAGGAGGAGGAGGGACAACAGAGGCGAGTGCAGCGTTTACACAAGATCTTCTCAGTGTTAGGCAAGGAGGTTTCTGCTTGCGGCTGCCAAACCACTCAGCTCCGGAGCACATCACATCTTTCCTGGGGGGGGGGGATGTGTTACACCCCCCTAATACATAAAGTTTGTGATAAATAGTTGGGAGCAGGTGCTTTCAGTCGGGTATGGTGAGGCGCCTGTCACCTGGGGTTTGAATTGTTAAACGCCCCCCACCATTCATACCGACCAATCTACGCCCCTCTGTCCACTCGATCCTTTTTGAAAATCTGAAAGGTGAAAATCTGACCGCCCAGCAAATCGAGCTGTTTGGTCACTTGACGAATCTTCGATGGGTGAAGTGGAAGAACAACATCTTGGCCATAATTTCCGGAGGCCTTTGACCTGCTAGAAGCACACTCCATCCAGCTGCGCTACCGGGCCGGCTAATATGCACAGCGCTTAGAAGCGGCAGAAGTGCCGTATGCATGGGTTTTTAAAATATATTGTTATTATTAATAATACTACATAACTAAAGCACCGCAAGAAACAGAATGCACAGCCGAGCGTATTTTATTTCTTCTAATATGTGGCTGTTTCAGTCACTCGGCCTGCACAGCATCGAAGTGTGGGTGGACCCTGTCTGTGTGAAGGGGACTCGCCCCCCAAGGTAGGCTCCTCTTCATCCACACACTGACACCCAGGCGGCGAGGGAGCTCCTCCAAGGAGCACCCTCAGAGGAGTAGCAAAGGCCCCCATCCCTCCGACACTAGGACGGTGTATCTGGCGCAGAAGCAGCCTGCGTGCTTGGCAGGTGGCACCCCCGCACCCCCCCTGGGCCTCGCAGGCTCCCCCTTACGTGTGCAGGGCCGAGAGCGCCCCCGGGGCTGGGGGGGGCTCTGGCCGGCAGCAGGATGCGCACCCTGGCCTCCTCAGGGTTTCTCCTTTGTGTGTGGAGAGACACCTGGGGGGTGAGCGGGGGTGGGCATGAGTGGATGGCGCTGGGCACACGTGTGAGTCCCTTCGCGCTCTGAAACGAGCGGGTGTCTAGGAATAAACTCTGTCCTTCCCCAGACTCATGTATGTGAAGGCGCAATGTGGGCAAATGCGGGGGTCACGAAATCAGATATGTGGTGTCCCAGGGACAGCATAACCATGACGTCAATAGTTGTCTGTAATGTGGTGAAAAAACGAGTAACTACTCGCGGTTCTACTTCTTAATGTTTGCAGCAGCGCCACATAAACAAGGCGAACAGTACAAAACAACTTCCAATCTGAGGGCGGCCCTGACACTTCACAGCTCATAAATCCGTCACGTTACGGCAGAGCCCAAGTAGCTCGCCGTGATCGTATAGTGGTTAGTACTCTGCGTTGTGGCCGCAGCAACCTCGGTTCGAATCCGAGTCACGGCATTGCGGGTGGCAATGTCACGGCAGTTGGGCTTCACTTTTGCAATCATTATTTAGAACTCAGTAATTGTGATGGCGTTTACAGACCGAAAACTCAACTTCTATGCACGTTGTATGATATGAGTTCACAACGCCATGATGTGGAACAAAGCTGATTATAACACTGTAACTAACGTGAAAATGTAAATAAAGTGACAAACTTATTAATGTTTTTTTTCTTGTTGCATTTAGGTTACGTGCCACTTTCAGAATAGAACCAATATTTTTTTCTTCAAATTGAGGTGGCACCATGAGAACGCAGCCATGGACAGCATTTAACTTTAAGGGGGTGCTGCAGTACTAAGCACTAACAATAGATCAAGCTAGAGCTGCTTCTGGGACTCATTTTCAGTAACAGTGCATCGGACCTTTCATACATACAAATCTTTTCTGACTCAGTCGTATATTGTCAAATCGGTACAGAAATGTTGAGTAAAACACACTTTCATCTCATCAGTCGTACATTGTTGTATTGGTACAGGAATTTCGAGTGAAGCACACTTTTATGTGATCAGTAAAATGTACCCAGACTTTGAGCCTTTCAGGCGGTGTGTTTTTGTTGACTATAAGTCCTACAGTACTTGACGTGTGATGCTCAGACTCAAATTCTCCTTGTTTGTACCTTTAACATCTGTCTAAGCAGTTATATTGAAGGGTAGAAGTCAGTCGCTGCTCGTGCTAATTGAAAGGTGCAGGGTGGCGCGCGCATGCAAGGGGGAAGAATTAAATTAAATACAAAATAATAAATAAAACAACACTTACCTCCGCTCCCGCACCGCTCCTCTGCCTCCTGCCGCCTCGCTGCAGGCAGGAAGAGGCTCCCAGCCTGCCTTGCGCCAATCCTGATGCTGCTTAGAGCAGCATCAGGATTGGCTGGGAGCACCCAGCCAGCGCGCTCCCAGGCAGACTGGAAGCCTGTGCTGGCTCTCTCCAGCCCAGCAACCGTGATACTGGGCTGGAGAGAGCCCCATGCACGTGAGTGTTTGGCTGGCCCTAGACGGCCGGCCAAACACACATGCGCTCTGCACTCCCCCTCAGTGCACGTCACACCCTGGACCGCCCCTTTTCCCCAAAAACTATCATAAACACAGTTTACGATTGTTTTTTGGGAAAAGGTTTGCAGCTGCCGCAGCTGGCTGGTAGGCAACGCTCCTCCGCCTCTATGTAGGAGCCACCCCTGGTAGAAGTGATGGTGAGTGAAACATTTTTCATCCAGTGCTTAATTTGAGCCGCTGGTTTCCGGTGCTCAACACCTGCACCTAATTGTCAACCCCAGGGATTAATGACAGTCAGCCACACGGTGGCGCTGTTTTTCACTAGAGAAGGGCACAACAATAGTTGTTTATTAATTCAATATACATTAACAATGACTGATACCTGCCACTCAAGCCACTCTTATAGCTTTTGAGCCCTGAATAATCTGAATTGTCACACTTGTAGGGTGTGATGGTTGGTAGTTGTTTTGGTACCGACATCAGCAACACTGGCAGGGGCAGTAGGTGCTGCAAGATGCAGTGGTCTCCTGACAAGGCCCCGGCACTTACTTAATACAAATTAAGCATTGACTTCATCAAGCTACCTCTGGGAATTACTGAAAGTCACAGTTTGCACATTTTTATGTCTAGGCCACATACAGCTTTAGAGATTTGGAAAGACCTATTGTTTCCAGTTTGCAGATTGGGCTTTGGGTCAACCCCTTGTTTATGGATGAATAGTCTTGCTGTCTAACTCACATCCTTCCTCCTGATTCTGTCTTTCCGCTCTGTTCTTGTGCTTGTCCCACTCAGGAGCATTTCCATCTCACAGAGTTCTCAGTGGTTGACTTGTAGCCTTTCACTGCTGATAGAGCTTTCATTTAGGAAACTGCTTTTTAATTTAACTTCTAGCTCTCAATGGGAGTGCATGTGTTTTTTTGCTCCCACTCTAATGTGCTTCTTATTTATTCGCGATTCCTTTACCCTTTGTGTTAGTTCCCTCTTTACCTCCTACAGCTTGTCCATTGCTTCCCTGCTCTGGCTTGCTCATTTCTTTTAAAGAATCTCCCTGCTCCTTCATTATTTTCTTTCTCAGTCCTGTCCTGCTCAACTGTTTTTTAAATACCTCCATTTGAATTTGCTCCGCTTCCCCTCCTTGCATGTCATCTCCTTCTAATGTGCTCATGCCTGTGCACCCACCCCTACTCATCCCTTCAGCTCTCTCACATTTGTAGATAAAACAGGCTTCGTTAGCCTTTATTCTGTTTTACCATTGGTGCATATTACCACTTTTCTGCAGCTTATGCTCTTCTGCTGGCGGCCTGACACATTCCAAAATTTTATATCACTGTGGTCTTGGTACTCTATCCTCCTTTGGGAGTAATTGTATTGCATCATTTATACAGAGCTTTGCATGATATGTAAATAGGGCTTTAGAAATGATTATGGAACGTCTTGCCTCACCACAAGGAGAATGGACAGTCACTCCCCTTTTCACTCTTTGGATGGTGTGTGTGTGTGTGTGTGATGAGCAGTAATATAGGTTAAACCCTTATTTATGCATGAGCAGCTCAGTGTGTTGTTTCTTTAATAAGTGGTCAAGTTTTAAGGGTAGGGATGTGCTCATTAACCTTGTTTACTTAGGATTTTATAATGATCTCAGTGTGGTTCAATGTGAATAGGCAGATTTCAGTCATTAGGTTTTTAGAGCTTTCAGCTCTTTCCCATCAATTTCATTTGTTGTCACTTGTAGTGTTATGAGGGCAGAGTGGTGCTAGTGACTGTCATCATGCTTTATTCCATGCATCATGGACCCCTGCCTGAACTGTGGCAATGGTTGTTCAGATGCTTCAGTAGTCTCGAGCTTCTGTTGGCTTGTGTATACAAAACATCCAGGCGTAATAGCGCCAATTCTTATTTTTCTCAACAAGTGTGTGTGAGAAAGTGGTTTATTAGTTGGTGTAGATTGGTGTCTGCTATGGGTACTAAAGTTGTTAGCTCCAGTTAAAGGTTTCAGTAATTTAAATCTGAGGTGAGACTCTCGTAGCTTTGAAACAGCCGCGGACAGGCTTATTTGCAGGAAATATGTAAAGCATTCAAAAGTACCAAAACAGTTAAAAATTCAAAATCACAATACAATAACAATTCCATCCCAATTTATAAAAATAGAGTAAAATCTAAATAACAAAATTACACAAAAATGACAAAAAACACAAGATCTGTCACTTTTTTAAGGTTTAAGAGAAAATAGCTCCAAGCAGTGCAAAGCACAAGGTGTGGTCAATAGTTGCGTGACACCAGGACCTAGGTATGATTTGAGACCGACCATGAAGGGACATGGGTAGACTAAAACAAATAGATTGGTCCCGCTAGAGCACAGAAGTACGGAAGCTGGAAAAAGTTTATAATCTGAAAATGAACTTTGCCGTTCTTCTGAAGAAAGAGTGTTCTCCACAGGGGGCAAACCTGAAATTCAGTCTGATGCCATGGTTCTGCTGGTCAAATACCTTTCACAGTCAGCACCCTGGAGCAAAAGGTTTGAAAAAAAAATCTGAAACTTCTTTTTTTGCTGAAACAACCACAGGAGTACACTTCTAAACCACCCAGGACCTCAAGGGGAGCGCTTAGAGACCTCAGGTTATCAGAAAGAAGCTAACAGCAAAATCAATTCCAAGGATAGTTGCCACTGGTCAGCTGGAATCATTCACAGAAAGGTCATTTTCAGCTTTTTTATGTTTCTAGAGCTACCCAGGGGATCAGCCTTCTGATCCTTGGGGATTTTCAGTCCTTGTATTTCAAGTGGAAGGATGTCCAACTCCCTCAGCACCTTCTCATAGGTCACAGATGCCAAGTGCAGCAGATTTTGTCTGGCCAGTATCCTTTTGCAAGTCCAGCAGTGTTCTAAGGAAGGGTGGTTGAGAATCCAGTTTTGCAAGGTTCAACAAGTTGTGGGTGGAGGACACCCGAGAACACTCCTCATTCCTATCTGACCAAAGCAGTAAAGGTTCCCATACCCTGCAATCAGGACAAAAATGCTATGTGTCAGGGAATTTCGAAGATAGTAGAAATCTTTGGCCACACTAAACTTTGGATCTGGGGCCTAATGATGTGTGTTGGAGGTGAATCATGGTAAGTGTTTTCCCACCTCGAACTCCAAGTTCCAACTTGAAGCAGGTACTGTACCCATAACAAACCCAGCGACAGATGTCTGGTAGGACAAAAGCAGAGCCATTCAGCAACCAGACAGTCAACACACAGAATTATCTTAGCGTCCTGTTTATCACCTTTGAAGAATGAAAAACATTTACAAGTGGTTCAGACAGACTTTGTGGTAGTTTGACTCTTGCTCTAGGCAAGACTGCTGGTTTAAGGATGACAGTACTTATGTTTGTAGGTGACTATGCCAGTCCTACTACAAGTCTCAGTTATCATCCCAACCCTCCCGGCTCTCAAGCAGTACCTCACCAAAAACCCAAAGAGTAAAAGGTTATTTGTTGTTGCCTTTACGCATGGACTCAAAAGTGCGACATTCCAGGGAGTGCCAGGGTTAAACGGAGTTTACCTCTTTCTCCCATGAACAACATGTCTCAATCAAACACAGGCAATGAAAGAGATGCAGTAAAAGTCTTAATAGGTTTTTATTAACAATACTGCAACCTACGATAAGTTGCATGGGCTGCAATGATTAGGATAATGAATAGTGCAAGAAATAGAATTGTAAACACAAAAGTCATTAGTACAAAGACCCCCAGCATCTTTCAATAGCACGAAGTGACATGAGATATAAAGTATGTCCTAATGCCCTAATAAGGTGAAGCTAATCCCTAACCTAATGAGAGCTAGGCATGTTAAACCTAATCTGCCAATGTGGTGCCCATGAAAAGAGCCCCCAAACCTCGTTACCTTGGAATGAGGTCTCTAAATCAGACTCCGTGGGGACACAAAGACTGGGTCAGCGTCAAGGTGATGTGCAGCATCGATAGCAGTGATTGCATCTGGTCGGAATCCCTCTGACTATCTGTTTGTGTGAGATGTACTTATACAGATCCGATCAGACCCCTGACGTAGGTCTGTTCCCAAACAATAGATAACAAGACATGCTTGGGACAGCAATTTATGTAAACAATTCCCTCAAAGGCGCAAAGAGGGAAAGTACCTAATGTGAATACCTACAGTTTGTTTATCTTTGTCGCTTGATAGTGACGCCTTCACACAGTGGCACTGATAGCGTGAAACTAAAACATTGGCCTAACTAGAAACAATGCAGCCATCTTGGAAAGATATAATTAAATACTTGAACTAAAACAGGGCAAACTAAGTAGGGTAAAAGTCACTGGGTGACGGGGGCATGAGTCTACAAGCCATAAGGCTAAGCTAACTTTTGCTTCCCATTTAAAACAAGATAGGATTTACTACAACTTGTTAAGCAGGATTTGACACTAGGATGTCAACAGGAGGAACACAGCCCTGCCATGCATATTATATTGAGTTCAGAAGAGTCATCTCTTTCCTTTCATGTCAGCCTATTGTGTTCTCCTGGGAGGAATTTGCATCACGTCCACACTTTATTCAAGGCTGTGCACTAACTGAAGCTGGAGAGTTACTGCAAATTAGCCTCCTGAAAGCTAATGTGGGCAAAGGTGACTTTCTAAGTTAGCAGTATTAGTATATTTTTCTTAACTCTGTTTTTCTATATAGGGCAGATAGATTTGTCACAGTGAATTACCTTTCAGGCCTTGTCATTGTAGCAATATGTTAACAGTGATGTTCTACATCTCATACTTTTGAATACCCTGCACCCTATCTTGTGGGCTACAACGCCTAGATAGTAGGGACTTACTAATATTTAAAAGAGAGATTTTTACCTGTTAAAAATAGTGATTGCAACAAGTTGCCCTGCAGGGTTTAACTGTAGCAGTCTGAGTACAATGGTAAGCCTGAAGCCATGTTTTCCTTGTCACAATGAGTGCTGAAATCTCCAGGTGACATTTAACCTTCTGTGCTATAGATACAATTTCTGCACACATATTGTGGCCTTATAGGAGAGGTAACTACACTATTTAGGGTTCAGCCATTTTTCACATGGTTTAGTGGTCAAAGTGCATACACTGGGCACTGGACAGTAGAGGTCCAGTGCACAGTGTCTAAAAACAGCAATAAAATTCAGGAAAACCATGGCTTTACGCTTGCAAGAAAGGGGCATTTCCCCACAGGGGGACACCTTTCACTATGTGTTTTGAGGGCTGTCTGAGCCTTTGCTTTCATTTGTCATTGGGGTGATTGGTGGCACTGGAGTCCTGTCACTGCTTTCATGTGCAGAACCTCTGTTAAGCAAGTAAGTGTTTTACCTCCACTACGCAAGTAAACAGCATCAGCCCAGTCTCTCTGCAAACCTGCCAAGTCAGTGATACAGCTCGGACTCCTGTCCCTACTTCACAGCTCATTCCAGGACATCTCCTGAGCCTGCTCCCCAAACACCCATCCCCACCCTCGCAGCCTCGAGCTTCCCTGCAGGGAGCCACGTCAGACGCCACCACTAACCACCCAGGCAGGCATGTGTGAGAGGGAAGGTTGGTACCTGGGTGTATTGTATCCCTGTGACAACATACTGCAGCCTCCTTGGACCAGGGCACATGTTTGAACCACTTTAAGTCATGAAATGGATGTGTGGTCGGAGTTTAAATAGAAACCACCATCATCTCTTTAACGGATTACATGCATATCCCCAGTGGCAAAAGGACCAACCTGCTTCTGAGAACTGCCTGAGGATTGGGCGCCGAGGCTTTACATGGAGATGCACAGTACAGGGCAGGACACTGGGCGTCCGCGGAGAATTATTGCCCAAACTGAATGCAAATACTTCACGCCTCGCCAAATAGGTTTAATCACAAACCAGGGTCACTCATCGTTTTATTATATAGTTGGAAGGTTTTTTTTAAATGTATAATGCCTAAGATGCCTGTTCAGGCCTGTCTTTCAGACAGCTTTAGTTGTCTTGCCAGACTATTGTTTTTTTTTTTTAAACTGCATGATATATATACAAAGAGGAGCATTTGATCAGCAGGTTTCATCCAGTAATAGGTTGAAATGTCATTCACAATATACATCTGCCTGCAAAATAATAAAGCGTGGAGTAACCGTTCAGCCCACTTTACCCATTGCCTCTCTTCCCTCTGAGTGACTGCCCTGAACAAGTGCACATCCTTCCCCTTCACCTCAATGTAGTCCTTTCAACACGAATGAAAAAAGATTGTTCAAAATGCATTTATTTATTTGTTTTTGTCTTAACATTTAATGCCCGCTATTTATTTTGCCTGTGCCTCGGGCTTCCCAGTTAAATGGGGATTTGTTTTCCATTAGCTTTTTAATTTGCTGTTGTAAAATTAGTTTAAATAACATAACAGCAACATTGTTACTGCTGCACAATGAGTGCTAGGTTAGGCTGTAATTTATCTTTGTCTTTATAAAAATATTAATACTCAAAAAATGCATGGGACAGCTGGAAGGCTTGTTATTTAAAACCACTACTAGCAAAATAGACACATCATTGAGTGTGTTTTTCAAATGTAAGCCTTTTAGTGCAAGCGTGTGGTGGGCATATTTAGGTGGCAGTATATTTATTTTTCTATTTACTTTTTGGACATATGTTTTCATGATATTCTTTTGAATAACCATCACACCAGCCTACCAAGGTCAGACCTACTGGCTGGTCAGCAGTTGCTTCAATGATGTAGCTGCACTTCTTTGAAAGGTATGCAAATGAACAAATGCTTCTAATATTGGAACTTTCAGAAGATATGTCTGAAACATTGTTGTTTGTGCCGCTTAACCTGATGAGTTTTATTCTTCCTGAATAAGTCAACCAAGTAAAATAGTGAAAGGACTTCATAGAAAATAAAAGGCTGCACTGAGTTAATGAAAACAATATTTAGCCCAGTAGGATACTTAAACCATATAACTGTCTGCCTAATTAAACTTTAATGGGGTAATTAGTTTCCAATAAAAGCTGTTGATATTCTTAGGGAGGCATTAGCATTACTTCCAATAACTCTAATCTAAAGAGAGCAGGTGGTTCCATTCTCGGCAGCTATCTAACTCAAATAAGTTTTGGCGAAGCCAAAAGGTATTCACAGGCAACACCTGTTGTCTTTACCAGTGCTTGTTATAAGAGTTTCTATCAGGTAGGAGGAGGAGCTGCAGGCTTTTTCCACATAAAGTAGCTTTGAACCGAATTAAGGGGATATAGGGGGTTATTCCAACTTTGGAGGAGGTGTTAATCCGTCCCATAAGTGACGGTAAAGTGACGGATATACCACCAGCCGTATTACGAGTTCCATAGGATATAATGGACTCGTAATACGGCTGGTGGTAAATCCGTCACTTTTCCGTCACTTTTGGGACAGATTACCACCTCCTCCAAAGTTGGAATAACCCCCATAGTGCTGGGATTGGACCAATTGGGAGAGCTCAGGATTGGGAACATGCATCTTTTGAACACCACAAATGGTCAGACCTCCCACCATGACAGCAGAGTGTGGGATTTCTTTCGTGTTTTTTTGCAGGTCCTGCCTCCTGCAGTGGGATGAACAACTCTTCTTAAAGGTCTACGCTATTCCATATGTGAGTCCCCATTCTAAGTACACTGTTCTTGGATGGTATTTATGAGATGCAGCATTAGGTCCACATTTCAAGAGCTGCACATCATTCGAAGTTGTGAAACCTCAAATGTTCTGGTATTTTCCTACAACATTCTTCATGTTAATTTTGGGAAATCTATGTGGAGTAAATGTGATGCAGTATTTACTCTCTACTTTTCTTTCTGATTTGGGCTCAAATGTCTGTTTCCACCGGAATGAAGATAACTGTCCAGATGAGCCTGAGGGTTATAATATTCTTTCTAAACAAAAAAAACACAAAAAAACACAAAAAAACACAACAAACCCACTAGTAAGATCAAGCAGAAAAATAAAATAATCAGCCCAAGGTGTTGATGTAATATCTAGCCGAGGCACAGAACTCCAGTGGTATTGGGAGCACTGATCTCTCACATTAAATCAATGTGCACCTTCACCATCGCTGGACTAGTGTCAATGGTGAACACCACTGTTCTGGTTTGCAGAGGTTACATCTACCGCCTTCTCGAACAGTATCCTTTTCGTCATCTGAATCACAGAGATCTTGCAATAGTCACACACAAACATCAGATGGACGTCATACCATCTGAAACTTTTCTAAGTTGATATTTTATTTCCTTGACTTCGGTGACTGTCAGTGGTTGAGGCTCAAGTGGAATGCAGAAACTTTTAGCTCAAATGACTGTTCTTGATCAATAAGTTGACATTATAAGTCCATGTTGGTGGCTCATATGGTTGCTCTTCATCCAGGTGCCTTCTAGTTATGCAATGTCTATTGGTGTTAGGTCAGAGGAAAGGGTGGCTGGGAGTAGTACCAACCTCGGACGCATCATTATGGTGTAGGGAGGCTCACATTTGAAAGCTGAGTTAGAGTATATCACTATAGCTGCATGAATCAGTATAGCGCCATCCCAAGTTCTAGTTTATAGGGAAGGGAGCCTACCAGCAGCAAGTCGGCACCAGTTCATCCATTACATTCTAGTAAATGTTGTTCATATTGTTACCAAAATACTCACAAGTAGAAAAAGGTTTGCTACTAGTGTCGGTGCTGCCGGTCATAGCATTTCTGAACATGTTTTTCTGGGTTCTTACTTGTCTTTAGCAGGAAGTACCATGCTGTTTTGCAGGTGGTTGCAATGCTGCTAGCAGCATGTCAGGTAAGGTAGCATTCCAAAGCATGCAAGTACACCCCAATGATCAATCAAGTTACTCCCAGAGGAGCTTTTAAGGAGCAGAGATCATGATGCAGTGCATGCATGCTACCACAGAGGCCCTCTTGCAATTAAACCATTCCTAAAGTCCACAGACACTATCTCAACCACAATCCACTACACCTAGTAAGAATTGGCCTGCCTGCTCTCTCTGCTCTATCTGAGCTTTGAATTTCTAAACCTAGAAGAGCCACTTCATGAAGGCTACCCTGTCCCCTTTATTCTTTGGACTTATCGTCCTTAAACCCTCCTCCCCCAAGCCTATAAGAAAAGTCCAGAACACACTCTTGAAACCCCTTCGTAGTACCCGGAAAAAACAATTTTAAGAACTCTTCTACTCCAGCTTCACCTGAGCTACTATACTCAATGAAGCAAGTCCTAGAACCTTTGTCGAATGACCTACCAAGAACCTTCCCACCCCAGATGTAAACAGGAAGTCCTAGTATTCACTATGTCCTTGCCTGAGACTCAAACCCTAACCATAAAACTAAACCGTGATATAGATAGTTGGCCACGTAACATGCCTTCCTTGGATGAAAGCCTTTTGGATAGGATCAATCCAAGTTACTGTATTTTGTGGATCCACCTAGAACCAGTTGGGTCTTGCTTTGAACCAACATCTCTGCAACTCAAGGCCTTTCAGAACAGCTGGGTTAGTGACAGAGTACCCTCCAGATTTCACCTTCCACTGTGGAGGGTTGAGGCTGTGGTGTCTGCAGACGATAATCCTGTGAAACTACAGCAGATGTGAAAGGGCAAAATAGTAGCAACCATGATGAATGGAAAGGATGAAGGAGTTACTGCAGGTTCGAGGGATACTGGTGTGGTCTGAGAAGAACTTGAGACGGGCCAGGTGCACTATAGTACTAATGTTTCAACACGTTTAAGAATTTCAGTTTCTCATCCTTGTGTAAACTAATGTGAACACTAGTCCAGAGTTGGGTTTCTTTTATTGCAAATCATTGATAATTTGCTTAAAAAGACATCTGCATAGTTTTAGCAGAAGACTGGATCCTAAAGGCCTATTTACCAGGATCTTAGGGACTAACCTAATGCACACTTGGGGAAGGCCTATTACCAGGATCTTTCTAGGGACTAACCTAATGCACACTTGGAAAAGGACCCCACTCTCTCAGAAAGCCCTCACAGTACTGGAGACACAGTAAAATCAAAAGCAATTTTACCATTACCCTGAGGTAAATCCACCCAAGTACTGTCCAGTTAGAAGTTGAAGTCCATGAAATATCTGATTTATGAAGTGTCCAATGGCTTACAAGAATTGTCATTCTTCATCAAATAACATAGCAGAGATGTCAATGAGTAATGTATTTAAAAAAAATAATAGTATCTCCTGTATGAGTGAAACAAGATGTAGTAATAAACAGGGAATGGAGATTTTTTGCCTAATACCAACCGGATTTGATTTTAAATATATTCCAACACAATACAATTTATATCACAGATACCTACAATTTAACATAACAGACTGATGTTGATCTAATGTCTTACGGCTTTGTGTGTTTTAATTCTTGTTTCGTGGAATGGTGCTTTTTGGAGTTATGCCACTTTTCTTCTGTCTTTCTCGAATAGTCTAGCTCTCCAAGCTTGGGTCTTTGGTCCATGTAATTATATGAAAAACACATCAGAGGGTATTTAGAAAGACTATATTCACCCTAAATAGGTCAGATATCATAGGACGTTCAAAATATATAATGCCTGCAAAGTAATTTTGTCTGTACTTCAAGCTTTGGGCAACACAGTTCACATTCTTACACAATCCAAAAAGAGGAACCAAAGAGGCTAACAAAATTGTTAGTGATATTCTATTCTGAGCTCCAGCAAAGAAATAAAGAATTACATTTTCCAAACCAAATAGTTTTAAAATATCCTCTACCTGACATATGTCGTATCCCTCAAAGCTAACTTTGGAGGCTATATTACAGTACTTTTAGATGCAGTTGTGAAGTTTTTCTGCCAAAGGTCTACTATCCCAACTATTGGATTGGATTGACAACCAGAAAATTTAAAAACACATTAGCTGGACTTCTAAACTTTAATTTGTTAACTAGGAGGGTAATGAACATGGAACACACTTGCTTGTACGTGGTCTTTCTATAACTTCCAATTGCATTTGACATGATCTACAGTTCCTGTTGTGTACTAAGCTAAGGTCCTTAGAATCTGTAGGGCCTCTTGGACCCTATCATTAACTTATAGAAAGAAACACAGGGTACACAGGAAATGTTTACAGTATTTAGAGTTTGGTGAACAGGGTACTCCATCAAAACATGATAGATGCCTCTTACAACACATATAGAGTGCTTCTAGGAATTAAAGCAGGTTCTACGCTGCTAGTCCCGATGCAGTAGGAGTAAAGACGTAAGATAGCAACATTCGAGAATTACTGAGACGTTACTAACATTAAAATGAATTATGATAAGTCAAAGGTTAGGTCTTTGATGTAAAATTGAGCACCAAGATGTGACTCCAAAACTTGGCACAGTAGAGAAAGTTCTTACATTTTGGTGTTTGCATATTTACTTTGAGAGCATTTGTTAGTGTTCTGCACTCAGCTTAATGGACTCCTTAAGGCTTCCATCGGGTACGGGGAGGAGGGGGAAACACATGTTGATGCCATTGTTAAAACACATGGAACCTATGTATCTTCAGTATTAAGCTATAGTGATGGGTTATGGGCCATGAGTGCAATGGCGCATTTATTGAAGACTGAGCTGTGGAATTACACATAACGTAAGATATATAGTTAGCAGTAGGGAAACATATTAGATCTAATAACCTGGATGGAGACGCACTGCATGTGCATCAACAGAAGATTCTTGTTGGGGGGCAATGAGTTATGTAGCACATTTTTGGAGTTTCTTAAAAGATATAACTCGGCCAGAGATTGAGCTAATTGATTGTGATTACTATTCAGACTGTATTAGAGTTCTAATACCTTTGCCACCTCTGGTAGTAAGGATAACTGCTCACTTCTGTAGCCTTTGGGAGGCAACTCTTGAAAATGAACAGCTTTGGTATCAACATGGAATGAAGCAATCTTCCACAGAAACTGCTCCAGTTGGTACGTTGTAGCATTGGGACTGGGATCCCTGACATCTGATCTCAGCTTTACCACTTCCCCTAAATTTGCTGGCAATAAACACTGAACTTCAAAGCTGGGCACCTTCACAACACAGTAACATTTCCATGTGAAGGGCAGTCCTCTGGCCATGCCATGAGAATCACTGCCATCTTAGGTGTTGTCTGTTGAAAGCTGGAATCATAGGACCAGGAGACATGGTTTTTATTCCCGGCTACCATTTGGCCAAATTGTGTGTTCTCTGGAATCACATTTTGAACATATTCCTCTGCTCCCACATTGGCAAACTTAGGAGTATTTAGAATCACTGTAAAAGCTGCTAGTACACATGTAGATGCAAAAATGAACTGGCCATTACCCAGATAGCATAGGAGTGATAGTGTCATGGTATATTCATAAAAATGCATTATTGTGGCAAATGTATACTCTTTACAGCAAGCAACAACGTGGTGCTGTCTTCTCGGTTCTACTGCTTGGCTGTATGATCCTGGGCAAATCATACTCTCTCTGTACCTTTGTCCACTGAGGTGACGATATGCCAATCAATCAATCAATCAGAGTATTTGTAAAGTGCACTACTCACCCGTGAGGGTCTCACGAAGCTGAGGGGAGAGGGGTGGGCACTACTCCTCAAACAGCCATGTCTTGAGATGTCTCCTGAAGGTAAGTAGGTCCTGTGTCTGATGCAGGTGGGTGGGAAGAGCGTTCCACATCTTGGCGGCGAGGTGGGAGAACGATCTGCCACCGGTGGTCATTCTGAGGATGCGTGGGACAGTGGCGAGGGCAAGGTTGGCACTTTGAATCAGGCTTAACACAAAAATTAAATAAACATCAATTGCAAACTCCCACAAAATGCCCCAGCATGGAACCTATTAACATATTCAGGGATGTTTATAGACAGGTTACTGGATTTGTATCCCAGGAGATGAACGCGCTCCTGAAGTCCCTCCTATGCTGCAGCTCCTCCCTCTCAGTCATCAAAAGGTCCCTCTTTCATAGCTCATAAAGGACTGAAAGAGTGTGACTTACTTGTATTTGAGAGGTTAAAAATGGAGGGAATCAAATGCATGACAATGGAGGCCCCGCAGTGCCTCTGTGAGGGTGGCTGGATAAGACCCATGACTGCAGGACAAACCTGCAAAATGCGGAATTGTTGGACACCCTATTCAGCATTTGCATAACATACTGCTTATTAGTATTCGGATCCCCTCTGTGACAACATGGTGACATAACACAATGTCCATCAGAAACAAACTGCAAGACGTTGGATGCAGCTGTATCAAACTTTGAAAACAAGATCTTTCTGACCCAGAGAAATTGCTTTTAAGTAAAGGACTTAGCATCCAGCTTTGCCTCCTGCAGACTTATTTCAGACAGCACACTCTATGCTAAGTTTAGCCATAAATGGCCCTTTTAGGGTGTGGTAGATATTCAGGATGATGAGTTTACCAAATTACATCAGCCATCCACCTTTAATCCACACTTTCCAATGACTGGTAATCAGTGATGTAGCAAGGGTGCCATGGACAAGCATGGAAATGAGCCATCCAATCCCTGGTCTGTTAGTGAAAAAACAGCTATAATTCAGATGCACATGTCCCCTCAGATATCTGGGTCCTGGTGCAACTTCACCTGTTTCACTGTTGACAACTACATCACTGCAGGTAAAAGTCAATATCTATAAGTGCATCTTTGTTTGCATTAGGATAAACGCCTGGTATGGATGATAAAAAAACAGACTTTAACTAGTTTCGGAAACTATAATTTTCTTTAGACAAAAACAGTGGTTAATGCAGACCTGCCTAGTTGTGAACATTTGTCACATTGTGGGGAAGTGGCGCAGCCTTGGAGGGAGGGGCTTTCTGATGCACACTACTGGAGGCTCTTGAACAAATTAAACTCACCACCTTTGCCCTCCCACAAAAAACAAATGCCAATGTACTGCAAGGTTTCCCTCATGCCTTCTATTGACCTCTAAACACCTTGACCCTCTTCTTCTTCTCAGCCAGCAGCGTGTTCAGGGTGGGATGGGGCTGCGCCGTGGGAGGTGGGACTCGGGAGGGGGGAGGAGTGGAGTGCACTAAGTGAGCATGTGTGTTTGGCCAGCCGTCTCAGGCTGGCCAAACACACATGTGCACTTAGGTTTCTCCAGCCCAGCTGTGTTTAAACGCTGGGCTTGAAAAACTGCACCGTCGCCAGGGTTATTTATGTGCAGCAATCCAAGCCTCTCAGACCAATCCTGACACTGCTTTCATGCTAGTTTTATCATGAAAGCAGCACTAGGATTGCTGGCGAGCCTGTGCTGCTGTACCAGGGAATGCTGGGACACCACAGGAAGACCAGAAAACCAAAGTGGCAGGAGGCGGTGGGGACAGGAAAAGGTACGTTTTTTAAATTATTATATTTTTTTATTGGTCCCCCACATTCCCGTCCCTTCTCCCACGTCACCCCTCGAGATTTGCCATGGCCGGCTCTGACGGGTGTACTGCAGCACCCACAAAATAACCATGATGGATTTCCAAAGGTGAATGAACATTAAAGATGACCTTAAATTTTGTTTTTGTCTTGTGACATTTGCTTTGCCTTCAAAGACAGAGTTCGATTGTCAGGCTAATCTTCTGACAACTTGCTACTTATTCTTCTAACATGGAGTTCGGTGTTTACTTTTCTATCTCTGACTGAAAAGCCCTGGAGTGTGCATGTCTGTTTTTTCTGTTAGCACTCGTGGGAGGAAACACGCTTTCACTAGCTTATTAAAGCCCAAGGTAAGGGGCTTTTGTTGTGCTGGTGTGTATCTGTTGTTTACGGTCTGTTTCTGTTTTCTGGGCACTATGGGGAAGCGTTATGAGTCAAGCTTCTTCCTCTCCATCTACTACTTCTTCCTCTCCTGGTCAGTCTCCTGTCCTAAAGCATAGAAGAAAGCATGGGGGGGGGAGGAGAAGAGAATCAGCTGGACTATTTTAGAACCCTTGACTTCCATCAGGGATAAAACACATTCTACTCATGACAATAAGGGTACAGAGGCATTGTCTGTGCCTAGGTACTGTGATTCTTCTGATGATGCCCCTCTCCCTACTGATTTCATGGGGAAATATATTATCAAAGAAATGCTTGGAGACTTGTTGGCCCACATAAGTGAAAATATGGGTTTTCCTCCTGTGGATAGGCCTGAAACCTCTGAGGAATCCCTGAGAAGGCAATTCCAAAGGCAACCTATCCATCAGTTTGCTAAAGATGTAATCAAACAGGAGTGGAAAGAACCAGATGAAATTATATTGCCCCAGTTTTTGTCCAAGTTATAATGTCTGAAGCATATGGACTCTGTTTTGCGAGACAATGTTTACGTTGACTCTGTGGTGGCCAGCCTTGCTGGTCACTTCTCCATGGCGGAGGAGACAGTTTGAGGAATGTTTCAGACAAAAAGGTGGATTCTGACTTTAAAAAGGTTTTTTTTCAGGTGCCCATGTGGCAATGAAAGCAGGTATTTATGGGGCATGCATGTCACAATCTCATTACTGATTTAAAAGCTTTGTTAACATCCATTCAGAATAGGGCAGATTGCCTCCCCTTGGTGGAAGACCTAGAATGTCAGATTGAATTCCTCTTCGACATTTTATTTGATGTGGTTAGATCAGCAGCTCAGGTGGAGCATCTATTGCTGCAAGAAGAAATCTTTGTTTGAAGGACTGGAATACTGAAACAGCAGAAAGAGCTGTTGCACTCACAAAGCCGTTTGAGGGCTCTTGTCTCTTTGATGCGGCACTGGAGGGTAGACTGCACTTTATTTTTAAGGAAAGAAAACATTCTTCTTTGTCCCAAAGCCATTCCTTGAAAGGGGCAAACTTCAAAATTCAGATCGTCATTTTTTCAGCCCTCAAGAAGGCAACCAAATCCGGAACAGTCAGCTAAGTTTCAGTCTAGGCCTACCTTCAAATCTTTAAAAAAATATAGACCAGATCTGAGCTCTAAAAAGCTGTGCTCCTGACTGTTGAGATGAAGGCCTTTTTATTAAGGGTTGGTAGAAGGAATCAACAATTTGCTTCTCAATGGCAACTGTTGACAACGGATCAGTTACTGCTTTAGGTGATACAGAGAGGTTATCTGATAGACTTCCTGGCTCTTCCACTTTCTACGGGGATCATTCGTACTCCGCTGCCTATAGACCCAATCAAGAAGTGGGCATTATTGGAGGGAGTTACATTGCTTCAGAAGGAGGAGACAATTGTTTCTATCCCCAGAGAAAAGTGGGGTCAGGAGGTTTAGTCAGATGTCTTTGTCTTTCTTGTTCCAAAGGCTTCGGCAGGCTTTCGCCTGGTTACCGATTATCCTTCATTCAGGATATCAGGTTCAAAATGCAAACCCTTCAAAGTATAATTCCCTGATCCTGCACAACCTCTTTTGAATAAATCTGGATCTCATGCACGCTTGCCTGTTCATTCCTGTTCCCATGGAACATCACATATTATTGATGTTTGCAGTGGCAGATCCCCATTGGTAAAACATAGTTTTTCTACTCAGTCTGAAGTTAGCCCTGAGGGTCTTCAGCAAGATGATGGCACTAGCGGTGGCTCACTTTCATCTTCTGGAGATTCTGTTTTTTTCTTACCTAGACGATTGGCTCCTGCATGCACTAAGCCTTGAACAGATTAATCTCTTCTGGGAAAAGACAAAAGGGTTATCTCCAGCTTAGGCCTCCTCCTGAATATTTCCAAATGCCAGCTCTCTCCCTCAAAAGATCTAATCTTCATAGGAGCCTATTTCAGGACAGATCTGGGGAGAGTTTTCCTGCCCGAGAAAATATTTTTGCATTTGCAATTGGCAGTGCAGGACCTTCTCTCCAGGGATCAGGATTCAGCAAACCTATTGTTGGAAGTTGAGGGGTACTTTGCAGTGACAGTACAAACAGGCCAGTGGGCCAAACATCATCTAAGGCCACTTCGGTGACATTGGAACAGTCATTTGTTGTCAACAATTCATTCATTTGACAAGTTAATTGCTCTGTCACAAGAGGTTAGACTCAGTCTTCATTGATGGTTGGACAGAGGGAATCTAAGGCAGGGGTCTTCAAAGTTGGGGGCTTCAGCTGATCCCGGGGGGCACCAGGCTCTGGACAAGAAAAGCATTATGCTGATAACGGGGCTTTGCTTTAGACTGAAAAGAATTAGCACCAGTACACCGCCCTGTAATGGGACATCACTAACATGTTTTGTCATTTATATCCCAGCTGGGAGTATGAGTGTCAAAAGGGAAGTGATATTAATAACACTGTGACTGCTTTTATATGTTAGTAAGGCCTGCCTGACCAGAATAGTATATTTGGGGTCATATATTTGATTGCATTTTTAAAACAGTAACAGAACTTAACTGCAATGTTTAAATAGGTCTAGGGATATTTAAACAGTGTCAATTTAATGGATGAATTGTGAAAAATTCAGATGGGAGGCACCAATGTTTTTTCTTCCCACTGGGGGATGCGGCATTAAAGAGTTTGAAGACCACTGGTCTAAGTGGACACTAATACACCTGGATCCTCCAGTAGTCCTCGCAACAGATGGCAGCAAACCGGGCCGGAGAGCTACTGTGTTGGACTGATCCTATCTATTCAAGTGGTCTTTCCTAGAGAGTCGGAGGTCATGGAAATAGATGGAGTTGATGGTAATCTTCAGGGCTTTGAAATTTTCCCATCATCATCTGTCTCAGAAAAATGTGCTAGTAAAGACAGAGAATAAGGTAGCGTTCTTTTACATTAACCATCAGTGAAGCATGCATTCAAAATCCATCAATGCAATAGGAGAACATTTGGGTTATTGGGCAGAGATCAACCTGTTGCATATGTCGGCAGTACACATCAAGGGCACCGACAAAGTGATGGCGGGCAGCTGGAGGTTTCCAAATTTGCTGGAGTTGACGTTATACAGGTCGTTGTTTTGAGAGATATGCCGAGAGTTTGTTAAACTATTTCTGGATCTCTTTTCAAACAAGGACAATGCTCATCTTTGTCAATTCTGATCCAGGTTTCCGGAACAAGGAACCTAGGTAGTGGACGTATTGGTGATAAAGTGGCTGAGAAGTCTCCTTTATACATTCCCTCCCTTTTTATTGATCCAGATTGTTCTCTTCAAGTCTCAGCAGAGGGGAGGGAACTTGATTCTTGTTGGCCCTTATTGGCCAGAGATGTCATGGTTTCCTCCTCTGAACCCCTGGCTCTTCTACCTCCTTGGGTAATGCTCAAGTGTGTCTCTTCTCAGAACGTCGTCCCTGACCTTCTTGCTCCAACTCACTCTATCACTTTGGAGGTTGAGAAGTTTGGACTGCTAGCAAAGGGTCGTTCCTCTTCCTTAGTGGAGTTAATTCAGCACTCCAGCAGGCTTTCTACTTCGAAGTCTTACAGAAAGAACTGGAAGTCTTTTGAGACACAATGTTCTGCTCATGATCTTTTCGCACCTACCTGTAGTTAGTCTTCTATTTTGAATTTTCTTCTGAATTTGTTTCACTTGAATCTCTCTCTTTCCGCTCTGAAAGCTCATTGGTTTGCGATGAAGGCTTTTAAGGACTTTTCTGAACCTTCATCGATGTTACAAACTTTGGTTTCTAGACTGTTATAATTTTGTGTCAATGGTAAGACCAATGAAAAATCCCTTTTCTCCAACTCAGAATCTTCTTACTCTTTTATAGGCTTTGCAATTTTATATCTTTGAGGATCTGGATACTGTAGACTTAAAGATTGTTTCCTATAAAGTTCTTTTCCTATTTCTATAACCTTGCTCAGAACAACTGGGGAGCTGGGAGCCTAAAAATGCTGTCCTCTCTTCATTTCATACTTTGGAAGATGGGGTAACTTTCAGGCCTAGCCCTTCCTTTGCTGAAAAGGTTAAGTCTATTTTTGATGGATGTTAGGAAATAATTCTTCCTTCTTTCATTCCCTCTCCTTCCTCTCTAGAGGAACATTTGTTGAATACACTTGATGTTTAAAGAGCTCTTTTCATTTATCTTACCAGGCCTCTGCAGTTCAGGAAAACCGACTCCTTGTTTGTGACTTTTAGACAGCCTGGAAAAGACAAGAAGGTGGCTTTTATGACTCTGAGTAGGTGGATTAAGTTGTTAATTTTTCTGGCTTTGCAAGGCTTTTTAGAATATCTTCCAGTTCAGGGATGGTCTACAAGAGGAATGGCTACCTCCTGGGTTGAATTCCAGTGAGTAACAATCTAGGAAATTCCTAGGGTGGCTACTTGGTCCTCAGAGCATACATTTGTCAAGCATTATCGCTTAATAATTGTTCTGTTTTGCATTTGAGTACCAATGTTTTGAACTCTGCATTACCCTTAGTCCATCTTGTCCTTGTCACAAACATTACATCCTGCCCACCTTCCCATCAGTCCTTTGGCAAGGGCTTGGCACCCAGGTTGGGTGCATGGGGCTAGCATTTAAGGATCCTCCTGTTCTTTCTTTCTGTTAGAAGGTGACATCACCTTACTTTGTAATGACTGTCACAAGGACGCAATGGACTAAGGCTAATGAAGATTACCAATAAGTAACCAACGCAGCACCACTCTTTCTGAATGTGCGTGGCTCATTCCGCAGGACTTGTTCTTTGTATGATTCCTGGATTTTCAGAAGCCCTTTGATGGCAGCACCCCCACACTGAAAAGTGTTTCAGCACCACTGTACAAGGGTCAGTTGTCATGCTCATCTGCGGCGTAAATTTGAATTGAAGTAGTCTAACTCCCCAGGCCTTGTCTTTTGCTCAATTTGTCTTTGTGAGTTTTCTCTCAATCACTGTCGACTTCCTTTGATCTTTCTTTCTTCTTTCACTTCACCTTCGCCTTCAGTGTATCTTTCGGCCCTCTTAAGAGACACACCCCTTTGTAGCCACTTCTATACTTCTGTCACCTAATTATTTTCCTATCCTTTCCCCTGTAACGTTGCTGATCCTAGCTATAGCATCACTATCCAGAATCTGTTCACCTGAGTTATGTTCCTCTTATCCCCACGCATCTAATAATCAGCTCTTGGTCTCCCTCCACCTCTCACGAGACATATGGCCTCATTATGATCCTGGCGGGCGGCGGAGGCCGCCCGCCAGGATGCCGCCGTCCAAAATACCGCGCCGCGGTCAAAAGACCGCGGCGGGTATTACAAGTTTTCCCCTGGGCTGGCGGGCGGTTGCTGAAAAACCGCCCGCCAGCCCAGGGGAAAACGACCTTCCCACGAGGATGCCGGCTCGTAATCGAACCGGCGGAGTGGGAAGGTGCGACGGGTGCAGTGGCACCCGTCGCGTATTTCAGTGTCTGCAAGGCAGACACTGAAATACTTTGCGGGGCCCTCTTACGGGGGCCCCTGCCGTGCCCATGCCATTGGCATGGGCACGGCAGGGGCCCCCAGGGGCCCCGCGACCCCCCCTACCGCCATCCTGTTCATGGCGGCTTTCCCGCCATGAACAGGATGGCGGTAGGGGGGGTCAGAATCCTCATGGCTGCGGAGCGCGCTCCGCAGCCATGGAGGATTCAAACGAGCAGCGGAAAGTCAGCGGGAGACCGCTGACTTTCCGCTTCTGACCGCGGCTGAACCGCCGCGGTCAGAATGCTCGTTGGAGCACCACCAGCCTGTTGGCGGTGCTCCCTTGGTCGGTGGCCCTGGCGGCCACCGGCCGCCAGGGTCAGAATGACCCTCATAGTCTGAGGCAGTGTCTCCATCTTGGAGAGACAATCCCTTGCACTTGTGTTGTTCTACTGGTGCTGCCGGCTTGAGCTTTGGTCAGCAGTGGCAAAAGAAGGACTAATGGAAAGTGAACGTATACTGGAGCATCAGAGTGTATGGATTTATAAGAGCTTGATTAAATGAGAAAAAAAGAGTTTAGTTGAGAGTAAAAAATGCAACCTGGCCCGTACGGGGATCAAACCCGCAATCTTGGTGTTATTAGCACCATGCTCTAACCAACTGTGCTATTTGGCCATGGGTTGGGAAAATGTCCTTTTTCCATGAAATGCAGATACAGAGAAGAGTTGGTCTCACTATCGCAATTCCTTCATACTTTTCTCCTTCCGCCCCCATCTGGATTACAATAACAAGAGCTGTGGAGTGCTGCACGCCAGCCTCAGTGCCTCTTCTTTCACTCAATCTCATTGCGTGCTGTGATATCTTTGTAACATCGCTTGTTGCCGGAAAAAAAGGAAAGGATGGATAGTATTTTTATTCTTTTACAACAAAACCCAAAATGCATCGGCTTGCTTGCTCATTAAGTTTACAAGGCCAGCTGCTTTTGAGATATTATAATTATAGTGGTTATTCGGCGTTGGAGGTAAGAGAGTTTTTTTTAGGTCTGGCTGTTCCTTCTGCTTCAAATTACTTGAGCTCATGTCAACAAAGTAACAACAAAACATAGCCAACGGCAGTGGCGGCCCGTCCTTTAGGGCGGAGGGGCCACGCCCTCCCACCCCATGAAGAGTGCCTGTCAGGCTGAACAAAGGTCAGCCTGACAGACACTCTTCATGTTCAGGTCAGGCAGCCAGGAGCAGACATGCGCGATTTGCGCAGACTCCTGGCTGCCTGAGCTGAACTTTGCTGGGCTGAGGAGATCACAACCCCTATGGGCGTGACCTCCTCGGCCCAGCAAAGGTGCCTCGAGGCCCTCCCCTGGGTGATGAGGAAAGCGTCACCCATTGACACTCTCCCTGGACGCTTCAGGTTTAAGCCCTGAAGTGCCCAGGGCGAGTGTCAATCAGTGACACTTCGTCACAGAGTGGGGTGGGGTCAGCAGTCTCACTGACCCCATCCCACTCTGTGACGAGGCTGGGACTGCTGCCTTCCCTCATTGGCTGACCTCAGGTCAGCCAATGAGGGAAGGCAGCAGTCCCAACCCTCCTGGGACCTCCGAGGCTGAAGGTAAGTGTGTGTGTATGTATGTATGTATGTATGTATGTATGTATGTATGTGTGTCTGTTATGTTTTACAATGAATGTTTGGTGCGCGCGTGCATGTTTGAGTGTTATGAGTGTTGTTAATGGATGTGAGTGCGTGCGTGCGTGTGTGTGTGTGTGAAAGAATTAATGTGTGTGATCTTGGAAAATGAACGTTTGGTGCGTGCGTGTATGTTTGAATGGAATGAGTGTTAATGGATGAGCGTGCGTGCGTGCGTGTCTGTGAAAGAATGAGCCTGTGTGTGTGTGTTTGTGTGTGTTTTTGTGTGTGTGCCCCGCCCGCCCCCCTCCCAAAGCTGCCGGCCGCCACTGGCCAACGGTTCGTTGCTCAAACCTTCCCTACTGAGCCTTCCCATGTCTCTCCTGCAGACCACAGTGCAGTAAATCTGAGTTTGCATTTGCGCAAAGAGACGTACAACACAAGAAGGTGCGCTTTCGTGCGCCGGGCACCACCCGGCCTGTGCATTCCTCACTGTCGTGAGATCAGTTTACTCAGCAGAGCATGACGCTGCAATTGGTTAGTAGGGCCTGCCTGACCAGAATAGTATATTTGGGGTCATGTATTTGATTGCATTTTTAAAACAGTCACAGAACTTAACTGCAATGTTTAAATAGGTCTAGACATATTTAAACAGTGTCAATTTAATAGAGGAATTGTGGACAATTCAGAGGGGAGGCACCAATGTTTTTTTTTCCCATTGGGTGGATGCGGCATTAAAGAGTTTGAAGACCACTGGTCTAAGTGGACACTAATACACCTGGATGCTCCTGAATTCCTCGCAACAGATGCCAGCAAACCTGGCTGGAGAGCTACTGTGTTGGACTGATCCTGTCGATTCAAGTGGTCTTTCCTAGAGAGTCGGAGGTCATGGAAATAGATGGAGTTGATGGTAATCTTCAGGGCTTTGAAGTTTTCCCATCATCATCTGTCTAAAAAAAATGTGCTAGTAAAGACAGAGAATAAGGTAGCTGTCTTTTACATTAACCAACAGTGAAGCATGCATTCAAAATCCCTCAATGCAATAGCAGAACAATTGGGTTATTCGGCAGAGATCAACCTGTTGCATACGTCGGCAGTACACAAAAGGGCACCGACAATGTGATGGCAGACAGCTGGAGGTTTCCAAATTTGCTGGAGTTGACGTTATCCAGCTCGTTGTTTTGAGAGATATGCCGAGAGTTTGTGAAACCCTTTCTGGATCTCTTTTCAAACAAGGACAATGCTCATCTTTGTCGATTCTGATCCAGGTTTCCGGAACAAGGAGCCTAGGTAGTGGACGTATTGGTGATAAAGTGGCTGAGAAGTCTCCTTTATACATTCCCCCCCTTTTTATTGATCCAGATGGTTCTCTTCTAGTCTCAGCAGGGAGGAGGGAACGTTATTCTTGTGGGCCCTTATTGGCCAGAGATGTCATGGTTTCCTCTTCTGAACCCCTGGCTCTTCTACCTCCTTGGGTACTGCTCAAGTGTGTCTCTCTCAGAACGTCGTCCCTGACCTTCTTGCTCGAACTCACTCTATCGCTTTGGAGGTTGAGAAGTCTGGACTGCTAGCAAAGGGTCTTTCCTCTTCCTCAGTGGAGTTAATTCAGCACTTCCGCAGGCCTTCTACTTCGAAGTCTTACTCAAAGAACTGGAAGTCTTTTGAGACGTGATGTTCTGCTCATGATCTTTTGGCACCTACCTGTAGTTTGTCTGCTATTTTGCATTTTCTTCTGAATGGGTTTCACTTGAATCTCTTTCCACTCTGAAAGCTCATTGCTTTGCGATAAAGGCTTTTAGGGACTTTTCTGAACCTTCATCGATGTTACAATCTCTGGTGTCTAGAATGTTCTGATCTTTTGTCAATGGTAAGACCAGTTGAAAAATCCCTTTTCTCCAACTCAGAATCTTCCTACTATTTTATAGGCTTTGCAATTTTATCTTTTTGAGGATCTGGATACTGTAGACTTAAAGATTGTTTCCTATAAAGTTATTTTCCTATTTGCTATCACCTTGCTGAGAACAATTGGGGAGCTGGGAGCCTTAAAATGCTGTCCTCTCTTCATTTGATACTTTGGAAGATGGGGTAACTTTAAGGCCTAGCCTTACCTTTGCTGCAAAGGTTAAGTCTATTTTTGATAGATTTTAGGAAATAATTCTTCCTTCTTTCATTCCCTCTCCTTTCTCCCTGGAGGAACATTTGCTGAATACACTTGATGTTTAAAGAGCTCTTTTCATTTATGTCACCAGGCCTCTTCAGTTCAGGAAAACCGACTCCTTGTTTGTGATTTTTGGACAGCCTGGAAAAGACAAGAAGGTGACTTTTATGACTCTGAGTAGGTGGATTAAGTTGTTAATTCTTCTTGCTTTGCAAGGCTTTTTAGAATATATTCCAGTTCAGGGATGGTCTACGAGAGGAATGGCCACCTCCTGGGTTGAATTCCAGTAAGTAACAATCTAGGAAATTCCTAGGGTGGATACTTGGTCCTCAGAGCATACATTTGTCAAGCATTATCGCTTAATAATTTTTCTGTTTTGCATTTGAGTACCAATGTTTTGAACTCTGCATTACCCTTAGTCCATCTTGTCCTTGTCACAAACCTTACATCCTGCCCACCTTCCCATCAGTCCTTTGGCAAGGGCTTGGCACCCAGGTTGGGTGCATGGGGCTAGCATTTAAGGATCCTCCTGTTCTTTCTTCCTGTTGGAAGGTGACATCACCTTACTTTGTAATGACTGTCACAAGGACGCAATGGACTAAGGCTAATGAAGATTACCAATAAGTAACCAACGCATCACCACTCTTTCTGAATGTGCGTGGCTCATTCCGCAGGACTAGTTCTTTGTATGATTCCTGGATTTTCAGAAGCCCTTTGATGGCAGCACCCCCACACTGAAAATTGTTTCAGCACCACTGTACAAGGGTCAGTTGTCATGCTCATCTGCGGCGTAAATTTGCATTGAAGTAGTCTAACTCCCCAGGCCTTGTCTTTTGCTCAATTTGCCTTTGTGAGTTTTCTCTCAATCACTGTCGACTTCCTTTGATCTTTCTTTCTTCTTTCACTTCACCTTCGCCTTCAGTGTATCTTTCGGCCCTCTTTAGAGACACACCCCTTTGTAGCCACTTCTATACTTCTGTCACCTAATTATTTTCCTATCCTTTCCCCTGTAACGTTGCTGATCCTAGCTATAGCATCACTATCCAGAATCTGTTCACCTGAGTTATGTTCCTCTTATCCCCACGCATCTAATAATCAGCTCTTGGTCTCCCTCCACCTCTCACGAGACATAGTCTGAGGCAGTGTCTCCATCTTGGAGAGACAATCCCTTGCACTTGTGTTGTTCTACTGGCGCTGCCGGCTTGAGCTTTGGTCAGCAGTGGCAAAAGAAGGACTAATGGAAAGTGAACGTATACTGGAGCAACAGAGTGTATGGATTTATAAGAGCTTGATTAAATGAGAAAAAAAGAGTTTAGTTGAGAGAAAAAATGCAACCTGGCCCCTACGGGGATCAAACCCGCAATCTTGGTGTTATTAGCACCACGCTCTAACCAACTGTGCTATGTGGCCATGAATTCGGAAGATGTCCTTTTTCCATGAAATGCAGATACATAGAAGAGTTGGTCTCACTATCGCAATTCCTTCATACTTTTCTCCTTCCGCCCCCCGTCTGGATTACAATAACAAGAGCTGTGGAGTGCTGCACGCCAGCCTCAGTGCCTCTTCTTTCCCTCAATCTCACTGTGTGCTGTGATATCTTTGTAACATCGCTTGTTGCCGGAAAAAAAGGAAAGGATGGATAGTATTTTTATTCTTTTACAACAAAACCCAAATTGCATTGGCTTGCTTGGTCATTAAGTTTACAAGGCCAGCTGCTTTTGAGATATTATAATTATAGTGGTTATTCGGCGTTGGAGGTAAGAGAGTTTTTTTTAGGTCTGGCCGTTCCTTCTGCTTCAAATTACTTGAGCTCATGTCAACAAAGTAACAACAAAACATAGCCAACGGTTCGTTGTTCAAACCTTCCCTACTGCGCCTTCCCATGTCTCTCCTGCCGACCACAGTGCAGTAAATCTGAGTTTGCATTTGCGAAAAGAGACGTACAACACAAGAAGGTGCGCTTTCGTGCGCCGGGCACCACCCGGCCTGTGCATTCCTCACTGTCGTGAGATCAGTTTACTCAGCAGAGCATGACGCTGCAATTGGTTAGTAGGGCCTGCCTGACCAGAATAGTATATTTGGGGTCATGTATTTGATTGCATTTTTAAAACAGTAACAGAACTTAACTGCAATGTTTAAATAGGTCTAGACATATTTAAACAGTGTCAATTTAATAGAAGAATTGTGGACAATTCAGAGGGGAGGCACCAATGTTTTTTTTTCCCATTGGGTGGATGCGGCATTAAAGAGTTTGAAGACCACTGGTCTAAGTGGACACTAATACACCTGGATGCTCCTGAATTCCTCGCAACAGATGCCAGCAAACCTGGCTGGAGAGCTACTGTGTTGGACTGATCCTGTCGATTCAAGTGGTCTTTCCTAGAGAGTCGGAGGTCATGGAAATAGATGGAGTTGATGGTAATCTTCAGGGCTTTGAAGTTTTCCCATCATCATCTGTCTCAAAAAAATGTGCTAGTAAAGACAGAGAATAAGGTAGCTGTCTTTTACATTAACCAACAGTGAAGCATGCATTCAAAATCCCTCAATGCAATAGCAGAACAATTGGGTTATTGGGCAGAGATCAACCTGTTGCACACGTCGGCAGTACACATCAAGGGCACCGACAATGTGATGGCAGACAGCTGGAGGTTTCCAAATTTGCTGGAGTTGACGTTATCCAGGTCGTTGTTTTGAGAGATATGCCGAGAGTTTGTGAAACCTTTTCTGGATCTCTTTTCAAACAAGGACAATGCTCATCTTTGTCGATTCTGATCCAGGTTTCTGGAACAAGGAGCCTAGGTAGTGGACGTATTGGTGATAAAGTGGCTGAGAAGTCTCCTTTATACATTCCCCCACTTTTTATTGATCCAGATGGTTCTCTTCAAGTCTCAGCAGGGGGGAGGGAACTTTATTCTTGTGGGCCCTTATTGGCCAGAGATATCATGGTTTCCTCTTCTGAACCCCTGGCTCTTCTACCTCCTTGAGTACTGCTCAAGTGTGTCTCTCTCAGAACGTCGTCCCTGACCTTCTTGCTCCAACTCACTCTATCGCTTTGGAGGGTGAGAAGTCTGGACTGCTAGCAAAGGGTCTTTCCTCTTCCTTAGTGGAGTTAATTCAGCACTCCAGGAGGCCTTCTACTTCGAAGTCTTACTCAAAGAACTGGAAGTCTTTTGAGACGTGATATTCTGCTCATGATCTTTTGGCACCTACCTGTAGTTTGTCTGCTATTTTGCATTTTCTTCTGAATGGGTTTCACTTGAATCTCTTTCCACTCTGAAAGCTCACTGCTTTGCGATAAAGGTTTTTAGGGACTTTTCTGTACCTTCGTCGATGTTACAATCTTTGGTGTCTAGACTGTTCTGATCTTTTGTCAATTGTAAGACCAGTTGAAAAATCCCTTTTCTCCAACTCAGAATCTTCCTACTCTTTTATAGGCTTTGTAATTTTATCTCTTTGAGGATCTGGATACTGTAGACTTAAAGATTGTTTCCTATAAAGTTATTTTCCTTTTTCCTATCACCTTGCTGGGAACAGTTGGGGAGCTGGGAGCCTTAAAATGCTGTCCTCTCTTCATTTGATACTTTGGAAGATGGGGTAACTTTAAAGCCTAGCCTTACCTTTGATGCAAAGGTTAAGTCTATTTTTGATAGATCTTAGGAAATAATTCTTCCTTCTTTCATTCCCTCTCCTTCCTCTCCGGAGGAACATTTGCTGAATACACTTGATGTTTAAAGAGCTCTTTTCATTTATGTCACCAGGCCTCTGCAGTTCAGGAAAACCGACTCCTTGTTTGTGACTTTTGGACAGCCTGGAAAAGAGAAGAAGGTGACTTTTATGACTCTGAGTAGGTGGATTAAGTAGTCAATTTTTCTGGCTTTGCAAGGCTTTTTAGAATATCTTCCAGTTCAGGGATGGTCTACGAGAGTAATGGCCACCTCCTGGGTTGAATTCCAGTGAGTAACAATCTGGAAATTCCTAGGGTTGCTACTTGGTCCTCAGAGCATACATTTGTCAAGCATTATCGCTTACTAATTTTTCTGTGTTGCATTTGAGTACCAATGTTTTGAACTCTGCATTACCCTTAGTCCATCTTGTCCTTGTCACGAACATTACATCCTGCCCACCTTCCCATCAGTCCTTTGGCAAGGGCTTGGCACCCAGGTTGGGTGCATGGGGCTAGCATTTAATGATCCTCCTGTTCTTTCTTCCTGTTGGAAGGTGACATCACCTTACTTTGTAATGACTGTCACAAGGACGCAATGGACTAAGGCTAATGAAGATTACCAATAAGTAACCAACGCATCACCACTCTTTCTGAATGTGCGTGGCTCATTCCCCAGGACTTGTTCTTTGTATAATTCCTGGATTTTCAGAAGCCCTTTGATGGCAGCACCCCCACACTGAAAATTGTTTCAGCACCACTGGACAAGGGTCAGTTGCCATGCTCATCTGCGGCGTAAATTTGCATTGAAGTAGTAACTCCCCAGGCCTTGTCTTTTGCTCAATTTGCCTTTGTGAGTTGTCTCTCAATCACTGTCGACTTCCTTTGATCTTTCTTTCTTCTTTCAGTTCACCTTCGCCTTCAGTGTATCTTTCGGCCCTCTTAAGAGACACACCCCGTTGTAGCCACTTCTATACTTCTGTCACCTAATTATTTTCCTATCCTTTCCCCTGTAACGTTGCTGATCCTAGCTATAGCATCACTATCCAGAATCTGTTCACCTGAGTTATTTTCCTCTTATCCCCACGCATCTAATAATCAGCTCTTGGTCTCCCTCCACCTCTCACGAGACATAGTCTGAGGCAGTGTCTCCATCTTGGAGAGACAATCCCTTGCACTTGTGTTGTTCTACTGGCGCTGCTGGCTTGAGCTTTGGTCAGCAGTGGCAAAAGAAGGACTAATGGAAAGTGAACGTATACTGGAGCAACAGAGTGTATGGATTTATAAGAGCTTGATTAAATGAAAAAAAAAGAGTTTAGTTGAGAGAAAAAAATGATGCATCCTGGCCCATATGGGGATCAAACCCACGACCTTGGCGTTATCAGCACCATGCTCTAACCAACTGACCTAACCGGCCATAAGTACTACAGATATCCTTTTTCCATGAAATGCAGACACAAAGAAGAGGTGGTCTCACTATCGCAATTCCTTCGTACTTTTCTCCTTCCGCCCCCTGTCTGGATTACAATAACAAGAGCTGTGGAGTGCTGCACGCCAGCCTCAGTGCCTCTTCTTTCACTCAATCTCACTGTGTGCTGTGATATCTTTGTAACATCGCTTGTTGCCGGAAAAAAAGGAAAGGATGGATAGTATTTTTATTCTTTTACAACAAAACCCAAAATGCATCGGCTTGCTTGCTCATTAAGTTTACAAGGCCAGCTGCTTTTGAGATATTATAATTATAGTGGTTATTCGGCGTTGGAGGTAAGAGAGTTTTTTTTAGGTCTGGCCGTTCCTTCTGCTTCAAATTAATTGAGCTCATGTCAACAAAGTAACAACAAAACATAGCCAACGGTTCGTTGCTCAAGCCTTCCCTACTGCGCCTTCCCATGTCTCTCCTGCCGACCACACTGCAGGAAATCTGAGTTTGCGTTTGCGCGGAGACGTACAACACAAGAAGGCGCGCTTTCGTGCGCCGGGCACCACCCGGCCTGTGCATTCCTCACTGTCGTGAGATCAGTTTACTCAGCAGAGCATGACGCTGCAATTGGTTAGTAGGGCCTGCCTGACCAGAATAGTATATTTGGGGTCATGTATTTGATTGCATTTTTAAAACAGTAACAGAACTTAACTGCAATGTTTAAATAGGTCTAGACATATTTAAACAGTGTCAATTTAATAGAAGAATTGTGGACAATTCAGAGGGGAGGCACCAATGTTTTTTTTTCCCATTGGGTGGATGCGGCATTAAAGAGTTTGAAGACCACTGGTCTAAGTGGACACTAATACACCTGGATGCTCCTGAATTCCTCGCAACAGATGCCAGCAAACCTGGCTGGAGAGCTACTGTGTTGGACTGATCCTCTCGATTCAAGTGGTCTTTCCTAGAGAGTCGGAGGTCATGTAAATAGATGGTGTTGATGGTAATCTTCAGGGCTTTGAAGTTTTCCCATCATCATCTGTCTCAAAAAAATGTGCTAGTAAAGACAGAGAATAAGGTAGCTGTCTTTTACATTAACCAAGAGTGAAGCATGCATTCAAAATCCCTCAATGCAATAGCAGAACAATTGGGTTATTGGGCAGATATCAACCTGTTGCACACGTCGGCAGTACACATCAAGGGCACCGACAATGTGATGGCAGACAGCTGGAGGTTTCCAAATTTTCTGGAGTTGACGTTATCCAGGTCGTTGTTTTGAGAGATATGCTGAGAGTTTGTGAAACCCTTTCTGGATCTCTTTTCAAACAAGGACAATGCTCATCTTTGTCGATTGTGATCCAGGCTTCCGGAACAAGGAGCCTAGGTAGTGGACGTATTGGTGATAAAGTGGCTGAGAAGTCTCCTTTATACATTCCCCCACTTTTTATTGATCCAGATGGTTCTCTTCAAGTCTCAGCAGGGGGGAGGGAACTTTATTCTTGTGGGCCCTTATTGGCCAGAGATGTCATGGTTTCCTCTTCTGAACCCCTGGCTCTCCTACCTCCTTGGGTACTGCTCAAGTGTGTCTCTCTCAGAACGTCGTTCCTGACCTTCTTGCTCCAACTCACTCTATCGCTTTGGAGGTTGAGAAGTCTGGACTGCTAGCAAAGGGTCTTTCCTCTTCCTTAGTGGAGTTAATTCAGCACTCCAGCAGGCCTTCTACTTCGAAGTCTTACTCAAAGAACTGGAAGTCTTTTGAGACGTGATGTTCTGCTCATTATCTTTTGGCACCTACCTGTAGTTTGGCTGCAATTTTGCATTTTCTTCTGAATGGGTTTCACTTGAATCTCTTTCCACTCTGAAAGCTCATTGCTTTGCGATAAAAGTTTTTAGGGACTTTTCTGTACCTTCGTCGATGTTACAATCTTTGGTGTCTAGACTGTTCTGATCTTTTGTCAATTGTAAGACCAGTTGAAAAATCCCTTTTCTCCAACTCAGAATCTTCCTACTCTTTTATAGGCTTTGCAATTTTATCTCTTTGAGGATCTGGATACTGTAGACTTAAAGATTGTTTCCTATAAAGTTATTTTCCCATTTCCTATCACCTTGCTGAGAACAATTGGGGAGCTGGGAGCCTTAAAATACTGTCCTCTCTTCATTTGATACTTTGGAAGATGGGGTAACTTTAAGGCCTAGCCTTACCTTTGCTGCAAAGGTTAAGTCTATTTTTGACAGATCTTAGGAAATAATTCTTCCTTCTTTCATTCCCTCTCCTTTCTCTCCGGAGGAACATTTGCTGAATACACTTGATGTTTAAAGAGCTCTTTTCATTTATGTCACCAGGCCTCTGCAGTTCAGGAAAACCGACTCCTTGTTTGTGACTTTTGGACAGCCTGGAAAAGACAAGAAGGTGACTTTTATGACTCTGAGTAGGTGGATTAAGTTGTCAATTTTTCTGGCTTTGCAAGGCTTTTTAGAATATCTTCCAGTTCAGGGATGGTCTACGAGAGGAATGGCCACCTCCTGGGTTGAATTCCAGTGAGTAACAATCAAGGACATTCCTATGGTGGCTACTTGGTCCTCAGAGCATACGTTTGTCAAGCATTATCGCTTAATAATTTTTCTGTTTTGCATTTGAGTACCAATGTTTTGAACTCTGCATTACCCTTAGTCCATCTTGTCCTTGTCACAAACATTACATCCTGCCCACCTTCCCATCAGTCCTTTGGCAAGGGCTTGGCACCCAGGTTGGGTGCATGGGGCTAGCATTTAAGGATCCTCCTGTTCTTTCTTCCTGTTGGAAGGTGACATCACCTTACTTTGTAATGACTGTCACAAGGACGCAATGGACTAAGGCTAATGAAGATTACCAATAAGTAACCAATGCATCACCACTCTTTCTGAATGTGCGTGGCTCATTCCGCAGGGCTTGTTCTTTGTATGATTCCTGGATTGTCGGAAGCCGTTTGATGGCAGCACCCCCACACTGAAAATTGTTTCAGCACCACTGTACAAGGGTCAGTTGTCATGCTCATCTGCGGCGTAAATTTGCATTGAAGTAGTCTAACTCCCCAGGCCTTGTCTTTTGCTCAATTTGCCTTTGTGAGTTTTCTCTCAATCACTGTCGACTTCCTTTGATCTTTCTTTCTTCTTTTACTTCACTTTCGCCTTCAGTGTATCTTTCGGCCCTCTTAAGAGACACACCCCCTTGTAGCCACTTCTATACTTCTGTCACCTAATTATTTTCCTATCCTTTCCCCTGTAACGTTGCTGATCCTAGCTATAGCATCACTGTCCGGAATCTGTTCACCTGAGTTATGTTCCTCTTATACCCACGCATCTAATAATCAGCTCTTGGTCTCCCTCCACCTCTCACAAGACATAGTCTGTGGCAGTGTCTCCATCTTGGAGAGACAATCCCTTGCACTTGTGTTGTTCTACTGGCGCTGCCGGCTTGAGCTTTGGTCAGCAGTGGCAAAAGAAGGACTAATGGAAAGTGAACGTATACTGGAGCAACAAAGTGTATGGATTTATAAGAGCTTGATTAAATGAGAAAAAAAGAGTTTAGTTGAGAGAAAGAATGCAACCTGGCCCGTACCGGGACCGAACCCGCAACCTTAGCGTTATTAGCACCACGCTCTAACCAACTGAGCTAACCAGCCATGAGTACCAAAGATATCCTTTTTCCATAAAATGCAGATACATAGAAGAGTTGATCTCACTATCGCAATTCCTTCATACTTTTCTCCTTCCACCCCTTGTCTGGATTACAATAACAAGAGCTGTGGAGTGCTGCACGCCAGCCTCAGTGCCTCTTCTTTCACTCAATCTCACTGTGTGCTGTGATATCTTTGTAACATCGCTTGTTGCCGGTAAAAAAGGAAACAATGGATAGTATTTTTATTCTTTTACAACAAAACCCAAAATGCATCGGCTTGCTTGGTCATTAAGTTTACAAGGCCAGCTGCTTTTGAGATATTATAATTATAGTGGTTATTCGGCGTTGGAGGTAAGAGAGTTTTTTTTAGGTCTGGCCGTTCCTTCTGCTTCAAATTACTTGAGCTCATGTCAACAAAGTAACAACAAAACGTAGCCAACCGTTCGTTGCTCATGCCTTCCCTACTGCGCCTTCCCATGTCTCTCCTGCCGACCACAGTCCAGGAAATCTGAGTTTGCATTTGCGCTAAGAGACGTACAACACAAGAAGGCGCGCTTTCGTGCGCCGGGCACCACCCGGCCTGTGCATTCCTCACTGTCGTGAGATCAGTTTACTCAGCAGAGCATGACGCTGCAATTGGTTAGTAGGGCCTGCCTGACCAGAATAGTATATTTGGGGTCATGTATTTGATTGCATTTTTAAAACAGTAACAGAACTTAACTGCAATGTTTAAATAGATCTAGACATATTTAAACAGTGTCAATTTAATAGAAGAATTGTGGACAATTCAGAGGGGAGGCACCAATGTTTTTTTTCCCTTTGGGTGGATGCGGCATTAAAGAGTTTGAAGACCACTGGTCTAGGTGGACACTAATACACCTGGATGCTCCTGAATTCCTCGCAACAGAAGCCAGCATACCTGGCTGTAGAGCTACTGTGTTGGACTGATCCTGTCGATTCAAGTGGTCTTTCCTAGAGAGTCGGAGGTCATGGAAATAGATGGAGTTGATGGTAATCTTCAGGGCTTTGAAGTTTTCCCATCATCATCTGTCTCAAAAAAATGTGCTAGTAAAGACAGAGAATAAGGTAGCTGTCTTTTACATTAACCAACAGTGAAGCATGCATTCAAAATCCCTCAATGCAATAGCAGAACAATTGGGTTATTGGGCAGAGATCAACCTGTTGCACACGTCGGCAGTACACATCAATGGCACCGACAATGTGATGGCAGACAGCTGGAGGTTTCCAAATTTGCTGGAGTTGACGATATCCAGGTCATTGTTTTGAGAGATATGCCGAGAGTTTGTGAAACCCTATCTGGATCTCTTTTCAAACAAGGACAATGCTCATCTTTGTCGATTCTGATACCGGTTTCCGGAACAAGGAGCCTAGGTAGTGGACGTATTGGTGATAAAGTGGCTGAGAAGTCTCCTTTATACATTCCCCCACTTTTTATTGATCCAGATGGTTCTCTTCAAGTCTCAGCAGGGGGGAGGGAACTTTATTCTTGTGGGCCCTTATTGGCCAGAGATGTCATGGTTTCCTCTTCTGAACCCCTGGCTCTTCTACCTCCTTGGGTACTGCTCAAGTGTGTCTCTCTCAGAACGTCGTCCCTGACCTTCTTGCTCTAACTCACTCTATCGCTTTGGAGGTTGAGAAGTCTGGACTGCTAGCAAAGGGTCTTTCCTCTTCCTTAGTGGAGTTAATTCAGCACTCCAGCAGGCCTTCTACTTCGAAGTCTTACTCAAAGAACTGGAAGTCTTTTGAGACTTGATGTTCTGCTCATGATCTTTTGGCACCTACCTGTAGTTTGCTGCTATTTTGCATTTTCTTCTGAATGGGTTTCACTTGAATCTCTTTCCACTCTGAAAGCTCATTGCTTTGCGATAAAAGTTTTTAGGGACTTTTCTGTACCTTTGTCGATGTTACAATCTTTGGTGTCTAGACTGTTCTGATCTTTTGTCAATTGTAAGACCAGTTGAAAAATCCCTTTCTCCAACTCAGAATCTTCCTACTCTTTTATAGGCTTTGCAATTTTATCTCTTTGAGGATCTGGATACTGTAGACATAAAGATTGTTTCCTATAAAGTTATTTTCCTATTTCCTATCACCTTGCTGAGAACAATTGGGGAGCTGGGAGCCTTAAAATACTGTCCTCTCTTCATTTGATACTTTGGAAGATGGGGTAACTTTAAGGCCTAGCCTTACCTTTGCTGCAAAGGTTAAGTCTATTTTTGATAGATCTTAGGAAATAATTCTTCCTTCTTTCATTCCCTCTCCTTCCTCTCCGGAGGAACATTTGCTGAATACACTTGATGTTTAAAGAGCTCTTTTCATTTATGTTACCAGGCCTCTGCAGTTCAGGAAAACCGACTCCTTGTTTGTGACTTTTGGACAGCCTGGAAAAGACAAGAAGGTGACTTTTATGACTCTGAGTAGGTGGATTAAGTTGTCAATTTTTCTGGCTTTGCAAGGCTTTTTAGAATATCTTCCACTTCAGGGATGGTCTACGAGAGGAATGGCCACCTCCTGGGTTGAATTCCAGTGAGTAACAATCTAGGAAATTCCTAGGGTGGCTTCTTGGTCCTCAGAGTATACATTTGTCAAACATTATCGCTTAATAATGTTTCTGTTTTGCATTTGAGTACCAATGTTTTGAACTCTGCATTACCCTTAGTCCATCTTGTCTTTGTCACAAACATTACATCCTGCCCACCTTCCCATCAGTCCTTTGGCAAGGGCTTGGCACCCAGGTTGGGTGCATGGGGCTAGCATTTAAGGATCCTCCTGTTCTTTCTTCCTGTTGGAAGGTGACATCACCTTACTTTGTAATGACTGTCACAAGGACGCAATGGACTAAGGCTAATGAAGATTACCAATAAGTAACCAACGCATCACCACTTTTTCTGAATGTGCGTGGCTCATTCCGCAGGACTTGTTCTTTGTATGATTCCTGGATTTTCAGAAGCCCTTTGATGGCAGCACCCCCACACTGAAAATTGTTTCAGCACCACTGGACAAGGGTCAGTTGTCATGCTCATCTGCGGCGTAAATTTGCATTGAAGTAGTCTAACTCTCCAGGCCTTGTCTTTTGCTCAATTTGCCTTTGTGAGTTTTCTCTCAATCACTGTCGACTTCCTTTGATCTTTCTTTCTTCTTTCACTTCACCTTCGCCTTCAGTGTATCTTTCGGCCCTCTTAAGAGACACACCCCTTTGTAGCCACTTCTATACTTCTGTCACCTAATTATTTTCCTATCCTTTCCCCTGTAACGTTGCTGATCCTAGCTATAGCATCACTATCCAGAATCTGTTCACCTGAGTTATGTTCCTCTTATCCCCACGCATCTAATAATCAGCTCTTGGTCTCCCTCCACCTCTCACGAGACATAGTCTGAGGCAGTGTCTCCATCTTGGAGAGACAATCCCTTGCACTTGTGTTGTTCTACTGGTGCTGCCTGCTTGAGCTTTGGTCAGCAGTGGCAAAAGAAGGACTAATGGAAAGTGAACGTATACTGGAGCAACAGAGTGTATGGATTTATAAGAGCTTGATTAAATGAGAAAAAAGAGTTTAGTTGAGAGTAAAAAATGCAACCTGGCCCTTACGGGGATCAAACCCGCAATCTTGGTGTTATTAGCACCATGCTCTAACCAACTGTGCTATTTGGCCATGAGTTGGGAAGATGTCCTTTTTCCATGAAATGCAGATACACAGAAGAGTTGGTCTCACTATCGCAATTCCTTCATACTTTTCTCCTTCCGCCCCCGTCTGGATTACAATAACAAGAGCTGTGGAGTGCTGCACGCCAGCCTCAGTGCCTCTTCTTTCACTCAATCTCATTGTGTGCTGTGATATCTTTGTAACATCGCTTGTTGCCGGAAAAAAAGGAAAGGATGGATAGTATTTTTATTCTTTTACAACAAAACCCAAAATGCATCGGCTTGCTTGCTCATTAAGTTTACAAGGCCAGCTGCTTTTGAGATATTATAATTATAGTGGTTATTCGGCGTTGGACGTAAGAAAGTTTTTTTTAGGTCTGGCCGTTCCTTCTGCTTCAAATTACTTGAGCTCATGTCAACAAAGTAACAACAAAACATAGCCAACGGCAGTGGCGGCCCGTCCTTTAGGGCGGAGGGGCCACGCCCCCCCACCCCATGAAGAGTGCCTGTCAGGCTGAACAAAGGTCAGCCTGACAGACACTCTTCATGTTCAGGTCAGGCAGCCAGGAGCAGACATGCGCGATTTGCGCAGACTCCTGGCTGCCTGAGCTGAACTTTGCTGGGCTGAGGAGATCACAACCCCTATGGGCGTGACCTCCTCGGCCCAGCAAAGGTGCCTCGAGGCCCTCCCCTGGGTGATGAGGAAAGCGTCACCCATTGACACTCTCACTGGGCGCTTCAGGTTTAAGCCCTGAAGTGCCCAGGGCGAGTGTCAATCAGTGACACTTCGTCACAGAGTGGGGTGGGGTCAGCAGTCTCACTGACCCCATCCCACTCTGTGACGAGGCTGGGACTGCTGCCTTCCCTCATTGGCTGACCTCAGGTCAGCCAATGAGGGAAGGCAGCAGTCCCAACCCTCCTGGGACCTCCGAGGCTGAAGGTAAGTGTGTGTGTATGTATGTATGTATGTATGTATGTATGTATGTGTGTCTGTTATGTTTTACATTGAATGTTTGGTGCGCGCGTGCATGTTTGAGTGTTATGAGTGTTGTTAATGGATGTGAGTCCGTGCGTGCGTGTGTGTGTGTGTGAAAGAATTAATGTGTGTGATCTTGGAAAATGAACGTTTGGTGCGTGCGTGTATGTTTGAATGGAATGAGTGTTAATGGATGAGCGTGCGTGCGTGTCTGTGAAAGAATGAGCCTGTGTGTGTGTGTTTGTGTGTGTTTTTGTGTGTGTGCCCCGCCCGCCCCCCTCCCAAAGCTGCCGGCCGCCACTGGCCAACGGTTCGTTGCTCAAACCTTCCCTACTGCGCCTTCCCATGTCTCTCCTGCAGACCACAGTGCAGTAAATCTGAGTTTGCATTTGCGCAAAGAGACGTACAACACAAGAAGGTGCGCTTTCGTGCGCCGGGCACCACCCGGCCTGTGCATTCCTCACTGTCGTGAGATCAGTTTACTCAGCAGAGCATGACGCTGCAATTGGTTAGTAGGGCCTGCCTGACCAGAATAGTATATTTGGGGTCATGTATTTGATTGCATTTTTAAAACAGTCACAGAACTTAACTGCAATGTTTAAATAGGTCTAGACATATTTAAACAGTGTCAATTTAATAGAAGAATTGTGGACAATTCAGAGGGGAGGCACCAATGTTTTCTTTTCCCATTGGGTGGATGCGGCATTAAAGAGTTTGAAGACCACTGGTCTAAGTGGACACTAATACACCTGGATGCTCCTGAATTCCTCGCAACAGATGCCAGCAAACCTGGCTGGAGAGCTACTGTGTTGGACTGATCCTGTCGATTCAAGTGGTCTTTCCTAGAGAGTCGGAGGTGATGGAGTTGATGGTAATCTTCAGGGCTTTGAAGTTTTCCCATCATCATCTGTCTCAAAAAAATGTGCTAGTAAAGACAGAGAATAAAGTAGCTGTCTTTTACATTAACCAAAAGTGAAGCATGCATTCAAAATCCCTCAATGCAATAGCAGAACAATTGGGTTATTTGGCAGAGATCAACCTGTTGCATACGTCGGCAGTACACAAAAGGGCACCGACAATGTGATGGCAGACAGCTGGAGGTTTCCAAATTTGCTGGAGTTGACGTTATCCAGGTCGTTGTTTTGAGAGATATGCCGAGAGTTTGTGAAACCCTTTCTGGATCTCTTTTCAAACAAGGACAATGCTCATCTTTGTCGATTCTGATCCAGGTTTCCGGAACAAGGAGCCTAGGTAGTGGACGTATTGGTGATAAAGTGGCTGAGAAGTCTCCTTTATACATTCCCCCCCTTTTTATTGATCCAGATGGTTCTCTTCTAGTCTCAGCAGGGAGGAGGGAACGTTATTCTTGTGGGCCCTTATTGGCCAGAGATGTCATGGTTTCCTCTTCTGAACCCCTGGCTCTTCTACCTCCTTGGGTACTGCTCAAGTGTGTCTCTCTCAGAACGTCGTCCCTGACCTTCTTGCTCCAACTCACTCTATCGCTTTGGAGGTTGAGAAGTCTGGACTGCTAGCAAAGGGTCTTTCCTCTTCCTCAGTGGAGTTAATTCAGCACTTCCGCAGGCCTTCTACTTCGAAGTCTTACTCAAAGAACTGGAAGTCTTTTGAGACGTGATGTTCTGCTCATGATCTTTTGGCACCTACCTGTAGTTTGTCTGCTATTTTGCATTTTCTTCTGAATGGGTTTCACTTGAATCTCTTTCCACTCTGAAAGCTCATTGCTTTGCGATAAAGGCTTTTAGGGACTTTTCTGAACCTTCATCGATGTTACAATCTCTGGTGTCTAGACTGTTCTGATCTTTTGTCAATGGTAAGACCAGTTGAAAAATCCCTTTTCTCCAACTCAGAATCTTCCTACTATTTTATAGGCTTTGCAATTTTATCTCTTTGAGGATCTGGATACTGTAGACTTAAAGATTGTTTCCTATAAAGTTATTTTCCTATTTGCTATCACCTTGCTGAGAACAATTGGGGAGCTGGGAGCCTTAAAATGCTGTCCTCTCTTCATTTGATACTTTGGAAGATGGGGTAACTTTAAGGCCTAACCTTACCTTTGCTGCAAAGGTGAAGTCTATTTTTGATAGATTTTAGGAAATAATTCTTCCTTCTTTCATTCCCTCTCCTTTCTCCCTGGAGGAACATTTGCTGAATACACTTGATGTTTAAAGAGCTCTTTTCATTTATGTCACCAGGCCTCTTCAGTTCAGGAAAACCGACTCCTTGTTTGTGACTTTTGGACAGCCTGGAAAAGACAAGAAGGTGACTTTTATGACTCTGAGTAGGTGGATTAAGTTGTTAATTCTTCTTGCTTTGCAAGGCTTTTTAGAATATATTCCAGTTCAGGGATGGTCTACGAGAGGAATGGCCACCTCCTGGGTTGAATTCCAGTAAGTAACAATCTAGGAAATTCCTAGGGTGGCTACTTGGTCCTCAGAGCATACATTTGTCAAGCATTATCGCTTAATAATTTTTCTGTTTTGCATTTGAGTACCAATGTTTTGAACTCTGCATTACCCTTAGTCCATCTTGTCCTTGTCACAAACCTTACATCCTACCCACCTTCCCATCAGTCCTTTGGCAAGGGCTTGGCACCCAGGTTGGGTGCATGGGGCTAGCATTTAAGGATCCTCCTGTTCTTTCTTCCTGTTGGAAGGTGACATCACCTTACTTTGTAATGACTGTCACAAGGACGCAATGGACTAAGGCTAATGAAGATTACCAATAAGTAACCAACGCATCACCACTCTTTCTGAATGTGCGTGGCTCATTCCGCAGGACTAGTTCTTTGTATGATTCCTGGATTTTCAGAAGCCCTTTGATGGCAGCACCCCCACACTGAAAATTGTTTCAGGACCACTGTACAAGGGTCAGTTGTCATGCTCATCTGCGGCGTAAATTTGCATTGAAGTAGTCTAACTCCCCAGGCCTTGTCTTTTGCTCAATTTGCCTTTGTGAGTTTTCTCTCAATCACTGTCGACTTCCTTTGATCTTTCTTTCTTCTTTCACTTCACCTTCGCCTTCAGTGTATCTTTCGGCCCTCTTAAGAGACACACCCCTTTGTAGCCACTTCTATACTTCTGTCACCTAATTATTTTCCTATCCTTTCCCCTGTAACGTTGCTGATCCTAGCTATAGCATCACTATCCAGAATCTGTTCACCTGAGTTATGTTCCTCTTATCCCCACACATCTAATAATCAGCTCTTGGTCTCCCTCCACCTCTCACGAGACATAGTCTGAGGCAGTGTCTCCATCTTGGAGATACAATCCCTTGCACTTGTGTTGTTCTACTGGCGCTGCCGGCTTGAGCTTTGGTCAGCAGTGGCAAAAGAAGGACTAATGGAAAGTGAACGTATACTGGAGCAACAGAGTGTATGGATTTATAAGAGCTTGATTAAATGAGAAAAAAAGAGTTTAGTTGAGAGAAAAAATGCAACCTGGCCCCTACGGGGATCAAACCCGCAATCTTGGTGTTAGTAGCACCACGCTCTAACCAACTGTGCTATGTGGCCATGAATTTGGAAGATGTCCTTTTTCCATGAAATGCAGATACATAGAAGAGTTGGTCTCACTATCGCAATTCCTTCATACTTTTCTCCTTCCGCCCCCCGTCTGGATTACAATAACAAGAGCTGTGGAGTGCTGCACGCCAGCCTCAGTGCCTCTTCTTTCCCTCAATCTCACTGTGTGCTGTGATATCTTTGTAACATCGCTTGTTGCCGGAAAAAAAGGAAAGGATGGATAGTATTTTTATTCTTTTACAACAAAACCCAAATTGCATTGGCTTGCTTGGTCATTAAGTTTACAAGGCCAGCTGCTTTTGAGATATTATAATTATAGTGGTTATTCGGCGTTGGAGGTAAGAGAGTTTTTTTTAGGTCTGGCCGTTCCTTCTGCTTCAAATTAATTGAGCTCATGTCAACAAAGTAACAACAAAACATAGCCAACGGTTCGTTGTTCAAACCTTCCCTACTGCGCCTTCCCATGTCTCTCCTGCCGACCACAGTGCAGTAAATCTGAGTTTGCATTTGCGCAAAGAGACGTACAACACAAGAAGGTGCGCTTTCGTGCGCCGGGCACCACCCGGCCTGTGCATTCCTCACTGTCGTGAAATCAGTTTACTCAGCAGAGCATGACGCTGCAATTGGTTAGTAGGGCCTGCCTGACCAGAATAGTACATTTGGGGTCATGTATTTGATTGCATTTTTAAAACAGTAACATAACTTAACTGCAATGTTTAAATAGGTCTAGACATATTTAAACAGTGTCAATTTAATAGAAGAATTGTGGACAATTCAGAGGGGGGGCACCAATGTTTTTTTTTCCCATTGGGTGGATGCGGCATTAAAGAGTTTGAAGACCACTGGTCTAAGTGGACACTAATACACCTGGATGCTCCTGAATTCCTCGCAACAGATGCCAGCAAACCTGGCTGGAGAGCTACTGTGTTGGACTGATCCTGTCGATTCAAGTGGTCTTTCCTAGAGAGTCGGAGGTCATGGAAATAGATGGAGTTGATGGTAATCTTCAGGGCTTTGAAGTTTTCCCATCATCATCTGTCTCAAAAAAATGTGCTAGTAAAGACAGAGAATAAGGTAGCTGTCTTTTACATTAACCAACAGTGAAGCATGCATTCAAAATCCCTCAATGCAATAGCAGAACAATTGGGTTATTGGGCAGAGATCAACCTGTTGCACACGTCGGCAGTACACATCAAGGGCACCGACAATGTGATGGCAGACAGCTGGAGGTTTCCAAATTTGCTGGAGTTGACGTTATCCAGGTCGTTGTTTTGAGAGATATGCCGAGAGTTTGTGAAACGTTTTCTGGATCTCCTTTCAAACAAGGACAATGCTCATCTTTGTCGATTCTGATCCAGGTTTCTGGAACAAGGAGCCTAGGTAGTGGACGTATTGGTGATAAAGTGGCTGAGAAGTCTCCTTTATACATTCCCCCACTTTTTATTGATTGAGATGGTTCTCTTCAAGTCTCAGCAGGGGGGAGGGAACTTTATTCTTGTGGGCCCTTATTGGCCAGAGATATCATGGTTTCCTCTTCTGAACCCCTGGCTCTTCTACCTCCTTGAGTACTGCTCAAGTGTGTCTCTCTCAGAACGTCGTCCCTGACCTTCTTGCTCCAACTCACTCTATCGCTTTGGAGGTTGAGAAGTCTGGACTGCTAGCAAAGGGTCTTTCCTCTTCCTTAGTGGAGTTAATTCAGCACTCCAGCAGGCCTTCTACTTCGAAGTCTTACTCAAAGAACTGGAAGTCTTTTGAGACGTGATATTCTGCTCATGATCTTTTGGCACCTACCTGTAGTTTGTCTGCTATTTTGCATTTTCTTCTGAATGGGTTTCACTTGAATCTCTTTCCACTCTGAAAGCTCACTGCTTTGCGATAAAGGTTTTTAGGGACTTTTCTGTACCTTCGTCGATGTTACAATCTTTGGTGTCTAGACTGTTCTGATCTTTTGTCAATTGTAAGACCAGTTGAAAATTCCCTTTTCTCCAACTCAGAATCTTCCTACTCTTTTATAGGCTTTGCAATTTTATCTCTTTGAGGATCTGGATACTGTAGACTTAAAGATTGTTTCCTATAAAGTTATTTTCCTATTTCCTATCACCTTGCTGGGAACAATTGGGGAGCTGGGAGCCTTAAAATGCTGTCCTCTCTTCATTTGATACTTTGGAAGATGGGGTAACTTTAAAGCCTAGCCTTACCTTTGATGCAAAGGTTAAGTCTATTTTTGATAGATCTTAGGAAATAATTCTTCCTTCTTTCATTCCCTCTCCTTCCTCTCCGGAGGAAAATTTGCTGAATACACTTGATGTTTAAAGAGCTCTTTTCATTTATGTCACCAGGCCTCTGCAGTTCAGGAAAACCGACTCCTTGTTTGTGACTTTTGGACAGCCTGGAAAAGAGAAGAAGGTGACTTTTATGACTCTGAGTAGGTGGATTAAGTATTCAATTTTTCTGGCTTTGCAAGGCTTTTTAGAATATCTTCCAGTTCAGGGATGGTCTACGAGAGGAATGGCCACCTCCTGGGTTGAATTCCAGTGAGTAACAATCTGGAAATTCCTAGGGTGGCTACTTGGTCCTCAGAGCATACATTTGTCAAGCATTATCGCTTACTAATTTTTCTGTGTTGCATTTGAGTACCAATGTTTTGAACTCTGCATTACCCTTAGTCCATCTTGTCCTTGTCACGAACATTACATCCTGCCCACCTTCCCATCAGTCCTTTGGCAAGGGCTTGGCACCCAGGTTGGGTGCATGGGGTTAGCATTTAATGATCCTCCTGTTCTTTCTTCCTGTTGGAAGGTGACATCACCTTACTTTGTAATGACTGTCACAAGGACGCAATGGACTAAGGCTAATGAAGATTACCAATAAGTAACCAACGCATCACCACTCTTTCTGAATGTGCGTGGCTCATTCCGCAGGACTTGTTCTTTGTATGATTCCTGGATTTTCAGAAGCCCTTTGATGGCAGCACCCCCACACTGAAAATTGTTTCAGCACCACTGGACAAGGGTCAGTTGCCATGCTCATCTGCGGCGTAAATTTGCATTGAAGTAGTCTAACTCCCCAGGCCTTGTCTTTTGCTCAATTTGCCTTTGTGAGTTGTCTCTCAATCACTGTCGACTTCCTTTGATCTTTCTTTCTTCTTTCAGTTCACCTTCGCCTTCAGTGTATCTTTCGGCCCTCTTAAGAGACACACCCCCTTGTAGCCACTTCTATACTTCTGTCACCTAATTATTTTCCTATCCTTTCCCCTGTAACGTTGCTGATCCTAGCTATAGCATCACTATCCAGAATCTGTTCACCTGAGTTATTTTCCTCTTATCCCCACGCATCTAATAATCAGCTCTTGGTCTCCCTCCACCTCTCACGAGACATAGTCTGAGGCAGTGTCTCCATCTTGGAGAGACAATCCCTTGCACTTGTGTTGTTCTACGGGCGCTGCTGGCTTGAGCTTTGGTCAGCAGTGGCAAAAGAAGGACTAATGGAAAGTGAACGTATACTGGAGCAACAGAGTGTATGGATTTATAAGAGCTTGATTAAATGAAAAAAAAAGAGTTTAGTTGAGAGAAAAAAATGAATACTGGCCCATATGGGGATCGAACCCACGACCTTGGCATTATCAGCACCATGCTCTAACCAACTGAGCTAACCGGCCATGAGTACTACAGATATCCTTTTTCCATGAAATGCAGACACAAAGAAGAGGTGGTCTCACTATCGCAATTCCTTCATACTTTTCTCCTTCCGCCCCCTGTCTGGATTACAATAACAAGAGCTGTGGAGTGCTGCACGCCAGCCTCAGTGCCTCTTCTTTCACTCAATCTCACTGTGTGCTGTGATATCTTTGTAACATCGCTTGTTGCCGGAAAAAAAGGAAAGGATGGATAGTATTTTTATTCTTTTACAACAAAACCCAAAATGCATCGGCTTGCTTGCTCATTAAGTTTACAAGGCCAGCTGCTTTTGAGATATTATAATTATAGTGGTTATTCGGCGTTGGAGGTAAGAGAGTTTTTTTTAGGTCTGGCCGTTCCTTCTGCTTCAAATTAATTGAGCTCATGTCAACAAAGTAACAACAAAACATAGCCAACGGTTCGTTGCTCAAGCCTTCCCTACTGCGCCTTCCCATGTCTCTCCTGCCGACCACACTGCAGGAAATCTGAGTTTGCGTTTGCGCGGAGACGTACAACACAAGAAGGCGCGCTTTCGTGCGCCGGGCACCACCCGGCCTGTGCATTCCTCACTGTCGTGAGATCAGTTTACTCAGCAGAGCATGACGCTGCAATTGGTTAGTATGGCCTGCCTGACCAGAATAGTATATTTGGGGTCATGTATTTGATTGCATTTTTAAAACAGTAACAGAACTTAACTGCAATGTTTAAATAGGTCTAGACATATTTAAACAGTGTCAATTTAATAGAAGAATTGTGGACAATTCAGAGGGGAGGCACCAATGTTTTTTTTTCCCATTGGGTGGATGCGGCATTAAAGAGTTTGAAGACCACTGGTCTAAGTGGACACTAATACACCTGGATGCTCCTGAATTCCTCGCAACAGATGCCAGCAAACCTGGCTGGAGAGCTACTGTGTTGGACTGATCCTCTCGATTCAAGTGGTCTCTCCTAGAGAGTCGGAGGTCATGTAAATAGATGGTGTTGATGGTAATCTTCAGGGCTTTGAAGTTTTCCCATCATCATCTGTCTCAAAAAAATGTGCTAGTAAAGACAGAGAATAAGGTAGCTGTCTTTTACATTAACCAACAGTGAAGCATGCATTCAAAATCCCTCAATGCAATAGCAGAACAATTGGGTTATTGGGCAGATATCAACCTGTTGCACACGTCGGCAGTACACATCAAGGGCACCGACAATGTGATGGCTGACAGCTGGAGGTTTCCAAATTTTCTGGAGTTGACGTTATCCAGGTCGTTGTTTTGAGAGATATGCTGAGAGTTTGTGAAACCCTTTCTGGATCTCTTTTCAAACAAGGACAATGCTCATCTTTGTCGATTGTGATCCAGGCTTCCGGAACAAGGAGCCTAGGTAGTGGACGTATTGGTGATAAAGTGGCTGAGAAGTCTCCTTTATACATTCCCCCACTTTTTATTGATCCAGATGGTCCTCTTCAAGTCTCAGCAGGGGGGAGGGAACTTTATTCTTGTGGGCCCTTATTGGCCAGAGATGTCATGGTTTCCTCTTCTGAACCCCTGGCTCTTCTACCTCCTTGGGTACTGCTCAAGTGTGTCTCTCTCAGAACGTCGTTCCTGACCTTCTTGCTCCAACTCACTCTATCGCTTTGGAGGTTGAGAAGTCTGGACTGCTAGCAAAGGGTCTTTCCTCTTCCTTAGTGGAGTTAATTCAGCACTCCAGCAGGCCTTCTACTTCGAAGTCTTACTCAAATAACTGGAAGTCTTTTGAGACGTGATGTTCTGCTCATTATCTTTTGGCACCTACCTGTAGTTTGGCTGCAATTTTGCATTTTCTTCTGAATGGGGTTCACTTGAATCTCTTTCCACTCTGAAAGCTCATTGCTTTGCGATAAAAGTTTTTAGGGACTTTTCTGTACCTTCGTCGATGTTACAATCTTTGGTGTCTAGACTGTTCTGATCTTTTGTCAATTGTAAGACCAGTTGAAAAATCCCTTTTCTCCAACTCAGAATCTTCCTACTCTTTTATAGGCTTTGCAATTTTATCTCTTTGAGGATCTGGATACTGTAGACTTAAAGATTGTTTCCTATAAAGTTATTTTCCCATTTCCTATCACCTTGCTGAGAACAATTGGGGAGCTGGGAGCCTTAAAATACTGTCCTCTCTTCATTTGATACTTTGGAAGATGGGGTAACTTTAAGGCCTAGCCTTACCTTTGCTGCAAAGGTTAAGTCTATTTTTGATAGATCTTAGTAAATAATTCTTCCTTCTTTCATTCCCTCTCCTTTCTCTCCGGAGGAACATTTGCTGAATACACTTGATGTTTAAAGAGCTCTTTTCATTTATGTCACCAGGCCTCTGCAGTTCAGGAAAACCGACTCCTTGTTTGTGACTTTTGGACAGCCTGGAAAAGACAAGAAGGTGACTTTTATGACTCTGAGTAGGTGGATTAAGTTGTCAATTTTTCTGGCTTTGCAAGGCTTTTTAGAATATCTTCCAGTTCAGGGATGGTCTACGAGAGGAATGGCCACCTCCTGGGTTGAATTCCAGTGAGTAACAATCAAGGAAATTCCTATGGTGGCTACTTGGTCCTCAGAGCATACGTTTGTCAAGCATTATCGCTTAATAATTTTTCTGTTTTGCATTTGAGTACCAATGTTTTGAACTCTGCATTACCCTTAGTCCATCTTGTCCTTGTCACAAACATTACATCCTGCCCACCTTCCCATCAGTCCTTTGGCAAGGGCTTGGCACCCAGGTTGGGTGCATGGGGCTAGCATTTAAGGATCCTCCTGTTCTTTCTTCCTGTTGGAAGGTGACATCACCTTACTTTGTAATGACTGTCACAAGGACGCAATGGACTAAGGCTAATGAAGATTACCAATAAGTAACCAACGCATCACCACTCTTTCTGAATGTGCGTGGCTCATTCCGCAGGGCTTGTTCTTTGTATGATTCCTGGATTGTCGGAAGCCGTTTGATGGCAGCACCCCCACACTGAAAATTGTTTCAGCACCACTGTACAAGGGTCAGTTGTCATGCTCATCTGCGGCGTAAATTTGTATTGAAGTAGTCTAACTCCCCAGGCCTTGTCTTTTGCTCAATTTGCCTTTGTGAGTTTTCTCTCAATCACTGTCGACTTCCTTTGATCTTTCTTTCTTCTTTTACTTCACTTTCGCCTTCAGTGTATCTTTCGGCCCTCTTAAGAGACACACCCCCTTGTAGCCACTTCTATACTTCTGTCACCTAATTATTTTCCTATCCTTTCCCCTGTAACGTTGCTGATCCTAGCTATAGCATCACTGTCCGGAATCTGTTCACCTGAGTTATGTTCCTCTTATACCCACGCATCTAATAATCAGCTCTTGGTCTCCCTCCACCTCTCACAAGACATAGTCTGAGGCAGTGTCTCCATCTTGGAGAGACAATCCCTTGCACTTGTGTTGTTCTACTGGCGCTGCCGGCTTGAGCTTTGGTCAGCAGTGGCAAAAGAAGGATTAATGGAAAGTGAACGTATACTGGAGCAACAGAGTGTATGGATTTATAAGAGCTTGATTAAATGAGAAAAAAAGAGTTTAGTTGAGAGAAAAAATGCAACCTGGCCTGTACGGGGATCGAACCCAAGACCTTGGCTAATTAGCACCATGCTCTAACCAACTGAGCTAACCAGCCATGAGTACTACAGATATCCTTTTTCCATGAAATGCAGATAGATAGAAGAGTTGGTCTCACTATCGCAATTCCGTCATACTTTTCTCATTCCGCCCCCTGTCTGGATTACAATAACAAGAGCTATGGAGTGCTGCACGCGAGCCTCAGTGCCTCTTCTTTCACTCAATCTCACTGTGTGCTGTGATATCTTTGTAACATCGCTTGTTGCCGGAAAAAATGGAAAGGATGGATAGTATTTTTATTCTTTTACAACAAAACCCAAAATGCATCGGCTTGCTTGCTCATTAAGTTTACAAGGCCAGCTGCTTTTGAGATATTATAATTATAGTGGTTATTCGGCATTGGAGGTAAGAGAGTTTTTTTTAGGTCTGGCCGTTCCTTCTGCTTCAAATTACTTGAGCTCATGTCAACAAAATAACAACAAAACATAGCCAACGGTTCATTGCTCAAGCCTTCCTTACTGCGCCTTCCCATGTCTCTCCTGCCGACCACAGTGCAGGAAATCTGAGTTTGCATTTGCGCGAAGAGACGTACAACACAAGAAGGCGCGCTTTTGTGCGCCGGACACCACCGGGCCTGTGTATTCCTCACTGTCGTGAGATCAGTTTACTCAGCAGAGCATGACACTGCAATTGGTTAGTAGGGCAGACCAGAATAGTATATTTGGGGTCATGTATTTGATTGCATTTTTAAAACAGTAACAGAACTTAATTGCAATGTTTAAATAGGTCTAGACATATTTAAACAGTGTCAATTTAATAGAAGAATTGTGGACAATTCAGAGGGGAGGCACCAATGTTTTTTTTTCCCATTGGGTGGATGCGGCATTAAAGAGTTTGAAGACCACTGGTCTAAGTGGACACTAATACACCTGGATGCTCCTGAATTCCTCGCAACAGATGCCAGCAAACCTGGCTGGAGAGCTACCGTGTTGGACTGATCCTGTCGATTCAAGTGGTCTTTCCTAGAGAGTCGGAGGTCATGGAAATAGATGGAGTTGATGGTAATCTTCAGGGCTTTGAGGTTTCCCATCATCATCTGTCTCCAAAAAATGTGCTAGTAAAACAGAGAATAAGGTAGCTGTCTTTTACATTAACCAACAATGAAGCATGCATTCAAAATCCCTCAATGCAATAGCAGAACAATTGGGTTATTGGGCAGAGATCAACCTGTTGCACACGTCGGCAGTACACATCAAGGGCACCGACAATGTGATGGCAGACAGCTGGAGGTTTCCAAATTTGCTGGAGTTGACGTTATCCAGGTCGTTGTTTTGAGAGATATGCCGAGAGTTTGTGAAACCCTTTCTGGATCTCTTTTCAAACAAGGACAATGCTCATCTTTGTCGATTCTGATCCAGGCTTCCGGAACAAGGAGCCTAGGTAGTGGACGTATTGGTGATAAAGTGGCTGAGAAGTCTCCTCTATACATTCCCCCACTTTTTATTGATCCAGATGGTTCTCTTCAAGTCTCAGCAGGGGGGAGGGAACTTTATTCTTGTGGGCCCTTATTGGCCAGAGATGTCATGGTTTCCTCTTCTGAACCCCTGGTTCTTCTACCTCCTTGGGTACTGCTCAAGTGTGTCTCTCTCAGAACGTCGTCCCTGACCTTCTTGCTCCAACTCACTCTATCGCTTTGGAGGTTGAGAAGTCTGGACTGCTAGCAAAGGGTCTTTCCTCTTCCTTAGTGGAGTTAATTCAGCACTCCAGCAGGCCTTCTACTTCGAAGTCTTACTCAAAGAATTGAAAGGCTTTTGAGACGTGATGTTCTGCTCATGATCTTTTGGCACCTACCTGTAGTTTGTCTGCTATTTTGCATTTTCTTCTGAATGGGTTTCACTTGAATCTCTTTCCACTCTGAAAGCTCATTGCTTTGCGATAAAGGTTTTTAGGGACTTTTCTGTACCTTCGTCGATGTTACAATCTTTGGTGTCTAGACTGTTCTGATCTTTTGTCAATTGTAAGACCAGTTGAAAAATCCCTTTTCTCCAACTCAGAATCTTCCTACTCTTTTATAGGCTTTGCAATTTTATCTCTTTGAGGATCTGGATACTGTAGACATAAAGATTGTTTCCTATAAAGTTATTTTCCTATTTCCTATCACCTTGCTGAGAACAATTGGGGAGCTGGGAGCCTTAAAATGCTGTCCTCTCTTCATTTGATACTTTGGAAGATGGGGTAACTTTAAGGCCTAGCCTTACCTTGCTGCAAAGGTTAAGTCTATTTTTGATAGATCGTAGGAAATAATTCTTCCTTCTTTCATTCCCTCTCCTTCCTCTCCGGAGGAACATTTGCTGAATACACTTGATGTTTAAAGAGCTCTTTTCATTTATGTCACCAGGCCTCTGCAGTTCAGGAAAACCGACTCCTTGTTTGTGACTTTTGGACAGCCTGGAAAAGACAAGAAGGTGACTTTTATGACTCTGAGTAGGTGGATTAAGATGTCAATTTTTCTGGCTTTGCAAGGCTTTTTAGAATATCTTCCAGTTCAGGGATGGTCTACGAGAGGAATGGCCACCTCCTGGGTTGAATTCCAGTGAGTAAAAATCTAGGAAATTCCTAGGGTGGCTACTTGGTCCTCAGAGCATACATTGGTCAAGCATTATGGCTTAATAATTTTTCTGTTTTGCATTTGAGTACCAATGTTTTGAACTCTGCATTACCCTTAGTCCATCTTGTCTTTGTCAGAAACATTACATCCTGCCCACCTTCCCATCAGTCCTTTAGCAAGGGCTTGGCACCCAGGTTGGGTGCATGGGGCTAGCATTTAAGGATCCTCCTGTTCTTTCTTCCTGTTGGAAGGTGACATCACCTTACTTTGTAATGACTGTCACAAGGACGCAATGGACTAAGGCTAATGAAGATTACCAATAAGTAACCAACGCATCCCCACTCTTTCTGAATGTGCGTGGCTCATTCCGCAGGACTTGTTCTTTGTATGATTCCTGGATTTTCAGAAGCCCTTTGATGGCAGCACCCCCACACTGAAAATTGTTTCAGCACCACTGTACAAGGGTCAGTTGTCATGCTCATCTGCGGCGTAAATTTGCATTGAAGTAGTCTATCTCCCCAGGCCTTGTCTTTTGCTCAATTTGCCTTTGTGAGTTTTCTCTCAATCACTGTCGACTTCCTTTGATCTTTCTTTCTTCTTTTACTTCACCTTCGCCTTCAGTGTATCTTTCGGCCCTCTTAAGAGACACACCCCCTTGTAGCCACTTCTATACTTCTGTCACCTAATTATTTTCCTATCCTTTCCCCTGTAACGTTGCTGATCCTAGCTATAGCATCACTATCCAGAATCTGTTCACCTGAGTTATGTTCCTCTTATCCCCACGCATCTAATAATCAGCTCTTGGTCTCCCTCCACCTCCCACGAGACATAGTCTGAGGCAGTGTCTCCATCTTGGAGAGACAATCCCTTGCACTTGTGTTGTTCTACTGGCGCTGCCGGCTTGAGCTTTGGTCAGCAGTGGCAAAAGAAGGATTAATGGAAAGTGAACGTATACTGGAGCAACAGAGTGTATGGATTTATAAGAGCTTGATTAAATGAGAAAAAAAGAGTTTAGTTGAGAGAAAAAATGCAACCTGGCCCGTACGGGGATCGAACCCACGACCTTGGCGTTATTAGCACCACGCACTAACCAACTGAGCTAACCAGCCATGAGTACTACAGATATCCTTTTTCCATGAAATGCAGATAGATAGCAGAGTTGGTCTCACTATCGCAATTCCGTCATACTTTTCTCCTTCCGCCCCCTGTCTGGATTACAATAACAAGAGCTGTGGAGTGCTGCACGCCAGCCTCAGTGCCTCTTCTTTCACTCAATCTCACGGTGTGCTGTGATATCTTAGTAACATCGCTTGTTGCCGGAAAAAAAGGAAAGGATGGATAGTATTTTTATTCTTTTACAACAAAACCCAAAATGCATCGGCTTGCTTGCTCATTAAGTTTACAAGGCCAGCTGCTTTTGAGATATTATAATTATAGTGGTTATTCGGCGTTGGAGGTAAGAGAGTTTTTTTTAGGTCTGGCCGTTCCTTCTGCTTCAAATTACTTGAGCTCATGTCAACAAAGTAACAACAAAACATAGCCAACGGTTCGTTGCTCAAGCCTTCCCTACTGCGCCTTCCCATGTCTCTCCTGCCGACCACAGTGCAGGAAATCTGAGTTTGCATTTGCGCGAAGAGACGTACAATACAAGAAGGTGCGCTTTTGTGCGCCGGGCACCACCCGGCCTGTGCATTCCTCACTGTCGTGAGATCAGTTTACTCAGCAGAGCATGACGCTGCAATTGGTTAGTAGGGCAGGCCTGACCAGAATAGTATATTTGGGGTCATGTATTTGATTGCATTTTTAAAACAGTAACAGAACTTAATTGCAATGTTTAAATAGGTCTAGACATATTTAAACAGTGTCAATTTAATAGAAGAATTGTGGACAATTCAGAGGGGAGGCACCAATGTTTTTTTTTCCCATTGGGTGGATGCGGCATTAAAGAGTTTGAAGACCACTGGTCTAAGTGGACACTAATACACCTGGATGCTCCTGAATTCCTCGCAACAGATGCCAGCAAACCTGGCTGGAGAGCTACTGTGTTGGACTGATCCTGTCGATTCAAGTGGTCTTTCCTAGAGAGTCGGAGGTCATGGAAATAGATGGAGTTGATGGTAATCTTCAGGGCTTTGAAGTTTTCCCATCATCATCTGTCTCAAAAAAATGTACTAGTAAAGACAGAGGATAAGGTAGCTGTCTTTTACATTAACCAACAGTGAAGCATGCATTCAAAATCCCTCAATGCAATAGCAGAACAATTGGGTTATTGGGCAGAGATCAACCTGTTGCACACGTCGGCAGTACACATCAAGGGCACCTACAATGTGATGGCAGACAGCTGGAGGTTTCCAAATTTGCTGGAGTTGACGTTATCCAGGTCTTTGTTTTGAGAGATATGCCGAGAGTTTGTGAAACCCTTTCTGGATCTCTTTTCAAACAAGGACAATGCTCATCTTTGTCGATTCTGATCCAGGCTTCCGGAACAAGGAGCCTAGGTAGTGGACGTATTGGTAATAAAGTTGCTGAGAAGTCTCCTTTATACATTCCCCCACTTTTAATTGATCCAGATGGTTCTCTTCAAGTCTCAGCAGGGGGAGGGAACTTTATTCTTGTGGGCCCTTATTGGCCAGAGATGTCATGGTTTCCTCTTCTGAACCCCTGGCTCTTCTACCTCCTTGGGTACTGCTCAAGTGTGTCTCTCTCAGAACGTCGTCCCTGACCTTCTTGCTCCAACTCACTCTATCGCTTTGGAGGTTGAGAAGTCTGGACTGCTAGCAAAGGGTCTTTCCTCTTCCTTAGTGGAGTTAATTCAGCACTCCAGCAGGCCTTCTACTTCGAAGTCTTACTCAAAGAACTGGAAGTCTTTTGAGACGTGATGTTCTGCTCATGATCTTTTGGCACCTACCTGTAGTTTGTCTGCTATTTTGCATTTTCTTCTGAATGGGTTTCACTTGAATCTCTTTCCACTCTGAAAGCTCATTGCTTTGCGATAAAGGTTTTTAGGGACTTTTCTGTACCTTCGTCGATGTTACAATCTTTGGTGTCTAGACTGTTCTGATCTTTTGTCAATTGTAAGACCAGTTGAAAAATCCCTTTTCTCCAACTCAGAATCTTCCTACTCTTTTATAGGCTTTGCAATTTTATCTCTTTGAGGATCTGGATACTGTAGACATAAAGATTGTTTCCTATAAAGTTATTTTCCTATTTCCTATCACCTTGCTGAGAACAATTGGGGAGCTGGGAGCCTTAAAATGCTGTCCTCTCTTCATTTGATACTTTGGAAGATGGGGTAACTTTAAGGCCTAGCCTTACCTTTGCTGCAAAGGTTAAGTCTATTTTTGATAGATCGTAGGAAATAATTCTTCCTTCTTTCATTCCCTCTCCTTCCTCTCCGGAGGAACATTTGCTGAATACACTTGATGTTTAAAGAGCTCTTTTCATTTATGTCACCAGGCCTCTGCAGTTCAGGAAAACCGACTCCTTGTTTGTGACTTTTGGACAGCCTGGAAAAGACAAGAAGGTGACTTTTATGACTCTGAGTAGGTGGATTAAGATGTCAATTTTTCTGGCTTTGCAAGGCTTTTTAGAATATCTTCCAGTTCAGGGATGGTCTACGAGAGGAATGGCCACCTCCTGGGTTGAATTCCAGTGAGTAACGATCTAGGAAATTCCTAGGGTGGCTACTTGGTCCTCAGAGCATACATTTGTCAAGCATTATGGCTTAATAATTTTTCTGTTTTGCATTTGAGTACCAATGTTTTGAACTCTGCATTACCCTTAGTCCATCTTGTCTTTGTCAGAAACATTACATCCTGCCCACCTTCCCATCAGTCCTTTGGCAAGGGCTTGGCACCCAGGTTGGGTGCATGGGGCTAGCATTTAAGGATCCTCCTGTTCTTTCTTCCTGTTGGAAGGTGACATCACCTTACTTTGTAATGACTGTCACAAGGACGCAATGGACTAAGGCTAATGAAGATTACCAATAAGTAACCAACGCATCACCACTCTTTCTGAATGTGCGTGGCTCATTCTGCAGGACTTGTTCTTTGTATGATTCCTGGATTTTCAGAAGCCCTTTGATGGCAGCACCCCCACACTGAAAATTGTTTCAGCACCACTGTACAAGGGTCAGTTGTCATGCTCATCTGCGGCGTAAATTTGCATTGAAGTAGTCTAACTCCCCAGGCCTTGTCTTTTGCTCAATTTGCCTTTGTGAGTTTTCTCTCAATCACTGTCGACTTCCTTTGATCTTTCTTTCTTCTTTTACTTCACCTTCGCCTTCAGTGTATCTTTCGGCCCTCTTAAGAGACACACCCCCTTGTAGCCACTTCTATACTTCTGTCACCTAATTATTTTCCTATCCTTTCCCCTGTAACGTTGCTGATCCTAGCTATAGCATCACTATCCAGAATATGTTCACCTGAGTTATGTTCCTCTTATCCCCACGCATCTAATAATCAGCTCTTGGTCTCCCTCCACCTCCCACGAGACATAGTCTGAGGCAGTGTCTCCATCTTGGAGAGACAATCCCTTGCACTTGTGTTGTTCTACTGGCGCTGCCGGCTTGAGCTTTGGTCAGCAGTGGCAAAAGAAGGATTAATGGAAAGTGAACGTATACTGGAGCAACAGAGTGTATGGATTTATAAGAGCTTGATTAAATGAGAAAAAAAGAGTTTAGTTGAGAGAAAAAATGCAACCTGGCCCGTACGGGGATCGAACCCACGACCTTGGTGTTATTAGCACAACGCTCTAACCAACTGAGCTAACCAGCCATGAGTACTACAGATATCCTTTTTCTTGAAATGCAGATAGATAGAAGAGTTGGTCTCACTATCGCAATTCTGTCATACTTTTCTCCTTCCGCCCCCTGTCTGGATTACAATAACAAGAGCTGTGGAGTGCTGCACGCCAGCCTCAGTGCCTCTTCTTTCACTCAATCTCACTGTGTGCTGTGATATCTTTGTAACATCGCTTGTTGCCGGAAAAAAAGGAAAGGATGGATAGTATTTTTATTCTTTTACAACAAAACCCAAAATGCATCGGCTTGCTTGCTCATTAAGTTTACAAGGCCAGCTGCTTTTGATATATTATAATTATAGTGGTTATTCGGCGTTGGAGGTAAGAGAGTTTTTTTTAGGTCTGGCCGTTCCTTCTGCTTCAAATTACTTGAGCTCATGTCAACAAAGTAACAACAAAACATAGCCAACGGTTCGTTGTTCAAGCCTTCCCTACTGCGCCTTCCCATGTCTCTCCTGCCGACCACAGTGCAGGAAATCTGAGTTTGCATTTGCGCGTAGAGACGTACAACACAAGAAGGCGCGCTTTCGTGCGCCGGGCACCACCCGGCTTGTGCATTCCTCACTGTCGTGAGATCACTTTACTCAGCAGAGCATGACGCTGCAATTGGTTAGTAGGGCAGGCCTCGCCAGAATAATATATTTGGGGTCATGTATTTGATTGCATTTTTAAAACAGTAACAGAACTTAACTGCAATGTTTAAATAGGTCTAGACATATTTAAACAGTGTCAATTTAATAGAAGAATTGTGGACAATTCAGAGGGGAGGCACCAATGTTTTTTTTTCCCATTGGGTGGATGCGGCATTAAAGAGTTTGAAGACCACTGGTCTAAGTGGACACTAATACACCTGGATGCTCCTGAATTCCTCGCAACAGATGCCAGCAAACCTGGCTGGAGAGCTACTGTGTTGGACTGATCCTGTCGATTCAAGTGGTCTTTCCTAGAGAGTCGGAGGTCATGGAAATAGATGGAGTTGATTGTAATCTTCAGGGCTTTGAAGTTTTCCCATCATCATCTGTCTCAAAAAAATGTGCTAGTAAAGACAGAGAATAAGGTAGCTGTCTTTTACATTAACCAACAGTGAAGCATGCATTCAAAATCCCTCAATGCAATAGCAGAACAATTGGGTTATTGGGCAGAGATCAACCTGTTGCACACGTCGGCAGTACACATCAAGGGCACCGACAATGTGATGGCAGACAGCTGGAGGTTTCCAAATTTGCTGGAGTTGACGTTATCCAGGTCATTGTTTTGAGAGATATGCCGAGAGTTTGTGAAACCCTTTCTGGATCTCTTTTCAAACAAGGACAATGCTCATCTTTTTCGAATCTGATCCAGGCTTCCGGAACAAGGAGCCTAGGTAGTGGACGTATTGGTGATAAAGTGGCTGAGAAGTCTCCTTTATACATTCTCCCACTTTTTATTGATCCAGATGGTTCTCTTCAAGTCTCAGCAGGGGGGAGGGAACTTTATTCTTGTGGGCCCTTATTGGCCAGAGATGTCATGGTTTCCTCTTCTGAACCCCTGGCTCTTCTACCTCCTTGGGTACTGCTCAAGTGTGTCTCTCTCAGAACGTCCTCCCTGACCTTCTTGCTCCAACTCACTCTATCGATTTGGAGGTTGAGAAATCTGGACTGCTAGCAAAGGGTCTTTCCTCTTCCTTAGTGGAGTTAATTCAGCACTCCAGCAGGCCTTCTACTTCGAAGTCTTACTCAAAGAACTGGAAGTCTTTTGAGACGTGATGTTCTGCTCATAGTCTTTTGGAACCTACCTGTAGTTTGTCTGCTATTTTGCATTTTCTTCTGAATGGGTTTCACTTGAATCTCTTTCCACTCTGAAAGCTCATTGCTTTGCGATAAAGGTTTTTAGGGACTTTTCTGTACCTTCGTCGATGTTACAATCTTTGGTGTCTAGACTGTTCTGATCTTTTGTCAATTGTAAGACCAGTTGAAAAATCCCTTTCCTCCAACTCAGAATCTTCCTACTCTTTTATAGGCTTTGCAATTTTATCTCTTTGAGGATCTGGATACTGTAGACATAAAGATTGTTTCCTGTAAAGTTATTTTCCTATTTCCTATTCCCTTGCTGAGAACAATTGGGGAGCTGGGAGTCTTAAAATGCTGTCCTCTCTTCATTTGATACTTTGGAAGATGGGGTAACTTTAAGGCCTAGCCTTACCTTTGCTGCAAAGGTTAAGTCTATTTTTGATAGATCTTAGGAAATAATTCTTCCTTCTTTCATTCCCTCTCCTTCCTCTCCGGAGGAACATTTGCTGAATACACTTGATGTTTAAAGAGCTCTTTTCATTTATGTCACCAAGCCTCTGCAGTTCAGGAAAACCGACTCCTTGTTTGTGACTTTTGGACAGCCTGGAAAAGACAAGAAGGTGACTTTTATGACTCTGAGTAGGTGGATTAAGTTGTCAATTTTTCTGGCTTTGCAAGGCTTTTTAGAATATCTTCCAGTTCAGGGATGGTCTACGAGAGGAATGGCCACCTCCTGGGTTGAATTCCAGTGAGTAACAATCTAGGAAATTCCTAGGGTGGGTACTTGGTCCTCAGAGCATACATTTGTCAAGCATTATGGCTTAATAATTTTTCTGTTTTGCATTTGAGTACCAATGTTTTGAACTCTGCATTACCCTTAGTCCATCTGGTCTTTGTCACAAACATTACATCCTGCCCACCTTCCCATCAGTCCTTTGGCAAGGGCTTGGCACCCAGGTTGGGTGCATGGGGCTAGCATTTAAGGATCCTCCTGTTCTTTATTCCTGTTGGAAGGTGACATCACCTTACTTTGTAATGACTGTCACAAGGACGCAATGGACTAAGGCTAATGAAGATTACCAATAAGTAACGAACGCATCACCACTCTTTCTGAATGTGCGTGGCTCATTCCGCAGGACTTGTTCTTTGTATGATTCCTGGATTTTCAGAAGCCCTTTGATGGCAGCACCCCCACACTGAAAATTGTTTCAGCACCACTGTACAAGGGTCAGTTGTCATGCTCATCTGCGGCGTAAATTTGCATTGAAGTAGTCTAACTCCCCAGGCCTTGTCTTTTGCTCAATTTGCCTTTGTGAGTTTTCTCTCAATCACTGTCGACTTCCTTTGATCTTTCTTTCTTCTTTTACTTCACCTTCGCCTTCAGTGTATCTTTCGGCCCTCTTAAGAGACACACCCCCTTGTAGCCACTTCTATACTTCTGTCAACTAATTATTTTCCTATCCTTTCCCCTGTAACGTTGCTGATCCTAGCTATAGCATCACTATCCAGAATCTGTTCACCTGAGTTATGTTCCTCTTATCCCCACGCATCTAATAATCAGCTCTTGGTCTCCCTCCACCTCCCACGAGACATAGTCTGAGGCAGTGTCTCCATATTGGAGAGACAATCCCTTGCACTTGTGTTGTTCTACTGGCGCTGCCGGCTTGAGCTTTGGTCAGCAGTGGCAAAAGAAGGACTAATGGAAAGTGAACGTATACTGGAGCAACAGAGTGTATGGATTTATAAGAGCTTGATTAAATGAGAAAAAAAGAGTTTAGTTGAGAGAAAAAATGCAACTTGGCCCGTACAGGGATCGAACCCGCGACCTTGGCATTATTAGCACCACGCTCTAACCAACTGAGCTAACCAGCCATGAGTACTAAAGATATCCTTTTTCCATGAAATGCAGATAGATAGAAGAGTTGGTCTCACTATCGCAATTCCGTCATACTTTTCTCCTTCCGCCCCCTGTCTGGATGACAATAACAAGAGCTGTGGAGTGCTGCACGCCAGCCTCAGTGCCTTTTCTTTCACTCAATCTCACTGTGTGCTGTGATATCTTTGTAACATCGCTTGTTGCCGGAAAAAAAGGAAAGGATGGATAGTATTTTTATTCTTTTACAACAAAACCCAAAATGCATCGGCTTGCTTGCTCATTAAGTTTACAAGGCCAGCTGCTTTTGAGATATTATAATTATAGTGGTTATTCGGCGTTGGAGGTAAGAGAGTTTTTTTTAGGTCTGGCCGTTCCTTCTGCTTCAAATTACTTGAGCTCATGTCAACAAAGTAACAACAAAACATAGCCAACGGTTAGTTGCTCAAGCCTTCCCTACTGCGCCTTCCCATGTCTCTCCTGCCGACCACAGTGCAGGAAATCTGAGTTTGCATTTGCGCGAAGAGACGTACAACACAAGAAGGCATGCTTTCGTGCGCCGGGCACCACCCGGCCTGTGCATTCCTCACTGTTGTGAGATCAGTTTACTCAGCAGAGCATGACGCTGCAATTGGTTAGCAGGGCAGGCCTGACCAGAATAGTATATTTGGGGTCATGTATTTGATTGCATTTTTAAAACAGTAACAGAACTTAACTGCAATGTTTAAATAGGTCTAGACATATTTAAACAGTGTCAATTTTATAGAAGAATTGTGGACAATTCAGAGGGGAGGCACCAATGTTTTTTTTTCCCAATGGGTGGATGCGGCATTAAAGAGTTTGAAGACCACTGGTCTAAGTGGACACTAATACACCTGGATGCTCCTGAATTCCTCGCAACAGATGCCAGCAAACCTGGCTGGAGAGCTACTGTGTTGGACTGATCCTGTCGATTCAAGTGGTCTTTCCTAGAGAGTCGGAGGTCATGGAAATAGATGGAGTTGATGGTAATCTTCAGGGATTTGAAGTTTTCCCATCATCATCTGTCTCAAAGAAATGTGCTAGTAAAGACAGAGAATAAGGTAGCTGTCTTTTACATTAACCAACAGTGAAGCATGCATTCAAAATCCCTCAATGCAATAGCAGAACAATTGGGTTATTGGGCAGAGATCAACCTGTTGCACACGTCGGCAGTACACATCAAGGGCACCGACAATGTGATGTCAGACAGCTGGAGGTTTCCAAATTTGCTGGAGTTGACGTTATCTAGGTCGTTGTTTTGAGGGATATGCCGATAGTTTGTGAAACCCTTTCTGGATCTCTTTTCAAACAAGGACAATGCTCATCTTTGTCGATTCTGATCCAGGCTTCCGGAACAAGGAGCCTAGGTAGTGGACGTATTGGTGATAAAGTGGCTAAGAAGTCTCCTTTATACATTCCCCCACTTTTTATTGATCCAGATGGTTCTCTTCAAGTCTCAGCAGGGGGGAGGGAACTTTATTCTTGTGGGCCCTTATTGGCCAGAGATGTCATGGTTTCCTCTTCTGAACCCCCGGCTCTTCTACCTCCTTGGGTACTGTTCAAGTGTGTCTCTCTCAGAACGTCGTCCCTGACCTTCTTGCTCCAACTCACTCTATCGCTTTCGAGGTTGAGAAGTCTGGACTGCTAGCAAAGGGTCTTTCCTCTTCCTTAGTGGAGTTAATTCAGCACTCCAGCAGGCCTTCTACTTCGAAGTCTCACTCAAAGAACTGGAAGTCTTTTGAGACGTGATGTTCTGCTCATGATCTTTTGGCACCTACCTGTAGTTTGTCTGCTATTTTGCATTTTCTTCTGAATGGGTTTCACTTGAATCTCTTTCCACTCTGAAAGCTCATTGCTTTGCAATAAAGGTTTTTAGGGACTTTTCTGTACCTTCGTCGATGTTACAATCTTTGGTCTCTAGACTGTTCTGATCTTTTGTCAATTGTAAGACCAGTTGAAAAATCCCTTTTCTCCAACTCAGAATCTTCCTACTCTTTTATAGGCTTTGCAATTTTATCTCTTTGAGGATCTGGATACTGTAGACATAAAGATTGTTTCCTATAAAGTTATTTTCCTATTTCCTATCACCTTGCTGAGAACAATTGGGGAGCTGGGAGCCTTAAAATGCTGTCCTCTCTTCATTTGATACTTTGGAAGATGGGGTAACTTTAAGGCCTAGCCTTACCTTTGCTGCAAAGGTTAAGTCTATTTTTGATAGATCTTAGGAAATAATTCTTCCTTCTTTCATTCCCTCTCCTCCCTCTACGGAGGAACATTTGCTGAATACACTTGATGTTTAAAGAGCTCTTTTCATTTATGTCACCAAGCCTCTGCAGTTCAGGAAAACCGACTCCTTGTTTGTGACTTTTGGACAGCCTGGAAAAGACAAGAAGGTGACTTTTATGACTCTGAGTAGGTGGATTAAGTTGTCAATTTTTCTGGCTTTGCAAGGCTTTTTAGAATATCTTCCAGTTCAGGGATGGTCTACGAGAGGAATGGCCACCTCCTGGGTTGAATTCCAGTGAGTAACGATCTAGGAAATTCCTAGGGTGGCTACTTGGTCCTCAGAGCATACATTTGTCAAGCATTATGGCTTAATAATCTTTCTGTTTTGCATTTGAGTACCAATGTTTTGAACTCTGCATTACCCTCAATCCATCTTGTCTTTGTCACAAACATTACATCCTGCCCACCTTCCCATCAGTCCTTTGGCAAGGGCTTGGCACCCAGGTTGGGTGCATGGGGCTAGCATTTAAGGATCCTCCTGTTCTTTCTTCCTGTTGTAAGGTGACATGACCTTACTTTGTAATGACTGTCACAAGGACACAATGGACTAAGGCTAATGTAGATTACCAATAAGTAACCAACGCATCACCACTCTTTCTGAATGTGCGTGGCTCATTCCGCAGGACTAGTTCTTTGTATAATTCCTGGATTTTCAGAAGCCCTTTGATGGCAGCACCCCCACACTGAAAATTGTTTCAGCACCACTGTACAAGGGTCAGTTGTCATGCTCATCTGCGGCGTAAATTTGCATTGAAGTAGTCTAACTCCCCAGGCCTTGTCTTTTGCTCAATTTGCCTTTGTGAGTTTTCTCTCAATCACTGTCGACTTCCTTTGATCTTTCTTTCTTCTTTCACTTCACCTTCGCCTTCAGTGTATCTTTCGGCCCTCTTAAGAGACACACCCCCTTGTAGCCACTTCTATACTTCTGTCAACTAATTATTTTCCTATCCTTTCCACTGTAACGTTGCTGATCCTAGCTATAGCATCACTATCCAGAATCTGTTCACCTGAGTTATGTTCCTCTTATCCCCACACATCTAATAATCAGCTCTTGGTCTCCCTCCACCTCCCACGAGACATAGTCTGAGGCAGTGTCTCCATCTTGGAGAGACAATCCCTTGCACTTGTGTTGTTCTACTGGCGCTGCCGGATTGAGCTTTGGTCAGCAGTGGCAAAAGAAGGACTAATGGAAAGTGAACGTATACTGGAGCAACAGAGTGTATGGATTTATAAGAGCTTGATTAAATGAGAAAAAAAGAGTTTAGTTGAGAGAAAAAATGCAACCTGGCCCATACGGGGACCGAACCCGGAACCTTGGCGTTATTAGCACCACGCTCTAACCAACTGAGCTAACCGGCCATGAGTACCACTGATATCCTTTTTCCATGAAATGCAGATAGATAGAAGAGTTGTTCTCACTATCGCAATTCCGTCATACTTTTCTCCTTCCGCCCCCTTTCTGGATTACAATAACAAGAGCTGTGGAGTGCTGCACGCCAGCCTCAGTGCCTCTTCTTTCACTCAATCTCACTGTGTGCTGTGATATCTTTGTAACATTGCTTGTTGCCGGAAAAAAAGGAAATGATGGATAGTATTTTTATTCTTTTACAACAAAACCCAAAATGCATCAGCTTGCTTGCTCATTAAGTTTACAAGGCTAGCTGCTTTTGAGATATTATAATTATAGTGGTTATTCGGCGTTGGAGGTAAGAGAGTTTTTTTTAGGTCTGGCCGTTCCTTCTGCTTCAAATTACTTGAGCTCATGTCAACAAAGTAACAACAAAACATAGCCAACGGTTCGTTGCTCAAGCCTTCCCTACTGCGCCTTCCCATGTCTCTCCTGCCGACCACAGTGCAGGAAATCTGAGTTTGCATTTGCGCGAAGAGACGTACAACACAAGAAGGCGCGCTTTCGTGCGCCGGGCACCACCCAGCCTGTGCATTCCTCACTGTCGTGAGATCAGTTTACTCAGCAGAGCATGACGCTGCAATTGGTTAGTAGGGCAGGCCTGACCAGAATAGTATATTTGGGGTCATGTATTTGATTGCATTTTTAAAACAGTAACAGAACTTAACTGCAATGTTTAAATAGGTCTAGACATATTTAAACAGTGTCAATTTAATAGAAGAATTGTGGACAATTCAGAGGGGAGGCACCAATGTTTTTTTTTCCCATTGGGTGGATGCGGCATTAAAGAGTTTGAAGACCACTGGTCTAAGTGGACACTAATACACCTGAATGCTCCTGAATTCCTCGCAACAGATGCCAGCAAACCTGGCTGGAGAGCTACTGTGTTGGACTGATCCTGTCGATTCAAGTGGACATTCCTAGAGAGTCGGAGGTCATGGAAATAGATGGAGTTGATGGTAATCTTCAGGGCTTTGAAGTTTTCCCATCATCATCTGTCTCAAAAAAATGTGCTAGTAAAGACAGAGAATAAGGTAGCTGTCTTTTACATTAACCAACAGTGAAGCATGCATTCAAAATCCCTCACTGCAATAGCAGAACAATTGGGTTATTGGGCAGAGATCAACCTGTTGCACACGTCGGCAGTACACATCAAGGGCACCGACAATGTGATGGCAGACAGCTGGAGGTTTCCAAATTTGCTGGAGTTGACGTTATCCAGGTCGTTGTTTTGAGAGATATGCCAAGAGTTTGTGAAACCCTTTCTGGATCTCTTTTCAAACAAGGACAATGCTCATCTTTGTCGATTCTGATCCAGGCTTCTGGAACAAGGAGCCTAGGTAGTGGACGTATTGGTGATAAAGTGGCTGAGAAGTCTCCTTTATACATTCCCCCACTTTTTATTGATCCAGATGGTTCTCTTCAAGTCTCAGCAGGGGGGAGGGAACTTTGTTCTTGTGGGCCCTTATTGGCCAGAGATGTCATGGTTTCCTCTTCTGAACCCCTGGCTCTTCTACCTCCTTGGGTACTGCTCAAGTGTGTCTCTCTCAGAACGTCGTCCCTGACCTTCTTGCTCCAACTCACTCTATCGCTTTGGAGGTTGAGAAGTCTGGACTGCTAGCAAAGGGTCTTTCCTCTTCCTTAGTGGAGTTAATTCAGCATTCCAGCAGGCCTTCTACTTCGAAGTCTTACTCAAAGAACTGTAAGTCTTTTGAGACGTGATGTTCTGCTCATGATCTTTTGGCACCTACCTGTAGTTTGTCTGCTATTTTGCATTTTCTTCTGAATGGGTTTCACTTGAATCTCTTTCCACTCTGAAAGCTCATTGCTTTGCGATAAAGGTTTTTAGGGACTTTTCTGTACCTTCGAAGATGTTACAATCTTTGGTGTCTAGACTGTTCTGATCTTTTGTCAATTGTAAGACCAGTTGAAAAATCCCTTTTCTCCAACTCAGAATCTTCCTACTCTTTCATAGGCTTTGCAATTTTATCTCTTTGAGGATCTGGATACTGTAGACATAAAGATTGTTTCCTATAAAGTTATTTTCCTATTTCCTATCACCTTGCTGAGAACAATTGGGGAGCTGGGAGCCTTAAAATGCTGTCCTCTCTTCATTTGATACTTTGGAAGATGTGGTAACTTTAAGGCCTAGCCTTACCTTTGCTGCAAAGGTTAAGTCTATTTTTGATAGATCTTAGGAAATAATTCTTCCTTCTTTCATTCCCTCTCCTTCCTCTCCGGAGGAACATTTGCTGAATACACTTGATGTTTAAAGAGCTCTTTTCATTTATGTCACCAGGCCTCTGCAGTTCAGGAAAACCGACTCCTTGTTTGTGACTTTTGGACAGCCTGGAAAAGACAAGAAGGTGACTTTTATGACTCTGAGTAGGTGGATTAAGTTGTCAATTTTTCTGGCTTTGCAAGGCTTTTTAGAATATCTTCCAGTTCAGGGATGGTCTACGAGAGGAATGGCCACCTCCTGGGTTGAATTCCAGTGAGTAACAATCTAGGAAATTCCTAGGGTGGCTACCTGGTCCTCAGAGCATACATTTGTCAAGCATTATGGATTAATAATTTTTCTGATTTGCATTTGAGTACCAATGTTTTGAACTCTGCATTACCCTTAGTCCATCTTGTCTTTGTCACAAACATTACATCCTGCCCACCATCCCATCAGTCTTTTGGCAAGGGCTTGGCACCCAGGTTGGGTGCATGGGGCTAGCATTTAAGGATCCTCCTGTTCTTTCTTCCTGTTGGAAGGTGACATCACCTTACTTTGTAATGACTGTCACAAGGACGCAATGGACTAAGGCTAATGAAGATTACCAATAAGTAACCAACGCATCACCACTCTTTCTGAATGTGCGTGGCTCATTCCGCAGGACTTGTTCTTTGTATAATTCCTGGATTTTCAGAAGCCCTTTGATGGCAGCACCCCCACACTGAAAATTGTTTCAGCACCACTGTACAAGGGTCAGTTGTCATGCTCATCTGTGGCGTAAATTTGCATTGAAGTAGTCTAACTCCCCAGGCCTTGTCTTTTGCTCAATTTGCCTTTGTGAGTTTTCTCTCAATCACTGTCGACTTCCTTTGATCTTTCTTTCTTCTTTTACTTCACCTTCGCCTTCAGTGTATCTTTCGGCCCTCTTAAGAGACACACCCCCTTGTAGCCACTTCTATACTTCTGTCACCTAATTATTTTCCTATTCTTTCCCCTGTAACGTTGCTGATCCTAGCTATAGCATCACTATCCAGAATCTGTTCACCTGAGTTATGTTCCTCTTATCCCCACGCATCTAATAATCAGCTCTTGGTCTCCCTCCACCTCCCACGAGACATAGTCTGAGGCAGTGTCTCCATCTTGGAGAGACAATCCCTTGCACTTGTGTTGTTCTACTGGCGCTGCCGGCTTGAGCTTTGGTCAGCAGTGGCAAAAGAAGGACTAATGGAAAGTGAACGTATACTGGAGCAACAGAGTGTATGGATTTATAAGAGCTTGATTAAATGAGAAAAAAAGAGTTTAGTTGAGAGAAAAAAAGAAACCTGGCCCTTACGGGGATCGAACCCACGACCTTGACGTTATTAGCACCACGCTCTAACCAACTGAGCTAAACGGTCATGAGTACTACAGATATCCTTTTTCCATGAAATGCAGATAGATAGAAGAGTTGGTCTCACTATCGCAATTCCGTCATACTTTTCTCCTTCCGCCCCCTGTCTGGATTACAAGAACAAGAGCTGTGGAGTGCTGCACGCCAGCCTCAGTGCCTCTTCTTTCACTCAATCTCACTGTGTGCTGTGATATCTTTGTAACATCGCTTGTTGCCGGAAAAAAAGGAAATGATGGATAGTATTTTTATTCTTTTACAACAAAACCCAAAATGCATCGGCTTGCTTGCTCATTAAGTTTACAAGGCCAGCTGCTTTTGAGATATTATAATTATAGTTGTTATTCGGCGTTGGAGGTAAGAGAGTTTTTTTTAGGTCTGGCCGTTCCTTCTGCTTCAAATTACTTGAGCTCATGTCAACAAAGTAACAACAAAACATAGCCAACGGTTCGTTGCTCAAGCCTTCCCTACTGCGCCTTCCCATGTCTCTCCTGCCGACCACAGTGCAGGAAATCTGAGTTTGCATTTGCGCGAAGAGACGTACAACACAAGGAGGCGCGCTTTCGTGCGCCGGGCACCACCCGGCCTGTGCATTCCTCACTGTCGTGAGATCAGTTTACTCAGCAGAGCATGACGCTGCAATTGGTTAGTAGGGCAGGCCTGACCAGAATAGTATATTTGGGGTCATGTATTTGATTGCATTTTTAAAACAGTAACAGAACTTAACTGCAATGTTTAAATAGGTCTAGACATATTTAAACAGTGTCAATTTAATAGAAGAATTGTGGACAATTCAGAGGGGAGGCACCAATGTTTTTTTTTCCCATTGGGTGGATGCGGCATTAAAGAGTTTGAAGACCACTGGTCTAAGTGGACACTAATACACCTGGATGCTCCTGAATTCCTCGCAACAGATGCCAGCAAACCTGGCTGGAGAGCTACTGTGTTGGACTGATCCTGTCGATTCAAGTGGTCATTCCTAGAGAGTCGGAGGTCATGGAAATAGATGGAGTTGATGGTAATCTTCAGGGCTTTGAAGTTTTCCCATCATCATCTGTCTCAAAAAAATGTGCTAGTAAAGACAGAGAATAAGGTAGCTGTCTTTTACATTAACCAACAGTGAAGCATGCATTCAAAATCCCTCAATGCAATAGCAGAACAATTGGGTTATTGGGCAGAGATCAACCTGTTGCACACGTCGGCAGTACACATCAAGGGCACCGACAATGTGATGGCAGACAGCTGGAGGTTTCCAAATTTGCTGGAGTTGACGTTATCCAGGTCGTTGTTTTGAGAGATATGCCGAGAGTTTGTGAAACCCTTTCTGGATCTCTTTTCAAACAAGGACAATGCTCATCTTTGTCGATTCTGATCCAGGCTTCCGGAACAAGGAGCCTAGGTAGTGGACGTATTGGTGATAAAGTGGCTGACAAGTCTCCTTTATACATTCCCCCACTTTTTATTGATCCAGATGGTTCTCTTCAAGTCTCAGCAGGGGGGAGGGAACTTTATTCTTGTGGGCCCTTATTGGCCAGAGATGTCATGGTTTCCTCTTCTGAACCCCTGGCTCTTCTACCTCCTTGGGTACTGCTCAAGTGTGTCTCTCTCAGAACGTCGTCCCTGACCTTCTTGCTCCAACTCACTCTATCGCTTTGGAGGTTGAGAAGTCTGGACTGCTAGCAAAGGGTCTTTCCTCTTCCTTAGTGGAGTTAATTCAGCACTCCAGCAGGCCTTCTACTTTGAAGTCTTACTCAAAGAACTGGAAGTCTTTTGAGACGTGATGTTCTGCTCATGATCTTTTGGCACCTACCTGTAGTTTGTCTGCTATTTTGCATTTTCTTCTGATTGGGTTTCACTTGAATCTCTTTCCACTCTGAAAGCTCATTGCTTTGCGATAAAGGTTTTTAGGGACTTTTCTGTACCTTCGTCGATGTTACAATCTTTGGTGTCTAGACTAATTTGATCTTTTGTCAATTGTAAGACCAGTTGAAAAATCCCTTTTCTCCAACTCAGAATCTTCCTACTCTTTTATAGGCTTTGCAATTTTATCTCTTTGAGGATCTGGATACTGTAGACATAAAGATTGTTTCCTATAAAGTTATTTTCCTATTTCCTATCACCTTGCTGAGAACAATTGGGGAGCTGGGAGCCTTAAAATGCTGTCCTCTCTTCATTTGATACTTTGGAAGATGGGGTAACTTTAAGGCCTAGCCTTACCTTTGCTGCAAAGGTTAAGTCTATTTTTGATAGATCTTAGGAAATAATTCTTCCTTCTTTCATTCCCTCTCCTTCCTCTCCGGAGGAACATTTGCTGAATACACTTGATGTTTAAATAACTCTTTTCATTTATGTCACCAGGCCTCTGCAGTTCAGGAAAACCGACTCCTTGTTTGTGATTTTTGGACAGCCTGGAAAAGACAAGAAGGTGACTTTTATGACTCTGAGTAGGTGGATTAAGTTGTCAATTTTTCTGACTTTGCAAGGCTTTTTAGAATATCTTCCAGTTCAGGGATGGTCTACGAGAGGAATGGCCACCTCCTGGGTTGAATTCCAGTGAGTAACAATCTAGGAAATTCCTAGGGTGGCTACCTGGTCCTCAGAGCATACATTTGTCAATCATTATGGCTTAATAATTTTTCTGTTTTGCATTTGAGTACCAATGTTTTGAACTCTGCATTACCCTTAGTACATCTTGTCTTTGTCACAAACATTACATCCTGCCCACCTTCCCATCAGTCCTTTGGCAAGGGCTTGACACCCAGGTTGGGTGCATGGGGCTAGCATTTAAGGATCCTCCTGTTCTTTCTTCCTGTTGGAAGGTGACATCACCTTACTTTGTAATGACTGTCACAAGGACGCAATGGACTAAGGCTAATGAAGATTACCAATAAGTAACCAACGCATCACCACTCTTTCTGAATGTGCGTGGCTCATTCCGCAGGACTTGTTCTTTGTATAATTCCTGGATTTTCAGAAGCCCTTTGATGGCAGCACCCCCACACTGAAAATTGTTTCAGCACCACTGTACAAGGGTCAGTTGTCATGCTCATCTGCGGCGTAAATTTGCATTGAAGTAGTCTAACTCCCCAGGCCTTGTCTTTTGCTCAATTTGCCTTTGTGAGTTTTCTCTCAATCACTGTCGACTTCCTTTGATCTTTCTTTCTTCTTTTACTTCACCTTCGCCTTCAGTGTATCTTTCGGCCCTCTTAAGAGACACACCCCCTTGTAGCCACTTCTATACTTCTGTCACCTAATTATTTTCCTATTCTTTCCCCTGTAACGTTGCTGATCCTAGCTATAGCATCACTATCCAGAATCTGTTCACCTGAGTTATGTTCCTCTTATCCCCACGCATCTAATAATCAGCTCTTGGTCTCCCTCCACCTCCCACGAGACATAGTCTGAGGCAGTGTCTCCATCTTGGAGAGACAATCCCTTGCACTTGTGTTGTTCTACTGGCGCTGCCGGCTTGAGCTTTGGTCAGCAGTGGCAAAAGAAGGACTAATGGAAAGTGAACGTATACTGGAGCAACAGAGTGTATGGATTTATAAGAGCTTGATTAAATGAGAAAAAAAGAGTTTAGTTGAGAGAAACTAATGCAACCTGGCCCGTACGGGGATCGAACCTGCAACCTTAGCGTTATTAGCACCACGCTCTAACCAACTGAGCTAACCAGCCATGACTACTACAGATATCCTTTTTCCATGAAATGCAGATAGATAGAAGAGGTGGTCTCACTATCGCAATTCCGTCATACTTTTCTCCTTCCGCCCCCTGTCTGGATTACAATAACAAGAGCTGTGGAGTGCTGCACGCCAGCCTCAGAGCCTCTTCTTTCACTCAATCTCACTGTGCTCTGTGATATCTTTGTAACATCGCTTGTTGCCGGAAAAAAAGGAAAGAATGGATAGTATTTTTATTCTTTTACAACAAAACCCAAAATGCATCGGCTTGCTTGCTCATTAAGTTTACAAGGCCAGCTGCTTTTGAGATATTATAATTATAGTGGTTATTCGGCGTTGGAGGTAAGAGATTTTTTTTTAGGTCTGGCCGTTCCTTCTGCTTCAAATTACTTGAGCTCATGTCAACAAAGTAACAACAAAACATAGCCAACGGTTCGTTGCTCAAGCCTTCCCTACTGCGCCTTCCCATGTCTCTCCTGCCGACCACAGTGCAGGAAATCTGAGTTTGCATTTGCGCGAAGAGACGTACAACACAAGAAGGCGCGCTTTCGTGCGCCGGGCACCACCCGGCCTGTGCATTCCTCACTGTCGTGAGATCAGTTTACTCAGCAGAGCATGACGCTGCAATTGGTTAGTAGGGCAGGCCTGACCAGAATAGTATATTTGGGGTCATGTATTTGATTGCATTTTTAAAACAGTAACAGAACTTAACTGCAATGTTTAAATAGGTCTAGACATATTTAAACAGTGTCAATTTAATAGAAGAATTGTGGACAATTCAGAGGGGAGGCACCAATGTTTTTTTTTCCCATTGGGTGGATGCGGCATTAAAGAGTTTGAAGACCACTGGTCTAAGTGGACACTAATACACCTGGATGCTCCTGAATTCCTCGCAACAGATGCCAGCAAACCTGGCTGGAGAGCTACTGTGTTGGACTGATCCTGTCGATTCAAGTGGTCATTCCTAGAGAGTCGGAGGTCATGGAAATAGATGGAGTTGATGGTAATCTTCAGGGCTTTGAAGTTTTCCCATCATCATCTGTCTCAAAAAAATGTGCTAGTAAAGACAGAGAATAAGGTAGCTGTCTTTTACATTAACCAACAGTGAAGCATGCATTCAAAATCCCTCAATGCAATAGCAGAACAATTGGGTTATTGGGCAGAGATCAACCTGTTGCACACGTCAGCAGTACACATCAAGGGCACCGACAATGTGATGGCAGACAGCTGGAGGTTTACAAATTTGCTGGAGTTGACGTTATCCAGGTCGTTGTTTTGAGAGATATGCCGAGAGTTTGTGAAACCCTTTCTGGATCTCTTTTCAAACAAGGACAATGCTCATCTTTGTCGATTCTGATCCAGGCTTCCGGAACAAGGAGCCTAGGTAGTGGACGTATTGGTGATAAAGTGGCTGAGAAGTCTCCTTTATACATTCCCCCACTTTTTATTGATCCAGATGGTTCTCTTCAAGTCTCAGCAGGGGGGAGGGAACTTTATTCTTGTGGGCCCTTATTGGCCAGAGATGTCATGGTTTCCTCTTCTGAACCCCTGGCTCTTCTACCTCCTTGGGTACTGCTCAAGTGTGTCTCTCTCAGAACGTCGTCCCTGACCTTCTTGCTCCAACTCACTCTATCGCTTTGGAGGTTGAGAAGTCTGGACTGCTAGCAAAGGGTCTTTCCTCTTCCTTAGTGGAGTTAATTCAGCACTCCAGCAGGCCTTCTACTTCGAAGTCTTACTCAAAGAACTGGACGTGATGTTCTGCTCATGATCTTTTGGCACCTACCTGTAGTTTGTCTGCTATTTTGCATTTTCTTCTGAATGGGTTTCACTTGAATCTCTTTCCACTCTGAAAGCTCATTGCTTTGCGATAAAGGTTTTTAGGGACTTTTCTGTACCTTCGTCGATGTTACAATCTTTGGTGTCTAGACTGTTCTGATCTTTTGTCAATTGTAAGACCAGTTGAAAAATCCCTTTTCTCCAACTCAGAATCTTCCTACTCTTTTATAGGCTTTGCAATTTTATCTCTTTGAGGATCTGGATACTGTAGACATAAAGATTGTTTCCTATAAAGTTATTTTCCTATTTCCTATTACCTTGCTGAGAACAATTGGGGAGCTGGGAGTCTTAAAATGCTGTCCTCTCTTCATTTGATGCTTTGGAAGATGGGGTAACTTTAAGGCCTAGCCTTACCTTTGCTGCAAAGGTTAAGTCTATTTTTGATAGATCTTAGGAAATAATTCTTCCTTCTTTCATTCCCACTCCTTCCTCTCCGGAGGAACATTTGCTGAATACACTTGATGTTTAAAGAGCTCTTTTCATTTATGTCACCAAGCCTCTGCAGTTCAGGAAAACCGACTCCTTGTTTGTGACTTTTGGACAGCCTGGAAAAGACAAGAAGGTGACTTTTATGACTCTGAGTAGGTGGATTAAGTTGTCAATTTTTCTGGCTTTGCAAGGCTTTTTAGAATATCTTCCAGTTCAGGGATGGTCTACGAGAGGAATGGCCACCTCCTGGGTTGAATTCCAGTGAGTAACAATCTAGGAAATTCCTAGGGTGGCTACTTGGTCCTCAGAGCATACATTTGTCAAGCATTATGGCTTAATAATCTTTCTGTTTTGCATTTGAGTACCAATGTTTTGAACTCTGCATTACCCTCAGTCCATCTTGTCTTTGTCACAAACATTACATCCTGCCCACCTTCCCATCAGTCCTTTGGCAAGGGCTTGGCACCCAGGTTGGGTGCATGGGGCTAGAATTTAAGGATCCTCCTGTTCTTTCTTCCTGTTGGAAGGTGACATCACCTTACTTTGTAATGACTGTCACAAGGACGCAATGGACTAAGGCTAATGAAGATTACCAATAAGTAACCAACGCATCACCACTCTTTCTGAATGTGCGTGGCTCATTCCGCAGGACTTGTTCTTTGTATAATTCCTGGATTTTCAGAAGCCCTTTGATGGCAGCACCCCCACACTGAAAATTGTTTCAGCACCACTGTACAAGGGTCAGTTGTCATGCTCATCTGCGGCGTAAATTTGCATTGAAGTAGTCTAACTCCCCAGGCCTTGTCTTTTGCTCAATTTGCCTTTGTGAGTTTTCTCTCAATCACTGTCGACTTCCTTTGATCTTTCTTTCTTCTTTTACTTCACCTTCGCCTTCAGTGTATCTTTCGGCCCTCTTAAGAGACACACCCCCTTGTAGCCACTTCTATACTTCTGTCACCTAATTATTTTCCTATCCTTTCCCCTGTAACGTTGCTGATCCTAGCTATAGCATCACTATCCAGAATCTGTTCTCCTGAGTTATGTTCCTCTTATCCCCACGCATCTAATAATCAGCTCTTGGTCTCCCTCCACCTCCCACGAGACATAGTCTGAGGCAGTGTCTCCATCTTGGAGAGACAATCCCTTGCACTTGTGTTGTTCTACTGGCGCTGCCGGCTTGAGCTTTGGTCAGCAGTGGCAAAAGAAGGACTAATGGAAAGTGAACGTATACTGGAGCAACAAAGTGTATGGATTTATAAGAGCTTGATTAAATGAGAAAAAAAAGAGTTTAGTTGAGAGAAAAAATGCAACCTGGCCCATACGGGGATCGAACCCGCAACCTTGGCGTTATTAGCACAACGCTCTAACCAACTGAGCTAACTGGCCATCAGTACTACTGATATCCGTTTTCCATGAAATGCAGATAGATAGAAGAGTTGTTCTCACTATCGCAATTCCGTCATACTTTTCTCCTTCCGCCCCCTTTCTGGATTACAATAACAAGAGCTGTGGAGTGCTGCACGCCAGCCTCAGTGCCTCTTCTTTCACTCAATCTCACTGTGTGCTGTGATATCTTTGTAACATCGCTTGTTGCCGGAAAAAAAGGAAATGATGGATAGTATTTTTATTCTTTTACAACAAAACCCAAAATGCATCGGCTTGCTTGGTCATTAAGTTTACAAGGCTTGCTGCTTTTGAGATATTATAATTGTAGTGGTTATTCGGCGTTGGAGGTAAGAGAGTTTTTTTTAGGTCTGGCCGTTCCTTCTGCTTCAAATTCCTTGAGCTCATGTCAACAGAGTAACAACAAAACATAGCCAACGGTTCGTTGCTCAAGCCTTCCCTACTGCGCCTTCCCATGTCTCTCCTGCCGACCACAGTGCAGGAAATCTGAGTTTGCATTTGCGCGAAGAGACGTACAACACAAGAAGGCGCGCTTTCGTGCGCCGGGCACCACCCGGCCTGTGCATTCCTCACTGTCGTGAGATCAGTTTACTCAGCAGAGCATGACGCTGCAATTGGTTAGTAGGGCAGGCCTGACCAGAATAGTATATTTGGGGTCATGTATTTGATTGCATTTTTAAAACAATAACAGAACTTAACTGCAATGTTTAAATAGGTCTAGACATATTTAAACAGTGTCAATTTAATAGAAGAATTGTGGACAATTCAGAGGGGAGGCACCAATGTTTTTTTTTCCCATTGGGTGCATGCGGCATTAAAGAGTTTGAAGACCACTGGTCTAAGTGGACACTAATACACCTGGATGCTCCTGAATTCCTCGCAACAGATGCCAGCAAACCTGGCTGGAGAGCTACTGTGTTGGACTGATCCTGTCGATTCAAGTGGTCATTCCTAGAGAGTCGGAGGTCATGGAAATAGATGGAGTTGATGGTAATCTTCAGGGCTTTGAAGTTTTCCCATCATCATCTGTCTCAAAAAAATGTGCTAGTAAAGACAGAGAATAAGGTAGCTGTCTTTTACATTAACCAACAGTGAAGCATGCATTCAAAATCCCTCAATGCAATAGCAGAACAATTGGGTTATTGGGCAGAGATCAACCTGTTGCACACGTCGGCAGTACACATCAAGGGCACCGACAATGTGATGGCAGACAGCTGGAGGTTTCCAAATTTGCTGGAGTTGACGTTATCCAGGTCGTTGTTTTGAGAGATATGCCGAGAGTTTGTGAAACCCTTTCTGGATCTCTTTTCAAACAAGGACAATGCTCATCTTTGTCGATTCTGATCCAGGCTTCCGGAACAAGGAGCCTAGGTAGTGGACGTATTGGTGATAAAGTGGCTGAGAAGTCTCCTTTATACATTCCCCCACTTTTTATTGATCCAGATGGTTCTCTTCAAGTCTCAGCAGGGGGAGGGAACTTTATTCTTGTGGGCCCTTATTGGCCAGAGATGTCATGGTTTCCTCTTCTGAACCCCTGGCTCTTCTACCTCCTTGGGTACTGCTCAAGTGTGTCTCTCTCAGAACGTAGTCCCTGACCTTCTTGCTCCAACTCACTCTATCGCTTTGGAGGTTGAGAAGTCTGGACTGCTAGCAAAGGGTCTTTCCTCTTCCTTAGTGGAGTTAATTCAGCACTCCAGCAGGCCTTCTACTTTGAAGTCTTACTCAAAGAACTGGAAGTCTTTTGAGACGTGATGTTCTGCTCATGATCTTTTGGCACCTACCTATAGTTTGTCTCCTATTTTGCATTTTCTTCTGAATGGGTTTCACTTGAATCTCTTTCCACTCTGAAAGCTCATTGCTTTGCGATAAAGGTTTTTAGGGACTTTTCTGTACCTTCGTCGATGTTACAATCTTTGGTGTCTAGACTATTCTGATCTTTTGTCAATTGTAAGACCAGTTGAAAAATCCCTTTTCTCCAACTCAGAATCTTCCTACTCTTTTATAGGCTTTGCAATTTTATCTCTTTGAGGATCTGGATACTGTAGACATAAAGATTGTTTCCTATAAAGTTATTTTCCTATTTCCTATCACCTTGCTGAGAACAATTGGGGAGCTGGGAGCCTTAAAATGCTGTCCTCTCTTCATTTGATACTTTGGAAGATGGGGTAACTTTAAGGCCTAGCCTTACCTTTGCTGCAAAGGTTAAGTCTATTTTTGATAGATCTTAGGAAATAATTATTCCTTCTTTCATTCCCTCTCCTTCCTCTCCGGAGGAACATTTGCTGAATACACTTGATGTTTAAATAACTCTTTTCATTTATGTCACCAGGCCTCTGCAGTTCAGGAAAACCGACTCCTTGTTTGTGACTTTTGGACAGCCTGGAAAAGACAAGAAGGTGACTTTTATGACTCTGAGTAGGTGGATTAAGTTGTCAATTTTTCTGGCTTTGCAAGGCTTTTTAGAATATCTTCCAGTTCAGGGATGGTCTTCGAGAGGAATGGCCACCTCCTGGGTTGAATTCCAGTGAGTAACAATCTAGGAAATTCCTAGGGTGGCTACCTGGTCCTCAGAGCATACATTTGTCAAGCATTATGGCTTAATAATTTTTCTGTTTTGCATTTGAGTACCAATGTTTTGAACTCTGCATTACCCTTAGTCCATCTTGTCTTTGTCAGAAACATTACATCCTGCCCACCTTCCCATCAGTCCTTTGGCAAGGGCTTGGCACCCAGGTTGGGTGCATGGGGCTAGCATTTAAGGATCCTCCTGTTCTTTCTTCCTGTTGGAAGGTGACATCACCTTACTTTGTAATGACTGTCACAAGGACGCAATGGACTAAGGCTAATGAAGATTACCAATAAGTAACCAACGCATCACCACTCTTTCTGAATGTGCGTGGCTCATTCCGCAGGACTTGTTCTTTGTATAATTCCTGGATTTTCAGAAGCCCTTTGATGGCAGCACCCCCACACTGAAAATTGTTTCAGCACCACTGTACAAGGGTCAGTTGTCATGCTCATCTGCGGCGTAAATTTGCATTGAAGTAGTCTAACTCCCCAGGCCTTGTCTTTTGCTCAATTTGCCTTTGTGAGTTTTCTCTCAATCACTGTCGACTTCCTTTGATCTTTCTTTCTTCTTTTACTTCACCTTCGCCTTCAGTATATCTTTCGGCCCTCTTAAGAGACACACCCCCTTGTAGCCACTTCTATACTTCTGTCACCTAATTATTTTATAATTCTTTCCCCTGTAACTTTGCTGATCCTAGCTATAGCATCACTATCCAGAATCTGTTCACCTGAGTTATGTTCCTCTTATCCCCACGCATCTAATAATCAGCTCTTGGTCTCCCTCCACCTCCCACGAGACATAGTCTGAGGCAGTGTCTCCATCTTGGAGAGACAATCCCTTGCACTTGTGTTGTTCTACTGGCGCTGCCGGCTTGAGCTTTGGTCAGCAGTGGCAAAAGAAGGACTAATGGAAAGTGAACGTATACTGGAGCAACAGAGTGTATGGATTTATAAGAGCTTGATTAAATGAGAAAAAAAGAGTTTAGTTGAGAGAAAAAAAGAAACCTGGCCCGTACGGGGATCGAACCCACGACCTTGACGTTATTAGCACCACGCTTTAACCAACTGAGCTAACCGGCCATGATTACTACAGATATCCTTTTTCCATGAAATGCATATAGATAGAAGAGGTGGTCTCACTATCGCAATTCCGTCATACTTTTCTCCTTCCGCCCCCTGTCCGGATTACAATAACAAGAGCTGTGGAGTGCTGCACGCCAGCCTCAGTGCCTCTTCTTTCACTCAATCTCACAGTGTGCTGTGATATCTTTGTAACATCGCTTGTTGCCGGAAAAAAAGGAAATGATGGATAGTATTTTTATTCTTTTACAACAAAACCCAAAATGCATCGGCTTGCTTGCTCATTAAGTTTACAAGGCCAGCTGCTTTTGAGATATTATAATTATAGTTGTTATTCGGCGTTGGAGGTAAGAGAGTTTTTTTTAGGTCTGGCCGTTCCTTCTGCTTCAAATTACTTGAGCTCATGTCAACAAAGTAACAACAAAACATAGCCAACGGTTCGTTGCTCAAGCCTTCCCTACTGCGCCTTCCCATGTCTCTCCTGCCGACCACAGTGCAGGAAATCTGAGTTTGCATTTGCGCGAAGAGACGTACAACACAAGAAGGCGCGCTTTCGTGCGCCGGGCACCACCCGGCCTGTGCATTCCTCACTGTCGTGAGATCAGTTTACTCAGCAGAGCATGACGCTGCAATTGGTTAGTAGGGCAGGCCTGACCAGAATAGTATATTTGGGGTCATGTATTTGATTGCATTTTTAAAACAGTAACAGAACTTAACTGCAATGTTTAAATAGGTCTAGACATATTTAAACAGTGTCAATTTAATAGAAGAATTGTGGACAATTCAGAGGGGAGGCACCAATGTTTTTTTTTCCCATTGGGTGGATGCGGCATTAAAGAGTTTGAAGACCACTGGTCTAAGTGGACACTAATACACCTGGATGCTCCTGAATTCCTCGCAACAGATGCCAGCAAACCTGGCTGGAGAGCTACTGTGTTGGACTGATCCTGTCGATTCAAGTGGTCATTCCTAGAGAGTCGGAGGTCATGGAAATAGATGGAGTTGATGGTAATCTTCAGGGCTTTGAAGTTTTCCCATCATCATCTGTCTCAAAAAAATGTGCTAGTAAAGACAGAGAATAAGGTAGCTGTCTTTTACATTAACCAACAGTGAAGCATGCATTCAAAATCCCTCAATGCAATAGCAGAACAATTGGGTTATTGGGCAGAGATCAACCTGTTGCACACGTCGGCAGTACACATCAAGGGCACCGACAATGTGATGGCAGACAGCTGGAGGTTTCCAAATTTGCTGGAGTTGACGTTATCCAGGTCGTTGTTTTGAGAGATATGCCGAGAGTTTGTGAAACCCTTTCTGGATCTCTTTTCAAACAAGGACAATGCTCATCTTTGTCGATTCTGATCCAGGCTTCCGGAACAAGGAGCCTAGGTAGTGGACGTATTGGTGATAAAGTGGCTGACAAGTCTCCTTTATACATTCCCCCACTTTTTATTGATCCAGATGGTTCTCTTCAAGTCTCAGCAGGGGGGAGGGAACTTTATTCTTGTGGGCCCTTATTGGCCAGAGATGTCATGGTTTCCTCTTCTGAACCCCTGGCTCTTCTACCTCCTTGGGTACTGCTCAAGTGTGTCTCTCTCAGAACGTCGTCCCTGACCTTCTTGCTCCAACTCACTCTATCGCTTTGGAGGTTGAGAAGTCTGGACTGCTAGCAAAGGGTCTTTCCTCTTCCTTAGTGGAGTTAATTCAGCACTCCAGCAGGCCTTCTACTTTTAAGTCTTACTCAAAGAACTGGAAGTCTTTTGAGACGTGATGTTCTGCTCATGATCTTTTGGCACCTACCTGTAGTTTGTCTGCTATTTTGCATTTTCTTCTGATTGGGTTTCACTTGAATCTCTTTCCACTCTGAAAGCTCATTGCTTTGCGATAAAGGTTTTTAGGGACTTTTCTGTACCTTCGTCGATGTTACAATCTTTGGTGTCTAGACTAATTTGATCTTTTGTCAATTGTAAGACCAGTTGAAAAATCCCTTTTCTCCAACTCAGAATCTTCCTACTCTTTTATAGGCTTTGCAATTTTATCTCTTTGAGGATCTGGATACTGTAGACATAAAGATTGTTTCCTATAAAGTTATTTTCCTATTTCCTATCACCTTGCTGAGAACAATTGGGGAGCTGGGAGCCTTAAAATGCTGTCCTCTCTTCATTTGATACTTTGGAAGATGGGGTAACTTTAAGGCCTAGCCTTACCTTTGCTGCAAAGGTTAAGTCTATTTTTGATAGATCTTAGGAAATAATTCTTCCTTCTTTCATTCCCTCTCCTTCCTCTCCGGAGGAACATTTGCTGAATACACTTGATGTTTAAATAACTCTTTTCATTTATGTCACCAGGCCTCTGCAGTTCAGGAAAACCGACTCCTTGTTTGTGATTTTTGGACAGCCTGGAAAAGACAAGAAGGTGACTTTTATGACTCTGAGTAGGTGGATTAAGTTGTCAATTTTTCTGACTTTGCAAGGCTTTTTAGAATATCTTCCAGTTCAGGGATGGTCTACGAGAGGAATGGCCACCTCCTGGGTTGAATTCCAGTGAGTAACAATCTAGGAAATTCCTAGGGTGGCTACCTGGTCCTCAGAGCATACATTTGTCAATCATTATGGCTTAATAATTTTTCTATTTTGCATTTGAGTACCAATGTTTTGAACTCTGCATTACCCTTAGTACATCTTGTCTTTGTCACAAACATTACATCCTGCCCACCTTCCCATCAGTCCTTTGGCAAGGGCTTGACACCCAGGTTGGGTGCATGGGGCTAGCATTTAAGGATCCTCCTGTTCTTTCTTCCTGTTGGAAGGTGACATCACCTTACTTTGTAATGACTGTCACAAGGACGCAATGGACTAAGGCTAATGAAGATTACCAATAAGTAACCAACGCATCACCACTCTTTCTGAATGTGCGTGGCTCATTCCGCAGGACTTGTTCTTTGTATAATTCCTGGATTTTCAGAAGCCCTTTGATGGCAGCACCCCCACACTGAAAATTGTTTCAGCACCACTGTACAAGGGTCAGTTGTCATGCTCATCTGCGGCGTAAATTTGCATTGAAGTAGTCTAACTCCCCAGGCCTTGTCTTTTGCTCAATTTGCCTTTGTGAGTTTTCTCTCAATCACTGTCGACTTCCTTTGATCTTTCTTTCTTCTTTTACTTCACCTTCGCCTTCAGTGTATCTTTCGGCCCTCTTAAGAGACACACCCCCTTGTAGCCACTTCTATACTTCTGTCACCTAATTATTTTCCTATTCTTTCCCCTGTAACGTTGCTGATCCTAGCTATAGCATCACTATCCAGAATCTGTTCACCTGAGTTATGTTCCTCTTATCCCCACGCATCTAATAATCAGCTCTTGGTCTCCCTCCACCTCCCACGAGACATAGTCTGAGGCAGTGTCTCCATCTTGGAGAGACAATCCCTTGCACTTGTGTTGTTCTACTGGCGCTGCCGGCTTGAGCTTTGGTCAGCAGTGGCAAAAGAAGGACTAATGGAAAGTGAACGTATACTGGAGCAACAGAGTGTATGGATTTATAAGAGCTTGATTAAATGAGAAAAAAAGAGTTTAGTTTAGAGAAACTAATGCAACCTGGCCCGTACGGGGATCGAACCTGCAACCTTAGCGTTATTAGCACCACGCTCTAACCAACTGAGCTAACCAGCCATGACTACTACAGATATCCTTTTTCCATGAAATGCAGATATATAGAAGAGGTGGTCTCACTATCGCAATTCCGTCATACTTTTCTCCTTCCGCCCCCTGTCTGGATTACAATAACAAGAGCTGTGGAGTGCTGCACGCCAGCCTCAGAGCCTCTTCTTTCACTCAATCTCACTGTGCTCTGTGATATCTTTGTAACATCGCTTGTTGCCGGAAAAAAAGGAAAGAATGGATAGTATTTTTATTCTTTTACAACAAAACCCAAAATGCATCGGCTTGCTTGCTCATTAAGTTTACAAGGCCAGCTGCTTTTGAGATATTATAATTATAGTGGTTATTCGGCGTTGGAGGTAAGAGATTTTTTTTTAGGTCTGGCCGTTCCTTCTGCTTCAAATTACTTGAGCTCATGTCAACAAAGTAACAACAAAACATAGCCAACGGTTCGTTGCTCAAGCCTTCCCTACTGCGCCTTCCCATGTCTCTCCTGCCGACCACAGTGCAGGAAATCTGAGTTTGCATTTGCGCGAAGAGACGTACAACACAAGAAGGCGCGCTTTCGTGCGCCGGGCACCACCCGGCCTGTGCATTCCTCACTGTCGTGAGATCAGTTTACTCAGCAGAGCATGACACTGCAATTGGTTAGTAGGGCAGGCCTGACCAGAATAGTATATTTGGGGTCATGTATTTGATTGCATTTTTAAAACAGTAACAGAACTTAACTGCAATGTTTAAATAGGTCTAGACATATTTAAACAGTGTCAATTTAATAGAAGAATTGTGGACAATTCAGAGGGGAGGCACCAATGTTTTTTTTTCCCATTGGGTGGATGCGGCATTAAAGAGTTTGAAGACCACTGGTCTAAGTGGACACTAATACACCTGGATGCTCCTGAATTCCTCGCAACAGATGCCAGCAAACCTGGCTGGAGAGCTACTGTGTTGGACTGATCCTGTCGATTCAAGTGGTCATTCCTAGAGAGTCGGAGGTCATGGAAATAGATGGAGTTGATGGTAATCTTCAGGGCTTTGAAGTTTTCCCATCATCATCTGTCTCAAAAAAATGTGCTAGTAAAGACAGAGAATAAGGTAGCTGTCTTTTACATTAACCAACAGTGAAGCATGCATTCAAAATCCCTCAATGCAATAGCAGAACAATTGGGTTATTGGGCAGAGATCAACCTGTTGCACACGTCAGCAGTACACATCAAGGGCACCGACAATGTGATGGCAGACAGCTGGAGGTTTCCAAATTTGCTGGAGTTGACGTTATCCAGGTCGTTGTTTTGAGAGATATGCCGAGAGTTTGTGAAACCCTTTCTGGATCTCTTTTCAAACAAGGACAATGCTCATCTTTGTCGATTCTGATCCAGGCTTCCGGAACAAGGAGCCTAGGTAGTGGACGTATTGGTGATAAAGTGGCTGAGAAGTCTCCTTTATACATTCCCCCACTTTTTATTGATCCAGATGGTTCTCTTCAAGTCTCAGCAGGGGGGAGGGAACTTTATTCTTGTGGGCCCTTATTGGCCAGAGATGTCATGGTTTCCTCTTCTGAACCCCTGGCTCTTCTACCTCCTTGGGTACTGCTCAAGTGTGTCTCTCTCAGAACGTCGTCCCTGACCTTCTTGCTCCAACTCACTCTATCGCTTTGGAGGTTGAGAAGTCTGGACTGCTAGCAAAGGGTCTTTCCTCTTCCTTAGTGGAGTTAATTCAGCACTCCAGCAGGCCTTCTACTTCGAAGTCTTACTCAAAGAACTGGACGTGATGTTCTGCTCATGATCTTTTGGCACCTACCTGTAGTTTGTCTGCTATTTTGCATTTTCTTCTGAATGGGTTTCACTTGAATCTCTTTCCACTCTGAAAGCTCATTGCTTTGCGATAAAGGTTTTTAGGGACTTTTCTGTACCTTCGTCGATGTTACAATCTTTGGTGTCTAGACTGTTGTGATCTTTTGTCAATTGTAAGACCAGTTGAAAAATCCCTTTTCTCCAACTCAGAATCTTCCTACTCTTTTATAGGCTTTGCAATTTTATCTCTTTGAGGATCTGGATACTGTAGACATAAAGATTGTTTCCTATAAAGTTATTTTCCTATTTCCTATTACCTTGCTGAGAACAATTGGGGAGCTGGGAGTCTTAAAATGCTGTCCTCTCTTCATTTGATGCTTTGGAAGATGGGGTAACTTTAAGGCCTAGCCTTACCTTTGCTGCAAAGGTTAAGTCTATTTTTGATAGATCTTAGGAAATAATTCTTCCTTCTTTCATTCCCACTCCTTCCTCTCCGGAGGAACATTTGCTGAATACACTTGATGTTTAAAGAGCTCTTTTCATTTATGTCACCAAGCCTCTGCAGTTCAGGAAAACCGACTCCTTGTTTGTGACTTTTGGACAGCCTGGAAAAGACAAGAAGGTGACTTTTATGACTCTGAGTAGGTGGATTAAGTTGTCAATTTTTCTGGCTTTGCAAGGCTTTTTAGAATATCTTCCAGTTCAGGGATGGTCTACGAGAGGAATGGCCACCTCCTGGGTTGAATTCCAGTGAGTAACAATCTAGGAAATTCCTAGGGTGGCTACTTGGTCCTCAGAGCATACATTTGTCAAGCATTATGGCTTAATAATCTTTCTGTTTTGCATTTGAGTACCAATGTTTTGAACTCTGCATTACCCTCAGTCCATCTTGTCTTTGTCACAAACATTACATCCTGCCCACCTTCCCATCAGTCCTTTGGCAAGGGCTTGGCACCCAGGTTGGGTGCATGGGGCTAGCATTTAAGGATCCTCCTGTTCTTTCTTCCTGTTGGAAGGTGACATCACCTTACTTTGTAATGACTGTCACAAGGACGCAATGGACTAAGGCTAATGAAGATTACCAATAAGTAACCAACGCATCACCACTCTTTCTGAATGTGCGTGGCTCATTCCGCAGGACTTGTTCTTTGTATAATTCCTGGATTTTCAGAAGCCCTTTGATGGCAGCACCCCCACACTGAAAATTGTTTCAGCACCACTGTACAAGGGTCAGTTGTCATGCTCATCTGCGGCGTAAATTTGCATTGAAGTAGTCTAACTCCCCAGGCCTTGTCTTTTGCTCAATTTGCCTTTGTGAGTTTTCTCTCAATCACTGTCGACTTCCTTTGATCTTTCTTTCTTCTTTTACTTCACCTTCGCCTTCAGTGTATCTTTCGGCCCTCTTAAGAGACACACCCCCTTGTAGCCACTTCTATACTTCTGTCACCTAATTATTTTCCTATCCTTTCCCCTGTAACGTTGCTGATCCTAGCTATAGCATCACTATCCAGAATCTGTTCTCCTGAGTTATGTTCCTCTTATCCCCACGCATCTAATAATCAGCTCTTGGTCTCCCTCCACCTCCCACGAGACATAGTCTGAGGCAGTGTCTCCATCTTGGAGAGACAATCCCTTGCACTTGTGTTGTTCTACTGGCGCTGCCGGCTTGAGCTTTGGTCAGCAGTGGCAAAAGAAGGACTAATGGAAAGTGAACGTATACTGGAGCAACAAAGTGTATGGATTTATAAGAGCTTGATTAAATGAGAAAAAAAGAGTTTAGTTGAGAGAAAAAATGCAACCTGGCCCATACGGGGATCGAACCCGCAACCTTGGCGTTATTAGCACAACGCTCTAACCAACTGAGCTAACTGGCCATCAGTACTACTGATATCCGTTTTCCATGAAATGCAGATAGATAGAAGAGTTGTTCTCACTATCGCAATTCCGTCATACTTTTCTCCTTCCGCCCCCTTTCTGGATTACAATAACAAGAGCTGTGGAGTGCTGCACGCCAGCCTCACTGCCTCTTCTTTCACTCAATCTCACTGTGTGCTCTGATATCTTTGTAACATCGCTTGTTGCCGGAAAAAAAGGAAAGGATGGATAGTATTTTTATTCTTTTACAACAAAACCCAAAATGCATCGGCTTGCTTGCTCATTAAGTTTACAAGGCCAGCTGCTTTTGAGATATTATAATTATAGTGGTTATTCGGCGTTGGAGGTAAGAGAGTTTTTTTTAGGTCTGGCCGTTCCTTCTGCTTCAAATTACTTGAGCTCATGTCAACAAAGTAACAACAAAACATAGCCAACGGTTCGTTGCTCAAGCCTTCCCTACTGCGCCTTCCCATGTCTCTCCTGCCGACCACAGTGCAGGAAATCTGAGTTTGCATTTGCGCGAAGAGACGTACAACACAAGAAGGCGCGCTTTTGTGCGCCGGGCACCACCCGGCCTGTGCATTCCTCACTCTCGTGAAATCAGTTTACTCAGCAGAGCATGACGCTGCAATTGGTTAGTAGGGCAGGCCTGACCAGAATAGTATATTTGGGGTCATGTATTTGATTGCATTTTTAAAACAGTAACAGAACTTAACTGCAATGTTTAAATAGGTCTAGACATATTTAAACAGTGTCAATTTAATAGAAGAATTGTGGACAATTCAGAGGGGAGGCACCAATGTTTTTTTTTCCCATTGGGTGGATGCGGCATTAAAGAGTTTGAAGACCACTGGTCTAAGTGGACACTAATACACCTGGATGCTCCTGAATTCCTCGCAACAGATGCCAGCAAACCTGGCTGGAGAGCTTCTGTGTTGGACTGGTCCTGTCGATTCAAGTGGTCTTTCCTAGAGAGTCGGAGGTAATGGAAATAGATGGAGTTTATGGTAATCTTCAGGGCTTTGAAGTTTTCCCATCATCATCTGTCTCAAAAAAATGTGCTAGTGAAGACAGAGAATAAGGTAGCTGTCTTTTACATTAACCAACAGTGAAGCATGCATTCAAAATCCCTCAATGCAATAGCAGAACAATTGGGTTATTGGGCAGAGATCAACCTGTTGCACACGTCGGCAGTACACATCAAGGGCACCGACAATGGCCTAGCCTTACCTTTGCTGCAAAGGTTAAGTCTATTTTTGATAGATCTTAGGAAATAATTCTTCCTTCTTTCATTCCCTCTCCTTCCTCTCCGGAGGAACATTTGCTGAATACACTTGATGTTTAAAGAGCTCTTTTCATTTATGTCACCAGGCCTCTGCAGTTCAGGAAAACCGACTCCTTGTTTGTGACTTTTGGACAGCCTGGAAAAGACAAGAAGGTGACTTTTATGACTCTGAGTAGGTGGATTAAGTTGTCAATTTTTCTGGCTTTGCAAGGCTTTTTAGAATATCTTCCAGTTCAGGGATGGTCTACGAGAGGAATGGCCACCTCCTGGGTTGAATTCCAGTGAGTAACAATCTAGGAAATTCCTAGGGTGGCTACTTGGTCCTCAGAGCATACATTTGTCAAGCATTATGGCTTAATAATTTTTCTATTTTGCATTTGAGTACCAATGTTTTGAACTCTGCATTACCCTTAGTCCATCTTATCTTTGTGACAAACATTACATCCTGCCCACCTTCCCATCAGTCCTTTGGCAAGGGCTTGGCACCCAGGTTGGGTGCATGGGGCTAGCATTTAAGGATCCTCCTGTTCTTTCTTCCTGTTGGAAGGTGACATCACCTTACTTTGTAATGACTGTCACAAGGACGCAATGGACTAAGGCTAATGAAGATTACCAATAAGTAACCAACGCATCACCACTCTTTCTGAATGTGCGTTGCTCATTCCGCAGGACTTGTTCTTTGTATGATTCCTGGATTTTCAGAAGCCCTATGATGGCAGCACCCCCACACTGAAAATTGTTTCAGCACCACTGTACAAGGGTCAGTTGTCATGCTCATCTGCGGCGTGAATTTGCATTGAAGTAGTCTAACTCCCCAGGCCTTGTCTTTTGCTCAATTTGCCTTTGTGAGTTTTCTCTCAATCACTGTCGACTTCCTTTGATCTTTCTTTCTTCTTTTACTTCACCTTCGTCTTCAGTGTATCTTTCGGCCCTCTTAAGAGACACACCCCCTTGTAGCCACTTCTATACTTCTGTCACCTAATTATTTTCCTATCCTTTCCCCTGTAACGTTGCTGATCCTAGCTATAGCATCACTATCCAGAATCTGTTCACCTGAGTTATGTTCCTCTTATCCCCACGCATCTAATAATCAGCTCCTGGTCTCCCTACACCTCCCACAAGACATAGTCTGAGGCAGTGTCTCCATCTTGGAGAGACAATCCCTTGCACTTGTGTTGTTCTGCTGGCGCAGCCGGCTTGAGCTTTGGTCAGCAGTGGCAAAAGAAGGACTAATGGAAAGTGAACGTATACTGGAGCAACAGAGTGTATGGATTTATAAGAGCTTGATTAAATGAGAAAAAAAGAGATTAGTTGAGAGAAAAAATGTAGCCTGACCCGTACTGGGATCGAACCCACAACCTTGGCATTATTATCACCACGCTCTAACCAACTGAGCATCATAGATATCCTTTTCCCATAAAATGCAGATAGATAGAAGAGTTGGTCTCACTATCGCAATTCCGTCATACTTTTCTCCTTCCGCCCCCTGTCTGGATTACAATAACAAGAGCTGTGGAGTGCTGCACGCCAGCCTCAGTGCCTCTTCTTTCACTCAATCTCACTGTGTGCTGTGATATCTTTGTAACATCGCTTGTTGCTGGAAAAAAAGGAAAGGATGGATAGTATTTTTATTCTTTTACAACAAAACCCAAAATGCATCGGCTTGCTTGGTCATTAAGTTTACAAGGCCAGCTGCTTTTGAGACATTATAATTATAGTAGTTATTCGGCGTTGGAGGTAAGAGAGTTTTTTTTAGGTCTGGCCGTTCCTTCTGCTTCAAATTACTTGAGCTCATGTCAACAAAGTAACAACAAAACATAGCCAACGGTTCGTTGCTCAAGCCTTCCCTACTGCGCCTTCCCATGTCTCTCCTGCCGACCACAGTGCAGGAAATCTGAGTTTGCATTTGCGCGAAGAGACGTACAACACAAGAAGGCGCGCTTTCGTGCGCCGGGCACCACCCGGCCTGTGCATTCCTCACTGTCGTGAGATCAGTTTACTCAGCAGAGCATGACGCTGCAATTGGTTAGTAGGGCAGGCCTGACCAGAATAGTATATTTGGGGTCATGTATTTGATTGCATTTTTAAAACAGTAACAGAACTTAACTGCAATGTTTAAATAGGTCTAGACATATTTAAACAGTGTCAATTTAATAGAAGAATTGTGGACAATTCAGAGGGGAGGCACCAATGTTTTTTTTTCGCATTGGGTGGATGCGGCATTATAGAGTTTGAAGACCACTGGTCTAAGTGGACACTAATACACCTGGATGCTCCTGAATTCCTCGCAACAGATGCCAGCAAACCTGGCTGGAGAGCTACTGTGTTGGACTAATCCTGTCGATTCAAGTGGTCTTTCCTAGAGAGTCGGAGGTCATGGAAATAGATGGAGTTGATGGTAATCTTCAGGGCTTTGAAGTTTTCCCATCATCATCTGTCTCAAAAAAATGTGCTAGTGAAGACAGAGAATAAGGTAGCTGTCTTTTACATTAACCAACAGTGAAGCATGCATTCAAAATCCCTCAATGCAATAGCAGAACAATTGGGTTATTGGGCAGAGATCAACCTGTTGCACACGTCGGCAGCACACATCAAGGGCACCGACAATGTGATGGCAGACAGCTGGAGGTTTCCAAATTTGCTGGAGTTGACGTTATCCAGGTCGTTGTTTTGAGAGATATGCCAAGAGTTTGTGAAACCCTTTCTGGATCTCTTTTCAAACAAGGACAATGCTCATCTTTGTCGATTCTGATCCAGGCTTCCGGAACAAGGAGCCTAGGTAGTGGACGTATTGGTGATAAAGTGGCTGAGAAGTCTCCTTTATACATTCCCCCACTTTTTATTGATCCAGATGGTTCTCTTCAAGTCTCAGCAGGGGGGAGGGAACTTTATTCTTGTGGGCCCTTATTGGCCAGAGATGTCATGGTTTCCTCTTCTGAACCCCTGGCTCTTCTACCACCTTGGGTACTGCTCAAGTGTGTCTCTCTCAGAACGTCGTCCCTGACCTTCTTGCTCCAACTCACTCTATCGCTTTGGAGGTTGAGAAGTCTGGACTGCTAGCAAAGGGTCTTTCCTCTTCCTTAGTGGAGTTAATTCAGCACTCCAGCAGGCCTTCTATTTCAAAGTCTTACTCAAAGAACTGGAAGTCTTTTGAGACGTGATGTTCTGCTCATGATCTTTTGGCACCTACCTGTAGTTTGTCTGCTATTTTGCATTTTCTTCTGAATGGGTTTCACTTGAATCTCTTTCCACTCTGAAAGCTCATTGCTTTGCGATAAAGGTTTTTAGGGACTTTTCTGTACCTCGTCGATGTTACAATCTTTGGTGTCTAGACTGTTCTGATCTTTTGTCAATTGTAAGACCAGTTGAAAAATCCCTTTTCTCCAACTCAGAATCTTCCCACTCTTTTATAGGCTTTGCAATTTTATCTCTTTGAGGATCTGGATTCTGTAGACATAAAGATTGTTTCCTATAAAGTTATTTTCCTATTTCCTATCACCTTGCTGAGAACAATTGGGGAGCTGGGAGCCTTAAAATGCTGTCCTCTCTTCATTTGATACTTTGGAAGATGGGGTACCTTTAAGGCCTAGCCTTACCTTTGCTGCAAAGGTTAAGTCTATTTTTGATAGATCTTAGGAAATAATTCTTCCTTCTTTCATTCCCTCTCCTTCCTCTCCGGAGGAACATTTGCTGAATACACTTGATGTTTAAAGAGCTCTTTTCATTTATGTCACCAGGCCTCTGCAGTTCAGGAAAACCGACTCCTTGTTTGTGACTTTTGGACAGCCTGGAAAAGACAAGAAGGTGACTTTTATAACTCTGAGTAGGTGGATTAAGTTGTCAATTTTTCTGACTTTGCAAGGCTTTTTAGAATATCTTCCAGTTCAGGGATGGTCTACGAGAGGAATGGCCACCTCCTGGGTTGAATTCCAGTGAGTAACAATCTAGGAAATTCCTAGGGTGGCTACTTGGTCCTCAGAGCATACATTTGTCAAGCATTATGGCTTAATAATTTTTCTGTTTTGCATTTGAGTACCAATGTTTTGAACTCTGCATTACCCTTAGTCCATCTTGTCTTTGTCACAAACATTACATCCTGCCCACCTTCCCATCAGTCCTTTGGCAAGGGCTTGGCACCCAGGTTGGGTGCATGGGGCTAGCATTTAAGGATCCTCCTGTTCTTTCTTCCTGTTGGAAGGTGACATCACCTTACTTTGTAATGACTGTCACAAGGACGCAATGGACTAAGGCTAATGAAGATTACCAATAAGTAACCAACGCATCACCACTCTTTCTGAATGTGCGTGGCTCATTCCGCAGGACTTGTTCTTTGCATAATTCCTGGATTTTCAGAAGCCCTTTGATGGCAGCACCCCCACACTGAAAATTGTTTCAGCACCACTGTACAAGGGTCAGTTGTCATGCTCATCTGCGGCGTAAATTTGCATTGAAGTAGTCTAACTCCCCAGGCCTTGTCTTTTGCTCAATTTGCCTTTGTGAGTTTTCTCTCAATCACTGTCGACTTCCTTTGATCTTTCTTTCTTCTTTCACTTCACCTTCGTCTTCAGTATATCTTTCGGCCCTCTTAAGAGACACACCCCCTTGCAGCCACTTCTATACTTCTGTCACCTAATTATTTTCCTATCCTTTCCCCTGTAACGTTGCTGATCCTAGCTATAGCATCACTATCCAGAATCTGTTCACCTGAGTTATGTTCCTCTTATCCCCACGCATCTAATAATCAGCTCTTGGTCTCCCTCCACCTCTCACGAGACATAGTCTGAGGCAGTGTCTCCATCTTGGAGAGACAATCCCTTGCACTTGTGTTGTTCTACTGGCGCTGCCGGCTTGAGCTTTGGTGAGCAGTGGCAAAAGAAGGACTAATGGAAAGTGAACGTATACTGGAGCAACAGAGTGTATGGATTTATAAGAGCTTGATTAAATGATAAAAAAAGAGTTTAGTTACGAGAAAAAATGCAACCTGGCCCGTACGGGGATCGAACCCGCGACCTTGGCGTTAGTTGCACCATGCTCTAACCAACTGAGCTAACCTGCCATGAGTACTAAAGATATCCTTTTTCCACGTAATGCAGATAGATAGAAGAGTTGGTCTCACTATCGCAATTCCTTCATACTTTTCTCCTTCCGCCCCCTGTCTGGATTTCAATAACAAGAGCTGTGGAGTGCTGCACGCCAGCCTCAGTGCCTCTTCTTTCACTCAATCTCACTGTGTGCTGTGATATCTTTGTAACATCGCTTGTTGCCGGAAAAAAAGGAAAGGATGGATAGTATTTTTATTCTTTTACAACAAAACCCAAAATGCATCGGCTTGCTTCCTCATTAAGTTTACAAGGCCAGCTGCTTTTGAGATATTATAATTATAGTGGTTATTCGGCGTTGGAGGTAAGAGAGTTTTTTTTAGGTCTGGCCGTTCCTTCTGCTTCAAATTACTTGAGCTCATGTCAACAAAGTAACAACAAAACATAGCCAACGGTTCGTTGCTCAAGCCTTCCCTACTGCGCCTTCCCATGTCTCTCCTGCCGACCACAGTGCAGGAAATCTGAGTTTGCATTTGCGCGAAGAGACGTACAACACAAGAAGGCGCGCTTTTGTGCGCCGGGCACCACCCGGCCTGTGCATTCCTCACTCTCGTGAGATCAGTTTACTCAGCAGAGCATGGCGCTGCAATTGGTTAGTAGGGCAGGCCTGACCAGAATAGTATATTTGGGGTCATGTATTTGATTGCATTTTTAAAACAGTAACAGAACTTAACTGCAATGTTTAAATAGGTCTAGACATATTTAAACAGTGTCAATTTAATAGAAGAATTGTGGACAATTCAGAGGGGAGGCACCAATGTTTTTTTTTCCCATTGGGTGGATGCGGCATTAAAGAGTTTGAAGACCACTGGTTTAAGTGGACACTAATATACCTGGATGCTCCTGAATCCTCGCAACAGATGCCAGCAAACCTGGCTGGAGAGCTACTGTGTTGGACTGATCCTGTCGATTCAAGTGGTCTTTCCTAGAGAGTCGGAGGTCATGGAAATAGATGGAGTTGATGGTAATCTTCAGGGATTTGAAGTTTTCCCATCATCATCTGTCTCAAAACAATGTGCTAGTAAAGACAGAGGATAAGGTAGCTGTCTTTTACATTAACCAACAGTGAAGCATGCATTCAAAATCCCTCAATGCAATAGCAGAACAATTGGGTTATTGGGCAGAGATCAACCTGTTGCACACGTCGGCAGTACACATCAAGGGCACCGACAATGTGATGGCAGACAGCTGGAGGTTTCCAAATTTGCTGGAGTTGACGTTATCCAGGTCGTTGTTTTGAGAGATATGCCGAGAGTTTGTGAAACCCTTTCTGGATCTCTTTTCAAACAAGGACAATGCTCATCTTTGTCGATTCTGATCCAGGCTTCCGGAACAAGGAGCCTAGGTAGTGGACGTATTGGTGATAAAGTGGCTGAGAAGTCTGCTTTATACATTCCCCCACTTTTTATTGATCCAGATGGTTCTCTTCAAGTCTCAGCAGGGGGAGGGAACTTTATTCTTGTGGGCCCTTATTGGCCAGAGATGTCATGGTTTCCTCTTCTGAACCCCTGGCTCTTCTACCTCCTTGAGTACTGCTCAAGTGTGTCTCTCTCAGAATGTCGTCCCTGACCTTCTTGCTCCAACTCACTCTATCGCTTTGGAGGTTGAGAAGTCTGGACTGCTAGCAAAAGATCTTTCCTCTTCCTTAGTGGAGTTAATTCAGCACTACAGCAGGCCTTCTACTTCGAAGTCTTACTCAAAGAACTGGAAGTCTTTTGAGACGTGATGTTCTGCTCATGATCTTTTGGCACCTACCTGTAGTTTGTCTGCTATTTTGCATTTTCTTCTGAATGGGTTTCAGTTGAATCTCTTTCCACTCTGAAAGCTCATTGCTTTGCGATAAAGGTTTTTAGGGACTTTTCTGTACCTTCGTCGATGTTACAATCTTTGGTGTCTAGACTGTTCTGATCTTTTGTCAATTGTAAGACCAGTTGAAAAATCCCTTTTCTCCAACTCAGAATCTTCCTACTCTTTTATAGGCTTTGCAATTTTATCTCTTTGAGGATCTGGATACTGTAGACATAAAGATTGTTTCCTATAAAGTTATTTTCCTATTTCCTATCACCTTGCTGAGAACAATTGGGGAGCTGGGAGCCTTAAAATGCTGTCCTCTCTTCATTTGATACTTTGGAAGATGGGGTAACTTTAAGGCCTAGCCTTACCTTTGCTACAAAGGTTAAGTCTATTTTTGATAGATCTTAGGAAATAATTCTTCCTTCTTTCATTCCCTCTCCTTCCTCTCCGGAGGAACATTTGCTGAATACACTTGATGTTTAAAGAGCTCTTTTCATTTATGTCACCAGGCCTCTGCAGTTCAGGAAAACCGACTCCTTGTTTGTGACTTTTGGACAACCTGGAAAAGACAAGAAGGTGACTTTTATGACGCTGAGTAGGTGGATTAAGTTTTTAATTTTTCTGACTTTGCAAGGCTTTTTAGAATATCTTCCAGTTCAGGGATGGTCTACGAGAGGAATGGCCACCTCCTGGGTTGAATTCCAGTGAGTAACAATCTAGGAAATTCCTAGGGTGGCTACTTGGTCCTCAGAGCGTACATTTGTCAAGCATTATGGCTTAATACTTTTTCTGTTTTGCATTTGAGTACCAATGTTTTGAACTCTGCATTACCCTTAGTCCATCTTGAAATTGTCACAAACATTACATCCTGCCCACCTTCCCATCAGTCCTTTGGCATGGGCTTGGCACCCAGGTTGGGTGCATGGGGCTAGCATTTAAGGATCCTCCTGTTCTTTATTCCTGTTGGAAGGTGACATCACCTTACTTTGTAATGACTGTCACAAGGACGCAATGGACTAAGGCTAATGAAGATTACCAATAAGTAACCAACGCATCACCACTCTTTCTGAATGTGCGTGGCTCATTCCGCAGGACTTGTTCTTTGTATAATTCCTGGATTTTCAGAAGCCCTTTGATGGCAGCACCCCCACACTGAAAATTGTTTCAGCACCACTGTACAAGGGTCAGTTGTCATGCTCATCTGCGGCGTAAATTTGCATTGAAGTAGTCTAACTCCCCAGGCCTTGTCTTTTGCTCAATTTGCCTTTGTGAGTTTTCTCTCAATCACTGTCGACTTCCTTTGATCTTTCTTTCTTCTTTCACTTCACCTTCGCCTTCAGTATATCTTTCGGCCCTCTTAAGAGACACACCCCCTTGCAGCCACTTCTATACTTCTGTCACCTAATTATTTTCCTATCCTTTCCCCTGTAACGTTGCTGATCCTAGCTATAGCATCACTATCCAGAATCTGTTCACCTGAGTTATGTTCCTCTTATCCCCACGCATCTAATAATCAGCTCTTGGTCTCCCTCCACCTCTCACGAGACATAGTCTGAGGCAGTGTCTCCATCTTGGAGAGACAATCCCTTGCATTTGTGTTGTTCTACTTTCGCTGCCGGCTTGAGCTTTGGTCAGCAGTGGCAAAAGAAGGACTAATGGAAAGTGAACGTATACTGGAGCAACAGAGTGTATGGATTTATAAGAGCTTGATTAAATGAGAAAAAAAGAGTTTAGTTGAGAGAAAAAATGCAACCTGGCCCGTACAGGGATCAACCCCGTGACCTTGGCGTTATTAGCACCACGCTCTAACCAACTGAGCTAACCAGCCATGAGTACTAAAGATATCCTTTTTCCATGTAATGCAGATATATAGAAGAGTTGGTCTCACTATCACAATTCCTTCATACTTTTCTCCTCCCGCCCCCTGTCTGGATTACAATAACAAGAGCTGTGGAGTGCTGCACGCCAGCCTCAGTGCCTCTTCTTTCACTCAATCTCACTGTGTGCTGTGATATCTTTGTAACATCGCTTGTTGCCGGAAAAAAAGGAAAGGATGGATAGTATTTTTATTCTTTTACAACAAAACCCAAAATGCATCGGCTTGCTTGCTCATTAAGTTTACAAGGCCAGCTGCTTTTGAGATATTATAATTATAGTGGTTATTCGGCGTTGGAGGTAAGAGAGTTTTTTTTAGGTCTGGCCATTCCTTCTGCTTCAAATTACTTGAGCTCATGTCAACAAAGTAACAACAAAACATAGCCAACGGTTCGTTGCTCAAGCCTTCCCTACTGCGCCTTCCCATGTCTCTCCTGCCGACCACAGTGCAGGAAATCTGAGTTTGCATTTGCGCGAAGAGACGTACAACACAAGAAGGCGCGCTTTTGTGCGCCGGGCACCACCCGGCCTGTGCATTCCTCACTCTCGTGAAATCAGTTTACTCAGCAGAGCATGACGCTGCAATTGGTTAGTAGGGCAGGCCTGACCAGAATAGTATATTTGGGGTCATGTATTTGATTGCATTTTTAAAACAGTAACAGAACTTAACTGCAATGTTTAAATAGGTCTAGACATATTTAACCCCTTCGCTGCCAGGCCTTTTCCCCCTCCTGTGCTGGGCCTTTTTTTGCCTATTTGGGGCAGTTCGCGCTTAGGCCCTCATAACTTTTTGTCCACATGAGCTAACCAAGCCAAATTTGCGTCCTTTTTTTCCAACATCCTAGGGATTCTAGAGGTACCCAGACTTTGTGGGTTCCCTTGAAGGAGGCCAAGAAATTGGCCAAAATACAGTGAAAATTTCGTTTTTTTCAAAAAAATTGGAAAAAGTGGCTGCAGAAAAAGGCTTGTGGTTTTTCCCCTGAAAATGGCATCAACAAAGGGTTTGTGGTGCTAAACTCAGCAGCTTCCCAGCTTTCAGGAACAGGCAGACTTGAATCAGAAAACCCAATTTTTCAACACAATTTTGGCATTTTACTGGGGCATACCCCATTTTTGCAGTTTTGTGTGCTTTCAGCCTCCTTCCAGTCAGTGACAGAAATGGGCATGAAACCAATGCTGGATCCCAGAAACCTAAACATTTCTGAAAAGTAGACAAAATTCTGAATTCAGCAAGGGGTCATTTGTGTAGATCCTACAAGGGTTTCCTACAGAAAATAACAACTGAAAAAGAAAAATATTGAAATTGAGGTGAAAAAAACATAAATGTTTCTCTACGTTTTACTCTGTAACTTTTCCCTGCAATGTCAGATTATCGAAAGCAATATACCGTTACGTCTGCTGGACTCCTCTGGTTGCGGGGATATATAGGGCTTGTAGGTTCATCAAGAACCCAAGGAACCCAGAGCCAATAAATGAGCTGCACCCTGACGTGCGTTTTCAATCTATACCGGGTATAAAGCAATTCATTTGCTGAAATATAAAGAGTAAAAAATTGCTAGCAAGAAAACCTTTGTATTTCCAAAAAGGGCACAAGATAAGGTGTTGAGGAGCAGTGGTTATTTGCACATATCTGAATTCCGGGGTGACCAAACTAGCATGTGAATTACAGGGCATTTCTCAAATAGATGTCTTTTTTACACACTCTCCTATATTTGGAAGGAAAAAATGTAGAGAAAGACAAAGGGCAATAACACTTGTTTTGCTAATCTATGTTCCCCCAAGTCTCCCGATAAAAAAGATACCTCACTTGTGTGGGTAGGCCTAGCGCCCGCGACAGGAAACGCCCCAAAGCGCAACGTGGACACATCCAAATTTTTGGAAGAAAACAGAGGTGTTTTTTGCGAAGTGCCTACCTGTAGATTTTGGCCTCTAGCTCAGCCGGCACCTATGGAAACCTACCAAACCTGTGCATTTCTGAAAACTAGAGACCTAGGGGAATCCAAGGAGGGGTGACTTGCGGGGCTCGGACCAGGTTCTGTTACCCAGAATCCTTTGCAAACCTCAAAATTTGGCTAAAAAAACACATGTTCCTCACATTTCTGTGGCAGAAAGTTCTGGAATCTGAGAGGAGCTACAAATTTCCTTCCACCCAGCGTTCTCCCAAGTCTCCCGATAAAAATGATACCTCACTTGCGTGGGTAGGCCTAGCGCCGGCGACAGGAAACACCCCAAAGCGCAACGTGGACACATCCTAAATTTTGGAAAAAAACAGAGGTGTTTTTTGCAAAGTGCCTACCTGTAGATTTTGGCCTCTAGCTCAGCCGGCACCTAGGGAAACCTACCAAACCTGTGCATTTCTGAAAACTAGAGACCTAGGGGAATCTAAGGAGGGGTGACTTGCGGGGCTCGGACCAGGTTCTGTTACCCAGAATCCTTTGCAAACCTCAAAATTTGGCTAAAAAAACACATGTCCCTCACATTTCTGTGGCAGAAAGTTCTGGAATCTGAGAGGAGCTACAAATTTCCTTCCACCCAGCGTTCCCCCAAGTCTCCCGATAAAAATGACACCTCACTTGCGTGGGTAGGCCTAGCGCCGGCGACAGGAAACACCCCAAAGCGCAACGTGGACACATCCTAAATTTTGGAAAAAAACAGAGGTGTTTTTTGCGAAGTGCCTACCTGTAGATTTTGGCCTCTAGCTCAGCCGGCACCTAGGGAAACCTACCAAACCTGTGCATTTCTGAAAACTAGAGACCTAGGGGAATCCAAGGAGGGGTGACTTGCGGGGCTCGGACCAGGTTCTGTTACCCAGAATCCTTTGCAAACCTCAAAATTTGGCTAAAAAAACACATGTTCCTCACATTTCTGTGGCAGAAAGTTCTGGAATCTGAGAGGAGCTACAAATTTCCTTCCACCCAGCGTTCTCCCAAGTCTCCCGATAAAAATGATACCTCACTTGCGTGGGTAGGCCTAGCGCCGGCGACAGGAAACACCCCAAAGCGCAACGTGGACACATCCTAAATTTTGGAAAAAAACAGAGTTGTTTTTTGCGAAGTGCCTACCTGTAGATTTTGGCCTCTAGCTCAGCCGGCACCTAGGGAAACCTACCAAACCTGTGCATTTCTGAAAACTAGAGACCTAGGGGAATCCAAGGAGGGGTGACTTGCGGGGCTCGGACCAGGTTCTATTACCCAGAACCCTTTGCAAACCTCAAAATTTGGCTAAAAAAACACATGTCCCTCACATTTTTGTGGCAGAAAGTTCTGGAATCTGAGAGGAGCTACAAATTTCCTTCCACCCAGCGTTCCCCCAAGTCTCCCGATAAAAATGATACCTCACTTGCGTGGGTAGGCCTAGCGCCGGAGACAGGAAACACCCCAAAGCGCAACGTGGACACATCCTAAATTTTGGAAAAAAACAGAGGTGTTTTTTGCAAAGTGCCTACCTGTAGATTTTGGCCTCTAGCTCAGCCGGCACCTAGGGAAACCTACCAAACCTGTGCATTTCTGAAAACTAGAGACCTAGGGGAATCCAAGGAGGGGTGACTTGCGGGGCTCGGACCAGGTTCTGTTACCCAGAATCCTTTGCAAACCTCAAAATTTGGCTAAAAAAACACATGTCCCTCACATTTCTGTGGCAGAAAGTTCTGGAATCTGAGAGGAGCTACAAATTTCCTTCCACCCAGCGTTCCCCCAAGTCTCCCGATAAAAATGATACCTCACTTGTGTGGGTAGGCCTAGCGCTCGCGACAGGAAATGGCCCAAAACACAACGTGGACACATCACATTTTTTCATAGAAAACAGTGCCTACGTGTGGATTTTGGCCTCTAGCTCAGCCGGCACCTGGGGAAACCTAGCAAACCAGCGCATTTTTGAAAACTAGAGACCTAGGGGAATCCAAGATGGGGTGATTTGCGGGGCTCTGACCAGGTTCTGTTACCCAGAATTCTTTGCAAACATCAAAATCTGGCTAAAAAACACTTTTTCCTCTCATTTCGGTGACAGAAAGTTCTGGAATCTGAGAGGAGCCACAAATGTCCTTCCACCCAGCGTTCCCCTAAGTCTCTCCATAAAAATGGTACCTCACTTGTGTGGGTAGGCCTAGCGCCCACAAAAGGAAATGGCCCAAAACACAACATATTTTTTCACAGAAAACAGAGGTGTTTTTTGCAAAGTGCCTACCTGTGGATTTTGGCCTCTAGCTCAGCCGGCCCGGGGTAGGGGGGGGGGGGGGAAATGCCCTAAAATAAATTTGACCCCCCACCCCCCCAAACCCCCCCTGCCCAGGTGCGACCCTTGCCTACGGGGTCGCTACCCCTGCGTGACATTGGCGCCAAAAAACAAATTCCCGGTGCCTAGTGGTTTCTGCCCCCTTGGGGGCAGATTGACCTAAAATGGACCAATCTGCCCCCAAGGGGGGCAGAAATGGTCTAAACACAGTTTGCCCCCCAGGGGAGCGACCCTTGCCTGATGGGTCGCTCCCCATCTCTAAAAAAACAAACATACAAAAAAAAAAACACACAAAAAAAATTTGCCCTGGCGCCTAGAGGTTTCTGCCCCCCCCCTGGTGGCAGATCGGCCTAATAATAGGCCGATCTGCCCCCAGGGGGGGCAGAAATGGCCTAAAATAAATTTGCCCCCCGAACATCCACCCCCCGCCCCCGGAGTGACCCTTGCCTATGGGGTCGCTCCCCCTGCGTGACATTGGCGCCAAAAAACAAATCCCCAGTGCCTAGTGGTTTCTGCCCCCTTGGGGCAGATTGACCTAAAATCTACCAATCTGCCCCCAAGGGGGGCAGAAATGGTCTAAACACAATTTGCCCCCCAGGGGAGCGACCCTTGCCTGATGGGTCGCTCCCCATCTCTAAAAAAAACCAAACAAACAAAAACCAAAACACACAAAAAAAATTTGCCCTGGCAACAAGAGGTTTCTGCCCCCAGGGGGGGCAGAAATGGCCTAATATAAATTTGCCCCCCGAACATCCACCCCCCTCCCCCGGAGTGACCCTTGCCTATGGGGTCGCTCCCCCTGCGTGACATTGGCGCCAAAAAACAAATCCCCGGTGCCTAGTGGTTTCTGCCCCCTTGGGGCAGATTGACCTAAAATCTACCAATCTGCCCCCAAGAGGGGCAGAAATGGTCTAAACACAATTTGCCCCCCAGGGGAGCGACCCTTGCCTGATGGGTCGCTCCCCATCTCTAAAAAAAACCAAACAAACAAAAAAAAAAACACAAAAAAAAAATTTGCCCTGGCAACAAGAGGTTTCTGCCCCCCCTGGGGGCAGATCGGCCTAATAATAGGCCGATCTGCCCCCAGGGGGGACAGAAATGGCCTAAAATAAATTTGCCCCCGAACACCCACTCCCCCCCCCCCGGAGGGACCCTTGCCTACGGGGTCGCTCCCCCTGCGTGACATTGGCGCCAAAAAACAAATCCCCGGTGCCTAGTGGTTTCTGCCCCCTTGGGGCAGATTGACCTAAAATCGACCAATCTGCCCCCAAGGGGGGCAGAAATGGTCTAAACACAATTTGCCCCCCAGGGGAGCGACCCTTGCCTGATGGGTCGCTCCCCATCTCTAAAAAAACCAAACAAACAAAAAAAAAAAAAAATTTTTTTTTTTGCCCTGGCAACAAGAGGTTTCTGCCTCCCCTGGGGGCAGATCGGCCTAATAATAGGCCAATCTGCCCCCAGGGGGGGCAGAAATGGCCTAAAATAAATTTGCCCCCTGAACCCCCACCCCCCCCCCGGAGCGACCATTGCCTACGGGGTCGCTCCCCCTGCGTGACATTGGCGCCAAAAAACAAATCCCCGGTGCCTAGTGGTTTCTGCCCCCTTGGGGCAGATTGACCTAAAATCGACCAATCTGCCCCCAAGGGGGGCAGAAATGGGCTAAACACAATTTGCCCCACAGGGGAGCGACCCTTGCCTGATGGGTCGCTCCCCTTCTCTAAAAAAAACACCAAACCAATAAAAAAAACACACAAAAAAAATTTGCCCTGGCGCCTAGAGGTTTCTGCCCCCCCTGGGGGTAGACCGGCCTAATACCAATAGGCCGATCTGCCCCCAGGGGGGGCAGAAATGGCCTAAAATAAATTTGCCCCCGAACATCCACCCCCCGCCCCCGGAGTGACCCTTGCCTATGGGGTCGCTCCCCCTGCATGACATTGGCGCCAAAAAACAAATCCCCGGTGCCTAGTGGTTTCTGCCCCCTTGGGGCAGATTGACCTAAAATCTACCAATCTGCCCCCAAGGGGGGCAGAAATGGTCTAAACACAATTTGCCCCCCAGGGGAGCGACCCTTGCCTGATGGGTCGCTCCCCATCTCTAAAAAAAACAAACAAACAAAAACCAAAACACACAAAAAAAAATTGGCCCTGGCAACAAGAGGTTTCTGCCCCCCCTGGGGGCAGATCGGCCTAATAATAGGCCGATCTGCCCCCAGGGGGGGCAGAAATGGCCTAAAATAAATTTGCCCCCCGAACATCCACCCCCCGCCCCCGGAGTGACCCTTGCCTATGGGGTCGCTCCCCCTGCGTGACATTGGCGCCAAAAAACAAATCCCCGGTGCCTAGTGGTTTCTGCCCCCTTGGGGCAGATTGACCTAAAATCTACCAATCTGCCCCCAAGGGGGGCAGAAATGGTCTAAACACAATTTGCCCCCCAGGGGAGCGACCCTTGCCTGATGGGTCGCTCCCCATCTCTAAAAAAAACCAAACAAACAAAAACCAAAACACACAAAAAAAATTTGCCCTGGCAACAAGAGGTTTCTGCCCCCAGGGGGGGCAGAAATGGCCTAAAATAAATTTGCCCCCCGAACATCCACCCCCCGCCCCCGGAGTGACCCTTGCCTATGGGGTCGCTCCCCCTGCGTGACATTGGCGCCAAAAAACAAATCCCCGGTGCCTAGTGGTTTCTGCCCCCTTGGGGCAGATTGACCTAAAATCGACCAATCTGCCCCCAAGGGGGGCAGAAATGGGCTAAACACAATTATGCCCCACAGGGGAGCGACCCTTGCCTGATGGGTCGCTCCCCTTCTCTAAAAAAAACACCAAACCAATAAAAAAAACACAAAAAAAAAATTTGCCCTGGCGCCTAGAGGTTTCTGCCCCCCTCTGGCAGAGATGGCATAAAATAATTTTGCCCCCCCCACCCCTACCCCCCCCGGGGAGCGACCCTTGACTACGAGGTCGCTCCCCTTGTGTGACGGCGCAAAAAAAAGATCCCTGGTGCCTAGTGGTTTCTGCCCCCCTTGGGGGCAGATTGAGCTAAAATCGGCCGATCTGCCCCCAAAGCGGGCAGAAATGGCCTAAATACATTTTGCCCCTCCAGGGGAGCGACCCTTGTCCAAGGGGGTCGCTCCCCATCTGTAAAACAGAAAAACAAAAAAATCCCTGGTGCCTAGTGGTTTCTGCCCCCCTTGGGGGCAGATCAGCCGAATCAAAATAGGCTGATCTACCCCCCCCAGGGGGGCAGAAATGGTCTAAAATAATACCCCCCCCACCCCCCCTCCCCCAGGGAGCGACCCTTGCCTAAGGGGTCGCTCCCCTTGCGTGAAATTCACGCAAAAAAAAAACTCCCTGGTGTCTAATGGTTTCTGCCCCCCTTGGGGGCAGATTGGCCTCATCAAAATAGGCCAATCTGCCCCCAAGGGGGGCAGAAATGGCCTAAATATAATTTGCCCCCTAGGGGAGCGACCCTTGCCTAAGGGGTCGCTTCCCACCTAAAAAAAAAAGAAAACATAACAAAAAGAAAAAAAAAAAAAAAAGATCCCTGGTGCCTAGAGGTTTCTGCCCCCCCTGGGGGCAGATCGGCCTAATAATAGGCCGATCTGTCCCCAGGGGGGGCAGAAAAGGCCTTCCCAAAAAATTGCCCCCCCTGGGAGCGACCCTTGCCAAAGGGGTCGCTTTGTTGCGTGACATTCGCGCGCAAAAACAAACTCCCTGGTGTCTAATAGTTTCTGCCCCCCTTGGGGGCAGATTGGCCTTATCAAAATAGGCCAATCTGCCCCCAAGGGGGGCAGAAATGGCCTAAATATATATTGCCCCGTAGGGGAGCGACCCTTGCCTAAGGGATCGCTCCCCACCAAAAAAAAAAGAAATCATCACAAAAAAAAAAAAAAAAAAAAAAAAAAAAGGTCCCTGGTGCCTAGAGGTTTCTGCCCCTCCTGGGGGCAGATCGGCCTAATAATAGGCCAATCTCCAGGGGTCGCTCCCTTTTGCCAATTTCAAGGAAAAAAAATCCCTGGTGTCTAGTGGGGTTTCAAAAGCCGGATTGCAAGCAATCCGGCTTTTGAAACCTGTGAGAGACTTCAAAGGGAAGGAAATACATTTCCTTCCCTTTGAAGCCTCTCGGGGCCTCCCCCATGGGATTGAAAAAGAAATGCAAAAGCATTTCTTTTTCAATCGCACCCTGTGACTAATCAGCGCGCGCTCGCACGCTGACGTCACAGGGGGGGTTGGGGGGGTCGGGGGTGGGAGGGGAAGGGCTTCCCCTTCCATCCCTGACTTGGGGGGGTGGGGGGGAACCCCACAGAGGGAGCGAGAGCGCTCCCTCTGGGCTCTGTGCACAGGACGTAATGGTTACGTCCTGGGCACAGCAGCACTGTGCCTCAGGACGTAACCATTACGTCCTGGGCACAGAAGGGGTTAAACAGTGTCAATTTAATAGAAGAATTGTGGACAATTCAGAGGGGAGGCACCAATGTTTTTTTTTCCCATTGGGTGGATGCGGCATTAAAGAGTTTGAAGACCACTGGTCTAAGTGGACACTAATATACCTGGATGCTCCTGAATCCTCGCAACAGATGCCAGCAAACCTGGCTGGAGAGCTACTGTGTTGGACTGATCCTGTCGATTCAAGTGGTCTTTCCTAGAGAGTCGGAGGTCATGGAAATAGATGGAGTTGATGGTAATCTTCAGGGATTTGAAGTTTTCCCATCATCATCTGTCTCAAAAAAATGTGCTAGTAAAGACAAAGGATAACATTAACCAACAGTGAAGCATGCATTCAAAATCCCTCAATGCAATAGCAGAACAATTGGGTTATTGGGCAGAGATCAACCTGTTGCACACGTCGGCAGTACACATCAAGGGCACCGACAATGTGATGGCAGACAGCTGGAGGTTTCCAAATTTGCTGGAGTTGACGTTATCCAGGTCGTTGTTTTGAGAGATATGCAGAGAGTTTGTGAAACCCTTTCTGGATCTCTTTTCAAACAAGGACAATGCTCATCTTTGTCGATTCTGATCCAGGCTTCCGGAACAAGGAGCCTAGGTAGTGGACGTATTGGTGATAAAGTGGCGGAGAAGTCTCCTTTATACATTCCCCCACTTTTTATTGATCCAGATGGTTCTCTTCAAGTCTCAGCAGGGGTAGGGAACTTTATTCTTGTGGGCCCTTATTGGCCAGAGATGTCATGGTTTCCTCTTCTGAACCCCTGGCTCTTCTACCTCCTTGAGTACTGCTCAAGTGTGTCTCTCTCAGAACGTCGTCCCTGACCTTCTTGCTCCAACTCACTCTATCGCTTTGGAGGTTGACAAGTCTGGACTGCTAGCAAAGGGTCTTTCCTCTTCCTTAGTGGAGTTAATTCAGCACTCCAGCAGGCCTTCTACTTCGAAGTCTTACTCAAAGAACTGGAAGTCTTTTGAGACGTGATGTTCTGCTCATGATCTTTTGGCACCTACCTGTAGTTTGTCTGCTATTTTGCATTTTCTTCTGAATGGGTTTCAGTTGAATCTCTTTCCACTCTGAAAGCTCATTGCTTTGCGATAAAGGTTTTTAGGGACTTTTCTGTACCTTCGTCGATGTTACAATCTTTGGTGTCTAGACTGTTCTGATCTTTTGTCAGTTGTAAGACCAGTTGAAAAATCCCTTTTCTCCAACTCAGAATCTTCCTACTCTTTTATAGGCTTTGCAATTTTATCTCTTTGAGGATCTGGATACTGTAGACATAAAGATTGTTTCCTATAAAGTTATTTTCCTATTTCCTATCACCTTGCTGAGAACAATTGGGGAGCTGGGAGCCTTAAAATGCTGTCCTCTCTTCATTTGATACTTTGGAAGATGGGGTAACTTTAAGGCCTAGCCTTACCTTTGCTGCAAAGGTTAAGTCTATTTTTGATAGATCTTAGGAAATAATTCTTCCTTCTTTCATTCCCTCTCCTTCCTCTCCGGAGGAACATTTGCTGAATACACTTGATGTTTAAAGAGCTCTTTTCATTTATGTCACCAGGCCTCTGCAGTTCAGGAAAACCGACTCCTTGTTTGTGACTTTTGGACAGCCTGGAAAAGACAAGAAGGTGACTTTTATGACTCTGAGTAGGTGGATTAAGTTGTCAATTTTTCTGACTTTGCAAGGCTTTTTAGAATATCTTCCAGTTCAGGGATGGTCTACGAGAGGAATGGCCACCTCCTGGGTTGAATTCCAGTGAGTAACAATCTAGGAAATTCCTAGGGTGGCTACTTGGTCCTCAGAGCATACATTTGTCAAGCATTATGGCTTAATACTTTTTCTGTTTTGCATTTGAGTACCAATGTTTTGAACTCTGCATTACCCTTAGTCCATCTTGAAATTGTCACAAACATTACATCCTGCCCACCTTCCCATCAGTCCTTTGGCAAGGGCTTGGCACCCAGGTTGGGTGCATGGGGCTAGCATTTAAGGATCCTCCTGTTCTTTATTCCTGTTGGAAGGTGACATCACCTTACTTTGTAATGACTGTCACAAGGACGCAATGGACTAAGGCTAATGAAGATTACCAATAAGTAACCAACGCATCACCACTCTTTCTGAATGTGCGTGGCTCATTCCGCAGGACTTGTTCTTTGTATAATTCCTGGATTTTCAGAAGCCCTTTGATGGCAGCACCCCCACACTGAAAATTGTTTCAGCACCACTGTACAAGGGTCAGTTGTCATGCTCATCTGCGGCGTAAATTTGCATTGAAGTAGTCTAACTCCCCAGGCCTTGTCTTTTGCTCAATTTGCCTTTGTGAGTTTTCTCTCAATCACTGTCGACTTCCTTTGATCTTTCTTTCTTCTTTCACTTCACCTTCGCCTTCAGTATATCTTTCGGCCCTCTTAAGAGACACACCCCCTTGCAGCCACTTCTATACTTCTGTCACCTAATTATTTTCCTATCCTTTCCCCTGTAACGTTGCTGATCCTAGCTATAGCATCACTATCCAGAATCTGTTCACCTGAGTTATGTTCCTCTTATCCCCACGCATCTAATAATCAGCTCTTGGTCTCCCTCCACCTCTCACGAGACATAGTCTGAGGCAGTGTCTCCATCTTGGAGAGACAATCCCTTGCACTTGTGTTGTTCTACTGGCGCTGCCGGCTTGAGCTTTGGTCAGCAGTGGCAAAAGAAGGACTAATGGAAAGTGAACGTATACTGGAGCAACAGAGTGTATGGATTTATAAGAGCTTGATTAAATGAGAAAAAAAGAGTTTAGTTGAGAGAAAAAATGCAACCTGGCCCGTACAGGGATCAAACCCGTGACCTTGGCGTTATTAGCACCACGCTCTAACCAACTGAGCTAACCGGCCATAAGTACTAAAGATGTCCTTTTTCCATGTAATGCAGATATATAGAAGAGTTGGTCTCACTATCACAATTCCTTCATACTTTTCTCCTTCCGCCCCCTGTCTGGATTACAATAACAAGAGCTGTGGAGTGCTGCACGCCAGCCTCAGTGCCTCTTCTTTCACTCAATCTCACTGTGTGCTGTGATATCTTTGTAACATCGCTTGTTGCCGGAAAAAAGGAAAGGATGGATAGTATTTTTATTCTTTTACAACAAAACCCAAAATGCATCGGCTTGCTTGCTCATTAAGTTTACAAGGCCAGCTGCTTTTGAGATATTATATTTATAGTGGTTATTCGGCGTTGGAGGTAAGAGAGTTTTTTTTAGGTCTGGCCGTTCCTTCTGCTTCAAATTACTTGAGCTCATGTCAACAAAGTAACAACAAAACATAGCCAACGGTTCGTTGCTCAAGCCTTCCCTACTGCGCCTTCCCATGTCTCTCCTGCCGACCACAGTGCAGGAAATCTGAGTTTGCATTTGCGCGAAGAGACGTACAACACAAGAAGGTGCGCTTTTGTGCGCCGGGCACCACCCGGCCTGTGCATTCCTCACTGTCGTGAGATCAGTTTACTCAGCAGAGCATGACGCTGCAATTGGTTAGTAGGGCAGGCCTGACCAGAATAGTATATTTGGGGTCATATATTTGATTGCATTTTTAAAACAGTAACAGAACTTAACTGCAATGTTTAAATAGGTCTAGACATATTTAAACAGTGTCAATTTATGGAAGAATTGTGGACAATTCAGAGGGGAGGCACCAATGTTTTTTTTTCCCATTGGGTGGATGCGGCATTAAAGAGTTTGAAGACCACTGGTTTAAGTGGACACTAATATACCTGGATGCTCCTGAATCCTCGCAACAGATGCCAGCAAACCTGGCTGGAGAGCTACTGTGTTGGACTGATCCTGTCGATTCAAGTGGTCTTTCCTAGAGAGTCGGAGGTCATGGAAATAGATGGAGTTGATGGTAATCTTCAGGACTTTGAAGTTTTCCCATCATCATCTGTCTCAAAATAATGTGCTAGTAAAGACAGAGGATAAGGTAGCTGTCTTTTACATTAACCAACAGTGAAGCATGCATTCAAAATCCCTCAATGCAATAGCAGAACAATTGGGTTATTGGGCAGAGATCAACCTGTTGCACACGTCGGCAGTACACATCAAGGGCACCGACAATGTGATGGCAGACAGCTGGAGGTTTCCAAATTTGCTGGAGTTGACGTTATCCAGGTCGTTGTTTTGAGAGATATGCCGAGAGTTTGTGAAACCCTTTCTGGATCTCTTTTCAAACAAGGACAATGCTCATCTTTGTCGATTCTGATCCAGGCTTCCGGAACAAGGAGCCTAGGTAGTGGACGTATTGGTGATAAAGTGGCTGAGAAGTCTCCTTTATACTATCCCCCACTTTTTATTGATCCAGATGGTTCTCTTCAAGTCTCAGCAGCGGGAGGGAACTTTATTCTTGTGGGCCCTTATTGGCCAGAGATGTCATGGTTTCCTCTTCTGAACCCCTGGCTCTTCTACCTCCTTGAGTACTGCTCAAGTGTGTCTCTCTCAGAACGTCGTCCCTGACCTTCTTGCTCCAACTCACTCTATCGCTTTGGAGGTTGAGAAGTCTGGACTGCTAGCAAAAGGTCTTTCCTCTTCCTTAGTGGAGTTAATTCAGCACTACAGCAGGCCTTCTACTTCGAAGTCTTACTCAAAGAACTGGAAGTCTTTTGAGACGTGATGTTCTGCTCATGATCTTTTGGCACCTACCTGTAGTTTGTCTGCTATTTTGCATTTTCTTCTGAATGGGTTTCAGTTGAATCTCTTTCCACTCTGAAAGCTCATTGCTTTGCGATAAAGGTTTTTAGGGACTTTTCTGTACCTTCGTCGATGTTACAATCTTTGGTGTCTAGACTGTTCTGATCTTTTGTCAATTGTAAGACCAGTTGAAAAATCCCTTTTCTCCAACTCAGAATCTTCCTACTCTTTTATAGGCTTTGCAATTTTATCTCTTTGAGGATCTGGATACTGTAGACATAAAGATTGTTTCCTATAAAGTTATTTTCCTATTTCCTATCACCTTGCTGAGAACAATTGGGGAGCTGGGAGCCTTAAAATGCTGTCCTCTCTTCATTTGATACTTTGGAAGATGGGGTAACTTTAAGGCCTCGCCTTACCTTTGCTGCAAAGGTTAAGTCTATTTTTGATAGATCTTAGGAAATAACTCTTCCTTCTTTCATTCCCTCTCCTTCCTCTCGGAGGAACATTTGCTGAATACACTTGATGATTAAAGAGCTCTTTTCATTTATGTCACCAGGCCTCTGCAGTTTAGGAAAACCGACTCCTTGTTTGTGACTTTTGGACAGCCTGGAAAAGACAAGAAGGTGACTTTTATGACTCTGAGTAGGTGGATTAAGTTGTCAATTTTTCTGACTTTGCAAGGCTTTTTAGAATATCTTCCAGTTCAGGGATGGTCTACGAGAGGAATGGCCACCTCCTGGGTTGAATTCCAGTGAGTAACAATCTAGGAAATTCCTAGGGTGGCTACTTGGTCCTCAGAGCATACATTTGTCAAGCATTATGGCTTAATAATTTTTCTGTTTTGCATTTGAGTACCAATGTTTTGAACTCTGCATTACCCTTAGTCCATCTTGTCTTTGTCACAAACATTACATCCTGCCCACCTTCCCATCAGTCCTTTGGCAAGGGCTTGGCACCCAGGTTGTGTGCATGGGGCTAGCATTTAAGGATCCTCCTGTTCTTTCTTCCTGTTGGAAGGTGACATCACCTTACTTTGTAATGACTGTCACAAGGACGCAATGGACTAAGGCTAATGAAGATTACCAATAAGTAACCAACGCATCACCACTCTTTCTGAATGTGCGTGGCTCATTCTGCAGGACTTGTTCTTTGTATAATTCCTGGATTTTCAGAAGCCCTTTGATGGCAGCACCCCCACACTGAAAATTGTTTCAGCACCACTGTACAAGGGTCAGTTGTCATGCTCATCTGCGGCGTAAATTTGCATTGAAGTAGTCTAACTCCCCAGGCCTTGTCTTTTGCTCAATTTGCCTTTGTGAGTTTTCTCTCAATCATTGTCGACTTCCTTTGATCTTTCTTTCTTCTTTCACTTCACCTTCGCCTTCAGTGTATCTTTCGGCCCTCTTAAGAGACACACCCCCTTGCAGCCACTTCTATACTTCTGTCACCTAATTATTTTCCTATCCTTTCCCCTGTAACGTTGCTGATCCTAGCTATAGCATCACTATCCAGAATCTGTTCACCTGAGTTATGTTCCTCTTATCCCCACGCATCTAATAATCAGCTCTTGGTCTCCCTCCACCTCTCACGAGACATAGTCTGAGGCAGTGTCTCCATCTTGGAGAGACAATCTCTTGCACTTGTGTTGTTTTACTGGCGCTGCCGGCTTGAGCTTTGGTCAGCAGTGGCAAAAGATGGACGAATGGAAAGTGAACGTATACTGGAGCAACAGAGTGTATGGATTTATAAGAGCTTGATTAAATGAGAAAAAAAGAGTTTAGTTGAGAGAAAAAATGCAACCTGGCCCGTATGGGCATCAAACCCGCGACCTTGGCGTTATTAACACCACACTCTAACAAACTGAGCTAACCGGCCATGGGTACTAAAGATATCCTTTTTCCATGTAATGCAGATAGATAGAAGAGTTGGTCTCACTATCGCAATTCCTTCATACTTTTCTCCTTCCGCCCCCTGTCTGGATTTCAATAACAAGAGCTGTGGAGTGCTGCACGCCAGCCTCAGTGCCTCTTCTTTCACTCAATCTCACTGTGTGCTGTGATATCTTTGTAACATCGCTTGTTGCCGGAAAAAAAGGAAAGGATGGATAGTATTTTTATTCTTTTACAACAAAACCCAAAATGCATCGGCTTGCTTGCTCATCAAGTTTACAAGGCCAGCTGCTTTTGAGATATTATAATTATAGTGGTTATTCGGCGTTGGAGGTAAGAGAGTTTTTTTTAGGTCTGGCCGTTCCTTCTGCTTCAAATTACTTGAGCTCATGTCAACAAAGTAACAACAAAACATAGCCAACGGTTCGTTCCTCAAGCCTTCCCTCCTGCGCCTTCCCATGTCTCTCCTGCCGACCACAGTGCAGGAAATCTGAGTTTGCATTTGCGCGAAGAGACGTAAAACACAAGAAGGCGCGCTTTCGTGCGCCGGGCACCACCCGGCCTGTGCATTCCTCACTGTCGTGAGATCAGTTTACTCAGCAGAGCATGACGCTGCAATTGGTTAGTAGGGCAGGCCTGACCAGAATTGTATATTTGGGGTCATGTATTTGATTGCATTTTTAAAACAGTAACAGAACTTAACTGCAATGTTTAAATAGGTATAGACATATTTAAACAGTGTCAATTTAATAGAAGAATTGTGGACAATTCAGAGGGGAGGCACCAATGTTTTTTTTTCCCATTGGGTGGATGCGGCATTAAAGAGTTTGAAGACCACTGGTCTAAGTGGACACTAATATACCTGGATGCTCCTGAATCCTCGCAACAGATGCCAGCAAACCTGGCTGGAGAGCTACTGTGTTGGACTGATCCTGTCGATTCAAGTGGTCTTTCCTAGAGAGTCGGAGGTCATGGAAATAGATGGAGTTGATGGTAATCTTCAGGGCTTTGAAGTTTTCCCATCATCATCTGTCTCAAAAAAATGTGCTAGTAAAGACAGAGAATAAGGTAGCTGTCTTTTACATTAACCAACAGTGAAGCATGCATTCAAAATCCCTCAATGCAATAGCAGAACAATTGGGTTATTGGGCAGAGATCAACCTGTTGCACGCGTCGGCAGTACACATCAAGGGCACCGACAATGTGATGGCAGACAGCTGGAGGTTTCCAAATTTGCTGGAGTTGACGTTATCCAAGTCGTTGTTTTGAGAGATATGCCGAGAGTTTGTGAAACCCTTTCTGGATCTCTTTTCAAACAAGGACAATGCTCATCTTTGTCGATTCTGATCCAGGATTCCGGAACAAGGACCCTAGGTAGTGGACGTATTGGTGATAAAGTGGCTGAGAAGTCTCCTTTATACATTCCCCCACTTTTTATTGATCCAGATTGTTCTCTTCAAGTCTCAGCAGGGGGGAGGGAACTTTATTCTTGTGGGCCCTTATTGGCCAGAGATGTCATGGTTTCCTCTTCTGAACCCCTGGCTCTTCTACCTCCTTGAGTACTGCTCAAGTGTGTCTCTCTCAGAACGTCGTCCCTGACCTACTTGCTCCAACTCACTCTATCGCTTTGGAGGTTGAGAAGTCTGGACTGCTAGCAAAGGGTCTTTCCTCTTCCTTAGTGGAGTTAATTCAGCACTCCAGCAGGCCTTCTACTTCAAAGTCTTACTCAAAGAACTGGAAGTCTTTTGAGACGTGATGTTCTGCTCATGATCTTTTGGCACCTACCTGTAGTTTGTCTGCTATTTTGCATTTTCTTCTGAATGGGTTTCAGTTGAATCTCTTTCCACTCTGAAAGCTCATTGCTTTGCGATAAAGGTTTTTAGGGACTTTTCTGTACCTTCGTCGATGTTACAATCTTTGGTGTCTAGACTGTTCTGATCTTTTGTTAATTGTAAGACCAGTTGAAAAATCCCTTTTCTCCAACTCAGAATCTTCCTACTCTTTTATAGGCTTTGCAATTTTATCTCTTTGAGGATCTGGATACTGTAGACATAAAGATTGTTTCCTATAAAGTTATTTTCCTATTTCCTATCACCTTGCTGAGAACAATTGGGGAGCTGGGAGCCTTAAAATGCTGTCCTCTCTTCATTTGATACTTTGGAAGATGGGGTAACTTTAAGGCCTAGCCTTACTTTTGCTGCAAAGGTTAAGTCTATTTTTGATAGATCTTAGGAAATAATTCTTCCTTCTTTCATTCCCTCTCCTTCCTCTCCGGAGGAACATTTGCTGAATACACTTGATGTTTAAAGAGCTCTTTTCATTTATGTCACCAGGCCTCTGCAGTTCAGGAAAACCGACTCCTTGTTTGTGACTTTTGGACAGCCTGGAAAAGACAAGAAGGTGACTTTTATGACTCTGAGTAGGTGGATTAAGTTGTCAATTTTTCTGACTTTGCAAGGCTTTTTAGAATATCTTCCAGTTCAGGGATGGTCTACGAGAGGAATGGCCACCTCCTGGGTTGAATTCCAGTGAGTAACAATCTAGGAAATTCCAAGGGTGGCTACTTGGTCCTCAGAGCATACATTTGTCAAGCATTATGGCTTCATAATTTTTCTGTTTTGCATTTGAGTACCAATGTTTTGAACTCTGCATTACCCTTAGTCCATCTTGTCTTTGTCACAAACATTACATCCTGCCCACCTTCCCATCAGTCCTTTGGCAAGGGCTCGGCACCCAGGTTGGGTGCATGGGGCTAGCATTTAAGGATCCTCCTGTTCTTTCTTCCTGTTGGAAGGTGACATCACCTTACTTTGTAATGACTGTCACAAGGACGCAATGGACTAAGGCTAATGAAGATTACCAATAAGTAACCAACGCATCACCACTCTTTCTGAATGTGCGTGGCTCATTCCGCAGGACTTGTTCTTTGTATAATTCCTGGATTTTCAGAAGCCCTTTGATGGCAGCACCCCCACACTGAAAATTGTTTCAGCACCACTGTACAAGGGTCAGTTGTCATGCTCATCTGCGGCGTAAATTTGCATTGAAGTAGTCTAACTCCCCAGGCCTTGTCTTTTGCTCAATTTGCCTTTGTGAGTTTTCTCTCAATCACTGTCGACTTCCTTTGATCTTTCTTTCTTCTTTCACTTCACCTTCGCCTTCAGTGTATCTTTCGGCCCTCTTAAGAGACACACCCCCTTGTAGCCACTTCTATACTTCTGTCACCTAATTATTTTCCTATCCTTTCCCCTGTAACGTTGCTGATCCTAGCTATAGCATCACTATCCAGAATCTGTTCACCTGAGTTATGTTCCTCTTATCCCCACGCATCTAATAATCAGCTCTTGGTCTCCCTCCACCTCTCACGAGACATAGTCTGAGGCAGTGTCTCCATCTTGGAGAGACAATCCCTTGCACTTGTGTTGTTCTACGGGCGCTGCCGGCTTGAGCTTTGGTCAGCAGTGGCAAAAGAAGGACTAATCGAAAGTGAACGTATACTGGAGCAACAGAGTGTATGGATTTATAAGAGCTTGATTAAATGAGAAAAAAAGAGTTTAGTTGAGAGAAAAAATGAAACCTGGCCCATACGGGGATCGAACCCGCGACCTTGGCGTTATTAGCACCACGCTCTAACAAACTGAGCTAACTGGCCATGAGTACTAAAGATATCCTTTTTCCATGTAATGCAGATAGATAGAAGAGTTGGTCTCACTACCACAATTCCTTCATACTTTTCTCCTTCCGCCCCCTGTCTGGATTACAATAACAAGAGCTGTGGAGTGCTGCACGCCAGCCTCAGTGCCTCTTCTTTCACTCAATCTCACTGTGTGCTGTGATATCTTTGTAACATCGCTTGTTGCCGGAAAAAAAGGAAAGAATGGATAGTATTTTTATTCTTTTACAACAAAACCCAAAATGCATTGGCTTGCTTGCTCATTAAGTTTACAAGGCCAGCTGCTTTTGAGATATTATAATTATAGTGGTTATTCGGCGTTGGAGGTAAGAGAGTTTTTTTTAGGTCTGGCCGTTCCTTCTGCTTCAAATTACTTGAGCTCATGTCAACAAAGTAACAACAAAACATAGCCAACGGTTCGTTGCTCAAGCCTTCCCTACTGCGCCTTCCCATGTCTCTCCTGCCGACCACAGTGCAGGAAATCTGAGTTTGCATTTGCGCGAAGCGACGTACAACACAAGAAGGCGCGCTTTTGTGCGCCGGGCACCACCCGGCCTGTGCATTCCTCACTCTCGTGAGATCAGTTTACTCAGCAGAGCATGACGCTGCAATTGGTTAGTAGGGCAGGCCTGACCAGAATAGTATATTTGGGGTCATGTATTTGATTGCATTTTTAAAACAGTAACAGAACTTAACTGCAATGTTTAAATAGGTCTAGACATATTTAAACAGTGTCAATTTAATAGAAGAATTGTGGACAATTCAGAGGGGAGGCACCAATGTTTTTTTTTCCCATTGGGTGGATGCGGCATTAAAGAGTTTGAAGACCACTGGTTTAAGTGGACACTAATATACCTGGATGCTCCTGAATCCTCGCAACAGATGCCAGCAAACCTGGCTGGAGAGCTACTGTGTTGGACTGATCCTGTCGATTCAAGTGGTCTTTCCTAGAGAGTCGGAGGTCATGGAAATAGATGGAGTTGATGGTAATCTTCAGGGCTTTGAAGTTTTCCCATCATCATCTGTTTCAAAAAAATGTGCTAGTAAAGACAGAGGATAAGGTAGCTGTCTTTTACATTAACCAACAGTGAAGCATGCATTCAAAATCCCTCAATGCAATAGCAGAACAATTGGGTTATTGGGCAGAGATCAACCTGTTGCACACGTCGCCAGTACACATCAAGGGCACCGACAATGTGATGGCAGACAGCTGGAGGTTTCCAAATTTGCTGGAGTTGACGTTATCCAGGTCGTTGTTTTGAGAGATATGCCGAGAGTTTGTGAAACCCTTTCTGGATCTCTTTTCAAACAAGGACAATGCTAATCTTTGTCGATTCTGATCCAGGCTTCCGGAACAAGGAGCCTAGGTAGTGGACGTATTGGTTATAAAGTGGCTGAGAAGTCTCCTTTATACATTCCCCCACTTTTTATTGATCCAGATGGTTCTCTTCAAGTCTCAGCAGGGGCAGGGAACTTTATTCTTGTGGGCCCTTATTGGCCAGAGATGTCATGGTTTCCTCTTCTGAACCCCTGGCTCTTCTACCTCCTTGAGTACTGCTCAAGTGTGTCTCTCTCAGAACGTCGTCCCTGACCTTCTTGCTCCAACTCACTCTATCGCTTTGGAGGTTGAGAAGTCTGGACTGCTAGCAAAAGGTCTTTCCTCTTCCTTAGTGGAGTTAATTCAGCACTACAGCAGGCCTTCTACTTCGAAGTCTTACTCAAAGAACTGGAAGTCTTTTGAGACGTGATGTTCTGCTCATGATCTTTTGGCACCTACCTGTAGTTTGTCTGCTATTTTGCATTTTCTTCTGAATGGGTTTCACTTGAATCTCTTTCCACTCTGAAAGCTCATTGCTTTGCGATAAAGGTTTTTAGGGACTTTTCTGTACCTTCGTCGATGTTACAATCTTTGGTGTCTAGACTGTTCTGATCTTTTGTCAATTGTAAGACCAGTTGAAAAATCCCTTTTCTCCAACTCAGAATCTTCCTACTCTTTTATAGGCTTTGCAATTTTATCTCTTTGAGGATCTGGATACTGTAGACATAAAGATTGTTTCCTATAAAGTTATTTTCCTATTTCCTATCACCTTGCTGAGAACAATTGGGGAGCTGGGAGCCCTAAAATGCTGCCCTCTTTTAATTTGATACTTTGGAAGATGGGGTAACTTTAAGGCCTAGCCTTACCTTTGCTGCAAAGGTTAAGTCTATTTTTGATAGATCTTAGGAAATAATTCTTCCTTCTTTCATTCCCTCTCCTTCCTCTCCGGAGGAACATTTGCTGAATACACTTGATGTTTAAAGAGCTCTTTTCATTTATGTCACCAGGCCTCTGCAGTTCAGGAAAACCGACTCCTTGTTTGTGACTTTTGGACAGCCTGGAAAAGACAAGAAGGTGACTTTTATGACTCTGAGTAGGTGGATTAAGTTGTCAATTTTTCTGACTTTGCAAGGCTTTTTAGAATATCTTCCAGTTCAGGGATGGTCTACGAGAGGAATGGCCACCTCCTGGGTTGAATTCCAGTGAGTAACAATCTAGGAAATTCCTAGGGTGGCTACTTGGTCCTCAGAGCATACATTTGTCAAGCATTATGGCTTAATAATTTTTCTGTTTTGCATTTGAGTACCAATGTTTTGAACTCTGCATTACCCTTAGTCCATCTTGTCTTTGTCACAAACATTACATCCTGCCCACCTTCCCATCAGTCCTTTGGCAAGGACTTGGCACCCAGGTTGGGTGCATGGGGCTAGCATTTAAGGATCCTCCTGTTCTTTCTTCCTGTTGGAAGGTGACATCACCTTACTTTGTAATGACTGTCACAAGGACGCAATGGACTAAGGCTAATGAAGATTACCAATAAGTAACCAACGCATCACCACTCTTTCTGAATGTGCGTGGCTCATTCCGCAGGACTTGTTCTTTGTATAATTCCTGGATTTTCAGAAGCCCTTTGATGGCAGCACCCCCACACTGAAAATTGTTTCAGCACCACTGTACAAGGGTCAGTTGTCATGCTCATCTGCGGCGTAAATTTGCATTGAAGTAGTCTAACTCCCCAGGCCTTGTCTTTTGCTCAATTTGCCTTTGTGAGTTTTCTCTCAATCACTGTCGACTTCCTTTGATCTTTCTTTCTTCTTTCACTTCACCTTCGCCTTCAGAGTATCTTTCGGCCCTCTTAAGAGACACACCCCCTTGTAGCCACTTCTATACTTCTGTCACCTAATTATTTTCCTATCCTTTCCCCTGTAACGTTGCTGATCCTAGCTATAGCATCACTATCCAGAATCTGTTCACCTGAGTTATGTTCCTCTTATCCCCACGCATCTAATAATCAGCTCTTGGTCTCCCTCCACCTCTCACGAGACATAGTCTGAGGCAGTGTCTCCATCTTGGAGAGACAATCCCTTGCACTTGTGTTGTTCTACTGGCGCTGCCGGCTTGAGCTTTGGTCAGCAGTGGCAAAAGAAGGACTAATGGAAAGTGAACGTATACTGGAGCAACAGAGTGTATGGATTTATAAGAGCTTGATTAAATGAGAAAAAAAGAGTTTAGTTGAGAGAAAAAATGCAACCTGACCCGTACGGGGATCGAAGCCGCGACCTTGGCGTTATTAGCACCACACTCTAACCAACTGAGCTAAGCAGCCATGCGTACTAAAAATATCCTTTTTCCATGTAATGCAGATAGATAGAAGAGTTGGTCTCACCATCACAATTCCTTCATACTTTTCTCCTTCCGCCCCCTGTCTGGATTACAATAACAAGAGCTGTGGAGTGCTGCACGCCAGCCTCAGGGCCTCTTCTTTCACTCAATCTCACTGTGTGCTGTGATATCTTTGTAACATCGCTTATTGCCGGAAAAAAAGAAAAGGATGGATAGTATTTTTATTCTTTTACAACAAAACCAGAAATGCATCGGCTTGCTTGCTCATTAAGTTTACAAGGCCAGCTGCTTTTGAGATATTATAATTATAGTGGTTATTCGGCGTTGGAGGTAAGAGAGTTTTTTTTAGGTCTGGCCGTTCCTTCTGCTTCAAATTACTTGAGCTCATGTCAACAAAGTAACAACAAAACATAGCCAACGGTTCGTTGCTCAAGCCTTCCCTACTGCGCCTTCCCATGTCTCTCCTGCCGACCACAGTGCAGGAAATCTGAGTTTACATTTGCGCGAAGAGACGTACAACACAAGAAGGCGCGCTTTTGTGCGCCGGGCACCACCCGGCCTGTGCATTCCTCACTCTCGTGAGATCAGTTTACTCAGCAGAGCATGACGCTGCAATTGGTTAGTAGGGCAGGCCTGACCAGAATTGTATATTTGGGGTCATGTATTTGATTGCATTTTTAAAACAGTAACAGAACTTAACTGCAATGTTTAAATAGGTCTAGACATATTTAAACAGTGTCAATTTAATAGAAGAATTGTGGACAATTCAGAGGGGAGGCACCAATGTTTTTTTTTCCCATTGGGTGGATGCGGCATTAAAGAGTTTGAAGACCACTGGTTTAAGAGGACACTAATATACCTGGATGCTCCTGAATCCTCGCAACAGATGCCAGCAAACCTGGCTGGAGAGCTACTGTGTTGGACTGATCCTGTCGATTCAAGTGGTCTTTCCTAGAGAGTCGGAGGTCATGGAAATAGATGGAGGTGATGGTAATCTTCAGGGCTTTGAAGTTTTCCCATCATCATCTGTCTCAAAAAAATGTGCTAGTAAAGACAGAGGATAAGGTAGCTGTCTTTTACATTAACCAACAGTGAAGCATGCATTCAAAATCCCTCAATGCAATAGCAGAACAATTGGGTTATTGGGCAGAGATCAACCTGTTGCACACGTCGGCAGTACACATCAAGGGCACCGACAATGTGATGGCAGACAGATGGAGGTTTCCAAATTTGCTGGAGTTGACGTTATCCAGGTCGTTGTTTTGAGAGATTTGCCGAGAGTTTGTGAAACCCTTTCTGGATCTCTTTTCAAACAAGGACAATGCTCATCTTTGTCGATTCTGATCCAGGCTTCCGGAACAAGGAGCCTAGGTAGTGGACGTATTGGTGATAAAGTGGCTGAGAAGTCTCCTTTATACATTCCCCCACTTTTTATTGATCCAGATGGATCTGTTCAAGTCTCAGCAGGGGGGAGGGAACTTTATTCTTGTGGGCCCTTATTGGCCAGAGATGTCATGGTTTCCTCTTCTGAACCCCTGGCTCTTCTACCTCCTTGAGTACTGCTCACGTGTGTCTCTCTCAGAACGTCGTCCCTGACCTTCTTGCTCCAACTCACTCTATCGCTTTGGAGGTTGAGAAGTCTGGACTGCTAGCAAAGGGTCTTTCCTCTTCCTTAGTGGAGTTAATTCAGCACTCCAGCAGGCCTTCTACTTCGAAGTCTTACTCAAAGAACTGGAAGTCTTTTGAGACGTGATGTTCTGCTCATGATCTTTTGGCACCTACCTGTAGTTTGTCTGCTATTTTGCATTTTCTTCTGAATGGGTTTCACTTGAATCTCTTTCCACTCTGAAAGCTCATTGCTTTGCGATAAAGGTTTTTAGGGACTTTTCTGTACCTTCGTCGATGTTACAATCTTTGGTGTCTAGACTGTTCTGATCTTTTGTCAATTGTAAGACCAGTTGAAAAATCACTTTTCTCCAACTCAGAATCTTCCTACTCTTTTATAGGCTTTGCAATTTTATCTCTTTGAGGATCTGGATACTGTAGACATAAAGATTGTTTCCTATAAAGTTATTTTCCTATTTCCTATCACCTTGCTGAGAACAATTGGGGAGCTGGGAGCCTTAAAATGCTGTCCTCTCTTCATTTGATACTTTGGAAGATGGGGTAACTTTAAGGCCTAGCCTTACCTTTGCTGCAAAGGTTAAGTCTATTTTTGATAGATCTTAGGAAATAATTCTTCCTTCTTTCATTCCCTCTCCTTCCTCTCCGTAGGAACATTTGCTGAATACACTTGATGTTTAAAGAGCTCTTTTCATTCATGTCACCAGGCCTCTGCAGTTCAGGAAAACCGACTCCTTGTTTGTGACTTTTGGACAGCCTGGAAAAGACAAGAAGGTGACTTTTATGACTCTGAGTAGGTGGATTAAGTTGTCAATTTGTCTGGCTTTGCAAGGCTTTTTAGAATATCTTCCAGTTCAGGGATGGTCTACGAGAGGAATGGCCACCTCCTGGGTTGAATTCCAGTGAGTAACAATCTAGGAATTTCCTAGGGTGGCTACTTGGTCCTCAGAGCATACATTTGTCAAGCATTATGGCTTAATAATTTTTCTGTTTTGCATTTGAGTACCAATGTTTTGAACTCTGCATTACCCTTAGTCCATCTTGTCTTTGTCACAAACATTACATCCTGCCCACCTTCCCATCAGTCCTTTGGCAAGGGCTTGGAACCCAGGTTGGGTGCATGGGGCTAGCATTTAGGGACCCTCCTGTTCTTTCTTCCTGTTGGAAGGTGACATCACCTTACTTTGTAATGACTGTCACAAGGACGCAATGGACTAAGGCTAATGAAGATTACCAATAAGTAACCAACGCATAGCAACTACAATACTGGAACAAGGTGGTTGATGCTTAGCGACGCACATCTGAAACCAAGAAACAAAAAACAACAAACACAATAGTATGTCGTCAGCAAGTCCTGTGGCGGGTGCCAGCCTGGTGCAGAGAAACCCAACCACCGAGGGTTCCAAGGTGCACACACACAGAGGTGGATGGCGACAACCACCTCTGTCGAGCGCTGTAGGTTACAAAATCTAAGAAAAGAGCAAACCGGGGCACTCCAAACAAAGAGAGTCCAAAAGTCGGGTGACTTAGTGTGGAAAAGTTTAATCCTCAGTAATTGGTCGTTGAATCATAGTTCAAAATTGTTTGAATCCACATATGAGAAAGTATATAGCAGGTTACAATAACAAACTGACTCCTCAGAATGAACAGGCATAGATGAGCAACAAAACAGCCAACACGTGTTTCGTCCTCTCGGACTTTTTCAAGGCTGTTTCTAACCGTAGAGTTCGGGAAGCAAATAACAAAGGCGTATGTGCTTGCCACTGCAGCGTCTGATACCGCTGCCGTTTCACCATATGGAACGGCAGCGGTATCAGACGCTGCAGTGGCAAGCACATACGCCTTTGTTATTTGCTTCCCGAACTCTACGGTTAGAAACAGCCTTGAAAAAGTCCGAGAGGACGAAACACGTGTTGGCTGTTTTGTTGCTCATCTATGCCTGTTCATTCTGAGGAGTCAGTTTGTTATTGTAACCTGCTATATACTTTCTCATATGTGGATTCAAACAATTTTGAACTATGATTCAACAACCAATTACTGAGGATTAAACTTTTCCACACTAAGTCACCCGACTTTTGGACTCTCTTTGTTTGGAGTGCCCCGGTTTGCTCTTTTCTTAGATTAAGTAACCAACGCATCACCACTCTTTCTGAATGTGCGTGGCTCATTCCGCAGGACTAGTTCTTTGTATGATTCCTGGATTTTCAGAAGCCCTTTGATGGCAGCACCCCCACACTGAAAATTGTTTCAGCACCACTGTACAAGGGTCAGTTGTCATGCTCATCTGCGGCGTAAATTTGCATTGAAGTAGTCTAACTCCCCAGGCCTTGTCTTTTGCTCAATTTGCCTTTGTGAGTTTTCTCTCAATCACTGTCGACTTCCTTAGATCTTTCTTTCTTCTTCCACTTCACCTTCGCCTTCAGTGTATCTTTCGGCCCTCTTAAGAGACACACCCTCTTGTAGCCACTTCTATACTTCTGTCACCTAATTATTTTCCTATCCTTTCCCCTGTAACGTTGCTGATCCTAGCTATAGCATCACTATCCAGAATCTGTTCACCTGGGTTATGTTCCTCTTATCCCCACGCATCTAATAATCAGCTCTTGGTCTCCCTCCACCTCTCACGAGACATAGTCTGAGGCAGTGTCTCCATCTTGGAGAGACAATCCCTTGCACTTGTGTTGTTCTACTGGCGCTGCCAGCTTGAGCTTTGGTCAGCAGTGGCAAAAGAAGGACTAATGGAAAGTGAACGTATACTGGAGCAACAGAGTGTATGGATTTATAAGAGCTTGATTAAATGAGAAAAAAAGAGTTTAGTTGAGAGAAAAAATGCAACCTGGCCCGTACAGGGATCGAACCCGCAACCTTGGTGTTATTAGCACCACTCTCTAACCAACTGAGCTAACCAGCCATGAGTACTGCAGATATCCCTTTTCCATGTAATGCAGATAGATAGAAGAGTTGGTCTCACTATCGAAATTCCTTCATACTTTTCTCCTTCCGCCCCCTGTCTGGATTACAATAACAAGAGCTGTGGAGTGCTGCACGCCAGCCTCAGTGCCTCTTCTTTCACTCAATCTCACTGTGTGCTGTGATATCTTTGTAACATCGCTTTTTGCCGGAAAAAAAGGAAAGGATGGATAGTATTTTTATTCTTTTACAACAAAACCCAAAATGCATCGGCTTGCTTGGTCATTAGGTTTACAAGGCCAGCTGCTTTTGAGATATTATAATTATAGTGGTTATTCGGCGTTGGAGGTAAGAGAGTTTTTTTTAGGTCTGGCCATTCCTTCTGCTTCAAATTACTTGAGCTCATGTCAACAAAGTAACAACAAAACATAGCCAACGGTTCGTTGCTCAAGCCTTCCCTACTGCGCCTTCCCATGTCTCTCCTGCCGACCACAGTGCAGGAAATCTGAGTTTGCATTTGCGCGAAGAGACGTACAACACAAGAAGGCGCGCTTTTGTGCGCCGGGCACCACCCGGCCTGAGCATTCCTCACTGTCGTGAGATCAGTTTACTCAGCAGAGCATGACACTGCAATTGGTTAGTAGGGCAGGCCTGACCAGAATAGTATATTTGGGGTCATGTATTTGATTGCATTTTTAAAACAGTAACAGAACTTAACTGCAATGTTTAAATAGGTCTAGACATATTTAAACAGTGTCAATTTAATAGAAGAATTGTGGACAATTCAGAGGGGAGGCACCAATGTTTTTTTTTCCCATTGGGTGGATGCGGCATTAAAGAGTTTGAAGACCACTGGTCTAAGTGGACACTAATATACCTGGATGCTCCTAAATCCTCGCAACAGATGCCAGCAAACCTGGCTGGAGAGCTACTGTGTTGGACTGATCCTGTCGATTCAAGTGGTCTTTCCTAGAGAGTTTTAGGTCATGGAAATAGATGGAGTTGATGGTAATCTACAGGGCTTTGAAGTTTTCCCATCATCATCTGTCTCAAAAAAATGTGCTAGTAAAGACAGAGAATAAGGTAGCTGTCTTTTACATTAACCAACAGTGAAGCATGCATTCAAAATCCCTCAATGCAATAGCAGAACAATTGGGTTATTGGGCAGAGATCAACCTGTTGCACACGTCGGCAGTACACATCAAGGGCACCGACAATGTGATGGCAGACAGCTGAAGGTTTCCAAATTTGCTGGAGTTGACGTAATCCAGGTCGTTGTTTTGAGAGATATGCCGAGAGTTTGTGAAACCCTTTCTGGATCTCTTTTCAAACAAGGACAATGCTCATCTTTGTCGATTCTGATCCAGGCTTCCGGAACAAGGAGCCTAGGTAGTGGACGTATTGGTGATAAAGTGGCTGAGAAGTCTCCTTTATACATTCCCCCACTTTTTATTGATCCAGATGGCTCTCTTCAAGTCTCAATAGGGGCGAGGGAACTTTATTCTTGTGGGCCCTTATTGGCCAGAGATGTCATGGTTTCCTCTTCTGAACCCCTGGCTCTTCTACCTCCTTGGGTACTGCTCAAGTGTGTCTCTCTCAGAACGTCGTCCCTGACCTTCTTGCTCCAACTCACTCTATCGCTTTGGAGGTTGAGAAGTCTGGACTGCTAGCAAGGGGTCTTTCCTCTTCCTTAGTGGAGTTAATTCAGCACTCCAGCAGGCCTTCTACTTCGAAGTCTTACTCAAAATATTGGAAGTCTTTTGAGACGTGATGTTCTGCTCATGATCTTTTGGCACCTACCTGTAGTTTGTCTGCTATTTTGCATTTTCTTCTGAATGGGTTTCACTTGAATCTCTTTCCACTCTGAAAGCTCATTGCTTTGCGATAAAGGTTTTTAGGGACTTTTCTGTACCTTCGTCGATGTTACAATCTTTGGTGTCTAGACTGTTCTGATCTTTTGTCAATTGTAAGACCAGTTGAAAAATCCATTTTCTCCAACTCAGAATCTTCCTACTCTTTTATAGGCTTTGCAATTTTATCTCTTTGAGGATCTGGATACTGTAGACATAAAGATTGTTTCCTATAAAGTTATTTTCCTATTTCCTATCACCTTGCTGAGAACAATTGGGGAGCTGGGTGCCTTAAAATGCTGTCCTCTCTTCATTTGATACTTTGGAAGATGGGGTAACTTTAAGGCCTAGCCTTATCTTTGCTGCAAAGGTTAAGTCTATTATTGATAGATCTTAGGAAATAATTCTTCCTTCTTTCATTCCCTCTCCTTCCTCTCCAGAGGAACATTTGCTGAATACACTTGATGTTTAAAGAGCTCTTTTCATTCATGTCACCAGGCCTCTGCAGTTCAGGAAAACCGACTCCTTGTTTGTGACTTTTGGACAGCCTGGAAAAGACAAGAAGGTGACTTTTATGACTCTGAGTAGGTGGATTAAGTTGTCAATTTTTCTGGCTTTGCAAGGCTTTTTAGAATATCTTCTCTTTCAGGGATGGTCTACGAGAGGAATGGCCACCTCCTGGGTTGAATTCCAGTGAGTAACAATCTAGGAAATTCCTAGGGTGGCTACTTGGTCCTCAGAGCATACATTTGCCAAGCATTATGGCTTAATCATTTTTCTGTTTTGCATTTGAGTACCAATGTTTTGAACTCTGCATTACCCTTAGTCCATCTTGTCTTTGTCACAAACATTACATCCTGCCCACCTTCCCATCAGTCCTTTGGCAAGCGCTTGGCACCCAGGTTGGGTGCATGGGGCGAGCATTTAGGGATCCTCCTGTTCTTTCTTCCTGTTGGAAGGTGACATCACCTTACTTTGTAATGACTGTCACAAGGACGCAATGGACTAAGGCTAATGAAGATTACCAATAAGTAACCAACGCATCACCACTCTTTCTGAATATGCGTGGCTCATTCAGCAGGACTAGTTCTTTGTATGATTCCTGGATTTTCAGAAGCCCTTTGATGGCAGCACCCCCACACTGAAAATTGTTTCAGCACCACTGTACAAGGGTCAGTTGTCATGCTCATCTGCAGCGTAAATTTGTATTGAAGTAGTCTAACTCCCCAGGCCTTGTCTTTTGCTCAATTTGCCTTTGTGAGTTTTCTCTCAATCACTGTCGACTTCCTTTGATCTTTCTTTCTTCTTTCACTTCACCTTCGCCTTCAGTGTATCTTTCGGCCCTCTTAAGAGACACACCCCCTTGTAGCCACTTCTATACTTCTGTCAACTAATTATTTTCCTATCCTTTCCCCTGTAACGTTGCTGATCCTAGCTATAGCATCACTATCCAGAATCTGTTCACCTGAGTTATGTTCCTCTTATCCCCACGCATCTAATAATCAGCTCTTGGTCTCCCTCCACCTCTCACGAGACATAGTCTGAGGCAGTGTCTCCATCTTGGAGAGACAATCCCTTGCACTTGTGTTGTTCTACTGGCGCTGCCGGCTTGAGCTTAGGTCAGCAGTGGCAAAAGAAGGACTAATGGAAAGTGAACGTATACTGGAGCAACAGAGTGTATGGATTTATAAGAGCTTTATTAAATGAGAAAAAAAGAGTTTAGTTGAGAGAAAAAATGCAACCTGGCCCGTACAGGGATCAATCCCGAGACCTTCGTGTTATTAGCACCACGCTCTAACCAACTGAGCTAACCAGCCATGAGTACTACAGATATCCCTTTTCCATGTAATGCAGATAGATAGAAGAGTTGGTCTCACTATCACAATTCCTTCATACTTTTCTCCTTCCGCCCCCTGTCTGGATTACAATAACAAGAGCTGTGGAGTGCTGCACGCCAGCCTCAGTGCCACTTCTTTCACTCAATCTCACTGTGTGCTGTGATATCTTTGTAACATCGCTTTTTGCCGGAAAAAAAGGAAAGGATGGATAGTATTTTTATTCTTTTACAACAAAACCCAAAATGCATCGGCTTGCTTGGTCATTAGGTTTACAAGTCCAGCTGCTTTTGAGATATTATAATTATAGTGGTTATTCGGCGTTGGAGGTAAGAGAGTTTTTTTTAGGTCTGGCCATTCCTTCTGCTTCAAATTACTTGAGCTCATGTCAACAAAGTAACAACAAAACATAGCCAACGGTTCGTTGCTCAAGCCTTCCCTACTGCGCCTTCCCATGTCTCTCCTGCCGACCACAGTGCAGGAAATCTGAGTTTGCATTTGCGCGAAGAGACGTACAACACAAGAAGGCGCGCTTTTGTGCGCCGGGCACCACCCGGCCTGAGCATTCCTCACTGTCGTGAGATCAGTTTACTCAGCAGAGCATGACGCTGCAATTGGTTAGTAGGGCAGGCCTGACCAGAATAGTATATTTGGGGTCATGTATTTGATTGCATTTTTAAAACAGTAACAGAACTTAACTGCAATGTTTAAATAGGTCTAGACATATTTAAACAGTGTCAATTTAATAGAAGAATTGTGGACAATTCAGAGGGGAGGCACCAATGTTTTTTTTTCCCATTGGGTGGATGCGGCATTAAAGAGTTTGAAGACCACTGGTCTAAGTGGACACTAATATACCTGGATGCTCCTAAATCCTCGCAACAGATGCCAGCAAACCTGGCTGGAGAGCTACTGTGTTGGACTGATCCTGTCGATTCAAATGGTCTTTCCTAGAGAGTCGGAGGTCATGGAAATAGATGGAGTTGATGGTAATCTACAGGGCTTTGAAGTTTTCCCATCATCATCTGTCTCAAAAAAATGTGCTAGTAAAGACAGAGAATAAGGTAGCTGTCTTTTACATTAACCAACAGTGAAGCATGCATTCAAAATCCCTCAATGCAATAGCAGAACAATTGGGTTATTGGGCAGAGATCAACCTGTTGCACACGTCGGCAGTACACATCAAGGGCACCGACAATGTGATGGCAGACAGCTGAAGGTTTCCAAATTTGCTGGAGTTGACGTTATCCAGGTCGTTGTTTTGAGAGATATGCCGAGAGTTTGTGAAACCCTTTCTGGATCTCTTTTCAAACAAGGACAATGCTCATCTTTGTCGATTCTGATCCAGGCTTCCGGAACAAGGAGCCTAGGTAGTGGACGTATTGGTGATAAAGTGGCTGAGAAGTCTCCTTTATACATTCCCCCACTTTTTATTGATCCAGATGGCTCTCTTCAAGTCTCAATAGGGGCGAGGGAACTTTATTCTTGTGGGCCCTTATTGGCCAGAGATGTCATGGTTTCCTCTTCTGAACCCCTGGCTCTTCTACCTCCTTGGGTACTGCTCAAGTGTGTCTCTCTCAGAACGTCGTCCCTGACCTTCTTGCTCCAACTCACTCTATCGCTTTGGAGGTTGAGAAGTCTGGACTGCTAGCAAAGGGTCTTTCCTCTTCCTTAGTGGAGTTAATTCAGCACTCCAGCAGGCCTTCTACTTCGAAGTCTTACTCAAAGAACTGGAAGTCTTTTGAGTCGTGATGTTCTGCTCATGATCTTTTGGCACCTACCTGTAGTTTGTCTGCTATTTTGCATTTTCTTCTGAATGGGTTTCACTTGAATCTCTTTCCACTCTGAAAGCTCATTGCTTTGCGATAAAGGTTTTTAGGGACTTTTCTGTACCTTCGTCGATGTTACAATCTTTGGTGTCTAGACTGTTCTGATCTTTTGTCAATTGTAAGACCAGTTGAAAAATCCCTTTTCTCCAACTCAGAATCTTCCTACTCTTTTATAGGCTTTGCAATTTTATCTCTTTGAGGATCTGGATACTGTAGACATAAAGATTGTTTCCTATAAAGTTATTTTCCTATTTCCTATCACCTTGCTGAGAACAATTGGGGAGCTGGGAGCCTTAAAATGCTGTCCTCTCTTCATTTGATACTTTGGAAGATGGGGTAACTTTAAGGCCTAGACTTACCTTTGCTGCAAAGGTTAAGTCTATTTTTGATAGATCTTAGGAAATAATTCTTCCTTCTTTCATTCCCTCTCCTTCCTCTCCAGAGGAACATTTGCTGAATACACTTGATGTTTAAAGAGCTCTTTTCATTCATGTCACCAGGCCTCTGCAGTTCAGGAAAACCGACTCCTTGTTTGTGACTTTTGGACAGCCTGGAAAAGACAAGAAGGTGACTTTTATGACTCTGAGTAGGTGGATTAAGTTGTCAATTTTTCTGGCTTTGCAAGGCTTTTTAGAATATCTTCCAGTTCAGGATTGGTCTACGAGAGGAATGGCCACCTCCTGGGTTGAATTCCAGTGAGTAACAATCTAGGAAATTCCTAGGGTGGCTACTTGGTCCTCAGAGCATACATTTGTCAAGCATTATGGCTTAATCATTTTTCTGTTTTGCATTTGAGTACCAATGTTTTGAACTCTGCATTACCCTTAGTCCATCTTGTCTTTGTCACAAACATTACATCCTGCCCACCTTCCCATCAGTCCTTTGGCAAGGGCTTGGCACCCAGGTTGGGTGCATGGGGCTAGCATTTAGGGATCCTCCTGTTCTTTCTTCCTGTTGGAAGGTGACATCACCTTACTTTGTAATGACTGTCACAAGGACGCAATGGACTAAGGCTAATGAAGATTACCAATAAGTAACCAACGCATCACCACTCTTTCTGAATATGCGTGGCTCATTCCGCAGGACTAGTTCTTTGTATGATTCCTGGATTTTCAGAAGCCCTTTGATGGCAGCACCCCCACACTGAAAATTGTTTCAGCACCACTGTACAAGGGTCAGTTGTCATGCTCATCTGCGGCGTAAATTTGCATTGAAGTAGTCTAACTCCCCAGGCCTTGTCTTTTGTTCAATTTGCCTTTGTGAGTTTTCTCTCAATCACTGTCGACTTCCTTTGATCTTTCTTTCTTCTTTCACTTCACCTTCGCCTTCAGTGTATCTTTCGGCCCTCTTAAGAGACACACCCCCTTGTAGCCACTTCTATACTTCTGTCACCTAATTATTTTCCTATCCTTTCCCCTGTAACGTTGCTGATCCTAGCTATAGCATCACTATCCAGAATCTGTTCACCTGAGTTATGTTCCTCTTATCCCCACGCATCTAATAATCAGCTCTTGGTCTCCCTCCACCTCTCACGAGACATAGTCTGAGGCAGTGTCTCCATCTTGGAGAGACAATCCTTTGCACTTGTGTTGTTCTACTGGCGCTGCCGGCTTGAGCTTAGGTCAGCAGTGGCAAAAGAAGGACTAATGGAAAGTGAACGTATACTGGAGCAACAGAGTGTATGGATTTATAAGAGCTTTATTAAATGAGAAAAAAAGAGTTTAGTTGAGAGAAAAAATGCAACCTGGCCCGTACAGGGATCGAACCCGAGACCTTCATGTTATTAGCACCACGCTCTAACCAACTGAGCTAACCAGCCATGAGTACTACAGATATCCCTTTTCCATGTAATGCAGATAGATAGAAGAGGTGGTCTCACTATCGCAATTCCTTCATACTTTTCTCTTTCCGCACCCTGTCTGGATTACAATAACAAGAGCTGTGGAGTGCTGCACGCCAGCCTCAGTGCCTCTTCTTTCACTCAATCTCCCTGTGTGCTGTGATATCTTTGTAACATCGCTTTTTGCTGGAAAAAAAGGAAAGGATGGATAGTATTTTTATTCTTTTACAACAAAACCCAAAATGCATCGTCTTGCTTGGTCATTAGGTTTACAAGGCCAGCTGCTTTTGAGATATTATAATTATAGTGGTTATTCGGCGTTGGAGGTAAGAGAGCTTTTTTTAGGTCTGGCCATTCCTTCTGCTTCAAATTACTTGAGCTCATGTCAACAAAGTAACAACAAAACATAGCCAACGGTTCGTTGCTCAAGCCTTCCCTACTGCGCCTTCCCATGTCTCTCCTGCCGACCACAGTGCAGGAAATCTGAGTTTGCATTTGCGCGAAGAGACGTACAACACAAGAAGGCGCGCTTTTGTGCGCCGGGCACCACCCGGCCTGAGCATTCCTCACTGTCGTGAGATCAGTTTACTCAGCAGAGCATGACACTGCAATTGGTTAGTAGGGCAGGCCTGACCAGAATAGTATATTTGGGGTCATGTATTTGATTGCATTTTTAAAACAGTAACAGAACTTAACTGCAATGTTTAAATAGGTCTAGACATATTTAAACAGTGTCAATTTAATAGAAGAATTGTGGACAATTCAGAGGGGAGGCACCAATGTTTTTTTTTCCCATTGGGTGGATGCGGCATTAAAGAGTTTGAAGACCACTGGTCTAAGTGGACACTAATATACCTGGATGCTCCTAAATCCTCGCAACAGATGCCAGCAAACCTGGCTGGAGAGCTACTGTGTTGGACTGATCCTGTCGATTCAAGTGGTCTTTCCTAGAGAGTCGGAGGTCATGGAAATAGATGGAGTTGATGGTAATCTACAGGGCTTTGAAGTTTTCCCATCATCATCTGTCTCAAAAAAATGTGCTAGTAAAGACAGAGAATAAGGTAGCTGTCTTTTACATTAACCAACAGTGAAGCATGCATTCAAAATCCCTCAATGCAATAGCAGAACAATTGGGTTATTGGGCAGAGATCAACCTGTTGCACACGTCGACAGTACACATCAAGGGCACCGACAATGTGATGGCAGACAGCTGAAGGTTTCCAAATTTGCTGGAGTTGACGTTATCCAGGTCGTTGTTTTGAGAGATATGCCGAGAGTTTGTGAAACCCTTTCTGGATCTCTTTTCAAACAAGGACAATGCTCATCTTTGTCTATTCTGATCCAGGCTTCCGGAACAAGGAGCCTAGGTAGTGGACGTATTGGTGATAAAGTGGCTGAGAAGTCTCCTGTATACATTCCCCCACTTTTTATTGATCCAGATGGCTCTCTTCAAGTCTCAATAGGGGCGAGGGTACTTTATTCTTGTGGGCCCTTATTGGCCAGAGATGTCATGGTTTCCTCTTCTGAACCCCTGGCTCTTCTACCTCCTTGGGTACTGCTCAAGTGTGTCTCTCTCAGAACGTCGTCCCTGACCTTCTTGCTCCAACTCACTCTATCGCTTTGGAGGTTGAGAAGTCTGGACTGCTAGCAAAGGGTCTTTCCTCTTCCTTAGTGGAGTTAATTCAGCACTCCAGCAGGCCTTCTACTTCGAAGTCTTACTCAAAGAACTGGAAGTCTTTTGAGACGTGATGTTCTGCTCATGATCTTTTGGCACCTACCTGTAGTTTGTCTGCTATTTTGCATTTTCTTCTGAATGGGTTTCACTTGAATCTCTTTCCACTCTGAAAGCTCATTGCTTTGCGATAAAGGTTTTTAGGGACTTTTCTGAACCTTCGTCGATGTTACAATCTTTGGTGTCTAGACTGTTCTGATCTTTTGTCAATTGTAAGACCAGTTGAAAAATCCCTTTTCTCCAACTCAGAATCTTCCTACTCTTTTATAGGCTTTGCAATTTTATCTCTTTGAGGATCTGGATACTGTAGACATAAAGATTGTTTCCTATAAAGTTATTTTCCTATTTCCTATCACCTTGCTGAGAACAATTGGGGAGCTGGGAGCCTTAAAATGCTGTCCTCTCTTCATTTGATACTTTGGAAGATATGGTAACTTTAAGGCCTAGCCTTACCTTTGCTGCAAAGGTTAAGTCTATTTTTGATAGATCTTAGGAAATAATTCTTCCTTCTTTCATTCCCTCTCCTTCCTCTCCGGAGGAACATTTTCTGAATACACTTGATGTTTAAAGAGCTCTTTTCATTTATGTCACCAGGCCTCTGCAGTTCAGGAAAACCGACTCCTTGTTTGTGACTTTTGGACAGCCTGGAAAAGACAAGAAGGTGACTTTTATGACTCTGAGTAGGTGGATTAAGTTGTCAATTTTTCTGGCTTTGCAAGGCTTTTTAGAATATCTTCCAGTTCAGGGATGGTCTACGAGAGGAATGGCCACCTCCTGGGTTGAATTCCAGTGACTAACAATCTAGGAAATTCCTAGGGTGGCTACTTGGTCCTCAGAGCATACATTTGTCAAGCATTATGGCTTAATAATTTTTCTGTTTTGCATTTGAGTACCAATGTTTTGAACTCTGCATTACCCTTAGTCCATCTTGTCTTTGTCACAAACATTACATCCGGCCCACCTTCCCATCAGTCCTTTGGCAAGGGCTTGACACCCAGGTTGGGTGCATGGGGCTAGCATTTAAGGATCCTCCTGTTCTTTCTTCCTGTTGGAAGGTGACATCACCTTACTTTGTAATGACTGTCACAAGGACGCAATGGACTAAGGCTAATGAAGATTACCAATAAGTAACCAACGCATCACCATTCTTTCTGAATGTGCGTGGCTCATTCCGCAGGACTTGTTCTTTGTATGAGTCCTGGATTTTCAGAAGCCCTTTGATGGCAGCACCCCCACACTGAAAATTGTTTCAGCACCACTGTACAAGGGTCAGTTGTCATGCTCATCTGCGGCGTAAATTTGCATTGAAGTAGTCTAACTCCCCAGGCCTTGTCTTTTGCTCAATTTGCCTTTGTGAGTTTTCTCTCAATCACTGTCGACTTCCTTTGATCTTTCTTTCTTCTTTTACTTCACCTTCGCCTTCAGTGTATCTTTCGGCCCTCTTAAGAGACACACCCCCTTGTAGCCACTTCTATACTTCTGTCACCTAATTATTTTCCTATCCTTTCCCCTGTAACGTTGCTGATCCTAGCTATAGCATCACTATCCAGAATCTGTTCACCTGAGTTATGTTCCTCTTATCCCCACGCATCTAATAATCAGCTCTTGGTCTCCCTCCACCTCTCACGAGACATAGTCTGAGGCAGTGTCTCCATCTTGGAGAGACAATCCCTTGCACTTGTGTTGTTCTACTGGCGCTGCCGGCTTGAGCTTTGGTCAGCAGTGGCAAAAGAAGGACTAATGGAAAGTGAACATATACTGGAGCAACAGAGTGTATGGATTTATAAGAGCTTGATTAAATGAGAAAAAAAGAGTTTAGTTGAGAGAAAAAATACAACCTGGCCCGTACGGGGATCGAACCCGCGACCTTGGCGTTATTAGCACCACGCTCTAACCAACTGAACTAACCGGCCATGAGTACTAAAGATATCCTTTTTCCATGTAATGCAGATAGATAGAAGAGTTGGTCACACTATCGCAATTCCTTCATACTTTTCTCCTTCCGCCCCCTGTCTGGATTACAATAACAAGAGCTGTGGAGTGCTGCACGCCAGCCTCAGTGCCTCTTCTTTCACTCAATCTCACTGTGTGCTGTGATATCTTTGTAACATCGCTTGTTGCCGGAAAAAAAGGAAAGGATGGATAGTATTTTTATTCTTTTACAACAAAACCCAAAATGCATCGGCTTGCTTGCTCATTAAGTTTACAAGGCCAGCTGCTTTTGAGATATTATAATTATAGTGGTTATTCGGCGTTGGAGGGAAGAGAGTTTTTTTTAGGTCTGGCCGTTCCTTCTGCTTCAAATTACTTGAGCTCATGTCAACAAAGTAACAACAAAACATAGCCAACGGTTCGTTGCTCAAGCCTTCCCTACTGCGCCTTCCCATGTCTCTCCTGCCGACCACAGTGCAGGAAATCTGAGTTTGCATTTGCGCGAAGAGACGTACAACACAAGAAGGCGCGATTTTGTGCGCCGGGCACCATCCGGCCTGTGCATTCCTCACTGTCATGAGATCAGTTTACTCAGCAGAGCATGACGCTGCAATTGGTTAGTAGGGCAGGCCTGACCAGAATAGTATATTTGGGGTCATGTATTTGATTGCATTTTTAAAACAGTAACAGAACTTAACTGCAATGTTTAAATAGGTCTAGACATATTTAAACAGTGTCAATTTAATAGAAGAATTGTGGACAATTCAGAGGGGAGGCACCAATGTTTTTTTTTCCCATTGGGTGGATGCAGCATTAAAGAGTTTGAAGACCACTGGTCTAAGTGGACACTAATATACCTGGATGCTCCTGAATCCTCGCAACAGATGCCAGCAAACCTGGCTGGAGAGCTACTGTGTTGGACTGATCCTGTCGATTCAAGTGGTCTTTCCTAGAGAGTCGGAGGTCATGGAAATAGATGGAGTTGATGGTAATCTACAGGGCTTTGAAGTTTTCCCATCATCATCTGTCTCAAAAAAATGTGCTAGTAAAGACAGAGAATAAGGTAGCTGTCTTTTACATTAACCAACAGTGAAGCATGCATTCAAAATCCTTCAATGCAATAGCAGAACAATTGGGTTATTGGGCAGAGATCAACCTGTTGCACACGTCGGCAGTACACATCAAGGGCACCGACAATGTGATGGCAGACAGCTGGAGGTTTCCAAATTTGCTGGAGTTGACGTTATCCAGGTCGTTGTTTTGAGAGATATGCCGAGAGTTTGTGAAACCCTTTCTGGATCTCTTTTCAAACAAGGACAATGCTCATCTTTGTCGATTCTGATCCAGGCTTCCGGAACAAGGAGCCTAGGTAGTGGACGTATTGGTGATAAAGTGGCTGAGAAGTCTCCTTTGTACATTCCCCCACTTTTTATTGATCCAGATGGTTCTCTTCAAGTCTCAGAAGGGGGGAGGGAACCTTATTCTTGTGGGCCCTTATTGGCCAGAGATGTCATGGTTTCCTCTTCTGAACCCCTGGCTCTTCTACCTCCTTGGGTACTGCTCAAGTGTGTCTCTCTCAGAACGTCGTCCCTGACCTTCTTGCTCCAACTCACTCTATCGCTTTGGAGGTTGAGAAGTCTGGACTGCTAGCAAAGGGTCTTTCCTCTTCCTTAGTGGAGTTAATTCAGCACTCCAGCAGGCCTTCTACTTCGAAGTCTTACTCAAAGAACTGGAAGTCTTTTGAGACGTGATGTTCAGCTCATGATCTTTTGGCACCTACCTGTAGTTTGTCTGCTATTTTGCATTTTCTTCTGAATGGGTTTCACTTGAATCTCTTTCCACTCTGAAAGCTCATTGCTTTGCGATAAAGGTTTTTAGGGACTTTTCTGTACCTTCGTCGATGTTACAGTCTTTGGTGTCTAGACTGTTCTGATCTTTTGTCAATTGTAAGACCAGTTGAAAAATCCCTTTTCTCCAACTCAGAATCTTCTTACTCTTTTATAGGCTTTGCAATTTTATCTCTTTGAGGATCTGGATACTGTAGACATAAAGATTGTTTCCTATAAAGTTATTTTCCTATTTCCTATCACCTTGCTGAGAACAATTGGGGAGCTGGGAGCCTTAAAATGCTGTCCTCTCTTCATTTGATACTTTGGAAGATATGGTAACTTTAAGGCCTAGCCTTACCTTTGCTGCAAAGGTTAAGTCTATTTTTGATAGATCTTAGGAAATAATTCTTCCTTATTTCATTCCCTCTCCTTCCTCTCCGGAGGAACATTTTCTGAATACACTTGATGTTTAAAGAGCTCTTTTCATTTATGTCACCAGGCCTCTGCAGTTCAGGAAAACCGACTCCTTGTTTGTGACTTTTGGACAGCCTGGAAAAGACAAGAAGGTGACTTTTATGACTCTGAGTAGGTGGATTAAGTTGTCAATTTTTCTGGCTTTGCAAGGCTTTTTAGAATATCTTCCAGTTCAGGGATGGTCTACGAGAGGAATGGCCACCTCCTGGGTTGAATTCCAGTGAGTAACAATCTAGGAAATTCCTAGGGTGGCTACTTGGTCCTCAGAGCATACATTTGTCAAGCATTATGGCTTAATAATTTTTCTGTTTTGCATTTGAGTACCAATGTTTTGAACTCTGCATTACCCTTAGTCCATCTTGTCTTTGTCACAAACATTACATCCTGCCCACCTTCCCATCAGTCCTTTGGCAAGGGCTTGGCACCCAGGTTGGGTGCATGGGGCTAGCATTTAAGGATCCTCCTGTTCTTTCTTCCTGTTGGAAGGTGACATCACCTTACTTTGTAATGACTGTCACAAGGACGCAATGGACTAAGGCTAATGAAGATTACCAATAAGTAACCAACGCATCACCATTCTTTCTGAATGTGCGTGGCTCATTCCGCAGGACTTGTTCTTTGTATGATTCCTGGATTTTCAGAAGCCCTTTGATGGCAGCACCCCCACACTGAAAATTGTTTCAGCACCACTGTACAAGGGTCAGATGTCATGCTCATCTGCGGCGTAAATTTGCATTGAAGTAGTCTAACTCCCCAGGCCTTGTCTTTTGCTCAATTTGCCTTTGTGAGTTTTCTCTCAATCACTGTCGACTTCCTTTGATCTTTCTTTCTTCTTTCACTTCACCTTCGCCTTCAGTGTATCTTTCGGCCCTCTTAAGAGACACACCCCCTTCTAGCCACTTCTATACTTCTGTCACCTAATTATTTTCCTATCCTTTCCCCTGTAACGTTGCTGATCCTAGCTATAGCATCACTATCCAGAATCTGTTCACCTGAGTTATGTTCCTCTTATCCCCACGCATCTAATAATCAGCTCTTGGTCTCCCTCCACCTCTCACGAGAGATAGTCTGAGGCAGTGTCTCCATCTTGGAGAGACAATCAATTGCATTTGTGTTGTTCTACTGGCGCTGCCGGCTTGAGCTTTGGTCAGCAGTGGCAAAAGAAGGACTAATGGAAAGTGAACGTATACTGGAGCAACAGAGTGTATGGATTTATAAGAGCTTGATTAAATGAGAAAAAAAATGCAACCTGGCCCGTACGGGGATCAAACCCGAGACCTTGGCATTATTAGCACCACGCTCTAACCAACTGAGCTAACCAGCCATGAGTACTACAGATATCCTTTTTCCATGTAATGCAGATAGATAGACGAGTTGGTCTCACTATCGCAATTCCTTCATACTTTTCTCCTTCCGCCCCCTGTCTGGATTACAATAACAAGAGCTGTGGAGTGCTGCACGCCAGCCTCAGTGCCTCTTCTTTCACTCAATCTCACTGTGTGCTGTGATATCTTTGTAACATCGCTTGTTGCTGGAAAAAAAGGAAAGGATGGATAGTATTTTTATTCTTTTACAACAAAACCCAAAATGCATCGGCTTGCTTGCTCATTAAGTTTACAAGGCCAGCTGCTTTTGAGATATTATCATTATAGTGGTTATTCGGCGTTGGAGGTAAGAGAGTTTTTTTTAGGTCTGGCCGTTCCTTCTGCTTCAAATTACTTGAGCTCATGTCAACAAAGTAACAACAAAACATAGCCAACGGTTCGTTGCTCAAGCCTTCCCTACTGCGCCTTCCCATGTCTCTCCTGCCGACCACAGTGCAGGAAATCTGAGTTAGCATTTGCGCAAAGAGACGTAAAACACAAGAAGGCGCGCTTTTGTGCGCCGGGCACCACCCGGCCTGTGCATTCCTCACTGTCGTGAGATCAGTTTACTCAGCAGAGCATGACGCTGCAATTGGTTAGTAGGGCAGGCCTGACCAGAATAGTATATTTGGGGTCATGTATTTGATTGCATTTTTAAAACAGTAACAGAACTTAGCTGCAATGTTTAAATAGGTCTAGACATATTTAAACAGTGTCAATTTAATAGAAGAATTGTGGACAATTCAGAGGGGAGGCACCAATGTTTTTTTTTCCCATTGGGTGGATGCGGCATTAAAGAGTTTGAAGACCACTGGTCTAAGTGCACACTAATATACCTGGATGCTCCTGAATCCTCGCAACAGATGCCAGCAAACCTGGCTGGAGAGCTACTGTGTTGGACTGATCCTGTCGATTCAAGTGGTCTTTCCTAGAGAGTCGGAGGTCATGGAAATAGATGGAGTTGATGGTAATCTACAGGGCTTTGAAGTTTTCCCATCATCATCTGTCTCAAAAAAATGTGCTAGTAAAGACAGAGAATAAGGTAGCTGTCTTTTACATTAACCAACAGTGAAGCATGCATTCAAAATCCTTCAATGCAATAGCAGAACAATTGGGTTATTGGGCAGAGATCAACCTGTTGCACACGTCGGCAGTACACATCAAGGGCACCGACCATGTGATGGCAGACAGCTGGAGGTTTCCACATTTGCTGGAGTTGACGTTATCCAGGTCGTTGTTTTGAGAGATATGCCGAGAGTTTGTGAAACCCTTTCTGGATCTCTTTTCAAACAAGGACAATGCTCATCTTTGTCGATTCTGATCCAGGCTTCCGGAACAAGGAGCCTAGGTAGTGGACGTATTGGTGATAAAGTGGCTGAGAAGTCTCCTTTATACATTCCCCCACTTTTTATTGATCCAGATGGTTCTCTTCAAGTCTCAGCAGGGGGGAGGGAACTTTATTCTTGTGGGCCCTTATTGGCCAGAGATGTCATGGTTTCCTCTTCTGAACCCCTGGCTCTTCTACCTCCTTGAGTACTGCTCAAGTGTGTCTCTGTCAGAACGTCGTCCCTGACTTTCTCGCTCCAACTCACTCTATCGCTTTGGAGGTTGAGAAGTCTGGACTGCTAGCAAAGGGTCTTTCCTCCTCCTTAGTGGAGTTAATTCAGCACTCCAGCAGGCCTTCTACTTCGAAGTCTTACTCAAAGAACTGGAAGTCTTTTGAGACGTGATGTTCTGCTCATGATCTTTTGGCACCTACCTGTAGTTTGTCTGCTGTAAAGAAATGGCTCCCTGTTGCAGTTACCCCCCACTTTTTGCCTGATACTGATGCTGACTTGACTGAGAAGTGTGCTGGGACCCTGCTAACCAGGCCCCAGCACCAGTGTTCCTTCACCTAAAATGTACCATTGTATCCACAATTGGCACACCCTGGCATTCAGATAAGTCCCTTGTAACTGGTACTTCTAGTACCAAGGGCCCTGATGCCAAGGAAGGTCTCTAAGGGCTGCAGCATGTCTTATGCCACCCTAGAGACCCCTCACTCAGCACAGACACACTGCTTACAAGCCTGTGTGGGCTAGTGAGAACAAAATGAGTAAGTCGACATGGCACTCCCCTCAGGGTGCCATGCCAGCCTCTCACTGCCTATGCAGTATAGGTAAGACACCCCTCTAGCAGGCCTTACAGCCCTAAGGCAGGGTGCACTATACCATAGGTGAGGGTACCAGTGCATGAGCACTGTGCCCCTACAGTGTCTAAACAAAACCTTAGACATTGTAAGTGCAGGGTAGCCATAAGAGTATATGGTCTGGGAGTCTGTTTTACACGAACTCCACAGCACCATAATGGCTACACTGAAAACTGGGAAGTTTGGTATCAAACTTCTCAGCACAATAAATGCACACTGATGCCAGTGTACATTTTATTGTAAAATACACCACAGAGGGCACCTTAGAGGTGCCCCCTGAAACTTAACCAACTAGCTGTGTAGGCTGACTGGTTCCAGCAGCCTGCCACACTAGAGACATGTTGCTGGCCCCATGGGGAGAGTGCCTTTGTCACTCTGAGGCCAGTAACAAAGCCTGCACTGGGTGGAGATGCTAACACCTCCCCCAGGCAGGAGCTGTGACACCTGGCGGTGAGCCTCAAAGGCTCACCCCTTTGTCACAGCCCAGCAGGGCACTCCAGCTTAGTGGAGTTGCCCGCCCCCTCCGGCCACGTCCCCCACTTTTGGCGGCAAGGCTGGAGGGAACAAAGAAAGCAACAAGGAGGAGTCACTGGCCAGTCAGGACAGCCCCTAAGGTGTCCTGAGCTGAAGTGACTCTAACTTTTAGAAATCCTCCATCTTGCAGATGGAGGATTCCCCCAATAGGGTTAGGATTGTGACCCCCTCCCCTTGGGAGGAGGCACAAAGAGGGTGTACCCACCCTCAGGGCTAGTAGCCATTGGCTACTAACCCCCCAGACCTAAACACGCCCTTAAATTTAGTATTTAAGGGCTACCCTGAACCCTAGAAAATTAGATTCCTGCAACTACAAGAAGAAGGACTGCCTAGCTGAAAACCCCTGCAGCGGAAGACCAGAAGACGACAACTGCCTTGGCTCCAGAAACTCACCGGCCTGTCTCCTGCCTTCCAAAGATCCTGCTCCAGCGACGCCTTCCAAAGGGACCAGCGACCTCGACATCCTCTGAGGACTGCCCCTGCTTCGAAAAGACAAGAAACTCCCGAGGACAGCGGACCTGCTCCAAGAAAAGCTGCAACTTTGTTTCCAGCAGCTTTAAAGAACCCTGCAAACTCCCCGCAAGAAGCGTGAGACTTGCAACACTGCACCCGGCGACCCCGACTCGGCTGGTGGAGATCCAACACCTCAGGAGGGACCCCAGGACTACTCTGATACTGTGAGTACCAAAACCTGTCCCCCCTGAGCCCCCACAGCGCCGCCTGCAGAGGGAATCCCGAGGCTTCCCCTGACCGCGACTCTCTGAAACCTAAGTCCCGACGCCTGGAAAAGACCCTGCACCCGCAGCCCCCAGGACCTGAAGGACCGGACTTTCACTGGAGAAGTGACCCCCAGGAGTCCCTCTCCCTTGCCCAAGTGGAGGTTTCCCCGAGGAAGCCCCCCCTTGCCTGCCTGCAGCGCTGAAGAGATCCGTTGATCTCTCATTGACTAACATTGCGAACCCGACGCTTGTTTCTACACTGCACCCGGCCGCCCCCGCGCTGCTGAGGGTGAAATTTCTGTGTGGGCTTGTGTCCCCCCCGGTGCCCTACAAAACCCCCCTGGTCTGCCCTCCGAAGACGCGGGTACTTACCTGCAAGCAGACCGGAACCGGGGCACCCCCTCCTCTCCATTCTAGCCTATGTGTTTTGGGCACCACTTTGAACTCTGCACCTGACCGGCCCTGAGCTGCTGGTGTGGTGACTTTGGGGTTGCTCTGAACCCCCAACGGTGGGCTACCTTGGACCAAGAACTAAGCCCTGTAAGTGTCTTACTTACCTGGTTAACCTAACAAATACTTACCTCCCCTAGGAACTGTGAAAATTGCACTGTGTCCACTTTTAAAACAGCTATTTGTGAATAACTTGAAAAGTATACATGCAATTTTGATGATTTGAAGTTCCTAAAGTACTTACCTGCAATACCTTTCGAATGAGATATTACATGTAGAATTTGAACCTGTGGTTCTTAAAATAAACTAAGAAAAGATATTTTTCTATAACAAAACCTATTGGCTGGATTTGTCTCTGAGTGTGTGTACCTCATTTATTGTCTATGTGTATGTACAACAAATGCTTAACACTACTCCTTGGATAAGCCTACTGCTCGACCACACTACCACAAAATAGAGCATTAGTATTATCTCTTTTTGCCACTATCTTACCTCTAAGGGGAACCCTTGGACTCTGTGCATGCTATTCCTTACTTTGAAATAGCACATACAGAGCCAACTTCCTACATTGGTGGATCAGCGGTGGGGTACAAGACTTTGCATTTGCTGGACTACTCAGCCAATACCTGATCACACGACAAATTCCAAAATTGTCATTAGAAATTCATTTTTGCAATTTGAAATTTTTCTAAATTCTTAAAAGTCCTGCTAGGGCCTTGTGTGTTAAGTCCCTGTTTAGCATTGTCTTTTAGAGTTTAAAAGTTTGTTAAAAGGTTGAAATTAGATTCTAGAAACAGTGTTAGATTCTTTAAAAAGTCTTCCAACTTTTAGCAAAATAATGTCTGATACAGAGATGAATGTGGTGGAACTCGACACCACACCTTACCTCCATCTTAAGATGAGGGAGCTAAGGTCTCTCTGTAATATCAAAAAAATAACCATTGGCTCCAGACCTACCAAAATTCAGCTCCAGGAGCTGTTGGCAGAGTTTGAAAAAGGCAACCCCTCTGATGATGACATCACAGAGGAAGAAATTAGTGACTTGGAGGCCAATGTCCCTCCTCCAGTCCTAAATAGGGAGAACAGGACCCCTCAAGTCCTGTCTCCAACTGTGTTAGTCAGAAATGGTGAGTCCCTCACAGGAGGGTCCCACATTTCTGAAATCACTGAGGATGCTCTCAGTGAAGATGACCCCCTGTTAGCCAGGATGGCCAAAAGATTGGCTTTGGAAAAGCAGCTCCTAGCCATAGAAAGGGAAAGAAAAGAGATGGGCCTAGGTCCCATCGATGGTGGCAGCAACTTAAATAGGGTCAGAGATTCTCCTGACATCCTAAAAATCCCCAAAGGGATTGTAACAAAATATGAAGCTGGTGATGACATCACCAAATGGTTCACAGCTTTTGAGAGGGCTTGTGTAACCAGAAAAGTGAACAGATCTCACTGGGGTGCTCTCCTTTGGGAAATGTTCACTGGAAAGTGTAGGGATAGACTCCTCACACTCTCTGGAAAAGATACAGAATCTTATGACCTCATGAAGGGTACCCTGATTGAGGGCTTTGGATTCTCCAATGAGGAGTATAGAATTAGATTCAGGGGGGCTCAAAAATCCTCGAGCCAGACCTGGGTTGATTTTGTAGACTACTCAGTAAAAACACTGGATGGTTGGTTAACTGGAAATGAAGTGTGTGACTATGTTGGGCTTTATAATTTGTTTATGAAAGAACACATTTTAAGTAACTGCTTCAATGAAAAGTTGCATCAGTATCTGGTAGACCTAGGTCCAATTTCTCCCCAAGAATTGGGAAAGAAGGCAGACCACTGGGTCAAGACTAGGGTAACCAAAACTTCCACTGGGGGTGACCAAAAGAAAGGGGTTACAAAAACTCCCCAGGAGAAAGTGGGTGACACTAGAAACAAAGAAAAAGAGTCCTCTGTAGGCCCCCAAAAACCAGAACAGGTGGGTGGGCCCCAAGACACAACCCAAAACAAAGGTGGGTACCAGGGTAAGAACTGGGATGCCACTAAGGCCTGGTGCCACAACTGTAAACAGTCTGGGCACCACACCAAGGACACTTCTTGTCCCAAAAACAAACCCCAGAACAAAATTCCTGGGGTAACCAGTGTAGCCATGGGAGATGACTCCTCAGATGAGGAGGTCTTCCTAGCCTTCAACTGGAAACAGGGCCCAACAGGTGAGTTGGAGATTCCAGAGGGAAGTAGACACTTCCACCACCTACTGGTGAATGGAATCCCAACCACTGCCCTGAGAGACACTTGTGCCAGTCACACTATTGTGCATGACAGGCTGGTGCTCTCAAACCAGTACATCCCAGGTGAGACTGCCAGGGTAAGAGTTAGCCTAGACAGGGTCACTAAGAGGCCTGTGGCTTTAGTGCCCATAGAAGTGGGTGGCACTCTTAGCTGGAGAAGGGTAGTAGTCAGTACAGACCTCCCCCTTGATTGTCTCCTTGGAAATGACTACCCAGAGGTTAGTCAGAGCCCAAGAGAGAAACTGGTCCAGTGCCAGTCCTCTCCCAAGGATTCTGGAAGTCCTGCCTCTGCAGTAAATGCAAGCAGGCCCCAGAAGAAGAAGAAAAGAAAACAGAGTAGGAAGGGTGGACAACCTTTAGCCAAGGTTACAGCAAGCCAAGGAGATTCTGCTCCAGTAGGGGAGAACTCCAAAAATGGCCCTGATAAAGTCCAACCTGACCCACAAGAAGTCCTGGCTCGTCAGGCAACTGTTAAACCTGAGTGGGTGGCTCCTCAGCTAACAGAAGAAAGAGTGGAAGAAGGGTGTTTACTACAAAATGTGGTAACCCCCCACTCTAATACAGCAGACAGGCACCCTGAACCCAAAGAAGCCTGTAACTTAGCCCCTTCCCTTGTAGGTGAAGAGCTAAAGGTGTGGTTCTGGGCACTGACAGCTGTCAGTGGCCTCTGCTGGGTGTTAGCCTTTATGGCTGCACTATCCTTGGCATGGTGGTCAGACCCCATGCCAAATAGCAAGTTAGGCCCCCTGACCCTGTTGGTCATGGTGGGGTTACTCCAGCTCTGGGTAACCTCTTTGGGTAAGCTAGGGATGACCCTGGCTAAGATAAGATTAACAGAGGTGGATACCTCTAAACCCAAAATAAAAAGAATGGGTGGAGACATTGAAGAGGCAGACAAGAGGCAATTCAGACTAGGTCCTATCACTGTGGAAGTGGGTCAGTTCCCCAAAGGGAATGACCTGAACAGAAGGATGTAAGGCAGAGTAGGCCCTGCAACTAACCAGCCTATTTCTCCTACTCTTCCTCGCCTGACAGACTAGGAAGACTCTCCCAGCTTGGGCTGAGTCTCCTGGCCTGTGGGCTGGGGGGGGCTTGTGTAAAGAAATGGCTCCCTGTTGCAGTTACCCCCCACTTTTTGCCTGATACTGATGCTGACTTGACTGAGAAGTGTGCTGGGACCCTGCTAACCAGGCCCCAGCACCAGTGTTCCTTCACCTAAAATGTACCATTGTATCCACAATTGGCACACCCTGGCATTCAGATAAGTCCCTTGTAACTGGTACTTCTAGTACCAAGGGCCCTGATGCCAAGGAAGGTCTCTAAGGGCTGCAGCATGTCTTATGCCACCCTAGAGACCCCTCACTCAGCACAGACACACTGCTTACAAGCCTGTGTGGGCTAGTGAGAACAAAATGAGTAAGTCGACATGGCACTCCCCTCAGGGTGCCATGCCAGCCTCTCACTGCCTATGCAGTATAGGTAAGACACCCCTCTAGCAGGCCTTACAGCCCTAAGGCAGGGTGCACTATACCATAGGTGAGGGTACCAGTGCATGAGCACTGTGCCCCTACAGTGTCTAAACAAAACCTTAGACATTGTAAGTGCAGGGTAGCCATAAGAGTATATGGTCTGGGAGTCTGTTTTACACGAACTCCACAGCACCATAATGGCTACACTGAAAACTGGGAAGTTTGGTATCAAACTTCTCAGCACAATAAATGCACACTGATGCCAGTGTACATTTTATTGTAAAATACACCACAGAGGGCACCTTAGAGGTGCCCCCTGAAACTTAACCAACTAGCTGTGTAGGCTGACTGGTTCCAGCAGCCTGCCACACTAGAGACATGTTGCTGGCCCCATGGGGAGAGTGCCTTTGTCACTCTGAGGCCAGTAACAAAGCCTGCACTGGGTGGAGATGCTAACACCTCCCCCAGGCAGGAGCTGTGACACCTGGCGGTGAGCCTCAAAGGCTCACCCCTTTGTCACAGCCCAGCAGGGCACTCCAGCTTAGTGGAGTTGCCCGCCCCCTCCGGCCACGTCCCCCACTTTTGGCGGCAAGGCTGGAGGGAACAAAGAAAGCAACAAGGAGGAGTCACTGGCCAGTCAGGACAGCCCCTAAGGTGTCCTGAGCTGAAGTGACTCTAACTTTTAGAAATCCTCCATCTTGCAGATGGAGGATTCCCCCAATAGGGTTAGGATTGTGACCCCCTCCCCTTGGGAGGAGGCACAAAGAGGGTGTACCCACCCTCAGGGCTAGTAGCCATTGGCTACTAACCCCCCAGACCTAAACACGCCCTTAAATTTAGTATTTAAGGGCTACCCTGAACCCTAGAAAATTAGATTCCTGCAACTACAAGAAGAAGGACTGCCTAGCTGAAAACCCCTGCAGCGGAAGACCAGAAGACGACAACTGCCTTGGCTCCAGAAACTCACCGGCCTGTCTCCTGCCTTCCAAAGATCCTGCTCCAGCGACGCCTTCCAAAGGGACCAGCGACCTCGACATCCTCTGAGGACTGCCCCTGCTTCGAAAAGACAAGAAACTCCCGAGGACAGCGGACCTGCTCCAAGAAAAGCTGCAACTTTGTTTCCAGCAGCTTTAAAGAACCCTGCAAACTCCCCGCAAGAAGCGTGAGACTTGCAACACTGCACCCGGCGACCCCGACTCGGCTGGTGGAGATCCGACACCTCAGGAGGGACCCCAGGACTACTCTGATACTGTGAGTACCAAAACCTGTCCCCCCTGAGCCCCCACAGCGCCGCCTGCAGAGGGAATCCCGAGGCTTCCCCTGACCGCGACTCTCTGAAACCTAAGTCCCGACGCCTGGAAAAGACCCTGCACCCGCAGCCCCCAGGACCTGAAGGACCGGACTTTCACTGGAGAAGTGACCCCCAGGAGTCCCTCTCCCTTGCCCAAGTGGAGGTTTCCCCGAGGAAGCCCCCCCTTGCCTGCCTGCAGCGCTGAAGAGATCCGTTGATCTCTCATTGACTAACATTGCGAACCCGACGCTTGTTTCTACACTGCACCCGGCCGCCCCCGCGCTGCTGAGGGTGAAATTTCTGTGTGGGCTTGTGTCCCCCCCGGTGCCCTACAAAACCCCCCTGGTCTGCCCTCCGAAGACGCGGGTACTTACCTGCAAGCAGACCGGAACCGGGGCACCCCCTCCTCTCCATTCTAGCCTATGTGTTTTGGGCACCACTTTGAACTCTGCACCTGACCGGCCCTGAGCTGCTGGTGTGGTGACTTTGGGGTTGCTCTGAACCCCCAACGGTGGGCTACCTTGGACCAAGAACTAAGCCCTGTAAGTGTCTTACTTACCTGGTTAACCTAACAAATACTTACCTCCCCTAGGAACTGTGAAAATTGCACTGTGTCCACTTTTAAAACAGCTATTTGTGAATAACTTGAAAAGTATACATGCAATTTTGATGATTTGAAGTTCCTAAAGTACTTACCTGCAATACCTTTCGAATGAGATATTACATGTAGAATTTGAACCTGTGGTTCTTAAAATAAACTAAGAAAAGATATTTTTCTATAACAAAACCTATTGGCTGGATTTGTCTCTGAGTGTGTGTACCTCATTTATTGTCTATGTGTATGTACAACAAATGCTTAACACTACTCCTTGGATAAGCCTACTGCTCGACCACACTACCACAAAATAGAGCATTAGTATTATCTCTTTTTGCCACTATCTTACCTCTAAGGGGAACCCTTGGACTCTGTGCATGCTATTCCTTACTTTGAAATAGCACATACAGAGCCAACTTCCTACATCTGCTATTTTGCATTTTCTTCTGAATGGCTTTCACTTGAATCTCTTTCCACTCTGAAAGCTCATTGCTTTGCGATAAAGGTTTTTAGGGACTTTTCTGTACCTTCGTCGATGTTACAATCTTTGGTGTCTAGACTGTTCTGATCTTTTGTTAATTGTAAGACCAGTTGAAAAATCCCTTTTCTCCAACTCAGAATCTTCCTACTCTTTTATAGGCTTTGCAATTTTATCTCTTTGAGGATCTGAATACTGTAGACATAAAGATTGTTTCCTATAAAGTTATTTTCCTATTTCCTATCACCTTGCTGAGAACAATTGGGGAGCTGGGAGCCTTAAAATGCTGTCCTCTCTTCATTTGATACTTTGGAAGATGGGGTAACTTTAAGGCCTAGCCTTACCTTTGCTGCAAAGGTTAAGTCTATTTTTGATAGATCTTAGGAAATAATTCTTCCTTCTTTCATTCCCTCTCCTTCCTCTCCGGAGGAACATTTGCTGAATACACTTGATGTTTAAAGAGCTCTTTTCATTCATGTCACCAGGCCACTGCAGTTCAGGAAAACCGACTCCTTGTTTGTGACTTTTGGACAGCCTGGAAAAGACAAGAAGGTGACTTTTATGACTCTGAGTAGGTGGATTAAGTTGTCAATTTTTCTGGCTTTGCAAGGCTTTTTAGAATATCTTCCAGTTCAGGGATGGTCTACGAGAGGAATGGCCACCTCCTGGGTTGAATTCCAGTGAGTAACAATCTAGGAAATTCCTAGGGTGGCTACTTGGTCCTGAGAGCATACATTTGTCAAGCATTATGGCTTAATAATTTTTCTGTTTTGCATTTGAGTACCAATGTTTTGAACTCTGCATTACCCTTAGTCCATCTTGTCTTTGTCACAAACATTACATCCTGCCCACCTTCCCATCAGTCCTTTGGCAAGGGCTTTGCACCCAGGTTGGGTGCATGGGGCTAGCATTTAAGGATCCTCCTGTTCTTTCTTCCTGTTGGAAGGTGACATCACCTTACTTTGTAATGACTGTCACAAGGACGCAATGGACTAAGGCTAATGAAGATTACCAATAAGTAACCAACGCATCAGCACTCTTTCTGAATGTGCGTGGCTCATTCCGCAGGACTAGTTCTTTGTATGATTCCTGGATTTTCAGAAGCCCTTTGATGGCAGCACCCCCACACTGAAAATTGTTTCAGCACCACTGTACAAGGGTCAGTTGTCATGCTCATCTGCGGCGTAAATTTGCATTGAAGTAGTCTAACTCCCCAGGCCTTGTCTTTTGCTCAATTTGCCTTTGTGAGTTTTCTCTCAATCACTGTCGACTTTCTTTGATCTTTCTTTCTTCTTTTACTTGACCTTCGCCTTCAGTGTATCTTTCGGCCCTCTTAAGAGACAAAGGGCCTGATTACAACTTTGGAGGACGGTGTTAATCCGTCCCAAAAGTGACGGATATACCACCTACCGTATTACGAGTCCATTATATCCTATGGAACTCGTAATACGGTAGGTGGTATATCCGTCACATTTGGGACGGATTAACACCGTCCTCCAAAGTTGTAATCAGGCCCAAACCCCCTTGTAGCCACTTCTATACTTCTGTCACCTAATTATTTTCCTATCCTTTCCCCTGTAACGTTGCTGATCCTAGCTATAGCATCACTATCCAGAATCTGTTCACCTGAGTTATGTTCCTCTTATCCCCACGCATCTAATAATCAGCTCTTGGTCTCCCTCCACCTCTCACGAGACATAGTCTGAGGCAGTGTCTCCATCTTGGAGAGACAATCCCTTGCACTTGTGTTGTTCTACTGGCGCTGCCGGCTTGAGCTTTGGTCAGCAGTGGCAAAAGAAGGACTAATGGAAAGTGAACGTATACTGGAGCAACAGAGTGTATGTGTTGGAAAATGGGTTATTGGTAGGGCAGGTAGGTACCTACACCTAGCAACAAGCCACTAACCTCCACATAGGTACAGTTAGGTCTCAGTAAATTAATCCCAGCTCAACCCTTGGTAGCTTGGCAACGAGCGTCAAGGCTTAACTTAGGAGACAAAGTGTAAAGCATTCAAATATCACAAAACAGTAATTAAATAAAACACAGGAAACAGTTTAAAAATCCAAAACCAATTTATAAAAATAGTTTATATTTTTATCTTTAAAATGACACAAAAACGATAAAAATCGGTTCAGGGGAACCGGAGATATGAATTTGTAAAGAATTATTACTTTTCTAGCGCTTAGAAACAAAAAGCGCCAATCGGGTCATCTGGTTGCACCTCGACCGGGGCAAAGTCAAACTTTCAGGCCGACCGCGATGGAGCCCTGCTCGGCTACAGGTCGCGGGAGGCCTTGGTTAAAAAGTTACCTTCTTACTTAGTCTTTATTTTGAAGTTTTTCTTCACCGGGACGAACCTGCCAGTTGAATCCGACCTCCTGGAGCCCTTGTCCGGATACGCGATGTGGGTTTCCTCGGTGGAGACTTTTACCTTCGGACTTAGTCGTTTTTTCGAGATGAAAATCCTTCGACCGGGGTAAACCTGGATCTTGATCCGACGTCCATGGAGCCCTTCTCGGATACGATGGCTGGGAGGTCCCGGTCAACTTTTTACGTTCGGACTTAGTCTCTTTTTTGGATGTCTTTCTTTACCGGGACGAACCACGAAGTCAGGCCGGGTCGCGGTTGAGGCAAGCCGGCTAGAATTTCCGCGGCGGGTCGGTCCCTCTCTGAAGCTTTTTTCCAAAAATTCTCAAATCTTTTCCAAACTTCTGGGGCTTCACCCAGATGTTCTTTTAAGGTTCTTTTGGGGTCCACAGCTCACCCCAAGGGTCCAGAAGTTCTGTGATGGTCCTTGGGGGGTGCGGACTTCAACTCCCAGAATGCACCTGGCGCAAACTCCTTTTTGGCCACTGGACAGTGGTCAGCTGGTCGCTTTCTTCAGGAGTTGGTGCAGGGGACTCTGGTTAGCAATTTTTCACCTGTAGCAAACAGGGAGTCCCTCCTTGAACCAGTTGAAGCCAGGCAAAGTCCTTCTTGTGGTGAAGCCCAAGTGTGCAGCTGGTGCAGTCCTTCTGAGTGCAGGTTCCAGGTGCAGGCCAGGGGTCCAGCAGGGCAGTCCTTCTTCTTCTTTAGTTCCTTCCTTGTTGAATTCTGGAGGGGATCTGAGGTGTGGGTGCAGGTCTGCCAGTTTTATCCTTGCTCCTGGGTGAAAAGCAGGGGGGCCCTGGTTCTCCAATCAGGGACAGGGTCGTCCCCCTGTGATGACCACTTCCTGGGAAGTGTGGCAAAAATCCATCCCAGAAGGCAACAGTCTCTAAAAATCCAACATGGATGAATCTGATTTTTGGAGGTTACATCTGGCTGAGCCCACCCACTGGTGTGGCTAAAAATCATAAACACACCCCTCTCCTGCCCTCTCCTAATCTAATCAAGGGGGCACCTAGCTGTCTGGGGTTGCAGGATGTGGGGGTGTTGCTGGGTGCTGCAAATGTCCTTCTCTGCCTTTGAAGACCAGTTTGGCAGCCCTCCCCCTTCCTGCCTCACCATCTGCTGAGGGGAGATTCTCTCCCCCAAGCACATTCCTTTGTGTGAAGCCTGGCCACTTCACACCTCATCAAGGCAGCCTGGCAGAAGCTGCTGCAGGCTGGCCAATCAGAGCACAGCAGCAAAAACAATGCAGAGCTGAAATTGGCAACTTTTTAGGTAAAGTCTAAACTTTTTACCTGAACTAGTTATATTAAATCCAACAACTGGAAGTTGTAGGATTTAATACAACAATTAATTTGATACCAAATTCTTGGTATGCAACATTTAAGGAGACTTTAAAATTTAAAATAAAGTCTGCCCATTCTAGCCTATGAAGGCCATTTACTTCAATGAGGGAAAAACGAATTTGGCTGTTTTTACCTCACCAGGGCTTATAAATCTATTTTTATAAAGTCCCTGCTTATAGTTACATGGCACCCAGCCCTAGGGGCACATAGGGCACACCTTAGGGGTGACTTATATGTAAAAATAAGGTAGTGTAAGAGTTTGGAAGTACCTTTAATTCCAAAGTCGAATTTGCATATAACTTTAATTTAAAAGCAGCCAGCAAGGCAGGCTTGCTTTTAAAATGACACTGGGCACCTCAGCAATGCACCTTGGTGTGCACCACCTATGCTGTGGTCCCTAAACCTACATGCCCTACCATATACTAGGGACTTATAGGTAGGTTAACTTAGCCACTTATAATTAGCCTAATTTGCATATCCATTTTACACAGAGCACAGGCCCTGGGACTGGTTAGCAGTACCCAGGGCACCTTTAAAGTCAGGAAAACACCAGCAAAAAGTGGAAAATGGGGGCAAAAAGTTATGGGGCCTCTGCAATCAGCCCTGTTTTCTCACACAACCCCCCCCCAGCCCACACGCCCAGGAGACTCAGCCCAACCCTGGGAGAGTCTTCCTGGCTTGTTAGGCGAGGAAGACAGTGAAGAAAACTGGCTGTCCCTTTGCAGGGCCTACTCTGCCTTATATCCTCCTGTCAGGGTCACTCCCTATGGGTAGTGAAGCCATCCCAACAGTAAAAGGACCCAACACAAACTGAAACTTTCCTCTAGGGGGGTCTTCCTCCTTTCTCTCTGCCAACTTGGGTAGTGAGGTGCCCACCTCCCCTACTCCAAACTTTGCTAGGGCAACACCTAGCTTACCCAAAGAGGTCACCCAACACTTGAGCAACCCCACCAAGACCAATAGGGTCAGGGGGCCTACTTTGCTATTGGCCCTGGGGTCTGCCTCCCAGGCCAAGTACAGTGCTGCCAGGAAGGCTAGCACCCAGCAGAGGCTACTGACAGCTGTCAGTACCCAGAACCACACCCTAAGCTCTCCACTGACAGGTGGCTGAGCTGCTTTAGGGGCAACTTTGGGGTCCTGGCACCCCTCTTGCTGTCTAGAGTGGGGGGCTACCACCTCCTGTGGCAGACACCCTCCTTCCACTCTCCCTTCTGTCAGTGCAGGGGCAACACCCTGCATCTGGACAGCTGCCTGACTACTCAGGACTTCCTTGGGGTCAGGTGAGGCCTCACCAGTGCCAACTCTGGGCTCCCCCCTTACTGGGGCAGAAGGCCCTTGGCTCCCTGGAACTCTCTTTAAGAGTGACCTACCCTTCCTTTTCTTCTTTCCTTTTCTTGGGGACCCCTGTCTCCTAACTGTAGGGACTGACTCCCCAGGACTTTGGGTTGGGGGGGCGCCTTGGGCGACCACCCCATCTGTGACCAGACTCACCTCTGGGAGGTTATTGCCCAGGATACAATCTAGGGGGAGGTCAGCACTGACTACCACCCTAATCCAGTCAAGGATACCCTCCCTCTCTAGGGGCACTATGGCTACAGGTTTGGAGGTGACCTCCCCTGTGGCTATCCTGACTTTCTTTGTCTTTCCTGGGACATACATGTCTGGGGTCACTAACCGGTCTCTCACTATAGTGTGACTGGCACAGGTGTCTCTCAGGCCAGTGGTAGGGATCCCATTCACTTGAATGTGGTGGAAGTGCCTACTCCCATCCTCAGGGATCACCAGCTTACCATCTGGTCCTGTCTCCCAGCACAATGCTAGGAGGACTTCATCATCTGAGAAATCCTCCTCTATGGCTACACTGGACAGCCCAGTGCTAACCACCTTCTTTGGACAGGCTGCATCTCCTCTGAAGTGACCTGTCTGCTGACAGTCAAAGCAAGCCCTACTGTCCAAGAGCTTTTTTAACCCTGGGTCTCCCTGTCTCTGCTTGTCAGAGTGGGAGTGGGATTTACTCTCCTCCTTCTTAGGGTTCTGGGGTACAGAGGGAGTCTCTGTGGTGGGCTTACTACCTCCCTCCTTAGGTTTTTGGGGACCTGTCCCCCCCTTCTTGGAGTCTCCCCCCTGGGACTTGACAACCACCCTGGTTCTCAACCACTCATCAGCTGCCTCCCCTAGCTCTCTAGGGTTGGTCTGCTTAGAGTCCACTAGATGCTGGCGTAACCTTTCTTGGGTACAATTGGTCAAGATGTGCTCTCTCATGATCAGATTGTATAACCCCTCATAAGTATCTACTTTGTTACCAATAATCCAGCCCTCTAGTGCCTTTAGTGAAATGTCCACAAAGTCAACCCAAGACTGGGTACTGACCTTCTGGGTGTCCCTGAACTTCATTCTATATTGCTCTGGGGTCAGACCAAACATCTTGGCTAAGCACCTCTTCATACTAGGGTATGAATCTGCCTCCTCCCCCCTTAAGGTCAGAAGCCTATCCCTCCCTGAGTTGGGGACCAACTCCCACAAAAGGGAACCCCAGTATTGAGGCCTAACCCTTCTCATTTGGAGTGCTCTCTCAAAGGCCCCCAGCCACTTATCTATGTCATCCCCCTCTACATAAGCAGGAACCACCCCCTTGGGTAATCTGGGGCAAACTCCCCCACCCATGGACACCTCAGCTTCTTTATCGCTGCTTCCATCTCTTTTCTCTTTGTATGCCCACTTTTTCTTTTCTAGGGCCAGCTTCTCTGCTTCCAAAGCTATGTATGCTAGCTGGGCCTCCAGCTCTCTTTCTCTGATGGATGGGTTCTCTCCTCCTGAAAGGACCCCCTTCCCATCACTAGCTTTGGATCTGCCCCTAGTGACTGTGTTTACTGAGGACCGTTCTTCCTCATCCTCACTTGGGCTCAGATGCCTTCCCTCCCCTGAGTGGTTAGAGCTTGCATCCTCCCTTCTTTCTCCCTCCTCTGGAGCTTCTTCCGACTCTACCTCTTGGGCCTCAGCCCATGCTGTCAGGGATGTGATCAGGATTTGCTTCCTGAGATCAGTGGTTGCAGGCAACCCTCTTTCAATACACAACCCCCTAAGCTGGACTACTGTCAGTGTGGGTAGGCTAGCCAGATCAAGCTCCATGGTTCCCTAGTTTTGTGTCAACAAAAACTTTTTGCAAAAATTGGAAACAAGAATTTAGAAAAATTACAAAAATTCAATAATTGAAATTAATCCAAATTAAAAATTAAAAACAATTTTTGCACTAGGACAATTTAAAGGATTTTTAATTTGTTTTACCTAAAACTGTAACGTGATATTGAACACAAGTACAGGATCCCGTCGCTGCTTCCAATTATGTTGGAAAATGGGTTATTGGTAGGGCAGGTAGGTACCTACACCTAGCAACAAGCCACTAACCTCCACATAGGTACAGTTAGGTCTCAGTAAATTAATCCCAGCTCAACCCTTGGTAGCTTGGCAACGAGCGTCAAGGCTTAACTTAGGAGACAAAGTGTAAAGCATTCAAATATCACAAAACAGTAATTAAATAAAACACAGGAAACAGTTTAAAAATCCTAAACCAATTTATAAAAATAGTTTATATTTTTATCTTTAAAATGACATAAAAACTATTAAAATCGGTTCAGGGGAACCGGAGATATGAATTTTTAAAGAATTATTACTTTTCTAGCGCTTAGAAACAAAAAGCGCCAATCGGGTCATCTGGTTGCACCTCGACCGGGGCAAAGTCAAACTTTCAGGCCGACCGCGATGGAGCCCTGCTCGGCTACAGGTCGCGGGAGGCCTCGGTTAAAAAGTTACCTTCTGACTTAGTCTTTATTTTGAAGTTTTTCTTCACCGGGACGAACCTGCCAGTTGAATCCGACCTCCTGGAGCCCTTGTCCGGATACGCGATGTGGGTTTCCTCGGTGGAGACTTTTACCTTCGGACTTAGTCGTTTTTTCGAGATGAAAATCCTTCGACCGGGGTAAACCTGGATCTTGATCCGACGTCCATGGAGCCCTTCTCGGATACGATGGCTGGGAGGTCCCGGTCAACTTTTTACGTTCGGACTTAGTCTCTTTTTTGGATGTTTTTCTTTACCGCCACGAAGTCAGGCCGGGTCGCGGTTGAGGCAAGCCGGCTAGAATTTCCGTGGCGGGTCGGTCCCTCTCTGGAGCTTTTTTCCAAAAATTCTCAAATCTTTTCCAAACTTCTGGGGCTTCACCCAGATGTTCTTTTAAGGTTCTTTTGGGGTCCACAGCTCACCCCAAGGGTCCAGAAGTTCTGTGATGATCCTTGGGGGGTGCGGACTTCAACTCCCAGAATGCACCTGGCGCAAACTCCTTTTTGGCCACTGGACAGTGGTCAGCTGGTCGCTTTCTTCAGGAGTTGGTGCAGGGGACTCTGGTTAGCAATTTTTCACCTGTAGCAAACAGGGAGTCCCTCCTTGAACCAGTTGAAGCCAGGCAAAGTCCTTCTTGTGGTGAAGCCCAAGTGTGCAGCTGGTGCAGTCCTTCTGAGTGCAGGTTCCAGGTGCAGGCCAGGGGTCCAGCAGGGCAGTCGTTCTTCTTCTTTAGTTCCTTTCTTGTTGAATTCTGGAGGGGATCTGAGGTGTGGGTGCAGGTCTGCCAGTTTTATCCTTGCTCCTGGGTGAAAAGCAGGGGGGCCCTGGTTCTCCAATCAGGGACAGGGTCGTCCCCCTGTGATGACCACTTCCTGGGAAGTGTGGCAAAAATCCATCCCAGAAGGCAACAGTCTCTAAAAATCCAACATGGATGAATCTGATTTTTGGAGGTTACATCTGGCTGAGCCCACCCACTGGTGTGGCTAAAAATCATAAACACACCCCTCTCCTGCCCTCTCCTAATCTAATCAAGGGGGCACCTAGATGTCTGGGGTTGCAGGATGTGGGGGTGTTGCTGGGTGCTGCAAATGTCCTTCTCTGCCTTTGAAGACCAGTTTGGCAGCCCTCCCCCTTCCTGCCTCACCATCTGCTGAGGGGAGATTCTCTCCCCCAAGCACATTCCTTTGTGTGAAGCCTGGCCACTTCACATCTCATCAAGGCAGCCTGGCAGAAGCTGCTGCAGGCTGGCCAATCAGAGCACAGCAGCAAAAACAATGCAGAGCTGAAATTGGCAACTTTTTAGGTAAAGTCTAAACTTTTTACCTGAACTAGTTATATTAAATCCAACAACTGGAAGTTGTAGGATTTATTACAACAATTAATTTGATACCAAATTCTTGGTATGCAACATTTAAGGAGACTTTAAAATTTAAAATAAAGTCTGCCCATTCTAGCCTATGAAGGCCATTTACTTCAATGAGGGTAAAACGAATTTGGCTGTTTTTACCTCACCAGGGCTTATAAATCTATTTTTATAAAGTCCCTGCTTATAGTTACATGGCACCCAGCCCTAGGGGCACATAGGGCACACCTTAGGGGTGACTTATATGTAAAAATAAGGTAGTTTAAGAGTTTGGAAGTACCTTTAATTCCAAAGTCGAATTTGCATATAACTTTAATTTAAAAGCAGCCAGCAAGGCAGGCTTGCTTTTAACATGACACTGGGCACCTCAGCAATGCACCTAGGTGTGCACCACCTATGCTGTGGTCCCTAAACCTACATGCCCTACCATATACTAGGGACTTATAGGTAGGTTAACTTAGCCACTTATAATTAGCCTAATTTGCATATCCATTTTACACAGAGCACAGGCCCTGGGACTGGTTAGCAGTACCCAGGGCACCTTTAAAGTCAGGAAAACACCAGCAAAAAGTGGAAAATGGGGGCAAAAAGTTATGGGGCCTCTGCAATCAGCCCTGTTTTCTCACAGTATGGATTTATAAGAGCTTGATTAAATGAGAAAAAAAGAGTTTAGTTGAGAGAAAAAATGCAACCTGGCCCGTACGAGGATCTAACCCACGACCTGGACGTTATTAGCACCACACTCTAACCAACTGAGCTAACCGGCCATGAGTACTATAGATATCCTTTTTTCATGAAATGCAGATAGATAGAAGAGTTGGTCTTACTATCGCAATTCCTTCATACTTTTCTCCTTCCGCCCCCTGTCTGGATTACAATAACAAGAGCTGTGGAGTGCTGCACGCCAGCCTCAGTGCCTCTTCTTTCACTCAATCTCACTGTGTGCTGTGATATCTTTGTAACATCGCTTGTTGCCGGAAAAAAAGGAAAGGATGGATAGTATTTTTATTCTTTTACAACAAAACCCAAAATGCATCGGCTTGCTTGCTCATTAAGTTTACAAGGCCAGCTGCTTTTGAGATATTATAATTATAGTGGTTATTCGGCGTTGGCGGTAAGAGAGTTTTTTTTAGGTCTGGCCTTTCCTTCTGCTTCAATTTACTTGAGCTCATGTCAACAAAGTAACAACAAAACATAGCCAACGGTTCGTCGCTCAAGCCTTCCCTACTGCGCCTTCCCATGTCTCTCCTGCCGACCACAGTGCAGGAAATCTGAGTTTGCATTTGCGCGAAGAGACGTACAACACAAGAAGGCGCGCTTTCGTGCGCCGGGCACCACCCGGCCTGTGCATTCCTCACTGTTGTGAGATCAGTTTACTCAGCAGAGCATGACGCTGCAATTGGTTAGTAGGGCAGGCCTGACCAGAATAGTATATTTGGGGTCATGTATTTGATTGCCTTTTTAAAACAGTAACAGAACTTAACTGCAATGTTTAAATAGGTCTAGACATATTTAAACAGTGTCAATTTAATAGAAGAATTGTGGACAATTCAGAGGGGAGGCACCAATGTTTTTTTTTCCCATTGGGTGGATGCGGCATTAAAGAGTTTGAAGACCACTGGTCTAAGTGGACACTAATACACCTGGATGCTCCTGAATTCCTCGCAACAGATGCCAGCAAACCTGGCTGGAGAGCTACTGTGTTGGACTGATCCTGTCGATTCAAGTGGTCTTTCCTAGAGAGTCGGAGGTCATGGAAATAGATGGAGTTGATGGTAATCTTCAGGGCTTTGAAGTTTTCCCATCATCATCTGTCTCAAAAAAATGTGCTAGTAAAGACAGAGAATAAGGTAGCTGTCTTTTACATTAACCAACAGTGAAGCATGCATTCAAAATCCCTCAATGCAATAGCAGAACAATTGGGTTATTGGGCAGAGATCAACCTGTTGCACACGTCGGCAGTACACATCAAGGGCACCGACAATGTGATGGCAGACAGCTGGAGGTTTCCAAATTTGCTGGAGTTGACGTTATCCAGGTCGTTGTTTTGAGAGATATGCCGAGAGTTTGTGAAACCCTTTCTGGATCTCTTTTCAAACAAGGACAATGCTCATCTTTGTCGATTCTGATCCAGGCTTCCGGAACAAGGAGCCTAGGTAGTGGACGTATTGGTGATAAAGTGGCTGAGAAGTCTCCTTTATACATTCCCCCACTTTTTATTGATCCAGATGGTTCTCTTCAAGTCTCAGCAGGGGCGAGGGAACTTTATTCTTGTGGGCCCTTATTGGCCAGAGATGTCATGGTTTCCTCTTAGGAACCCCTGGCTCTTCTACCTCCTTGGGTACTGCTCAAGTGTGTCTCTCTCAGAACGTCGTCCCTGACCTTCTTGCTCCAACTCACTCTATCGCTTTGGAGGTTGAGAAGTCTGGACTGCTAGCAAAGGGTCTTTCCTCTTCCTTAGTGGAGTTAATTCAGCACTCCAGCAGGCCTTCTACTTCGAAGTCTTACTCAAAGAACTGGAAGTCTTTTGAGACGTGATGTTCTGCTCATGATCTTTTGGCACCTACCTGTAGTTTGTTTGCTATTTTGCATTTTCTTCTGAATGGGTTTCACTTGAATCTCTTTCCACTCTGAAAGCTCATTGCTTTGCGATAAAGGTTTTTAGGGACTTTTCTGTACCTTCGTCGATGTTACAATCTTTGGTGTCTAGACTGTTCTGATCTTTTGTCAATTGTAAGACCAGTTGAAAAATCCCTTTTCTCCAACTCAGAATCTTCCTACTCTTTTATAGGCTTTGCAATTTTATCTCTTTGAGGATCTGGATACTGTAGACATAAAGATTGTTTCCTATAAAGTTATTTTCCTATTTCCTATCACCTTGCTGAGAACAATTGGGGAGCTGGGAGCCTTAAAATGCTGTCCTCTCTTCATTTGATACTTTGGAAGATGGGGTAACTTTAAGGCCTAGCCTTACCTTTGCTGCAAAGGTTAAGTCTATTTTTGATAGATCTTAGGAAATAATTCTTCCTTCTTTCATTCCCTCTCCTTCCTCTCGGGAGGAACATTTGCTGAATACACTTGATGTTTAAAGAGCTCTTTTCATTCATGTCACCAGGCCTCTGCAGTTCAGGAAAACCGACTCCTTGTTTGTGACTTTCGGACAGCCTGGAAAAGACAAGAAGGTGACTTTTATGACTCTGAGTAGGTGGATTAAGTTGTCAATTTTTCTGGCTTTGCAAGGCTTTTTAGAGTATCTTCCAGTTCAGGGATGGTCTACGAGAGGAATGGCCACCTCCTGGGTTGAATTCCAGTGAGTAACAATCTAGGAAATTCCTAGGGTGGCTACTTGGTCCTCAGAGCATACATTTGTCAAGCATTATGGCTTAATAATTTTTCTGTTTTGCATTTGAGTACCAATGTTTTGAACTCTGCATTACAATTAGTCCATCTTGTCTTTGTCACAAACATTACATCCTGCCCACCTTCCCATCAGTCCTTTGGCAAGGGCTTGGCACCCAGGTTGGGTGCATGGGGCTAGCATTTAAGGATCCTCCTGTTCTTTCTTCCTGTTGGAAGGTGACATCACCTTACTTTGTAATGACTGTCACAAGGACGCAATGGACTAAGGCTAATGAAGATTACCAATAAGTAACCAACGCATCACCACTCTTTCTGAATGTGCGTGGCTCATTCCGCAGGACTAGTTCTTTGTATGATTCCTGGATTTTCAGAAGCCCTTTGATGGCAGCACCCCCACACTGAAAATTGTTTCAGCACCACTGTACAAGGGTCAGTTGTCATGCTCATCTGCGGCGTAAATTTGCATTGAAGTAGTCTAACTCCCCAGGCCTTGTCTTTTGCTCAATTTGCCTTTGTGAGTTTTCTCTCAATCACTGTCGACTTCCTTTGATCTTTCTTTCTTCTTTCACTTCACCTTCGCCTTCAGTGTATCTTTCGGCCCTCTTCAGAGACACACCCCCTTGTAGCCACTTCTATACTTCTGTCACCTAATTATTTTCCTATCCTTTCCCCTGTAACATTGCTGATCCTAGCTATAGCATCACTATCCAGAATCTGTTCACCTGAGTTCTGTTCCTCTTATCCCCACGCATCTAATAATCAGCTCTTGGTCTCCCTCCACCTCTCACGAGACATAGTCTGAGGCAGTGTCTCCATCTTGGAGAGACAATCCCTTGCACTTGTGTTGTTCTACTGGCGCTGCCGGCTTGAGCTTTGGTCAGTAGTGGCAAAAGAAGGACTAATGGAAAGTGAACGTATACTGGAGCAACAGAGTGTATGGATTTATAAGAGCTAGATTAAATGAGAAAAAAAGAGTTTAGTTGAGAGAAAAAATGCAACTTTGCCCGTACGGGGATCGAACCCACGACCTTGGCGTTATTAGCACCACGCTCTAACCAACTGAGCTAACCAGCCATGAGTACTAAGGATATCATTTTTCCATGTAATGCAGATAGATAGAAGAGTTGGTCTCACTATCGCAATTCCTTCATACTTTTCTCCTTCCGCCCCCTGTCTGGATTACAATAACAAGAGCTGTGGAGTGCTGCACGCCAGCCTCAGTGCCTCTTCTTTCACTCAATTTCACTGTGTGCTGTGATATCTTTGTAACATCGCTTGTTGCCGGAAAAAAAGGAAAGGATGGATAGTATTTTTATTCTTTTACAACAAAACCCAAAATGCATTGGCTTGCTTGGTCATTAAGTTTACAAGGCCAGCTGCTTTTGAGATATTATAATTATAGTGGTTATTCGGCGTTGGAGGTAAGAGAGTTTTTTTTAGGTCTGGCCGTTCCTTCTGCTTCAATTTACTTGAGCTCATGTCAACAAAGTAACAACAAAACATAGCCAACGGTTCGTTGCTCAAGCCTTCCCTACTGCGCCTTCCCATGTCTCTCCTGCCGACCACAGTGCAGGAAATCTGAGTTTGCATTTGCGCGAAGAGACGTACAACACAAGAAGGCGCGCTTTTGTGCGCCGGGCACCACCCGGCCTGTGCATTCCTCACTGTCATGAGATCAGTTTACTGAGCAGAGCATGACGCTGCAATTGGTTAGTAGGGCAGGCCTGACCAGAATAGTATATTTGGGGTCATGTATTTGATTGCATTTTTAAAACAGTAACAGAACTTAACTGCAATGTTTAAATAGGTCTAGACATATTTAAACAGTGTCAATTTAATAGAAGAATTGTGGACAATTCAGAGGGGAGGCACCAATTTTTTTTTTTTTCCATTGGGTGGATGCGGCATTAAAGAGTTTGAAGACCACTGGTCTAAGTGCACACTAATATACCTGGATGCTCCTGAATCCTCGCAACAGATGCCAGCAAACCTGGCTGGAGAGCTACTGTGTTGGACTGATCCTGTCGATTCAAGTGGTCTTTCCTAGAGAGTCGGAGGTCATGGAAATAGATGGAGTTGATGGTAATCTACAGGGCTTTGAAGTTTTCCCATCATCATCTGTCTAAAAAAAATGTGCTAGTAAAGTCAGAGAATAAGGTAGCTGTCTTTTACATTAACCAACAGTGAAGCATGCATTCAAAATCCTTCAATGCAATAGCAGAACAATTGGGTTATTGGGCAGAGATCAACCTGTTGCACACGTCGGCAGTACACATCAAGGGCACCGACAATGTGATGGCAGACAGCTGGAGGTTTCCAAATTTGCTGGAGTTGACGTTATCCAGGTCGTTGTTTTGAGAGATATGCCGAGAGTTTGTGAAACCCTTTCTGGATCTCTTTTCAAACAAGGACAATGCTCATCTTTGTCGATTCTGATCCAGGCTTCCGGAACAAGGAGCCTAGGTAGTGGACGTATTGGTGATAAAGTGGCTGAGAAGTCTCCTTTATACATTCCCCCACTTTTTATTGATCCAGATGGTTCTCTTCAAGTCTCAGCAGGGGCGAGGGAACTTTATTCTTGTGGGCCCTTATTGGCCAGAGATGTCATGGTTTCCTCTTCTGAACCCCTGGCTCTTCTACCTCCTTGGGTACTGCTCAAGTGTGTCTCTCTCAGAACGTCGTCCCTGACCTTCTTGCTCCAACTCACTCTATCGCTTTGGAGGTTGAGAAGTCTGGACTGCTAGCAAAGCGTCTTTCCTCTTCCTTAGTGGAGTTAATTCAGCACTCCAGCAGGCCTTCTACTTCGAAGTCTTACTCAAAGAACTGGAAGTCTTTTGAGACGTGATGTTCTGCTCATGATCTTTTGGCACCTACCTGTAGTTTGTCTGCTATTTTGCATTTTCTTCTGAATGGGTTTCACTTGAATCTCTTTCCACTCTGAAAGCTCATTGCTTTGCGATAAAGGTTTTTAGGGACTTTTCTGTACCTTCGTCGATGTTACAATCTTTGGTGTCTAGACTGTTCTGATCTTTTGTCAATTGTAAGACCAGTTGAAAAATCCCTTTTCTCCAACTCAGAATCTTCCTACTCTTTTATAGGCTTTGCAATTTTATCTCTTTGAGGATCTGGATACTGTAGACATAAAGATTGTTTCCTATAAAGTTATTTTCCTATTTCCTATCACCTTGCTGAGAACAATTGGGGAGCTGGGAGCCTTAAAATGCTGTCCTCTCTTCATTTGATACTTTGGAAGATGGGGTAACTTTAAGGCCTAGCCTTACCTTTGCTGCAAAGGTTAAGTCTATTTTTGATAGATCTTAGGAAATAATTCTTCCTTCTTTCATTCCCTCTCCTTCCTCTCGGGAGGAACATTTGCTGAATACACTTGATGTTTAAAGAGCTCTTTTCATTCATGTCACCAGGCCTCTGCAGTTCAGGAAAACCGACTCCTTGTTTGTGACTTTTGGACAGCCTGGAAAAGACAAGAAGGTGACTTTTATGACTCTGAGTAGGTGGATTAAGTTGTCAATTTTTCTGGCTTTGCAAGGCTTTTTAGAATATCTTCCAGTTCAGGGATGGTCTACGAGAGGAATGGCCACCTCCTGGGTTGAATTCCAGTGAGTAACAATCTAGGAAATTCCTAGGGTGGCTACTTGGTCCTCAGAGCATACATTTGTCAAACATTATGGCTTAATAATTTTTCTGTTTTGCATTTGAGTACCAATGTTTTGAACTCTGCATTACAATTAGTCCATCTTGTCTTTGTCACAAACATTACATCCTGCCCACCTTCCCATCAGTCCTTTGGCAAGGGCTTGGCACCCAGGTTGGGTGCATGGGGCTAGCATTTAAGGATCCTCCTGTTCTTTCTTCCTGTTGGAAGGTGACATCACCTTACTTTGTAATGACTGTCACAAGGACGCAATGGACTAAGGCTAATGAAGATTACCAATAAGTAACCAACGCATCACCACTCTTTCTGAATGTGCGTGGCTCATTCCGCAGGACTAGTTCTTTGTATGATTGCTGGATTTTCAGAAGCCCTTTGATGGCAGCACCCCCACACTGAAAATTGTTTCAGCACCACTGTACAAGGGTCAGTTGTCATGCTCATCTGCGGCGTAAATTTGCATTGAAGTAGTCTAACTCCCCAGGCCTTGTCTTTTGCTCAATTTGCCTTTGTGAGTTTTCTCTCAATCACTGTCGACTTCCTTTGATCTTTCTTTCTTCTTTCACTTCACCTTCGCCTTCAGTGTATCTTTCGGCCCTCTTAAGAGACACACCCCCTTGTAGCCACTTCTATACTTCTGACACCTAATTATTTTCCGATCCTTTCCCCTGTAACGTTGCTGATCCTAGCTATAGCATCACTATCCAGAATCTGTTCACCTGAGTTCTGTTCCTCTTATCCCCACGCATCTAATAATCAGCTCTTGGTCTCCCTCCACCTCTCACGAGACATAGTCTGAGGCAGTGTCTCCATCTTGGAGAGACAATCCCTTGCACTTGTGTTGTTCTACTGGCACTGCCGGCTTGAGCTTTGGTCAGTAGTGGCAAAAGAAGGACTAATGGAAAGTGAACGTATACTGGAGCAACAGAGTGTATGGATTTATAAGAGCTTGATTAAATGAGAAAAAAAGAGTTTAGTTGAGAGAAAAAATGCAACCTGGCCCGTACGGGGATCGAACCCACGACCTTGGCGCTATTAGCACCACACTCTAACCAACTGAGCTAACCAGCCATGAATACTAAGGATATCATTTTTCCATGTAATGCAGATAGATAGAAGAGGTGGTCTCACTATCGCAATTCCTTCATACTTTTCTCCTTCCGCCCCCTGTCTGGATTACAATAACAAGAGCTGTGGAGTGCTGCACGCCAGCCTCAGTGCCTCTTCTTTCACTCAATTTCACTGTGTGCTGTGATATCTTTGTAACATCGCTTGTTGCCAGAAAAAAAGGAAAGGATGGATAGTATTTTTATTCTTTTACAACAAAACCCAAAATGCATTGGCTTGCTTGGTCATTAAGTTTACAAGGCCAGCTGCTTTTGAGATATTATAATTATAGTGGTTATTCGGCGTTGGAGGTAAGAGAGTTTTTTTTAGGTCTGGCCGTTCCTTCTGCTTCAATTTACTTGAGCTCATGTCAACAAAGTAACAACAAAACATAGCCAACGGTTCGTTGCTCAAGCCTTCCCTACTGCGCCTTCCCATGTCTCTCCTGCCGACCACAGTGCAGGAAATCTGAGTTTGCATTTGCGCGAAGAGACGTACAACACAAGAAGGCGCGCTTTTGTGCGCCGGGCACCACCCGGCCTGTGCATTCCTCACTGTCGTGAGATCAGTTTACTGAGCAGAGCATGACGCTGCAATTGGTTAGTAGGGCAGGCCTGACCAGAATAGTATATTTGGGGTCATGTATTTGATTGCATTTTTAAAACAGTAACAGAACTTAACTGCAATGTTTAAATAAGTCTAGACATATTTAAACAGTGTCAATTTAATAGAAGAATTGTGGACAATTCAGAGGGGAGGCACCAATTTTTTTTTTTTCCATTGGGTGGATGCGGCATTAAAGAGTTTGAAGACCACTGGTCTAAGTGCACACTAATATACCTGGATGCTCCTGAATCCTCGCAACAGATGCCAGCAAACCTGGCTGGAGAGCTACTGTGTTGGACTGATCCTGTCGATTCAAGTGGTCTTTCCTAGAGAGTCGGAGGTCATGGAAATAGATGGAGTTGATGGTAATCTACAGGGCTTTGAAGTTTTCCCATCATCATCTGTCTAAAAAAAATGTGCTAGTAAAGACAGAGAATAAGGTAGCTGTCTTTTACATTAACCAACAGTGAAGCATGCATTCAAAATCCTTCAATGCAATAGCAGAACAATTGGGTTATTGGGCAGAGATCAACCTGTTGCACACGTCGGCAGTAAACATCAAGGGCACCGACAATGTGATGGCAGACAGCTGGAGGTTTCCAAATTTGCTGGAGTTGACGTTATCCAGGTCGTTGTTTTGAGAGATATGCCGAGAGTTTGTGAAACCCTTTCTGGATCTCTTTTCAAACAAGGACAATGCTCATCTTTGTCGATTCTGATCCAGGCTTCCGGAACAAGGAGCCTAGGTAGTGGACGTATTGGTGATAAAGTGGCTGAGAAGTCTCCTTTATACATTCCCCCACTTTTTATTGATCCAGATGGTTCTCTTCAAGTCTCAGCAGGGGGGAGGGAACTTTATTCTTGTGGGCCCTTATTGGCCAGAGATGTCATGGTTTCCTCTTCTGAACCCCTGGCTCTTCTACCTCCTTGAGTACTGCTCAAGTGTGCCTCTGTCAGAACGTCGTCCCTGACCTTCTTGCTCCAACTCACTCTATCGCTTTGGAGGTTGAGAAGTCTGGACTGCTAGCAAAGGGTCTTTCCTCTTCCTTAGTGGAGTTAATTCAGCACTGCAGCAGGCCTTCTACTTCGAAGTCTTACTCAAAGAACTGGAAGTCTTTTGAGACGTGATGTTCTGCTCATGATCTTTTGGCACCTACCTGTAGTTTGTCTGCTATTTTGCATTTTCTTCTGAATGGGTTTCACTTGAATCTCTTTCCTCTCTGAAAGCTCATTGCTTTGCGATAAAGGTTTTTAGGGACTTTTCTGTACCTTCGTCGATGTTACAATCTTTGGTGTCTAGACTGTTCTGATCTTTTGTCAATTGTAAGACCAGTTGAAAAATCCTTTTTCTCCAACTCAGAATCTTCCTACTCTTTTATAGGCTTTGCAATTTTATCTCTTTGAGGATCTGGATACTGTAGACATAAAGATTGTTTCCTATAAAGTTATTTTCCTATTTCCTATCACCTTGCTGAGAACAATTGGGGAGCTGGGAGCCTTAAAATGCTGTCCTCTCTTCATTTGATACTTTGGAAGATGGGGTAACTTTAAGGCCTAGCCTTACCTTTGCTGCAAAGGTTAAGTCTATTTTTGATAGATCTTAGGAAATAATTCTTCCTTCTTTCCTTCCCTCTCCTTCCTCTCCGGAGGAACATTTGATGAATACACTTGATGTTTAAAGAGCTCTTTTCATTCATGTCACCAGGCCTCTGCAGTTCAGGAAAACCGACTCCTTGTTTGTGACTTTTGGACAGCCTGGAAAAGACAAGAAGGTGACTTTTATGACTCTGAGTAGGTGGATTAAGTTGTCAATTTTTCTGGCTTTGCAAGGCTTTTTAGAATATCTTCCAGTTCAGGGATGGTCTACGAGAGGAATGGCCACCTCCTGGGTTGAATTCCAGTGAGTAACAATCTAGGAAATTCCTAGGGTGGCTACTTGGTCCTCAGAGCATACATTTGTCAAGCATTATGGCTTAATAATTTTTCTGTTTTTCGTTTGAGGACCAATGTTTTGAACTCTGCATTACCCTTAGTCCATCTTGTCTTTGTCACAAATATTACATCCTGCCCACCTTCCCATCAGTCCATTGGCAAGGGCTTGGCACCCAGGTTGGGTGCATGGGGCTAGCATTTAAGGATCCTCCTGTTCTTTCTTCCTGTTGGAAGGTGACATCACCTTACTTTATAATGACTGTCACAAGGACGCAATGGACTAAGGCTAATGAAGATTACCAATAAGTAACCAAAGCATCACCACTCTTTCTGAATGTGCGTGGCTCATTCCGCAGGACTAGTTCTTTGTATGATTCCTGGATTTTCAGAAGCCCTTTGATGGCAGCACCCCCACACTGAAAATTGTTTCAGCACCACTGTACAAGGGTCAGTTGTCATGCTCATCTGCGGCGTAAATTTGCATTGAAGTAGTCTAACTCCCCAGGCCTTGTCTTTTGCTCAATTTGCCTTTGTGAGTTTTCTCTCAATCACTGTCGACTTCCTTTGATCTTTCTTTCTTCTTTCACTTCACCTTCGCCTTCAGTGTATCTTTCGGCCCTCTTAAGAGACACACCCCCTTGTAGCCACTTCTATTCTTCTGTCACCTAATTATTTTCCTATCTTTTCCCCTGTAACGTTGCTGATCCTAGCTATAGCATCACTATCCAGAATCTGTTCACCTGAGTTATGTTCCTCTTATCTCCACGCATCTAATAATCAGCTCTTGGTCTCCCTCCACCTCTCACGAGACATAGTCTGAGGCAGTGTCTCCATCTTGGAGAGACAATCCCTTGCACTTGTGGTGTTCTACTGGCGCTGCCGGCTTGAGCTTTGGTCAGCAGTGGCAAAAGAAGGACTAATGGAAAGTGAACGTATACTGGAGCAACAGAGTGTATGGATTTATAAGAGCTTGATTAAATGAGAAAAAAAGAGTTTAGTTGAGAGAAAAAATACAACCTGGCCCGTACGGGGATCGAACCCACGACCTTGGCCTTATTAGCACCATGCTCTAACCAACTGAGCTAACCGGCCATGAGTACTAAAGATGTCCTTTTTCCATGTAATGCAGATAGATAGAAGAGTTGGTCTCACTATCGCAATTCCTTCATACTTTTCTCCTTCCGCCCCCTGTCTGGATTACAATAACAAGAGCTGTGGAGTGCTGCACACCAGCCTCAGTGCCTCTTCTTTCACTCAATCTCACTGTGTGCTGTGATATCTTTGTAACATCGCTTGTTGCCGGAAAAAAAGGAAAGGAGGGATAGTATTTTTATTCTTTTACAACAAAACCCAAAATGCATCGGCTTGCTTGCTCATTAAGTTTACAAGGCCAGCTGCTTTTGAGATATTATAATTATAGTGGTTATTCGGCGTTGGAGGTAAGAGAGTTTTTTTTAGGTCTGGCCGTTCCTTCTGCTTCAAATTACTTGAGCTCATGTCAACAAAGTAACAACAAAACATAGCCAACGGTTCGTTGCTCAAGCCTTCCCTACTGCGCCTTCCCATGTCTCTCCTGCCGACCACAGTGCAGGAAATCTGAGTTTGCATTTGCGCGAAGAGACGTACAACACAAGAAGGCGCGCTTTTGTGCGCCGGGCACCACCCGGCCTGTGCATTCCTCACTGTCGTGAGATCAGTTTACTCAGCAGAGCATGACGTTGCAATTGGTTAGTAGGGCAGGCCTGACCAGAATAGTATATTTGGGGTCATGTATTTGATTGCATTTTTAAAACAGTAACAGAACTTAACTGCAATGTTTAAATAGGTCTAGACATATTTAAACAGTGTCAATTTAATAGAAGAATTGTGGACAATTCAGAGGGGAGGCACCAATGTTTTTTTTCCCCATTGGGTGGATACGGCATTAAAGAGTTTGAATACCACTGGTCTAAGTGGACACTAATACACCTGGATGCTCCTGAATTCCTCGCAACAGATGCCAGCAAACGTGGCTGGAGAGCTACTGTGTTGGACTGATCCTGTCGATTCAAGTGGTCTTTCCTAGAGAGTCAGAGGTCATGGAAATAGATGGAGTTGATGGTAATCTTCAGGGCTTTGAAGTATTCCCATCATCATCTGTCTCAAAAAAATGTGCTAGTAAAGACAGAGAATAAGGTAGCTGTCTTTTACATTAACCAACAGTGAAGCATGCATTCAAAATCCCTCAATGCAATAGCAGAACAATTGGGTTATTGGGCAGAGATCAACCTGTTGCACACGTCGGCAGTACACATCAAGGGCACCGACAATGTGATGGCAGACAGCTGGAGGTTTCCAAATTTGCTGGAGTTGACGTTATCCAGGTCGTTGTTTTGAGAGATATGCCGAGAGTTTGTGAAACCCTTTCTGGATCTCTTTTCAAACAAGGACAATGCTCATCTTTGTCGATTCTGATCCAGGCTTCCGGAACAAGGAGCCTAGGTAGTGGACGTATTGGTGATAAAGTGGCTGAGAAGTCTCCTTTATACATTCCCCCACTTTTTATTGATCCAGATGGTTCTCTTCAAGTCTCAGCAGGGGCGAGGGAACTTTATTCTTGTGGGCCCTTATTGGCCAGAGATGTCATGGTTTCCTCTTCTGAACCCCTGGCTCTTCTACCTCCTTGGGTACTGCTCAAGTGTGTCTCTCTCAGAACGTCGTCCCTGACCTTCTTGCTCCAACTCACTCTATCGCTTTGGAGGTTGAGAAGTCTGGACTGCTAGCAAAGGGTCTTTCCTCTTCCTTAGTGGAGTTAATTCAGCACTCCAGCAGGCCTTCTACTTCGAAGTCTTACTCAAAGAACTGGAAGTCTTTTGAGACGTGATGTTCTGCTCATGATCTTTTGGCACCTACCTGTAGTTTGTCTGCTATTTTGCATTTTCTTCTGAATGGGTTTCACTTGAATCTCTTTCCACTCTGAAAGCTCATTGCTTTGCGATAAAGGTTTTTAGGGACTTTTCTGTACCTTCGTCGATGTTACAATCTTTGGTGTCTAGACTGTTCTGATCTTTTGTCAATTGTAAGACCAGTTGAAAAATCCCTTTTCTCCAACTCAGAATCTTCCTACTCTTTTATAGGCTTTGCAATTTTATCTCTTTGAGGATCTGGATACTGTAGACATAAAGATTGTTTCCTATAAAGTTATTTTCCTATTTCCTATCACCTTGCTGAGAACAATTGGGGACCTGGGAGCCTTAAAATGCTGTCCTCTCTTCATTTGATACTTTGGAAGATGGGGTAACTTTAAGGCCTAGCCTTACCTTTGCTGCAAAGGTTAAGTCTATTTTTGATAGATCTTAGGAAATAATTCTTCCTTCTTTCATTCCCTCTCCTTCCTCTCCGGAGGAACATTTGCTGAATACACTTGATGTTTAAAGAGCTCTTTTCATTCATGTCACCAGGCCTCTGCAGTTCAGGAAAACCGACTCCTTGTTTGTGACTTTTGGACAGCCTGGAAAAGACAAGAAGGTGACTTTTATGACTCTGAGTAGGTGGATTAAGTTGTCAATTTTTCTGGCTTTGCAAGGCTTTTTAGAATATCTTCCAGTTCAGGGATGGTCTACGAGAGGAATGGCCACCTCCTGGGTTGAATTCCAGTGAGTAACAATCTAGGAAATTCCTAGGGTGGCTACTTGGTCCTCAGAGCATACATTTGTCAAGCATTATGGCTTAATAATTTTTCTGTTTTGCATTTGAGTACCAATGTTTTGAACTCTGCATTACAATTAGTCCATCTTGTCTTTGTCACAAACATTACATCCTGCCCACCTTCCCATCAGTCCATTGGCAAGGGCTTGGCACCCAGGTTGGGTGCATGGGGCTAGCATTTAAGGATCCTCCTGTTCTTTCTTCCTGTTGGAAGGTGACATCACCTTACTTTATAATGACTGTCACAAGGACGCAATGGACTAAGGCTAATGAAGATTACCAATAAGTAACCAACGCATCACCACTCTTTCTGAATGTGCGTGGCTCATTCCGCAGGACTAGTTCTTTGCATGATTCCTGGATTTTCAGAAGCCCTTTGATGGCAGCACCCCCACACTGAAAATTGTTTCAGCACCACTGTACAAGGGTCAGTTGTCATGCTCATCTGCGGCGTAAATTTGCATTGAAGTAGTCTAACTCCCCAGGCCTTGTCTTTTGCTCAATTTGCCTTTGTGAGTTTTCTCTCAATCACTGTCGACTTCCTTTGATCTTTCTTTCTTCTTTCACTTCACCTTCGCCTTCAGTGTATCTTTCGGCCCTCTTAAGAGACACACCCCCTTGTAGCCACTTCTATTCTTCTGTCACCTAATTATTTTCCTATCCTTTCCCCTGTAACGTTGCTGATCCTAGCTATAGCATCACTATCCAGAATCTGTTCACCTGAGTTATGTTCCTCTTATCCCCACGCATCTAATAATCAGCTCTTGGTCTCCCTCCACCTCTCACGAGACATAGTCTGAGGCAGTGTCTCCATCTTGGAGAGACAATCCCTTGCACTTGTGGTGTTCTACTGGCGCTGCCGGCTTGAGCTTTGGTCAGCAGTGGCAAAAGAAGGACTAATGGAAAGTGAACGTATACTGGAGCAACAGAGTGTATGGATTTATAAGAGCTTGATTAAATGAGAAAAAAAGAGTTTAGTTGAGAGAAAAAATGCAACCTGGCCCATACGGGGATCGAACCCACGACCTTGGCATTATTAGCACCACGCTCTAACCAACTGAGCTAACCGGCCATGAGTACTAAATATATCCTTTTTCCATGTAATGCAGATAGATAGAAGAGTTGGTCTCACTATCGCAATTCCTTCATACTTTTCTCCTTCCGCCCCCTGTCTGGATTACAATAACAAGAGCTGTGGAGTGCTGCACACCAGCCTCAGTGCCTCTTCTTTCACTCAATCTCACTGTGTGCTGTGATATCTTTGTAACATCGCTTGTTGCCGGAAAAAAAGGAAAGGATGGATAGTATTTTTATTCTTTTACAACAAAACCCAAAATGCATTGGCTTGCTTGGTCATTAAGTTTACAAGGCCAGCTGCTTTTGAGATATTATAATTATAGTGGTTATTCGGCGTTGGAGGTAAGAGAGTTTTTTTTAGGTCTGGCCGTTCCTTCTGCTTCAATTTACTTGAGCTCATGTCAACAAAGTAACAACAAAACATAGCCAAAGGTTCGTTGCTCAAGCCTTCCCTACTGCGCCTTCCCATGTCTCTCCTGCCGACCACAGTGCAGGAAATCTGAGTTTGCATTTGCGCGAAGAGACGTACAACACAAGAAGGCGCGCTTTTGTGCGCCGGGCACCACCCGGCCTGTGCATTCCTCACTGTCATGAGATCAGTTTACTGAGCAGAGCATGACGCTGCAATTGGTTAGTAGGGCAGGCCTGACCAGAATAGTATATTTGGGGTCATGTATTTGATTGCATTTTTAAAACAGTAACAGAACTTAACTGCAATGTTTAAATAGGTCTAGACATATTTAAACAGTGTCAATTTAATAGAAGAATTGTGGACAATTCAGAGGGGAGGCACCAATTTTTTTTTTTTTCCATTGGGTGGATGCGGCATTAAAGAGTTTGAAGACCACTGGTCTAAGTGCACACTAATATACCTGGATGCTCCTGAATCCTCGCAACAGATGCCAGCAAACCTGGCTGGAGAGCTACTGTGTTGGACTGATCCTGTCGATTCAAGTGGTCTTTCCTAGAGAGTCGGAAGTCATGGAAATAGATGGAGTTGATGGTAATCTACAGGGCTTTGAAGTTTTCCCATCATCATCTGTCTAAAAAAAATGTGCTAGTAAAGTCAGAGAATAAGGTAGCTGTCTTTTACATTAACCAACAGTGAAGCATGCATTCAAAATCCTTCAATGCAATAGCAGAACAATTGGGTTATTGGGCAGAGATCAACCTGTTGCACACGTCGGCAGTACACATCAAGGGCACCGACAATGTGATGGCAGACAGCTGGAGGTTTCCAAATTTGCTGGAGTTGACGTTATCCAGGTCGTTGTTTTGAGAGATATGCCGAGAGTTTGTGAAACCCTTTCTGGATCTCTTTTCAAACAAGGACAATGCTCATCTTTGTCGATTCTGATCCAGGCTTCCGGAACAAGGAGCCTAGGTAGTGGACGTATTGGTGATAAAGTGGCTGAGAAGTCTCCTTTATACATTCCCCCACTTTTTATTGATCCAGATGGTTCTCTTCAAGTCTCAGCAGGGGCGAGGGAACTTTATTCTTGTGGGCCCTTATTGGCCAGAGATGTCATGGTTTCCTCTTCTGAACCCCTGGCTCTTCTACCTCCTTGGGTACTGCTCAAGTGTGTCTCTCTCAGAACGTCGTCCCTGACCTTCTTGCTCCAACTCACTCTATCGCTTTGGAGGTTGAGAAGTCTGGACTGCTAGCAAAGGGTCTTTCCTCTTCCTTAGTGGAGTTAATTCAGCACTCCAGCAGGCCTTCTACTTCGAAGTCTTACTCAAAGAACTGGAAGTCTTTTGAGACGTGATGTTCTGCTCATGATCTTTTGGCACCTACCTGTAGTTTGTCTGCTATTTTGCATTTTCTTCTGAATGGGTTTCACTTGAATCTCTTTCCACTCTGAAAGCTCATTGCTTTGCGATAAAGGTTTTTAGGGACTTTTCTGTACCTTCGTCGATGTTACAATCTTTGGTGTCTAGACTGTTCTGATCTTTTGTCAATTGTAAGACCAGTTGAAAAATCCCTTTTCTCCAACTCAGAATCTTCCTACTCTTTTATAGGCTTTGCAATTTTATCTCTTTGAGGATCTGGATACTGTAGACATAAAGATTGTTTCCTATAAAGTTATTTTCCTATTTCCTATCACCTTGCTGAGAACAATTGGGGAGCTGGGAGCCTTAAAATGCTGTCCTCTCTTCATTTGATACTTTGGAAGATGGGGTAACTTTAAGGCCTAGCCTTACCTTTGCTGCAAAGGTTAAGTCTATTTTTGATAGATCTTAGGAAATAATTCTTCCTTCTTTCATTCCCTCTCCTTCCTCTCGGGAGGAACATTTGCTGAATACACTTGATGTTTAAAGAGCTCTTTTCATTCATGTCACCAAGCCTCTGCAGTTCAGGAAAACCGACTCCTTGTTTGTGACTTTTGGACAGCCTGGAAAAGACAAGAAGGTGACTTTTATGACTCTGAGTAGGTGGATTAAGTTGTCAATTTTTCTGGCTTTGCAAGGCTTTTTAGAATATCTTCCAGTTCAGGGATGGTCTACGAGAGGAATGGCCACCTCCTGGGTTGAATTCCAGTGAGTAACAATCTAGGAAATTCCTAGGGTGGCTACTTGGTCCTCAGAGCATACATTTGTCAAGCATTATGGCTTAATAATTTTTCTGTTTTGCATTTGAGAACCAATGTTTTGAACTCTGCATTACAATTAGTCCATCTTGTCTTTGTCACAAACATTACATCCTGCCCACCTTCCCATCAGTCCTTTGGCAAGGGCTTGGCACCCAGGTTGGGTGCATGGGGCTAGCATTTAAGGATCCTCCTGTTCTTTCTTCCTGTTGGAAGGTGACATCACCTTACTTTGTAATGACTGTCACAAGGACGCAATGGACTAAGGCTAATGAAGATTACCAATAAGTAACCAACGCATCACCACTCTTTCTGAATGTGCGTGGCTCATTCCGCAGGACTAGTTCTTTGTATGATTGCTGGATTTTCAGAAGCCCTTTGATGGCAGCACCCCCACACTGAAAATTGTTTCAGCACCACTGTACAAGGGTCAGTTGTCATGCTCATCTGCGGCGTAAATTTGCATTGAAGTAGTCTAACTCCCCAGGCCTTGTCTTTTGCTCAATTTGCCTTTGTGAGTTTTCTCTCAATCACTGTCGACTTCCTTTGATCTTTCTTTCTTCTTTCACTTCACCTTCGCCTTCAGTGTATCTTTCGGCCCTCTTAAGAGACACACCCCCTTGTAGCCACTTCTATACTTCTGTCACCTAATTATTTTCCTATCCTTTCCCCTGTAACGTTGCTGATCCTAGCTATAGCATCACTATCCAGAATCTGTTCACCTGAGTTCTGTTCCTCTTATCCCCACGCATCTAATAATCAGCTCTTGGTCTCCCTCCACCTCTCACGAGACATAGTCTGAGGCAGTGTCTCCATCTTGGAGAGACAATCCCTTGCACTTGTGTTGTTCTACTGGCACTGCCGGCTTGAGCTTTGGTCAGTAGTGGCAAAAGAAGGACTAATGGAAAGTGAACGTATACTGGAGCAACAGAGTGTATGGATTTATAAGAGCTTGATTAAATGAGAAAAAAAGAGTTTAGTTGAGAGAAAAAATGCAACCTGGCCCGTACGGGGATCGAACCCACGACCTTGGCGCTATTAGCACCACACTCTAACCAACTGAGCTAACCAGCCATGAATACTAAGGATATCATTTTTCCATGTAATGCAGATAGATAGAAGAGGTGGTCTCACTATCGCAATTCCTTCATACTTTTCTCCTTCCGCCCCCTGTCTGGATTACAATAACAAGAGCTGTGGAGTGCTGCACGCCAGCCTCAGTGCCTCTTCTTTCACTCAATTTCACTGTGTGCTGTGATATCTTTGTAACATCGCTTGTTGCCAGAAAAAAAGGAAAGGATGGATAGTATTTTTATTCTTTTACAACAAAACCCAAAATGCATTGGCTTGCTTGGTCATTAAGTTTACAAGGCCAGCTGCTTTTGAGATATTATAATTATAGTGGTTATTCGGCGTTGGAGGTAAGAGAGTTTTTTTTAGGTCTGGCCGTTCCTTCTGCTTCAATTTACTTGAGCTCATGTCAACAAAGTAACAACAAAACATAGCCAACGGTTCGTTGCTCAAGCCTTCCCTACTGCGCCTTCCCATGTCTCTCCTGCCGACCACAGTGCAGGAAATCTGAGTTTGCATTTGCGCGAAGAGACGTACAACACAAGAAGGCGCGCTTTTGTGCGCCGGGCACCACCCGGCCTGTGCATTCCTCACTGTCGTGAGATCAGTTTACTGAGCAGAGCATGACGCTGCAATTGGTTAGTAGGGCAGGCCTGACCAGAATAGTATATTTGGGGTCATGTATTTGATTGCATTTTTAAAACAGTAACAGAACTTAACTGCAATGTTTAAATAAGTCTAGACATATTTAAACAGTGTCAATTTAATAGAAGAATTGTGGACAATTCAGAGGGGAGGCACCAATTTTTTTTTTTTCCATTGGGTGGATGCGGCATTAAAGAGTTTGAAGACCACTGGTCTAAGTGCACACTAATATACCTGGATGCTCCTGAATCCTCGCAACAGATGCCAGCAAACCTGGCTGGAGAGCTACTGTGTTGGACTGATCCTGTCGATTCAAGTGGTCTTTCCTAGAGAGTCGGAGGTCATGGAAATAGATGGAGTTGATGGTAATCTACAGGGCTTTGAAGTTTTCCCATCATCATCTGTCTAAAAAAAATGTGCTAGTAAAGACAGAGAATAAGGTAGCTGTCTTTTACATTAACCAACAGTGAAGCATGCATTCAAAATCCTTCAATGCAATAGCAGAACAATTGGGTTATTGGGCAGAGATCAACCTGTTGCACACGTCGGCAGTAAACATCAAGGGCACCGACAATGTGATGGCAGACAGCTGGAGGTTTCCAAATTTGCTGGAGTTGACGTTATCCAGGTCGTTGTTTTGAGAGATATGCCGAGAGTTTGTGAAACCCTTTCTGGATCTCTTTTCAAACAAGGACAATGCTCATCTTTGTCGATTCTGATCCAGGCTTCCGGAACAAGGAGCCTAGGTAGTGGACGTATTGGTGATAAAGTGGCTGAGAAGTCTCCTTTATACATTCCCCCACTTTTTATTGATCCAGATGGTTCTCTTCAAGTCTCAGCAGGGGGGAGGGAACTTTATTCTTGTGGGCCCTTATTGGCCAGAGATGTCATGGTTTCCTCTTCTGAACCCCTGGCTCTTCTACCTCCTTGAGTACTGCTCAAGTGTGCCTCTGTCAGAACGTCGTCCCTGACCTTCTTGCTCCAACTCACTCTATCGCTTTGGAGGTTGAGAAGTCTGGACTGCTAGCAAAGGGTCTTTCCTCTTCCTTAGTGGAGTTAATTCAGCACTGCAGCAGGCCTTCTACTTCGAAGTCTTACTCAAAGAACTGGAAGTCTTTTGAGACGTGATGTTCTGCTCATGATCTTTTGGCACCTACCTGTAGTTTGTCTGCTATTTTGCATTTTCTTCTGAATGGGTTTCACTTGAATCTCTTTCCTCTCTGAAAGCTCATTGCTTTGCGATAAAGGTTTTTAGGGACTTTTCTGTACCTTCGTCGATGTTACAATCTTTGGTGTCTAGACTGTTCTGATCTTTTGTCAATTGTAAGACCAGTTGAAAAATCCTTTTTCTCCAACTCAGAATCTTCCTACTCTTTTATAGGCTTTGCAATTTTATCTCTTTGAGGATCTGGATACTGTAGACATAAAGATTGTTTCCTATAAAGTTATTTTCCTATTTCCTATCACCTTGCTGAGAACAATTGGGGAGCTGGGAGCCTTAAAATGCTGTCCTCTCTTCATTTGATACTTTGGAAGATGGGGTAACTTTAAGGCCTAGCCTTACCTTTGCTGCAAAGGTTAAGTCTATTTTTGATAGATCTTAGGAAATAATTCTTCCTTCTTTCCTTCCCTCTCCTTCCTCTCCGGAGGAACATTTGATGAATACACTTGATGTTTAAAGAGCTCTTTTCATTCATGTCACCAGGCCTCTGCAGTTCAGGAAAACCGACTCCTTGTTTGTGACTTTTGGACAGCCTGGAAAAGACAAGAAGGTGACTTTTATGACTCTGAGTAGGTGGATTAAGTTGTCAATTTTTCTGGCTTTGCAAGGCTTTTTAGAATATCTTCCAGTTCAGGGATGGTCTACGAGAGGAATGGCCACCTCCTGGGTTGAATTCCAGTGAGTAACAATCTAGGAAATTCCTAGGGTGGCTACTTGGTCCTCAGAGCATACATTTGTCAAGCATTATGGCTTAATAATTTTTCTGTTTTTCGTTTGAGGACCAATGTTTTGAACTCTGCATTACCCTTAGTCCATCTTGTCTTTGTCACAAATATTACATCCTGCCCACCTTCCCATCAGTCCATTGGCAAGGGCTTGGCACCCAGGTTGGGTGCATGGGGCTAGCATTTAAGGATCCTCCTGTTCTTTCTTCCTGTTGGAAGGTGACATCACCTTACTTTATAATGACTGTCACAAGGACGCAATGGACTAAGGCTAATGAAGATTACCAATAAGTAACCAAAGCATCACCACTCTTTCTGAATGTGCGTGGCTCATTCCGCAGGACTAGTTCTTTGTATGATTCCTGGATTTTCAGAAGCCCTTTGATGGCAGCACCCCCACACTGAAAATTGTTTCAGCACCACTGTACAAGGGTCAGTTGTCATGCTCATCTGCGGCGTAAATTTGCATTGAAGTAGTCTAACTCCCCAGGCCTTGTCTTTTGCTCAATTTGCCTTTGTGAGTTTTCTCTCAATCACTGTCGACTTCCTTTGATCTTTCTTTCTTCTTTCACTTCACCTTCGCCTTCAGTGTATCTTTCGGCCCTCTTAAGAGACACACCCCCTTGTAGCCACTTCTATTCTTCTGTCACCTAATTATTTTCCTATCTTTTCCCCTGTAACGTTGCTGATCCTAGCTATAGCATCACTATCCAGAATCTGTTCACCTGAGTTATGTTCCTCTTATCTCCACGCATCTAATAATCAGCTCTTGGTCTCCCTCCACCTCTCACGAGACATAGTCTGAGGCAGTGTCTCCATCTTGGAGAGACAATCCCTTGCACTTGTGGTGTTCTACTGGCGCTGCCGGCTTGAGCTTTGGTCAGCAGTGGCAAAAGAAGGACTAATGGAAAGTGAACGTATACTGGAGCAACAGAGTGTATGGATTTATAAGAGCTTGATTAAATGAGAAAAAAAGAGTTTAGTTGAGAGAAAAAATACAACCTGGCCCGTACGGGGATCGAACCCACGACCTTGGCCTTATTAGCACCATGCTCTAACCAACTGAGCTAACCGGCCATGAGTACTAAAGATGTCCTTTTTCCATGTAATGCAGATAGATAGAAGAGTTGGTCTCACTATCGCAATTCCTTCATACTTTTCTCCTTCCGCCCCCTGTCTGGATTACAATAACAAGAGCTGTGGAGTGCTGCACACCAGCCTCAGTGCCTCTTCTTTCACTCAATCTCACTGTGTGCTGTGATATCTTTGTAACATCGCTTGTTGCCGGAAAAAAAGGAAAGGAGGGATAGTATTTTTATTCTTTTACAACAAAACCCAAAATGCATCGGCTTGCTTGCTCATTAAGTTTACAAGGCCAGCTGCTTTTGAGATATTATAATTATAGTGGTTATTCGGCGTTGGAGGTAAGAGAGTTTTTTTTAGGTCTGGCCGTTCCTTCTGCTTCAAATTACTTGAGCTCATGTCAACAAAGTAACAACAAAACATAGCCAACGGTTCGTTGCTCAAGCCTTCCCTACTGCGCCTTCCCATGTCTCTCCTGCCGACCACAGTGCAGGAAATCTGAGTTTGCATTTGCGCGAAGAGACGTACAACACAAGAAGGCGCGCTTTTGTGCGCCGGGCACCACCCGGCCTGTGCATTCCTCACTGTCGTGAGATCAGTTTACTCAGCAGAGCATGACGTTGCAATTGGTTAGTAGGGCAGGCCTGACCAGAATAGTATATTTGGGGTCATGTATTTGATTGCATTTTTAAAACAGTAACAGAACTTAACTGCAATGTTTAAATAGGTCTAGACATATTTAAACAGTGTCAATTTAATAGAAGAATTGTGGACAATTCAGAGGGGAGGCACCAATGTTTTTTTTCCCCATTGGGTGGATACGGCATTAAAGAGTTTGAATACCACTGGTCTAAGTGGACACTAATACACCTGGATGCTCCTGAATTCCTCGCAACAGATGCCAGCAAACGTGGCTGGAGAGCTACTGTGTTGGACTGATCCTGTCGATTCAAGTGGTCTTTCCTAGAGAGTCAGAGGTCATGGAAATAGATGGAGTTGATGGTAATCTTCAGGGCTTTGAAGTATTCCCATCATCATCTGTCTCAAAAAAATGTGCTAGTAAAGACAGAGAATAAGGTAGCTGTCTTTTACATTAACCAACAGTGAAGCATGCATTCAAAATCCCTCAATGCAATAGCAGAACAATTGGGTTATTGGGCAGAGATCAACCTGTTGCACACGTCGGCAGTACACATCAAGGGCACCGACAATGTGATGGCAGACAGCTGGAGGTTTCCAAATTTGCTGGAGTTGACGTTATCCAGGTCGTTGTTTTGAGAGATATGCCGAGAGTTTGTGAAACCCTTTCTGGATCTCTTTTCAAACAAGGACAATGCTCATCTTTGTCGATTCTGATCCAGGCTTCCGGAACAAGGAGCCTAGGTAGTGGACGTATTGGTGATAAAGTGGCTGAGAAGTCTCCTTTATACATTCCCCCACTTTTTATTGATCCAGATGGTTCTCTTCAAGTCTCAGCAGGGGCGAGGGAACTTTATTCTTGTGGGCCCTTATTGGCCAGAGATGTCATGGTTTCCTCTTCTGAACCCCTGGCTCTTCTACCTCCTTGGGTACTGCTCAAGTGTGTCTCTCTCAGAACGTCGTCCCTGACCTTCTTGCTCCAACTCACTCTATCGCTTTGGAGGTTGAGAAGTCTGGACTGCTAGCAAAGGGTCTTTCCTCTTCCTTAGTGGAGTTAATTCAGCACTCCAGCAGGCCTTCTACTTCGAAGTCTTACTCAAAGAACTGGAAGTCTTTTGAGACGTGATGTTCTGCTCATGATCTTTTGGCACCTACCTGTAGTTTGTCTGCTATTTTGCATTTTCTTCTGAATGGGTTTCACTTGAATCTCTTTCCACTCTGAAAGCTCATTGCTTTGCGATAAAGGTTTTTAGGGACTTTTCTGTACCTTCGTCGATGTTACAATCTTTGGTGTCTAGACTGTTCTGATCTTTTGTCAATTGTAAGACCAGTTGAAAAATCCCTTTTCTCCAACTCAGAATCTTCCTACTCTTTTATAGGCTTTGCAATTTTATCTCTTTGAGGATCTGGATACTGTAGACAAAGATTGTTTCCTATAAAGTTATTTTCCTATTTCCTATCACCTTGCTGAGAACAATTGGGGACCTGGGAGCCTTAAAATGCTGTCCTCTCTTCATTTGATACTTTGGAAGATGGGGTAACTTTAAGGCCTAGCCTTACCTTTGCTGCAAAGGTTAAGTCTATTTTTGATAGATCTTAGGAAATAATTCTTCCTTCTTTCATTCCCTCTCCTTCCTCTCCGGAGGAACATTTGCTGAATACACTTGATGTTTAAAGAGCTCTTTTCATTCATGTCACCAGGCCTCTGCAGTTCAGGAAAACCGACTCCTTGTTTGTGACTTTTGGACAGCCTGGAAAAGACAAGAAGGTGACTTTTATGACTCTGAGTAGGTGGATTAAGTTGTCAATTTTTCTGGCTTTGCAAGGCTTTTTAGAATATCTTCCAGTTCAGGGATGGTCTACGAGAGGAATGGCCACCTCCTGGGTTGAATTCCAGTGAGTAACAATCTAGGAAATTCCTAGGGTGGCTACTTGGTCCTCAGAGCATACATTTGTCAAGCATTATGGCTTAATAATTTTTCTGTTTTGCATTTGAGTACCAATGTTTTGAACTCTGCATTACAATTAGTCCATCTTGTCTTTGTCACAAACATTACATCCTGCCCACCTTCCCATCAGTCCATTGGCAAGGGCTTGGCACCCAGGTTGGGTGCATGGGGCTAGCATTTAAGGATCCTCCTGTTCTTTCTTCCTGTTGGAAGGTGACATCACCTTACTTTATAATGACTGTCACAAGGACGCAATGGACTAAGGCTAATGAAGATTACCAATAAGTAACCAACGCATCACCACTCTTTCTGAATGTGCGTGGCTCATTCCGCAGGACTAGTTCTTTGCATGATTCCTGGATTTTCAGAAGCCCTTTGATGGCAGCACCCCCACACTGAAAATTGTTTCAGCACCACTGTACAAGGGTCAGTTGTCATGCTCATCTGCGGCGTAAATTTGCATTGAAGTAGTCTAACTCCCCAGGCCTTGTCTTTTGCTCAATTTGCCTTTGTGAGTTTTCTCTCAATCACTGTCGACTTCCTTTGATCTTTCTTTCTTCTTTCACTTCACCTTCGCCTTCAGTGTATCTTTCGGCCCTCTTAAGAGACACACCCCCTTGTAGCCACTTCTATTCTTCTGTCACCTAATTATTTTCCTATCCTTTCCCCTGTAACGTTGCTGATCCTAGCTATAGCATCACTATCCAGAATCTGTTCACCTGAGTTATGTTCCTCTTATCCCCACGCATCTAATAATCAGCTCTTGGTCTCCCTCCACCTCTCACGAGACATAGTCTGAGGCAGTGTCTCCATCTTGGAGAGACAATCCCTTGCACTTGTGGTGTTCTACTGGCGCTGCCGGCTTGAGCTTTGGTCAGCAGTGGCAAAAGAAGGACTAATGGAAAGTGAACGTATACTGGAGCAACAGAGTGTATGGATTTATAAGAGCTTGATTAAATGAGAAAAAAAGAGTTTAGTTGAGAGAAAAAATGCAACCTGGCCCATACGGGGATCGAACCCACGACCTTGGCATTATTAGCACCACGCTCTAACCAACTGAGCTAACCGGCCATGAGTACTAAATATATCCTTTTTCCATGTAATGCAGATAGATAGAAGAGTTGGTCTCACTATCGCAATTCCTTCATACTTTTCTCCTTCCGCCCCCTGTCTGGATTACAATAACAAGAGCTGTGGAGTGCTGCACACCAGCCTCAGTGCCTCTTCTTTCACTCAATCTCACTGTGTGCTGTGATATCTTTGTAACATCGCTTGTTGCCGGAAAAAAAGGAAAGGATGGATAGTATTTTTATTCTTTTACAACAAAACCCAAAATGCATTGGCTTGCTTGGTCATTAAGTTTACAAGGCCAGCTGCTTTTGAGATATTATAATTATAGTGGTTATTCGGCGTTGGAGGTAAGAGAGTTTTTTTTAGGTCTGGCCGTTCCTTCTGCTTCAATTTACTTGAGCTCATGTCAACAAAGTAACAACAAAACATAGCCAACGGTTCGTTGCTCAAGCCTTCCCTACTGCGCCTTCCCATGTCTCTCCTGCCGACCACAGTGCAGGAAATCTGAGTTTGCATTTGCGCGAAGAGACGTACAACACAAGAAGGCGCGCTTTTGTGCGCCGGGCACCACCCGGCCTGTGCATTCCTCACTGTCATGAGATCAGTTTACTGAGCAGAGCATGACGCTGCAATTGGTTAGTAGGGCAGGCCTGACCAGAATAGTATATTTGGGGTCATGTATTTGATTGCATTTTTAAAACAGTAACAGAACTTAACTGCAATGTTTAAATAGGTCTAGACATATTTAAACAGTGTCAATTTAATAGAAGAATTGTGGACAATTCAGAGGGGAGGCACCAATTTTTTTTTTTTTCCATTGGGTGGATGCGGCATTAAAGAGTTTGAAGACCACTGGTCTAAGTGCACACTAATATACCTGGATGCTCCTGAATCCTCGCAACAGATGCCAGCAAACCTGGCTGGAGAGCTACTGTGTTGGACTGATCCTGTCGATTCAAGTGGTCTTTCCTAGAGAGTCGGAGGTCATGGAAATAGATGGAGTTGATGGTAATCTACAGGGCTTTGAAGTTTTCCCATCATCATCTGTCTAAAAAAAATGTGCTAGTAAAGTCAGAGAATAAGGTAGCTGTCTTTTACATTAACCAACAGTGAAGCATGCATTCAAAATCCTTCAATGCAATAGCAGAACAATTGGGTTATTGGGCAGAGATCAACCTGTTGCACACGTCGGCAGTACACATCAAGGGCACCGACAATGTGATGGCAGACAGCTGGAGGTTTCCAAATTTGCTGGAGTTGACGTTATCCAGGTCGTTGTTTTGAGAGATATGCCGAGAGTTTGTGAAACTCTTTCTGGATCTCTTTTCAAACAAGGACAATGCTCATCTTTGTCGATTCTGATCCAGGCTTCCGGAACAAGGAGCCTAGGTAGTGGACGTATTGGTGATAAAGTGGCTGAGAAGTCTCCTTTATACATTCCCCCACTTTTTATTGATCCAGATGGTTCTCTTCAAGTCTCAGCAGGGGCGAGGGAACTTTATTCTTGTGGGCCCTTATTGGCCAGAGATGTCATGGTTTCCTCTTCTGAACCCCTGGCTCTTCTACCTCCTTGGGTACTGCTCAAGTGTGTCTCTCTCAGAACGTCGTCCCTGACCTTCTTGCTCCAACTCACTCTATCGCTTTGGAGGTTGAGAAGTCTGGACTGCTAGCAAAGGGTCTTTCCTCTTCCTTAGTGGAGTTAATTCAGCACTCCAGCAGGCCTTCTACTTCGAAGTCTTACTCAAAGAACTGGAAGTCTTTTGAGACGTGATGTTCTGCTCATGATCTTTTGGCACCTACCTGTAGTTTGTCTGCTATTTTGCATTTTCTTCTGAATGGGTTTCACTTGAATCTCTTTCCACTCTGAAAGCTCATTGCTTTGCGATAAAGGTTTTTAGGGACTTTTCTGTACCTTCGTCGATGTTACAATCTTTGGTGTCTAGACTGTTCTGATCTTTTGTCAATTGTAAGACCAGTTGAAAAATCCCTTTTCTCCAACTCAGAATCTTCCTACTCTTTTATAGGCTTTGCAATTTTATCTCTTTGAGGATCTGGATACTGTAGACATAAAGATTGTTTCCTATAAAGTTATTTTCCTATTTCCTATCACCTTCCTGAGAACAATTGGGGAGCTGGGAGCCTTAAAATGCTGTCCTCTCTTCATTTGATACTTTGGAAGATGGGGTAACTTTAAGGCCTAGCCTTACCTTTGCTGCAAAGGTTAAGTCTATTTTTGATAGATCTTAGGAAATAATTCTTCCTTCTTTCATTCCCTCTCCTTCCTCTCGGGAGGAACATTTGCTGAATACACTTGATGTTTAAAGAGCTCTTTTCATTCATGTCACCAGGCCTCTGCAGTTCAGGAAAACCGACTCCTTGTTTGTGACTTTTGGACAGCCTGGAAAAGACAAGAAGGTGACTTTTATGACTCTGAGTAGGTGGATTAAGTTGTCAATTTTTCTGGCTTTGCAAGGCTTTTTAGAATGTCTTCCAGTTCAGGGATGGTCTACGAGAGGAATGGCCACCTCCTGGGTTGAATTCCAGTGAGTAACAATCTAGGAAATTCCTAGGGTGGCTACTTGGTCCTCAGAGCATACATTTGTCAAGCATTATGGCTTAATAATTTTTCTGTTTTGCATTTGAGTACCAATGTTTTGAACTCTGCATTACAATTAGTCCATCTTGTCTTTGTCACAAACATTACATCCTGCCCACCTTCCCATCAGTCCTTTGGCAAGGGCTTGGCACCCAGGTTGGGTGCATGGGGCTAGCATTTAAGGATCCTCCTGCTCTTTCTTCCTGTTGGAAGGTGACATCACCTTACTTTGTAATGACTGTCACAAGGACACAATGGACTAAGGCTAATGAAGATTACCAATAAGTAACCAACGCATCACCACTCTTTCTGAATGTGCGTGGCTCATTCCGCAGGACTAGTTCTTTGTATGATTGCTGGATTTTCAGAAGCCCTTTGATGGCAGCACCCCCACACTGAAAATTGTTTCAGCACCACTGTACAAGGGTCAGTTGTCATGCTCATCTGCGGCGTAAATTTGCATTGAAGTAGTCTAACTCCCCAGGCCTTGTCTTTTGCTCAATTTGCCTTTGTGAGTTTTCTCTCAATCACTGTCGACTTCCTTTGATCTTTCTTTCTTCTTTCACTTCACCTTCGCCTTCAGTGTATCTTTCGGCCCTCTTAAGAGACACACCCCCTTGTAGCCACTTCTATACTTCTGTCACCTAATTATTTTCCTATCCTTTCCCCTGTAACGTTGCTGATCCTAGCTATAGCATCACTATCCAGAATCTGTTCACCTGAGTTCTGTTCCTCTTATCCCCACGCATCTAATAATCAGCTCTTGGTCTCCCTCCACCTCTCACGAGACATAGTCTGAGGCAGTGTCTCCATCTTGGAGAGACAATCCCTTGCACTTGTGTTGTTCTACTGGCGCTGCCGGCTTGAGCTTTGGTCAGTAGTGGCAAAAGAAGGACTAATGGAAAGTGAACGTATACTGGAGCAACAGAGTGTATGGATTTATAAGAGCTTGATTAAATGAGAAAAAAAGAGTTTAGTTGAGAGAAAAAATGCAACCTGGCCCGTACCGGGATCGAACCCACGACCTTGGCGTTATTAGCACCACGCTCTAACCAACTGAGCTAACCAGCCATGAGTACTAAGGATATCATTTTTCCATGTAATGCAGATAGATAGAAGAGTTGGTCTCACTATCGCAATTCCTTCATACTTTTCTCCTTCCGCCCCCTGTCAGGATTACAATAACAAGAGCTGTGGAGTGCTGCATGCCAGCCTCAGTGCCTCTTCTTTCACTCAATTTCACTGTGTGCTGTGATATCTTTGTAACATCGCTTGTTGCCGGAAAAAAAGGAAAGGATGGATAGTATTTTTATTCTTTTACAACAAAACCCAAAATGCATTGGCTTGCTTGGTCATTAAGTTTACAAGGCCAGCTGCTTTTGAGATATTATAATTATAGTGGTTATTCGGCGTTGGAGGTAAGAGAGTTTTTTTTAGGTCTGGCCGTTCCTTCTGCTTCAATTTACTTGAGCTCATGTCAACAAAGTAACAACAAAACATAGCCAACGGTTCGTTGCTCAAGCCTTCCCTACTGCGCCTTCCCATGTCTCTCCTGCCGACCACAGTGCAGGAAATCTGAGTTTGCATTTGCGCGAAGAGACGTACAACACAAGAAGGCGCGCTTTTGTGCGCCGGGCACCACCCGGCCTGTGCATTCCTCACTGTCGTGAGATCAGTTTACTGAGCAGAGCATGACGCTGCAATTGGTTAGTAGGGCAGGCCTGACCAGAATAGTATATTTGGGGTCATGTATTTGATTGCATTTTTAAAACAGTAACAGAACTTAACTGCAATGTTTAAATAAGTCTAGACATATTTAAACAGTGTCAATTTAATAGAAGAATTGTGGACAATTCAGAGGGAAGGCACCAATTTTTTTTTTTTCCATTGGGTGGATGCGGCATTAAAGAGTTTGAAGACCACTGGTCTAAGTGCACACTAATATACCTGGATGCTCCTGAATCCTCGCAACAGATGCCAGCAAACCTGGCTGGAGAGCTACTGTGTTGGACTGATCCTGTCGATTCAAGTGGTCTTTCCTAGAGAGTCGGAGGTCATGGAAATAGATGGAGTTGATGGTAATCTACAGGGCTTTGAAGTTTTCCCATCATCATCTGTCTAAAAAAAATGTGCTAGTAAAGACAGAGAATAAGGTAGCTGTCTTTTACATTAACCAACAGTGAAGCATGCATTCAAAATCCTTCAATGCAATAGCAGAACAATTGGGTTATTGGGCAGAGATCAACCTGTTGCACACGTCGGCAGTACACATCAAGGGCACCGACAATGTGATGGCAGACAGCTGGAGGTTTCCAAATTTGCTGGAGTTGACGTTATCCAGGTCGTTGTTTTGAGAGATATGCCGAGAGTTTGTGAAACCCTTTCTGGATCTCTTTTCAAACAAGGACAATGCTCATCTTTGTCGATTCTGATCCAGGCTTCCGGAACAAGGAGCCTAGGTAGTGGACGTATTGGTGATAAAGTGGCTGAGAAGTCTCCTTTATACATTCCCCCACTTTTTATTGATCCAGATGGTTCTCTTCAAGTCTCAGCAGGGGGGAGGGAACTTTATTCTTGTGGGCCCTTATTGGCCAGAGATGTCATGGTTTCCTCTTCTGAACCCCTGGCTCTTCTACCTCCTTGAGTACTGCTCAAGTGTGCCTCTGTCAGAACGTCGTCCCTGACCTTCTTTCTCCAACTCACTCTATCGCTTTGGAGGTTGAGAAGTCTGGACTGCTAGCAAAGGGTCTTTCCTCTTCCTTAGTGGAGTTAATTCAGCACTGCAGCAGGCCTTCTACTTCGAAGTCTTACTCAAAGAACTGGAAGTCTTTTGAGACGTGATGTTCTGCTCATGATCTTTTGGCACCTACCTGTAGTTTGTCTGCTATTTTGCATTTTCTTCTGAATGGGTTTCACTTGAATCTCTTTCCACTCTGAAAGCTCATTGCTTTGCGATAAAGGTTTTTAGGGACTTTTCTGTACCTTCGTCGATGTTACAATCTTTGGTGTCTAGACTGTTCTGATCTTTTGTCAATTGTAAGACCAGTTGAAAAATCATTTTTCTCCAACTCAGAATCTTCCTACTCTTTTATAGGCTTTGCAATTTTATCTCTTTGAGGATCTGGATACTGTAGACATAAAGATTGTTTCCTATAAAGTTATTTTCCTATTTCCTATCACCTTGCTGAGAACAATTGGGGAGCTGGGAGCCTTAAAATGCTGTCCTCTCTTCATTTGATACTTTGGAAGATGGGGTAACTTTAAGGCCTAGCCTTACCTTTGCTGCAAAGGTTAAGTCTATTTTTGATAGATCTTAGGAAATAATTCTTCCTTCTTTCCTTCCCTCTCCTTCCTCTCCGGAGGAACATTTGATGAATACACTTGATGTTTAAAGAGCTCTTTTCATTCATGTCACCAGGCCTCTGCAGTTCAGGAAAACCGACTCCTTGTTTGTGACTTTTGGACAGCCTGGAAAAGACAAGAAGGTGACTTTTATGACTCTGAGTAGGTGGATTAAGTTGTCAATTTTTCTGGCTTTGCAAGGCTTTTTAGAATATCTTCCAGTTCAGGGATGGTCTACGAGAGGAATGGCCACCTCCTGGGTTGAATTCCAGTGAGTAACAATCTAGGAAATTCCTAGGGTGGCTACTTGGTCCTCAGAGCATACATTTGTCAAGCATTATGGCTTAATAATTTTTCTGTTTTTCGTTTGAGTACCAATGTTTTGAACTCTGCATTACCCTTAGTCCATCTTGTCTTTGTCACAAATATTACTTCCTGCCCACCTTCCCATCAGTCCATTGGCAAGGGCTTGGCACCCAGGTTGGGTGCATGGGGCTAGCATTTAAGGATCCTCCTGTTCTTTCTTCCTGTTGGAAGGTGACATCACCTTACTTTATAATGACTGTCACAAGGACGCAATGGACTAAGGCTAATGAAGATTACCAATAAGTAACCAAAGCATCACCACTCTTTCTGAATGTGCGTGGCTCATTCCGCAGGACTAGTTCTTTGTATGATTCCTGGATTTTCAGAAGCCCTTTGATGGCAGCACCCCCACACTGAAAATTGTTTCAGCACCACTGTACAAGGGTCAGTTGTCATGCTCATCTGCGGCGTAAATTTGCATTGAAGTAGTCTAACTCCCCAGGCCTTGTCTTTTGCTCAATTTGCCTTTGTGAGTTTTCTCTCAATCACTGTCGACTTCCTTTGATCTTTCTTTCTTCTTTCACTTCACCTTCGCCTTCAGTATATCTTTCGGCCCTCTTAAGAGACACACCCCCTTGTAGCCACTTCTATTCTTCTGTCACCTAATTATTTTCCTATCCTTTCCCCTGTAACGTTGCTGATCCTAGCTATAGCATCACTATCCAGAATCTGTTCACCTGAGTTATGTTCCTCTTATCTCCACGCATCTAATAATCAGCTCTTGGTCTCCCTCCACCTCTCACGAGACATAGTCTGAGGCAGTGTCTCCATCTTGGAGAGACAATCCCTTGCACTTGTGGTGTTCTACTGGCGCTGCCGGCTTGAGCTTTGGTCAGCAGTGGCAAAAGAAGGACTAATGGAAAGTGAACGTATACTGGAGCAACAGAGTGTATGGATTTATAAGAGCTTGATTAAATGAGAAAAAAAGAGTTTAGTTGAGAGAAAAAATACAACCTGGCCTGTACGGGGATCGAACCCACGACCTTGGCCTTATTAGCACCACGCTCTAACCAACTGAGCTAACCGGCCATGAGTACTAAAGATGTCCTTTTTCCATGTAATGCAGATAGATAGAAGAGTTGGTCTCACTATCGCAATTCCTTCATACTTTTCTCCTTCCGCCCCCTGTCTGGATTACAATAACAAGAGCTGTGGAGTGCTGCACACCAGCCTCAGTGCCTCTTCTTTCACTCAATCTCACTGTGTGCTGTGATATCTTTGTAACATCGCTTGTTGCCGGAAAAAAAGGAAAGGAGGGATAGTATTTTTATTCTTTTACAACAAAACCCAAAATGCATCGGCTTGCTTGCTCATTAAGTTTACAAGGCCAGCTGCTTTTGAGATATTATAATTATAGTGGTTATTCGGCGTTGGAGGTAAGAGAGTTTTTTTTAGGTCTGGCCGTTCCATCTGCTTCAAATTACTTGAGCTCATGTCAACAAAGTAACAACAAAACATAGCCAACGGTTCGTTGCTCAAGCCTTCCCTACTGCGCCTTCCCATGTCTCTCCTGCCGACCACAGTGCAGGAAATCTGAGTTTGCATTTGCGCGAAGAGACGTACAACACAAGAAGGCGCGCTTTTGTGCGCCGGGCACCACCCGGCCTGTGCATTCCTCACTGTCGTGAGATCAGTTTACTCAGCAGAGCATGACGTTGCAATTGGTTAGTAGGGCAGGCCTGACCAGAATAGTATATTTGGGGTCATGTATTTGATTGCATTTTTAAAACAGTAACAGAACTTAACTGCAATGTTTAAATAGGTCTAGACATATTTAAACAGTGTCAATTTAATAGAAGAATTGTGGACAATTCAGAGGGGAGGCACCAATGTTTTTTTTCCCCATTGGGTGGATACGGCATTAAAGAGTTTGAATACCACTGGTCTAAGTGGACACTAATACACCTGGATGCTCCTGAATTCCTCGCAACAGATGCCAGCAAACGTGGCTGGAGAGCTACTGTGTTGGACTGATCCTGTCGATTCAAGTGGTCTTTCCTAGAGAGTCAGAGGTCATGGAAATAGATGGAGTTGATGGTAATCTTCAGGGCTTTGAAGTTTTCCCATCATCATCTGTCTCAAAAAAATGTGCTAGTAAAGACAGAGAATAAGGTAGCTGTCTTTTACATTAACCAACAGTGAAGCATGCATTCAAAATCCCTCAATGCAATAGCAGAACAATTGGGTTATTGGGCAGAGATCAACCTGTTGCACACGTCGGCAGTACACATCAAGGGAACTGACAATGTGATGGCAGGCAGCTGGAGGTTTCCAAATTTGCTGGAGTTGACGTTATCCAGGTCGTTGTTTTGAGAGATATGCCGAGAGTTTGTGAAACACTTTCTGGATCTCTTTTCAAACAAGGACAATGCTCATCTTTGTCGATTCTGATCCAGACTTCCGGAACAAGGAGCCTAGGTAGTGGACGTATTGGTGATAAAGTGGCTGAGAAGTCTCCTTTATACATTCCCCCACTTTTTATTGATCCAGATGGTTCTCTTCAAGTCTCAGCAGGGGCGAGGGAACTTTATTCTTGTGGGCCCTTATTGGCCAGACATGTCATGGTTTCCTCTTCTGAACCCCTGGCTCTTCTACCTCCTTGGGTACTGCTCAAGTGTGTCTCTCTCAGAACGTCGTCCCTGACCTTCTTGCTCCAACTCACTCTATCGCTTTGGAGGTTGAGAAGTCTGGACTGCTAGCAAAGGGTCTTTCCTCTTCCTTAGTGGAGTTAATTCAGCACTCCAGCAGGCCTTCTACTTCGAAGTCTTACTCAAAGAACTGGAAGTCTTTTGAGACGTGATGTTCTGCTCATGATCTTTTGGCACCTACCTGTAGTTTGTCTGCTATTTTGCATTTTCTTCTGAATGGGTTTCACTTGAATCTCTTTCCACTCTGAAAGCTCATTGCTTTGCGATAAAGGTTTTTAGGGACTTTTCTGTACCTTCGTCGATGTTACAATCTTTGGTGTCTAGACTGTTCTGATCTTTTGTCAATTGTAAGACCAGTTGAAAAATCCCTTTTCTCCAACTCAGAATCTTCCTACTCTTTTATACGCTTTGCAATTTTATCTCTTTGAGGATCTGGATACTGTAGACATAAAGATTGTTTCCTATAAAGTTATTTTCCTATTTCCTATCACCTTGCTGAGAACAATTGGGGAGCTGGGAGCCTTAAAATGCTGTCCTCTCTTCATTTGATACTTTGGAAGATGGGGTAACTTTAAGGCCTAGCCTTACCTTTGCTGCAAAGGTTAAGTCTATTTTTGATAGATCTTAGGAAATAATTCTTCCTTCTTTCATTCCCTCTCCTTCCTCTCGGGAGGAACATTTGCTGAATACACTTGATGTTTAAAGAGCTCTTTTCATTCATGTCACCAGGCCTCTGCAGTTCAGGAAAACCGACTCCTTGTTTGTGACTTTTGGACAGCCTGGAAAAGACAAGAAGGTGACTTTTATGACTCTGAGTAGGTGGATTAAGTTGTCAATTTTTCTGGCTTTGCAAGGCTTTTTAGAATATCTTTCAGTTCAGGGATGGTCTACGAGAGGAATGACCACCTCCTGGGTTGAATTCCAGTGAGTAACAATCTAGGAAATTCCTAGGGTGGCTACTTGGTCCTCAGAGCATACATTTGTCAAGCATTATGGCTTAATAATTTTTCTGTTTTGCATTTGAGTACCAATGTTTTGAACTCTGCATTACAATTAGTCCATCTTGTCTTTGTCACAAACATTACATCCTGCCCACCTTCCCATCAGTCCTTTGGCAAGGGCTTGGCACCCAGGTTGGGTGCATGGGGCTAGCATTTAAGGATCCTCCTGTTCTTTCTTCCTGTTGGAAGGTGACATCACCTTACTTTGTAATGACTGTCACAAGGACGCAATGGACTAAGGCTAATGAAGATTACCAATAAGTAACCAACGCATCACCACTCTTTCTGAATGTGCGTGGCTCATTCCGCAGGACTAGTTCTTTGTATGATTCCTGGATTTTCAGAAGCCCTTTGATGGCAGCACCCCCACACTGAAAATTGTTTCAGCACCACTGTACAAGGGTCAGTTGTCATGCTCATCTGCGGCGTAAATTTGCATTGAAGTAGTCTAACTCCCCAGGCCTTGTCTTTTGCTCAATTTGCCTTTGTGAGTTTTCTCTCAATCACTGTCGACTTCCTTTGATCTTTCTTTCTTCTTTCACTTCACCTTCGCCTTCAGTGTATCTTTCGGCCCTCTTAAGAGACACACCCCCTTGTAGCCACTTCTATTCTTCTGTCACCTAATTATTTTCCTATCCTTTCCCCTGTAACGTTGCTGATCCTAGCTATAGCATCACTATCCAGAATCTGTTCACCTGAGTTATGTTCCTCTTATCTCCACGCATCTAATAATCAGCTCTTGGTCTCCCTCCACCTCTCACGAGACATAGTCTGAGGCAGTGTCTCCATCTTGGAGAGACAATCCCTTGCACTTGTGGTGTTCTACTGGCGCTGCCGGCTTGAGCTTTGGTCAGCAGTGGCAAAAGAAGGACTAATGGAAAGTGAACGTATACTGGAGCAACAGAGTGTATGGATTTATAAGAGCTTGATTAAATGAGAAAAAAAGAGTTTAGTTGAGAGAAAAAATACAACCTGGCCCGTACGGGGATCGAACCCACGACCTTGGCCTTATTAGCACCACGCTCTAACCAACTGAGCTAACCGGGCATGAGTACTAAAGATGTCCTTTTTCCATGTAATGCAGACAGATAGAAGAGTTGGTCTCACTATCGCAATTCCTTCATACTTTTCTCCTTCCGCCCCCTGTCTGGATTACAATAACAAGAGCTGTGGAGTGCTGCACACCAGCCTCAGTGCCTCTTCTTTCACTCAATCTCACTGTGTGCTGTGATATCTTTGTAACATCGCTTGTTGCCGGAAAAAAAGGAAAGGAGGGATAGTATTTTTATTCTTTTACAACAAAACCCAAAATGCATCGGCTTGCTTGCTCATTAAGTTTACAAGGCCAGCTGCTTTTGAGATATTATAATTATAGTGGTTATTCGGCGTTGGAGGTAAGAGAGTTTTTTTTAGGTCTGGCCGTTCCTTCTGCTTCAAATTACTTGAGCTCATGTCAACAAAGTAACAACAAAACATAGCCAACGGTTCGTTGCTCAAGCCTTCCCTACTGCGCCTTCCCATGTCTCTCCTGCCGACCACAGTGCAGGAAATCTGAGTTTGCATTTGCGCGAAGAGACGTACAACACAAGAAGGCGCGCTTTTGTGCGCCGGGCACCACCCGGCCTGTGCATTCCTCACTGTCGTGAGATCAGTTTACTCAGCAGAGCATGACGTTGCAATTGGTTAGTAGGGCAGGCCTGACCAGAATAGTATATTTGGGGTCATGTATTTGATTGCATTTTTAAAACAGTAACAGAACTTAACTGCAATGTTTAAATAGGTCTAGACATATTTAAACAGTGTCAATTTAATAGAAGAATTGTGGACAATTCAGAGGGGAGGCACCAATGTTTTTTTTCCCCATTGGGTGGATACGGCATTAAAGAGTTTGAATACCACTGGTCTAATTGGACACTAATACACCTGGATGCTCCTGAATTCCTCGCAACAGATGCCAGCAAACGTGGCTGGAGAGCTACTGTGTTGGACAGATCCTGTCGATTCAAGTGGTCTTTCCTAGAGAGTCAGAGGTCATGGAAATAGATGGAGTTGATGGTAATCTTCAGGGCTTTGAAGTTTTCCCATCATCATCTGTCTCAAAAAAATGTGCTAGTAAAGACAGAGAATAAGGTAGCTGTCTTTTACATTAACCAACAGTGAAGCATGCATTCACAATCCCTCAATGCAATAGCAGAACAATTGGGTTATTGGGCAGAGATCAACCTGTTGCACACGTCGGCAGTACACATCAAGGGCACCGACAATGTGATGGCAGACAGCTGGAGGTTTCCAAATTTGCTGGAGTTGACGTTATCCAGGTCGTTGTTTTGAGAGATATGCCGAGAGTTTGTGAAACCCTTTCTGGATCTCTTTTCAAACAAGGACAATGCTCATCTTTGTCGATTCTGATCCAGGCTTCCGGAACAAGGAGCCTAGGTAGTGGACGTATTGGTGATAAAGTGGCTGAGAAGTCTCCTTTATACATTCCCCCCACTTTTTATTGATCCAGATGGTTCTCTTCAAGTCTCAGCAGGGGCGAGGGAACTTTATTCTTGTGGGCCCTTATTGGCCAGAGATGTCATGGTTTCCTCTTCTGAACCCCTGGCTCTTCTACCTCCTTGGGTACTGCTCAAGTGTGTCTCTCTCAGAACGTCGTCCCTGACCTTCTTGCTCCAACTCACTCTATCGCTTTGGAGGTTGAGAAGTCTGGACTGCTAGCAAAGGGTCTTTCCTCTTAGTGGAGTTAATTCAGCACTCCAGCAGGCCTTCTACTTCGAAGTCTTACTCAAAGAACTGGAAGTCTTTTGAGACGTGATGTTCTGCTCATGATCTTTTGGCACCTACCTGTAGTTTGTCTGCTATTTTGCATTTTCTTCTGAATGGGTTTCACTTGAATCTCTTTCCACTCTGAAAGCTCATTGCTTTGCGATAAAGGTTTTTAGGGACTTTTCTGTACCTTCGTCGATGTTACAATCTTTGGTGTCTAGACTGTTCTGATCTTTTGTCAATTGTAAGACCAGTTGAAAAATCCCTTTTCTCCAACTCAGAATCTTCCTACTCTTTTATAGGCTTTGCAATTTTATCTCTTTGAGGATCTGGATACTGTAGACATAAAGATTGTTTCCTATAAAGTTATTTTCCTATTTCCTATCACCTTGCTGAGAACAATTGGGGACCTGGGAGCCTTAAAATGCTGTCCTCTCTTCATTTGATACTTTGGAAGATGGGGTAACTTTAAGGCCTAGCCTTACCTTTGCTGCAAAGGTTAAGTCTATTTTTGATAGATCTTAGGAAATAATTCTTCCTTCTTTCATTCCCTCTCCTTCCTCTCCGGAGGAACATTTGCTGAATACACTTGATGTTTAAAGAGCTCTTTTCATTCATGTCACCAGGCCTCTGCAGTTCAGGAAAACCGACTCCTTGTTTGTGACTTTTGGACAGCCTGGAAAAGACAAGAAGGTGACTTTTATGACTCTGAGTAGGTGGATTAAGTTGTCAATTTTTCTGGCTTTGCAAGGCTTTTTAGAATATCTTCCAGTTCAGGGATGGTCTACGAGAGGAATGGCCACCTCCTGGGTTGAATTCCAGTGAGTAACAATCTAGGAAATTCCTAGGGTGGCTACTTGGTCCTCAGAGCATACATTTGTCAAGCATTATGGCTTAATAATTTTTCTGTTTTGCATTTGAGTACCAATGTTTTGAACTCTGCATTACAATTAGTCCATCTTGTCTTTGTCACAAACATTACATCCTGCCCACCTTCCCATCAGTCCATTGGCAAGGGCTTGGCACCCAGGTTGGGTGCATGGGGCTAGCATTTAAGGATCCTCCTGTTCTTTCTTCCTGTTGGAAGGTGACATCACCTTACTTTATAATGACTGTCACAAGGACGCGATGGACTAAGGCTAATGAAGATTACCAATAAGTAACCAACGCATCACCACTCTTTCTGAATGTGCGTGGCTCATTCCGCAGGACTAGTTCTTTGTATGATTCCTGGATTTTCAGAAGCCCTTTGATGGCAGCACCCCCACACTGAAAATTGTTTCAGCACCACTGTACAAGGGTCAGTTGTCATGCTCATCTGCGGCGTAAATTTGCATTGAAGTAGTCTAACTCCCCAGGCCTTGTCTTTTGCTCAATTTGCCTTTGTGAGTTTTCTCTCAATCACTGTCGACTTCCTTTGATCTTTCTTTCTTCTTTCACTTCACCTTCGCCTTCAGTGTATCTTTCGGCCCTCTTAAGAGACACACCCCCTTGTAGCCACTTCTATTCTTCTGTCACCTAATTATTTTCCTATCCTTTCCCCTGTAACGTTGCTGATCCTAGCTATAGCATCACTATCCAGAATCTGTTCACCTGAGTTATGTTCCTCTTATCTCCACGCATCTAATAATCAGCTCTTGGTCTCCCTCCACCTCTCACGAGACATAGTCTGAGGCAGTGTCTCCATCTTGGAGAGACAATCCCTTGCACTTGTGGTGTTCTACTGGCGCTGCCGGCTTGAGCTTTGGTCAGCAGTGGCAAAAGAAGGACTAATGGAAAGTGAACGTATACTGGAGCAACAGAGTGTATGGATTTATAAGAGCTTGATTAAATGAGAAAAAAAGAGTTTAGTTGAGAGAAAAAATACAACCTGGCCTGTACAGGGATCGAACCCACAACCTTGGCCTTATTAGCACCACGCTCTAACCAACTGAGCTAACCGGCCATGAGTACTAAAGATGTCCTTTTTCCATGTAATGCAGATAGATAGAAGAGTTGGTCTCACTATCGCAATTCCTTCATACTTTTCTCCTTCCGCCCCCTGTCTGGATTACAATAACAAGAGCTGTGGAGTGCTGCACACCAGCCTCAGTGCCTCTTCTTTCACTCAATCTCACTGTGTGCTGTGATATCTTTGTAACATCGCTTGTTGCCGGAAAAAAAGGAAAGGAGGGATAGTATTTTTATTCTTTTACAACAAAACCCAAAATGCATCGGCTTGCTTGCTCATTAAGTTTACAAGGCCAGCTGCTTTTGAGATATTATAATTATAGTGGTTATTCGGCGTTGAAGGTAAGAGAGTTTTTTTTAGGTCTGGCCGTTCCTTCTGCTTCAAATTACTTGAGCTCATGTCAACAAAGTAACAACAAAACATAGCCAACAGTTCGTTGCTCAAGCCTTCCCTACTGCGCCTTCCCATGTCTCTCCTGCCGACCACAGTGCAGGAAATCTGAGTTTGCATTTGCGCGAAGAGACGTACAACACAAGAAGGCGCGCTTTTGTGCGCCGGGCACCACCCGGCCTGTGCATTCCTCACTGTCGTGAGATCAGTTTACTCAGCAGAGCATGACGTTGCAATTGGTTAGTAGGGCAGGCCTGACCAGAATAGTATATTTGGGGTCATGTATTTGATTGCATTTTTAAAACAGTAACAGAACTTAACTGCAATGTTTAAATAGGTCTAGACATATTTAAACAGTGTCAATTTAATAGAAGAATTGTGGACAATTCAGAGGGGAGGCACCAATGTTTTTTTTCCCCATTGGGTGGATACGGCATTAAAGAGTTTGAATACCACTGGTCTAAGTGGACACTAATACACCTGGATGCTCCTGAATTCCTCGCAACAGATGCCAGCAAACGTGGCTGGAGAGCTACTGTGTTGGACTGATCCTGTCGATTCAAGTGGTCTTTCCTAGAGAGTCAGAGGTCATGGAAATAGATGGAGTTGATGGTAATCTTCAGGGCTTTGAAGTTTTCCCATCATCATCTGTCTCAAAAAAATGTGCTAGTAAAGACAGAGAATAAGGTAGCTGTCTTTTACATTAACCAACAGTGAAGCATGCATTCAAAATCCCTCAATGCAATAGCAGAACAATTGGGTTATTGGGCAGAGATCAACCTGTTGCACACGTCGGCAGTACACATCAAGGGCACCGACAATGTGATGGCAGACAGCTGGAGGTTTCCAAATTTGCTGGAGTTGACGTTATCCAGGTCGTTGTTTTGAGAGATATGCCGAGAGTTTGTGAAACCCTTTCTGGATCTCTTTTCAAACAAGGACAATGCTCATCTTTGTCGATTCTGATCCAGGCTTCCGGAACAAGGAGCCTAGGTAGTGGACGTATTGGTGATAAAATGGCTGAGAAGTCTCCTTTATACATTCCCCCACTTTTTATTGATCCAGATGGTTCTCTTCAAGTCTCAGCAGGGGCGAGGGAACTTTATCCTTGTGGGCCCTTATTGGCCAGAGATGTCATGGTTTCCTCTTCTGAACCCCTGGCTCTTCTACCTCCTTGGGTACTGCTCAAGTGTGTCTCTCTCAGAACGTCGTCCCTGACCTTCTTGCTCCAACTCACTCTATCGCTTTGGAGGTTGAGAAGTCTGGACTGCTAGCAAAGGGTCTTTCCTCTTCCTTAGTGGAGTTAATTCAGCACTCCAGCAGGCCTTCTACTTCGAAGTCTTACTCAAAGAACTGGAAGTCTTTTGAGACGTGATGTTCTGCTCATGATCTTTTGGCACCTACCTGTAGTTTGTCTGCTATTTTGCATTTTCTTCTGAATGGGTTTTACTTGAATCTCTTTCCACTTTGAAAGCTCATTGCTTTGCGATAAAGGTTTTTAGGGACTTTTCTGTACCTTCGTCGATGTTACAATCTTTGGTGTCTAGACTGTTCTGATCTTTTGTCAATTGTAAGACCAGTTGAAAAATCCCTTTTCTCCAACTCAGAATCTTCCTACTCTTTTATAGGCTTTGCAATTTTATCTCTTTGAGGATCTGGATACCGTAGACATAAAGATTGTTTCCTATAAAGTTATTTTCCTATTTCCTATCACCTTGCTGAGAACAATTGGGGAGTTGGGAGCCTTAAAATGCTGTCCTCTCTTCATTTGATACTTTGGAAGATGGGGTAACTTTAAGGCCTAGCCTTAGCTTTGCTGCAAAGGTTAAGTCTATTTTTGATAGATCTTAGGAAATAATTCTTCCTTCTTTCATTCCCTCTCCTTCCTCTCGGGAGGAACATTTGCTGAATACACTTGATGTTTAAAGAGCTCTTTTCATTCATGTCACCAGGCCTCTGCAGTTCAGGAAAACCGACTCCTTGTTTGTGACTTTTGGACAGCCTGGAAAAGACAAGAAGGTGACTTTTATGACTCTGAGTAGGTGGGTTAAGTTGTCAATTTTTCTGGCTTTGCAAGGCTTTTTAGAATATCTTTCAGTTCAGGGATGGTCTACGAGAGGAATGACCACCTCCTGGGTTGAATTCCAGTGAGTAACAATCTAGGAAATTCCTAGGGTGGCTACTTGGTCCTCAGAGCATACATTTGTCAAGCATTATGGCTTAATAATTTTTCTGTTTTGCATTTGAGTACCAATGTTTTGAACTCTGCATTACAATTAGTCCATCTTGTCTTTGTCACAAACATTACATCCTGCCCACCTTCCCATCAGTCCTTTGGCAAGGGCTTGGCACCCAGGTTGGGTGCATGGGGCTAGCATTTAAGGATCCTCCTGTTCTTTCTTCCTGTTGGAAGGTGACATCACCTTACTTTGTAATGACTGTCACAAGGACGCAATGGACTAAGGCTAATGAAGATTACCAATAAGTAACCAACGCATCACCACTCTTTCTGAATGTGCGTGGCTCATTCCGCAGGACTAGTTCTTTGTATGATTCCTGGATTTTCAGAAGCCCTTTGATGGCAGCACCCCCACACTGAAAATTGTTTCAGCACCACTGTACAAGGGTCAGTTGTCATGCTCATCTGCGGCGTAAATTTGCATTGAAGTAGTCTAACTCCCCAGGCCTTGTCTTTTGCTCAATTTGCCTTTGTGAGTTTTCTCTCAATCACTGTCGACTTCCTTTGATCTTTCTTTCTTCTTTCACTTCACCTTCGCCTTCAGTGTATCTTTCGGCCCTCTTAAGAGACACACCCCCTTGTAGCCACTTCTATACTTCTGTCACCTAATTATTTTCCAATCCTTTCCCCTGTAACGTTGCTGATCCTAGCTATAGCATCACTATCCAGAATCTGTTCACCTGAGTTATGTTCCTCTTATCCCCACGCATCTAATAATCAGATCTTGGTCTCCCTCCACCTCTCACGAGACATAGTCTGAGGCAGTGTCTCCATCTTGGAGAGACAATCCCTTGCACTTGTGTTGTTCTACTGGCGCTGCCGGCTTGAGCTTTGGTCAGGAGTGGCAAAAGAAGGACTAATGGAAAGTGAACGTATACTGGAGCAACAGAGTGTATGGATTTATAAGAGCTTGATTAAATGAGAAAAAAAGAGTTTAGTTGAGAGAAAAAATGCAACCTGGCCCGTACGGGGATCGAACCCACGACCTTGGCGTTATTAGCACCACGCTCTAACCAACTGAGCTAACCAGCCATGAGTACTAAGGATATCATTTTTCCATGTAATGCAGATAGATAGAAGAGTTGGTCTCACTATCGCAATTCCTTCATACTTTTCTCCTTCCGCCCCCTGTCTGGATTACAATAACAAGAGCTGTGGAGTGCTGCTCGCCAGCCTCAGTGCCTCTTCTTTCACTCAGTTTCACTGTGTGCTGTGATATCTTTGTAACATCGCTTGTTGCCGGAAAAAAAGGAAAGGATGGATAGTATTTTTATTCTTTTACAACTAAACCCAAAATGCATTGGCTTGCTTGGTCATTAAGTTTACAAGGCCAGCTGCTTTTGAGATATTATAATTATAGTGGTTATTCGGCGTTGGAGGTAAGAGAGTTTTTTTTAGGTCTGGCCGTTCCTTCTGCTTCAAATTACTTGAGCTCATGTCAACAAAGTAACAACAAAACATAGCCAACGGTTCGTTGCTCAAGCCTTCCCTACTGCGCCTTCCCATGTCTCTCCTGCCGACCACAGTGCAGGAAATCTGAGTTTGCATTTGCGCGAAGAGACGTACAACACAAGAAGGCGCGCTTTTGTGCGCCGGGCACCACCCGGCCTGTGCATTCCTCACTGTCGTGAGATCAGTTTACTCAGCAGAGCATGACGCTGCAATTGGTTAGTAGGGCTGGCCTGACCAGAATAGTATATTTGGGGTCATGTATTTGATTGCATTTTTAAAACAGTAACAGAACTTAACTGCAATGTTTAAATAGGTCTAGACATATTTAAACAGTGTCAATTTAATAGAAGAATTGTGGACAATTCAGAGGGGAGGCACCATTTTTTTTTTTTTCCATTTGGTGGATGCGGCATTAAAGAGTTTGAAGACCACTGGTCTAAGTGCACACTAATATACCTGGATGCTCCTGAATCCTCGCAATAGATGCCAGCAAACCTGGCTGGAGAGCTACTGTGTTGGACTGATCCTGTCGATTCAAGTGGTCTTTCCTAGAGAGTCGGAGGTCATGGAAATAGATGGAGTTGATGGTAATCTACAGGGCTTTGAAGTTTTCCCATCATCATCTGTCTCAAAAAAATGTGCTAGTAAAGACAGAGAATAAGGTAGCTGTCTTTTACATTAACCAACAGTGAAGCATGCATTCAAAATCCTTCAATGCAATAGCAGAACAATTGGGTTATTGGGCAGAGATCAACCTGTTGCACACGTCGGCAGTACACATCAAGGGCACCGACAATGTGATGGCAGACAGCTGGAGGTTTCCAAATTTGCTGGAGTTGACGTTATCCAGGTCGTTGTTTTGAGAGATATGCCGAGAGTTTGTGAAACCCTTTCTGGATCTCTTTTCAAACAAGGACAATGCTCATCTTTGTCGATTCTGATCCAGGCTTCCGGAACAAGGAGCCTAGGTAGTGGACGTATTGGTGATAAAGTGGCTGAGAAGTCTCCTTTATACATTCCCCCACTTTTTATTGATCCAGATGGTTCTCTTCAAGTCTCAGCAGGGGGGAGGGAACTTTATTCTTGTGGGCCCTTATTGGCCAGAGATGTCATGGTTTCCTCTTCTGAACCCCTGGCTCTTCTACCTCCTTGAGTACTGCTCAAGTGTGTCTCTGTCAGAACGTCGTCCCTGACCTTCTTGCTCCAACTCACTCTATCGCTTTGGAGGTTGAGAAGTCTGGACTGCTAGCAAAGGGTCTTTCCTCTTCCTTAGTGGAGTTAATTCAGCACTCCAGCAGGCCTTCTACTTCGAAGTCTTACTCAAAGAACTGGAAGTCTTTTGAGACGTGATGTTCTGTTCATGATCTTTTGGCACCTACCTGTAGTTTGTCTGCTATTTTGCATTTTCTTCTGAATGGGTTTCACTTGAATCTCTTTCCACTCTGAAAGCTCATTGCTTTGCGATAAAGGTTTTTAGGGACTTTTCTGTACCTTCGTCGATGTTACAATCTTTGGTGTCTAGACTGTTCTGATCTTTTGTCAATTGTAAGACCAGTTGAAAAATCCCTTTTCTCCAACTCAGAATCTTCCTACTCTTTTATAGGCTTTGCAATTTTATCTCTTTGAGGATCTGGATACTGTAGACATAAAGATTGTTTCCTATAAAGTTATTTTCCTATTGCCTATCACCTTGCTGAGAACAATTGGGGAGCTGGGAGCCTTAAAATGCTGTCCTCTCTTCATTTGATACTTTGGAAGATGGGGTAACTTTAAGGCCTAGCCTTAACTTTGCTGCAAAGGTTAAGTCTATTTTTGATAGATCTTAGGAAATAATTCTTCCTTCTTTCCTTCCCTCTCCTTCCTCTCCGGAGGAACATTTGATGAATACACTTGATGTTTAAAGAGCTCTTTTCATTCATGTCACCAGGCCTCTGCAGTTCAGGAAAACCGACTCCTTGTTTGTGACTTTTGGACAGCCTGGAAAAGACAAGAAGGTGACTTTTATGACTCTGAGTAGGTGGATTAAGTTGTCAATTTTTCTGGCTTTGCAAGGCTTTTTAGAATATCTTCCAGTTCAGGGATGGTCTACGAGAGGAATGGCCACCTCCTGGGTTGAATTCCAGTGAGTAACAATCTAGGAAATTCCTAGGGTGGCTACTTGGTCCTCAGAGCATACATTTGTCAAGCATTATGGCTTAATAATTTTTCTGTTTTGCATTTGAGTACCAATGTTTTGAACTCTGCATTACAATTAGTCCATCTTGTCTTTGTCACAAACAGTACATCTTGCCCACCTTCCCATCAGTCCTTTGGCAAGGGCTTGGCACCCAGGTTGGGTGCATGGGGCTAGCATTTAAGGATCCTCCTGTTCTTTCTTCCTGTTGGAAGGTGACATCACCTTACTTTATAATGACTGTCACAAGGACGCAATGGACTAAGGCTAATGAAGATTACCAATAAGTAACCAAAGCATTACCACTCTTTCTGAATGTGCGTGGCTCATTCCGCAGGACTAGTTCTTTGTATGATTCCTGGATTTTCAGAAGCCCTTTGATGGCAGCACCCCCACACTGAAAATTGTTTCAGCACCACTGTACAAGGGTCAGTTGTCATGCTCATCTGCGGCGTAAATTTGCATTGAAGTAGTCTAACTCCCCAGGCCTTGTCTTTTGCTCAATTTGCCTTTGTGAGTTTTCTCTCAATCACTGTCGACTTCCTTTGATCTTTCTTTCTTCTTTCACTTCACCTTCGCCTTCAGTGTATCTTTCGGCCCTCTTAAGAGACACACCCCCTTGTAGCCACTTCTATTCTTCTGTCACCTAATTATTTTCCTATCCTTTCCCCTGTAACGTTGCTGATCCTAGCTATAGCATCACTATCCAGAATCTGTTCACCTGAGTTATGTTCCTCTTATCCCCACGCATCTAATAATCAGCTCTTGGTCTCCCTCCACCTCTCACGAGACATAGTCTGAGGCAGTGTCTCCATCTTGGAGAGACAATCCCTTGCACTTGTGGTGTTCTACTGGCGCTGCCGGCTTGAGCTTTGGTCAGCAGTGGCAAAAGAAGGACTAATGGAAAGTGAACGTATACTGGAGCAACAGAGTGTATGGATTTATAAGAGCTTGATTAAATGAGAAAAAAAGAGTTTAGTTGAGAGAAAAAATGCAACCTGGCCCGTACGGGGATCGAACCCACGACCTTGGCCTTATTAGCACCACGCTCTAACCAACTGAGCTAACCGGCCATGAGTACTAAAGATATCCTTTTTCCATGTAATGCAGATAGTTAGAAGAGTTGGTCTCACTATCGCAATTCCTTCATACTTTTCTCCTTCCGCCCCCTGTCTGGATTACAATAACAAGAGCTGTGGAGTGCTGCACACCAGCCTCAGTGCCTCTTCTTTCACTCAATCTCACTGTGTGCTGTGATATCTTTGTAACATCGCTTGTTGCCGGAAAAAAAGGAAAGGAGGGATAGTATTTTTATTCTTTTACAACAAAACCCAAAATGCATCGGCTTGCTTGCTCATTAAGTTTACAAGGCCAGCTGCTTTTGAGATATTATAATTATAGTGGTTATTCGGCGTTGGAGGTAAGAGAGTTTTTTTTAGGTCTGGCCGTTCCTTCTGCTTCAAATTACTTGAGCTCATGTCAACAAAGTAACAACAAAACATAGCCAACGGTTCGTTGCTCAAGCCTTCCCTACTGCGCCTTCCCATGTCTCTCCTGCCGACCACAGTGCAGGAAATCTGAGTTTGCATTTGCGCGAAGAGACGTACAACACAAGAAGGCGCGCTTTTGTGCGCCGGGCACCACCCGGCCTGTGCATTCCTCACTGTCGTGAGATCAGTTTACTCAGCAGAGCATGACGTTGCAATTGGTTAGTAGGGCAGGCCTGACCAGAATAGTATATTTGGGGTCATGTATTTGATTGCATTTTTAAAACAGTAACAGAACTTAACTGCAATGTTTAAATAGGTCTAGACATATTTAAACAGTGTCAATTTAATAGAAGAATTGTGGACAATTCAGAGGGGAGGCACCAATGTTTTTTTTCCCCATTGGGTGGATACGGCATTAAAGAGTTTGAATACCACTGGTCTAAGTGGACACTAATACACCTGGATGCTCCTGAATTCCTCGCAACAGATGCCAGCAAACGTGGCTGGAGAGCTACTGTGTTGGACTGATCCTGTCGATTCAAATGGTCTTTCCTAGAGAGTCAGAGGTCATGGAAATAGATGGAGTTGATGGTAATCTTCAAGGCTTTGAAGTTTTCCCATCATCATCTGTCTCAAAAAAATGTGCTAGTAAAGACAGAGAATAAGGTAGCTGTCTTTTACATTAACCAACAGTGAAGCATGCATTCAAAATCCCTCAATGCAATAGCAGAACAATTGGGTTATTGGGCAGAGATCAACCTGTTGCCCACGTCGGCAGTACACATCAAGGGCACCGACAATGTGATGGCAGACAGCTGGAGGTTTCCAAATTTGCTGGAGTTGACGTTATCCAGGTCGTTGTTTTCAGAGATATGCCGAGAGTTTGTGAAACCCTTTCTGGATCTCTTTTCAAACAAGGACAATGCTCATCTTTGTCGATTCTGATCCAGGCTTCCGGAACAAGGAGCCTAGGTAGTGGACGTATTGGTGATAAAGTGGCTGAGAAGTCTCCTTTATACATTCCCCCACTTTTTATTGATCCAGATGGTTCTCTTCAAGTCTCAGCAGGGGCGAGGGAACTTTATTCTTGTGGGCCCTTATTGGCCAGAGATGTCATGGTTTCCTCTTCTGAACCCCTGGCTCTTCTACCTCCTTGGGTACTGCTCAAGTGTGTCTCTCTCAGAACGTCGTCCCTGACCTTCTTGCTCCAACTCACTCTATCGCTTTGGAGGTTGAGAAGTCTGGACTGCTAGCAAAGGGTCTTTCCTCTTCCTTAGTGGAGTTAATTCAGCACTCCAGCAGGCCTTCTACTTCGAAGTCTTACTCAAAGAACTGGAAGTCTTTTGAGACGTGATGTTCTGCTCATGATCTTTTGGCACCTACCTGTAGTTTGTCTGCTATTTTGCATTTTCTTCTGAATGGGTTTCACTTGAATCTCTTTCCACTCTGAAAGCTCATTGCTTTGCGATAAAGGTTTTTAGGGACTTTTCTGTACCTTCGTCGATGTTACAATCTTTGGTGTCTAGACTGTTCTGATCTTTTGTCAATTGTAAGACCAGTTGAAAAATCCCTTTTCTCCAACTCAGAATCTTCCTACTCTTTTATAGGCTTTGCAATTTTGTCTCTTTGAGGATCTGGATACTGTAGACATAAAGATTGTTTCCTATAAAGTTATTTTCCTATTTCCTATCACCTTGCTGAGAACAATTGGGGAGCTTGGAGCCTTAAAATGCTGTCCTCTCTTCATTTGATACTTTGGAAGATGGGGTAACTTTAAGGCCTAGCCTTACCTTTGCTGCAAAGGTTAAGTCTATTTTTGATAGATCTTAGGAAATAATTCTTCCTTCTTTCATTCCCTCTCCTTCCTCTCGGGAGGAACATTTGCTGAATACACTTGATGTTTAAAGAGCTCTTTTCATTCATGTCACCAGGCCTCTGCAGTTCAGGAAAACCGACTCCTTGTTTGTGACTTTTGGACAGCCTGGAAAAGACAAGAAGGTGACTTTTATGGCTCTGAGTAGGTGGATTAAGTTGTCAATTTTTCTGGCTTTGCAAGACTTTTTAGAATATCTTCCAGTTCAGGGATGGTCTACGAGAGGAATGGCCACCTCCTGGGTTGAATTCCAGTGAGTAACAATCTAGGAAATTCCTAGGGTGGCTACTTGGTCCTCAGAGCATACATTTGTCAAGCATTATGGCTTAATCATTTTTCTGTTTTGCATTTGAATACCAATGTTTTGAACTCTGCATTACAATTAGTCCATCTTGTCTTTGTCACAAACATTACATCCTGCCCACCTTCCCATCAGTCCTTTGGCAAGGGCTTGGCACCCAGGTTGGGTGCATGGGGCTAGCATTTAAGGATCCTCCTGTTCTTTCTTCCTGTTGGAAGGTGACATCACCTTACTTTGTAATGACTGTCACAAGGACGCAATGGACTAAGGCTAATGAAGATTACCAATAAGTAACCAACGCATCACCACTCTTTCTGAATGTGCGTGGCTCATTCCGCAGGACTAGTTCTTTGTATGATTCCTGGATTTTCAGAAGCCCTTTGATGGCAGCACCCCCACACTGAAAATTGTTTCAGCACCACTGTACAAGGGTCAGTTGTCATGCTCATCTGCGGCGTAAATTTGCATTGAAGTAGTCTAACTCCCCAGGCCTTGTCTTTTGCTCAATTTGCCTTTGTGAGTTTTCTCTCAATCACTGTCGACTTCCTTTGATCTTTCTTTCTTCTTTCACTTCACCTTCGCCTTCAGTGTATCTTTCGGCCCTCTTAAGAGACACACCCCCTTGTAGCCACTTCTATACTTCTGTCACCTAATTATTTTCCAATCCTTTCCCCTGTAACGTTGCTGATCCTAGCTATAGCATCACTATCCAGAATCTGTTCACCTGAGTTATGTTCCTCTTATCCCCACGCATCTAATAATCAGATCTTGGTCTCCCTCCACCTCTCACGAGACATAGTCTGAGGCAGTGTCTCCATCTTGGAGAGACAATCCCTTGCACTTGTGTTGTTCTACTGGCGCTGCCGGCTTGAGCTTTGGTCAGTAGTGGCAAAAGAAGGACTAATGGAAAGTGAACGTATACTGGAGCAACAGAGTGTATGGATTTATAAGAGCTTGATTAAATGAGAAAAAAAGAGTTTAGTTGAGAGAAAAAATGCAACCTGGCCCGTACGGGGATCGAACCCACGACCTTGGCGTTATTAGCACCACGCTCTAACCAACTGAGCTAACCAGCCATGAGTACAAAGGATATCATTTTTCCATGTAATGCAGATAGATAGAAGAGTTGGTCTCACTATCGCAATTCCTTCATACTTTTCTCCTTCCGCCCCCTGTCTGGATTACAATAACAAGAGCTGTGGAGTGCTTCTCGCCAGCCTCAGTGCCTCTTCTTTCACTCAATTTCACTGTGTGCTGTGATATCTTTGTAACATCGCTTGTTGCCGGAAAAAAAGGAAAGGATGGATAGTATTTTTATTCTTTTACAACAAAACCCAAAATGCATTGGCTTGCTTTTCATTAAGTTTACAAGGCCAGCTGCTTTTGAGATATTATAATTATAGTGGTTATTCGGCGTTGGAGGTAAGAGAGTTTGTTTTAGGTCTGGCCGTTCCTTCTGCTTCAAATTACTTGAGCTCATGTCAACAAAGTAACAACAAAACATAGCCAACGGTTCGTTGCTCAAGCCTTCCCTACTGCGCCTTCCCATGTCTCTCCTGCCGACCACAGTGCAGGAAATCTGAGTTTGCATTTGCGCGAAGAGACGTACAACACAAGAAGGCGCGCTTTTGTGCGCCGGGCACCACCCGGCCTGTGCATTCCTCACTGTCGTGAGATCAGTTTACTCAGCAGAGCATGACGCTGCAATTGGTTAGTAGGGCAGGCCTGACCAGAATAGTATATTTGGGGTCATGTATTTGATTGCATTTTTAAAACAGTAACAGAACTTAACTGCAATGTTTAAATAGGTCTAGACATATTTAAACAGTGTCAATTTAATAGAAGAATTGTGGACAATTCAGAGCAGAGGCACCAATTTTTTTTTTTTCCATTGGGTGGATGCGGCATTAAAGAGTTTGAAGACCACTGGTCTAAGTGCACACTAATATACCTGGATGCTCCTGAATCCTCGCAACAGATGCCAGCAAACCTGGCTGGAGAGCTACTGTGTTGGACTGATCCTGTCGATTCAAGTGGTCTTTCCTAGAGAGTCGGAGGTCATGGAAATAGATGGAGTTGATGGTAATCTACAGGGCTTTGAAGTTTTCCCATCATCATCTGTCTCAAAAAAATGTGCTAGTAAAGACAGAGAATAAGGTAGCTGTCTTTTACATTAACCAACAGTGAAGCATGCATTCAAAATCCTTTAATGCAATAGCAGAACAATTGGGTTATTGGGCAGAGATCAACCTGTTGCACACGTCGGCAGTACACATCAAGGGCACCGACAATGTGATGGCAGACAGCTGGAGGTTTCCAAATTTGCTGGAGTTGACGTTATCCAGGTCGTTGTTTTGAGAGATATGCCGAGAGTTTGTGAAACCCTTTCTGGATCTCTTTTCAAACAAGGACAATGCTCATCTTTGTCGATTCTGATCCAGGCTTCCGGAACAAGGAGCCTAGGTAGTGGACGTATTGGTGATAAAGTGGCTGAGAAGTCTCCTTTATACATTCCCCCACTTTTTATTGATCCAGATGGTTCTCTTCAAGTCTCAGCAGGGGGGAGGGAACTTTATTCTTGTGGGCCCTTATTGGCCAGAGATGTCATGGTTTCCTCTTCTGAACCCCTGGCTCTTCTACCTCCTTGAGTACTGCTCAAGTGTGTCTCTGTCAGAACGTCGTCCCTGACCTTCTTGCTCCAACTCACTCTATCGCTTTGGAGGTTGAGAAGTCTGGACTGCTAGCAAAGGGTCTTTCCTCTTCCTTAGTGGAGTTAATTCAGCACTCCAGCAGGCCTTCTACTTCGAAGTCTTACTCAAAGAACTGGAAGTCTTTTGAGACGTGATGTTCTGTTCATGATCTTTTGGCACCTACCTGTAGTTTGTCTGCTATTTTGCATTTTCTTCTGAATGGGTTTCACTTGAATCTCTTTCCACTCTGAAAGCTCATTGCTTTGCGATAAAGGTTTTTAGGGACTTTTCTGTACCTTCGTCGATGTTACAATCTTTGGTGTCTAGACTGTTCTGATCTTTTGTCAATTGTAAGACCAGTTGAAAAATCCCTTTTCTCCAACTCAGAATCTTCCTACTCTTTTATAGGCTTTGCAATTTTATCTCTTTGAGGATCTGGATACTGTAGACATCAAGATTGTTTCCTATAAAGTTATTTTCCTATTGCCTATCACCTTGCTGAGAACAATTGGGGAGCTGGGAGCCTTAAAATGCTGTCCTCTCTTCATTTGATACTTTGGAAGATGGGGTAACTTTAAGGCCTAGACTTACCTTTGCTGCAAAGGTTAAGTCTATTTTTGATAGATCTTAGGAAATAATTCTTCCTTCTTTCCTTCCCTCTCCTTCCTCTCCGGAGGAACATTTGATGAATACACTTGATGTTTAAAGAGCTCTTTTCATTCATGTCACCAGGCCTCTGCAGTTCAGGAAAACCGACTCCTTGTTTGTGACTTTTGGACAGCCTGGAAAAGACAAGAAGGTGACTTTTATGACTCTGAGTAGGTGGATTAAGTTGTCAATTTTTCTGGCTTTGCAAGGCTTTTTAGAATATCTTCCAGTTCAGGGATGGTCTACGAGAGGAATGGCCACCTCCTGGGTTGAATTCCAGTGAGTAACAATCTAGGAAATTCCTAGGGTGGCTACTTGGTCCTCAGAGCATACATTTGTCAAGCATTATGGCTTAATAATTTTTCTGTTTTGCGTTTGAGTACCAATGTTTTCAACTCTGCATTACCCTTAGTCCATCTTGTCTTTGTCACAAACATTACATCCTGCCCACCTTCCCATCAGTCCATTGGCAAGGGCTTGGCACCCAGGTTGGGTGCATGGGGCTAGCATTTAAGGATCCTCCTGTTCTTTCTTCCTGTTGGAAGGTGACATCACCTTACTTTATAATGACTGTCACACGGACGCAATGGACTAAGGCTAATGAAGATTACCAATAAGTAACCAACGCATCACCACTCTTTCTGAATGTGCGTGGCTCATTCCGCAGGACTAGTTCTTTGTATGATTCCTGGATTTTCAGAAGCCCTTTGATGGCAGCACCCCCACACTGAAAATTGTTTCAGCACCACTGTACAAGGGTCAGTTGTCATACTCATCTGCGGCGTAAATTTGCATTGAAGTAGTCTAACTCCCCAGGCCTTGTCTTTTGCTCAATTTGCCTTTGTGAGTTTTCTCTCAATCACTGTCGACTTCCTTTGATCTTTCTTTCTTCTTTCACTTCACCTTCGCCTTCAGTGTATCTTTCGGCCCTCTTAAGAGACACACCCCCTTGTAGCCACTTCTATTCTTCTGTCACCTAATTATTTTCCTATCCTTTCCCCTGTAACGTTGCTGATCCTAGCTATAGCATCACTATCCAGAATCTGTTCACCTGAGTTATGTTCCTCTTATCCCCACGCATCTAATAATCAGCTCTTGGTCTCCCTCCACCTCTCACGAGACATGGTCTGAGGCAGTGTCTCCATCTTGGAGAGACAATCCCTTGCACTTGTGGTGTTCTACTGGCGCTGCCGGCTTGAGCTTTGGTCAGCAGTGGCAAAAGAAGGACTAATGGAAAGTGAACGTATACTGGAGCAACAGAGTGTATGGATTTATAAGAGCTTGATTAAATGAGAAAAAAAGAGTTTAGTTGAGAGAAAAAATGCAACCTGGCCCATACGGGGATCGAACCCACAACCTTGGCATTATTAGCACCACCCTCTAACCAACTGAGCTAACCGGCCATGAGTACTAAAGATATCCTTTTTCCATGTAATGCAGATAGATAGAAGAGTTGGTCTCACTATCGCAATTCCTTCATACTTTTCTCCTTCCGCCCCCTGTCTGGATTACAATAACAAGAGCTGTGGAGTGCTGCACACCAGCCTCAGTGCCTCTTCTTTCACTCAATCTCACTGTGTGCTGTGATATCTTTGTAACATCGCTTGTTGCCGGAAAAAAAGGAAAGGAGGGATAGTATTTTTATTCTTTTACAACAAAACCCAAAATGCATCGGCTTGCTTGCTCATTAAGTTTACAAGGCCAGCTGCTTTTGAGATATTATAATTATAGTGGTTATTCGGCGTTGGAGGTAAGAGAGTTTTTTTTAGGTCTGGCCGTTCCTTCTGCTTCAAATTACTTGAGCTCATGTCAACAAAGTAACAACAAAACATAGCCAACGGTTCGTTGCTCAAGCCTTCCCTACTGCGCCTTGCCATGTCTCTCCTGCCGACCACAGTGCAGGAAATCTGAGTTTGCATTTGCGCGAAGAGACGTACAACACAAGAAGGCGCGCTTTTGTGCGCCGGGCACCACCCGGCCTGTGCATTCCTCACTGTCGTGAGATCAGTTTACTGAGCAGAGCATGACGCTGCAATTGGTTAGTAGGGCAGGCCTGACCAGAATAGTATATTTGGGGTCATGTATTTGATTGCATTTTTAAAACAGTAACAGAACTTAACTGCAATGTTTAAATAGGTCTAGACATATTTAAACAGTGTCAATTTAATAGAAGAATTGTGGACAATTCAGAGGGGAGGCACCAATTTTTTTTTTTTCCATTGGGTGGATGCGGCATTAAAGAGTTTGAAGACCACTGGTCTAAGTGCACACTAATATACCTGGATGCTCCTGAATCCTCGCAACAGATGCCAGCAAACCTGGCTGGAGAGCTACTGTGTTGGACTGATCAAGTCGATTCAAGTGGTCTTTCCTAGAGAGTCGGAGGTCATGGAAATAGATGGAGTTGATGGTAATCTACAGGGCTTTGAAGTTTTCCCATCATCATCTGTCTCAAAAAAATGTGCTAGTAAAGACAGAGAATAAGGTAGCTGTCTTTTACATTAACCAACAGTGAAGCATGCATTCAAAATCCTTCAATGCAATAGCAGAAGAATTGGGTTATTGGGCAGAGATCAACCTGTTGCACACGTCGGCAGTACACATCATGGGCACCGACAATGTGATGGCAGACAGCTGGAGGTTTCCAAATTTGCTGGAGTTGACGTTATCCAGGTCGTTGTTTTGAGAGATATGCCGAGAGTTTGTGAAACCCTTTCTGGATCTCTTTTCAAACAAGGACAATGCTCATCTTTGTCGATTCTGATCCAGGCTTCCGGAACAAGGAGCCTAGGTAGTGGACGTATTGGTGATAAAGTGGCTGAGAAGTCTCCTTTATACATTCCCCCACTTTTTATTGATCCAGATGGTTCTCTTCAAGTCTCAGCAGGGGGGAGGGAACTTTATTCTTGTGGGCCCTTATTGGCCAGAGATGTCATGGTTTCCTCTTCTGAACCCCTGGCTCTTCTACCTCCTTGAGTACTGCTCAAGTGTGTCTCTGTCAGAACGTCGTCCCTGACCTTCTTGCTCCAACTCACTCTATCGCTTTGGAGGTTGAGAAGTCTGGACTGCTAGCAAAGGGTCTTTCCTCTTCCTTAGTGGAGTTAATTCAGCACTCCAGCAGGCCTTCTACTTCGAAGTCTTACTCAAAGAACTGGAATTCTTTTGAGACGTGATGTTCTGCTCATGATCTTTTGGCACCTACCTGTAGTTTGTCTGCTATTTTGCATTTTCTTCTGAATGGGTTTCACTTGAATCTCTTTCCACTCTGAAAGCTCATTGCTTTGCGATAAAGGTTTTTAGGGACTTTTCTGTACCTTCGTCGATGTTACAATCTTTGGTGTCTAGACTGTTCTGATCTTTTGTCAATTGTAAGACCAGTTGAAAAATCCCTTTTCTCCAACTCAGAATCTTCCTACTCTTTTATAGGCTTTGCAATTTTATCTCTTTGAGGATCTGGATACTGTAGACATAAAGATAGTTTCCTATAAAGTTATTTTCCTATTTCCTATCACCTTGCTGAGAACAATTGGGGAGCTGGGAGCCTTAAAATGCTGTCCTCTCTTCATTTGATACTTTGGAAGATGGGGTAACTTTAAGGCCTAGCCTTACCTTTGCTGCAAAGGTTAAGTCTATTTTAGATAGATCTTAGGAAATAATTCTTCCTTCTTTCATTCCCTCTCCTTCCTCTCGGGAGGAACATTTGCTGAATACACTTGATGTTTAAAGAGCTCTTTTCATTCATGTCACCAGGCCTCTGCAGTTCAGGAAAACCGACTCCTTGTTTGTGACTTTTGGACAGCCTGGAAAAGACAAGAAGGTGACTTTTATGGCTCTGAGTAGGTGGATTAAGTTGTCAATTTTTCTGGCTTTGCAAGGCTTTTTAGAATATCTTCCAGTTCAGGGATGGTCTACGAGAGGAATGGCCACCTCCTGGGTTGAATTCCAGTGAGTAACAATCTAGGAAATTCCTAGGGTGGCTACTTGGTCCTCAGAGCATACATTTGTCAAGCATTATGGCTTAATCATTTTTCTGTTTTGCATTTGAATACCAATGTTTTGAACTCTGCATTACAATTAGTCCATCTTGTCTTTGTCACAAACATTACATCCTGCCCACCTTCCCATCAGTCCTTTGGCAAGGGCTTGGCACCCAGGTTGGGTGCATGGGGCTAGCATTTAAGGATCCTCCTGTTCTTTCTTCCTGTTGGAAGGTGACATCACCTTACTTTGTAATGACTGTCACAAGGACGCAATGGACTAAGGCTAATGAAGATTACCAATAAGTAACCAACGCATCACCACTCTTTCTGAATGTGCGTGGCTCATTCCGCAGGACTAGTTCTTTGTATGATTCCTGGATTTTCAGAAGCCCTTTGATGGCAGCACCCCCACACTGAAAATTGTTTCAGCACCACTGTACAAGGGTCAGTTGTCATGCTCATCTGCGGCGTAAATTTGCATTGAAGTAGTCTAACTCCCCAGGCCTTGTCTTTTGCTCAATTTGCCTTTGTGAGTTTTCTCTCAATCACTGTCCACTTCCTTTGATCTTTCTTTCTTCTTTCACTTCACCTTCGCCTTCAGTGTATCTTTCGGCCCTCTTAAGAGACACACCCCCTTGTAGCCACTTCTATACTTCTGTCACCTAATTATTTTCCAATCCTTTCCCCTGTAACGTTGCTGATCCTAGCTATAGCATCACTATCCAGAATCTGTTCACCTGAGTTATGTTCCTCTTATCCCCACGCATCTAATAATCAGATCTTGGTCTCCCTCCACCTCTCACGAGACATAGTCTGAGGCAGTGTCTCCATCTTGGAGAGACAATCCCTTGCACTTGTGTTGTTCTACTGGCGCTGCCGGCTTGAGCTTTGGTCAGTAGTGGCAAAAGAAGGACTAATGGAAAGTGAACGTATACTGGAGCAACAGAGTGTATGGATTTATAAGAGCTTGATTAAATGAGAAAAAAAGAGTTTAGTTGAGAGAAAAAATGCAACCTGGCCCGTACGGGGATCGAACCCACGACCTTGGCGTTATTAGCACCACGCTCTAACCAACTGAGCTAACCAGCCATGAGTACTAAGGATATCATTTTTCCATGTAATGCAGATAGATAGAAGAGTTGGTCTCACTATCGCAATTCCTTCATACTTTTCTCCTTCCGCCCCCTGTCTGGATTACAATAACAAGAGCTGTGGAGTGCTGCTCGCCAGCCTCAGTGCCTCTTCTTTCACTCAATTTCACTGTGTGCTGTGATATCTTTGTAACATCGCTTGTTGCCGGAAAAAAAGGAAAGGATGGATAGTATTTTTATTCTTTTACAACAAAACCCAAAATGCATTGGCTTGCTTTTCATTAAGTTTACAAGGCCAGCTGCTTTTGAGATATTATAATTATAGTGGTTATTCGGCGTTGGAGGTAAGAGAGTTTTTTTTAGGTCTGGCCGTTCCTTCTGCTTCAAATTACTTGAGCTCATGTCAACAAAGTAACAACAAAACATAGCCAACGGTTCGTTGCTCAAGCCTTCCCTACTGCGCCTTCCCATGTCTCTCCTGCCGACCACAGTGCAGGAAATCTGAGTTTGCATTTGCGCGAAGAGACGTACAACACAAGAAGGCGCGCTTTTGTGCGCCGGGCACCACCCGGCCTGTGCATTCCTCACTGTCGTGAGATCAGTTTACTCAGCAGAGCATGACGCTGCAATTGGTTAGTAGGGCAGGCCTGACCAGAATAGTATATTTGGGGTCATGTATTTGATTGCATTTTTAAAACAGTAACAGAACTTAACTGCAATGTTTAAATAGGTCTAGACATATTTAAACAGTGTCAATTTAATAGAAGAATTGTGGACAATTCAGAGGGGAGGCACCAATTTTTTTTTTTTCCATTGGGTGGATGCGGCATTAAAGAGTTTGAAGACCACTGGTCTAAGTGCACACTAATATACCTGGATGCTCCTGAATCCTCGCAACAGATGCCAGCAAACCTGGCTGGAGAGCTACTGTGTTGGACTGATCCTGTCGATTCAAGTGGTCTTTCCTAGAGAGTCGGAGGTCATGGAAATAGATGGAGTTGATGGTAATCTACAGGGCTTTGAAGTTTTCCCATCATCATCTGTCTCAAAAAAATGTGCTAGTAAAGACAGAGAATAAGGTAGCTGTCTTTTACATTAACCAACAGTGAAGCATGCATTCAAAATCCTTCAATGCAATAGCAGAACAATTGGGTTATTGGGCAGAGATCAACCTGTTGCACACGTCGGCAGTACACATCAAGGGCACCGACAATGTGATGGCAGACAGCTGGAGGTTTCCAAATTTGCTGGAGTTGACGTTATCCAGGTCGTTGTTTTGAGAGATATGCCGAGAGTTTGTGAAACCCTTTCTGGATCTCTTTTCAAACAAGGACAATGCTCATCTTTGTCGATTCTGATCCAGGCTTCCGGAACAAGGAGCCTAGGTAGTGGACGTATTGGTGATAAAGTGGCTGAGAAGTCTCCTTTATACATTCCCCCACTTTTTATTGATCCAGATGGTTCTCTTCAAGTCTCAGCAGGGGGGAGGGAACTTTATTCTTGTGGGCCCTTATTGGCCAGAGATGTCATGGTTTCCTCTTCTGAACCCCTGGCTCTTCTACCTCCTTGAGTACTGCTCAAGTGTGTCTCTGTCAGAACGTCGTCCCTGACCTTCTTGCTCCAACTCACTCTATCGCTTTGGAGGTTGAGAAGTCTGGACTGCTAGCAAAGGGTCTTTCCTCTTCCTTAGTGAAGTTAATTCAGCACTCCAGCAGGCCTTCTACTTCGAAATCTTACTCAAAGAACTGGAAGTCTTTTGAGACGTGATGTTCTGTTCATGATCTTTTGGCACCTACCTGTAGTTTGTCTGCTATTTTGCATTTTCTTCTGAATGGGTTTGACTTGAATCTCTTTCCACTCTGAAAGCTCATTGCTTTGCGATAAAGGTTTTTAGGGACTTTTCTGTACCTTCGTCGATGTTACAATCTTTGGTGTCTAGACTGTTCTGATCTTTTGTCAATTGTAAGACCAGTTGAAAAATCCCTTTTCTCCAACTCAGAATCTTCCTACTCTTTTATAGGCTTTGCAATTTTATCTCTTTGAGGATCTGGATACTGTAGACATAAAGATTGTTTCCTATAAAGTTATTTTCCTATTGCCTATCACCTTGCTGAGAACAATTGGGGAGCTGGGAGCCTTAAAATGCTGTCCTCTCTTCATTTGATACTTTGGAAGATGGGGTAACTTTAAGGCCTAGCCTTACCTTTGCTGCAAAGGTTAAGTCTATTTTTGATAGATCTTAGGAAATAATTCTTCCTTCTTTCCTTCCCTCTCCTTCCTCTCCGGAGGAACATTTGATGAATACACTTGATGTTTAAAGAGCTCTTTTCATTCATGTCACCAGGCCTCTGCAGTTCAGGAAAACCGACTCCTTGTTTGTGACTTTTGGACAGCCTGGAAAAGACAAGAAGGTGACTTTTATGACTCTGAGTAGGTGGATTAAGTTGTCAATTTTTCTGGCTTTGCAAGGCTTTTTAGAATATCTTCCAGTTCAGGGATGGTCTACGAGAGGAATGGCCACCTCCTGGGTTGAATTCCAGTGAGTAACAATCTAGGAAATTCCTAGGGTGGCTACTTGGTCCTCAGAGCATACATTTGTCAAGCATTATGGCTTAATAATTTTTCTGTTTTGCGTTTGAGTACCAATGTTTTCAACTCTGCATTACCCTTAGTCCATCTTGTCTTTGTCACAAACATTACATCCTGCCCACCTTCCCATCAGTCCATTGGCAAGGGCTTGGCACCCAGGTTGGGTGCATGGGGCTAGCATTTAAGGATCCTCCTGTTCTTTCTTCCTGTTGGAAGGTGACATCACCTTACTTTATAATGACTGTCACAAGGACGCAATGGACTAAGGCTAATGAAGATTACCAATAAGTAACCAACGCATCACCACTCTTTCTGAATGTGCGTGGCTCATTCCGCAGGACTAGTTCTTTGTATGATTCCTGGATTTTCAGAAGCCCTTTGATGGCAGCACCCCCACACTGAAAATTGTTTCAGCACCACTGTACAAGGGTCAGTTGTCATGCTCATCTGCGGCGTAAATTTGCATTGAAGTAGTCTAACTCCCCAGGCCTTGTCTTTTGCTCAATTTGCCTTTGTGAGTTTTCTCTCAATCACTGTCGACTTCCTTTGATCTTTCTTTCTTCTTTCACTTCACCTTCGCCTTCAGTGTATCTTTCGGCCCTCTTAAGAGACACACCCCCTTGTAGCCACTTCTATTCTTCTGTCACCTAATTATTTTCCTATCCTTTCCCCTGTAACGTTGCTGATCCTAGCTATAGCATCACTATCCAGAATCTGTTCACCTGAGTTATGTTCCTCTTATCCCCACGCATCTAATAATCAGCTCTTGGTCTCCCTCCACCTCTCACGAGACATGGTCTGAGGCAGTGTCTCCATCTTGGAGAGACAATCCCTTGCACTTGTGGTGTTCTACTGGCGCTGCCGGCTTGAGCTTTGGTCAGCAGTGGCAAAAGAAGGACTAATGGAAAGTGAACGTATACTGGAGCAACAGAGTGTATGGATTTATAAGAGCTTGATTAAATGAGAAAAAAAGAGTTTAGTTGAGAGAAAAAATGCAACCTGGCCCATACGGGGATCGAACCCACGACCTTGGCATTATTAGCTCCACGCTCTAACCAACTGAGCTAACCGGCCATGAGTACTAAAGATATCCTTTTTCCATGTAATGCAGATAGATAGAAGAGTTGGTCTCACTATCGCAATTCCTTCATACTTTTCTCCTTCCGCCCCCTGTCTGGATTACAATAACAAGAGCTGTGGAGTGCTGCACACCAGCCTCAGTGCCTCTTCTTTCACTCAATCTCACTGTGTGCTGTGATATCTTTGTAACATCGCTTGTTGCCGGAAAAAATGGAAAGGAGGGATAGTATTTTTATTCTTTTACAACAAAACCCAAAATGCATCGGCTTGCTTGCTCATTAAGTTTACAAGGCCAGCTGCTTTTGAGATATTATAATTATAGTGGTTATTCGGCGTTGGAGGTAAGAGAGTTTTTTTTAGGTCTGGCCGTTCCTTCTGCTTCAAATTACTTGAGCTCATGTCAACAAAGTAACAACAAAACATAGCCAACGGTTCGTTGCTCAAGCCTTCCCTACTGCGCCTTCCCATGTCTCTCCTGCCGACCACAGTGCAGGAAATCTGAGTTTGCATTTGCGCGAAGAGACGTACAACACAAGAAGGCGCGCTTTTGTGCGCCGGGCACCACCCGGCCTGTGCATTCCTCACTGTCGTGAGATCAGTTTACTCTGCAGAGCATGACGCTGCAATTGGTTAGTAGGGCAGGCCTGACCAGAATAGTATATTTGGGGTCATGTATTTGATTGCATTTTTAAAACAGTAACAGAACTTAACTGCAATGTTTAAATAGGTCTAGACATATTTAAACAGTGTCAATTTAATAGAAGAATTGTGGACAATTCAGAGGGGAGGCACCAATGTTTTTTTTCCCCATTGGGTGGATACGGCATTAAAGAGTTTGAATACCACTGGTCTAAGTGGACACTAATACACCTGGATGCTCCTGAATTCCTCGCAACAGATGCCAGCAAACGTGGCTGGAGAGCTACTGTGTTGGACTGATCCTGTCGATTCAAGTGGTCTTTCCTAGAGAGTCAGAGGTCATGGAAATAGATGGAGTTGATGGTAATCTTCAGGGCTTTGAAGTTTTCCCATCATCATCTGTCTCAAAAAAATGTGCTAGTAAAGACAGAGAATAAGGTAGCTGTCTTTTACATTAACCAACAGTGAAGCATGCATTCAAAATCCCTCAATGCAATAGCAGAACAATTGGGTTATGGGGCAGAGATCAACCTGTTGCACACGTCGGCAGTACACATCAAGGGCACCGACAATGTGATGGCAGACAGCTGGAGGTTTCCAAATTTGCTGGAGTTGACGTTATCCAGGTCGTTGTTTTGAGAGATATGCCGAGAGTTTGTGAAACCCTTTCTGGATCTCTTTTCAAACAAGGACAATGCTCATCTTTGTCGATTCTGATCCAGGCTTCCGGAACAAGGAGCCTAGGTAGTGGACGTATTGGTGATAAAGTGGCTGAGAAGTCTCCTTTATACATTCCCCCACTTTTTATTGATCCAGATGGTTCTCTTCAAGTCTCAGCAGGGGCGAGGGAACTTTATTCTTGTGGGCCCTTATTGGCCAGAGATGTCATGGTTTCCTCTTCTGAACCCCTGGCTCTTCTACCTCCTTGGGTACTGCTCAAGTGTGTCTCTCTCAGAACGTCGTCCCTGACCTTCTTGCTCCAACTCACTCTATCGCTTTGGAGGTTGAGAAGTCTGGACTGCTAGCAAAGGGTCTTTCCTCTTCCTTAGTGGAGTTAATTCAGCACTCCAGCAGGCCTTCTACTTCGAAGTCTTACTCAAAGAACTGGAAGTCTTTTGAGACGTGATGTTCTGCTCATGAACTTTTGGCACCTACCTGTAGTTTGTCTGCTATTTTGCATTTTCTTCTGAATGGGTTTCACTTGAATCTCTTTCCACTCTGAAAGCTCATTGCTTTGCGATAAAGGTTTTTAGGGACTTTTCTGTACCTTCGTCGATGTTACAATCTTTGGTGTCTAGACTGTTCTGATCTTTTGTCAATTGTAAGACCAGTTGAAAAATCCCTTTTCTCCAACTCAGAATCTTCCTACTCTTTTATAGGCTTTGCAATTTTATCTCTTTGAGGATCTGGATACCGTAGACATAAAGATTGTTTCCTATAAAGTTATTTTCCTATTTCCTATCACCTTGCTGAGAACAATTGGGGAGCTGGGAGCCTTAAAATGCTGTCCTCTCTTCATTTGATACTTTGGAAGATGGGGTAACTTTAAGGCCTAGCCTTACCTTTGCTGCAAAGGTTAAGTCTATTTTTGATAGATCTTAGGAAATAATTCTTCCTTCTTTCATTCCCTCTCCTTCCTCTCGGGAGGAACATTTGATGAATACACTTGATGTTTAAAGAGCTCTTTTCATTCATGTCACCAGGCCTCTGCAGTTCAGGAAAACCGACTCCTTGTTTGTGACTTTTGGACAGCCTGGAAAAGACAAGAAGGTGACTTTTATGACTCTGAGTAGGTGGATTAAGTTGTCAATTTTTCTGGCTTTGCAAGGCTTTTTAGAATATCTTCCAGTTCAGGGATGGTCTACGAGAGGAATGGCCACCTCCTGGGTTGAATTCCAGTGAGTAACAATCTAGGAAATTCCTAGGGTGGCTACTTGGTCCTCAGAGCATACATTTGTCAAGCATTATGGCTTAATAATTTTTCTGTTTTGCATTTGAGTGCCAATGTTTTGAACTCTGCATTACAATTAGTCCATCTTGTCTTTGTCACAAACATTACATCCTGCCCACCTTCCCATCAGTCCTTTGGCAAGGGCTTGGCACCCAGGTTGGGTGCATGGGGCTAGCATTTAAGGATCCTCCTGTTCTTTCTTCCTGTTGGAAGGTGACATCACCTTACTTTGTAATGACTGTCACAAGGACGCAATGGACTAAGGCTAATGAAGATTACCAATAAGTAACCAACGCATCACCACTCTTTCTGAATGTGCGTGGCTCATTCCGCAGGACTAGTTCTTTGTATGATTCCTGGATTTTCAGAAGCCCTTTGATGGCAGCACCCCCACACTGAAAATTGTTTCAGCACCACTGTACAAGGGTCAGTTGTCATGCTCATCTGCGGCGTAAATTTGCATTGAAGTAGTCTAACTCCCCAGGCCTTGTCTTTTGCTCAATTTGCCTTTGTGAGTTTTCTCTCAATCACTGTCGACTTCCTTTGATCTTTCTTTCTTCTTTCACTTCACCTTCGCCTTCAGTGTATCTTTCGGCCCTCTTAAGAGACACACCCCCTTGTAGCCACTTCTATACTTCTGTCACCTAATTATTTTCCTATCCTTTCCCCTGTAACGTTGCTGATCCTAGCTATAGCATCACTATCCAGAATCTGTTCACCTGAGTTATGTTCCTCTTATCCCCACGCATCTAATAATCAGCTCTTGGTCTCCCTCCACCTCTCACGAGACATAGTCTGAGGCAGTGTCTCCATCTTGGAGAGACAATCCCTTTCACTTGTGTTGTTCTACTGGCGCTGCCGGCTTGAGCTTTGGTCGGTAGTGGCAAAAGAAGGACTAATGGAAAGTGAACGTATACTGGAGCAACAGAGTGTATGGATTTATAAGAGCTTGATTAAATGAGAAAAAAAGAGTTTAGTTGAGAGAAAAAATGCAACCTGGCCCGTACGGGGATCGAACCCACGACCTTGGCGTTATTAGCACCACGCTCTAACCAACTGAGCTAACCAGCCATGAGTACTAAGGATATCCTTTTTCCATGTAATGCAGATAGATAGAAGAGTTGGTCTCACTAATGCAATTCCTTCATACTTTTCTCCTTCCGCCCCCTGTCTGGATTACAATAACAAGAGCTGTGGAGTGCTGCTCGCCAGCCTCACTGCCTCTTCTTTCACTCAATTTCACTGTGTGCTGTGATATCTTTGTAACATCGCTTGTTGCCGGAAAAAAAGGAAAGGATGGATAGTATTTTTATTCTTTTACAACAAAACCCAAAATGCATTGGCTTGCTTGGTCATTAAGTTTACAAGGCCAGCTGCTTTTGAGATATTATAATTATAGTGGTTATTCGGCATTGGAGGTAAAAGAGTTTTTTTTAGGTCTGGCCGTTCTTCTGCTTCAAATTACTTGAGCTCATGTCAACAAAGTAACAACAAAACATAGCCAACGGTTCATTGCTCAAGCCTTCCCTACTGCGCCTTGCCATGTCTCTCCTGCCGACCACAGTGCAGGAAATCTGAGTTTGCATTTGCGCGAAGAGACGTACAACACAAGAAGGCGCGCTTTTGTGCGCCGGGCACCACCCGGCCTGTGCATTCCTCACTGTCGTGAGATCAGTTTACTGAGCAGAGCATGACGCTGCAATTGGTTAGTAGGGCAGGCCTGACCAGAATAGTATATTTGGGGTCATGTATTTGATTGCATTTTTAAAACAGTAACAGAACTTAACTGCAATGTTTAAATAGGTCTAGACATATTTAAACAGTGTCAATTTAATAGAAGAATTGTGGACAATTCAGAGGGGAGGCACCAATTTTTTTTTTTTCCATTGGGTGGATGCGGCATTAAAGAGTTTGAAGACCACTGGTCTAAGTGCACACTAATATACCTGGATGCTCCTGAATCCTCGCAACAGATGCCAGCAAACCTGGCTGGAGAGCTACTGTGTTGGACTGATCAAGTCGATTCAAGTGGTCTTTCCTAGAGAGTCGGAGGTCATGGAAATAGATGGAGTTGATGGTAATCTACAGGGCTTTGAAGTTTTCCCATCATCATCTGTCTCAAAAAAATGTGCTAGTAAAGACAGAGAATAAGGTAGCTGTCTTTTACATTAACCAACAGTGAAGCATGCATTCAAAATCCTTCAATGCAATAGCAGAAGAATTGGGTTATTGGGCAGAGATCAACCTGTTGCACACGTCGGCAGTACACATCATGGGCACCGACAATGTGATGGCAGACAGCTGGAGGTTTCCAAATTTGCTGGAGTTGACGTTATCCAGGTCGTTGTTTTGAGAGATATGCCGAGAGTTTGTGAAACCCTTTCTGGATCTCTTTTCAAACAAGGACAATGCTCATCTTTGTCGATTCTGATCCAGGCTTCCGGAACAAGGAGCCTAGGTAGTGGACGTATTGGTGATAAAGTGGCTGAGAAGTCTCCTTTATACATTCCCCCACTTTTTATTGATCCAGATGGTTCTCTTCAAGTCTCAGCAGGGGGGAGGGAACTTTATTCTTGTGGGCCCTTATTGGCCAGAGATGTCATGGTTTCCTCTTCTGAACCCCTGGCTCTTCTACCTCCTTGAGTACTGCTCAAGTGTGTCTCTGTCAGAACGTCGTCCCTGACCTTCTTGCTCCAACTCACTCTATCGCTTTGGAGGTTGAGAAGTCTGGACTGCTAGCAAAGGGTCTTTCCTCTTCCTTAGTGGAGTTAATTCAGCACTCCAGCAGGCCTTCTACTTCGAAGTCTTACTCAAAGAACTGGAAGTCTTTTGAGACGTGATGTTCTGCTCATGATCTTTTGGCACCTACCTGTAGTTTGTCTGCTATTTTGCATTTTCTTCTGAATGGGTTTCACTTGAATCTCTTTCCACTCTGAAAGCTCATTGCTTTGCGATAAAGGTTTTTAGGGACTTTTCTGTACCTTCGTCAATGTTACAATCTTTGGTGTCTAGACTGTTCTGATCTTTTGTCAATTGTAAGACCAGTTGAAAAATCCCTTTTCTCCAACTCAGAATCTTCCTACTCTTTTATAGGCTTTGCAATTTTATCTCTTTGAGGATCTGGATACTGTAGACATAAAGATTGTTTCCTATAAAGTTATTTTCCTATTTCCTATCACCTTGCTGAGAACAATTGGGGAGCTGGGAGCCTTAAAATGCTGTCCTCTCTTCATTTGATACTTTGGAAGATGGGGTAACTTTAAGGCCTAGCCTTACCTTTGCTGCAAAGGTTAAGTCTATTTTTGATAGATCTTAGGAAATAATTCTTCCTTCTTTCATTCCCTCTCCTTCCTCTCGGGAGGAACATTTGCTGAATACACTTGATGTTTAAAGAGCTCTTTTCATTCATGTCACCAGGCCTCTGCAGTTCAGGAAAACCGACTCCTTGTTTGTGACTTTTGGACAGCCTGGAAAAGACAAGAAGGTGACTTTTATGACTCTGAGTAGGTGGATTAAGTTGTCAATTTTTCTGGCTTTGCAAGGCTTTTTAGAATATCTTCCAGTTCAGGGATGGTCTACGAGAGGAATGGCCACCTCCTGGGTTGAATTCCAGTGAGTAACAATCTAGGAAATTCCTAGGGTGGCTACTTGGTCCTCAGAGCATACATTTGTCAAGCATTATGGCTTAATCATTTTTCTGTTTTGCATTAGAATACCAATGTTTTGAACTCTGCATTGCAATTAGTCCATCTTGTCTTTGTCACAAACATTACATCCTGCCCACCTTCCCATCAGTCCTTTGGCAAGGGCTTGGCACCCAGGTTGGGTGCATGGGGCTAGCATTTAAGGATCCTCCTGTTCTTTCTTCCTGTTGGAAGGTGACATCACCTTACTTTGTAATGACTGTCACAAGGACGCAATGGACTAAGGCTAATGAAGATTACCAATAAGTAACCAACGCATCACCACTCTTTCTGAATGTGCGTGGCTCATTCCGCAGGACTAGTTCTTTGTATGATTCCTGGATTTTCAGAAGCCCTTTGATGGCAGCACCCCCACACTGAAAATTGTTTCAGCACCACTGTACAAGGGTCAGTTGTCATGCTCATCTGCGGCGTAAATTTGCATTGAAGTAGTCTAACTCCCCAGGCCTTGTCTTTTGCTCAATTTGCCTTTGTGAGTTTTCTCTCAATCACTGTCGACTTCCTTTGATCTTTCTTTCTTCTTTCACTTCACCTTCGCCTTCAGTGTATCTTTCGGCCCTCTTAAGAGACACACCCCCTTGTAGCCACTTCTATACTTCTGTCACCTAATTATTTTCCAATCCTTTCCCCTGTAACGTTGCTGATCCTAGCTATAGCATCACTATCCAGAATCTGTTCACCTGAGTTATGTTCCTCTTATCCCCACGCATCTAATAATCAGATCTTGGTCTCCCTCCACCTCTCACGAGACATAGTCTGAGGCAGTGTCTCCATCTTGGAGAGACAATCCCTTGCACTTGTGTTGTTCTACTGGCGCTGCCGGCTTGAGCTTTGATCAGTAGTGGCAAAAGAAGGACTAATGGAAAGTGAACGTATACTGGAGCAACAGAGTGTATGGATTTATAAGAGCTTGATTAAATGAGAAAAAAAGAGTTTGGTTGAGAGAAAAAATGCAACCTGGCCCGTACGGGGATCGAACCCACGACCTTGGCGTTATTAGCACCACGCTCTAACCAACTGAGCTAACCAGCCATGAGTACTAAGGATATCATTTTTCCATGTAATGCGGATAGATAGAAGAGTTGGTCTCACTATCGCAATTCCTTCATACTTTTCTCCTTCCGCCCCCTGTCTGGATTACAATAACAAGAGCTGTGGAGTGCTGCTCGCCAGCCTCAGTGCCTCTTCTTTCACTCAATTTCACTGTGTGCTGTGATATCTTTGTAACATCGCTTGTTGCCGGAAAAAAAGGAAAGGATGGATAGTATTTTTATTCTTTTACAACAAAACCCAAAATGCATTGGCTTGCTTGGTCATTAAGTTTACAAGGCCAGCTGCTTTTGAGATATTATAATTATAGTGGTTATTCGGCGTTGGAGGTAAGAGAGTTTTTTTTAGGTCTGGCCGTTCCTTCTGCTTCAAATTACTTGAGCTCATGTCAACAAAGTAACAACAAAACATAGCCAACGGTTCGTTGCTCAAGCCTTCCCTACTGCGCCTTCCCATGTCTCTCCTGCCGACCACAGTGCAGGAAATCTGAGTTTGCATTTGCGCGAAGAGACATACAACACAAGAAGGCGCACTTTTGTGCGCCGGGCACCACCCGGCCTGTGCATTCCTCACTGTCGTGAGATCAGTTTACTCAGCAGAGCATGACGCTGCAATTGGTTAGTAGGGCAGGCCTGACCAGAATAGTATATTTGGGGTCATGTATTTGATTGCATTTTTAAAACAGTAACAGAACTTAACTGCAATGTTTAAATAGGTCTAGACATATTTAAACAGTGTCAATTTAATAGAAGAATTGTGGACAATTCAGAGGGGAGGCACCATTTTTTTTTTTTTCCATTGGGTGGATGCGGCATTAAAGAGTTTGAAGACCACTGGTCTAAGTGCACACTAATATACCTGGATGCTCCTGAATCCTCGCAATAGATGCCAGCAAACCTGGCTGGAGAGCTACTGTGTTGGACTGATCCTGTCGATTCAAGTGGTCTTTCCTAGAGAGTCAGAGGTCATGGAAATAGATGGAGTTGATGGTAATCTTCAGGGCTTTGAAGTTTTCCCATCATCATCTGTCTCAAAAAAATGTGCTAGTAAAGACAGAGAATAAGGTAGCTGTCTTTTACATTAACCAACAGTGAAGCATGCATTCAAAATCCCTCAATGCAATAGCAGAACAATTGGGTTATGGGGCAGAGATCAACCTGTTGCACACGTCGGCAGTACACATCAAGGGCACCGACAATGTGATGGCAGACAGCTGGAGGTTTCCAAATTTGCTGGAGTTGACGTTATCCAGGTCGTTGTTTTGAGAGATATGCCGAGAGTTTGTGAAACCCTTTCTGGATCTCTTTTCAAACAAGGACAATGCTCATCTTTGTCGATTCTGATCCAGGCTTCCGGAACAAGGAGCCTAGGTAGTGGACGTATTGGTGATAAAGTGGCTGAGAAGTCTCCTTTATACATTCCCCCACTTTTTATTGATCCAGATGGTTCTCTTCAAGTCTCAGCAGGGGCGAGGGAACTTTATTCTTGTGGGCCCTTATTGGCCAGAGATGTCATGGTTTCCTCTTCTGAACCCCTGGCTCTTCTACCTCCTTGGGTACTGCTCAAGTGTGTCTCTCTCAGAACGTCGTCCCTGACCTTCTTGCTCCAACTCACTCTATCGCTTTGGAGGTTGAGAAGTCTGGACTGCTAGCAAAGGGTCTTTCCTCTTCCTTAGTGGAGTTAATTCAGCACTCCAGCAGGCCTTCTACTTCGAAGTCTTACTCAAAGAACTGGAAGTCTTTTGAGACGTGATGTTCTGCTCATGAACTTTTGGCACCTACCTGTAGTTTGTCTGCTATTTTGCATTTTCTTCTGAATGGGTTTCACTTGAATCTCTTTCCACTCTGAAAGCTCATTGCTTTGCGATAAAGGTTTTTAGGGACTTTTCTGTACCTTCGTCGATGTTACAATCTTTGGTGTCTAGACTGTTCTGATCTTTTGTCAATTGTAAGACCAGTTGAAAAATCCCTTTTCTCCAACTCAGAATCTTCCTACTCTTTTATAGGCTTTGCAATTTTATCTCTTTGAGGATCTGGATACCGTAGACATAAAGATTGTTTCCTATAAAGTTATTTTCCTATTTCCTATCACCTTGCTGAGAACAATTGGGGAGCTGGGAGCCTTAAAATGCTGTCCTCTCTTCATTTGATACTTTGGAAGATGGGGTAACTTTAAGGCCTAGCCTTACCTTTGCTGCAAAGGTTAAGTCTATTTTTGATAGATCTTAGGAAATAATTCTTCCTTCTTTCATTCCCTCTCCTTCCTCTCGGGAGGAACATTTGATGAATACACTTGATGTTTAAAGAGCTCTTTTCATTCATGTCACCAGGCCTCTGCAGTTCAGGAAAACCGACTCCTTGTTTGTGACTTTTGGACAGCCTGGAAAAGACAAGAAGGTGACTTTTATGACTCTGAGTAGGTGGATTAAGTTGTCAATTTTTCTGGCTTTGCAAGGCTTTTTAGAATATCTTCCAGTTCAGGGATGGTCTACGAGAGGAATGGCCACCTCCTGGGTTGAATTCCAGTGAGTAACAATCTAGGAAATTCCTAGGGTGGCTACTTGGTCCTCAGAGCATACATTTGTCAAGCATTATGGCTTAATAATTTTTCTGTTTTGCATTTGAGTACCAATGTTTTGAACTCTGCATTACAATTAGTCCATCTTGTCTTTGTCACAAACATTACATCCTGCCCACCTTCCCATCAGTCCTTTGGCAAGGGCTTGGCACCCAGGTTGGGTGCATGGGGCTAGCATTTAAGGATCCTCCTGTTCTTTCTTCCTGTTGGAAGGTGACATCACCTTACTTTGTAATGACTGTCACAAGGACGCAATGGACTAAGGCTAATGAAGATTACCAATAAGTAACCAACGCATCACCACTCTTTCTGAATGTGCGTGGCTCATTCCGCAGGACTAGTTCTTTGTATGATTCCTGGATTTTCAGAAGCCCTTTGATGGCAGCACCCCCACACTGAAAATTGTTTCAGCACCACTGTACAAGGGTCAGTTGTCATGCTCATCTGCGGCGTAAATTTGCATTGAAGTAGTCTAACTCCCCAGGCCTTGTCTTTTGCTCAATTTGCCTTTGTGAGTTTTCTCTCAATCACTGTCGACTTCCTTTGATCTTTCTTTCTTCTTTCACTTCACCTTCGCCTTCAGTGTATCTTTCGGCCCTCTTAAGAGACACACCCCCTTGTAGCCACTTCTATACTTCTGTCACCTAATTATTTTCCTATCCTTTCCCCTGTAACGTTGCTGATCCTAGCTATAGCATCACTATCCAGAATCTGTTCACCTGAGTTATGTTCCTCTTATCCCCACGCATCTAATAATCAGCTCTTGGTCTCCCTCCACCTCTCACGAGACATAGTCTGAGGCAGTGTCTCCATCTTGGAGAGACAATCCCTTTCACTTGTGTTGTTCTACTGGCGCTGCCGGCTTGAGCTTTGGTCGGTAGTGGCAAAAGAAGGACTAATGGAAAGTGAACGTATACTGGAGCAACAGAGTGTATGGATTTATAAGAGCTTGATTAAATGAGAAAAAAAGAGTTTAGTTGAGAGAAAAAATGCAACCTGGCCCATACGGGGATCGAACCCACGACCTTGGCGTTATTAGCACCACGCTCTAACCAACTGAGCTAACCAGCCATGAGTACTAAGGATATCCTTTTTCCATGTAATGCAGATAGATAGAAGAGTTGGTCTCACTAATGCAATTCCTTCATACTTTTCTCCTTCCGCCCCCTGTCTGGATTACAATAACAAGAGCTGTGGAGTGCTGCTCGCCAGCCTCACTGCCTCTTCTTTCACTCAATTTCACTGTGTGCTGTGATATCTTTGTAACATCGCTTGTTGCCGGAAAAAAAGGAAAGGATGGATAGTATTTTTATTCTTTTACAACAAAACCCAAAATGCATTGGCTTGCTTGGTCATTAAGTTTACAAGGCCAGCTGCTTTAGAGATATTATAATTATAGTGGTTATTCGGCATTGGAGGTAAAAGAGTTTTTTTTAGGTCTGGCCGTTCTTCTGCTTCAAATTACTTGAGCTCATGTCAACAAAGTAACAACAAAACATAGCCAACGGTTCGTTGCTCAAGCCTTCCCTACTGCGCCTTGCCATGTCTCTCCTGCCGACCACAGTGCAGGAAATCTGAGTTTGCATTTGCGCGAAGAGACGTACAACACAAGAAGGCGCGCTTTTGTGCGCCGGGCACCACCCGGCCTGTGCATTCCTCACTGTCGTGAGATCAGTTTACTGAGCAGAGCATGACGCTGCAATTGGTTAGTAGGGCAGGCCTGCCCAGAATAGTATATTTGGGGTCATGTATTTGATTGCATTTTTAAAACAGTAACAGAACTTAACTGCAATGTTTAAATAGGTCTAGACATATTTAAACAGTGTCAATTTAATAGAAGAATTGTGGACAATTCAGAGGGGAGGCACCAATTTTTTTTTTTTCCATTGGGTGGATGCGGCATTAAAGAGTTTGAAGACCACTGGTCTAAGTGCACACTAATATACCTGGATGCTCCTGAATCCTCGCAACAGATGCCAGCAAACCTGGCTGGAGAGCTACTGTGTTGGACTGATCAAGTCGATTCAAGTGGTCTTTCCTAGAGAGTCGGAGGTCATGGAAATAGATGGAGTTGATGGTAATCTACAGGGCTTTGAAGTTTTCCCATCATCATCTGTCTCAAAAAAATGTGCTAGTAAAGACAGAGAATAAGGTAGCTGTCTTTTACATTAACCAACAGTGAAGCATGCATTCAAAATCCTTCAATGCAATAGCAGAAGAATTGGGTTATTGGGCAGAGATCAACCTGTTGCACACGTCGGCAGTACACATCATGGGCACCGACAATGTGATGGCAGACAGCTGGAGGTTTCCAAATTTGCTGGAGTTGACGTTATCCAGGTCGTTGTTTTGAGAGATATGCCGAGAGTTTGTGAAACCCTTTCTGGATCTCTTTTCAAACAAGGACAATGCTCATCTTTGTCGATTCTGATCCAGGCTTCCGGAACAAGGAGCCTAGGTAGTGGACGTATTGGTGATAAAGTGGCTGAGAAGTCTCCTTTATACATTCCCCCACTTTTTATTGATCCAGATGGTTCTCTTCAAGTCTCAGCAGGGGGGAGGGAACTTTATTCTTGTGGGCCCTTATTGGCCAGAGATGTCATGGTTTCCTCTTCTGAACCCCTGGCTCTTCTACCTCCTTGAGTACTGCTCAAGTGTGTCTCTGTCAGAACGTCGTCCCTGACCTTCTTGCTCCAACTCACTCTATCGCTTTGGAGGTTGAGAAGTCTGGACTGCTAGCAAAGGGTCTTTCCTCTTCCTTAGTGGAGTTAATTCAGCACTCCAGCAGGCCTTCTACTTCGAAGTCTTACTCAAAGAACTGGAAGTCTTTTGAGACGTGATGTTCTGCTCATGATCTTTTGGCACCTACCTGTAGTTTGTCTGCTATTTTGCATTTTCTTCTGAATGGGTTTCACTTGAATCTCTTTCCACTCTGAAAGCTCATTGCTTTGCGATAAAGGTTTTTAGGGACTTTTCTGTACCTTCGTCAATGTTACAATCTTTGGTGTCTAGACTGTTCTGATCTTTTGTCAATTGTAAGACCAGTTGAAAAATCCCTTTTCTCCAACTCAGAATCTTCCTACTCTTTTATAGGCTTTGCAATTTTATCTCTTTGAGGATCTGGATACTGTAGACATAAAGATTGTTTCCTATAAAGTTATTTTCCTATTTCCTATCACCTTGCTGAGAACAATTGGGGAGCTGGGAGCCTTAAAATGCTGTCCTCTCTTCATTTGATACTTTGGAAGATGGGGTAACTTTAAGGCCTAGCCTTACCTTTGCTGCAAAGGTTAAGTCTATTTTTGATAGATCTTAGGAAATAATTCTTCCTTCTTTCATTCCCTCTCCTTCCTCTCGGGAGGAACATTTGCTGAATACACTTGATGTTTAAAGAGCTCTTTTCATTCATGTCACCAGGCCTCTGCAGTTCAGGAAAACCGACTCCTTGTTTGTGACTTTTGGACAGCCTGGAAAAGACAAGAAGGTGACTTTTATGACTCTGAGTAGGTGGATTAAGTTGTCAATTTTTCTGGCTTTGCAAGGCTTTTTAGAATATCTTCCAGTTCAGGGATGGTCTACGAGAGGAATGGCCACCTCCTGGGTTGAATTCCAGTGAGTAACAATCTAGGAAATTCCTAGGGTGGCTACTTGGTCCTCAGAGCATACATTTGTCAAGCATTATGGCTTAATCATTTTTCTGTTTTGCATTTGAATACCAATGTTTTGAACTCTGCATTGCAATTAGTCCATCTTGTCTTTGTCACAAACATTACATCCTGCCCACCTTCCCATCAGTCCTTTGGCAAGGGCTTGGCACCCAGGTTGGGTGCATGGGGCTAGCATTTAAGGATCCTCCTGTTCTTTCTTCCTGTTGGAAGGTGACATCACCTTACTTTGTAATGACTGTCACAAGGACGCAATGGACTAAGGCTAATGAAGATTACCAATAAGTAACCAACGCATCACCACTCTTTCTGAATGTGCGTGGCTCATTCCGCAGGACTAGTTCTTTGTATGATTCCTGGATTTTCAGAAGCCCTTTGATGGCAGCACCCCCACACTGAAAATTGTTTCAGCACCACTGTACAAGGGTCAGTTGTCATGCTCATCTGCGGCGTAAATTTGCATTGAAGTAGTCTAACTCCCCAGGCCTTGTCTTTTGCTCAATTTGCCTTTGTGAGTTTTCTCTCAATCACTGTCGACTTCCTTTGATCTTTCTTTCTTCTTTCACTTCACCTTCGCCTTCAGTGTATCTTTCGGCCCTCTTAAGAGACACACCCCCTTGTAGCCACTTCTATACTTCTGTCACCTAATTATTTTCCAATCCTTTCCCCTGTAACGTTGCTGATCCTAGCTATAGCATCACTATCCAGAATCTGTTCACCTGAGTTATGTTCCTCTTATCCCCACGCATCTAATAATCAGATCTTGGTCTCCCTCCACCTCTCACGAGACATAGTCTGAGGCAGTGTCTCCATCTTGGAGAGACAATCCCTTGCACTTGTGTTGTTCTACTGGCGCTGCCGGCTTGAGCTTTGGTCAGTAGTGGCAAAAGAAGGACTAATGGAAAGTGAACGTATACTGGAGCAACAGAGTGTATGGATTTATAAGAGCTTGATTAAATGAGAAAAAAAGAGTTTGGTTGAGAGAAAAAATGCAACCTGGCCCGTACGGGGATCGAACCCACGACCTTGGCGTTATTAGCACCACGCTCTAACCAACTGAGCTAACCAGCCATGTGTACTAAGGATATCATTTTTCCATGTAATGCGGATAGATAGAAGAGTTGGTCTCACTATCGCAATTCCTTCATACTTTTCTCCTTCCGCCCCCTGTCTGGATTACAATAACAAGAGCTGTGGAGTGCTGCTCGCCAGCCTCAGTGCCTCTTCTTTCACTCAATTTCACTGTGTGCTGTGATATCTTTGTAACATCGCTTGTTGCCGGAAAAAAAGGAAAGGATGGATAGTATTTTTATTCTTTTACAACAAAACCCAAAATGCATTGGCTTGCTTGGTCATTAAGTTTACAAGGCCAGCTGCTTTTGAGATATTATAATTATAGTGGTTATTCGGCGTTGGAGGTAAGAGAGTTTTTTTTAGGTCTGGCCGTTCCTTCTGCTTCAAATTACTTGAGCTCATGTCAACAAAGTAACAACAAAACATAGCCAACGGTTCGTTGCTCAAGCCTTCCCTACTGCGCCTTCCCATGTCTCTCCTGCCGACCACAGTGCAGGAAATCTGAGTTTGCATTTGCGCGAAGAGACGTACAACACAAGAAGGCGCACTTTTGTGCGCCGGGCACCACCCGGCCTGTGCATTCCTCACTGTCGTGAGATCAGTTTACTCAGCAGAGCATGACGCTGCAATTGGTTAGTAGGGCAGGCCTGACCAGAATAGTATATTTGGGGTCATGTATTTGATTGCATTTTTAAAACAGTAACAGAACTTAACTGCAATGTTTAAATAGGTCTAGACATATTTAAACAGTGTCAATTTAATAGAAGAATTGTGGACAATTCAGAGGGGAGGCACCATTTTTTTTTTTTTCCATTGGGTGGATGCGGCATTAAAGAGTTTGAAGACCACTGGTCTAAGTGCACACTAATATACCTGGATGCTCCTGAATCCTCGCAATAGATGCCAGCAAACCTGGCTGGAGAGCTACTGTGTTGGACTGATCCTGTCGATTCAAGTGGTCTTTCCTAGAGAGTCGGAGGTCATGGAAATAGATGGAGTTGATGGTAATCTACAGGGCTTTGAAGTTTTCCCATCATCATCTGTCTCAAAAAAATGTGCTAGTAAAGACAGAGAATAAGGTAGCTGTCTTTTACATTAACCAACAGTGAAGCATGCATTCAAAATCCTTCAATGCAATAGCAGAACAATTGGGTTATTGGGCAGAGATCAACCTGTTGCACACGTCGGCAGTACACATCAAGGGCACCGACAATGTGATGGCAGACAGCTGGAGGTTTCCAAATTTGCTGGAGTTGACGTTATCCAGGTCGTTGTTTTGAGAGATATGCCGAGAGTTTGTGAAACCCTTTCTGGATCTCTTTTCAAACAAGGACAATGCTCATCTTTGTCGATTCTGATCCAGGCTTCCGGAACAAGGAGCCTAGGTAGTGGACGTATTGGTGATAAAGTGGCTGAGAAGTCTCCTTTATACATTCCCCCACTTTTTATTGATCCAGATGGTTCTCTTCAAGTCTCAGCAGGGGGGAGGGAACTTTATTCTTGTGGGCCCTTATTGGCCAGAGATGTCATGGTTTCCTCTTCTGAACCCCTGGCTCTTCTACCTCCTTGAGTACTGCTCAAGTGTGTCTCTGTCAGAACGTCGTCCCTGACCTTCTTGCTCCAACTCACTCTATCGCTTTGGAGGTTGAGAAGTCTGGACTGCTAGCAAAGGGTCTTTCCTCTTCCTTAGTGGAGTTAATTCAGCACTCCAGCAGGCCTTCTACTTCGAAGTCTTACTCAAAGAACTGGAAGTCTTTTGAGACGTGATGTTCTGTTCATGATCTTTTGGCACCTACCTGTAGTTTGTCTGCTATTTTGCATTTTCTTCTGAATGGGTTTCACTTGAATCTCTTTCCACTCTGAAAGCTCATTGCTTTGCGATAAAGGTTTTTAGGGACTTTTCTGTACCTTCGTCGATGTTACAATCTTTGGTGTCTAGACTGTTCTGATCTTTTGTCAATTGTAAGACCAGTTGAAAAATCCCTTTTCTCCAACTCAGAATCTTCCTACTCTTTTATAGGCTTTGCAATTTTATCTCTTTGAGGATCTGGATACTGTAGACATAAAGATTGTTTCCTATAAAGTTATTTTCCTATTGCCTATCACCTTGCTGAGAACAATTGGGGAGCTGGGAGCCTTAAAATGCTGTCCTCTCTTCATTTGATACTTTGGAAGATGGGGTAACTTTAAGGCCTAGCCTTACCTTTGCTGCAAAGGTTAAGTCTATTTTTGATAGATCTTAGGAAATAATTCTTCCTTCTTTCCTTCCCTCTCCTTCCTCTCCGGAGGAACATTTGCTGAATACACTTGATGTTTAAAGAGCTCTTTTCATTCATGTCACCAGGCCTCTGCAGTTCAGGAAAACCGACTCCTTGTTTGTGACTTTTGGACAGCCTGGAAAAGACAAGAAGGTGACTTTTATGACTCTGAGTAGGTGGATTAAGTTGTCAATTTTTCTGGCTTTGCAAGGCTTTTTAGAATATCTTAAAGTTCAGGGATGGTCTACGAGAGGAATGGCCACCTCCTGGGTTGAATTCCAGTGAGTAACAATCTAGGAAATTCCTAGGGTGGCTACTTGGTCCTCAGAGCATACATTTGTCAAGCATTATGGCTTAATAATTTTTCTGTTTTGCATTTGAGTACCAATGTTTTGAACTCTGCATTACAATTAGTCCATCTTGTCTTTGTCACAAACAGTACATCCTGCCCACCTTCCCATCAGTCCTTTGGCAAGGGCTTGGCACCCAGGTTGGGTGCATGGGGCTAGCATTTAAGGATCCTCCTGTTCTTTCTTCCTGTTGGAAGGTGACATCACCTTACTTTATAATGACTGTCACAAGGACGCAATGGACTAAGGCTAATGAAGATTACCAATAAGTAACCAAAGCATTACCACTCTTTCTGAATGTGCGTGGCTCATCCCGCAGGACTAGTTCTTTGTATGATTCCTGGATTTTCAAAAGCCCTTTGATGGCAGCACCCCCACACTGAAAATTGTTTCAGCACCACTGTACAAGGGTCAGTTGTCATGCTCATCTGCGGCGTAAATTTGCATTGAAGTAGTCTAACTCCCCAGGCCTTGTCTTTTGCTCAATTTGCCTTTGTGAGTTTTCTCTCAATCACTGTCGACTTCCTTTGATCTTTCTTTCTTCTTTCACTTCACCTTCGCCTTCAGTGTATCTTTCGGCCCTCTTAAGAGACACACCCCCTTGTAGCCACTTCTATTCTTCTGTCACCTAATTATTTTCCTATCCTTTCCCCTGTAACGTTGCTGATCCTAGCTATAGCATCACTATCCAGAATCTGTTCACCTGAGTTATGTTCCTCTTATCCCCACGCATCTAATAATCAGCTCTTGGTCTCCCTCCACCTCTCACGAGACATAGTCTGAGGCAGTGTCTCCATCTTGGAGAGACAATCCCTTGCACTTGTGGTGTTCTACTGGCGCTGCCGGCTTGAGCTTTGGTCAGCAGTGGCAAAAGAAGGACTAATGGAAAGTGAACGTATACTGGAGCAACAGAGTGTATGGATTTATAAGAGCTTGATTAAATGAGAAAAAAAGAGTTTAGTTGAGAGAAAAAATGCAACCTGGCCCGTACGGGGATCGAACCCACGACCTTGGCCTTATTAGCACCACGCTCAAACCAACTGAGCTAACCGGCCATGAGTACTAAAGATATCCTTTTTCCATGTAATGCAGATAGATAGAAGAGTTGGTCTCACTATCGCAATTCCTTCATACTTTTCTCCTTCCGCCCCCTGTCTGGATTACAATAACAAGAGCTGTGGAGTGCTGCACACCAGCCTCAGTGCCTCTTCTTTCACTCAATCTCACTGTGTGCTGTGATATCTTTGTAACATCGCTTGTTGCCGGAAAAAAAGGAAAGGAGGGATAGTATTTTTATTCTTTTACAACAAAACCCAAAATGCATCGGCTTGCTTGCTCATTAAGTTTACAAGGCCAGCTGCTTTTGAGATATTATAATTATAGTGGTTATTCGGCGTTGGAGGTAAGAGAGTTTTTTTTAGGTCTGGCCGTTCCTTCTGCTTCAAATTACTTGAGCTCATGTCAACAAAGTAACAACAAAACATAGCCAACGGTTCGTTGCTCAAGCCTTCCCTACTGCGCCTTCCCATGTCTCTCCTGCCGACCACAGTGCAGGAAATCTGAGTTTGCATTTGCGCGAAGAGACGTACAACACAAGAAGGCGTGCTTTTGTGCGCCGGGCACCACCCGGCCTGTGCATTCCTCACTGTCGTGAGATCAGTTTACTCAGCAGAGCATGACGTTGCAATTGGTTAGTAGGGCAGACCTGACCAGAATAGTATATTTGGGGTCATGTATTTGATTGCATTTTTAAAACAGTAACAGAACTTAACTGCAATGTTTAAATAGGTCTAGACATATTTAAACAGTGTCAATTTAATAGAAGAATTGTGGACAATTCAGAGGGGAGGCACCAATGTTTTTTTTCCCCATTGGGTGGATACGGCATTAAAGAGTTTGAATACCACTGGTCTAAGTGGACACTAATACACCTGGATGCTCCTGAATTCCTCGCAACAGATGCCAGCAAACGTGGCTGGAGAGCTACTGTGTTGGACTGATCCTGTCGATTCAAGTGGTCTTTCCTAGAGAGTCAGAGGTCATGGAAATAGATGGAGTTGATGGTAATCTACAGGGCTTTGAAGTTTTCCCATCATCATATGTCTCAAAAAAAGGTGCTAGTAAAGACAGAGAATAAGGTAGCTGTCTTTTACATTAACCAACAGTGAAGCATGCATTCAAAATCCTTCAATGCAATAGCAGAACAATTGGGTTATTGGGCAGAGATCAACCTGTTGCACACGTCGGCAGTACACATCAAGGGCACCGACAATGTGATGGCAGACAGCTGGAGGTTTCCAAATTTGCTGGAGTTGACGTTATCCAGGTCGTTGTTTTGAGAGATATGCCGAGAGTTTGTGAAACCCTTTCTGGATCTCTTTTCAAACAAGGACAATGCTCATCTTTGTCGATTCTGATCCAGGCTTCCGGAACAAGGAGCCTAGGTAGTGGACGTATTGGTGATAAAGTGGCTGAGAAGTCTCCTTTATACATTCCCCCACTTTTTATTGATCCAGATGGTTCTCTTCAAGTCTCAGCAGGGGGGAGGGAACTTTATTCTTGTGGGCCCTTATTGGCCAGAGATGTCATGGTTTCCTCTTCTGAACCCCTGGCTCTTCTACCTCCTTGAGTACTGCTCAAGGGTGTCTCTGTCAGAACGTCGTCCCTGACCTTCTTGCTCCAACTCACTCTATCGCTTTGGAGGTTGAGAAGTCTGGACTGCTAGCAAAGGGTCTTTCCTCTTCCTTAGTGGAGTTAATTCAGCACTCCAGCAGGCCTTCTACTTCGAAGTCTTACTCAAAGAACTGGAAGTCTTTTGAGACGTGATGTTCTGTTCATGATCTTTTGGCACCTACCTGTAGTTTGTCTGCTATTTTGCATTTTCTTCTGAATGGGTTTCACTTGAATCTCTTTCCACTCTGAAAGCTCATTGCTTTGCGATAAAGGTTTTTAGGGACTTTTCTGTACCTTCGTCGATGTTACAATCTTTGGTGTCTAGACTGTTCTGATCTTTTGTCAATTGTAAGACCAGTTGAAAAATCCCTTTTCTCCAACTCAGAATCTTCCTACTCTTTTATAGGCTTTGCAATTTTATCTCTTTGAGGATCTGGATACTGTAGACATAAAGATTGTTTCCTATAAAGTTATTTTCCTATTGCCTATCACCTTGCTGAGAACAATTGGGGAGCTGGGAGCCTTAAAATGCTGTCCTCTCTTCATTTGATACTTTGGAAGATGGGGTAACTTTAAGGCCTAGCCTTACCTTTGCTGCAAAGGTTAAGTCTATTTTTGATAGATCTTAGGAAATAATTCTTCCTTCTTTCCTTCCCTCTCCTTCCTCTCCGGAGGAACATTTGATGAATACACTTGATGTTTAAAGAGCTCTTTTCATTCATGTCACCAGGCCTCTGCAGTTCAGGAAAACCGACTCCTTGTTTGTGACTTTTGGACAGCCTGGAAAAGACAAGAAGGTGACTTTTATGACTCTGAGTAGGTGGATTAAGTTGTCAATTTTTCTGGCTTTGCAAGGCTTTTTAGAATATCTTCCAGTTCAGGGATGGTCTACGAGAGGAATGGCCACCTCCTGGGTTGAATTCCAGTGAGTAACAATCTAGGAAATTCCTAGGGTGGCTACTTGGTCCTCAGAGCATACATTTGTCAAGCATTATGGCTTAATAATTTTTCTGTTTTGCGTTTGAGTACCAATGTTTTCAACTCTGCATTACCCTTAGTCCATCTTGTCTTTGTCACAAACATTACATCCTGCCCACCTTCCCATCAGTCCATTGGCAAGGGCTTGGCACCCAGGTTGGGTGCATGGGGCTAGCATTTAAGGATCCTCCTGTTCTTTCTTCCTGTTGGAAGGTGACATCACCTTACTTTATAATGACTGTCACAAGGACGCAATGGACTAAGGCTAATGAAGATTACCAATAAGTAACCAACGCATCACCACTCTTTCTGAATGTGCGTGGCTCATTCCGCAGGACTAGTTCTTTGTATGATTCCTGGATTTTCAGAAGCCATTTGATGGCAGCACCCCCACACTGAAAATTGTTTCAGCACCACTGTACAAGGGTCAGTTGTCATGCTCATCTGCGGCGTAAATTTGCATTGAAGTAGTCTAACTCCCCAGGCCTTGTCTTTTGCTCAATTTGCCTTTGTGAGTTTTCTCTCAATCACTGTCGACTTCCTTTGATCTTTCTTTCTTCTTTCACTTCACCTTCGCCTTCAGTGTATCTTTCGGCCCTCTTAAGAGACACACCCCCTTGTAGCCACTTCTATTCTTCTGTCACCTAATTATTTTCCTATCCTTTCCCCTGTAACGTTGCTGATCCTAGCTATAGCATCACTATCCAGAATCTGTTCACCTGAGTTATGTTCCTCTTATCCCCACGCATCTAATAATCAGCTCTTGGTCTCCCTCCACCTCTCACGAGACATGGTCTGAGGCAGTGTCTCCATCTTGGAGAGACAATCCCTTGCACTTGTGGTGTTCTACTGGCGCTGCCGGCTTGAGCTTTGGTCAGCAGTGGCAAAAGAAGGACTAATGGAAAGTGAACGTATACTGGAGCAACAGAGTGTATGGATTTATAAGAGCTTGATTAAATGAGAAAAAAAGAGTTTAGTTGAGAGAAAAAATGCAACCTGGCCCATACGGGGATCGAACCCACGACCTTTTCATTATTAGCACAACGCTCGAACCAACTGAGCTAACCGGCCATGAGTACTAAAGATATCCTTTTTCCATGTAATGCAGATAGATAGAAGAGTTGGTCTCACTATCGCAATTCCTTCATACTTTTCTCCTTCCGCCCCCTGTCTGGATTACAATAACAAGAGCTGTGGAGTGCTGCACACCAGCCTCAGTGCCTCTTCTTTCACTCAATCTCACTGTGTGCTGTGATATCTTTGTAACATCGCTTGTTGCCGGAAAAAAAGGAAAGGAGGGATAGTATTTTTATTCTTTTACAACAAAACCCAAAATGCATCGGCTTGCTTGCTCATTAAGTTTACAAGGCCAGCTGCTTTTGAGATATTATAATTATAGTGGTTATTCGGCGTTGGAGGTAAGAGAGTTTTTTTTAGGTCTGGCCGTTCCTTCTGCTTCAAATTACTTGAGCTCATGTCAACAAAGTAACAACAAAACATAGCCAACGGTTCGTTGCTCAAGCCTTCCCTACTGCGCCTTCCCATGTCTCTCCTGCCGACCACAGTGCAGGAAATCTGAGTTTGCATTTGCGCGAAGAGACGTACAACACAAGAAGGCGCGCTTTTGTGCGCCGGGCACCACCCGGCCTGTGCATTCCTCACTGTCGTGAGATCAGTTTACTCAGCAGAGCATGACGCTGCAATTGGTTAGTAGGGCAGGCCTGACCAGAATAGTATATTTGGGGTCATGTATTTGATTGCATTTTTAAAACAGTAACAGAACTTAACTGCAATGTTTAAATAGGTCTAGACATATTTAAACAGTGTCAATTTAATAGAAGAATTGTGGACAATTCAGAGGGGAGGCACCAATTTTTTTTTTTTCCATTGGGTGGATGCGGCATTAAAGAGTTTGAAGACCACTGGTCTAAGTGCACACTAATATACCTGGATGCTCCTGAATCCTCGCAACAGATGCCAGCAAACCTGGCTGGAGAGCTACTGTGTTGGACTGATCAAGTCGATTCAAGTGGTCTTTCCTAGAGAGTCGGAGGTCATGGAAATAGATGGAGTTGATGGTAATCTACAGGGCTTTGAAGTTTTCCCATCATCATCTGTCTCAAAAAAATGTGCTAGTAAAGACAGAGAATAAGGTAGCTGTCTTTTACATTAACCAACAGTGAAGCATGCATTCAAAATCCTTCAATGCAATAGCAGAAGAATTGGGTTATTGGGCAGAGATCAACCTGTTGCACACGTCGGCAGTACACATCATGGGCACCGACAATGTGATGGCAGACAGCTGGAGGTTTCCAAATTTGCTGGAGTTGACGTTATCCAGGTCGTTGTTTTGAGAGATATGCCGAGAGTTTGTGAAACCCTTTCTGGATCTCTTTTCAAACAAGGACAATGCTCATCTTTGTCGATTCTGATCCAGGCTTCCGGAACAAGGAGCCTAGGTAGTGGACGTATTGGTGATAAAGTGGCTGAGAAGTCTCCTTTATACATTCCCCCACTTTTTATTGATCCAGATGGTTCTCTTCAAGTCTCAGCAGGGGGGAGGGAACTTTATTCTTGTGGGCCCTTATTGGCCAGAGATGTCATGGTTTCCTCTTCTGAACCCCTGGCTCTTCTACCTCCTTGAGTACTGCTCAAGTGTGTCTCTGTCAGAACGTCGTCCCTGACCTTCTTGCTCCAACTCACTCTATCGCTTTGTAGGTTGAGAAGTCTGGACTGCTAGCAAAGGGTCTTTCCTCTTCCTTAGTGGAGTTAATTCAGCACTCCAGCAGGCCTTCTACTTCGAAGTCTTACTCAAAGAACTGGAATTCTTTTGAGACGTGATGTTCTGCTCATGATCTTTTGGCACCTACCTGTAGTTTGTCTGCTATTTTGCATTTTCTTCTGAATGGGTTTCACTTGAATCTCTTTCCACTCTGAAAGCTCATTGCTTTGCGATAAAGGTTTTTAGGGACTTTTCTGTACCTTCGTCGATGTTACAATCTTTGGTGTCTAGACTGTTCTGATCTTTTGTCAATTGTAAGACCAGTTGAAAAATCCCTTTTCTCCAACTCAGAATCTTCCTACTCTTTTATAGGCTTTGCAATTTTATCTCTTTGAGGATCTGGATACTGTAGACATAAAGATTGTTTCCTATAAAGTTATTTTCCTATTTCCTATCACCTTGCTGAGAACAATTGGGGAGCTGGGAGCCTTAAAATGCTGTCCTCTCTTCATTTGATACTTTGGAAGATGGGGTAACTTTAAGGCCTAGCCTTACCTTTGCTGCAAAGGTTAAGTCTATTTTTGATAGATCTTAGGAAATAATTCTTCCTTCTTTCATTCCCTCTCCTTCCTCTCGGGAGGAACATTTGCTGAATACACTTGATGTTTAAAGAGCTCTTTTCATTCATGTCACCAGGCCTCTGCAGTTCAGGAAAACCGACTCCTTGTTTGTGACTTTTGGACAGCCTGGAAAAGACAAGAAGGTGACTTTTATGGCTCTGAGTAGGTGGATTAAGTTGTCAATTTTTCTGGCTTTGCAAGGCTTTTTAGAATATCTTCCAGTTCAGGGATGGTCTACGAGAGGAATGGCCACCTCCTGGGTTGAATTCCAGTGAGTAACAATCTAGGAAATTCCTAGGGTGGCTACTTGGTCCTCAGAGCATACATTTGTCAAGCATTATGGCTTAATCATTTTTCTGTTTTGCATTTGAATACCAATGTTTTGAACTCTGCATTACAATTAGTCCATCTTGTCTTTGTCACAAACATTACATCCTGCCCACCTTCCCATCAGTCCTTTGGCAAGGGCTTGGCACCCAGGTTGGGTGCATGGGGCTAGCATTTAAGGATCCTCCTGTTCTTTCTTCCTGTTGGAAGGTGACATCACCTTACTTTGTAATGACTGTCACAAGGACGCAATGGACTAAGGCTAATGAAGATTACCAATAAGTAACCAACGCATCACCACTCTTTCTGAATGTGCGTGGCTCATTCCGCAGGACTAGTTCTTTGTATGATTCCTGGATTTTCAGAAGCCCTTTGATGGCAGCACCCCCACACTGAAAATTGTTTCAGCACCACTGTACAAGGGTCAGTTGTCATGCTCATCTGCGGCGTAAATTTGCATTGAAGTAGTCTAACTCCCCAGGCCTTGTCTTTTGCTCAATTTGCCTTTGTGAGTTTTCTCTCAATCACTGTCGACTTCCTTTGATCTTTCTTTCTTCTTTCACTTCACCTTCGCCTTCAGTGTATCTTTCGGCCCTCTTAAGAGACACACCCCCTTGTAGCCACTTCTATACTTCTGTCACCTAATTATTTTCCAATCCTTTCCCCTGTAACGTTGCTGATCCTAGCTATAGCATCACTATCCAGAATCTGTTCACCTGAGTTATGTTCCTCTTATCCCCACGCATCTAATAATCAGATCTTGGTCTCCCTCCACCTCTCACGAGACATAGTCTGAGGCAGTGTCTCCATCTTGGAGAGACAATCCCTTGCACTTGTGTTGTTCTACTGGCGCTGCCGGCTTGAGCTTTGGTCAGTAGTGGCAAAAGAAGGACTAATGGAAAGTGAACGTATACTGGAGCAACACAGTGTATGGATTTATAAGAGCTTGATTAAATGAGAAAAAAAGAGTTTAGTTGAGAGAAAAAATGCAACCTGGCCCGTACGGGGATCGAACCCACGACCTTGGCGTTATTAGCACCACGCTCTAACCAACTGAGCTAACCAGCCATGAGTACTAAGGATATCATTTTTCCATGTAATGCAGATAGATAGAAGAGTTGGTCTCACTATCGCAATTCCTTCATACTTTTCTCCTTCCGCCCCCTGTCTGGATTACAATAACAAGAGCTGTGGAGTGCTGCTCGCCAGCCTCAGTGCCTCTTCTTTCACTCAATTTCACTGTGTGCTGTGATATCTTTGTAACATCGCTTGTTGCCGGAAAAAAAGGAAAGGATGGATAGTATTTTTATTCTTTTACAACAAAACCCAAAATGCATTGGCTTGCTTTTCATTAAGTTTACAAGGCCAGCTGCTTTTGAGATATTATAATTATAGTGGTTATTCGGCGTTGGAGGTAAGAGAGTTTTTTTTAGGTCTGGCCGTTCCTTCTGCTTCAAATTACTTGAGCTCATGTCAACAAAGTAACAACAAAACATAGCCAACGGTTCGTTGCTCAAGCCTTCCCTACTGCGCCTTCCCATGTCTCTCCTGCCGACCACAGTGCAGGAAATCTGAGTTTGCATTTGCGCGAAGAGACGTACAACACAAGAAGGCGCGCTTTTGTGCGCCGGGCACCACCCGGCCTGTGCATTCCTCACTGTCGTGAGATCAGTTTACTCAGCAGAGCATGACGCTGCAATTGGTTAGTAGGGCAGGCCTGACCAGAATAGTATATTTGGGGTCATGTATTTGATTGCATTTTTAAAACAGTAACAGAACTTAACTGCAATGTTTAAATAGGTCTAGACATATTTAAACAGTGTCAATTTAATAGAAGAATTGTGGACAATTCAGAGGGGAGGCACCAATTTTTTTTTTTTCCATTGGGTGGATGCGGCATTAAAGAGTTTGAAGACCACTGGTCTAAGTGCACACTAATATACCTGGATGCTCCTGAATCCTCGCAACAGATGCCAGCAAACCTGGCTGGAGAGCTACTGTGTTGGACTGATCCTGTCGATTCAAGTGGTCTTTCCTAGAGAGTCGGAGGTCATGGAAATAGATGGAGTTGATGGTAATCTAAAGGGCTTTGAAGTTTTCCCATCATCATCTGTCTCAAAAAAATGTGCTAGTAAAGACAGAGAATAAGGTAGCTGTCTTTTACATTAACCAACAGTGAAGCATGCATTCAAAATCCTTCAATGCAATAGCAGAACAATTGGGTTATTGGGCAGAGATCAACCTGTTGCACACGTCGGCAGTACACATCAAGGGCACCGACAATGTGATGGCAGACAGCTGGAGGTTTCCAAATTTGCTGGAGTTGACGTTATCCAGGTCGTTGTTTTGAGAGATATGCCGAGAGTTTGTGAAACCCTTTCTGGATCTCTTTTCAAACAAGGACAATGCTCATCTTTGTCGATTCTGATCCAGGCTTCCGGAACAAGGAGCCTAGGTAGTGGACGTATTGGTGATAAAGTGGCTGAGAAGTCTCCTTTATACATTCCCCCACTTTTTATTGATCCAGATGGTTCTCTTCAAGTCTCAGCAGGGGGGAGGGAACTTTATTCTTGTGGGCCCTTATTGGCCAGAGATGTCATGGTTTCCTCTTCTGAACCCCTGGCTCTTCTACCTCCTTGAGTACTGCTCAAGTGTGTCTCTGTCAGAACGTCGTCCCTGACCTTCTTGCTCCAACTCACTCTATCGCTTTGGAGGTTGAGAAGTCTGGACTGCTAGCAAAGGGTCTTTCCTCTTCCTTAGTGAAGTTAATTCAGCACTCCAGCAGGCCTTCTACTTCGAAGTCTTACTCAAAGAACTGGAAGTCTTTTGAGACGTGATGTTCTGTTCATGATCTTTTGGCACCTACCTGTAGTTTGTCTGCTATTTTGCATTTTCTTCTGAATGGGTTTCACTTGAATCTCTTTCCACTCTGAAAGCTCATTGCTTTGCGATAAAGGTTTTTAGGGACTTTTCTGTACCTTCGTCGATGTTACAATCTTTGGTGTCTAGACTGTTCTGATCTTTTGTCAATTGTAAGACCAGTTGAAAAATCCCTTTTCTCCAACTCAGAATCTTCCTACTCTTTTATAGGCTTTGCAATTTTATCTCTTTGAGGATCTGGATACTGTAGACATAAAGATTGTTTCCTATAAAGTTATTTTCCTATTGCCTATCACCTTGCTGAGAACAATTGGGGAGCTGGGAGCCTTAAAATGCTGTCCTCTCTTCATTTGATACTTTGGAAGATGGGGTAACTTTAAGGCCTAGCCTTACCTTTGCTGCAAAGGTTAAGTCTATTTTTGATAGATCTTAGGAAATAATTCTTCCTTCTTTCCTTCCCTCTCCTTCCTCTCCGGAGGAACATTTGATGAATACACTTGATGTTTAAAGAGCTCTTTTCATTCATGTCACCAGGCCTCTGCAGTTCAGGAAAACCGACTCCTTGTTTGTGACTTTTGGACAGCCTGGAAAAGACAAGAAGGTGACTTTTATGACTCTGAGTAGGTGGATTAAGTTGTCAATTTTTCTGGCTTTGCAAGGCTTTTTAGAATATCTTCCAGTTCAGGGATGGTCTACGAGAGGAATGGCCACCTCCTGGGTTGAATTCCAGTGAGTAACAATCTAGGAAATTCCTAGGGTGGCTACTTGGTCCTCAGAGCATACATTTGTCAAGCATTATGGCTTAATAATTTTTCTGTTTTGCGTTTGAGTACCAATGTTTTCAACTCTGCATTACCCTTAGTCCATCTTGTCTTTGTCACAAACATTACATCCTGCCCACCTTCCCATCAGTCCATTGGCAAGGGCTTGGCACCCAGGTTGGGTGCATGGGGCTAGCATTTAAGGATCCTCCTGTTCTTTCTTCCTGTTGGAAGGTGACATCACCTTACTTTATAATGACTGTCACAAGGACGCAATGGACTAAGGCTAATGAAGATTACCAATAAGTAACCAACGCATCACCACTCTTTCTGAATGTGCGTGGCTCATTCCGCAGGACTAGTTCTTTGTATGATTCCTGGATTTTCAGAAGCCCTTTGATGGCAGCACCCCCACACTGAAAATTGTTTCAGCACCACTGTACAAGGGTCAGTTGTCATGCTCATCTGCGGCGTAAATTTGCATTGAAGTAGTCTAACTCCCCAGGCCTTGTCTTTTGCTCAATTTGCCTTTGTGAGTTTTCTCTCAATCACTGTCGACTTCCTTTGATCTTTCTTTCTTCTTTCACTTCACCTTCGCCTTCAGTGTATCTTTCGGCCCTCTTAAGAGACACACCCCCTTGTAGCCACTTCTATTCTTCTGTCACCTAATTATTTTCCTATCCTTTCCCCTGTAACGTTGCTGATCCTAGCTATAGCATCACTATCCAGAATCTGTTCACCTGAGTTATGTTCCTCTTATCCCCACGCATCTAATAATCAGCTCTTGGTCTCCCTCCACCTCTCACGAGACATGGTCTGAGGCAGTGTCTCCATCTTGGAGAGACAATCCCTTGCACTTGTGGTGTTCTACTGGCGCTGCCGGCTTGAGCTTTGGTCAGCAGTGGCAAAAGAAGGACTAATGGAAAGTGAACGTATACTGGAGCAACAGAGTGTATGGATTTATAAGAGCTTGATTAAATGAGAAAAAAAGAGTTTAGTTGAGAGAAAAAATGCAACCTGGCCCATACGGGGATCGAACCCACGACCTTGGCATTATTAGCACCACGCTCTAACCAACTGAGCTAACCGGCCATGAGTACTAAAGATATCCTTTTTCCATGTAATGCAGATAGATAGAAGGGTTGGTCTCACTATCGCAATTCCTTCATACTTTTCTCCTTCCGCCCCCTGTCTGGATTACAATAACAAGAGCTGTGGAGTGCTGCACACCAGCCTCAGTGCCTCTTCTTTCACTCAATCTCACTGTGTGCTGTGATATCTTTGTAACATCGCTTGTTGCCGGAAAAAAAGGAAAGGAGGGATAGTATTTTTATTCTTTTACAACAAAACCCAAAATGCATCGGCTTGCTTGCTCATTAAGTTTACAAGGCCAGCTGCTTTTGAGATATTATAATTATAGTGGTTATTCGGCGTTGGAGGTAAGAGAGTTTTTTTTAGGTCTGGCCGTTCCTTCTGCTTCAAATTACTTGAGCTCATGTCAACAAAGTAACAACAAAACATAGCCAACGGTTCGTTGCTCAAGCCTTCCCTACTGCGCCTTCCCATGTCTCTCCTGCCGACCACAGTGCAGGAAATCTGAGTTTGCATTTGCGCGAAGAGACGTACAACACAAGAAGGCGCGCTTTTGTGCGCCGGGCACCACCCGGCCTGTGCATTCCTCACTGTCGTGAGATCAGTTTACTCAGCAGAGCATGACGCTGCAATTGGTTAGTAGGGCAGGCCTGACCAGAATAGTATATTTGGGGTCATGTATTTGATTGCATTTTTAAAACAGTAACAGAACTTAACTGCAATGTTTAAATAGGTCTAGACATATTTAAACAGTGTCAATTTAATAGAAGAATTGTGGACAATTCAGAGGGGAGGCACCAATGTTTTTTTTCCCCATTGGGTGGATACGGCATTAAAGAGTTTGAATACCACTGGTCTAAGTGGACACTAATACACCTGGATGCTCCTGAATTCCTCGCAACAGATGCCAGCAAACGTGGCTGGAGAGCTACTGTGTTGGACTGATCCTGTCGATTCAAGTGGTCTTTCCTAGAGAGTCAGAGGTCATGGAAATAGATGGAGTTGATGGTAATCTTCAGGGCTTTGAAGTTTTCCCATCATCATCTGTCTCAAAAAAATGTGCTAGTAAAGACAGAGAATAAGGTAGCTGTCTTTTACATTAACCAACAGTGAAGCATGCATTCAAAATCCCTCAATGCAATAGCAGAACAATTGGGTTATGGGGCAGAGATCAACCTGTTGCACACGTCGGCAGTACACATCAAGGGCACCGACAATGTGATGGCAGACAGCTGGAGGTTTCCAAATTTGCTGGAGTTGACGTTATCCAGGTCGTTGTTTTGAGAGATATGCCGAGAGTTTGTGAAACCCTTTCTGGATCTCTTTTCAAACAAGGACAATGCTCATCTTTGTCGATTCTGATCCAGGCTTCAGGAACAAGGAGCCTAGGTAGTGGACGTATTGGTGATAAAGTGGCTGAGAAGTCTCCTTTATACATTCCCCCACTTTTTATTGATCCAGATGGTTCTCTTCAAGTCTCAGCAGGGGCGAGGGAACTTTATTCTTGTGGGCCCTTATTGGCCAGAGATGTCATGGTTTCCTCTTCTGAACCCCTGGCTCTTCTACCTCCTTGGGTACTGCTCAAGTGTGTCTCTCTCAGAACGTCGTCCCTGACCTTCTTGCTCCAACTCACTCTATCGCTTTGGAGGTTGAGAAGTCTGGACTGCTAGCAAAGGGTCTTTCCTCTTCCTTAGTGGAGTTAATTCAGCACTCCAGCAGGCCTTCTACTTCGAAGTCTTACTCAAAGAACTGGAAGTCTTTTGAGACGTGATGTTCTGCTCATGAACTTTTGGCACCTACCTGTAGTTTGTCTGCTATTTTGCATTTTCTTCTGAATGGGTTTCACTTGAATCTCTTTCCACTCTGAAAGCTCATTGCTTTGCGATAAAGGTTTTTAGGGACTTTTCTGTACCTTCGTCGATGTTACAATCTTTGGTGTCTAGACTGTTCTGATCTTTTGTCAATTGTAAGACCAGTTGAAAAATCCCTTTTCTCCAACTCAGAATCTTCCTACTCTTTTATAGGCTTTGCAATTTTATCTCTTTGAGGATCTGGATACCGTAGATATAAAGATTGTTTCCTATAAAGTTATTTTCCTATTTCCTATCACCTTGCTGAGAACAATTGGGGAGCTGGGAGCCTTAAAATGCTGTCCTCTCTTCATTTGATACTTTGGAAGATGGGGTAACTTTAAGGCCTAGCCTTACCTTTGCTGCAAAGGTTAAGTCTATTTTTGATAGATCTTAGGAAATAATTCTTCCTTCTTTCATTCCCTCTCCTTCCTCTCGGGAGGAACATTTGATGAATACACTTGATGTTTAAAGAGCTCTTTTCATTCATGTCACCAGGCCTCTGCAGTTCAGGAAAACCGACTCCTTGTTTGTGACTTTTGGACAGCCTGGAAAAGACAAGAAGGTGACTTTTATGACTCTGAGTAGGTGGATTAAGTTGTCAATTTTTCTGGCTTTGCAAGGCTTTTTAGAATATCTTCCAGTTCAGGGATGGTCTACGAGAGGAATGGCCACCTCCTGGGTTGAATTCCAGTGAGTAACAATCTAGGAAATTCCTAGGGTGGCTACTTGGTCCTCAGAGCATACATTTGTCAAGCATTATGGCTTAATAATTTTTCTGTTTTGCATTTGAGTACCAATGTTTTGAACTCTGCATTACAATTAGTCCATCTTGTCTTTGTCACAAACATTACATCCTGCCCACCTTCCCATCAGTCCTTTGGCAAGGGCTTGGCACCCAGGTTGGGTGCATGGGGCTAGCATTTAAGGATCCTCCTGTTCTTTCTTCCTGTTGGAAGGTGACATCACCTTACTTTGTAATGACTGTCACAAGGACGCAATGGACTAAGGCTAATGAAGATTACCAATAAGTAACCAACGCATCACCACTCTTTCTGAATGTGCGTGGCTCATTCCGCTGGACTAGTTCTTTGTATGATTCCTGGATTTTCAGAAGCCCTTTGATGGCAGCACCCCCACACTGAAAATTGTTTCAGCACCACTGTACAAGGGTCAGTTGTCATGCTCATCTGCGGCGTAAATTTGCATTGAAGTAGTCTAACTCCCCAGGCCTTGTCTTTTGCTCAATTTGCCTTTGTGAGTTTTCTCTCAATCACTGTCGACTTCCTTTGATCTTTCTTTCTTCTTTCACTTCACCTTCGCCTTCAGTGTATCTTTCGGCCCTCTTAAGAGACACACCCCCTTGTAGCCACTTCTATACTTCTGTCACCTAATTATTTTCCTATCCTTTCCCCTGTAACGTTGCTGATCCTAGCTATAGCATCACTATCCAGAATCTGTTCACCTGAGTTATGTTCCTCTTATCCCCACGCATCTAATAATCAGCTCTTGGTCTCCCTCCACCTCTCACGAGACATAGTCTGAGGCAGTGTCTCCATCTTGGAGAGACAATCCCTTTCACTTGTGTTGTTCTACTGGCGCTGCCGGCTTGAGCTTTGGTCGGTAGTGGCAAAAGAAGGACTAATGGAAAGTGAACGTATACTGGAGCAACAGAGTGTATGGATTTATAAGAGCTTGATTAAATGAGAAAAAAAGAGTTTAGTTGAGAGAAAAAATGCAACCTGGCCCGTACGGGGATCGAACCCACGACCTTGGCGTTATTAGCACCACGCTCTAACCAACTGAGCTAACCAGCCATGAGTACTAAGGATATCCTTTTTCCATGTAATGCAGATAGATAGAAGAGTTGGTCTCACTAATGCAATTCCTTCATACTTTTCTCCTTCCGCCCCCTGTCTGGATTACAATAACAAGAGCTGTGGAGTGCTGCTCGCCAGCCTCAGTGCCTCTTCTTTCACTCAATTTCACTGTGTGCTGTGATATCTTTGTAACATCGCTTGTTGCCGGAAAAAAAGGAAAGGATGGATAGTATTTTTATTCTTTTACAACAAAACCCAAAATGCATTGGCTTGCTTGGTCATTAAGTTTACAAGGCCAGCTGCTTTTGAGATATTATAATTATAGTGGTTATTCGGCATTGGAGGTAAAAGAGTTTTTTTTAGGTCTGGCCGTTCTTCTGCTTCAAATTACTTGAGCTCATGTCAACAAAGTAACAACAAAACATAGCCAACGGTTCGTTGCTCAAGCCTTCCCTACTGCGCCTTGCCATGTCTCTCCTGCCGACCACAGTGCAGGAAATCTGAGTTTGCATTTGCGCGAAGAGACGTACAACACAAGAAGGCGCGCTTTTGTGCGCCGGGCACCACCCGGCCTGTGCATTCCTCACTGTCGTGAGATCAGTTTACTGAGCAGAGCATGACGCTGCAATTGGTTAGTAGGGCAGGCCTGACCAGAATAGTATATTTGGGGTCATGTATTTGATTGCATTTTTAAAACAGTAACAGAACTTAACTGCAATGTTTAAATAGGTCTAGACATATTTAAACAGTGTCAATTTAATAGAAGAATTGTGGACAATTCAGAGGGGAGGCACCAATTTTTTTTTTTTCCATTGGGTGGATGCGGCATTAAAGAGTTTGAAGACCACTGGTCTAAGTGCACACTAATATACCTGGATGCTCCTGAATCCTCGCAACAGATGCCAGCAAACCTGGCTGGAGAGCTACTGTGTTGGACTGATCAAGTCGATTCAAGTGGTCTTTCCTAGAGAGTCGGAGGTCATGGAAATAGATGGAGTTGATGGTAATCTACAGGGCTTTGAAGTTTTCCCATCATCATCTGTCTCAAAAAAATGTGCTAGTAAAGACAGAGAATAAGGTAGCTGTCTTTTACATTAACCAACAGTGAAGCATGCATTCAAAATCCTTCAATGCAATAGCAGAAGAATTGGGTTATTGGGCAGAGATCAACCTGTTGCACACGTCGGCAGTACACATCATGGGCACCGACAATGTGATGGCAGACAGCTGGAGGTTTCCAAATTTGCTGGAGTTGACGTTATCCAGGTCGTTGTTTTGAGAGATATGCCGAGAGTTTGTGAAACCCTTTCTGGATCTCTTTTCAAACAAGGACAATGCTCATCTTTGTCGATTCTGATCCAGGCTTCCGGAACAAGGAGCCTAGGTAGTGGACGTATTGGTGATAAAGTGGCTGAGAAGTCTCCTTTATACATTCCCCCACTTTTTATTGATCCAGATGGTTCTCTTCAAGTCTCAGCAGGGGGGAGGGAACTTTATTCTTGTGGGCCCTTATTGGCCAGAGATGTCATGGTTTCCTCTTCTGAACCCCTGGCTCTTCTACCTCCTTGAGTACTGCTCAAGTGTGTCTCTGTCAGAACGTCGTCCCTGACCTTCTTGCTCCAACTCACTCTATCGCTTTGGAGGTTGAGAAGTCTGGACTGCTAGCAAAGGGTCTTTCCTCTTCCTTAGTGGAGTTAATTCAGCACTCCAGCAGGCCTTCTACTTCGAAGTCTTACTCAAAGAACTGGAAGTCTTTTGAGACGTGATGTTCTGCTCATGATCTTTTGGCACCTACCTGTAGTTTGTCTGCTATTTTGCATTTTCTTCTGAATGGGTTTCACTTGAATCTCTTTCCACTCTGAAAGCTCATTGCTTTGCGATAAAGGTTTTTAGGGACTTTTCTGTACCTTCGTCAATGTTACAATCTTTGGTGTCTAGACTGTTCTGATCTTTTGTCAATTGTAAGACCAGTTGAAAAATCCCTTTTCTCCAACTCAGAATCTTCCTACTCTTTTATAGGCTTTGCAATTTTATCTCTTTGAGGATATGGATACTGTAGACATAAAGATTGTTTCCTATAAAGTTATTTTCCTATTTCCTATCACCTTGCTGAGAACAATTGGGGAGCTGGGAGCCTTAAAATGCTGTCCTCTCTTCATTTGATACTTTGGAAGATGGGGTAACTTTAAGGCCTAGCCTTACCTTTGCTGCAAAGGTTAAGTCTATTTTTGATAGATCTTAGGAAATAATTCTTCCTTCTTTCATTCCCTCTCCTTCCTCTCGGGAGGAACATTTGCTGAATACACTTGATGTTTAAAAAGCTCTTTTCATTCATGTCACCAGGCCTCTGCAGTTCAGGAAAACCGACTCCTTGTTTGTGACTTTTGGACAGCCTGGAAAAGACAAGAAGGTGACTTTTATGACTCTGAGTAGGTGGATTAAGTTGTCAATTTTTCTGGCTTTGCAAGGCTTTTTAGAATATCTTCCAGTTCAGGGATGGTCTACGAGAGGAATGGCCACCTCCTGGGTTGAATTCCAGTGAGTAACAATCTAGGAAATTCCTAGGGTGGCTACTTGGTCCTCAGAGCATACATTTGTCAAGCATTATGGCTTAATCATTTTTCTGTTTTGCATTTGAATACCAATGTTTTGAACTCTGCATTGCAATTAGTCCATCTTGTCTTTGTCACAAACATTACATCCTGCCCACCTTCCCATCAGTCCTTTGGCAAGGGCTTGGCACCCAGGTTGGGTGCATGGGGCTAGCATTTAAGGATCCTCCTGTTCTTTCTTCCTGTTGGAAGGTGACATCACCTTACTTTGTAATGACTGTCACAAGGACGCAATGGACTAAGGCTAATGAAGATTACCAATAAGTAACCAACGCATCACCACTCTTTCTGAATGTGCGTGGCTCATTCCGCAGGACTAGTTCTTTGTATGATTCCTGGATTTTCAGAAGCCCTTTGATGGCAGCACCCCCACACTGAAAATTGTTTCAGCACCACTGTACAAGGGTCAGTTGTCATGCTCATCTGCGGCGTAAATTTGCATTGAAGTAGTCTAACTCCCCAGGCCTTGTCTTTTGCTCAATTTGCCTTTGTGAGTTTTCTCTCAATCACTGTCGACTTCCTTTGATCTTTCTTTCTTCTTTCACTTCACCTTCGCCTTCAGTGTATCTTTCGGCCCTCTTAAGAGACACACCCCCTTGTAGCCACTTCTATACTTCTGTCACCTAATTATTTTCCAATCCTTTCCCCTGTAACGTTGCTGATCCTAGCTATAGCATCACTATCCAGAATCTGTTCACCTGAGTTATGTTCCTCTTATCCCCACGCATCTAATAATCAGATCTTGGTCTCCCTCCACCTCTCACGAGACATAGTCTGAGGCAGTGTCTCCATCTTGGAGAGACAATCCCTTGCACTTGTGTTGTTCTACTGGCGCTGCCGGCTTGAGCTTTGGTCAGTAGTGGCAAAAGAAGGACTAATGGAAAGTGAACGTATACTGGAGCAACAGAGTGTATGGATTTATAAGAGCTTGATTAAATGAGAAAAAAAGAGTTTGGTTGAGAGAAAAAATGCAACCTGGCCCGTACGGGGATCGAACCCACGACCTTGGCGTTATTAGCACCACGCTCTAACCAACTGAGCTAACCAGCCATGAGTACTAAGGATATCATTTTTCCATGTAATGCGGATAGATAGAAGAGTTGGTCTCACTATCGCAATTCCTTCATACTTTTCTCCTTCCGCCCCCTGTCTGGATTACAATAACAAGAGCTGTGGAGTGCTGCTCGCCAGCCTCAGTGCCTCTTCTTTCACTCAATTTCACTGTGTGCTGTGATATCTTTGTAACATCGCTTGTTGCCGGAAAAAAAGGAAAGGATGGATAGTATTTTTATTCTTTTACAACAAAACCCAAAATGCATTGGCTTGCTTGGTCATTAAGTTTACAAGGCCAGCTGCTTTTGAGATATTATAATTATAGTGGTTATTCGGCGTTGGAGGTAAGAGAGTTTTTTTTAGGTCTGGCCGTTCCTTCTGCTTCAAATTACTTGAGCTCATGTCAACAAAGTAACAACAAAACATAGCCAACGGTTCGTTGCTCAAGCCTTCCCTACTGCGCCTTCCCATGTCTCTCCTGCCGACCACAGTGCAGGAAATCTGAGTTTGCATTTGCGCGAAGAGACGTACAACACAAGAAGGCGCGCTTTTGTGCGCCCGGCACCACCCGGCCTGTGCATTCCTCACTGTCGTGAGATCAGTTTACTCAGCAGAGCATGACGCTGCAATTGGTTAGTAGGGCAGGCCTGACCAGAATAGTATATTTGGGGTCATGTATTTGATTGCATTTTTAAAACAGTAACAGAACTTAACTGCAATGTTTAAATAGGTCTAGACATATTTAAACAGTGTCAATTTAATAGAAGAATTGTGGACAATTCAGAGGGGAGGCACCATTTTTTTTTTTTTCCATTGGGTGGATGCGGCATTAAAGAGTTTGAAGACCACTGGTCTAAGTGCACACTAATATACCTGGATGCTCCTGAATCCTCGCAATAGATGCCAGCAAACCTGGCTGGAGAGCTACTGTGTTGGACTGATCCTGTCGATTCAAGTGGTCTTTCCTAGAGAGTCGGAGGTCATGGAAATAGATGGAGTTGATGGTAATCTACAGGGCTTTGAAGTTTTCCCATCATCATCTGTCTCAAAAAAATGTGCTAGTAAAGACAGAGAATAAGGTAGCTGTCTTTTACATTAACCAACAGTGAAGCATGCATTCAAAATCCTTCAATGCAATAGCAGAACAATTGGGTTATTGGGCAGAGATCAACCTGTTGCACACGTCGGCAGTACACATCAAGGGCACCGACAATGTGATGGCAGACAGCTGGAGGTTTCCAAATTTGCTGGAGTTGACGTTATCCAGGTCGTTGTTTTGAGAGATATGCCGAGAGTTTGTGAAACCCTTTCTGGATCTCTTTTCAAACAAGGACAATGCTCATCTTTGTCGATTCTGATCCAGGCTTCCGGAACAAGGAGCCTAGGTAGTGGACGTATTGGTGATAAAGTGGCTGAGAAGTCTCCTTTATACATTCCCCCACTTTTTATTGATCCAGATGGTTCTCTTCAAGTCTCAGCAGGGGGGAGGGAACTTTATTCTTGTGGGCCCTTATTGGCCAGAGATGTCATGGTTTCCTCTTCTGAACCCCTGGCTCTTCTACCTCCTTGAGTACTGCTCAAGTGTGTCTCTGTCAGAACGTCGTCCCTGACCTTCTTGCTCCAACTCACTCTATCGCTTTGGAGGTTGAGAAGTCTGGACTGCTAGCAAAGGGTCTTTCCTCTTCCTTAGTGGAGTTAATTCAGCACTCCAGCAGGCCTTCTACTTCGAAGTCTTACTCAAAGAACTGGAAGTCTTTTGAGACGTGATGTTCTGTTCATGATCTTTTGGCACCTACCTGTAGTTTGTCTGCTATTTTGCATTTTCTTCTGAATGGGTTTCACTTGAATCTCTTTCCACTCTGAAAGCTCATTGCTTTGCGATAAAGGTTTTTAGGGACTTTTCTGTACTTTCGTCGATGTTACAATCTTTGGTGTCTAGACTGTTCTGATCTTTTGTCAATTGTAAGACCAGTTGAAAAATCCCTTTTCTCCAACTCAGAATCTTCCTACTCTTTTATAGGCTTTGCAATTTTATCTCTTTGAGGATCTGGATACTGTAGACATAAAGATTGTTTCCTATAAAGTTATTTTCCTATTGCCTATCACCTTGCTGAGAACAATTGGGGAGCTGGGAGCCTTAAAATGCTGTCCTCTCTTCATTTGATACTTTGGAAGATGGGGTAACTTTAAGGCCTAGCCTTACCTTTGCTGCAAAGGTTAAGTCTATTTTTGATAGATCTTAGGAAATAATTCTTCCTTCTTTCCTACCCTCTCCTTCCTCTCCGGAGGAACATTTGCTGAATACACTTGATGTTTAAAGAGCTCTTTTCATTCATGTCACCAGGCCTCTGCAGTTCAGGAAAACCGACTCCTTGTTTGTGACTTTTGGACAGCCTGGAAAAGACAAGAAGGTGACTTTTATGACTCTGAGTAGGTGGATTAAGTTGTCAATTTTTCTGGCTTTGCAAGGCTTTTTAGAATATCTTCCAGTTCAGGGATGGTCTACGAGAGGAATGGCCACCTCCTGGGTTGAATTCCAGTGAGTAACAATCTAGGAAATTCCTAGGGTGGCTACTTGGTCCTCAGAGCATACATTTGTCAAGCATTATGGCTTAATAATTTTTCTGTTTTGCATTTGAGTACCAATGTTTTGAACTCTGCATTACAATTAGTCCATCTTGTCTTTGTCACAAACAGTACATCCTGCCCACCTTCCCATCAGTCCTTTGGCAAGGGCTTGGCACCCAGGTTGGGTGCATGGGGCTAGCATTTAAGGATCCTCCTGTTCTTTCTTCCTGTTGGAAGGTGACATCACCTTACTTTATAATGACTGTCACAAGGACGCAATGGACTAAGGCTAATGAAGATTACCAATAAGTAACCAAAGCATTACCACTCTTTCTGAATGTGCGTGGCTCATTCCGCAGGACTAGTTCTTTGTATGATTCCTGGATTTTCAGAAGCCCTTTGATGGCAGCACCCCCACACTGAAAATTGTTTCAGCACCACTGTACAAGGGTCAGTTGTCATGCTCATCTGCGGCGTAAATTTGCATTGAAGTAGTCTAACTCCCCAGGCCTTGTCTTTTGCTCAATTTGCCTTTGTGAGTTTTCTCTCAATCACTGTCGACTTCCTTTGATCTTTCTTTCTTCTTTCACTTCACCTTCGCCTTCAGTCTATCTTTCGGCCCTCTTAAGAGACACACCCCCTTGTAGCCACTTCTATTCTTCTGTCACCTAATTATTTTCCTATCCTTTCCCCTGTAACGTTGCTGATCCTAGCTATAGCATCACTATCCAGAATCTGTTCACCTGAGTTATGTTCCTCTTATCCCCACGCATCTAATAATCAGCTCTTGGTCTCCCTCCACCTCTCACGAGACATAGTCTGAGGCAGTGTCTCCATCTTGGAGAGACAATCCCTTGCACTTGTGGTGTTCTACTGGCGCTGCCGGCTTGAGCTTTGGTCAGCAGTGGCAAAAGAAGGACTAATGGAAAGTGAACGTATACTGGAGCAACAGAGTGTATGGATTTATAAGAGCTTGATTAAATGAGAAAAAAAGAGTTTAGTTGAGAGAAAAAATGCAACCTGGCCCGTACGGGGATCGAACCCACGACCTTGGCCTTATTAGCACCACGCTCAAACCAACTGAGCTAACCGGCCATGAGTACTAAAGATATCCTTTTTCCATGTAATGCAGATAGATAGAAGAGTTGGTCTCACTATCGCAATTCCTTCATACTTTTCTCCTTCCGCCCCCTGTCTGGATTACAATAACAAGAGCTGTGGAGTGCTGCACACCAGCCTCAGTGCCTCTTCTTTCACTCAATCTCACTGTGTGCTGTGATATCTTTGTAACATCGCTTGTTGCCGGAAAAAAAGGAAAGGAGGGATAGTATTTTTATTCTTTTACAACAAAACCCAAAATGCATCGGCTTGCTTGCTCATTAAGTTTACAAGGCCAGCTGCTTTTGAGATATTATAATTATAGTGGTTATTCGGCGTTGGAGGTAAGAGAGTTTTTTTTAGGTCTGGCCGTTCCTTCTGCTTCAAATTACTTGAGCTCATGTCAACAAAGTAACAACAAAACATAGCCAACGGTTCGTTGCTCAAGCCTTCCCTACTGCGCCTTCCCATGTCTCTCCTGCCGACCACAGTGCTGGAAATCTGAGTTTGCATTTGCGCGAAGAGACGTACAACACAAGAAGGCGCGCTTTTGTGCGCCGGGCACCACCCGGCCTGTGCATTCCTCACTGTCGTGAGATCAGTTTACTCAGCAGAGCATGACGTTGCAATTGGTTAGTAGGGCAGGCCTGACCAGAATAGTATATTTGGGGTCATGTATTTGATTGCATTTTTAAAACAGTAACAGAACTTAACTGCAATGTTTAAATAGGTCTAGACATATTTAAACAGTGTCAATTTAATAGAAGAATTGTGGACAATTCAGAGGGGAGGCACCAATGTTTTTTTTCCCCATTGGGTGGATACGGCATTAAAGAGTTTGAATACCACTGGTCTAAGTGGACACTAATACACCTGGATGCTCCTGAATTCCTCGCAACAGATGCCAGCAAACGTGGCTGGAGAGCTACTGTGTTGGACTGATCCTGTCGATTCAAGTGGTCTTTCCTAGAGAGTCAGAGGTCATGGAAATAGATGGAGTTGATGGTAATCTTCAGGGCTTTGAAGTTTTCCATTCATCATCTGTCTCAAAAAAATGTGCTAGTAAAGACAGAGAATAAGGTAGCTGTCTTTTACATTAACCAACAGTGAAGCATGCATTCAAAATCCCTCAATGCAATAGCAGAACAATTGGGTTATGGGGCAGAGATCAACCTGTTGCACACGTCGGCAGTACACATCAAGGGCACCGACAATGTGATGGCAGACAGCTGGAGGTTTCCAAATTTGCTGGAGTTGACGTTATCCAGGTCGTTGTTTTGAGAGATATGACGAGAGTTTGTGAAACCCTTTCTGGATCTCTTTTCAAACAAGGACAATGCTCATCTTTGTCGATTCTGATCCAGGCTTCCGGAACAAGGAGCCTAGGTAGTGGACGTATTGGTGATAAAGTGGCTGAGAAGTCTCCTTTATACATTCCCCCACTTTTTATTGATCCAGATGGTTCTCTTCAAGTCTCAGCAGGGGCGAGGGAACTTTATTCTTGTGGGCCCTTATTGGCCAGAGATGTCATGGTTTCCTCTTCTGAACCCCTGGCTCTTCTACCTCCTTGGGTACTGCTCAAGTGTGTCTCTCTCAGAACGTCGTCCCTGACCTTCTTGCTCCAACTCACTCTATCGCTTTGGAGGTTGAGAAGTCTGGACTGCTAGCAAAGGGTCTTTCCTCTTCCTTAGTGGAGTTAATTCAGCACTCCAGCAGGCCTTCTACTTCGAAGTCTTACTCAAAGAACTGGAAGTCTTTTGAGACGTGATGTTCTGCTCATGAACTTTTGGCACCTACCTGTAGTTTGTCTGCTATTTTGCATTTTCTTCTGAATGGGTTTCACTTGAATCTCTTTCCACTCTGAAAGCTCATTGCTTTGCGATAAAGGTTTTTAGGGACTTTTCTGTACCTTCGTCGATGTTACAATCTTTGGTGTCTAGACTGTTCTGATCTTTTGTCAATTGTAAGACCAGTTGAAAAATCCCTTTTCTCCAACTCAGAATCTTCCTACTCTTTTATAGGCTTTGCAATTTTATCTCTTTGAGGATCTGGATACCGTAGACATAAAGATTGTTTCCTATAAAGTTATTTTCCTATTTCCTATCACCTTGCTGAGAACAATTGGGGAGCTGGGAGCCTTAAAATGCTGTCCTCTCTTCATTTGATACTTACTGCTTTTGAGATATTATAATTATAGTGGTTATTCGGCGTTGGAGGTAAGAGAGTTTTTTTTAGGTCTGGCCGTTCCTTCTGCTTCAAATTACTTGAGCTCATGTCAACAAAGTAACAACAAAACATAGCCAACGGTTCGTTGCTCAAGCCTTCCCTACTGCGCCTTGCCATGTCTCTCCTGCCGACCACAGTGCAGGAAATCTGAGTTTGCATTTGCGCGAAGAGACGTACAACACAAGAAGGCGCGCTTTTGTGCGCCGGGCACCACCCGGCCTGTGCATTCCTCACTGTCGTGAGATCAGTTTACTGAGCAGAGCATGACGCTGCAATTGGTTAGTAGGGCAGGCCTGACCAGAATAGTATATTTGGGGTCATGTATTTGATTGCATTTTTAAAACAGTAACAGAACTTAACTGCAATGTTTAAATAGGTCTAGACATATTTAAACAGTGTCAATTTAATAGAAGAATTGTGGACAATTCAGAGGGGAGGCACCAATTTTTTTTTTTTTCATTGGGTGGATGCGGCATTAAAGAGTTTGAAGACCACTGGTCTAAGTGCACACTAATATACCTGGATGCTCCTGAATCCTCGCAACAGATGCCAGCAAACCTGGCTGGAGAGCTACTGTGTTGGACTGATCAAGTCGATTCAAGTGGTCTTTCCTAGAGAGTCGGAGGTCATGGAAATAGATGGAGTTGATGGTAATCTACAGGGCTTTGAAGTTTTCCCATCATCATCTGTCTCAAAAAAATGTGCTAGTAAAGACAGAGAATAAGGTAGCTGTCTTTTACATTAACCAACAGTGAAGCATGCATTCAAAATCCTTCAATGCAATAGCAGAAGAATTGGGTTATTGGGCAGAGATCAACCTGTTGCACACGTCGGCAGTACACATCAAGGGCACCGACAATGTGATGGCAGACAGCTGGAGGTTTCCAAATTTGCTGGAGTTGACGTTATCCAGGTCGTTGTTTTGAGAGATATGCCGAGAGTTTGTGAAACCCTTTCTGGATCTCTTTTCAAACAAGGACAATGCTCATCTTTGTCGATTCTGATCCAGGCTTCCGGAACAAGGAGCCTAGGTAGTGGACGTATTGGTGATAAAGTGGCTGAGAAGTCTCCTTTATACATTCCCCCACTTTTTATTGATCCAGATGGTTCTCTTCAAGTCTCAGCAGGGGGAGGGAACTTTATTCTTATGGGCCCTTATTGGCCAGAGATGTCATGGTTTCCTCTTCTGAACCCCTGGCTCTTCTACCTCCTTGAGTACTGCTCAAGTGTGTCTCTGTCAGAACGTCGTCCCTGACCTTCTTGCTCCAACTCACTCTATCGCTTTGGAGGTTGAGAAGTCTGGACTGCTAGCAAAGGGTCTTTCCTCTTCCTTAGTGGAGTTAATTCAGCACTCCAGCAGGCCTTCTACTTCGAAGTCTTACTCAAAGAACTGGAAGTCTTTTGAGACGTGATGTTCTGCTCATGATCTTTTGGCACCTACCTGTAGTTTGTCTGCTATTTTGCATTTTCTTCTGAATGGGTTTCACTTGAATCTCTTTCCACTCTGAAAGCTCATTGCTTTGCGATAAAGGTTTTTAGGGACTTTTCTGTACCTTCGTCAATGTTACAATCTTTGGTGTCTAGACTGTTCTGATCTTTTGTCAATTGTAAGACCAGTTGAAAAATCCCTTTTCTCCAACTCAGAATCTTCCTACTCTTTTATAGGCTTTGCAATTTTATCTCTTTGAGGATCTGGATACTGTAGACATAAAGATTGTTTCCTATAAAGTTATTTTCCTATTGCCTATCACCTTGCTGAGAACAATTGGGGAGCTGGGAGCCTTAAAATGCTGTCCTCTCTTCATTTGATACTTTGGAAGATGGGGTAACTTTAAGGCCTAGCCTTACCTTTGCTGCAAAGGTTAAGTCTATTTTTGATAGATCTTAGGAAATAATTCTTCCTTCTTTCCTTCCCTCTCCTTCCTCTCCGGAGGAACATTTGATGAATACACTTGATGTTTAAAGAGCTCTTTTCATTCATGTCACCAGGCCTCTGCAGGTCAGGAAAACCGACTCCTTGTTTGTGACTTTTGGACAGCCTGGAAAAGACAAGAAGGTGACTTTTATGACTCTGAGTAGGTGGATTAAGTTGTAAATTTTTCTGGCTTTGCAAGGCTTTTTAGAATATCTTCCACTTCAGGGATGGTCTACGAGAGGAATGGCCACCTCCTGGGTTGAATTCCAGTGAGTAACAATCTAGGAAATTCCTAGGGTGGCTACTTGGTCCTCAGAGCATACATTTGTCAAGCATTATGGCTTAATAATTTTTCTGTTTTTTGTTTGAGAACCAATGTTTTGAACTCTGCATTACCCTTAGTCCATCTTGTCTTTGTCACAAACATTACATCCTGCCCACCTTCCCATCAGTCCATTGGCAAGGGCTTGGCACGCAGGTTGGGTGCATGGGGCTAGCATTTAAGGATCCTCCTGTTCTTTCTTCCTGTTGGAAGGTGACATCAGCTTACTTTGTAATGACTGTCACAAGGACGCAATGGACTAAGGCTAATGAAGATTACCAATAAGTAACCAACGCATCACCACTCTTTCTGAATGTGCGTGGCTCATTCCGCAGGACTAGTTCTTTGTATGATTCCTGGATTTTCAGAAGCCCTTTGATGGCAGCACCCCCACACTGAAAATTGTTTCAGCACCACTGTACAAGGGTCAGTTGTCATGCTCATCTGCGGCGTAAATTTGCATTGAAGTAGTCTAACTCCCCAGGCCTTGTCTTTTGCTCAATTTGCCTTTGTGAGTTTTCTCTCAATCACTGTCGACTTCCTTTGATCTTTCTTTCTTCTTTCACTTCACCTTCGCCTTCAGTGTATCTTTCGGCCCTCTTAAGAGACACACCCCCTTGTAGCCACTTCTATACTTCTGTCACCTAATTATTTTCCTATCCTTTCCCCTGTAACGTTGCTGATCCTAGCTATAGCATCACTATCCAGAATCTGTTCACCTGAGTTATGTTCCTTTTATCCCCACGCATCTAATAATCAGCTCTTGGTCTCCCTCCACCTCTCACGAGACATAGTCTGAGGCAGTGTCTCCATCTTGGAGAGACAATCCCTTGCACTTGTGGTGTTCTACTGGCGCTGCCTGCTTGAGCTTTGGTCAGCAGTGGCAAAAGAAGGACTAATGGAAAGTGAACGTATACTGGAGCAACAGAGTGTATGGATTTATAAGAGCTTGATTAAATGAGAAAAAAAGAGTTTAGTTGAGAGAAAAAATGCAACCTGGCCCGTACGGGGATCAAACCCACGACCTTGGCGTTATTAGCACCACGCTCTAACCAACTGAGCTAACCGGCCATGAGTACTAAAGATATCCTTTTTCCATGTAATGCAGATAGATAGAAGAGTTGGTCTCACTATCGCAATTCCTTCATACTTTTCTCCTTCCGCCCCCTGTCTGGATTACAATAACAAGAGCTGTGGAGTACTGCACGCCAGCCTCAGTGCCTCTTCTTTCACTCAATCTCACTGTGTGCTGTGATATCTTTGTAACATCGCTTGTTGCCGGAAAAAAAGGAAAGGAGGGATAGTATTTTTATTCTTTTACAACAAAACCCAAAATGCATCGGCTTGCTTGCTCATTAAGTTTACAAGGCCAGCTGCTTTTGAGATATTATAATTATAGTGGTTATTCGGCGTTGGAGGTAAGAGAGTTTTTTTTAGGTCTGGCCGTTCCTTCTGCTTCAAATTACTTGAGCTCATGTCAACAAAGTAACAACAAAACATAGCCAACGGTTCGTTGCTCAAGCCTTCCCTACTGCGCCTTCCCATGTCTCTCCTGCCGACCACAGTGCAGGAAATCTGAGTTTGCATTTGCGCGAAGAGACGTACAACACAAGAAGGCGTGCTTTTGTGCGCCGGGCACCACCCGGCCTATGCATTCCTCACTGTCGTGAGATCAGTTTACTCAGCAGAGCATGACGCTGCAATTGGTTAGTAGGGCAGGCCTGACCAGAATAGTATATTTGGGGTCATGTATTTGATTGCATTTTTAAAACAGTAACAGAACTTAACTGCAATGTTTAAATAGGTCTAGACATATTTAAACAGTGTCAATTTAATAGAAGAATTGTGGACAATTCAGAGGGGAGGCACCAATTTTGTTTTTTTCCATTGGGTGGATGCGGCATTAAAGAGTTTGAAGACCACTGGTCTAAGTGCACACTAATATACCTGGATGCTCCTGAATCCTCGCAACAGATGCCAGCAAACCTGGCTGGAGAGCTACTGTGTTGGACTGATCCTGTCGATTCAAGTGGTCTTTCCTAGAGAGTCGGAGGTCATGGAAATAGATGGAGTTGATGGTAACCTACAGGGCTTTGAAGTTTTCCCATCATCATCTGTCTCAAAAAAATGTGCTAGTAAAGACAGAGAATAAGGTAGCTGTCTTTTACATTAACCAACAGTGAAGCATGCATTCAAAATCCTTCAATGCAATAGCAGAACAATTGGGTTATTGGGCAGAGATCAACCTGTTGCACACATCAAGGGCACCGACAATGTGATGGCAGACAGCTGGAGGTTTCCAAATTTGCTGGAGTTGACGTTATCCAGGTCGTTGTTTTGAGATATATGCCGAGAGTTTGTGAAACCCTTTCTGGATCTCTTTTCAAACAAGGACAATGCTCATCTTTGTCGATTCTGATCCAGGCTTCCGGAACAAGGAGCCTAGGTAGTGGACGTATTGGTGATAAAGTGGCTGAGAAGTCTCCTTTATACATTCCCCCACTTTTTATTGATCCAGATGGTTCTCTTCAAGTCTCAGCAGGGGGAGGGAACTTTATTCTTGTGGGCCCTTATTGGCCAGAGATGTCATGGTTTCCTCTTCTGAACCCCTGGCTCTTCTACCTCCTTGAGTACTGCTCAAGTGTGTCTCTGTCAGAACGTCGTCCCTGACCTTCTTGCTCCAACTCACTCTATCGCTTTGGAGGTTGAGAAGTCTGGACTGATAGCAAAGGGTGTTTCCTCTTCCTTAGTGGAGTTAATTCAGCACTCCAGCAGGCCTTCTACTTCGAAGTCTTACTCAAAGAACTGGAAGTCTTTTGAGACGTGATGTTCTGCTCATGATCTTTTGGCACCTACCTGTAGTTTGTCTGGTATTTTGCATTTTCTTCAGAATGGGTTTCACTTGAATCTCTTTCCACTCTGAAAGCTCATTGCTTTGCGATAAAGGTTTTTAGGGACTTTTCTGTACCTTGGTCGATGTTACAATCTTTGGTGTCTAGACTGTTCTGATCTTTTGTCAATTGTAAGACCAGTTGAAAAATCCCTTTTCTCCAACTCAGAATCTTCCTACTCTTTTATAGGCTTTGCAATTTTATCTCTTTGAGGATCTGGATACTGTAGACATAAAGATTGTTTCCTATAAAGTTATTTTCCTATTTCCTATCACCTTGCTGAGAACAATTGGGGAGCTGGGAGCCTTAAAATGCTGTCCTCTCTTCATTTGATACTTTGGAAGATGGGGTAACTTTAAGGCCTAGCCTTACCTTTGCTGCAAAGGTTAAGTCTATTTTTGATAGATCTTAGGAAATAATTCTTCCTTCTTTCATTCCCTCTCCTTCCTCTCCGGAGGAACATTTCCTGATTACACTTGATGTTTAAAGAGCTCTTTTCATTCATGTCACCAGGCCTCTGCAGTTCAGGAAAACCGACTCCTTGTTTGTGACTTTTGGACAGCCTGGAAAAGACAAGAAGGTGACTTTTATGACTCTGAGTAGGTGGATTAAGTTGTCAATTTTTCTGGCTTTGCAAGGCGTTTTAGAATATCTTCCAGTTCAGGGATGGTCTACGAGAGGAATGGCCACCTCCTGGGTTGAATTCCAGTGAGTAACAATCTAGGAAATTCCTAGGGTGGCTACTTGGTCCTCAGAGCATACATTTGTCAAGCATTATGGCTTAATAATTTTTCGGTTTTGCATTTGAGTACCAATGCTTTGAACTCTGCATTACCCTTAGTCCATCTTGTCTTTGTCACAAACATTACATCCTGCCCACCTTCCCATCAGTCCTTTGGCAAGGGCTTGGCACCCAGGTTGGGTGCATGGGGCTAACATTTAAGGATCCTCCTGTTCTTTCTTCCTGTTGGAAGGTGACATCACCTTACTTTGTAATGACTGTCACAAGGACGCAATGGACTAAGGCTAATGAAGATTACCAATAAGTAACCAACGCATCACCACTCTTTCTGAATGTGCGTGGCTCATTCCGCAGGACTAGTTCTTTGTATGATTCCTGGATTTTCAGAAGCCCTTTGATGGCAGCACCCCCACACTGAAAATTGTTTCAGCACCACTGTACAAGGGTCAGTTGTCATGCTCATCTGCAGCGTAAATTTGCATTGAAGTAGTCTAACTCCCCAGGCCTTGTCTTTTGCTCAATTTGCCTTTGTGAGTTTTCTCTCAATCACTGTCGACTTCCTTTGATCTTTCTTTCTTCTTTCACTTCACCTTCGCCTTCAGTGTATCTTTCGGCCCTCTTAAGAGACACACCCCCTTGTAGCCACTTCTATACTTCTGTCACCTAATTATTTTCCTATCCTTTCCCCTGTAACGTTGCTGATCCTAGATATAGCATCACTATCCAGAATCTGTTCACCTGAGTTATGTTCCTCTTATCCCCACGCATCTAATAATCAGCTCTTGGTCTCCCTCCACCTCTCACGAGACATAGTCTGAGGCAGTGTCTCCATCTTGGAGAGACAATCCCTTGCACTTGTGTTGTTCTACTGGCGCTGCCGGCTTGAGCTTTGGTCAGCAGTGGCAAAAGAAGGACTAATGGAAAGTGAACGTATACTAGAGCAACAGAGTGTATGGATTTATAAGAGCTTGATTAAATGAGAAAAAAAGAGTTTAGTTGAGAGAAAAAATGCAACCTGGCCCGTACGAGATCGAACCCACGACCTTGGCGTTATTAGCACCACGTTCTAACCAACTGAGCTAACCAGCCATGAGCACTAAAGATATCCTTTTTCCATGTAATGGAGATAGATAGAAGAGTTGGTCTCACTATCGCAATTCCTTCATACTTTTCTCCTTCCGCCCCCTGTCTGGATTACAATAACAAGAACTGTGGAGTGCTGCACGCCAGCCTCAGTGCCTCTTCTTTCACTCAATCTCACTGTGTGCTGTGATATCTTTGTAACATCGCTTGTTGCCGGAAAAAAAGGAAAGGAGGGATAGTATTTTTATTCTTTTACAACAAAACCCAAAATGCATCGGCTTGCTTGCTCATTAAGTTTACAAGGCCAGCTGCTTTTGAGATATTATAATTATAGTGGTTATTCGGCGTTGGAGGTAAGAGAGTTTTTTTTAGGTCTGGCCGTTCCTTCTGCTTCAAATTACTTGAGCTCATGTCAACAAAGTAACAACAAAACATAGCCAACGGTTCGTTGCTCAAGCCTTCCCTACTGCGCCTTCCCATGTCTCTCCTGCCGACCACAGTGCAGGAAATCTGAGTTTGCATTTGCGCGAAGAGACGTACAACACAAGAAGGCGCGCTTTCGTGCGCCGGGCACCACCCGGCCTGTGCATTCCTCACTGTTGTGAGATCAGTTTACTCAGCAGAGCATGACGCTGCAATTGGTTAGTAGGGCAGGCCTGACCAGAATAGTATATTTGGGGTCATGTATTTGATTGCATTTTTAAAACAGTAACAGAACTTAACTGCAATGTTTAAATAGGTCTAGACATATTTAAACAGTGTCAATTTAATAGAAGAATTGTGGACAATTCAGAGGGGAGGCACCAATGTTTTTTTTTCCCATTGGGTGGATGCGGCATTAAAGAGTTTGAAGACCACTGGTCTAAGTGGACACTAATATACCTGGATGCTCCTGAATCTTCGCAACAGATGCCAGCAAACCTGGCTGGAGAGCTACTGTGTTGGACTGATCCTGTCAATTCAAGTGGTCTTTCCTAGAGAGTCGGAGGTCATGGAAATAGATGGAGTTGATGGTAACCTACAGGGCTTTGAAGTTTTCCCATCATCATCTGTCTCAAAAAAATGTGCTAGTAAAGACAGAGAATAAGGTAGCTGTCTTTTACATTAACCAACAGTGAAGCATGCATTCAAAATCCTTCAATGCAATAGCAGAACAATTGGGTTATTGGGCAGAGATCAACCTGTTGCACACGTCGGCAGTACACATCAAGGGCACCGACAATGTGATGGCAGACAGCTGGAGGTTTCCAAATTTGCTGGAGTTGACGTTATCCAGGTCGTTGTTTTGAGAGATATGCCGAGAGTTTGTGAAACCCTTTCTGGATCTCTTTTCAAACAAGGACAATGCTCATCTTTGTCGATTCTGATCCAGGCTTCCGGAACAAGGAGCCTAGGTAGTGGACGTATTGGTGATAAAGTGGCTGAGAAGTCTCCTTTATACATTCCCCCACTTTTTATTGATCCAGATTGTTCTCTTCAAGTCTCAGCAGGGGCGAGGGAACTTTATTCTTGTGGGCCCTTATTGGCCAGAGATGTCATGGTTTCCTCTTCTGAACCCCTGGCTCTTCTACCTCCTTGGGTACTGCTCAAGTGTGTCTCTCTCAGAACGTCATCCCTGACCTTCTTGCTCCAACTCACTCTATCGCTTTGGAGGTTGAGAAGTCTGGACTGCTAGCAAAGGGTCTTTCCTCTTCCTTAGTGGAGTTAATTCAGCACTCCAGCAGGCCTTCTACTTCGAAGTCTTACTCAAAGAACTGGAAGTCTTTTGAGACGTGATGTTCTGCTCATGATCTTTTGGCACCTACCTGTAGTTTGTCTGCTATTTTGCATTTTCTTCTGAATGGGTTTCACTTGAATCTCTTTCCACACTGAAAGCTCATTGCTTTGCGATAAAGGTTTTTAGGGACTTTTCTGTACCTTCGAAGATGTTACAATCTTTGGTGTCTAGACTGTTCTGATCTTTTGTCAATTGTAAGACCAGTTGAAAAATCCCTTTTCTCCAACTCAGAATCTTCCTACTCTTTTATAGGCTTTGCAATATTATCTCTTTGAGGATCTGGATACTGTAGACATAAAGATTGTTTCCTATAAATTTATTTTCCTATTTCCTATCACCTTGCTGAGAACAATTGGGGAGCTGGGAGCCTTAAAATGCTGTCCTCTCTTCATTTGATACTTTGGAAGATGGGGTAACTTTAAGGCCTAGCCTTACCTTTGCTGCAAAGGTTAAGTCTATTTTTGATAGATCTTAGGAAATAATTCTTCCTTCTTTCATTCCCTCTCCTTCCTCTCCGGAGGAATATTTTCTGAATTCACTTGATGTTTAAAGAGCTCTTTTCATTTATGTCACCAGGCCTCTGCAGTTCAGGAAAACCGACTCCTTGTTTGTGACTTTTGGACAGCCTGGAAAAGACAAGAAGGTGACTTTTATGACTCTGAGTAGGTGGATTAAGTTGTCAATTTTTCTGGCTTTGCAAGGCTTTTTAGAATATCTTCCAGTTCAGGGATGGTCTACGAGAGGAATGGCCACCTCCTGGGTTGAATTCCAGTGAGTAACAATCTAGGAAATTCCTAGGGTGGCTACTTGGTCCTCAGAGCATACATTTGTCAAGCATTATGGCTTAATAATTTTTCTGTTTTGCATTTGAGTACCAATGTTTTGAACTCTGCATTACCCTTAGTCCATCTTGTCTTTGTCACAAACATTACATCATGCCCACCTTCCCATCAGTCCTTTGGCAAGGGCTTGGCACCCAGGTTGGGTGCATGGGGCTAGCATTTAAGGATCCTCCTGTTCTTTCTTCCTGTTGGAAGGTGACATCACCTTACTTTGTAATGACTGTCACAAGGACGCAATGGACTAAGGCTAATGAAGATTACCAATAAGTAACCAACGCATCACCACTCTTTCTGAATGTGCGTGGCTCATTCCGCAGGACTAGTTCTTTGTATGATTCCTGGATTTTCAGAAGCCCTTTGATGGCAGCACCCCCACACTGAAAATTGTTTCAGCACCACTGTACAAGGGTCAGTTGTCATGCTCATCTGCGGCGTAAATTTGCATTGAAGTAGTCTAACTCCCCAGGCCTTGTCTTTTGCTCAATTTGCCCTTGTGAGTTTTCTCTCAATCACTGTCGACTTCCTTTGATCTTTCTTTCTTCTTTCACTTCACCTTCGCCTTCAGTGTATCTTTCGGCCCTCTTAAGAGACACACCCCCTTGTAGCCACTTCTATACTTCTGTCACCTAATTATTTTCCTATCCTTTCCCCTGTAACGTTGCTGATCCTAGCTATAGCATCACTATCCAGAATCTGTTCACCTGAGTTATGTTCCTCTTATCCCCACGCATCTAATAATCAGCTCTTGGTCTCCCTCCACCTCTCACGAGACATAGTCTGAGGCAGTGTCTCCATCTTGGAGAGACAATCCCTTGCACTTGTGTTGTTCTACTGGCGCTGCCGGCTTGAGCTTTGGTCATCAGTGGCAAAAGAAGGACTAATGGAAAGTGAACGTATACTGGAGCAACAGAGTGTATGGATTCATAAGAGCTTGATTAAATGAGAAAAAAAGAGTTTAGTTGAGAGAAAAAATGCAACCTGGCCCGTACGGGGATCGAACCCATGACCTTGGCGTTATTAGCACCACACTCTAACCAACTGAGCTAACCAGCCATGAGTACTAAAGATATCCTTTTTCCATGTAATGCATATAGAGAGAAGAGTTGGTCTCACTATCGCAATTCCTTTATACTTTTCTCCTTCCGCCCCATGTCTGGATTACAATAACAAGAGCTGTGGAGTGCTGCACGCCAGCCTCAGTGCCTCTTCTTTCACTCAATCTCACTGTGTGCTGTGATATCTTTGTAACATCGCTTGTTGCCGGAAAAAAAGGAAAGGAGGGATAGTATTTTTATTCTTTTACAACAAAACCCAAAATGCATCGGCTTGCTTGGTCATTAAGTTTACAAGGCCAGCTGCTTTTGAGATATTATAATTATAGTGGTTTTTCGGCGTTGGAGGTAAGAGAGTTTTTTTTAGGTCTGGCCGTTCCTTCTGCTTCAAATTACTTGAGCTCATGTCAACAAAGTAACAACAAAACATAGCCAACGGTTCGTTGCTCAAGCCTTCCCTACTGCGCCTTCCCATGTCTCTCCTGCCGACCACAGTGCAGGAAATCTGAGTTTGCATTTGCGCGAAGAGACGTACAACACAAGAAGGCGCGCTTTTGTGCGCCGGGCACCACCCGGCCTGTGCATTCCTCACTGTCGTGAGATCAGTTTACTCAGCAGAGCATGACGCTGCAATTGGTTAGTAGGGCAGGCCTGACCAGAATAGTATATTTGGGGTCATGTATTTGATTGCATTTTTAAAACAGTAACAGAACTTAACTGCAATGTTTAAATAGGTGTAGACATATTTAAACAGTGTCAAATTAATAGAAGAATTGTGGACAATTCAGAGGGGAGGCACCAATGGTTTTTTTTCCCATTGGGTGGATGCGGCATTAAAGAGTTTGAAGACCACTGGTCTAAGTGGACACTAATACACCTGGATGCTCCTGAATTCCTCGCAACAGATGCCAGCAAACCTGGCTGGAGAGCTACTGTGTTGGACTGATCCTGTCGATTCAAGTGGTCTTTCCTAGAGAGTCGGAGGTCATGGAAATAGATGGAGTTGATGGTAATCTTCAGGGCTTTGAAGTTTTCCCATCATCATCTGTCTCAAAAAAATGTGCCAGTAAAGACAGAGAATAAGGTAGCTGTATTTTACATTAACCAACAGTGAAGCATGCATTCAAAATCCCTCAATGCAATAGCAGAACAATTGGGTTATTGGGCAGAGATCAACCTGTTGCACACGTCGGCAGTACACATCAAGGGCACCGACAATGTGATGGCAGACAGCTGGAGGTTTCCAAATTTGCTGGAGTTGACGTTATCCAGGTCGTTGTTTTGAGAGATATGCCGAGAGTTTGTGAAACCCTTTCTGGATCTCTTTTCAACCAAGGACAATGCTCATCTTTGTCGATTCTGATCCAGGCTTCCGGAACAAGGAGCCTAGGTAGTGGACGTATTGGTGATAAAGTGGCTGAGAAGTCTCCTTTATACATTCCCCCACTTTTTATTGATCCAGATGGTTCTCTTCAAGTCTCAGCAGGGGCGAGGGAACTTTATTCTTGTGGGCCCTTATTGGCCAGAGATGTCATGGTTTCCTCTTCTGAACCCCTGGCTCTTCTACCTCCTTGGGTACTGCTCAAGTGTGTCTCTCTCAGAACGTCGTCCCTGACCTTCTTGCTCCAACTCACTCTATCGCTTTGGAGGTTGAGAAGTCTGGACTGCTAGCAAAGGGTCTTTCCTCTTCCTTAGTGGAGTTAATTCAGCACTCCAGCAGGCCTTCTACTTCGAAGTCTTACTCAAAGAACTGGAAGTCTTTTGAGACGTGATGTTCTGCTCATGATCTTTTGGCACCTACCTGTAGTTTGTCTGCTATTTTGCATTTTCTTCTGAATGAGTTTCACTTGAATCTCTTTCCACTCTGAAAGCTCATTGCTTTGCGATAAAGGTTTTTAGGGACTTTTCTGTACCTTCGTCGATGTTACCATCTTTGGTGTCTAGACTGTTCTGATCTTTTGTTAATTGTAAGACCAGTTGAAAAATCCATTTTCTCCAACTCAGAATCTTCCTACTCTTTTATAGGCTTTGCAATTTTATCTCTTTGAGGATCTGGATACTGTAGACATAAAGATTGTTTCCTATAAAGTTATTTTCCTATTTCCTATCACCTTGCTGAGAACAATTGGGGAGCTGGGAGCCTTAAAATGCTGTCCTCTCTTCATTTGATACTTTGGAAGATGGGGTAACTTTAAGGCCTAGCCTTACCTTTGCTGCAAAGGTTAAGTCTATTTTTGATAGATCTTAGGAAATAATTCTTCCTTCTCTCATTCCCTCTCCTTCCTCTCGGGAGGAACATTTGCTGAATACACTTGATGTTTAAAGAGCTCTTTTCATTCATGTCACCAGGCCTCTGCAGTTCAGGAAAACCGACTCCTTGTTTGTGACTTTTGGACAGCCTGGAAAAGACAAGAAGGTGACTTTTATGACTCTGAGTAGGTGGATTAAGTTGTCAATTTTTCTGGCTTTGCAAGGCTTTTTAGAATATCTTCCAGTTCAGGGATGGTCTACGAGAGGAATGGCCACCTCCTGGGTTGAATTCCAGTGAGTAACAATCTAGGAAATTCCTAGGGTGGCTACTTTGTCCACAGAGCATACATTTGTCAAGCATTATGGCTTAATAATTTTTCTGTTTTGCATTTGAGTACCAATGTTTTGAACTCTGCATTACCCTTAGTCCATCTTGTCTTTGTCACAAACATTACATCCTGCCCACCTTCCCATCAGTCCTTTGGCAAGGGCTTGGCACCCAGGTTGGGTGCATGGGGCTAGCATTTAAGGATCCTCCTGTTCTTTCTTCCTGTTGGAAGGTGACATCACCTTACTTTGTAATGACTGTCACAAGGATGCAATGGACTAAGGCTAATGAAGATTACCAATAAGTAACCAACGCATCACCACTCTTTCTGAATGTGCATGGCTCATTCCGCAGGACTAGTTCTTTGTATGATTCCTGGATTTTCAGAAGCCCTTTGATGGCAGCACCCCCACACTGAAAATTGTTTCAGCACCACTGTACAAGGGTCAGTTGTCATGCTCATCTGCGGCGTAAATTTGCATTGAAGTAGTCTAACTCCCCAGGCCTTGTGTTTTGCTCAATTTGCCTTTGTGAGTTTTCTCTCAATCACTGTCGACTTCCTTTGATCTTTCTTTCTTCTTTCACTTCACCTTCGCCTTCAGTGTATCTTTCGGCCCTCTTAAGAGACACACCCCCTTGTAGCCACTTCTATACTTCTGTCACCTAATTATTTTCCTATCCTTTCCCCTGTAACGTTGCTGATCCTAGCTATAGCATCACTATCCAGAATCTGTTCACCTGAGTTATGTTCCTCTTATCCCCACGCATCTAATAATCAGCTCTTGGTCTCCCTCCACCTCTCACGAGACATAGTCTGAGGCAGTGTCTCCATCTTGGAGAGACAATCCCTTGCACTTGTGTTGTTCTACTGGCGCTGCCGGCTTGAGCTTTGGTCAGCAGTGGCAAAAGAAGGACTAATGGAAAGTGAACGTATACTGGAGCAACAGAGTGTATGGATTTATAAGAGCTTGATTAAATGAGAAAAAAAGAGTTTAGTTGAGAGAAAAAATGCAACCTGGCCCGTACGGGGATCGAACCCATGACCTCGGCGTTATTAGCACCACACTCTAACCAACTGAGCTAACCAGCTATGAGTACTAAAGATATCCTTTTTCCATGTAATGCAGATAGATAGAAGAGTTGGTCTCACTATCGCAATTCCTTCATACTTTTCTCCTTCCGCCCCCTGTCTGGATTACAATAACAAGAGCTGTGGAGTGCTGCACGCCAGCCTCAGTGCCTCCTCTTTCACTCAATCTCACTGTGTGCTGTGATATCTTTGTAACATCGCTTGTTGCCGGAAAAAAAGGAAAGGAGGGATAGTATTTTTATTCTTTTACAACAAAACCCAAAATGCATCGGCTTGCTTGCTCATTAAGTTTACAAGGCCAGCTGCTTTTGAGATATTATAATTATAGTGGTTATTCGGCGTTGGAGGTAAGAGAGTTTTTTTTAGGTCTGGCCGTTCCTTCTGCTTCAAATTACTTGAGCTCATGTCAACAAAGTAACAACAAAACATAGCCAACGGTTCGTTGCTCAAGCCTTCCCTACTGCGCCTTCCCATGTCTCTCCTGCCGACCACAGTGCAGGAAATCTGAGTTTGCATTTGCGCGATGAGACGTACAACACAAGAAGGCGCGCTTTTGTGCGCCGGGCACCACCCGGCCTGTGCATTCCTCACTGTCGTGAGATCAGTTTACTCAGCAGAGCATGACGCTGCAATTGGTTAGTAGGGCAGGCCTGACCAGAATAGTATATTTGGGGTCATGTATTTGATTGCATTTTTAAAGCAGTAACAGAACTTAACTGCAATGTTTAAATAGGTGTAGACATATTTAAACAGTGTCAATTTAATAGAAGAATTGTGGACAATTCAGAGGGGAGGCACCAATGTTTTTTTTTCTCATTGGGTGGATGCGGCATTAAAGAGTTTGAAGACCACTGGTCTAAGTGGACACTAATACACCTGGATGCTCCTGAATTCCTCGCAACAGATGCCAGCAAACCTGGCTGGAGAGCTACTGTGTTGGACTGATCCTGTCGATTCAAGTGGTATTTCCTAGAGTCGGAGGACCTGGAAATAGATGGAGTTGATGGTAATCTTCAGGGCTTTGAAGTTTTCCCATCATCATCTGTCTCAAAAAAATGTGCCAGTAAAGACAGAGAATAAGGTAGCTGTCTTTTACATTAACCAACAGTGAAGCATGCATTCAAAATCCCTCAATGCAATAGCAGAACAATTGGGTTATTGGGCAGAGATCAACCTGTTGCACACGTCGGCAGTACACATCAGGGGCACCGACAATGTGATGGCAGACAGCTGGAGGTTTCCAAATTTGCTGGAGTTGACGTTATCCAGGTCGTTGTTTTGAGAGATATGCCGAGAGTTTGTGAAACCCTTTCTGGATCTCTTTTCAAACAAGGACAATGCTCATCTTTGTCGATTCTGATCCAGGCTTCCGGAACAAGGAGCCTAGGTAGTGGACGTATTGGTGATAAAGTGGCTGAGAAGTCTCCTTTATACATTCCCCCACTTTTTATTGATCCAGATGGTTCTCTTCAAGTCTCAGCAGGGGCGAGGGAACTTTATTCTTGTGGGCCCTTATTGGCCAGAGATGTCATGGTTTCCTCTTCTGAATCCCTGGCTCTTCTACCTCCTTGGGTACTGCTCAAGTGTGTCTCTCTCAGAACGTCGTCCCTGACCTTCTTGCTCCAACTCACTCTATCGCTTTGGAGGTTGAGAAGTCTGGACTGCTAGCAAAGGGTCTTTCCTCTTCCTTAGTGGAGTTAATTCAGCACTCCAGCAGGCCTTCTACTTCGAAGTCTTACTCAAAGAACTGGAAGTCTTTTGAGACGTGATGTTCTGCTCATGATCTTTTGGCACCTACCTGTAGTTTGTCTGCTATTTTGCATTTTCTTCTGAATGGGTTTCACTTGAATCTCTTTCCACTCTGAAAGCTCATTGCTTTGCGATAAAGGTTTTTAGGGACTTTTCTGTACCTTCGTCGATGTTACAATCTTTGGTGTCTAGACTGTTCTGATCTTTTGTTAATTGTAAGACCAGTTGAAAAATCCATTTTCTCCAACTCAGAATCTTCCTACTCTTTTATAGGCTTTGCAATTTTATCTCTTTGAGGATCTGGATACTGTAGACATAAAGATTGTTTCCTATAAAGTTATTTTCCTATTTCCTATCACCTTGCTGAGAACAATTGGGGAGCTGGGAGCCTTAAAATGCTGTCCTCTCTTCATTTGATACTTTGGAAGATGGGGTAACTTTAAGGCCTAGCCTTACCTTTGCTGCAAAGGTTAAGTCTATTTTTGATAGATCTTAGGAAATAATTCTTCCTTCTTTCATTCCCTCTCCTTCCTCTCGGGAGGAACATTTGCTGAATACACTTGATGTTTAAAGAGCTCTTTTCATTCATGTCACCAGGCCTCTGCAGTTCAGGAAAACCGACTCCTTGTTTGTGACTTTTGGACAGCCTGGAAAAGACAAGAAGGTGACTTTTATGACTCTGAGTAGGTGGATTAAGTTGTCAATTTTTCTGGCTTTGCAAGGCTTTTTAGAATATCTTCCAGTTCAGGGATAGTCTACGAGAGGAATGGCCACCTCCTGGGTTGAATTCCAGTGAGTAACAATCTAGGAAATTCCTAGGGTGGCTACTTTGTCCTCAGAGCATACATTTGTCAAGCATTATGGCTTAATAATTTTTCTGTTTTGCATTTGAGTACCAATGTTTTGAACTCTGCATTACCCTTAGTCCATCTTGTCTTTGTCACAAACATTACATCCTGCCCACCTTCCCATCAGTCCTTTGGCAAGGGCTTGGCACCCAGGTTGGGTGCATGGGGCTAGCATTTAAGGATCCTCCTGTTCTTTCTTCCTGTTGGAAGGTGACATCACCTTACTTTGTAATGACTGTCACAAGGACGCAATGGACTAAGGCTAATGAAGATTACCAATAAGTAACCAACGCATCACCACTCTTTCTGAATGTGCGTGGCTCATTCCGCAGGACTAGTTCTTTGTATGATTCCTGGATTTTCAGAAGCCCTTTGATGGCAGCACCCCCACACTGAAAATTGTTTCAGCACCACTGTACAAGGGTCAGTTGTCATGCTCATCTGCGGCGTAAATTTGCATTGAAGTAGTCTAACTCCCCAGGCCTTGTCTTTTGCTCAATTTGCCTTTGTGAGTTTTCTCTCAATCACTGTCGACTTCCTTTGATCTTTCTTTCTTCTTTCACTTCACCTTCGCCTTCAGTGTATCTTTCGGCCCTCTTAAGAGACACACCCCCTTGTAGCCACTTCTATACTTCTGTCACCTAATTATTTTCCTATCCTTTCCCCTGTAACGTTGCTGATCCTAGCTATAGCATCACTATCCAGAATCTGTTCACCTGAGTTATGTTCCTCTTATCCCCACGCATCTAATAATCAGCTCTTGGTCTCCCTCCACCTCTCACGAGACATAGTCTGAGGCAGTGTCTCCATCTTGGAGAGACAATCCCTTGCACTTGTGTTGTTCTACTGGCGCTGCCGGCTTGAGCTTTGGTCAGTAGTGGCAAAAGAAGGGCTAATGGAAAGTGAACGTATACTGGAGCAACAGAGTGTATGGATTTATAAGAGCTTGATTAAATGAGAAAAAAAGAGTTTAGTTGAGAGAAAAAATGCAACCTGGCCCATACGGGGATCGAACCCACGACCTTGGCTTTATTAGCACCACGCTCTAACCAACTGAGCTAACCGGCCATGAGTACTAAAGATATCCTTTTTCCATGTAATACAGATAGATAGAAGAGTTGGTCTCACTATCGCAATTCCTTCATACTTTTCTCCTTCCGCCCCCTGTCTGGATTACAATAACAAGAGCTGTGGAGTGCTGCTCGCCAGCCTCAGTGCCTCTTCTTTCACTCAATTTCACTGTGTGCTGTGATATCTTTGTAACATCGCTTGTTGCCGGAAAAAAAGGAAAGGATGGATAGTATTTTTATTCTCTTACAACAAAACCCAAAATGCATCGGCTTGCTTGGTCATTAAGTTTACAAGGCCAGCTGCTTTTGAGATATTATAATTATAGTGGTTATTCGGCGTTGGAGGTAAGAGAGTTTTTTTTAGGTCTGGCCGTTCCTTCTGCTTCAAATTACTTGAGCTCATGTCAACAAAATAACAACAAAACATAGCCAACGGTTCGTTGCTCAAGCCTTCCCTACTGCGCCTTCCCATGTCTCTCCTGCCGACCACAGTGCAGGAAATCTGAGTTTGCATTTGCGCGAAGAGACGTACAACACAAGAAGGCGCGCTTTTGTGCGCCAGGCACCACCCGGCCTGTGCATTCCTCACTGTCGTGAGATCAGTTTACTCAGCAGAGCATGACGCTGCAATTGGTTGGTAGGGCAGGCCTGACCAGAATAGTATATTTGGTGTCATGTATTTGATTGCATTTTTAAAACAGTAACAGAACTTAACTGCAATGTTTAAATAGGTCTAGACATATTTAAACAGTGTCAATTTAATAGAAGAATTGTGGACAATTCAGAGGGGAGGCACCAATTTATTTTTTTTTCATTGGGTGGATGCGGCATTAAAGAGTTTGAAGACCACTGGTCTAAGTGCACACTAATATACCTGGATGCTCCTGAATCCTCGCAACAGATTCCAGCAAACCTGTCTGGAGAGCTACTGTGTTGGACTGATCCTGTCGATTCAAGTGGTCTTTCCTAGAGAGTCGGATTTCATGGAAATAGATGGAGTTGATGGTAATCTACAGGGCTTTGAAGTTTTCCCATCATCATCTGTCTCAAAAAAATGTGCTAGTAAAGACAGAGAATAAGGTAGCTGTCTTTTACATTAACCAACAGTGAAGCATACATTCAAAATCCTTCAATGCAATAGCAGAACAATTGGGTTATTGGGCAGAGATCAACCTGTTGCACACGTCGGCAGTACACATCAAGGGCACCGACAATGTGATGGCAGACAGCTGGAGGTTTCCAAATTTGCTGGAGTTGACGTTATCCAGGTCGTTGTTTTGAGAGATATGCCGAGAGTTTGTGAAACCCTTTCTGGATCTCTTTTCAAACGAGGACAATGCTCATCTTTGTCGATTCGGGTCCAGGCTTCCGGAACAAGGAGCCTAGGTAGTTGACGTATTGTTGATAAAGTGGCTGAGAAGTCTCCTTTATACATTCCCCCACTTTTTATTGATCCAGATGGTTCTCTTCAAGTCTCAGCAGGGGGGAGGGAACTTTATTCTTGTGGGCCCTTATTGGCCAGAGATGTCATGGTTTCCTCTTCTGAACCCCTGGCTCTTCTACCTCCTTGAGTACTGCTCAAGTGTGTCTCTGTCAGAACGTCGTCCCTGACCTTCTTGCTCCAACTCACTCTATCGCTTTGGAGGTTGAGAAGTCTGGACTGCTATCAAAGGGTCTTTCCTCTTCCTTAGTGGAGTTAATTCAGCACTCCAGCAGGCCTTCTACTTCGAAGTCTTACTCAAAGAACTGGAAGTCTTTTGAGACGTGATGTTCTGCTCATGATCTTTTGGCACCTACCTGTAGTTTGTCTGCTATTTTGCATTTTCTTCTGAATGGGTTTCACTTGAATCTCTTTCCACTCTGAAAGCTCATTGCTTTGCGATAAAGGTTTTTAGGGACTTTTCTGTACCTTCGTCGATGTTACAATCTTTGGTGTCTAGACTGTTCTGATCTTTTGTCAATTGTAAGACCAGTTGAAAAATCCCTTTTCTCCAACTCAGAATCTTCCTACTCTTTTATAGGCTTTGCAATTTTATCTCTTTGAGGATCTGGATACTGTAGACATAAAGATTGTTTCCTATAAAGTTATTTTCCTATTTCCTATCACCTTGCTGAGAACAATTGGGGAGCTGGGAGCCTTAAAATGCTGTCCTCTCTTCATTTGATACTTTGGAAGATGGGGTAACTTTAAGGCCTAGCTTTACCTTTGCTGCAAAGGTTAAGTCTATTTTTGATAGATCTTAGGAAATAATTCTTCCTTCTTTCATTCCCTCTCCTTCCTCTACGGAGGAACATTTGATGAATACACTTGATGTTTAAAGAGCTCTTTTCATTCATGTCACCAGGCCTCTGCAGTTCAGGAAAACCGACTCCTTGTTTGTGACTTTTGGACAGCCTGGAAAAGACAAGAAGGTGACTTTTATGACTCTGAGTAGGTGGATTAAGTTGTCAATTTTTCTGGCTTTGCAAGGCTTTTTAGAATATCTTCCAGTTCAGGGATGGTCTACGAGAGGAATGGCCACCTCCTGGGTTGAATTCCAGTGAGTAACAATCTAGGAAATTCCTAGGGTGGCTACTTGGTCCTCAGAGCATACATTTGTCAAGCATTATGGCTTAATAATTTTTCTGTTTTGCATTTGAGTACCAATGTTTTGAACTCTGCATTACCCTTAGTCCGTCTTGTCTTTGTCACAAACATTACATCCTGCCCACCTTCCCATCAGTCCTTTGGCAAGGGCTTGGCACCCAGGTTGGGTGCATGGGGCTAGCATTTAAGGATCCTCCTGTTCTTTCTTCCTGTTGGAAGGTGACATCACCTTACTTTGTAATGACTGTCACAAGGACGCAATGGACTAAGGCTAATGAAGATTACCAATAAGAAACCAACGCATCACCACTCTTTCTGAATGTGCGTGGCTCATTCCGCAGGACTAGTTCTTTGTATGATTCCTGGATTTTCAGAAGCCCTTTGATGGCAGCACCCCCACACTGAAAATTGTTTCAGCACCACTGTACAAGGGTCAGTTGTCATGCTCATCTGCGGCGTAAATTTGCATTGAAGTAGTCTAACTCCCCAGGCCTTGTCTTTTGCTCAATTTGCCTTTGTGAGTTTTCTCTCAATCACTGTCGACTTCCTTTGATCTTTCTTTCTTCTTTCACTTCACCTTCGCCTTCAGTGTATCTTTCGGCCCTCTTAAGAGACACACCCCCTTGTAGCCACTTCTATACTTCTGTCACCTAATTATTTTCCTATCCTTTCCCCTGTAACGTTGCTGATCCTAGCTATAGCATCACTATCCAGAATCTGTTCACCTGAGTTATGTTCCTCTTATCCCCACGCATCTAATAATCAGCTCTTGGTCTCCCTCCACCTCTCACGAGACATAGTCTGAGGCAGTGTCTCCATCTTGGAGAGACAATCCATTGCACTTGTGTTGTTCTACTGGCGCTGCCGGCTTGAGCTTTGGTCAGTAGTGGCAAAAGAAGGGCTAATGGAAAGTGAACGTATACTGGAGCAACAGAGTGTATGGATTTATAAGAGCTTGATTAAATGAGAAAAAAAGAGTTTAGTTGAGAGAAAAAATGCAACCTGGCCCGTACGGGGATCGAACCCACGACCTTGTCGTTATTAGCACCACGCTCTAACCAACTGAGCTAACCGGCCATGAGTACTAAAGATATCCTTTTTCCATGTAATGCAGATAGATAGAAGAGTTGGTCTCACTATCGCAATTCCTTCATACTTTTCTCCTTCCGCCCCCTGTCTGGATTACAATAACAAGAGCTGTGGAGTGCTGCTCGCCAGCCTCAGTGCCTCTTCTTTCACTCAATTTCACTGTGTGCTGTGATATCTTTGTAACATCGCTTGTTGCCGGAAAAAAAGGAAAGGATGGATAGTATTTTTATTCTCTTACAACAAAACCCAAAATGCATCGGCTTGCTTGGTCATTAAGTTTACAAGGCCAGCTGCTTTTGAGATATTATAATTATAGTGGTTATTCGGCGTTGGAGGTAAGAGAATTTTTTTTAGGTCTGGCCGTTCCTTCTGCTTCAAATTACTTGAGCTCATGTCAACAAAATAACAACAAAACATAGCCAACGGTTCGTTGCTCAAGCCTTCCCTACTGCGCCTTCCCATGTCTCTCCTGCCGACCACAGTGCAGGAAATCTGAGTTTGCATTTGCGCGAAGAGACGTACAACACAAGAAGGCGCGCTTTTGTGTGCCGGGCACCACCCGGCCTGTGCATTCCTCACTGTCGTGAGATCAGTTTACTCAGCAGAGCATGACGCTGCAATTGGTTGGTAGGGCAGGCCTGACCAGAATAGTATATTTGGTGTCATGTATTTGATTGCATTTTTAAAACAGTAACAGAACTTAACTGCAATGTTTAAATAGGTCTAGACATATTTAAACAGTGTCAATTTAAAAGAAGAATTGTGGACAATTCAGAGGGGAGGCACCAATTTTTTTTTTTTTCATTGGGTGGATGCGGCATTAAAGAGTTTGAAGACCACTGGTCTAAGTGCACACTAATATACCTGGATGCTCCTGAATCCTCGCAACAGATTCCAGCAAACCTGTCTGGAGAGCTACTGTGTTGGACTGATCCTGTCGATTCAAGTGGTCTTTCCTAGAGAGTCGGAGGTCATGGAAATAGATGGAGTTGATGGTAATCTACAGGGCTTTGAAGTTTTCCCATCATCATCTGTCTCAAAAAAATGTGCTAGTAAAGACAGAGAATAAGGTAGCTGTCTTTTACATTAACCAACAGTGAAGCATACATTCAAAATCCTTCAATGCAATAGCAGAACAATTGGGTTATTGGGCAGAGATCAACCTGTTGCACACGTCGGCAGTACACATCAAGGGCACCGACAATGTGATGGCAGACAGCTGGAGGTTTCCAAATTTGCTGGAGTTGACGTTATCCAGGTCGTTGTTTTGAGAGATATGCCGAGAGTTTGTGAAACCCTTTCTGGATCTCTTTTCAAACGAGGACAATGCTCATCTTTGTCGATTCGGATCCAGGCTTCCGGAACAAGGAGCCTAGGTAGTTGACGTATTGTTGATAAAGTGGCTGAGAAGTCTCCTTTATACATTCCCCCACTTTTTATTGATCCAGATGGTTCTCTTCAAGTCTCAGCAGGGGGGAGGGAACTTTATTCTTGTGGGCCCTTATTGGCCAGAGATGTCATGGTTTCCTCTTCTGAACCCCTGGCTCTTCTACCTCCTTGAGTACTGCTCAAGAGTGTCTCTGTCAGAACGTCGTCCCTGACCTTCTTGCTCCAACTCACTCTATCGCTTTGGAGGTTGAGAAGTCTGGACTGCTATCAAAGGGTCTTTCCTCTTCCTTAGTGGAGTTAATTCAGCACTCCAGCAGGCCTTCTACTTCGAAGTCTTACTCAAAGAACTGGAAGTCTTTTGAGACGTGATGTTCTGCTCATGATCTTTTGGCACCTACCTGTAGTTTGTCTGCTATTTTGCATTTTCTTCTGAATGGGTTTCACTTGAATCTCTTTCCACTCTGAAAGCTCATTGCTTTGCGATAAAGGTTTTTAGGGACTTTTCTGTACCTTCGTCGATGTTACAATCTTTGGTGTCTAGACTGTTCTGATCTTTAGTCAATTGTAAGACCAGTTGAAAAATCCCTTTTCTCCAACTCAGAATCTTCCTACTCTTTTATAGGCTTTGCAATTTTATCTCTTTGAGGATCTGGATACTGTAGACATAAAGATTGTTTCCTATAAAGTTATTTTCCTATTTCCTATCACCTTGCTGAGAACAATTGGGGAGCTGGGAGCCTTAAAATGCTGTCCTCTCTTCATTTGATACTTTGGAAGATGGGGTAACTTTAAGGCCTAGCTTTACCTTTGCTGCAAAGGTTAAGTCTATTTTTGATAGATCTTAGGAAATAATTCTTCCTTCTTTCATTCCCTCTCCTTCCTCTACGGAGGAACATTTGATGAATACACTTGATGTTTAAAGAGCTCTTTTCATTCATGTCACCAGGCCTCTGCAGTTCAGGAAATCCGACTCCTTGTTTGTGACTTTTGGACAGCCTGGAAAAGACAAGAAGGTGACTTTTATGACTCTGAGTAGGTGGATTAAGTTGTCAATTTTTCTGGCTTTGCAAGGCTTTTTAGAATATCTTCCAGTTCAGGGATGGTCTACGAGAGGAATGGCCACCTCCTGGGTTGAATTCCAGTGAGTAACAATCTAGGAAATTCCTAGGGTGGCTACTTGGTCCTCAGAGCATACATTTGTCAAGCATTATGGCTTAATAATTTTTCTGTTTTGCATTTGAGTACCAATGTTTTGAACTCTGCATTACCCTTAGTCCGTCTTGTCTTTGTCACAAACATTACATCCTGCCCACCTTCCCATCAGTCCTTTGGCAAGGGCTTGGCACCCAGGTTGGGTGCATGGGGCTAGCATTTAAGGATCCTCCTGTTCTTTCTTCCTGTTGGAAGGTGACATCACCTTACTTTGTAATGACTGTCACAAGGACGCAATGGACTAAGGCTAATGAAGATTACCAATAAGTAACCAACGCATCACCACTCTTTCTGAATGTGCGTGGCTCATTCCGCAGGACTAGTTCTTTGTATGATTCCTGGATTTTCAGAAGCCCTTTGATGGCAGCACCCCCACACTGAAAATTGTTTCAGCACCACTGTACAAGGGTCAGTTGTCATGCTCATCTGCGGCGTAAATTTGCATTGAAGTAGTCTAACTCCCCAGGCCTTGTCTTTTGCTCAATTTGCCTTTGTGAGTTTTCTCTCAATCACTGTCGACTTCCTTTGATCTTTCTTTCTTCTTTCACTTCACCTTCGCCTTCAGTGTATCTTTCGGCCCTCTTAAGAGACACACCCCCTTGTAGCCACTTCTATACTTCTGTCACCTAATTATTTTCCTATCCTTTCCCCTGTAACGTTGCTGATCCTAGCTATAGCATCACTATCCAGAATCTGTTCACCTGAGTTATGTTCCTCTTATCCCCACGCATCTAATAATCAGCTCTTGGTCTCCCTCCACCTCTCACGAGACATAGTCTGAGGCAGTGTCTCCATCTTGGAGAGACAATCCATTGCACTTGTGTTGTTCTACTGGCGCTGCCGGCTTGAGCTTTGGTCAGTAGTGGCAAAAGAAGGGCTAATGGAAAGTGAACGTATACTGGAGCAACAGAGTGTATGGATTTATAAGAGCTTGATTAAATGAGAAAAAAAGAGTTTAGTTGAGAGAAAAAGTGCAACCTGGCCCGTACGGGGATCGAACCCACGACCTTGGCGTTATTAGCACCACGCTCTAACCAACTGAGCTAACCGGCCATGAGTACTAAAGATATCCTTTTTCCATGTAATGCAGATAGATAGAAGAGTTGGTCTCACTATCGCAATTCCTTCATACTTTTCTCCTTCCGCCCCCTGTCTGGATTACAATAACAAGAGCTGTGGAGTGCTGCTCGCCAGCCTCAGTGCCTCTTCTTTCACTCAATTTCACTGTGTGCTGTGATATCTTTGTAACATCGCTTGTTGCCGGAAAAAAAGGAAAGGATGGATAGTATTTTTATTCTCTTACAACAAAACCCAAAATGCATCGGCTTGCTTGGTCATTAAGTTTACAAGGCCAGCTGCTTTTGAGATATTATAATTATAGTGGTTATTCGGCGTTGGAGGTAAGAGAGTTTTTTTTAGGTCTGGCCGTTCCTTCTGCTTCAAATTACTTGAGCTCATGTCAACAAAATAACAACAAAACATAGCCAACGGTTCGTTGCTCAAGCCTTCCCTACTGCGCCTTCCCATGTCTCTCCTGCCGACCACAGTGCAGGAAATCTGAGTTTGCATTTGCGCGAAGAGACGTACAACACAAGAAGGCGCGCTTTTGTGCGCCGGGCACCACCCGGCCTGTGCATTCCTCACTGTCGTGAGATCAGTTTACTCAGCAGAGCATGACGCTGCAATTGGTTGGTAGGGCAGGCCTGACCAGAATAGTATATTTGGTGTCATGTATTTGATTGCATTTTTAAAACAGTAACAGAACTTAACTGCAATGTTTAAATAGGTCTAGACATATTTAAACAGTGTCAATTTAATAGAAGAATTGTGGACAATTCAGAGGGGAGGCACCAATTTTTTTTTTTTTCATTGGGTGGATGCGGCATTAAAGAGTTTGAAGACCACTGGTCTAAGTGCACACTAATATACCTGGATGCTCCTGAATCCTCGCAACAGATTCCAGCAAACCTGTCTGGAGAGCTACTGTGTTGGACTGATCCTGTCGATTCAAGTGGTCTTTCCTAGAGAGTCGGAGGTCATGGAAATAGATGGAGTTGATGGTAATCTACAGGGCTTTGAAGTTTTCCCATCATCATCTGTCTCAAAAAAATGTGCTAGTAAAGACAGAGAATAAGGTAGCTGTCTTTTACATTAACCAACAGTGAAGCATACATTCAAAATCCTTCAATGCAATAGCAGAACAATTGGGTTATTGGGCAGAGATCAACCTGTTGCACACGTCGGCAGTACACATCAAGGGCACCGACAATGTGATGGCAGACAGCTGGAGGTTTCCAAATTTGCTGGAGTTGACGTTATCCAGGTCGTTGTTTTGAGAGATATGCCGAGAGTTTGTGAAACCCTTTCTGGATCTCTTTTCAAACGAGGACAATGCTCATCTTTGTCGATTCGGATCCAGGCTTCCGGAACAAGGAGCCTAGGTAGTTGACGTATTGTTGATAAAGTGGCTGAGAAGTCTCCTTTATACATTCCCCCACTTTTTATTGATCCAGATGGTTCTCTTCAAGTCTCAGCAGGGGGGAGGGAACTTTATTCTTGTGGGCCCTTATTGGCCAGAGATGTCATGGTTTCCTCTTCTGAACCCCTAGGCTCTTCTACCTCCTTGAGTACTGCTCAAGTGTGTCTCTGTCAGAACGTCGTCCCTGACCTTCTTGCTCCAACTCACTCTATCGCTTTGGAGGTTGAGAAGTCTGGACTGCTATCAAAGGGTCTTTCCTCTTCCTTAGTGGAGTTAATTCAGCACTCCAGCAGGCCTTCTACTTCGAATTCTTACTCAAAGAACTGGAAGTCTTTTGAGACGTGATGTTCTGCTCATGATCTTTTGGCACCTACCTGTAGTTTGTCTGCTATTTTGCATTTTCTTCTGAATGGGTTTCACTTGAATCTCTTTCCACTCTGAAAGCTCATTGCTTTGCGATAAAGGTTTTTAGGGACTTTTCTGTACCTTCGTCGATGTTACAATCTTTGGTGTCTAGACTGTTCTGATCTTTTGTCAATTGTAAGACAAGTTGAAAAATCCCTTTTCTCCAACTCAGAATCTTCCTACTCTTTTATAGGCTTTGCAATTTTATCTCTTTGAGGATCTGGATACTGTAGACATAAAGATTGTTTCCTATAAAGTTATTTTCCTATTTCCTATCACCTTGCTGAGAACAATTGGGGAGCTGGGAGCCTTAAAATGCTGTCCTCTCTTCATTTGATACTTTGGAAGATGGGGTAACTTTAAGGCCTAGCCTTACCTTTGCTGCAAAGGTTAAGTCTATTTTTGATAGATCTTAGGAAATAATTCTTCCTTCTTTCATTCCCTCTCCTTCCTCTACGGAGGAACATTTGATGAATACACTTGATGTTTAAAGAGCTCTTTTCATTCATGTCACCAGGCCTCTGCAGTTCAGGAAAACCGACTCCTTGTTTGTGACTTTTGGACAGCCTGGAAAAGACAAGAAGGTGACTTTTATGACTCTGAGTAGGTGGATTAAGTTGTCAATTTTTCTGGCTTTGCAAGGCTTTTTAGAATATCTTCCAGTTCAGGGATGGTCTACGAGAGGAATGGCCACCTCCTGGGTTGAATTCCAGTGAGTAACAATCTAGGAAATTCCTAGGGTGGCTACTTGGTCCTCAGAGCATACATTTGTCAAGCATTATGGCTTAATAATTTTTCTGTTTTGCATTTGAGTACCAATGTTTTGAACTCTGCATTACCCTTAGTCCGTCTTGTCTTTGTCACAAACATTACATCCTGCCCACCTTCCCATCAGTCCTTTGGCAAGGGCTTGGCACCCAGGTTGGGTGCATGGGGCTAGCATTTAAGGATCCTCCTGTTCTTTCTTCCTGTTGGAAGGTGACATCACCTTACTTTGTAATGACTGTCACAAGGACGCAATGGACTAAGGCTAATGAAGATTACCAATAAGTAACCAACGCATCACCACTCTTTCTGAATGTGCGTGGCTCATTCCGCAGGACTAGTTCTTTGTATGATTCCTGGATTTTCAGAAGCCCTTTGATGGCAGCACCCCCACACTGAAAATTGTTTCAGCACCACTGTACAAGGGTCAGTTGTCATGCTCATCTGCGGCGTAAATTTGCATTGAAGTAGTCTAACTCCCCAGGCCTTGTCTTTTGCTCAATTTGCCTTTGTGAGTTTTCTCTCAATCACTGTCGACTTCCTTTGATCTTTCTTTCTTCTTTCACTTCACCTTCGCCTTCAGTGTATCTTTCGGCCCTCTTAAGAGACACACCACCTTGTAGCCACTTCTATACTTCTGTCACCTAATTATTTTCCTATCCTTTCCCCTGTAACGTTGCTGATCCTAGCTATAGCATCACTATCCAGAATCTGTTCACCTGAGTTATGTTCCTCTTATCCCCACGCATCTAATAATCAGCTCTTGGTCTCCCTCCACCTCTCACGAGACATAGTCTGAGGCAGTGTCTCCATCTTGGAGAGACAATCCCTTGCACTTGTGTTGCTCTACTGGCGCTGCCGGCTTGAGCTTTGGTCAGTAGTGGCAAAAGAAGGGCTAATGGAAAGTGAACGTATACTGGAGCAACAGAGTGTATGGATTTATAAGAGCTTGACTAAATGAGAAAAAAAGAGTTTAGTTGAGAGAAAAAATGCAACCTGGCCCGTACGGGGATCGAACCCACGACCTTGGCGTTATTAGCACCACGCTCTAACCAACTGAGCTAACCGGCCATGAGTACTAAAGATATCCTTTTTCCATGTAATGCAGATAGATAGAAGAGTTGGTCTCACTATCGCAATTCCTTCATACTTTTCTCCTTCCGCCCCCTGTCTGGATTACAATAACAAGAGCTGTGGAGTGCTGCTCGCCAGCCTCAGTGCCTCTTCTTTCACTCAATTTCACTGTGTGCTGTGATATCTTTGTAACATCGCTTGTTGCCGGAAAAAAAGGAAAGGATGGATAGTATTTTTATTCTCTTACAACAAAACCCAAAATGCATCGGCTTGCTTGGTCATTAAGTTTACAAGGCCAGCTGCTTTTGAGATATTATAATTATAGTGGTTATTCGGCGTTGGAGGTAAGAGAGTTTTTTTTAGGTCTGGCCGTTCCTTCTGCTTCAAATTACTTGAGCTCATGTCAACAAAATAACAACAAAACATAGCCAACGGTTCGTTGCTCAAGCCTTCCCTACTGCGCCTTCCCATGTCTCTCCTGCCGACCACAGTGCAGGAAATCTGAGTTTGCATTTGCGCGAAGAGACGTACAACACAAGAAGGCGCGCTTTTGTGCGCCGGGCACCACCCGGCCTGTGCATTCCTCACTGTCGTGAGATCAGTTTACTCAGCAGAGCATGACGCTGCAATTGGTTGGTAGGGCAGGCCTGACCAGAATAGTATATTTGGTGTCATGTATTTGATTGCATTTTTAAAACAGTAACAGAACTTAACTGCAATGTTTAAATAGGTCTAGACATATTTAAACAGTGTCAATTTAATAGAAGAATTGTGGACAATTCAGAGGGGAGGCACCAATGTTTTTTTTTCCCATTGGGTGGATGCGGCATTAAAGAGTTTGAAGACCACTGGTCTAAGTGGACACTAATATACCTGGATGCTCCTGAATCCTCGCAACAGATGCCAGCAAACCTGGCTGGAGAGCTACTGTGTTGGACTGATCCTGTCGATTCAAGTGGTCTTTCCTAGAGAGTCGGAGGTCATGGAAATAGATGGAGTTGATGGTAATCTACAGGGCTTTGAAGTTTTCCCATCATCATCTGTCTCAAAAAAATGTGCTAGTAAAGACAGAGAATAAGGTAGCTGTCTTTTACATTAACCAACAGTGAAGCATGCATTCAAAATCCTTCAATGCAATAGTAGAACAATTGGGTTATTGGGCAGAGATCAACCTGTTGCACACGTCGGCAGTACACATCAAGGGCACCGACAATGTGATGGCAGACAGCTGGAGGTTTCCAAATTTGCTGGAGTTGACGTTATCCAGGTCGTTGTTTTGAGAGATATGCCGAGAGTTTGTGGAACCCTTTCTGGATCTCTTTTCAAACAAGGACAATGCTCATCTTTGTCGATTCTGATCCAGGCTTCCGGAACAAGGAGCCTAGGTAGTGGACGTATTGGTGATAAAGTGGCTGAGAAGTCTCCTTTATACATTCCCCCACTTTTTATTGATCCAGATGGTTCTCTTCAAGTCTCAGCAGGGGGGAGGGAACTTTATTCTTGTGGGCCCTTATTGGCCAGAGATGTCATGGTTTCCTCTTCTGAACCCCTGGCTCTTCTACCTCCTTGAGTACTGCTCAAGTGTGTCTCTGTCAGAACGTCGTCCCTGACCTTCTTGCTCCAACTCACTCTATCGCTTTGGAGGTTGAGAAGTCTGGACTGCTATCAAAGGGTCTTTCCTCTTCCTTAGTGGAGTTAATTCAGCACTCCAGCAGGCCTTCTACTTCGAAGTCTTACTCAAAGAACTGGAAGTCTTTTGAGACGTGATGTTCTGCTCATGATCTTTTGGCACCTACCTGTAGTTTGTCTGCTATTTTGCATTTTCTTCTGAATGGGTTTCACTTGAATCTCTTTCCACTCTGAAAGCTCATTGCTTTGCGATAAAGGTTTTTAGGGACTTTTCTGTACCTTCGTCGATGTTACAATCTTTGGTGTCTAGACTGTTCTGATCTTTTGTCAATTGTAAGACCAGTTGAAAAATCCCTTTTCTCCAACTCAGAATCTTCCTACTCTTTTATAGGCTTTGCAATTTTATCTCTTTGAGGATCTGGATACTGTAGACATAAAGATTGTTTCCTATAAAGTTATTTTCCTATTTCCTATCACCTTGCTGAGAACAATTGGGGAGCTGGGAGCCTTAAAATGCTGTCCTCTCTTCATTTGATACTTTGGAAGATGGGGTAACTTTAAGGCCTAGCTTTACCTTTGCTGCAAAGGTTAAGTCTATTTTTGATAGATCTTAGGAAATAATTCTTCCTTCTTTCATTCCCTCTCCTTCCTCTACGGAGGAACATTTGATGAATACACTTGATGTTTAAAGAGCTCTTTTCATTCATGTCACCAGGCCTCTGCAGTTCAGGAAAACCGACTCCTTGTTTGTGACTTTTGGACAGCCTGGAAAAGACAAGAAGGTGACTTTTATGACTCTGAGTTAGGTGGATTAAGTTGTCAATTTTTCTGGCTTTGCAAGGCTTTTTAGAATATCTTCCAGTTCAGGGATGGTCTACGAGAGGAATGGCCACCTCCTGGGTTGAATTCCAGTGAGTAACAATCTAGGAAATTCCTAGGGTGGCTACTTGGTCCTCAGAGCATACATTTGTCAAGCATTATGGCTTAATAATTTTTCTGTTTTGCATTTGAGTACCAATGTTTTGAACTCTGCATTACCCTTAGTCCGTCTTGTCTTTGTCACAAACATTACATCCTGCCCACCTTCCCATCAGTCCTTTGGCAAGGGCTTGGCACCCAGGTTGGGTGCATGGGGTTAGCATTTAAGGATCCTCCTGTTCTTTCTTCCTGTTGGAAGGTGACATCACCTTACTTTGTAATGACTGTCACAAGGACGCAATGGACTAAGGCTAATGAAGATTACCAATAAGTAACCAACGCATTACCACTCTTTCTGAATGTGCGTGGCTCATTCCGCAGGACTAGTTCTTTGTATGATTCCTGGATTTTCAGAAGCCCTTTGATGGCAGCACCCCCACACTGAAAATTGTTTCAGCACCACTGTACAAGGGTCAGTTGTCATGCTCATCTGCGGCGTAAATTTGCATTGAAGTAGTCTAACTCCCCAGGCCTTGTCTTTTGCTCAATTTGCCTTTGTGAGTTTTCTCTCAATCACTGTCGACTTCCTTTGATCTTTCTTTCTTCTTTCACTTCACCTTCGCCTTCAGTGTATCTTTCGGCCCTCTTAAGAGACACACCCCCTTGTAGCCACTTCTATACTTCTGTCACCTAATTATTTTCCTATCCTTTCCCCTGTAACGTTGCTGATCCTAGCTATAGCATCACTATCCAGAATCTGTTCACCTGAGTTATGTTCCTCTTATCCCCACGCATCTAATAATCAGCTCTTGGTCTCCCTCCACCTCTCACGAGACATAGTCTGAGGCAGTGTCTCCATCTTGGAGAGACAATCCATTGCACTTGTGTTGTTCTACTGGCGCTGCCGGCTTGAGCTTTGGTCAGTAGTGGCAAAAGAAGGGCTAATGGAAAGTGAACGTATACTGGAGCAACAGAGTGTATGGATTTATAAGAGCTTGATTAAATGAGAAAAAAAGAGTTTAGTTGAGAGAAAAAGTGCAACCTGGCCCGTACGGGGATCGAACCCACGACCTTGGCGTTATTAGCACCACGCTCTAACCAACTGAGCTAACCGGCCATGAGTACTAAAGATATCCTTTTTCCATGTAATGCAGATAGATAGAAGAGTTGGTCTCACTATCGCAATTCCTTCATACTTTTCTCCTTCCGCCCCCTGTCTGGATTACAATAACAAGAGCTGTGGAGTGCTGCTCGCCAGCCTCAGTGCCTCTTCTTTCACTCACTTTCACTGTGTGCTGTGATATCTTTGTAACATCGCTTGTTGCCGGAAAAAAAGGAAAGGATGGATAGTATTTTTATTCTCTTACAACAAAACCCAAAATGCATCGGCTTGCTTGGTCATTAAGTTTACAAGGCCAGCTGCTTTTGAGATATTATAATTATAGTGGTTATTCGGCGTTGGAGGTAAGAGAGTTTTTTTTAGGTCTGGCCGTTCCTTCTGCTTCAAATTACTTGAGCTCATGTCAACAAAATAACAACAAAACATAGCCAACGGTTCGTTGCTCAAGCCTTCCCTACTGCGCCTTCCCATGTCTCTCCTGCCGACCACAGTGCAGGAAATCTGAGTTTGCATTTGCGCGAAGAGACGTACAACACAAGAAGGCGCGCTTTTGTGCGCCGGGCACCACCCGGCCTGTGCATTCCTCACTGTCGTGAGATCAGTTTACTCAGCAGAGCATGACGCTGCAATTGGTTGGTAGGGCAGGCCTGACCAGAATAGTATATTTGGTGTCATGTATTTGATTGCATTTTTAAAACAGTAACAGAACTTAACTGCAATGTTTAAATAGGTCTAGACATATTTAAACAGTGTCAATTTAATAGAAGAATTGTGGACAATTCAGAGGGGAGGCACCAATTTTTTTTTTTTTCATTGGGTGGATGCGGCATTAAAGAGTTTGAAGACCACTGGTCTAAGTGAACACTAATATACCTGGATGCTCCTGAATCCTCGCAACAGATTCCAGCAAACCTGTCTGGAGAGCTACTGTGTTGGACTGATCCTGTCGATTCAAGTGGTCTTTCCTAGAGAGTCGGAGGTCATGGAAATAGATGGAGTTGATGGTAATCTACAGGGCTTTGAAGTTTTCCCATCATCATCTGTCTCAAAAAAATGTGCTAGTAAAGACAGAGAATAAGGTAGCTGTCTTTTACATTAACCAACAGTGAAGCATACATTCAAAATCCTTCAATGCAATAGCAGAACAATTGGGTTATTGGGCAGAGATCAACCTGTTGCACACGTCGGCAGTACACATCAAGGGCACCGACAATGTGATGGCAGACAGCTGGAGGTTTCCAAATTTGCTGGAGTTGACGTTATCCAGGTCGTTGTTTTGAGAGATATGCCGAGAGTTTGTGAAACCCTTTCTGGATCTCTTTTCAAACGAGGACAATGCTCATCTTTGTCGATTCGGATCCAGGCTTCCGGAACAAGGAGCCTAGGTAGTTGACGTATTGTTGATAAAGTGGCTGAGAAGTCTCCTTTATACATTCCCCCACTTTTTATTGATCCAGATGGTTCTCTTCAAGTCTCAGCAGGGGGGAGGGAACTTTATTCTTGTGGGCCCTTATTGGCCAGAGATGTCATGGTTTCCTCTTCTGAACCCCTGGCTCTTCTACCTCCTTGAGTACTGCTCAAGTGTGTCTCTGTCAGAACGTCGTCCCTGACCTTCTTGCTCCAACTCACTCTATCGCTTTGGAGGTTGAGAAGTCTGGACTGCTATCAAAGGGTCTTTCCTCTTCCTTAGTGGAGTTAATTCAGCACTCCAGCAGGCCTTCTACTTCGAAGTCTTACTCAAAGAACTGGAAGTCTTTTGAGACGTGATGTTCTGCTCATGATCTTTTGGCACCTACCTGTAGTTTGTCTGCTATTTTGCATTTTCTTCTGAATGGGTTTCACTTGAATCTCTTTCCACTCTGAAAGCTCATTGCTTTGCGATAAAGGTTTTTAGGGACTTTTCTGTACCTTCGTCGATGTTACAATCTTTGGTGTCTAGACTGTTCTGATCTTTTGTCAATTGTAAGACAAGTTGAAAAATCCCTTTTCTCCAACTCAGAATCTTCCTACTCTTTTATAGGCTTTGCAATTTTATCTCTTTGAGGATCTGGATACTGTAGACATAAAGATTGTTTCCTATAAAGTTATTTTCCTATTTCCTATCACCTTGCTGAGAACAATTGGGGAGCTGGGAGCCTTAAAATGCTGTCCTCTCTTCATTTGATACTTTGGAAGATGGGGTAACTTTAAGGCCTAGCCTTACCTTTGCTGCAAAGGTTAAGTCTATTTTTGATAGATCTTAGGAAATAATTCTTCCTTCTTTCATTCCCTCTCCTTCCTCTACGGAGGAACATTTGATGAATACACTTGATGTTTAAAGAGCTCTTTTCATTCATGTCACCAGGCCTCTGCAGTTCAGGAAAACCGACTCCTTGTTTGTGACTTTTGGACAGCCTGGAAAAGACAAGAAGGTGACTTTTATGACTCTGAGTAGGTGGATTAAGTTGTCAATTTTTCTGGCTTTGCAAGGCTTTTTAGAATATCTTCCAGTTCAGGGATGGTCTACGAGAGGAATGGCCACCTCCTGGGTTGAATTCCAGTGAGTAACAATCTAGGAAATTCCTAGGGTGGCTACTTGGTCCTCAGAGCATACATTTGTCAAGCATTATGGCTTAATAATTTTTCTGTTTTGCATTTGAGTACCAATGTTTTGAACTCTGCATTACCCTTAGTCCGTCTTGTCTTTGTCACAAACATTACATCCTGCCCACCTTCCCATCAGTCCTTTGGCAAGGGCTTGGCACCCAGGTTGGGTGCATGGGGCTAGCATTTAAGGATCCTCCTGTTCTTTCTTCCTGTTGGAAGGTGACATCACCTTACTTTGTAATGACTGTCACAAGGACGCAATGGACTAAGGCTAATGAAGATTACCAATAAGTAACCAACGCATCACCACTCTTTCTGAATGTGCGTGGCTCATTCCGCAGGACTAGTTCTTTGTATGATTCCTGGATTTTCAGAAGCCCTTTGATGGCAGCACCCCCACACTGAAAATTGTTTCAGCACCACTGTACAAGGGTCAGTTGTCATGCTCATCTGCGGCGTAAATTTGCATTGAAGTAGTCTAACTCCCCAGGCCTTGTCTTTTGCTCAATTTGCCTTTGTGAGTTTTCTCTCAATCACTGTCGACTTCCTTTGATCTTTCTTTCTTCTTTCACTTCACCTTCGCCTTCAGTGTATCTTTCGGCCCTCTTAAGAGACACACCACCTTGTAGCCACTTCTATACTTCTGTCACCTAATTATTTTCCTATCCTTTCCCCTGTAACGTTGCTGATCCTAGCTATAGCATCACTATCCAGAATCTGTTCACCTGAGTTATGTTCCTCTTATCCCCACGCATCTAATAATCAGCTCTTGGTCTCCCTCCACCTCTCACGAGACATAGTCTGAGGCAGTGTCTCCATCTTGGAGAGACAATCCCTTGCACTTGTGTTGTTCTACTGGCGCTGCCGGCTTGAGCTTTGGTCAGTAGTGGCAAAAGAAGGGCTAATGGAAAGTGAACGTATACTGGAGCAACAGAGTGTATGGATTTATAAGAGCTTGATTAAATGAGAAAAAAAGAGTTTAGTTGAGAGAAAAAATGCAACCTGGCCCGTACGGGGATCGAACCCACGACCTTGGCGTTATTAGCACCACGCTCTAACCAACTGAGCTAACCGGCCATGAGTACTAAAGATATCCTTTTTCCATGTAATGCAGATAGATAGAAGAGTTGGTCTCACTATCGCAATTCCTTCATACTTTTCTCCTTCCGCCCCCTGTCTGGATTACAATAACAAGAGCTGTGGAGTGCTGCTCGCCAGCCTCAGTGCCTCTTCTTTCACTCAATTTCACTGTGTGCTGTGATATCTTTGTAACATCGCTTGTTGCCGGAAAAAAAGGAAAGGATGGATAGTATTTTTATTCTCTTACAACAAAACCCAAAATGCATCGGCTTGCTTGGTCATTAAGTTTACAAGGCCAGCTGCTTTTGAGATATTATAATTATAGTGGTTATTCGGCGTTGGAGGTAAGAGAGTTTTTTTTAGGTCTGGCCGTTCCTTCTGCTTCAAATTACTTGAGCTCATGTCAACAAAATAACAACAAAACATAGCCAACGGTTCGTTGCTCAAGCCTTCCCTACTGCGCCTTCCCATGTCTCTCCTGCCGACCACAGTGCAGGAAATCTGAGTTTGCATTTGCGCGAAGAGACGTACAACACAAGAAGGCGCGCTTTTGTGCGCCGGGCACCACCCGGCCTGTGCATTCCTCACTGTCGTGAGATCAGTTTACTCAGCAGAGCATGACGCTGCAATTGGTTGGTAGGGCAGGCCTGACCAGAATAGTATATTTGGTGTCATGTATTTGATTGCATTTTTAAAACAGTAACAGAACTTAACTGCAATGTTTAAATAGGTCTAGACATATTTAAACAGTGTCAATTTAATAGAAGAATTGTGGACAATTCAGAGGGGAGGCACCAATGTTTTTTTTTCCCATTGGGTGGATGCGGCATTAAAGAGTTTGAAGACCACTGGTCTAAGTGGACACTAATATACCTGGATGCTCCTGAATCCTCGCAACAGATGCCAGCAAACCTGGCTGGAGAGCTACTGTGTTGGACTGATCCTGTCGATTCAAGTGGTCTTTCCTAGAGAGTCGGAGGTCATGGAAATAGATGGAGTTGATGGTAATCTACAGGGCTTTGAAGTTTTCCCATCATCATCTGTCTCAAAAAAATGTGCTAGTAAAGACAGAGAATAAGGTAGCTGTCTTTTACATTAACCAACAGTGAAGCATGCATTCAAAATCCTTCAATGCAATAGTAGAACAATTGGGTTATTGGGCAGAGATCAACCTGTTGCACACGTCGGCAGTACACATCAAGGGCACCGACAATGTGATGGCAGACAGCTGGAGGTTTCCAAATTTGCTGGAGTTGACGTTATCCAGGTCGTTGTTTTGAGAGATATGCCGAGAGTTTGTGGAACCCTTTCTGGATCTCTTTTCAAACAAGGACAATGCTCATCTTTGTCGATTCTGATCCAGGCTTCCGGAACAAGGAGCCTAGGTAGTGGACGTATTGGTGATAAAGTGGCTGAGAAGTCTCCTTTATACATTCCCCCACTTTTTATTGATCCAGATGGTTCTCTTCAAGTCTCAGCAGGGGGAGGGAACTTTATTCTTGTGGGCCCTTATTGGCCAGAGATGTCATGGTTTCCTCTTCTGAACCCCTAGCTCTTCTACCTCCTTGAGTACTGCTCAAGTGTGTCTCTGTCAGAACGTCGTCCCTGACCTTCTTGCTCCAACTCACTCTATCGCTTTGGAGGTTGAGAAGTCTGGACTGCTAGCAAAGGGTCTTTCCTCTTCCTTAGTGGAGTTAATTCAGCACTCCAGCAGGCCTTCTAATTCGAAGTCTTACTCAAAGAACTGGAAGTCTTTTGAGACGTGATGTTCTGCTCATGATCTTTTGGCACCTACCTGTAGTTTGTCTGCTATTTTGCATTTTCTTCTGAATGGGTTTCACTTGAATCTCTTTCCACTCCGAAAGCTCATTGCTTTGCGATAAAGGTTTTTAGGGACTTTTCTGTACCTTCGTCGATGATACAATCTTTGGTGTCTAGACTGTTCTGATCTTTTGTCAATTGTAAGACCAGTTGAAAAATCCCTTTTCTCCAACTCAGAATCTTCCTACTCTTTTATAGGCTTTGCAATTTTATCTCTTTGAGGATCTGGATACTGTAGACATAAAGATTGTTTCCTATAAAGTTATTTTCCTATTTCCTATCACCTTGCTGAGAACAATTGGGGAGCTGGGAGCCTTAAAATGCTGTCCTCTCTTCATTTGATACTTTGGAAGATGGGGTAACTTTAAGGCCTAGCCTTACCTTTGCTGCAAAGGTTAAGTCTATTTTTGATAGATCTTAGGAAATAATTCTTCCTTCTTTCATTCCCTCTCCTTCCTCTCCGGAGGAACATTTGCTGAATACACTTGATGTTTAAAGAGCTCTTTTCGTTCATGTCACCAGGCCTCTGCAGTTCAGGAAAACCGACTCCTTGTTTGTGACTTTTGGACAGCCTGGAAAAGACAAGAAGGTGACTTTTATGACTCTGAGTAGGTGGATTAAGTTGTCAATTTTTCTGGCTTTGCAAGGCTTTTTAGAATATCTTCCAGTTCAGGGATGGTCTACGAGAGGAATGGCCACCTCCTGGGTTGAATTCCAGTGAGTAACAATCTAGGAAATTCCTAGGGTGGCTACTTGGTCCTCAGAGCATACATTTGTCAAGCATTATGGCTTAATAATTTTTCGGTTTTGCATTTGAGTACCAATGTTTTGAACTCTACATTACCCTTAGTCCATCTTGTCTTTGTCACAAACATTACATCCTGCCCACCTTCCCATCAGTCCTTTGGCAAGGGCTTGGCACCCAGGTTGGGTGCATGGGGCTAGCATTTTAGGATCCTCCTGTTCTTTCTTCCTGTTGGAAGGTGACATCACCTTACTTTGTAATGACTGTCACAAGGACGCAATGGACTAAGGCTAATGAAGATTACCAATAAGTAACCAACGCATCACCACTCTTTCTGAATGTGCGTGGCTCATTCCGCAGGACTAGTTCTTTGTATGATTCCTGGATTTTCAGAAGCCCTTTGATGGCAGCACCCCCACACTGAAAATTGTTTCAGCACCACTGTACAAGGGTCAGTTGTCATGCTCATCTGCGGCGTAAATTTGCATTGAAGTAGTCTAACTCCCCAGGCCTTGTCTTTTGCTCAATTTGCCCTTGTGAGTTTTCTCTCAATCACTGTCGACTTCCTTTGATCTTTCTTTCTTCTTTCACTTCACCTTCGCCTTCAGTGTATCTTTCGGCCCTCTTAAGAGACACACCCCCTTGTAGCCACTTCTATACTTCTGTCACCTAATTATTTTCCTATCCTTTCCCCTGTAACGTTGCTGATCCTAGCTATAGCATCACTATCCAGAATCTGTTCACCTGAGTTATGCTCCTCTTATCCCCACGCATTTAATAATCAGCTCTTGGTCTCCCTCCACCTCTCACGAGACATAGTCTGAGGCAGTGTCTCCATCTTGGAGAGACAATCCCTTGCACTTGTGTTGTTCTACTGGCGCTGCCGGCTTGAGCTTTGGTCAGCAGTGGCAAAAGAAGGACTAATGGAAAGTGAACGTATACTGGAGCAACAGAGTGTATGGATTTATAAGAGCTTGATTAAATGAGAAAAAAAGAGTTTAGTTGAGAGACAAAATGCAACCTGGCCCGTACGGGGATCGAACCCATGACCTTGGCGTTATTAGCACCACGCTCTAACCAACTGAGCTAACCAGCCATGAGTACTAAAGATATCCTTTTTCCATGTAATGCAGATAGATAGAAGAGTTGGTCTCACTATCGCAATTCCTTCATACTTTTCTCCTTCCGCCCCCTGTCTGGATTACAATAACAAGAGCTGTGGAGTGCTGCACGCCAGCCTCAGTGCCTCTTCTTTCACTCAATCTCACTGTGTGCTGTGATATCTTTGTAACATCGCTTGTTGCCGGAAAAAAAGGAAAGGAGGGATAGTATTTTTATTCTTTTACAACAAAACCCAAAATACATCGGCTTGCTTGGTCATTAAGTTTACAAGGCCAGCTGCTTTTGAGATATTATAATTATAGTGGTTATTCGGCGTTGGAGGTAAGAGAGTTTTTTTTAGGTCTGGCCGTTCCTTCTGCTTCAAATTACTTGAGCTCATGTCAACAAAGTAACAACAAAACATAGCCAACGGTTCGTTGCTCAAGCCTTCCCTACTGCGCCTTCCCATGTCTCTCCTGCCGACCACAGTGCAGGAAATCTGAGTTTGCATTTGCGCGAAGAGACGTACAACATAAGAAGGCGCGCTTTTGTGCGCCGGGCACCACCCGGCCTGTGCATTCCTCACTGTCGTGAGATCAGTTTACTCAGCAGAGCATGACGCTGCAATTGGTTAGTAGGGCAGGCCTGACCAGAATAGTATATTTGGGGTCATGTATTTGATTGCATTTTTAAAACAGTAACAGAACTTAACTGCAATGTTTAAATAGGTCTAGACATATTTAAACAGTGTCAATTTAATAGAAGAATTGTGGACAATTCAGAGGGGAGGCACCAATGTTTTTTTTCCCCATTGGGTGGATACGGCATTAAAGAGTTTGAAGACCACTGGTCTAAGTGGACACTAATACACCTGGATGCTCCTGAATCCTCGCAACAGATGCCAGCAAACCTGGCTGGAGAGCTACTGTGTTGGACTGATCCTGTCGATTCAAATGGTCTTTCCTAGAGAGTCGGAGGTCATGGAAATAGATGGAGTTGATGGTAATCTTCAGGGCTTTGAAGTTTTCCCATCGTCATCTGTCTCAAAAAAATGTGCTAGTAAAGACAGAGAATAAGGTAGCTGTCTTTTACATTAACCAACAGTGAAGCATGCATTCAAAATCCCTCAATGCAATAGCAGAACAATTGGGTTATTGGGCAGAGATCAACCTGTGGCACACGTCGGCAGTACACATCAAGGGCACCGACAATGTGATGGCAGACAGCTGGAGGTTTCCAAATTTGCTGGAGTTGACGTTATCCAAGTCGTTGTTTTGAGAGATATGCCGAGAGTTTGTGAAACCCTTTCTGGATCTCTCTTCAAACAAGGACAATGCTCATCTTTGTCGATTCTGATCCAGGCTTCCGGAACAAGGAGCCTAGGTAGTGGACGTATTGGTGATAAAGTGGCTGAGAAGTCTCCTTTATACATTCCCCCACTTTTTATTGATCCAGATGGTTCTCTTCAAGTCTCAGCAGGGGCGAGGGAACTTTATTCTTGTGGGCCCTTATTGGCCAGAGATGTCATGGTTTCCTCTTCTGAACCCCTGGCTCTTCTACCTCCTTGGGTACTGCTCAAGTGTGTCTCTCTCAGAACGTCATCCCTGACCTTCTTGCTCCAACTCACTCTATCGCTTTGGAGGTTGAGAAGTCTGGACTGCTAGCAAAGTGTCTTTCCTCTTCGTTAGTGGAGTTAATTCAGCACTCCAGCAGGCCTTCTACTTCGAAGTCTTACTCAAAGAACTGAAAGTCTTTTGAGACGTGATGTTCTGCTCATGATCTTTTGGCACCTACCTGTAGTTTGTCTGCTATTTTGCATTTTCTTCTGAATGGGTTTCACTTGAATCTCTTTCCACTCTGAAAGCTCATTGCTTTGCGATAAAGGTTTTTAGGGACTTTTCTGTACCTTCGTCGATGTTACAATCTTTGGTGTCTAGACTGTTCTGATCTTTTGTCAATTGTAAGACCAGTTGAAAAATCCCTTTTCTCCAACTCAGAATCTTCCTACTCTTTTATAGGCTTTGCAATTTTATCTCTTTGAGGATCTGGATACTGTAGACATAAAGATTGTTTCCTATAAAGTTATTTTCCTATTTCCTATCACCTTGCTGAGAACAATTGGGGAGCTGGGAGCCTTAAAATGCTGTCCTCTCTTCATTTGATACTTTGGAAGATGGGGTAACTTTAAGGCCTAGCTTTACCTTTGCTGCAAAGGTTAAGTCTATTTTTGATAGATCTTAGGAAATAATTCTTCCTTCTTTCATTCCCTCTCCTTCCTCTACGGAGGAACATTTGATGAATACACTTGATGTTTAAAGAGCTCTTTTCATTCATGTCACCAGGCCTCTGCAGTTCAGGAAAACCGACTCCTTGTTTGTGACTTTTGGACAGCCTGGAAAAGACAAGAAGGTGACTTTTATGACTCTGAGTAGGTGGATTAAGTTGTCAATTTTTCTGGCTTTGCAAGGCTTTTTAGAATATCTTCCAGTTCAGGGATGGTCTACGAGAGGAATGGCCACCTCCTGGGTTGAATTCCAGTGAGTAACAATCTAGGAAATTCCTAGGGTGGCTACTTGGTCCTCAGAGCATACATTTGTCAAGCATTATGGCTTAATAATTTTTCTGTTTTGCATTTGAGTACCAATGTTTTGAACTCTGCATTACCCTTAGTCCGTCTTGTCTTTGTCACAAACATTACATCCTGCCCACCTTCCCATCAGTCCTTTGGCAAGGGCTTGGCACCCAGGTTGGGTGCATGGGGCTAGCATTTAAGGATCCTCCTGTTCTTTCTTCCTGTTGGAAGGTGACATCACCTTACTTTGTAATGACTGTCACAAGGACGCAATGGACTAAGGCTAATGAAGATTACCAATAAGTAACCAACGCATCACCACTCTTTCTGAATGTGCGTGGCTCATTCCGCAGGACTAGTTCTTTGTATGATTCCTGGATTTTCAGAAGCCCTTTGATGGCAGCACCCCCACACTGAAAATTGTTTCAGCACCACTGTACAAGGGTCAGTTGTCATGCTCATCTGCGGCGTAAATTTGCATTGAAGTAGTCTAACTCCCCAGGCCTTGTCTTTTGCTCAATTTGCCTTTGTGAGTTTTCTCTCAATCACTGTCGACTTCCTTTGATCTTTCTTTCTTCTTTCACTTCACCTTCGCCTTCAGTGTATCTTTCGGCCCTCTTAAGAGACACACCCCCTTGTAGCCACTTCTATACTTCTGTCACCTAATTATTTTCCTATCCTTTCCCCTGTAACGTTGCTGATCCTAGCTATAGCATCACTATCCAGAATCTGTTCACCTGAGTTATGTTCCTCTTATCCCCACGCATCTAATAATCAGCTCTTGGTCTCCCTCCACCTCTCACGAGACATAGTCTGAGGCAGTGTCTCCATCTTGGAGAGACAATCCATTGCACTTGTGTTGTTCTACTGGCGCTGCCGGCTTGAGCTTTGGTCAGTAGTGGCAAAAGAAGGGCTAATGGAAAGTGAACGTATACTGGAGCAACAGAGTGTATGGATTTATAAGAGCTTGATTAAATGAGAAAAAAAGAGTTTAGTTGAGAGAAAAAGTGCAACCTGGCCCGTACGGGGATCGAACCCACGACCTTGGCGTTATTAGCACCACGCTCTAACCAACTGAGCTAACCGGCCATGAGTACTAAAGATATCCTTTTTCCATGTAATGCAGATAGATAGAAGAGTTGGTCTCACTATCGCAATTCCTTCATACTTTTCTCCTTCCGCCCCCTGTCTGGATTACAATAACAAGAGCTGTGGAGTGCTGCTCGCCAGCCTCAGTGCCTCTTCTTTCACTCACTTTCACTGTGTGCTGTGATATCTTTGTAACATCGCTTGTTGCCGGAAAAAAAGGAAAGGATGGATAGTATTTTTATTCTCTTACAACAAAACCCAAAATGCATCGGCTTGCTTGGTCATTAAGTTTACAAGGCCAGCTGCTTTTGAGATATTATAATTATAGTGGTTATTCGGCGTTGGAGGTAAGAGAGTTTTTTTTAGGTCTGGCCGTTCCTTCTGCTTCAAATTACTTGAGCTCATGTCAACAAAATAACAACAAAACATAGCCAACGGTTCGTTGCTCAAGCCTTCCCTACTGCGCCTTCCCATGTCTCTCCTGCCGACCACAGTGCAGGAAATCTGAGTTTGCATTTGCGCGAAGAGACGTACAACACAAGAAGGCGCGCTTTTGTGCGCCGGGCACCACCCGGCCTGTGCATTCCTCACTGTCGTGAGATCAGTTTACTCAGCAGAGCATGACGCTGCAATTGGTTGGTAGGGCAGGCCTGACCAGAATAGTATATTTGGTGTCATGTATTTGATTGCATTTTTAAAACAGTAACAGAACTTAACTGCAATGTTTAAATAGGTCTAGACATATTTAAACAGTGTCAATTTAATAGAAGAATTGTGGACAATTCAGAGGGGAGGCACCAATTTATTTTTTTTTCATTGGGTGGATGCGGCATTAAAGAGTTTGAAGACCACTGGTCTAAGTGCACACTAATATACCTGGATGCTCCTGAATCCTCGCAACAGATTCCAGCAAACCTGTCTGGAGAGCTACTGTGTTGGACTGATCCTGTCGATTCAAGTGGTCTTTCCTAGAGAGTCGGAGGTCATGGAAATAGATGGAGTTGATGGTAATCTACAGGGCTTTGAAGTTTTCCCATCATCATCTGTCTCAAAAAAATGTGCTAGTAAAGACAGAGAATAAGGTAGCTGTCTTTTACATTAACCAACAGTGAAGCATACATTCAAAATCCTTCAATGCAATAGCAGAACAATTGGGTTATTGGGCAGAGATCAACCTGTTGCACACGTCGGCAGTACACATCAAGGGCACCGACAATGTGATGGCAGACAGCTGGAGGTTTCCAAATTTGCTGGAGTTGACGTTATCCAGGTCGTTGTTTTGAGAGATATGCCGAGAGTTTGTGAAACCCTTTCTGGATCTCTTTTCAAACGAGGACAATGCTCATCTTTGTCGATTCGGATCCAGGCTTCCGGAACAAGGAGCCTAGGTAGTTGACGTATTGTTGATAAAGTGGCTGAGAAGTCTCCTTTATACATTCCCCCACTTTTTATTGATCCAGATGGTTCTCTTCAAGTCTCAGCAGGGGGGAGGGAACTTTATTCTTGTGGGCCCTTATTGGCCAGAGATGTCATGGTTTCCTCTTCTGAACCCCTGGCTCTTCTACCTCCTTGAGTACTGCTCAAGTGTGTCTCTGTCAGAACGTCGTCCCTGACCTTCTTGCTCCAACTCACTCTATCGCTTTGGAGGTTGAGAAGTCTGGACTGCTATCAAAGGGTCTTTCCTCTTCCTTAGTGGAGTTAATTCAGCACTCCAGCAGGCCTTCTACTTCGAAGTCTTACTCAAAGAACTGGAAGTCTTTTGAGACGTGATGTTCTGCTCATGATCTTTTGGCACCTACCTGTAGTTTGTCTGCTATTTTGCATTTTCTTCTGAATGGGTTTCACTTGAATCTCTTTCCACTCTGAAAGCTCATTGCTTTGCGATAAAGGTTTTTAGGGACTTTTCTGTACCTTCGTCGATGTTACAATCTTTGGTGTCTAGACTGTTCTGATCTTTTGTCAATTGTAAGACAAGTTGAAAAATCCCTTTTCTCCAACTCAGAATCTTCCTACTCTTTTATAGGCTTTGCAATTTTATCTCTTTGAGGATCTGGATACTGTAGACATAAAGATTGTTTCCTATAAAGTTATTTTCCTATTTCCTATCACCTTGCTGAGAACAATTGGGGAGCTGGGAGCCTTAAAATGCTGTCCTCTCTTCATTTGATACTTTGGAAGATGGGGTAACTTTAAGGCCTAGCCTTACCTTTGCTGCAAAGGTTAAGTCTATTTTTGATAGATCTTAGGAAATAATTCTTCCTTCTTTCATTCCCTCTCCTTCCTCTACGGAGGAACATTTGATGAATACACTTGATGTTTAAAGAGCTCTTTTCATTCATGTCACCAGGCCTCTGCAGTTCAGGAAAACCGACTCCTTGTTTGTGACTTTTGGACAGCCTGGAAAAGACAAGAAGGTGACTTTTATGACTCTGAGTAGGTGGATTAAGTTGTCAATTTTTCTGGCTTTGCAAGGCTTTTTAGAATATCTTCCAGTTCAGGGATGGTCTACGAGAGGAATGGCCACCTCCTGGGTTGAATTCCAGTGAGTAACAATCTAGGAAATTCCTAGGGTGGCTACTTGGTCCTCAGAGCATACATTTGTCAAGCATTATGGCTTAATAATTTTTCTGTTTTGCATTTGAGTACCAATGTTTTGAACTCTGCATTACCCTTAGTCCGTCTTGTCTTTGTCACAAACATTACATCCTGCCCACCTTCCCATCAGTCCTTTGGCAAGGGCTTGGCACCCAGGTTGGGTGCATGGGGCTAGCATTTAAGGATCCTCCTGTTCTTTCTTCCTGTTGGAAGGTGACATCACCTTACTTTGTAATGACTGTCACAAGGACGCAATGGACTAAGGCTAATGAAGATTACCAATAAGTAACCAACGCATCACCACTCTTTCTGAATGTGCGTGGCTCATTCCGCAGGACTAGTTCTTTGTATGATTCCTGGATTTTCAGAAGCCCTTTGATGGCAGCACCCCCACACTGAAAATTGTTTCAGCACCACTGTACAAGGGTCAGATGTCATGCTCATCTGCGGCGTAAATTTGCATTGAAGTAGTCTAACTCCCCAGGCCTTGTCTTTTGCTCAATTTGCCTTTGTGAGTTTTCTCTCAATCACTGTCGACTTCCTTTGATCTTTCTTTCTTCTTTCACTTCACCTTCGCCTTCAGTGTATCTTTCGGCCCTCTTAAGAGACACACCACCTTGTAGCCACTTCTATACTTCTGTCACCTAATTATTTTCCTATCCTTTCCCCTGTAACGTTGCTGATCCTAGCTATAGCATCACTATCCAGAATCTGTTCACCTGAGTTATGTTCCTCTTATCCCCACGCATCTAATAATCAGCTCTTGGTCTCCCTCCACCTCTCACGAGACATAGTCTGAGGCAGTGTCTCCATCTTGGAGAGACAATCCCTTGCACTTGTGTTGTTCTACTGGCGCTGCCGGCTTGAGCTTTGGTCAGTAGTGGCAAAAGAAGGGCTAATGGAAAGTGAACGTATACTGGAGCAACAGAGTGTATGGATTTATAAGAGCTTGATTAAATGAGAAAAAAAGAGTTTAGTTGAGAGAAAAAGTGCAACCCGGCCCGTACGGGGATCGAACCCACGACCTTGGCGTTATTAGCACCACGCTCTAACCAACTGAGCTAACCGGCCATGAGTACTAAAGATATCCTTTTTCCATGTAATGCAGATAGATAGAAGAGTTGGTCTCACTATCGCAATTCCTTCATACTTTTCTCCTTCCGCCCCCTGTCTGGATTACAATAACAAGAGCTGTGGAGTGCTGCTCGCCAGCCTCAGTGCCTCTTCTTTCACTCACTTTCACTGTGTGCTGTGATATCTTTGTAACATCGCTTGTTGCCGGAAAAAAAGGAAAGGATGGATAGTATTTTTATTCTCTTACAACAAAACCCAAAATGCATCGGCTTGCTTGGTCATTAAGTTTACAAGGCCAGCTGCTTTTGAGATATTATAATTATAGTGGTTATTCGGCGTTGGAGGTAAGAGAGTTTTTTTTAGGTCTGGCCGTTCCTTCTGCTTCAAATTACTTGAGCTCATGTCAACAAAATAACAACAAAACATAGCCAACGGTTCGTTGCTCAAGCCTTCCCTACTGCGCCTTCCCATGTCTCTCCTGCCGACCACAGTGCAGGAAATCTGAGTTTGCATTTGCGCGAAGAGACGTACAACACAAGAAGGCGCGCTTTTGTGCGCCGGGCACCACCCGGCCTGTGCATTCCTCACTGTCGTGAGATCAGTTTACTCAGCAGAGCATGACGCTGCAATTGGTTGGTAGGGCAGGCCTGACCAGAATAGTATATTTGGTGTCATGTATTTGATTGCATTTTTAAAACAGTAACAGAACTTAACTGCAATGTTTAAATAGGTCTAGACATATTTAAACAGTGTCAATTTAATAGAAGAATTGTGGACAATTCAGAGGGGAGGCACCAATTTTTTTTTTTTTCATTGGGTGGATGCGGCATTAAAGAGTTTGAAGACCACTGGTCTAAGTGCACACTAATATACCTGGATGCTCCTGAATCCTCGCAACAGATTCCAGCAAACCTGTCTGGAGAGCTACTGTGTTGGACTGATCCTGTCGATTCAAGTGGTCTTTCCTAGAGAGTCGGAGGTCATGGAAATAGATGGAGTTGATGGTAATCTACAGGGCTTTGAAGTTTTCCCATCATCATCTGTCTCAAAAAAATGTGCTAGTAAAGACAGAGAATAAGGTAGCTGTCTTTTACATTAACCAACAGTGAAGCATACATTCAAAATCCTTCAATGCAATAGCAGAACAATTGGGTTATTGGGCAGAGATCAACCTGTTGCACACGTCGGCAGTACACATCAAGGGCACCGACAATGTGATGGCAGACAGCTGGAGGTTTCCAAATTTGCTGGAGTTGACGTTATCCAGGTCGTTGTTTTGAGAGATATGCCGAGAGTTTGTGAAACCCTTTCTGGATCTCTTTTCAAACGAGGACAATGCTCATCTTTGTCGATTCGGATCCAGGCTTCCGGAACAAGGAGCCTAGGTAGTTGACGTATTGTTGATAAAGTGGCTGAGAAGTCTCCTTTATACATTCCCCCACTTTTTATTGATCCAGATGGTTCTCTTCAAGTCTCAGCAGGGGGGAGGGAACTTTATTCTTGTGGGCCCTTATTGGCCAGAGATGTCATGGTTTCCTCTTCTGAACCCCTGGCTCTTCTACCTCCTTGAGTACTGCTCAAGTGTGTCTCTGTCAGAACGTCGTCCCTGACCTTCTTGCTCCAACTCACTCTATCGCTTTGGAGGTTGAGAAGTCTGGACTGCTATCAAAGGGTCTTTCCTCTTCCTTAGTGGAGTTAATTCAGCACTCCAGCAGGCCTTCTACTTCGAAGTCTTACTCAAAGAACTGGAAGTCTTTTGAGACGTGATGTTCTGCTCATGATCTTTTGGCACCTACCTGTAGTTTGTCTGCTATTTTGCATTTTCTTCTGAATGGGTTTCACTTGAATCTCTTTCCACTCTGAAAGCTCATTGCTTTGCGATAAAGGTTTTTAGGGACTTTTCTGTACCTTCGTCGATGTTACAATCTTTGGTGTCTAGACTGTTCTGATCTTTTGTCAATTGTAAGACAAGTTGAAAAATCCCTTTTCTCCAACTCAGAATCTTCCTACTCTTTTATAGGCTTTGCAATTTTATCTCTTTGAGGATCTGGATACTGTAGACATAAAGATTGTTTCCTATAAAGTTATTTTCCTATTTCCTATCACCTTGCTGAGAACAATTGGGGAGCTGGGAGCCTTAAAATGCTGTCCTCTCTTCATTTGATACTTTGGAAGATGGGGTAACTTTAAGGCCTAGCCTTACCTTTGCTGCAAAGGTTAAGTCTATTTTTGATAGATCTTAGGAAATAATTCTTCCTTCTTTCATTCCCTCTCCTTCCTCTACGGAGGAACATTTGATGAATACACTTGATGTTTAAAGAGCTCTTTTCATTCATGTCACCAGGCCTCTGCAGTTCAGGAAAACCGACTCCTTGTTTGTGACTTTTGGACAGCCTGGAAAAGACAAGAAGGTGACTTTTATGACTCTGAGTAGGTGGATTAAGTTGTCAATTTTTCTGGCTTTGCAAGGCTTTTTAGAATATCTTCCAGTTCAGGGATGGTCTACGAGAGGAATGGCCACCTCCTGGGTTGAATTCCAGTGAGTAACAATCTAGGAAATTCCTAGGGTGGCTACTTGGTCCTCAGAGCATACATTTGTCAAGCATTATGGCTTAATAATTTTTCTGTTTTGCATTTGAGTACCAATGTTTTGAACTCTGCATTACCCTTAGTCCGTCTTGTCTTTGTCACAAACATTACATCCTGCCCACCTTCCCATCAGTCCTTTGGCAAGGGCTTGGCACCCAGGTTGGGTGCATGGGGCTAGCATTTAAGGATCCTCCTGTTCTTTCTTCCTGTTGGAAGGTGACATCACCTTACTTTGTAATGACTGTCACAAGGACGCAATGGACTAAGGCTAATGAAGATTACCAATAAGTAACCAACGCATCACCACTCTTTCTGAATGTGCGTGGCTCATTCCGCAGGACTAGTTCTTTGTATGATTCCTGGATTTTCAGAAGCCCTTTGATGGCAGCACCCCCACACTGAAAATTGTTTCAGCACCACTGTACAAGGGTCAGTTGTCATGCTCATCTGCGGCGTAAATTTGCATTGAAGTAGTCTAACTCCCCAGGCCTTGTCTTTTGCTCAATTTGCCTTTGTGAGTTTTCTCTCAATCACTGTCGACTTCCTTTGATCTTTCTTTCTTCTTTCACTTCACCTTCGCCTTCAGTGTATCTTTCGGCCCTCTTAAGAGACACACCACCTTGTAGCCACTTCTATACTTCTGTCACCTAATTATTTTCCTATCCTTTCCCCTGTAACGTTGCTGATCCTAGCTATAGCATCACTATCCAGAATCTGTTCACCTGAGTTCTGTTCCTCTTATCCCCACGCATCTAATAATCAGCTCTTGGTCTCCCTCCACCTCTCACGAGACATAGTCTGAGGCAGTGTCTCCATCTTGGAGAGACAATCCCTTGCACTTGTGTTGTTCTACTGGCGCTGCCGGCTTGAGCTTTGGTCAGTAGTGGCAAAAGAAGGGCTAATGGAAAGTGAACGTATACTGGAGCAACAGAGTGTATGGATTTATAAGAGCTTGATTAAATGAGAAAAAAAGAGTTTAGTTGAGAGAAAAAGTGCAACCTGGCCCGTACGGGGATCGAACCCACGACCTTGGCGTTATTAGCACCACGCTCTAACCAACTGAGCTAACCGGCCATGAGTACTAAAGATATCCTTTTTCCATGTAATGCAGATAGATAGAAGAGTTGGTCTCACTATCGCAATTCCTTCATACTTTTCTCCTTCCGCCCCCTGTCTGGATTACAATAACAAGAGCTGTGGAGTGCTGCTCGCCAACCTCAGTGCCTCTTCTTTCACTCAATTTCACTGTGTGCTGTGATATCTTTGTAACATCGCTTGTTGCCGGAAAAAAAGGAAAGGATGGATAGTATTTTTATTCTCTTACAACAAAACCCAAAATGCATCGGCTTGCTTGGTCATTAAGTTTACAAGGCCAGCTGCTTTTGAGATATTATAATTATAGTGGTTATTCGGCGTTGGAGGTAAGAGAGTTTTTTTTAGGTCTGGCCGTTCCTTCTGCTTCAAATTACTTGAGCTCATGTCAACAAAATAACAACAAAACATAGCCAACGGTTCGTTGCTCAAGCCTTCCCTACTGCGCCTTCCCATGTCTCTCCTGCCGACCACAGTGGAGGAAATCTGAGTTTACATTTGCTCGAAGAGACGTACAATACAAGAAGGCGCGCTTTCGTGCGCCGGGCACCACCCGGCCTGTGCATTCCTCACTGTCGTGAGATCAGTTTACTCAGCAGAGCATGACGCTGCAATTGGTTAGTAGGGCAGGCCTGACCAGAATAGTATATTTGGGGTCATGTATTTGATTGCATTTTTAAAACAGTAACAGAACTTAACTGCAATGTTTAAATAGGTCTAGACATATTTAAACAGTGTCAATTTAATAGAAGAATTGTGGACAATTCAGAGGGGAGGCACCAATGTTTTTTTTCCCCATTGGGTGGATGCGGCATTAAAGAGTTTGAAGACCACTGGTCTAAGTGGACACTAATACACCTGGATGCTCCTGAATTCCTCGCAACAGATGCCAGCAAACCTGGCTGGAGAGCTACTGTGTTGGACTGATCCTGTCGATTCAAGTGGTCTTTCCTAGAGAGTCAGAGGTCATGGAAATAGATGGAGTTGATGGTAATCTTCAGGGCTTTGAAGTTTTCCCATCATCATCTGTCTCAAAAAAATGTGCTAGTAAAGACAGAGAATAAGGTAGCTGTCTTTTACATTAACCAACAGTGAAGCATGCATTCAAAATCCCTCAATGCAATAGCAGAACAATTGGGTTATTGGGCAGAGATCAACCTGTTGCACACGTCGGCAGTACACATCAAGGGCACCGACAATGTGATGGCAGACAGCTGGAGGTTTCCAAATTTGCTGGAGTTGACGTTATCCAGGTCGTTGTTTTGAGAGATATGCCGAGAGTTTGTGAAACCCTTTCTGGATCTCTTTTCAAACAAGGACAATGCTCATCTTTGTCGATTCTGATCCAGGCTTCCGGAACAAGGAGCCTAGGTAGTGGACGTATTGGTGATAAAGTGGCTGAGAAGTCTCCTTTATACATTCCCCCACTTTTTATTGATCCAGATGGTTCTCTTCAAGTCTCAGCAGGGGGAGGGAACTTTATTCTTATGGGCCCTTATTGGCCAGAGATGTCATGGTTTCCTCTTCTGAACCCCTGGCTCTTCTACCTCCTTGGGTACTGCTCAAGTGTGTCTCTGTCAGAACGTTGTCCCTGACCTTCTTGCTCCAACTCACTCTATCGCTTTGGAGGTTGAGAAGTCTGGACTGCTAGCAAAGGGTCTTTCCTCTTCCTTAGTGGAGTTAATTCAGCACTCCAGCAGGCCTTCTACTTCGAAGTCTTACTCAAAGAACTGGAAGTCTTTTGAGACGTGATGTTCTGCTCATGATCTTTTGGCACCTACCTGTAGTTTGTCTGCTATTTTGCATTTTCTTCTGAATGGGTTTCACTTGAATCTCTTTCCACTCTGAAAGCTCATTGCTTTGCGATAAAGGTTTTTAGGGACTTTTCTGTACCTTCGTCGATGTTACAATCTTTGGTTTCTAGACTGTTCTGATCTTTTGTCAATTGTAAGACCAGTTGAAAAATCCCTTTTCTCCAACTCAGAATCTTCCTACTCTTTTATAGGCTTTGCAATTTTATCTCTTTGAGGATCTGGATACTGTAGACATAAAGATTGTTTCCTATAAATTTATTTTCCTATTTCCTATCACCTTGCTGAGAACAATTGGGGAGCTGGGAGCCTTAAAATGCTGTCCTCTCTTCATTTGATACTTTGGAAGATGGGGTAACTTTAAGGCCTAGCCTTACCTTTGCTGCAAAGGTTAAGTCTATTTTTGATAGATCTTAGGAAATAATTCTTCCTTCTTTCATTCCCTCTCCTTCCTCTCCGGAGGAATATTTTCTGAATACACTTGATGTTTAAAGAGCTCTTTTCGTTCATGTCACCAGGCCTCTGCAGTTCAGGAAAACCGACTCCTTGTTTGTGACTTTTGGACAGCCTGGAAAAGACAAGAAGGTGACTTTTATGACTCTGAGTAGGTGGATTAAGTTGTCAATTTTTCTGGCTTTGCAAGGCTTTTTAGAATATCTTCCAGTTCAGGGATGGTCTACGAGAGGAATGGCCACCTCCTGGGTTGAATTCCAGTGAGTAACAATCTAGGAAATTCCTAGGGTGGCTACTTGGTCCTCAGAGCATACATTTGTCAAGCATTATGGCTTAATAATTTTTCTGTTTTGCATTTGAGTACCAATGTTTTGAACTCTGCAAATACCCTTAGTCCATCTTGTCTTTGTCACAAACATTACATCCTGCCCACCTTCCCATCAGTCCTTTGGCAAGGGCTTGGCACCCAGGTTGGGTGCATGGGGCTAGCATTTAAGGATCCTCCTGTTCTTTCTTCCTGTTGGAAGGTGACATCACCTTACTTTGTAATGACTGTCACAAGGACGCAATGGACTAAGGCTAATGAAGATTACCAATAAGTAACCAACGCATCACCACTCTTTCTGAATGTGCGTGGCTCATTCCGCAGGACCAGTTCTTTGTATGATTCCTGGATTTTCAGAAGCCCTTTGATGGCAGCACCCCCACACTGAAAATTGTTTCAGCACCACTGTACAAGGGTCAGTTGTCATGCTCATCTGTGGCGTAAATTTGCATTGAAGTAGTCTAACTCCCCAGGCCTTGTCTTTTGCTCAATTTGCCCTTGTGAGTTTTCTCTCAATCACTGTCGACTTCCTTTGATCTTTCTTTCTTCTTTCACTTCACCTTCGCCTTCAGTGTATCTTTCGGCCCTCTTAAGAGACACACCCCCTTGTAGCCACTTCTATACTTCTGTCACCTAATTATTTTCCTATCCTTTCCCCTGTAACGTTGCTGATCCTAGCTATAGCATCACTATCCAGAATCTGTTCACCTGAGTTATGTTCCTCTTATCCCCACGCATCTAATAATCAGCTCTTGGTCTCCCTCCACCTCTCACGAGACATAGTCTGAGGCAGTGTCTCCATCTTGGAGAGACAATCCCTTGCACTTGTGTTGTTCTACTGGCGCTGCCGGCTTGAGCTTTGGTCAGCAGTGGCAAAAGAAGGACTAATGGAAAGTGAACGTATACTGGAGCAACAGAGTGTATGGATTCATAAGAGGTTGATTAAATGAGAAAAAAAGAGTTTAGTTGAGAGAAAAAATGCAACCTGGCCCGTACGGGGATCGAACCCATGACCTTGGCGTTATTAGCACCACACTCTAACCAACTGAGCTAACCAGCCATGAGTACTAAAGATATCCTTTTTCCATGTAATGCATATAGAGAGAAGAGTTGGTCTCCCTATCGCAATTCCTTCATACTTTTCTCCTTCCGCCCCCTGTCTGGATTACAATAACAAGAGCTGTGGAGTGCTGCTCGCCAGCCTCAGTGCCTCTTCTTTCACTCAATTTCACTGTGTGCTGTGATATCTTTGTAACATCGCTTGTTGCCGGAAAAAAAGGAAAGGATGGATAGTATTTTTATTCTTTTACAACAAAACCCAAAATACATCGGCTTGCTTGGTCATTAAGTTTACAAGGCCAGCTGCTTTTGAGATATTATAATTATAGTGGTTATTCGGCGTTGGAGGTAAGAGAGTTTTTTTTAGGTCTGGCCGTTCCTTCTGCTTCAAATTACTTGAGCTCATGTCAACAAAGTAACAACAAAACATAGCCAACGGTTCGTTGCTCAAGCCTTCCCTACTGCGCCTTCCCATGTCTCTCCTGCCGACCACAGTGCAGGGAATCTGAGTTTGCATTTGCGCGAAGAGACGTACAACATAAGAAGGCGCGCTTTTGTGCGCCGGGCACCACCCGGCCTGTGCATTCCTCACTGTCGTGAGATCAGTTTACTCAGCAGAGCATGACGCTGCAATTGGTTAGTAGGGCAGGCCTGACCAGAATAGTATATTTGGGGTCATGTATTTGATTGCATTTTTAAAACAGTAACAGAACTTAACTGCAATGTTTAAATAGGTCTAGACATATTTAAACAGTGTCAATTTAATAGAAGAATTGTGGACAATTCAGAGGGGAGGCACCAATGTTTTTTTTCCCCATTGGGTGGATACGGCATTAAAGAGTTTGAAGACCACTGGTCTAAGTGGACACTAATACACCTGGATGCTCCTGAATCCTCGCAACAGATGCCAGCAAACCTGGCTGGAGAGCTACTGTGTTGGACTGATCCTGTCGATTCAAATGGTCTTTCCTAGAGAGTCGGAGGTCATGGAAATAGATGGAGTTGATGGTAATCTTCAGGGCTTTGAAGTTTTCCCATCGTCATCTGTCTCAAAAAAATGTGCTAGTAAAGACAGAGAATAAGGTAGCTGTCTTTTACATTAACCAACAGTGAAGCATGCATTCAAAATCCCTCAATGCAATAGCAGAACAATTGGGTTATTGGGCAGAGATCAACCTGTGGCACACGTCGGCAGTACACATCAAGGGCACTGACAATGTGATGGCAGACAGCTGGAGGTTTCCAAATTTGCTGGAGTTGACGTTATCCAAGTCGTTGTTTTGAGAGATATGCCGAGAGTTTGTGAAACCCTTTCTGGATCTCTTTTCAAACAAGGACAATGCTCATCTTTGTCGATTCTGATCCAGGCTTCCGGAACAAGGAGCCTAGGTAGTGGACGTATTGGTGATAAAGTGGCTGAGAAGTCTCCTTTATACATTCCCCCACTTTTTATTGATCCAGATGGTTCTCTTCAAGTCTCAGCAGGGGCGAGGGAACTTTATTCTTGTGGGCCCTTATTGGCCAGAGATGTCATGGTTTCCTCTTCTGAACCCCTGGCTCTTCTACCTCCTTGGGTACTGCTCAAGTGTGTCTCTCTCAGAACGTCATCCCTGACCTTCTTGCTCCAACTCACTCTATCGCTTTGGAGGTTGAGAAGTCTGGACTGCTAGCAAAGGGTCTTTCCTCTTCGTTAGTGGAGTTAATTCAGCACTCCAGCAGGCCTTCTACTTCGAAGTCTTACTCAAAGAACTGAAAGTCTTTTGAGACGTGATGTTCTGCTCATGATCTTTTGGCACCTACCTGTAGTTTGTCTGCTATTTTGTATTTTCTTCTGAATGGGTTTCACTTGAATCTCTTTCCACACTGAAAGCTCATTGCTTTGGGATAAAGGTTTTTAGGGACTTTTCTGTACCTTCGAAGATGTTACAATCTTTGGTGTCTAGACTGTTCTGATCTTTTGTCAATTGTAAGAACAGTTGAAAAATCCCTTTTCTCCAACTCAGAATCTTCCTACTCTTTTATAGGATTTGCAATTTTATCTCTTTGAGGATCTGGATACTGTAGACATAAAGATTGTTTCCTATAAAGTTATTTTCCTATTTCCTATCACCTTGCTGAGAACAATTGGGGAGCTGGGAGCCTTAAAATGCTGTCCTCTCTTCATTTGATACTTTGGAAGATGGGGTAACTTTAAGGCCTAGCCTTACCTTTGCTGCAAAGGTTAAGTCTATTTTTGATAGATCTTAGGAAATAATTCTTCCTTCTTTCATTCCCTCTCCTTCCTCTCGGGAGGAACATTTGCTGAATTCACAGATGTTAAAAGAGCTCTTTCATTCATGTCACCAGGCCTCTGCAGTTCAGGAAAACCGACTCCTTGTTTGTGACTTTTGGACAGCCTGGAAAAGACAAGAAGGTGACTTTTATGACTCTGAGTAGGTGGATTAAGTTGTCAATTTTTCTTGATTTGCAAGGCTTTTTAGAATATCTTCCAGTTCAGGGATGGTCTACGAGAGGAATGGCCACCTCCTGGGTTGAATTCCAGTGAGTAACAATCTAGGAAATTCCTAGGGTGGCTACTTGGTCCTCAGAGCATACATTTGTCAAGCATTATGGCTTAATAATTTTTCGGTTTTGCATTTGAGTACCAATGTTTTGAACTCTGCATTACCCTTAGTCCATCTTGTCTTTGTCACAAACATTACATCCTGCCCACCTTCCCATCAGTCCTTTGGCAAGGGCTTGGCACCCAGGTTGGGTGCATGGGGCTAGCATTTAAGGATCCTCCTGTTCTTTCTTCCTGTTGGAAGGTGACATCACCTTACTTTGTAATGACTGTCACAAGGACGCAATGGACTAAGGCTAATGAAGATTACCAATAAGTAACCAACGCATCACCACTCTTTCTGAATGTGCGTGGCTCATTCCGCAGGACTAGTTCTTTGTATGATTCCTGGATTTTCAGAAGCCCTTTGATGGCAGCACCCCCACACTGAAAATTGTTTCAGCACCACTGTACAAGGGTCAGTTGTCATGCTCATTTGCAGCGTAAATTTGCATTGAAGTAGTCTAACTCCCCAGGCCTTGTCTTTTGCTCAATTTGCCTTTGTGAGTTTTCTCTCAATCACTGTCGACTTCCTTTGATCTTTCTTTCTTCTTTCACTTCACCTTCGCCTTCAGTGTATCTTTCGGCCCTCTTAAGAGACACACCCCCTTGTAGCCACTTCTATACTTCTGTCACCTAATTATTTTCCTATCCTTTCCCCTGTAACGTTGCTGATCCTAGCTATAGCATCACTATCCAGAATCTGTTCACCTGAGTTATGTTCCTCTTATCCCCACGCATTTAATAATCAGCTCTTGGTCTCCCTCCACCTCTCACGAGACATAGTCTGAGGCAGTGTCTCCATCTTGGAGAGACAATCCCTTGCACTTGTGTTGTTCTACTGGCGCTGCCGGCTTGAGCTTTGGTCAGCAGTGGCAAAAGAAGGACTAATGGAAAGTGAACGTATACTGGAGCAACAGAGTGTTTGGATTTATAAGAGCTTGATTAAATGAGAAAAAAAGAGTTTAGTTGAGAGAAAAATGCAACCTGTCCCGTACGGGGATCGAACCCACGACCTTGGCGTTATTAGCACCACGCTCTAACCAACTGAGCTAACCAGCGATGAGTACTAAAGATATCCTTTTTCCATGTAATGCAGATAGATAGAAGAGTTGGTCTCACGATCGCAATTCCTTCATACTTTTCTCCTTCCGCCCCCTGTCTGGATTACAATAACAAGAGCTGTGGAGTGCTGCACGCCAGCCTCAGTGCCTCTTCTTTCACTCAATCTCACTGTGTGCTGTGATATCTTTGTAACATCGCTTGTTGCCGGAAAAAAAGGAAAGGAGGGATAGTATTTTTATTCTTTTACAACAAAACCCAAAATGCATCGGCTTGCTTGGTCATTAAGTTTACAAGGCCAGCTGCTTTTGAGATATTATAATTATAGTGGTTATTCGGCGTTGGAGGTAAGAGAGTTTTTTTTAGGTCTGGCCGTTCCTTCTGCTTCAAATTACTTGAGCTCATGTCAACAAAGTAACAACAAAACATAGCCAACGGTTCGTTGCTCAAGCCTTCCCTACTGCGCCTTCCCATGTCTCTCCTGCCGACCACAGTGCAGGAAATCTGAGTTTGCATTTGCGCGAAGAGACGTACAACACAAGAAGGCGCGCTTTTGTGCGCCGGGCACCACCCGGCCTGTGCATTCCTCACTGTTGTGAGATCAGTTTACTCAGCAGAGCATGACGCTGCAATTGGTTAGTAGGGCAGGCCTGACCAGAATAGTATATTTGGGGTCATGTATTTGATTGCATTTTTAAAACAGTAACAGAACTTAACTGCAATGTTTAAATAGGTCTAGACATATTTAAACAGTGTCAATTTAATAGAAGAATTGTGGACAATTCAGAGGGGAGGCACCAATGTTTTTTTTTCCCATTGGGTGGATGCGGCATTAAAGAGTTTGAAGACCACTGGTCTAAGTGGACACTAATATACCTGGATGCTCCTGAATCCTCGCAACAGATGCCAGCAAACCTGGCTGGAGAGCTACTGTGTTGGACTGATCCTGTCAATTCAAGTGGTCTTTCCTAGAGAGTCGGAGGTCATGGAAATAGATGGAGTTGATGGTAATCTTCAGGGCTTTGAAGTTTTCCCATCATCTTCTGTCTCAAAAAAATGTGCTAGTAAAGACAGAGAATAAGGTAGCTGTCTTTTACATTAACCAACAGTGAAGCATGCATTCAAAATCCCTCAATGCAATAGCAGAACAATTGGGTTATTGGGCAGAGATCAACCTGTTGCACACGTCGGCAGTACACATCAAGGGCACCGACAATGTGATGGCAGACAGCTGGAGGTTTCCAAATTTGCTGGAGTTGACGTTATCCAGGTCGTTGTTTTGAGAGATATGCCGAGAGTTTGTGAAACCCTTTCTGGATCTCTTTTCAAACAAGGACAATGCTCATCTTTGTCGATTCTGATCCAGGCTTCCGGAACAAGGAGCCTAGGTAGTGGACGTATTGGTGATAAAGTGGCTGAGAAGTCTCCTTTATACATTCCCCCACTTTTTATTGATCCATATGGTTCTCTTCAAGTCTCAGCAGGGGCAGGGAACTTTATTCTTGTGGGCCCTTATTGGCCAGAGATGTCATGGTTTCCTCTTCTGAACCCCTGGCTCTTCTACCTCCTTGAGTACTGCTCAAGTGTGTCTCTGTCAGAACGTCGTCCCTGACCTTCTTGCTCCAACTCACTCTATCGCTTTGGAGGTTGAGAAGTCTGGACTGCTATCAAAGGGTCTTTCCTCTTCCTTAGTGGAGTTAATTCAGCACTCCAGCAGGCCTTCTACTTCGAAGTCTTACTCAAAGAACTGGAAGTCTTTTGAGACGTGATGTTCTGCTCATGATCTTTTGGCACCTACCTGTAGTTTGTCTGCTATTTTGCATTTTCTTCTGAATGGGTTTCACTTGAATCTCTTTCCACACTGAAAGCTCATTGCTTTGCGATAAAGGTTTTTAGGGACTTTTCTGTACCTTCGAAGATGTTACAATCTTTGGTGTCTAGACTGTTCTGATCTTTTGTCAATTGTAAGACTAGTTGAAAAATCCCTTTTCTCCAACTCAGAATCTTCCTACTCTCTTATAGGCTTTTCAATTTTATCTCTTTGAGGATCTGGATACTGTAGACATAAAGATTGTTTCCTATAAAGTTATTTTCCTATTTCCTATCACCTTGCTGAGAACAATTGGGGAGCTGGGAGCCTTAAAATGCTGTCCTCTCTTCATTTGATACTTTGGAAGATGGGGTAACTTTAAGGCCTAGCCTTACCTTTGCTGCAAAGGTTAAGTCTATTTTTGATAGATCTTAGGAAATAATTCTTCCTTCTTTCATTCCCTCTCCTTCCTCTCCGGAGGAATATTTTCTGAATACACTTGATGTTTAAAGAGCTCTTTTCATTTATGTCACCAGGCCTCTGCAGTTCAGGAAAACCGACTCCTTGTTTGTGACTTTTGGACAGCCTGGAAAAGACAAGAAGGTGACTTTTATGACTCTGAGTAGGTGGATTAAGTTGTCAATTTTTCTGGCTTTGCAAGGCTTTTTAGAATATCTTCCAGTTCAGGGATGGTCTACGAGAGGAATGGCCACCTCCTGGGTTGAATTCCAGTGAGTAACAATCTAGGAAATTCCTAGGGTGGCTACTTGGTCCTCAGAGCATACATTTGTCAAGCATTATGGCTTAATATTTTTTCTGTTTTGCATTTGAGTACCAATGTTTTGAACTCTGCATTACCCTTAGTCCATCTTGTCTTTGTCACAAACATTACATCCTGCCCACCTTCCCATCAGTCCTTTGGCAAGGGCTTGGCACCCAGGTTGGGTGCATGGGGCTAGCATTTAAGGATCCTCCTGTTCTTTCTTCCTGTTGGAAGGTGACATCACCTTACTTTGTAATGACTGTCACAAGGACGCAATGGACTAAGGCTAATAAAGATTACCAATAAGTAACCAACGCATCACCACTCTTTCTGAATGTGCGTGGCTCATTCCGCAGGACTAGTTCTTTGTATGATTCCTGGATTTTCAGAAGCCCTTTGATGGCAGCACCCCCACACTAAAAAATTGTTTCAGCACCACTGTACAAGGGTCAGTTGTCATGCTCATCTGCGGCGTAAATTTGCATTGAAGTAGTATAACTCCCCAGGCCTTGTCTTTTGCTCAATTTGCCTTTGTGAGTTTTCTCTCAATCACTGTCGACTTCCTTTGATCTTTCTTTCTTCTTTCACTTCACCTTCGCCTTCAGTGTATCTTTCGGCCCTCTTAAGCGACACACCCCCTTGTAGCCACTTCTATACTTCTGTCACCTAATTATTTTCCTATCCTTTCCCCTGTAACGTTGCTGATCCTAGCTATAGCATCACTATCCAGAATCTGTTCACCTGAGTTAAGTTCCTCTTATTCCCACGCATCTAATAATCAGCTCTTGGTCTCCCTCCACCTCTCACGAGACATAGTCTGAGGCAGTGTCTCCATCTTGGAGAGACAATCCCTTGCACTTGTGTTGTTCTACTGGCGCTGCCGGCTTGAGCTTTGGTCAGCAGTGGCAAAAGAAGGACTAATGGAAAGTGAACGTATACTGGAGCAACAGAGTGTATGGATTTATAATAGCTTGATTAAATGAGAAAAAAAGAGTTTAGTTGAGAGAAAAAATGAAACCTGGCCCGTACGGGGATCGAACCCGCGACCTTGGCGTTATTAGCACCACGCTCCAACCAACTGAGCTAACCAGTCATGAGTACTACAAATATCCTTTTTCCATGAAATGCAGATAGATAGAAGAGTCGGTCTTACTATCGTAATTCCTTCATACTTTTCTCCTTCCGCCCCCTGTCTGGATTACAATAACAAGAGCTGTGGAGTGCTGCACGCCAGCCTCAGTGCCTCTTCTTTCACTCAATCTCACTGTGTGCTGTGATATCTTTGTAACATCGCTTGTTGCCGGAAAAAAAGGAAAGGATGGATAGTATTTTTATTCTTTTACAACAAAACCCAAAATGCATCGGCTTGCTTGCTCATTAAGTTTACAAGGCCAGCTGGTTTTGAGATATTATAATTATAGTGGTTATTCGGCGTTGGAGGTAAGAGAGTTTTTTTTAGGTCTGGCCGTTCCTTCTGCTTCAAATTACTTGAGCTCATGTCAACAAAGTAACAACAAAACATAGCCAACGGTTCGTTGCTCAAGCCTTCCCTACTGCGCCTTCCCATGTCTCTCCTGCCGACCACAGTGCAGGAAATCTGAGTTTGCATTTGCGCGAAGAGACGTACAACTGAAGAAGGCGCGCTTTTGTGCGCCGGGCACCACCCGGCCTGTGCATTCCTCACTGTTGTGAGATCAGTTTACTCAGCAGAGCATGACGCTGCAATTGGTTAGTAGGGCAGGCCTGACCAGAATAGTATATTTGGGGTCATGTATTTGATTGCATTTTTAAAACAGTAACAGAACTTAACTGCAATGTTTAAATAGGTCTAGACTTTTTTAAACAGTGTCAATTTAATAGAAGAATTGTGGACAATTCAGAGGGGGGGCACCAATGTTTTTTTTTCCCATTGGGTGGATGCGGCATTAAGGAGTTTGAAGACCACTGGTCTAAGTGGACACTAATACACCAGGATGCTCCTGAATTCCTCGCAACAGATGCCAGCAAACCTGGCTGGAGAGCTACTGTGTTGGACTGATCCTGTCAATTCAAGTGGTCTTTCCTAGAGAGTCGGAGGTCATGGAAATAGATGGAGTTGATGGTAATCTTCAAGGCTTTGAAGTTTTCCCATCATCATCTGTCTCAAAAAAATGTGCTAGTAAAGACAGAGAATAAGGTAGCTGTCTTTTACATTAACCAACAGTGAAGCATGCATTCAAAATCCCTCAATGCAATAGCAGAACAATTGGGTTATTGGGCAGAGATCAACCTGTTGCACACGTCGGCAGTACACATCAAGGGCACCGACAATGTGATGGCAGACAGCTGGAGGTTTCCAAATTTGCTGGAGTTGACGTTATCCAGGTCGTTGTTTTGAGAGATATGCCGAGAGTTTGTGAAACCCTTTCTGGATCTCTTTTCAAACAAGGACAATGCTCATCTTTGTCGATTCTGATCCAGGCTTCCGGAACAAGGAGCCTAGGTAGTGGACGTATTGGTGATAAAGTGGCTGAGAAGTCTCCTTTATACATTCCCCCACTTTTTATTGATCCAGATGGTTCTCTTCAAGTCTCAGCAGGGGCGAAGGAACTTTATTCTTGTGGGCCCTTATTGGCCAGAGATGTAATGGTTTCCTCTTCTGAACCCTGGCTCTTCTACCTCATTGGGTACTGCTCAAGTGTGTCTCTCTCAGAACGTCGTCCCTGACCTTCTTGCTCCAACTCACTCTATCGCTTTGGAGGTTGAGAAGTCTGGACTGCTAGCAAAGGGTCTTTCCTCTTCCTTAGTGGAGTTAATTCAGCACTCCAGCAGGCCTTCTACTTCGAAGTCTTACTCAAAGAACTGGAAGTCTTTTGAGACGTGATGTTCTGCTCATGATCTTTTGGCACCTACCTGTAGTTTGTCTGCTATTTTGCATTTTCTTCTGAATGGGTTTCACTTGAATCTCTTTCCACTCTGAAAGCTCATTGCTTTGCGATAAAGGTTTTTAGGGACTTTTCTGTACCTTCGAAGATGTTACAATCTTTGGTGTCTAGACTGTTCTGATCTTTTGTCAATTGTAAGACCAGTTGAAAAATCCCTTTTCTCCAACTCAGAATCTTCCTACTCTTTTATAGGCTTTGCAATTTTATCTCTTTGAGGATCTGGATACTGTAGACATAAAGATTGTTTCCTATAAAGTTACTTTCCTATTTCCTATCACCTTGCTGAGAACAATTGGGGAGCTGGGAGCCTTAAAATGCTGTCCTCTCTTCATTTGATACTTTGGAAGATGGGGTAACTTTAAGGCCTAGCCTTACCTTTGCTGCAAAGGTTAAGTCTATTTTTGATAGATCTTAGGAAATAATTCTTCCTTCTTTCATTCCCTCTCCTTCCTCTCCGGAGGAATATTTTCTGAATACACTTGATGTTTAAAGAGCTGTTTTCATTTATGTCACCAGGCCTCTGCAGTTCAGGAAAACCGACTCCTTGTGTGTGACTTTTGGACAGCCTGGAAAAGACAAGAAGGTGACTTTTATGACTCTGAGTAGGTGGATTAAGTTGTCAATTTTTCTGGCTTTGCAAGGCTTTTTAGAATATCTTCCAGTTCAGGGATGGTCTACGAGAGGAATGGCCACCTCCTGGGTTGAATTCCAGTGAGTAACAATCTAGGAAATTCCTAGGGTGGCTACTTGGTCCTCAGATCATACATTTGTCAAGCATTATGGCTTAATAATTTTTCTGTTTTGCATTTGAGTACCAATGTTTTGAACTCTGCATTACCCTTAGTCCATCTTGTCTTTGTCACAAACATTACATCCTGCCCACCTTCCCATCAGTCCTTTGGCAAGGGCTTGGCACCCAGGTTGGGTGCATGGCGCTAGCATTTAAGGATCCTCCTGTTCTTTCTTCCTGTTGGAAGGTGACATCACCTTACTTTGTAATGACTGTCACAAGGACGCAATGGACTAAGGCTAATGAAGATTACCAATAAGTAACCAACGCATCACCACTCTTTCTGAATGTGCGTGGCTCATTCCTCAGGACTAGTTCTTTGTATGATTCCTGGATTTTCAGAAGCCCTTTGATGGCAGCACCCCCACACTGAAAATTGTTTCAGCACCACTGTACAAGGGTCAGTTGTCATGCTCATCTGCGGCGTAAATTTGCATTGAAGTAGTCTAACTCCCCAGGCCTTGTCTTTTGCTCAATTTGCCTTTGTGAGTTTTCTCTCAATCACTGTCGACTTCCTTTGATCTTTCTTTCTTCGTTCACTTCCCCTTCGCCTTCAGTGTATCTTTCGGCCCTCTTAAGAGACACACCCCCTTGTAGCCACTTCTATACTTCTGTCACCTAATTATTTTCCTATCCTTTCGCCTGTAACGTTGCTGATCCTAGCTATAGCATCACTATCCAGAATCTGTTCACCTGAGTTATGTTCCTCTTATCCCCACGCATCTAATAATCAGCTCTTGGTCTCCCTCCACCTCTCACGAGACATAGTCTGAGGCAGTGTCTCCATCTTGGAGAGACAATCCCTTGCACTTGTGTTGTTCTACTGGCGCTGCCGGCTTGAGCTTTGGTCAGCAGTGGCAAAAGAAGGACTAATGGAAAGTGAACGTATACTGGAGCAACAGAGTGTATGGATTTATGAGAGCTTGATTAAATGAGAAAAAAAGAGTTTAGTTGAGAGAAAAAATGCAACCTTGCCCGTACGGGGATCGAACCCACGACCTTGTCGTTACTAGCACCACGCTTTAACCAACTGAGCTAACCGGCCATGAGTACTAAAGATATCCTTTTTCCATGTAATGCAGATAGATAGAAGAGTTGGTCTCACTATCGCAATTCCTTCATACTTTTCTCCTTCCGCCCCCTGTTTGGATTACAATAACAAGAGCTGTGGAGTGCTGCACGCCAGCCTCAGTGCCTCTTCTTTCACTCAATCTCACTGTGTGCTGTGATATCTTTGTAACATCGCTTGTTGCCGGAAAGAAAGGAAAGGAGGGATAGTATTTTTATTCTTTTACAACAAAACCCAAAATGCATCGGCTTGCTTGGTCATTAAGTTTACAAGGCCAGCTGCTTTTGAGATATTATAATTATAGTGGTTATTCGGCGTTGGAGGTAAGAGAGTTTTTTTTAGGTCTGGCCGTTCCTTCTGCTTCAAATTACTTGAGCTCATATCAACAAAGTAACAACAAAACATAGCCAACGGTTCGTTGCTCAAGCCTTCCCTACTGCGCCTTCCCATGTCTCTCCTGCCGACCACAGTGCAGGAAATCTGAGTTTGCATTTGCGCGAAGAGACGTACAACACAAGAAGGCGCGCTTTTGTGCGCCGGGCACCACCCGGCCCGTGCATTCCTCACTGTCGTGAGATCAGTTTACTCAGCAGAGCATGACGCTGCAATTGGTTAGTAGGGCAGGCCTGACCAGAATAGTATATTTGGGGTCATGTATTTGATTGCATTTTTAAAACAGTAACAGAACTTAACTGCAATGTTTAAATAGGTCTAGACTTTTTTAAACAGTGTCAATTTAATAGAAGAATTGTGGACAATTCAGAGGGGAGGCACCAATGTTTTTTTTTCCCATTGGGTGGATGCGGCATTAAAGAGTTTGAAGACCACTGGTCTAAGTGGACACCAATACACCTGGATGCTCCTGAATTCCTCGCAACAGATGCCAGCAAACCTGGCTGGAGAGCTACTGTGTTGGACTGATCCTGTCGATTCAAGTGGTCTTTCCTAGAGGGTCAGAGGTCATGGAAATAGATGGAGTTGATGGTAATCTTCCGGGCTTTGAAGTTTTCCCATCATCTTCTGTCTCAAAAAAATGTGCTAGTAAAGACAGAGAATAAGGTAGCTGTCTTTTACATTAACCAACAGTGAAGCATGCATTCAAAATCCCTCAATGCAATAGCAGAACAATTGGGTTATTGGGCAGAGATCAACCTGTTGCACACGTCGGCAGTACACATCAAGGGCACCGACAATATGATGGCAGACAGCTGGAGGTTTCCAAATTTGCTGGAGTTGACGTTATCCAATTCGTTGTTTTGAGAGATATGCCGAGAGTTTGTGAAACCCTTTCTGGATCTCTTTTCAAACAAGGACAATGCTCATCTTTGTCGATTCTGATCCAGGCTTCCGGAACAAGGAGCCTAGGTAGTGGACGTATTGGTGATAAAGTGGCTGAGAAGTCTCCTTTATACATTCCCCCACTTTTTATTGATCCAGATGGTTCTCTTCAAGTCTCAGCAGGGGCGTGGGAACTTTATTCTTGTGGGCCCTTATTGGCCAGAGATGTCATGGTTTCCTCTTCTGAACCCCTGGCTCTTCTACCTCCTTGGGTACTGCTCAAGTGTGTCTCTCTCAGAACGTCATCCCTGACCTTCTTGCTCCAACTCACTCTATCGCTTTGGAGGTTGAGAAGTCTGGACTGCTAGCAAAGGCTCTTTCCTCTTCCTTAGTGGAGTTAATTCAGCACTCCAGCAGGCCTTCTACTTCGAAGTCTTACTCAAAGAACTGGAAGTCTTTTGAGACGTGATGTTCTGCTCATGATCTTTTGGCGCCTACCTGTAGTTTGTCTGCTATTTTGCATTTTCTTCTGGATGGGTTTCACTTGAATCTCTTTCCACACTGAAAGCTCATTGCTTTGCGATAAAGGTTTTTAGGGACTTTTCTGTACCTTCGAAGATGTTACAATCTTTGGTGTCTAGACTGTTCTGATCTTTTGTCAATTGTAAGACTAGTTGAAAAATCCCTTTTCTCCAACTCAGAATCTTCCTACTCTCTTATAGGCTTTTCAATTTTATCTCTTTGAGGATCTGGATACCTTAGACATAAAGATTGTTTCCTATAAAGTTATTTTCCTATTTCCTATCACCTTGCTGAGAACAATTGGGGAGCTGGGAGCCTTAAAATGCTGTCCTCTCTTCATTTGATACTTTGGAAGATGGGGTAACTTTAAGGCCTAGCCTTACCTTTGCTGCAAAGGTTAAGTCTATTTTTGATAGATCTTAGGAAATAATTCTTCCTTCTTTCATTCCCTCTCCTTCCTCTCCGGAGGAATATTTTCTGAATACACTTGATGTTTAAAGAGCTCTTTTCATTTATGTCACCAGGCCTCTGCAGTTCAGGAAAACCGACTCCTTGTTTGTGACTTTTGGACAGCCTGGAAAAGACAAGAAGGTGACTTTTATGACTCTGAGTAGGTGGATTAAGTTGTCAATTTTTCTGGCTTTGCAAGGCTTTTTAGAATATCTTCCAGTTCAGGGATGGTCTACGAGAGGAATGGCCACCTCCTGGGTTGAATTCCAGTGAGTAACAATCTAGGAAATTCCTAGGGTGGCTACTTGGTCCTCAGAGCATACATTTGTCAAGCATTATGGCTTAATATTTTTTCTGTTTTGCATTTGAGTACCAATGTTTTGAACTCTGCATTACCCTTAGTCCATCTTGTCTTTGTCACAAACATTACATCCTGCCCACCTTCCCATCAGTCCTTTGGCAAGGGCTTGGCACCCAGGTTGGGTGCATGGGGCTAGCATTTAAGGATCCTCCTGTTCTTTCTTCCTGTTGGAAGGTGACATCACCTTACTTTGTAATGACTGTCACAAGGACGCAATGGACTAAGGCTAATGAAGATTACCAATAAGTAACCAACGCATCACCACTCTTTCTGAATGTGCGTGGCTCATTCCGCAGGACTAGTTCTTTGTATGATTCCTGGATTTTCAGAAGCCCTTTGATGGCAGCACCCCCACACTAAAAAATTGTTTCAGCACCACTGTACAAGGGTCAGTTGTCATGCTCATCTGCGGCGTAAATTTGCATTGAAGTAGTCTAACTCCCCAGGCCTTGTCTTTTGCTCAATTTGCCTTTGTGAGTTTTCTCTCAATCACTGTCGACTTCCTTTGATCTTTCTTTCTTCTTTCACTTCACCTTCGCCTTCAGTGTATCTTTCGGCCCTCTTAAGCGACACACCCCCTTGTAGCCACTTCTATACTTCTGTCACCTAATTATTTTCCTATCCTTTCCCCTGTAACGTTGCTGATCCTAGCTATAGCATCACTATCCAGAATCTGTTCACCTGAGTTATGTTCCTCTTATTCCCACGCATCTAATAATCAGCTCTTGGTCTCCCTCCACCTCTCACGAGACATAGTCTGAGGCAGTGTCTCCATCTTGGAGAGACAATCCCTTGCACTTGTGTTGTTCTACTGGCGCTGCCGGCTTGAGCTTTGGTCAGCAGTGGCAAAAGAAGGACTAATGGAAAGTGAACGTATACTGGAGCAACAGAGTGTATGGATTTATAATAGCTTGATTAAATGAGAAAAAAAGAGTTTAGTTGAGAGAAAAAATTAAACCTGGCCCGTACGGGGATCGAACCCGCGACCTTGGCGTTATTAGCACCACGCTCCAACCAACTGAGCTAACCAGTCATGAGTACTACAAATATCCTTTTTCCATGAAATGCAGATAGATAGAAGAGTCGGTCTTACTATCGTAATTCCTTCATACTTTTCTCCTTCCGCCCCCTGTCTGGATTACAATAACAAGAGCTGTGGAGTGCTGCACGCCAGCCTCAGTGCCTCTTCTTTCACTCAATCTCACTGTGTGCTGTGATATCTTTGTAACATCGCTTGTTGCCGGAAAAAAAGGAAAGGATGGATAGTATTTTAATTCTTTTACAACAAAACCCAAAATGCATCGGCTTGCTTGCTCATTAAGTTTACAAGGCCAGCTGGTTTTGAGATATTATAATTATAGTGGTTATTCGGCGTTGGAGGTAAGAGAGTTTTTTTTAGGTCTGGCCGTTCCTTCTGCTTCAAATTACTTGAGCTCATGTCAACAAAGTAACAACAAAACATAGCCAACGGTTCGTTGCTCAAGCCTTCCCTACTGCGCCTTCCCATGTCTCTCCTGCCGACCACAGTGCAGGAAATCTGAGTTTGCATTTGCGCGAAGAGACGTACAACTGAAGAAGGCGCGCTTTTGTGCGCCGGGCACCACCCGGCCTGTGCATTCCTCACTGTTGTGAGATCAGTTTACTCAGCAGAGCATGACGCTGCAATTGGTTAGTAGGGCAGGCCTGACCAGAATAGTATATTTGGGGTCATGTATTTGATTGCATTTTTAAAACAGTAACAGAACTTAACTGCAATGTTTAAATAGGTCTAGACATATTTAAACAGTGTCAATTTGATAGAAGAATTCTGGAAAATTCAGAGGGGAGGCACCAATGTTTTTTTTTCCCTTTGGGTGGATGTGGCATTAAAGAGTTTGAAGACCACTGGTCTAAGTGGACACTAATACACCTGGATGCTCCTGAATTCCTCGCAACAGATGCCAGCAAACCTGGCTGGAGAGCTACTGTGTTGGACTGATCCTGTCAATTCAAGTGGTCTTTCCTAGAGAGTCGGAGGTCATGGAAATAGATGGAGTTGATGGTAATCTTCAAGGCTTTGAAGTTTTCCCATCATCATCTGTCTCAAAAAAATGTGCTAGTAAAGACAGAGAATAAGGTAGCTGTCTTTTACATTAACCAACAGTGAAGCATGCATTCAAAATCCCTCAATGCAATAGCAGAACAATTGGGTTATTGGGCAGAGATCAACCTGTTGCACACGTCGGCAGTACACATCAAGGGCACTGACAATGTGATGGCAGACAGCTGGAGGTTTCCAAATTTGCTGGAGTTGACGTTATCCAGGTCGTTGTTTTGAGAGATATGCCGAGAGTTTGTGAAACCCTTTCTGGATCTCTTTTCAAACAAGGACAATGCTCATCTTTGTCGATCCTGATCCAGGCTTCCGGAACAAGGAGCCTAGGTAGTGGACGTATTGGTGATAAAGTGGCTGAGAAGTCTCCTTTATACATTCCCCCACTTTTTATTGATCCAGATGGTTCTCTTCAACTCTCAGCAGGGGCGAAGGAACTTTATTCTTGTGGGCCCTTATTGGCCAGAGATGTAATGGTTTCCTCTTCTGAACCCTGGCTCTTCTACCTCATTGGGTACTGCTCAAGTGTGTCTCTCTCAGAACGTCGTCCCTGACCTTCTTGCTCCAACTCACTCTATCGCTTTGGAGGTTGAGAAGTCTGGACTGCTAGCAAAGGGTCTTTCCTCTTCCTTAGTGGAGTTAATTCAGCACTCCAGCAGGCCTTCTACTTCGAAGTCTTACTCAAAGAACTGGAAGTCTTTTGAGACGTGATGTTCTGCTCATGATCTTTTGGCACCTACCTGTAGTTTGTCTGCTATTTTGCATTTTCTTCTGAATGGGTTTCACTTGAATCTCTTTCCACTCTGAAAGCTCATTGCTTTGCGATAAAGGTTTTTAGGAACTTTTCTGTACCTTCGAAGATGTTACAATCTTTGGTGTCTAGACTGTTCTGATCTTTTGTCAATTGTAAGACCAGTTGAAAAATCCCTTTTCTCCAACTCAGAATCTTCCTACTCTTTTATAGGCTTTGCAATTTTATCTCTTTGAGGATCTGGATACTGTAGACATAAAGATTGTTTCCTATAAAGTTACTTTCCTATTTCCTATCACCTTGCTGAGAACAATTGGGGAGCTGGGAGCCTTAAAATGCTGTCCTCTCTTCATTTGATACTTTGGAAGATGGGGTAACTTTAAGGCCTAGCCTTACCTTTGCTGCAAAGGTTAAGTCTATTTTTGATAGATCTTAGGAAATAATTCTTCCTTCTTTCATTCCCTCTCCTTCCTCTCCGGAGGAACATTTGCTGAATACACTTGATGTTTAAACAGCTCTTTTCATTTATGTCACAAGGCCTCTGCAGTTCAGGAAAACCGACTCCTTGTTTGTGACTTTTGGACAGCCTGGAAAAGACAAGAAGGTGACTTTTATGACTCTGAGTAGGTGGATTAAGTTGTCAATTTTTCTGGCTTTGCAAGGCTTTTTAGAATATCTTCCAGTTCAGGGATGGTCTACGAGAGGAATGGCCACCTCCTGGGTTGAATTCCAGTGAGTAACAATCTAGGAAATTCCTAGGGTGGCTACTTGGTCCTCAGAGCATACATTTGTCAAGCATTATGGCTTAATAATTTTTCTGTTTTGCATTTGAGTACCAATGTTTTGAACTCTGCATTACCCTTAGTCCATCTTATCTTTGTCAAAAACATTACATCCTGCCCACCTTCCCATCAGTCCTTTGGCAAGGGCTTGGCACCCAGGTTGGGTGCATGGGGCTAGCATTTAAGGATCCTCCTGTTCTTTCTTCCTGTTGGAAGGTGACATCACCTTACTTTGTAATGACTGTCACAAGGACGCAATGGACTAAGGCTAATGAAGATTACCAATAAGTAACCAACGCATCACCACTTTTTCTGAATGTGCGTGGCTCATTCCGCAGGACTAGTTCTTTGTATAATTCCTGGATTTTCAGAAGCCCTTTGATGGCACCACCCCCACACTGAAAATTGTTTCAGCACCACTGTACAAGGGTCAGTTGTCATGCTCATCTGCGGTGTAAATTTGCATTGAAGTAGTCTAACTCCCCAGGCCTTGTCTTTTGCTCAATTTGCCTTTGTGAGTTTTCTCTCAATCACTGTCGACTTCCTTTGATCTTTCTTTCTTCTTTCACTTCACCTTCACCTTCAGTGTATCTTTCGGCCCTCTTAAGAGACACACCCCCTTGTAGCCACTTCTATACTTCAGTCAACTAATTATTTTCCTATCCTTTGCCCTGTAACGTTGCTGATCCTTGCTATAGCATCACTATCCAGAATCTGTTCACCTGAGTTATGTTCCTCTTATCCCCACGCATCTAATAATCAGCTCTTGGTCTCCCTCCACCTCTCACGAGACATAGTCTGAGGCAGTGTCTCCATCTTGGAGAGACAATCCCTTGCACTTGTGTTGTTCTACTGGCGCTGCCGGCTTGAGCTTTGGTCAGCAGTGGCAAAAGAAGGACTTATGGAAAGTGAACGTATACTGGAGCAACAGAGTGTATGGATTTATAAGAGCTTTATTAAATGATAAAAAAAGAGTTTAGTTGAGAGAAAAAATGCAACCTGGCCCGTACGGGGATCAAACGCACGACCTTGGCGTTATTAGCACCACGCTCTAACCAACTGAGCTGACCGGCCATGAGTACTAAATATATCCTTTTTCCATGTAATGCAGATAGATAGAAGAGTTGGTCTCACTATCGCAATTCCTTCATACTTTTCTCCTTCCGCCCCTTGTCTGGATTACAATAACAAGAGCTGTGGAGTGCTGCACGCCAGCCTCAGTGCCTCTTCTTTCACTCAATCTCACTGTGTGCTGTGATATCTTTGTAACATCGCTTGTTGCCGGAAAAAAAGGAAAGGATGGATAGTATTTTTATTCTTTTACAACAAAACCCAAAATGCATCGGCTTGCTTGCTCATTAAGTTTACAAGGCCAGCTGCTTTTGAGATATTATAATTATAGTGGTTATTCGGCGTTGGAGGTAAGAGAGTTTTTTTTAGGTCTGGCCGTTCCTTCTGCTTCAAATTACTTGAGCTCATGTCAACAAAGTAACAACAAAACATAGCCAACGGTTCGTTGCTCAAGCCTTCCCTACTGCGCCTTCCCATGTCTCTCCTGCCGACCACAGTGCAGGAAATCTGAGTTTGCATTTGCGCGAAGAGACGTACAACACAAGAAGGCGAGCTTTCGTGCGCCGGGCACCACCCGGCCTGTGCATTCCTCACTGTCGTGAGATCAGTTTACTCAGCAGAGCATGACGCTGCAATTGGTTAGTAGGGCAGGCCTGACCAGAATAGTATATTTGGGGTCATGTATTTGATTGCATTTTTAAAACAGTAACAGAACTTAACTGCAATGTTTAAATAGGTCTAGACATATTTAAACAGTGTCAATTTAATAGAAGAATTGTGGACAATTCAGAGGGGAGGCACCAATGTTTTTTTTTCCCATTGGGTGGATGCGGCATTAAAGAGTTTGAAGACCACGGGTCTAAGTGGACACTAATACACCTGGATGCTCCTGAATTCCTCGCAACAGATGCCAGCAAACCTGGCTGGAGAGCTACTGCATTGGACTGATCCTGTCGATTCAAGTGGTCTTTCCTAGAGAGTCGGAGGTCATGGAAATAGATGGAGTTGATGGTAATCTTCAAGGCTTTGAAGTTTTCCCATCATCATCTGTCTCAAAAAAATGTGCTAGTAAAGACAGAGAATAAGGTAGCTGTCTTTTACATTAACCAACAGTGAAGCATGCATTCAAAATCCCTCAATGCAATAGCAGAACAATTGGGTTATTGGGCAGAGATCAACCTGTTGCACACGTCGGCAGTACACATCAAGGGCACCGACAATGTGATGGCACACAGCTGGAGGTTTCCAAATTTGCTGGAGTTGACGTTATCCAGGTCGTTGTTTTGAGAGATATGCCGAGAGTTTGTGAAACCCTTTCTGGATCTCTTTTCAAACAAGGACAATGCTCATCTTTGTCGATTCTGATCCAGGCTTCAGGAACAAGGAGCCTAGATAGTGGACGTATTGGTGATAAAGTGGCTGAGAAGTCTCCTTTATACATTCCCCCACTTTTTATTGATCCAGATGGTTCTCTTCAAGTCTCAGCAGGGGGGAGGGAACTTTATTCTTGTGGGCCCTTATTGGCCAGAGATGTCATGGTTTCCTCTTCTGAACCCCTGGCTCTTCTACCTCCTTGGGTACTGCTCAAGTGTGTCTCTCTCAGAACGTCGTCCCTGACCTTCTTGCTCCAACTCACTCTATCGCTTTGGAGGTTGAGAAGTCTGGACTGCTAGCAAAGGGTCTTTCCTCTTCCTTAGTGGAGTTAATTCAGCACTCCAGCAGGCCTTCTACTTCGAAGTATTACTCAAAGAACTGGAAGTCTTTTGAGACGTGATGTTCTGCTCATGATCTTTTGGCACCTACCTGTGGTTTGTCTGCTATTTTGCATTTTCTTCTGAATGGGTTTCACTTGAATCTCTTTCCACTCTGAAAGCTCATTGCTTTGCGATAAAGGTTTTTAGTGACTTTTCTGTACCTTCGTCGATGTTACAGTCTTTGGTGTCTAGACTGTTCTGATCTTTTGTCAATTGTAAGACCAGTTGAAAAATCCCTTTCTCCAACTCAGAATCTTCCTACTCTTTTATAGGCTTTGCAATTTTATCTCTTTGAGGATCTGGATACTGTAGACATAAAGATTGTTTCCTATAAAGTTATTTTCCTATTTCCTATCACCTTGCTGAGAACAATTGGGGAGCTGGGAGCCTCAAAATGCTGTCCTCTCTTCATTTGATACTTTGGAAGATGGGGTAACTTTAAGGCCTAGCCTTACCTTTGCTGCAAAGGTTAAGTCTATTTTTGATAGAACTTAGGAAATAATTCTTCCTTCTTTTATTCCCTCTCCTTCCTCTCCGGAGGAACATTTTCTGAATACACTTGATGTTTAAAGAGCTCTTTTCATTTATGTCACCAGGCCTCTGCAGTTCAGGAAAACCGACTCCTTGTTTGTGACTTTTGGACAGCCTGGAAAAGACAAGAAGGTGACTTTTATGACTCTGAGTAGGTGGATTAAGTTGTCAATTTTTCTGGCTTTGCAAGGCTTTTTAGAATATCTTCCAGTTCAGGGATGGTCTACGAGAGGAATGGCCACCTCCTGGGTTGAATTCCAGTGAGTAACAATCTAGGAAATTCCTAGGGTGGCTACTTTGTCCTCAGATCATTCATTTGTCAAGCATTAGGGCTTAATAATTTTTCTGTTTTGCATTTGAGTACCAATGTTTTGAACTCTGCATTACCCTTAGTCCATCTTGTCTTTGTCACAAACATTAAATCCTGCCCACCTTCCCATCAGTCCTTTGGCAAGGGCTTGGCACCCAGGTTGGGTGCATGGGGCTAGCATTTAAGGATCCTCCTGTTCTTTCTTCCTGTTGGAAGGTGACATCACCTTACTTTGTAATGACTGCCACAAGGACGCAATGGACTAAGGCTAATGAAGATTACCAATAAGTAACCAACACATCACCACTCTTTCTGAATGTGCGTGGCTCATTCCGCAGGACTAGTTCTTTGTATGATTCCTGGATTTTCAGAAGCCCTTTGATGGCAGCACCCCCACACTGAAAATTGTTTCAGCACCACTGTACAATGGTCAGTTGTCATGCTCATCTGCGGCGTAAATTTGCATTGAAGTAGTCTAACTCCCCAGGCCTTGTCTTTTGCTCAATTTGCCTTTGTGAGTTTTCTCTCAATCACTGTCGACTTCTTTGATCTTTCTTTCTTCTTTCACTTCACCTTCGCCTTCAGTGTATCTTTCGGCCCTCTTAAGAGACACACCCCCTTGTAGCCACTTCTATACTTCTGTCACCTAATTATTTTCCTATCCTTTGCCCTGTAACGTTGCTGATCCTAGCTATAGCATCACTATCCAGAATCTGTTCACCTGAGTTATGTTCCTCTTATCCCCACGCATCTAATAATCAGCTCTTGGTCTCCCTCCACCTCTCACGAGACATAGTCTGAGGCAGTGTCTCCATCTTGGAGAGACAATCCCTTGCACTTGTGTTGTTCTACTGGCGCTGCCGGCTTGAGCTTTGGTCAGCAGTGGCAAAAGAAGGACTAATGGAAAGTGAACGTATACTGGAGCAACAGAGTGTATGGATTTATAAGAGCTTGATTAAATGAGAAAAAAAGAGTTTACTTGAGAGAAAAAGTGCAACCTGGCCCGTACGGGGATCGAAACCACGACCTTGGCGTTATTAGCACCACGCTCTAACCAACTGAGCTAACCGGCCATGAGTACTAAATATATCCTTTTTCCATGTAATGCAGATAGATAGAAGAGTTGGTCTCACTATCGCAATTCCTTCATACGTTTCTCCTTCCGCCCCCTGTCTGGATTACAATAACAAGAGCTGTGGAGTGCTGCACGCCAGCCTCAGTGCCTCTTCTTTCACTCAATCTCACTGTGTGCTGTGATATCTTTGTAACATCGCTTGTTGCCGGAAAAAAAGGAAAGGATGGATAGTATTTTTATTCTTTTACAACAAAACCCAAAATGCATCGGCTTGCTTGCTCATTAAGTTTACAAGGCCAGCTGCTTTTGAGATATTATAATTATAGTGGTTATTCGGCGTTGGAGGTAAGAGAGTTTTTTTTAGGTCTGGCCGTTCCTTCTGCTTCAAATTACTTGAGCTCATGTCATCAAAGTAACAACAAAACATAGCCAACGGTTCGTTGCTCAAGCCTTCCCTACTGCGCCTTCCCATGTCTCTCCTGCCGACCACAGTGCAGGAAATCTGAGTTTGCATTTGCGCGAAGAGACGTACAACACAAGAAGGTGCGCTTTTGTGCGCTGGGCACCACCCGGCCTGTGCATTCCTCACTGTCGTGAGATCAGTTTACTCAGCAGAACATGACGCTGCAATTGGTTAGTAGGGCAGGCCTGACCAGAATAGTATATTTGGGGTCATGTATTTGATTGCATTTTTAAAACAGTAACAGAACTTAACTGCAATATTTAAATAGGTCTAGACATATTTAAACAGTGTCAATTTAATAGAAGAATTGTGGACAATTCAGAGGGGAGGCACCAATGTTTTTTTTTCCCATTGGGTGGATGCGGCATTAAAGAGTTTGAAGACCACTGGTCTAAGTGGACACTAATATACCTGGATGCTCCTGAATCCTCGCAACAGATGCCAGCAAACCTGGCTGGAGAGCTACTGTGTTGGACTGATCCTGTCGATTCAAGTGGTCTTTCCTAGAGAGTCGGAGATCATGGATATAGATGTAGTTGATGGTAATCTACAGGGCTTTGAAGTTTTCCCATCATCATCTGTCTCAAAAAAATGTGCTAGTAAAGACAGAGAATAAGGTAGCTGTCTTTTACATTAACCAACAGTGAAGCATGCATTCAAAATCCCTCAATGCAATAGCAGAACAATTGGGTTATTGGGCAGAGATCAACCTGTTGCACACGTGGGCAGTACACATCACGGGCACCGACAATGTGATGGCAGACAGCTGGAGGTTTCCAAATTTGCTGGAGTTGACGTTATCCAGGTCGTTGTTTTGAGAGATATGCCGAGAGTTTGTGAAACCCTTTCTGGATCTCTTTTCAAACAAGGACAATGCTCACCTTTGTCGATTCTGATCCAGGCTTCCGGAACAAGGAGCCTAGGTAGTGGACGTATTGGTGATAAAGTGGCTGAGAAGTCTCCTTTATACATTCCCCCACTTTTTATTGATCCAGATGGCTCTCTTCAAGTCTCAGCAGCGGGGAGGGAACTTTATTCTTGTGGGCCCTTATTGGCCAGAGATGTCATGGTTTCCTCTTCTGAACCCCTGGCTCTTCTACCTCCTTGAGTACTGCTCAAGTGTGTCTCTGTCAGAACGTCGTCCCTGACCTTCTTGCTCCAACTCACTCTATCGCTTTGGAGGTTGAGAAGTCTGGACTGCTAGCAAAGGGTATTTCATCTTCCTTAGTGGAGTTAATTTAGCACTCCAGCAGGCCTTCTACTTCGAAGTCTTACTCAAAGAACTGGAAGTCTTTTGAGACGTGATGTTCTGCTCATGATCTTTTGGCACCTACCTGTAGTTTGTCTGCTATTTTGCATTTTCTTCTGAATGGGTTTCACTTGAATCTCTTTCCACTCTGAAAGCTCATTGCTTTGCGATAAAGGTTTTTAGGGACTTTTCTGTACCTTCGTCGATGTTACAGTCTTTGGTGTCTAGACTGTTCTGATCTTTTGTCAATTGTAAGACCAGTTGAAAAATCCCTTTTCTCCAACTCAGAATCTTCCTACTCTTTTATAGGCTTTGCAATTTTATCTCTTTGAGGATCTGGATACTGTAGACATAAAGATTGTTTCCTATAAAGTTATTTTCCTATTTCCTATCACCTTGCTGAGAACAATTGGCGAGCTGGGAGCCTTAAAATGCTGTCCTCTCTTCATTTGATACTTTGGAAGATGGGATAACTTTAAGGCCTAGCCTTACCTTTGCTGCAAAAGGTTAAGTCTATTTTTGATAGATCTTAGGAAATAATTCTTCCTTCTTTCATTCCCTCTCCTTCCTCTCCGGAGGAACATTTGCTGAATACACTTGATGTTTAAAGAGCTCTTTTCATTCATGTCACCAGGCCTCTGCAGTTCAGGAAAACCGACTCCTTGTTTGTGACTTTTGGACAGCCTGGAAAAGACAAGAAGGTGACTTTTATGACTCTGAGTAGGTGGATTAAGTTGTCAATTTTTCTGGCTTTGCAAGGCTTTTTAGAATATCTTCCAGTTCAGGGATGGTCTACGAGAGGAATGGCCACCTCCTGGGTTGAATTCCAGTGAGTAACAATCTAGGAAATTCCTAGGGTGGCTACTTGGTCCTCAGAGCATACATTTGTCAAGCATTATGGCTTAATAATTTTTCTGTTTTGCATTTGAGTACCAATGTTTTGAACTCTGCATTACCCTTAGTCCATCTTGTCTTTGTCACAAACATTACATCCTGCCCACCTTCCCATCAGTCCTTTGGCAAGGGCTTGGCACCCAGGTTGGGTGCATGGGGCTAGCATTTAAGGATCCTCCTGTTCTTTCTTCCTGTTGGAAGGTGACATCACCTTACTTTGTAATGACTGTCACAAGGACGCAATGGACTAAGGCTAATGAAGATTACCAATAAGTAACCAAAGCATCACCTCTCTTTCTGAATGTGCGTGGCTCATTCCGCAGGACTAGTTCTTTGTATAATTCCTGGATTTTCAGAAGCCCTTTGATGGCAGCACCCCCACACTGAAAATTGTTTCAGCACCACTGTACAAGGGTCAGTTGTCATGCTCATCTGCGGCGTAAATTTGCATTGAAGTAGTCTAACTCCCCAGGCCTTGTCTTTTGCTCAATTTTCCTTTGTGAGTTTTCTCTCAATCACTGTCGACTTCCTTTGATCTTTCTTTCTTCTTTCACTTCACCTTCGCCTTCAGTGTATCTTTCGGCCCTCTTAAGAGACACACCCCCTTGTAGCCACTTCTATACTTCTGTCACCTAATTATTTTCCTATCCTTTCCCCTGTAACGTTGCTGATCCTAGCTATAGCATCACTATTCAGAATCTGTTCACCTGAGTTATGTTCCTCTTATCCCCACGCATCTAATAATCAGCTCTTGGTCTCCCTCCACCTCTCACGAGACATAGTCTGAGGCAGTGTCTCCATCTTGGAGAGACAATCCCTTGCACTTGTGTTGTTCTACTGGCGCTGCCGGCTTGAGCTTTGGTCAGCAGTGGCAAAAGAAGGACTAATGGAAAGCGAACGTATACTGGAGCAACAGAGTGTATGGATTTATAAGAGCTTGATTAAATGATAAAAAAAGAGTTTAGTTGAGAGAAAAAATGCAACCTGGCCCGTACGGGGATCGAACCCGCGACCTTGGCGTTATTAGCACGACGCTCTAACCAACTGAGCTAACCTGCCATGAGTACTAAAATATCCTTTTTCCATGAATTGCAGATAGATAGAAGAGTTGGTCTTACTATCGCAATTCCTTCATACTTTTCTCCTTCCGCCCCCTGTCTGGATTACAATAACAAGAGCTGTGGAGTGCTGCACGCCAGCCTCAGTGCCTCTTCTTTCACTCAATCTCACTGTGTGCTGTGATATCTTTGTAACATCGCTTGTTGCTGGAAAAAAAGGAAAGGATGGATAGTATTTTTATTCTTTTACAACAAAACCCAAAATGCATCGGCTTGCTTGCTCATTAAGTTTACAAGGCCAGCTGCTTTTGAGATATTATAATTATAGTGGTTATTCGGCGTTGGAGGTAAGAGAGTTTTTTTTAGGTCTGGCCGTTCCTTCTGCTTCAAATTACTTGAGCTCATGTCAACAAAGTAACAACAAAACATAGCCAACGGTTCGTTGCTCAAGCCTTCCCTACTGCGCCTTCCCATGTCTCTCCTGCCGACCACAGTGCAGGAAATCTGAGTTTGCATTTGCGCGAAGAGACGTACAACACAAGAAGGCGAGCTTTCGTGCGCCGGGCACCACCCGGCCTGTGCATTCCTCACTGTCGTGAGATCAGTTTACTCAGCAGAGCATGACGCTGCAATTGGTTAGTAGGGCAGGCCTGACCAGAATAGTATATTTGGGGTCATGTATTTGATTACATTTTTAAAACAGTAACAGAACTTAACTGCAATGTTTAAATAGGTCTAGACATATTTAAACAGTGTCAATTTAATAGAAGAATTGTGGACAATTCAGCGGGGAGGCACCAATGTTTTTTTTTCCCATTGGGTGGATGCGGCATTAAAGAGTTTGAAGACCACTGGTCTAAGTGGACACTAATACACCTGGATGCTCCTGAATTCCTCGCAACAGATGCCAGCAAACCTGGCTGGAGAGCTACTGTGTTGGACTGATCCTGTCGATTCAAGTGGTCTTTCCTAGAGAGTCGGAGGTCATGGAAATAGATGGAGTTGATGGTAATCTTCAAGGCTTTGAAGTTTTCCCATCATCATCTGTCTCAAAAAAATGTGCTAGTAAAGACAGAGAATAAGGTAGCTGTCTTTTACATTAACCAACAGTGAAGCATGCATTCAAAATCCCTCAATGCAATAGCAGAACAATTGGGTTATTGGGCAGAGATCAACCTGTTGCACACGTCGGCAGTACACATCAAGGGCACCGACAATGTGATGGCAGACAGCTGGAGGTTTCCAAATTTGCTGGAGTTGACGTTATCCAGGTCGTTGTTTTGAGAGATATGCTGAGAGTTTGTGAAACCCTTTCTGGATCTCTTTTCAAACAAGGACAATGCTCATCTTTGTCGATTCTGATCCAGGCTTCCGGAACAAGGAGCCTAGGTAGTGGACGTATTGGTGATAAAGTGGCTGAGAAGTCTCCTTTATACATTCCCCCACTTTTTATTGATCCAGATGGTTCTCTTCAAGTCTCAGCAGGGGAGAGGGAACTTTATTCTTGTGGGCCCTTATTGGCCAGAGATGTCATGGTTTCCTCTTCTTAACCCCTGGCTCTTCTACCTCCTTGGGTACTGCTCAAGTGTGTCTCTCTCAGAACGTCGTCCCTGACCTTCTCGCTCCAACTCACTCTATCGCTTTGGAGGTTGAGAAGTCTGGACTGCTAGCAAAGGGTCTTTCCTCTTCCTTAGTGGAGTTAATTCAGCACTCCAGCAGGCCTTCTACTTCGAAGTCTTACTCAAAGAACTGGAAGTCTTTTGAGACGTGATGTTCTGCTCATGATCTTTTGGCACCTACCTGTAGTTTGTCTGCTATTTTGCATTTTCTTCTGAATGGGTTTCACTTGAATCTCTTTCCACTCTGAAAGCTCATTGCTTTGCGATAAAGGTTTTTAGGGACTTTTCTGTACCTTCGTCGATGTTACAGTCTTTGGTGTCTAGACTGTTCTGATCTTTTGTCAATTGTAAGACCAGTTGAAAAATCCCTTTCTCCAACTCAGAATCTTCCTACTCTTTTATAGGCTTTGCAATTTTATCTCTTTGAGGATCTGGATACTGTAGACATAAAGATTGTTTCCTATAAAGTTATTTTCCTATTTCCTATCACCTTGCTGAGAACAATTGGGGAGCTGGGAGCCTCAAAATGCTGTCCTCTCTTCATTTGATACTTTGGAAGATGGGGTAACTTTAAGGCCTAGCCTTACCTTTGCTGCAAAGGTTAAGTCTATTTTTGATAGATCTTAGGAAATAATTCTTCCTTCTTTCATTCCCTCTCCTGCCTCTCCGGAGGAACATTTTCTGAATACACTTGATGTTTAAAGAGCTCTTTTCATTTATGTCACCAGGCCTCTGCAGTTCAGGAAAACCGACTCCTTGTTTGTGACTTTTGGACAGCCTGGAAAAGACAAGAAGGTGACTTTTATGACTCTGAGTAGGTGGATTAAGTTGTCAATTTTTCTGGCTTTGCAAGGCTTTTAAGAATATCTTCCAGTTCAGGGATGGTCTACGAGAGGAATGGCCACCTCCTGGGTTGAATTCCAGTGAGTAACAATCTAGGAAATTCCTAGGGTGGCTACTTTGTCCTCAGATCATTCATTTGTCAAGCATTAGGGCTTAATAATTTTTCTGTTTTGCATTTGAGTACCAATGTTTTGAACTCTGCATTACCCTTAGTCCATCTTGTCTTTGTCACAAACATTAAATCCTGCCCACCTTCCCATCAGTCCTTTGGCAAGGGCTTGGCACCCAGGTTGGGTGCATGGGGCTAGCATTTAAGGATCCTCCTGTTCTTTTTTCCTGTTGGAAGGTGACATCACCTTACTTTGTAATGACTGTCACAAGGACGCAATGGACTAAGGCTAATGAAGATTACCAATAAGTAACCAACACATCACCACTCTTTCTGAATGTGCGTGGCTCATTCCGCAGGACTAGTTCTTTGTATGATTCCTGGATTTTCAGAAGCCCTTTGATGGCAGCACCCCCACACTGAAAATTGTTTCAGCACCACTGTGCAATGGTCAGTTGTCATGCTCATCTGCGGCGTAAATTTGCATTGAAGTAGTCTAACTCCCCAGGCCTTGTCTTTTGCTCAATTTGCCTTTGTGAGTTTTCTCTCAATCACTGTCGACTTCCTTTGATCTTTCTTTCTTCTTTCACTTCACCTTCGCCTTCAGTGTATCTTTCGGCCCTCGTAAGAGACACACCCCTTGTAGCCACTTCTATACTTCTGTCACCTAATTATTTTCCTATCCTTTGCCCTGTAACGTTGCTGATCCTAGCTATAGCATCACTATCCAGAATCTGTTCACCTGAGTTATGTTCCTCTTATCCCCACGCATCTAATAATCAGCTCTTGGTCTCCCTCCACCTCTCACGAGACATAGTCTGAGGCAGTGTCTCCATCTTGGAGAGACAATCCCTTGCACTTGTGTTGTTCTACTGGCGCTGCCGGCTTGAGCTTTGGTCAGCAGTGGCAAAAGAAGGACTAATGGAAAGTGAACGTATACTGGAGCAACAGAGTGTATGGATTTATAAGAGCTTGATTAAATGAGAAAAAAAGAGTTTAGTTGAGAGAAAAAATGCAACCTGGCCCGTACGGGGATCGAAACCGCGACCTTGGCGTTATTAGCACCACGCTCTAACCAACTGAGCTAACCGGCCATGAGTACTAAATATGTCCTTTTTCCATGTAATGCAGATAGATAGAAGAGTTGGTCTCACTATCGCAATTCCTTCATACTTTTCTCCTTCCGCCCCCTGTCTGGATTACAATAACAAGAGCTGTGGAGTGCTGCACGCCAGCCTCAGTGCCTCTTCTTTCACTCAATCTCACTGTGTGCTGTGATATCTTTGTAACATCGCTTGTTGCCGGAAAAAAAGGAAAGGATGGATAGTATTTTTATTCTTTTACAACAAAACCCAAAATGCATCGGCTTGCTTGCTCATTAAGTTTACAAGGCCAGCTGCTTTTGAGATATTATAATTATAGTGGTTATTCGGCGTTGGAGGTAAGAGATTTTTTTTTAGGTCTGGCCGTTCCTTCTGCTTCAAATTACTTGAGCTCATGTCAACAAAGTAACAACAAAACATAGCCAACGGTTCGTTGCTCAAGCCTTCCCTACTGCGCCTTCCCATGTCTCTCCTGCCGACCACAGTGCAGGAAATCTGAGTTTGCATTTGCGCGAAGAGACGTACAACACAAGAAGGTGCGCTTTTGTGCGCTGGGCACCACCCGGCCTGTGCATTCCTCACTGTCGTGAGATCAGTTTACTCAGCAGAACATGACGCTGCAATTGGTTAGTAGGGCAGGCCTGACCAGAATAGTATATTTGGGGTCATGTATTTGATTGCATTTTTAAAACAGTAACAGAACTTAACTGCAATATTTAAATAGGTCTAGACATATTTAAACAGTGTCAATTTAATAGAAGAATTGTGGACAATTCAGAGGGGAGGCACCAATGTTTTTTTTTCCCATTTGGTGGATGCGGCATTAAAGAGTTTGAAGACCACTGGTCTAAGTGGACACTAATATACCTGGATGCTCCTGAATCCTCGCAACAGATGCCAGCAAACCTGGCTGGAGAGCTACTGTGATGGACTGATCCTGTCGATTCAAGTGGTCTTTCCTAGAGAGTCGGAGGTCATGGATATAGATGTAGTTGATGGTAATCTACAGGGCTTTGAAGTTTTCCCATCATCATCTGTCTCAAAAAAATGTGCTCGTAAAGACAGAGAATAAGGTAGCTGTCTTTTACATTAACCAACAGTGAAGCATGCATTCAAAATCCCTCAATGCAATAGCAGAACAATTGGGTTATTGGGCAGAGATCAACCTGTTGCACACGTGGGCAGTACACATCACGGGCACCGACAATGTGATGGCAGACAGCTGGAGGTTTCCAAATTTGCTGGAGTTGACGTTATCCAGGTCGTTGTTTTGAGAGATATGCCGAGAGTTTGTGAAACCCTTTCTGGATCTCTTTCAAACAAGGACAATGCTCATCTTTGTCGATTCTGATCCAGGCTTCCGGAACAAGGAGCCTAGGTAGTGGACGTATTGGTGATAAAGTGGCTGAGAAGTCTCCTTTATACATTCCCCCACTTTTTATTGATCCAGATGGCTCTCTTCAAGTCTCAGCAGCGGGGAGGGAACTTTATTCTTGTGGGCCCTTATTGGCCAGAGATGTCATGGTTTCCTCTTCTGAACCCCTGGCTCTTCTACCTCCTTGAGTACTGCTCAAGTGTGTCTCTGTCAGAACGTCGTCCCTGACCTTCTTGCTCCAACTCACTCTATCGCTTTGGAGGTTGAGAAGTCTGGACTGCTAGCAAAGGGTCTTTCATCTTCCTTAGTGGAGTTAATTCAGCACTCCAGCAGGCCTTCTACTTCGAAGTCTTACTCAAAGAACTGGAAGTCTTTTGAGACGTGATGTTCTGCTCATGATCTTTTGGCACCTACCTGTAGTTTGTCTGCTATTTTGCATTTTCTTCTGAATGGGTTTCACTTGAATCTCTTTCCACTCTGAAAGCTCATTGCTTTGCGATAAAGGTTTTTAGGGACTTTTCTGTACCTTCGTCGATGTTACAGTCTTTGGTGTCTAGACTGTTCTGATCTTTTGTCAATTGTAAGACCAGTTGAAAAATCCCTTTCTCCAACTCAGAATCTTCCTACTCTTTTATAGGCTTTGCAATTTTATCTCTTTGAGGATCTGGATACTGTAGACATAAAGATTGTTTCCTATAAAGTTATTTTCCTATTTCCTATCACCTTGCTGAGAACAATTGGGGAGCTGGGAGCCTCAAAATGCTGTCCTCTCTTCATTTGATACTTTGGAAGATGGGGTAACTTTAAGGCCTAGCCTTACCTTTGCTGCAAAGGTTAAGTCTATTTTTGATAGATCTTAGGAAATAATTCTTCCTTCTTTCATTCCCTCTCCTTCCTCTCCGGAGGAACATTTTCTGAATACACTTGATGTTTAAAGAGCTCTTTTCATTTATGTCACCAGGCCTCTGCAGTTCAGGAAAACCGACTCCTTGTTTGTGACTTTTGGACAGCCTGGAAAAGACAAGAAGGTGACTTTTATGACTCTGAGTAGGTGGATTAAGTTGTCAATTTTTCTGGCTTTGCAAGGCTTTTTAGAATATCTTCCAGTTCAGGGATGGTCTACGAGAGGAATGGCCACCTCCTGGGTTGAATTCCAGTGAGTAACAATCTAGGAAATTCCTAGGGTGGCTACTTTGTCCTCAGATCATTCATTTGTCAAGCATTAGGGCTTAATAATTTTTCTGTTTTGCATTTGAGTACCAATGTTTTGAACTCTGCATTACCCTTAGTCCATCTTGTCTTTGTCACAAACATTAAATCCTGCCCACCTTCCCATCAGTCCTTTGGCAAGGGCTTGGCACCCAGGTTGGGTGCATGGGGCTAGCATTTAAGGATCCTCCTGTTCTTTCTTCCTGTTGGAAGGTGACATCACCTTACTTTGTAATGACTGTCACAAGGACGCAATGGACTAAGGCTAATGAAGATTACCAATAAGTAACCAACGCATCACCACTCTTTCTGAATGTGCGTGGCTCATTCCGCAGGACTAGTTCTTTGTATAATTCCTGGATTTTCAGAAGCCCTTTGATGGCAGCACCCCCACACTGAAAATTGTTTCAGCACCACTGTACAAGGGTCAGTTGTCATGCTCATCTGCGGCGTAAATTTGCATTGAAGTAGTCTAACTCCCCAGGCCTTGTCTTTTGCTCAATTTTCCTTTGTGAGTTTTCTCTCAATCACTGTCGACTTCCTTTGATCTTTCTTTCTTCTTTCACTTCACCTTCGCCTTCAGTGTATCTTTCGGCCCTCTTAAGAGACACACCCCCTTGTAGCCACTTCTATACTTCTGTCACCTAATTATTTTCCTATCCTTTGCCCTGTAACGTTGCTGATCCTAGCTATAGCATCACTATCCAGAATCTGTTCACCTGAGTTATGTTCCTCTTATCCCCACGCATCTAATAATCAGCTCTTGGTCTCCCTCCACCTCTCACGAGACATAGTCTGAGGCAGTGTCTCCATCTTGGAGAGACAATCCCTTGCACTTGTGTTGTTCTACTGGCGCTGCCGGCTTGAGCTTTGGTCAGCAGTGGCAAAAGAAGGACTAATGGAAAGTGAACGTATACTGGAGCAACAGAGTGTATGGATTTATAAGAGCTTGATTAAATGAGAAAAAAAGAGTTTAGTTGAGAGAAAAAATGCAACCTGGCCCATACGGGAATCAAACTCGCAACCTTGGTGCCATTAGCACACTCTAACCAACGGAGCTAACCGGCCATAAGTAATACAGATATCCTTTTTCCTTGAAATGCAGATAGATGGAAGAGTTGGTCTTACTATCGCAATTCCTTCATACTTTTCTCCTTCCACCCCCTGTCTGGATTACAATAACAAGAGCTGTGGAGTGCTGCACGCCAGCCTCAGTGCCTCTTCTTTCACTCAATCTCACTGTGTGCTGTGATATCTTTGTAACATCGCTTGTTGCCGAAAAAAAGGAAAGGATGGATAGTATTTTTATTCTTTTACAACAAAACCCAAAATGCATCGGCTTGCTTGCTCATTAAGTTTACAAGGCCAGCTGCTTTTGAGATATTATAATTATAGTGGTTATTCGGCGTTGGAGGTAAGAGAGTTTTTTTTAGGTCTGGCCGTTCCTTCTGCTTCAAATTACTTGAGCTCATGTCAACAAAGTAACAGCAAAACATAGCCAACGGTTCGTTGCTCAAGCCTTCCCTACTGCGCCTTCCCATGTCTCTCCTGCCGACCACAGTGCAGGAAATCTGAGTTTGCATTTGCGCGAAGAGACGTACAACACAAGAAGGCGCGCTTTCGTGCGCCGGGCACCACCCGGCCTGTGCATTCCTCACTGTCGTGAGATCAGTTTACTCAGCAGAGCATGACGCTGCAATTGGTTAGTAGGGCAGGCCTGACCAGAATAGTATATTTGGGGTCATGTATTTGATTGCATTTTTAAAACAGTAACAGAACTTAACTGCAATGTTTAAATAGGTCTAGACATATTTAAACAGTGTCAATTTAATAGAAGAATTGTGGACAATTCAGAGGGGAGGCACCAATGTTTTTTTTTCCCATTGGGTGGATGCGGCATTAAAGAGTTTGAAGACCACTGGTCTAAGTGGACACTAATACACCTGGAGGCTCCTGAATTCCTCGCAACAGATGCCAGCAAACCTGGCTGGAGAGCTACTGTGTTGGACTGATCCTGTCGATTCAAGTGGTCTTTCCTAGAGAGTCGGAGGTCATGGAAATAGATGGAGTTGATGGTAATCTTCAGGGCTTTGAAGTTTTCCCATCATCATCTGTCTCAAAAAAATGTGCTAGTAAAGACAGAGAATAAGGTAGCTGTCTTTTACATTAACCAACAGTGAAGCATGCATTCAAAATCCCTCAATGCAATAGCAGAACAATTGGGTTATTGGGCAGAGATCAACCTGTTGCACACGTCGGCAGTACACATCAAGGGCACCGACAATGTGATGGCAGACAGCTGGAGGTTTTCAAATTTGCTGGAGTTGACGTTATCCAGGTCGTTGTTTTGAGAGATATGCCGAGAGTTTGTGAAACCCTTTCTGGATCTCTTTTCAAACAAGGACAATGCTCATCTTTGTCGATTCTGATCCAGGCTTCCGGAACAAGGAGCCTAGGTAGTGGACATATTGGTGATAAAGTGGCTGAGAAGTCTCCTTTATACATTCCCCCACTTTTTATTGATCCAGATGGTTCTCTTCAAGTCTCAGCAGGGGGGAGGGAACCTTATTCTTGTGGGCCCTTATTGGCCAGAGATGTCATGGTTTCCTCTTCTGAACCCCTGGCTCTTCTACCTCCTTGGGTACTGCTCAAGTGTGTCTCTCTCAGAACGTCGTCCCTGACCTTCTTGCTCCAACTCACTCTATCGCTTTGGAGGTTGAGAAATCTGGACTGCTAGCAAAGGGTCTTTCCTCTTCCTTAGTGGAGTTAATTCAGCACTCCAGCAGGCCTTCTACTTCGAAGTCTTACTCAAAGAACTGGAAGTCTTTTGAGACGTGATGTTCTGCTCATGATCTTTTGGCACCTACCTGTAGTTTGTCTGCTATTTTGCATTTTCTTCTGAATGGGTTTCACTTGAATCTCTTTCCACTCTGAAAGCTCATTGCTTTGCGATAAAGGTTTTTAGGGACTTTTCTGTACCTTCGTCGATGTTACAGTCTTTGGTGTCTAGACTGTTCTGATCTTTTGTCAATTGTAAGACCAGTTGAAAAATCCCTTTCTCCAACTCAGAATCTTCCTACTCTTTTATAGGCTTTGCAATTTTATCTCTTTGAGGATCTGGATACTGTAGACATAAAGATTGTTTCCTTTAAATTTATTTTCCTATTTCCTATCACCTTGCTGAGAACAATTGGGGAGCTGGGAGCCTCAAAATGCTGTCCTCTCTTCATTTGATACTTTGGAAGATTGGGTAACTTTAAGGCCTAGCCTTACCTTTGCTGCAAAGGTTAAGTCTATTTTTGATAGATCTTAGGAAATAATTCTTCCTTCTTTCATTCCCTCTCCTTCCTCTCCGGAGGAATATTTTCTGAATACACTTGATGTTTAAAGAGCTCTTTTCATTTATGTCACCAGGCCTCTGCAGTTCAGGAAAACCGACTCCTTGTTTGTGACTTTTGGACAGCCTGGAAAAGACAAGAAGGTGACTTTTATGACTCTGAGTAGGTGGATTAAGTTGTCAATTTTTCTGGCTTTGCAAGGCTTTTTAGAATATCTTCCAGTTCAGGGATGGTCTACGAGAGGAATGGCCACCTCCTGGGTTGAATTCCAGTGAGTAACAATCTAGGAAATTCCTAGGGTGGCTACTTGGTCCTCAGAGCATACATTTGTCAAGCATTATGGCTTAATAATGTTTCTGTTTTGCCTTTGAGTACCAATGTTTTGAACTCTGCATTACCCTTAGTCCATCTTCTCTTTGTCACAAAGATTACATCCTGCCTACCTTCCCATCAGTCCTTTGGCAAGGGCTTGGCACCCAGGTTGGGTGCATGGGGCTAGCATTTAAGGATCCTCCTGTTCTTTCTTCCTGTTGGAAGGTGACATCACCTTACTTTGTAATGACTGTCACAAGGACGCAATGGACTAAGGCTAATGAAGATTACCAATAAGTAACCAACGCATCACCACTCTTTCTGAATGTGCGTGGCTCATTCTGCGGGACTTGTTCTTTGTATAATTCCTGGATTTTCAGAAGCCCTTTGATGGCAGCACCCCCACACTGAAAATTGTTTCAGCACCACTGTACAAGGGTCAGTTGTCATGCTCATCTGCGGCGTAAATTTGCATTGAAGTAGTCTAACTCCCCAGGCCTTGTCTTTTGCTCAATTTGCCTTTGTGAGTTTTCTCTCAATCACTGTCGACTTCCTTTGATCTTTCTTTCTTCTTTCACTTCACCTTCGCCTTCAGTGTATCTTTCGGCCCTCTTAAGAGACACCCCCCCTTGTAGCCACTTGTATACTTCTGTCACCTAATTATTTTCCTATCCTTTGCCCTGTAATGTTGCTGATCCTAGCTATAGCATCAATATCCAGAATCTGTTCACCTGAGTTATGTTCCTCTTATCCCCACGCATCTAATAATCAGCTCTTGGTCTCCCTCCACCTCTCACGAGACATAGTCTGAGGCAGTGTCTCCATCTTGGAGAGACAATCCCTTGCACTTGTGTTGTTCTACTGGCGCTGCCGGCTTGAGCTTTGGTCAGCAGTGGCAAAAGAAGGACTAATGGAAAGTGAACGTATACTGGAGCAACAGAGTGTATGGATTTATAAGAGCTTGATTAAATGATAAAAAAAGAGTTTAGTTGAGAGAAAAAATGCAACCTGGCCCGTACGGGGATCGAACTCGCGACCTTGGCGTCATTAGCACCACGCTCTAACCAACAGAGCTAACCAGCCATGAGTAATACAGATATCCTTTTTCCTTGAAATGCAGATAGACAGAAGATTTGGTCTTACTATCGCAATTCCTTCATACTTTTCTCCTTCCGCCCCCTGTCTGGATTACAATAACAAGAGCTGTGGAGTGCTGCACGCCAGCCTCAGTGCCTCTTCTTTCACTCAATCTCACTGTGTGCTGTGATATCTTTGTAACATCGCTTGTTGCTGGAAAAAAAGGAAAGGATGGATAGTATTTTTATTCTTTTACAACAAAACCCAAAATGCATCGGCTTGCTTGCTCATTAAGTTTACAAGGCCAGCTGCTTTTGAGATATTATAATTATAGTGGTTATTCGGCGTTGGAGGTAAGAGAGTTTTTTTTAGGTCTGGCCGTTCCTTCTGCTTCAAATTACTTGAGCTCATGTCAACAAAGTAACAACAAAACATAGCCAACGGTTCGTTCCTCAAGCCTTCCCTCCTGCGCCTTCCCATGTCTCTCCTGCCGACCACAGTGCAGGAAATCTGAGTTTGCATTTGCGCGAAGAGACGTACAACACAAGAAGGCGCGCTTTCGTGCGCCGGGCACCACCCGGCCTGTGCATTCCTCACTGTCGTGAGATCAGTTTACTCAGCAGAGCATGACGCTGCAATTGGTTGGTAGGGCAGGCCTGACCAGAATAGTATATTTGGGGTCATGTATTTGATTGAATTTTTAAAACAGTAACAGAACTTAACTGCAATGTTTAAATAGGTCTAGACATATTTAAACAGTGTCAATTTAATAGAAGAATTGTGGACAATTCAGAGGGGAGGCACCAATGTTTTTTTTTCCCATTGGGTGGATGCGGCATTAAATAGTTTGAAGACCGCTGGTCTAAGTGGACACTAATACACCTGGATGCTCCTGAATTCCTCGCAACAGATGCCAGCAAACCTGGCTGGAGAGCTACTGTGTTGGACTGATCCTGTCGATTCAAGTGGTCTTTCCTAGAGAGTCGGAGGTCATGGAAATAGATGGAGTTGATGGTAATCTTCAAGGCTTTGAAGTTTTCCCATCATCATCTGTCTCAAAAAAATGTGCTAGTAAAGACAGAGAATAAGGTAGCTGTCTTTTACATTAACCAACAGTGAAGCATGCATTCAAAATCCCTCAATGCAATAGCAGAACAATTGGGTTATTGGGCAGAGATCAACCTGTTGCACACGTCGGCAGTACACATCAAGGGCACCGACAATGTGATGGCAGACAGCTGGAGGTTTCCAAATTTCTGGAGTTGACGTTATCCAGGTCGTTGTTTTGAGAGATATGCCGAGAGTTTGTGAAACCCTTTCTGGATCTCTTTTCAAACAAGGACAATGCTCATCTTTGTCGATTCTGATCCAGGCTTCCGGAACAAGGAGCCTAGGTAGTGGACGTATTGGTGATAAAGTGGCTGAGAAGTCTCCTTTATACATTCCCCCACTTTTTATTGATCCAGATGGTTCTCTTCAAGTCTCAGCAGGGGGGAGGGAACTTTATTCTTGTGGGCCCTTATTGGCCAGAGATGTCATGGTTTCCTCTTCTGAACCCCTGGCTCTTCTACCTCCTTGGGTACTTCTCAAGTGTGTCTCTCTCAGAACGTCGTCCCTGACCTTCTTGCTCCAACTTACTCTATCGCTTTGGAGGTTGAGAAGTCTGGACTGCTAGCAAAGGGTCTTTCCCCTTCCTTAGTGGAGTTAATTCAGCACTCCAGCAGGCCTTCTACTTCGAAGTCTTACTCAAAGAACTGGAAGTCTTTTGAGACGTGATGTTCTGCTCATGATCTTTTGGCACCTACCTGTAGTTTGTCTGCTATTTTGCATTTTCTTCTGAATGGGTTTCACTTGAATCTCTTTCCACTCTGAAAGCTCATTGCTTTGCAATAAAGGATTTTAGGGACTTTTCTGTACCTTCGTCGATGTTACAGTCTTTGGTGTCTAGACTATTCTGATCTTTTGTCAATTTTAAGACCAGTTGAAAAATCCCTTTTCTCCAACTCAGAATCTTCCTACTCTTTTATTGGCTTTGCAATTTTATCTCTTTGAGGATCTGGATACTGTAGACATAAAGATTGTTTCCTATAAAGTTATTTTCCTATTTCCTATCACCTTGCTGAGAACAATTGGGGAGCTGGGAGCCTTAAAATGCTGTCCTCTCTTCATTTGATACTTTGGAAGATGGGGTAACTTTAAGGCCTAGCCTTACCTTTGCTGCAAAGGTTAAGTCTATTTTTGATAGATCTTAGGAAATAATTCTTCCTTCTTTCATTCCCTCTCCTTCCTCTCCGGAGGAACATTTTCTGAATACACTTGATGTTTAAAGAGCTCTTTTCATTTATGTCACCAGGCCTCTGCAGTTCAGGAAAACCAACTCCTTGTTTGTGACTTTTGGACAGCCTGGAAAAGACAAGAAGGTGACTTTTATGACTCTGAGTAGGTGGATTAAGTTGTCAATTTTTCTCGCTTTGCAAGGCTTTTTAGAATATCTTCCAGTTCAGGGATGGTCTACGAGAGGAATGGCCACCTCCTGGGTTGAATTCCAGTGAGTAACAATCTAGGAAATTCCTAGGGTGGCTACTTGGTCCTCAGATCATACATTTGTCAAGCATTATGGCTTAATAATTTTTCTGTTTTGCCTTTGAGTACCAATGTTTTGAACTCTGCATTACCCTTAGTTCATCTTGTCTTTGTCACAAACATTACATCCTGCCCACCTTCCCATCAGTCCTTTGGCAAGGGCTTGGCACCCAGGTTGGGTGCATGGGGCTAGCATTTAAGGATCCTACTGTTCTTTCTTCCTGTTGGAAGGTGACATCACCTTACTTTGTAATGACTGTCACAAGGACGCAATGGACTAAGGCTAATGAAGATTACCAATAAGTAACCAACGCATCACCATTCTTTCTGAATGTGCGTGGCTCATTCCGCAGGACTTGTTCTTTGTATGATTCCTGGATTTTCAGAAGCCCTTTGATGGCAGCACCCCCACACTGAAAATTGTTTCAGCACCACTGTACAAGGGTCAGTTGTCATGCTCATCTGCGGCGTAAATTTGCATTGAAGTAGTCTAACTCCCCAGGCCTTGTCTTTTGCTCAATTTGCCTTTGTGAGTTTTCTCTCAATCACTGTCGACTTCCTTTGATCTTTCTTTCTTCTTTCACTTCACCTTCGCCTTCAGTGTATCTTTCGGCCCTCTTAAGAGACACCCCCCCTTGTAGCCACTTCTATACTTCTGTCACCTAATTATTTTCCTATCCTTTGCCCTGTAATGTTGCTGATCCTAGCTATAGCATCACTATCCAGAATCTGTTCACCTGAGTTATGTTCCTCTTATCCCCACGCATCTAATAATCAGCTCTTGGTCTCCCTCCACCTCTCACGAGACATAGTCTGAGGCAGTGTCTCCATCTTGGAGAGACAATCCCTTGCACTTGTGTTGTTCTACTGGCGCTGCCGGCTTGAGCTTTGGTCAGCAGTGGCAAAAGAAGGACTAATGGAAAGTGAACGTATACTGGAGCAACAGAGTGTATGGATTTATAAGAGCTTGATTAAATGAGAAAAAAAGAGTTTAGTTGAGAGAAAAAATGCAACCTGGCCCGTACGGGGATCGAACTTGCGACCTTGGCGTCATTAGCACCACACTCTAACCAACAGAGATAACCAGCCATGGGTAATACCGATATCCTTTTCCCTTGAAATGCAGATAGACAGAAGAGTTGGTCTTACTATCGCAATTCCTTCATACTTTTCTCCTTCCGCCCCCTGTCTGGATTACAATAACAAGAGCTGTGGAGTGCTGCACGCCAGCCTCAGTGCCTCTTCTTTCACTCAATCTCACTGTGTGCTGTGATATCTTTGTAACATCGCTTGTTGCCGGAAAAAAAGGAAAGGATGGATAGTATTTTTATTCTTTTACAACAAAACCCAAAATGCATCGGCTTGCTTGCTCATTAAGTTTACAAGGCCAGCTGCTTTTGAGATATTATAATTATAGTGGTTATTCGGCGTTGGAGGTAAGAGAATTTTTTTTAGGTCTGTCCGTTCCTTCTGCTTCAAATTACTTGAGCTCATGTCAACAAAGTAACAACAAAACATAGCCAACGGTTCGTTCCTCAAGCCTTCCCTCCTGCGCCTTCCCATGTCTCTCCTGCCGACCACAGTGCAGGAAATCTGAGTTTGCATTTGCGCGAAGAGACGTACAACACAAGAAGGCGCGCTTTCGTGCGCCGGGCACCACCCGGCCTGTGCATTCCTCACTGTCGTGAGATCAGTTTACTCAGCAGAGCATGACGCTGCAATTGGTTTGTAGGGCAGGCCTGACCAGAATAGTATATTTGGGGTCATGTATTTGATTGCATTTTTAAAACAGTAACAGAACTTAACTGCAATGTTTAAATAGGTCTAGACATATTTAAACAGTGTCAATTTAATAGAAGAATTGTGGACAATTCAGAGGGGAGGCACCAATGTTTTTTTTTCCCATTGGGTGGATGCGGCATTAAATAGTTTGAAGACCACTGGTCTAAGTGGACACTAATACACCTGGATGCTCCTGAATTCCTCGCAACAGATGCCAGCAAACCTGGCTGGAGAGCTACTGTGTTGGACTGATCCTGTCGATTCAAGAGGTCTTTCCTAGAGAGTCGGAGGTCATGGAAATAGATGGAGTTGATGGTAATCTTCCAGGCTTTGAAGTTTTCCCATCATCATCTGTCTCAAAAAAATGTGCTAGTAAAGACAGAGAATAAGGTAGCTGTCTTTTACATTAACCAACAGTGAAGCATGCATTCAAAATCCCTCAATGCAATAGCAGAACAATTGGGTTATTGGGCAGAGATCAACCTGTTGCACACGTCGGCAGTACACATCAAGGGCACCGACAATGTGATGGCAGACAGCTGGAGGTTTCCAAATTTCTGCAGTTGACGTTATCCAGGTCGTTGTTTTGAGAGATATGCCGAGAGTTTGTGAAACCCTTTCTGGATCTCTTTTCAAACAAGGACAATGCTCATCTTTGTCGATTCTGATCCAGGCTTCCGGAACAAGGAGCCTAGGTAGTGGACGTATTGGTGATAAAGTGGCTGAGAAGTCTCCTTTATACATTACCCCACTTTTTATTGATCCAGATGGTTCTCTTCAAGTCTCAGCAGGGGGGAGGGAACTTTATTCTTGTGGGCCCTTATTGGCCAGAGATGTCATGGTTTCCTCTTCTGAACCCCTGGCTCTTCTACCTCCTTGAGTACTGCTCAAGTGTGTCTCTGTCAGAACGTCGTCCCTGACCTTCTTGCTCCAACTCACTCTATCGCTTTGGAGGTTGAGAAGTCTGGACTGCTAGCAAAGGGTCTTTCCTCTTCCTTAGTGGAGTTAATTCAGCACTCCAGCAGGCCTTCTACTTCGAAGTCTTACTCAAAGAACTGGAAGTCTTTTGAGACGTGATGTTCTGCTCATGATCTTTTGGCACCTACCTGTAGTTTGTCTGCTATTTTGCATTTTCTTCTGAATGGGTTTCACTTGAATCTCTTTCCACTCTGAAAGCTCATTGCTTTGCAATAAAGGATTTTAGGGACTTTTCTGTACCTTCGTCGATGTTACAGTCTTTGGTGTCTAGACTATTCTGATCTTTTGTCAATTTTAAGACCAGTTGAAAAATCCCTTTTGTCCAACTCAGAATCTTCCTACTCTTTTATTGGCTTTGCAATTTTATCTCTTTGAGGATCTGGATACTGTAGACATAAAGATTGTTTCCTATAAAGTTATTTTCCTATTTCCTATCACCTTGCTGAGAACAATTGGGGAGCTGGGAGCCTTAAAATGCTGTCCTCTCTTCATTTGATACTTTGGAAGATGGGGTAACTTTAAGGCCTAGCCTTACCTTTGCTGCAAAGGTTAAGTCTATTTTTGATAGATCTTAGGAAATAATTCTTCCTTCTTTCATTCCCTCTCCTTCCTCTCCGGAGGAACATTTTCTGAATACACTTGATGTTTAAAGAGCTCTTTTCATTTATGTCACCAGGCCTCTGCAGTTCAGGAAAACCAACTCCTTGTTTGTGACTTTTGGACAGCCTGGAAAAGACAAGAAGGTGACTTTTATGACTCTGAGTAGGTGGATTAAGTTGTCAATTTTTCTCGCTTTGCAAGGCTTTTTAGAATATCTTCCAGTTCAGGGATGGTCTACGAGAGGAATGGCCACCTCCTGGGTTGAATTCCAGTGAGTAACAATCTAGGAAATTCCTAGGGTGGCTACTTGGTCCTCAGATCATACATTTGTCAAGCATTATGGCTTAATAATTTTTCTGTTTTGCCTTTGAGTACCAATGTTTTGAACTCTGCATTACCCTTAGTTCATCTTGTCTTTGTCACAAACATTACATCCTGCCCACCTTCCCATCAGTCCTTTGGCAAGGGCTTGGCACCCAGGTTGGGTGCATGGGGCTAGCATTTAAGGATCCTACTGTTCTTTCTTCCTGTTGGAAGGTGACATCACCTTACTTTGTAATGACTGTCACAAGGACGCAATGGACTAAGGCTAATGAAGATTACCAATAAGTAACCAACGCATCACCATTCTTTCTGAATGTGCGTGGCTCATTCCACAGGACTTGTTCTTTGTATGATTCCTGGATTTTCAGAAGCCCTTTGATGGCAGCACCCCCACACTGAAAATTGTTTCAGCACCACTGTACAAGGGTCAGTTGTCATGCTCATCTGCGGCGTAAATTTGCATTGAAGTAGTCTAACTCCCCAGGCCTTGTCTTTTGCTCAATTTGCCTTTGTGAGTTTTCTCTCAATCACTGTCGACTTCCTTTGATCTTTCTTTCTTCTTTTACTTCACCTTTGCCTTCAGTGTATCTTTCGGCCCTCTTAAGAGACACACCCCCTTGTAGCCACTTCTATACTTCTGTCACCTAATTATTTTCCTATCCTTTCCCCTGTAACGTTGCTGATCCTAGCTATAGCATCACTATCCAGAATCTGTTCACCTGAGTTATGTTCCTCTTATCCCCACGCATCTAATAATCAGCTCTTGGTCTCCCTCCACCTCTCACGAGACATAGTCTGAGGCAGTGTCTCCATCTTGGAGAGACAATCCCTTGCACTTGTGTTGTTCTACTGGCGCTGCCGGCTTGAGCTTTGGTCAGCAGTGGCAAAAGAAGGACTAATGGAAAGTGAACGTATACTGGAGCAACAGAGTGTATGGATTTATAAGAGCTTGATTAAATGATAAAAAAAGAGTTTAGTTGAGAGAAAAAAAGCAACCTGGCCCGTACGGGGATCGAAGCCGTGACCTTGGCATTATTAGCACCACGCTCTAACCAACTGAGCTAACCGGCCATGAGTACTAAAGATATCCTTTTTCCATGTAATGCAGATAGATAGAAGAGGTGGTCTCACTTTCGCAATTCCTTCATACTTTTCTCCTTCCGCCCCCTGTCTGGATTACAATAATAAGAGCTGTGGAGTGCTGGACGCCAGCCTCAGTGCCTCTTCTTTCACTCAATCTAACTGTGTGCTGTGATATCTTTGTAACATCGCTTGTTGCCGGAAAAAAAGGAAAGGATGGATAGTATTTTTATTCTTTTACAACAAAACCCAAAATGCATCGGCTTGCTTGGTCATTAAGTTTACAAGGCCAGCTGCTTTTGAGATATTATAATTATAGTGGTTATTCGGCGTTGGAGGTAAGAGAGTTTTTTTTAGGTCTGGCCGTTCCTTCTGCTTCAAATTACTTGAGCTCATGTCAACAAAGTAACAACAAAACATAGCCAGCGGTTCGTTCCTCAAGCCTTCTCTACTGCGCCTTCCCATGTCTCTCCTGCCGACCACAGTGCAGGAAATCTGAGTTTGCATTTACGCGAAGAGACGTACAACACAAGAAGGCGCGCTTTTGTGCGCCGGGCACCACCCGGCCTGTGCATTCCTCACTGTCCTGAGATCAGTTTACTCAGCAGAGCATGACGCTGCAATTGGTTAGTAGGGCAGGCCTGACCAGAATAGTATATTTGGGGTCATGTATTTGATTGCATTTTTAAAACAGTAACAGAACTTAACTGCAATGTTTAAATAGGTCTAGACATATTTAAACAGTGTCAATTTAATAGAAGAATTGTAGTCAATTCAGAGGGGAGGCACCAATGTTTTTTTTTCCCATTGGGTGGATGCGGCATTAAAGAGTTTGAAGACCACTTGTCTAAGTGGACACTAATACACCTGGATGCTCCTGAATTCTTCGCAACAGATGCCAGCAAACCGGGCTGGAGAGCTACTGTGTTGGACTGATCCTGTCGATTCAAGTGGTCTTTCGAAGAGAGTCGGAGGTCATGGAAATAGATGGAGTTGATGGTAATCTTCAGGGCTTTGAAATTTTCCCATCATCATCTGTCTCAAAAAAATGTGCTAGTAATGACAGAGAATAAGGTAGCTGTCTTTTACATTAACCAACAGTGAAGCATGCATTCAAAATCCCTCAATGCAATAGCAGAACAATTGGGTTATTGGGCAGAGATCAACCTGTTGCACACGTCGGCAGTACACATCAAGGGCACCGACAATGTGATGGCAGACAGCTGGAGGTTTCCAAATTTGCTGGAGTTGACATTATCCAGGTCGTTGTTTTGAGAGATATGCCGAGAGTTTGTGAAACCCTTTCTGGATCTCTTTTCAAACAAGGACAATGCTCATCTTTGTCGATTCTGATCCAGGCTTCCGGAACAAGGAGCCTAGGTAGTGGACGTATTGGTGATAAAGTGGCTGAGAAGTCTCCTTTATACATTCCCCCACTTTTTATTGATCCAGATGGTTCTCTTCAAGTCTCAGCAGGGGGGAGGGAACTTTATTCTTGTGGGCCCTTATTGGCCAGAGATGTCATGGTTTCCTCTTCTGAACCCCTGGCTCTTCTACCTCCTTGGGTACTGCTCAAGTGTATCTCTGTCAGAACGTCGTCCCTGACCTACTTGCTCCAACTCACTCTATCACTTTGGAGGTTGAGAAGTCTGGACTGCTAGCAAAGGGTCTTTCCTCTTCCTTAGTGGAGTTAATTCAGCACTCCAGCAGGCCTTCTACTTCGAAGTCTTACTCAAAGAACTGGAAGTCTTTTGAGACGTGATGTTCTGCTCATGATCTTTTGGCACCTACCTGTAGTTTGTCTGCTATTTTGCATTTTCTTCTGAATGGGTTTCACTTGAATCTCTTTCCACTCTGAAAGCTCATTGCTTTGCGATAAAGGTTTTTAGGGACTTTTCTGTACCTTCGTCGATGTTACAGTCTTTGGTGTCTAGACTGTTCTGATCTTTTGTCAATTGTAAGACCAGTTGAAAAATCCCTTTTCTCCAACTCAGAATCTTCCTACTCTTTTATAGGCTTTGCAATTTTATCTCTTTGAGGATCTGGATACTGTAGACATAAAGATTGTTTCCTATAAAGTTATTTTCCTATTTCCTATCATCTTGCTGAGAACAATTGGGGAGCTGGGAGCCTTAAAATGCTGTCCTCTCTTCACTTGATACTTTAGAAGATGGGGTAACTTTAAGGCCTAGCCTTACCTTTGCTGCAAAGGTTAAGTCTATTTTTGATAGATCTTAGGAAATAATTCTTCCTTCTTTCATTCCCTCTCCTTCCTCTCCGGAGGAACATTTTCTGAATACACTTGATGTTTAAAGAGCTCTTTTCATTCATGTCAACAGGCCTCTGCAGTTCAGGAAAACCGACTCCTTGTTTGTGACTTTTGGACAGCCTGGAAAAGACAAGAAGGTGACTTTTATGACTCTGAGTAGGTGGATTAAGTTGTCAATTTTTCTGGCTTTGCAAGGCTTTTTAGAATATCTTCCAGTTCAGGGATGGTCTACGAGAGGAATGGCCACCTCCTGGGTTGAATTCCAGTGAGTAACAATCTAGGAAATTCCTAGGGTGGCTACTTGGTCCTCAGAGCATACATTTGTCAAGCATTATGGCTTAATAATGTTTCTGTTTTGCATTTGAGTACCAATGTTTTGAACTCTGCATTACCCTTAGTCCATCTTGTCTTTGTCACAAACATTACATCCTGCCCACCTTCCCATCAGTCCTTTGGCAAGGGCTTGGTACCCAGGTTGGGTGCATGGGGCTAGCATTTAAGGATCCTCCTGTTCTTTATTCCTGTTGGAAGGTGACATCACCTTACTTTGTAATGACTGTCACAAGGACGCAATGGACTAAGGCTAATGAAGATTACCAATAAGTAACCAACGCATCACCACTCTTTCTGAATGTGCGTGGCTCATTCCGCAGGACTTGTTCTTTGTATAATTCCTGGATTTTCAGAAGCCCTTTGATGGCAGCACCCCCACACTGAAAATTGTTTCAGCACCACTGTACAAGGGTCAGTTGTCATGCTCATCTGCGGCGTAAATTTGCATTGAAGTAGTCTAACTCCCCAGGCCTTGTCTTTTGCTCAATTTGCCTTTGTGTGTTTTCTCTCAATCACTGTCGACTTCCTTTGATCTTTCTTTCTTCTTTCACTTCACCTTCGCCTTCAGTGTATCTTTCGGCCCTCTTGAGAGTCACACCCCCTTGTAGCCACTTCTATACTTCTGTCACCTAATTATTTTCCTATCCTTTCCCCTGTAACGTTGCTGATCCTAGCTATAGCATCACTATCCAGAATCTGTTCACCTGAGTTATGTTCCTCTTATCCCCACGCATCTAATAATCAGCTCTTGGTCTCCCTCCACCTCTCACGAGACATAGTCTGAGGCAGTGTCTCCATCTTGGAGAGACAATCCCTTGCACTTGTGTTGTTCTACTGGCGCTGCCGGCTTGAGCTTTGGTCAGCAGTGGCAAAAGAAGGACTAATGGAAAGTGAACGTATACTGGAGCAACAGAGTGTATGGATTTATAAGAGCTTGATTAAATGATAAAAAAAGAGTTTAGTTGAGAGAAAAAATGCAACCTGGCCCGTACGGGGATCGAACCCGTGACCTTGGCGTTATTAGCACCACGCTCTAACCAACTGAGCTAACCGGCCATGAGTACTATAGATATCCTTTTTCCATGAAATGCAGTTAGATAGAAGAGTTGATCTTACTATCGCAATTCCTTCATACTTTTCTCCTTCCGCCCCCTGTCTGGATTACAATAACAAGAGCTGTGGAGTGCTGCACGCCAGCCTCAGTGCCTCTTCTTTCACTCAATCTCACTGTGTTCTGTGATATCTTTGTAACATCGCTTGTTGCCGGAAAAAAAGGAAAGGATGGATAGTATTTTTATTCTTTTACAACAAAACCCAAAATGCATCGGCTTGCTTGCTCATTAAGTTTACAAGGCCAGCTGCTTTTGAGATATTATAATTATAGTGGTTATTCGGCGTTGGAGGTAAGAGAGTTTTTTTTAGGTCTGGCCGTTCCTTCTGCTTCCAATTACTTTAGCTCTTGTCAACAAAGTAACAACAAAACATAGCCAACGGTTCGTTGCTCAAGCCTTCCCTACTGCGCCTTCCCATGTCTCTCCTGCCGACCACAGTGCAGGAAATCTGAGTTTGCATTTGCGCGAAGAGACGTACAACACAAGAAGGCGCGCTTTCGTGCGCCGGGCACCACCCGGCCTGTGCATTCCTCACTGTCGTGAGATCAGTTTACTCAGCAGAGCATGACGCTGCAATTGGTTAGTAGGGCAGGCCTGACCAGAATAGTATATTTGGGGTCATTTATTTGATTGCATTTTTAAAACAGTAACAGAACTTAACTGCAATGTTTAAATAGGTCTAGACATATTTAAACAGTGTCAATTTAATAGAAGAATTGTGGACAATTCAGAGGGGAGGCACCAATGTTTTTTTTTCCCATTGGGTGGATGCGGCATTAAAGAGTTTGAAGACCACTTGTCTAAATGGACACTAATACACCTGGATGCTCCTGAATTCTTCGCAACAGATGCCAGCAAACCTGGCTGGAGAGCTACTGTGTTGGACTGATCCTGTCGATTCAAGTGGTCTTTCCTAGAGAGTCGGAGGTCATGGAAATAGATGGAGTTGATGGTAATCTTCAGGGCTTTGAAGTTTTCCCATCATCATCTGTCTCAAAAAAATGTGCTAGTAATGACAGAGAATAAGGTAGCTGTCTTTTACATTAACCAACAGTGAAGAATGCATTCAAAATCCCTCAATGCAATAGCAGAACAATTGGGTTATTGGGCAGAGATCAACCTGTTGCACACGTCGCCAGTACACATCAAGGGCACCGACAATGTGATGGCAGACAGCTTGAGGTTTCCAAATTTGCTGGAGTTGACATTATCCAGGTCGTTGTTTTGAGAGATATGCCGAGAGTTTGTGAAACCCTTTCTGGATCTCTTTTCAAACAAGGACAATGCTCATCTTTGTCGATTCTGATCCAGGCTTCCGGAACAAGGAGCCTAGGTAGTGGATGTATTGGTGATAAAGTGGCTGAGAAGTCTCCTTTATACATTCCCCCACTTTTTATTGATCCAGATGGTTCTCTTCAAGTCTCAGCAGGGGGGAGGGAACTTTATTCTTGTGGGCCCTTATTGGCCAGAGATGTCATGGTTTCCTCTTCTGAACCCCTGGCTCTTCTACCTCCTTGGGTACTGCTCAAGTGTATCTCTGTCAGAACGTCGTCCCTGACCTACTTGCTCCAACTCACTCTATCGCTTTGGAGGTTGAGAAGTCTGGACTGCTAGCAAAGGGTCTTTCCTCTTCCTTAGTGGAGTTAATTCAGCACTCCAGCAGGCCTTCTACTTCGAAGTCTTACTCAAAGAACTGGAAGTCTTTTGAGACGTGATGTTCTGCTCATGATCTTTTGGCACCTACCTGTAGTTTGTCTGCTATTTTGCATTTTCTTCTGAATGGGTTTCACTTGAATCTCTTTCCACTCTGAAAGCTCATTGCTTTGCGATAAAGGTTTTTAGGGACTTTTCTGTACCTTCGTCGATGTTACAGTCTTTGGTGTCTAGACTGTTCTGATCTTTTGTCAATTGTAAGACCAGTTGAAAAATCCCTTTTCTCCAACTCAGAATCTTCCTACTCTTTTATAGGCTTTGCAATTTTATCTCTTTGAGGATCTGGATACTGTAGACATAAAGATTGTTTCCTATAAAGTTATTTTCCTATTTCCTATCATCTTGCTGAGAACAATTGGGGAGCTGGGAGCCTTAAAATGCTGTCCTCTCTTCACTTGATACTTTAGAAGATGGGGTAACTTTAAGGCCTAGCCTTACCTTTGCTGCAAAGGTTAAGTCTATTTTTGATAGATCTTAGGAAATAATTCTTCCTTCTTTCATTCCCTCTCCTTCCTCTCCGGAGGAACATTTTCTGAATACACTTGATGTTTAAAGAGCTCTTTTCATTTATGTCACCAGGCCTCTGCAGTTCAGGAAAACCGACTCCTTGTTTGTGACTTTTGGACAGCCTGGAAAAGACAAGAAGATGACTTTTATGACTCTGAGTAGGTGGATTAAGTTGTCAATTTTTCTGGCTTTGCAAGGCTTTTTAGAATATCTTCCAGTTAAGGGATGGTCTACGAGAGGAATGGCCACCTCCTGGGTTGAATTCCAGTGAGTAACAATCTAGGAAATTCCTAGGGTGGCTACTTGGTCCTCAGAGCATACATTTGTCAAGCATTATGGCTTAATAATTTTTCTGTTTTGCATTTGAGTACCAATGTTTTGAACTCTGCATTACCCTTAGTCCATCTTGTCTTTGTCACAAACATTACATCCTGCCCACCTTCTCATCAGTCCTTTGGCAAGGGCTTGGCACCCAGGTTGGGTGCATGGGGCTAGAATTTAAGGATCCTCCTGTTCTTTCTTCCTTTTGGAATGTGACATCACCCTACTTTGTAATGACTGTCACAAGGACGCAATGGACTAAGGCTAATGAAGATTACCAATAAGTAACCAACGCATCACCACTCTTTCTGAATGTTCGTGGCTCATTCCGCAGGACTTGTTCTTTCTATAATTCCTGGATTTTCAGAAGCCCTTTGATGGCAGCACCCCCACACTGAAAATTGTTTCAGCACCACTGTACAAGGGTCAGTTGTCATGCTCATCTGCGGCGTAAATTTGCATTGAAGTAGTCTAACTCCCCAGGCCTTGTCTTTTGCTCAATTTGCCTTTGTGAGTTTTCTCTCAATCACTGTCGACTTCCTTTGATCTTTCTTTCTTCTTTCACTTCACCTTCGCCTTCAGTGTATCTTTCGGCCCTCTTAAGAGACACACCCCCTTGTAGCCACTTCTATACTTCTGTCACCTAATTATTTTCCTATCCTTTGCCCTGTAACGTTACTGATCCTAGCTATAGCATCACTATCCAGAATCTGTTCACCTGAGTTATGTTCCTCTTATCCCCACGCATCTAATAATCAGCTCTTGGTCTCCCTCCACCTCTCACGAGACATAGTCTGAGGCAGTGTCTCCATCTTGGAGAGACAATCCCTTGCACTTGTGTTGTTCTACTGGCACTGCCGGCTTGAGCTTTGGTCAGCAGTGGCAAAAGAAGGACTAATGGAAAGTGAACGTATACTGGAGCAACAGAGTGTATGGATTTATAAGAGCTTGATTAAATGATAAAAAAAGAGTTTAGTTGAGAGAAAAAATGCAACCTGGCCCATACGGGGATCGAACCCGCAACCTTGGCGTTATTAGCACCACGCTCTAACCAACTGAGCTAAGCGGCCATGAGTACTAAAGATATCCTTTTTCCATGTAATGCAGATAGATAGAAGAGTTGGTCTCACTATCGCAATTCCTTCATACTTTTCTCCTTCTGCCCCCTGTCTGGATTACAATAACAAGAGCTGTGGAGTGCTGCACGCCAGCCTCAGTGCCTCTTTTTTTACTCAATCACACTGTGTGCTGTGATATCTTTGTAACATCGCTTGTTGCCGGAAAAAAAGGAAAGGATGGATAGTATTTTTATTCTTTTACAACAAAACCCAAAATGCATCGGCTTGCTTGCTCATTAAGTTTACAAGGCCAGCTGCTTTTGAGATATTATAATTATAGTGGTTATTCGGCGTTGGAGGTAAGAGAGTTTTTTTTAGGTCTGGCCGTTCCTTCTGCTTCAAATTACTTGAGCTCTTGTCAACAAAGTAACAACAAAACATAGCCAACGGTTCGTTGCTCAAGCCTTCCCTACTGCGCCTTCCCATGTCTCTCCTGCCGACCACAGTGCAGGAAATCTGAGTTTGCATTTGCGCGAAGAGACGTACAACACAAGAAGGCGCGCTTTCGTGCGCCAGGCACCACCCGGCCTGTGCATTCCTCACTGTCGTGAGATCAGTTTACTCAGCAGAGCATGACGCTGCAATTGGTTAGTAGGGCAGGCCTGACCAGAATAGTATATTTGGGGTCATGTATTTGATTGCATTTTTAAAACAGTAACAGAACTTAACTGCAATGTTTAAATAGGTCTAGACATATTTAAACAGTGTCAATTTAATAGAAGAATTGTAGACAATTCAGAGGGGAGGCACCAATGTTTTTTTTTCCCATTGGGTGGATGCGGCATTAAAGAGTTTGAAGACCACTTGTCTAAGTGGACACTAATACACCTGGATGCTCCTGAATTCTTCGCAACAGATGCCAGCAAACCTGGCTGGAGAGCTACTGTGTTGGACTGATCCTGTCGATTCAAGTGGTCTTTCCTAGAGAGTCGGAGGTCATGGAAATAGATGGAGTTGATGGTAATCTTCAGGGCTTTGAAGTTTTCCCATCATCATCTGTCTCAAAAAAATGTGCTAGTAATGACAGAGAATAAGGTAGCTGTCTTTTACATTAACCAACAGTGAAGCATGCATTCAAAATCCCTCAATGCAATAGCAGAACAATTGGGTTATTGGGCAGAGATCAACCTGTTGCACACGTCGGCAGTACACATCAAGGGCACCGACAATGTGATGGCAGACAGCTGGAGGTTTCCAAATTTGCTGGAGTTGACATTATCCAGGTCGTTGTTTTGAGAGATATGCCGAGAGTTTGTGAAACCCTTTCTGGATCTCTTTTCAAACAAGGACAATGCTCATCTTTGTCGATTCTGATCCAGGCTTCCGGAACAAGGAGCCTAGGTAGTGGACGTATTGGTGATAAAGTGGCTGAGAAGTCTCCTTTATACATTCCCCCACTTTTTATTGATCCAGATGGTTCTCTTCAAGTCTCAGCAGGGGGGAGGGAACTTTATTCTTGTGGGCCCTTATTGGCCAGAGATGTCATGGTTTCCTCTTCTGAACCCCTGGCTCTTCTACCTCCTTGGGTACTGCTCAAGTGTATCTCTGTCAGAACGTCGTCCCTGACCTACTTGCTCCAACTCACTCTATCGCTTTGGAGGTTGAGAAGTCTGGACTGCTAGCAAAGGGTCTTTCCTCTTCCTTAGTGGAGTTAATTCAGCACTCCAGCAGGCCTTCTACTTCGAAGTCTTACTCAAAGAACTGGAAGTCTTTTGAGACGTGATGTTCTGCTCATGATCTTTTGGCACCTACCTGTAGTTTGTCTGCTATTTTGCATTTTCTTCTGAATGGGTTTCACTTGAATCTCTTTCCACTCTGAAAGCTCATTGCTTTGCGATAAAGGTTTTTAGGGACTTTTCTGTACCTTCGTCGATGTTACAGTCTTTGGTGTCTAGACTGTTCTGATCTTTTGTCAATTGTAAGACCAGTTGAAAAATCCCTTTTCTCCAACTCAGAATCTTCCTACTCTTTTATAGGCTTTGCAATTTTATCTCTTTGAGGATCTGGATACTGTAGACATAAAGATTGTTTCCTATAAAGTTATTTTCCTATTTCCTATCATCTTGCTGAGAACAATTGGGGAGCTGGGAGCCTTAAAATGCTGTCCTCTCTTCACTTGATACTTTAGAAGATGGGGTAACTTTAAGGCCTAGCCTTACCTTTGCTGCAAAGGTTAAGTCTATTTTTGATAGATCTTAGGAAATAATTCTTCCTTCTTTCATTCCCTCTCCTTCCTCTCCGGAGGAACATTTTCTGAATACACTTGATGTTTAAAGAGCTCTTTTCATTTATGTCACCAGGCCTCTGCAGTTCAGGAAAACCGACTCCTTGTTTGTGACTTTTGGACAGCCTGGAAAAGACAAGAAGATGACTTTTATGACTCTGAGTAGGTGGATTAAGTTGTCAATTTTTCTGGCTTTGCAAGGCTTTTTAGAATATCTTCCAGTTAAGGGATGGTCTACGAGAGGAATGGCCACCTCCTGGGTTGAATTCCAGTGAGTAACAATCTAGGAAATTCCTAGGGTGGCTACTTGGTCCTCAGAGCATACATTTGTCAAGCATTATGGCTTAATAATTTTTCTGTTTTGCATTTGAGTACCAATGTTTTGAACTCTGCATTACCCTTAGTCCATCTTGTCTTTGTCACAAACATTACATCCTGCCCACCTTCTCATCAGTCCTTTGGCAAGGGCTTGGCACCCAGGTTGGGTGCATGGGGCTAGAATTTAAGGATCCTCCTGTTCTTTCTTCCTTTTGGAATGTGACATCACCCTACTTTGTAATGACTGTCACAAGGACGCAATGGACTAAGGCTAATGAAGATTACCAATAAGTAACCAACGCATCACCACTCTTTCTGAATGTGCGTGTCTCATTCCGCAGGACTTGTTCTTTGTATAATTCCTGGATTTTCAGAAGCCCTTTGATGGCAGCACCCCCACACTGAAAATTGTTTCAGCACCACTGTACAAGGGTCAGTTGTCATGCTCATCTGCGGCGTAAATTTGCATTGAAGTAGTCTAACTCCCCAGGCCTTGTCTTTTGCTCAATTTGCCTTTGTGAGTTTTCTCTCAATCACTGTCGACTTCCTTTGATCTTTCTTTCTTCTTTCACTTCACCTTCGCCTTCAGTGTATCTTTCGGCCCTCTTAAGAGACACACCCCCTTGTAGCCACTTCTATACTTCTGTCACCTAATTATTTTCCTATCCTTTGCCCTGTAACGTTACTGATCCTAGCTATAGCATCACTATCCAGAATCTGTTCACCTGAGTTATGTTCCTCTTATCCCCACGCATCTAATAATCAGCTCTTGGTCTCCCTCCACCTCTCACGAGACATAGTCTGAGGCAGTGTCTCCATCTTGGAGAGACAATCCCTTGCACTTGTGTTGTTCTACTGGCACTGCCGGCTTGAGCTTTGGTCAGCAGTGGCAAAAGAAGGACTAATGGAAAGTGAACGTATACTGGAGCAACAGAGTGTATGGATTTATAAGAGCTTGATTAAATGATAAAAAAAGAGTTTAGTTGAGAGAAAAAATGCAACCTGGCCCATACGGGGATCGAACCCGCAACCTTGGCGTTATTAGCACCACGCTCTAACCAACTGAGCTAACCGGCCATCAGTACTAAAGATATCCTTTTTCCATGTAATGCAGATAGATAGAAGAGTTGGTCTCACTATCGCAATTCCTTCATACTTTTCTCCTTCTGCCCCATGTCTGGATTACAATAACAAGAGCTGTGGAGTGCTGCACGCCAGCCTCAGTGCCTCTTTTTTTACTCAATCTCACTGTGTGCTGTGATATCTTTGTAACATCGCTTGTTGCCGGAAAAAAAGGAAAGGATGGATAGTATTTTTATTCTTTTACAACAAAACCCAAAATGCATCGGCTTGCTTGCTCATTAAGTTTACAAGGCCAGCTGCTTTTGAGATATTATAATTATAGTTGTTATTCGGCGTTGGAGGTAAGAGAGTTTTTTTTAGGTCTGGCCGTTCCTTCTGCTTCAAATTACTTGAGCTCTTGTCAACAAAGTAACAACAAAACATAGCCAACGGTTCATTGCTCAAGCCTTCCCTACTGCGCCTTCCCATGTCTCTCCTGCCGACCACAGTGCAGGAAATCTGAGTTTGCATTTGCGCGAAGAGACGTACAACACAAGAAGGCGCGCTTTCGTGCACCAGGCACCACCCGGCCTGTGCATTCCTCACTGTCGTGAGATCAGTTTACTCAGCAGAGCATGACGCTGCAATTGGTTAGTAGGGCAGGCCTGACCAGAATAGTATATTTGGGGTCATGTATTTGATTGCATTTTTAAAACAGTAACAGAACTTAACTGCAATGTTTAAATAGGTCTAGACATATTTAAACAGTGTCAATTTAATAGAAGAATTGTGGACAATTCAGAGGGGAGGCACCAATGTTTATTTTTCCCATTGGGTGGATGCGGCATTAAAGAGTTTGAAGACCACTGGTCTAAGTGGACACTAATATACCTGGATGCTCCTGAATCCTCGCAACAGATGCCAGCAAACCTGGCTGGAGAGCTACTGTGTTGGACTGATCCTGTCGATTCAAGTGGTCTTTCCTAGAGAGTCGGAGGTCATGGAAATAGATGGAGTTGTTGGTAATCTTCAGGGCTTTGAAGTTTTCCCATCATCATCTGTCTCAAAAAAATGTGCTAGTAAAGACAGAGAATAAGGTAGCTGTCTTTTACATTAACCAACAGTGAAGCATGCATTCCAAATCCCTCAATGCAATAGCAGAACAATTGGGTTATTGGGCAGAGATCCACCTGTTGCACACGTCGGCAGTACACATCAAGGGCACCGACAATGTGATGGCAGACAGCTGGAGGTTTCCAAATTTGCTGGAGTTGACGTTATCCAGGTCTTTGTTTTGAGAGATATGCCGAGAGTTTGTGAAACCCTTTCTGGATCTCTTTTCAAACAAGGACAATGCTCATCTTTGTCGATTCTGATCCAGGCTTCCGGAACAAGGAGCCTAGGTAGTGGATGTATTGGTGATAAAGTGGCTGAGAAGTCTCCTTTATACATTCCCCCACTTTTTATTGATCCAGGTGGTTCTCTTCAAGTCTCAGCAGGGGGGAGGGAACTTTATTCTTGTGGGCCCTTATTGGCCAGAAATGTCATGGTTTCCTCTTCTGATCCCCTGGCTCTTCTACCTCCTTGGGTACTGCTCAAGTGTGTCTCTCTCAGAACGTCGTCCCTGACCTTCTTGCTCCAACTCACTCTATAGCTTTGGAGGTTGAGAAGTCTGGACTGCTAGCAAAGGGTCTTTCCTCTTCCTTAGTGGAGTTAATTCAGCACTCCAGCAGGCCTTCTACTTCGAAGTCTTACTCAAAGAACTGGAAGTCTTTTGAGACGTGATGTTCTGCTCATGATCTTTTGGCACCTACCTGTAGTTTGTCTGCTATTTTGCATTTTCTTCTGAATGGGTTTCACTTGAATCTCTTTCCACTCTGAAAGCTCATTGCTTTGCGATAAAGGTTTTTAGGGACTTTTCTGTACCTTCGAAGATGTTACAATCTTTGGTGTCTAGACTGTTCTGATCTTTTGTCAATTGTAAGACCAGTTGAAAAATCCCTTTTCTCCAACTCTGAATCTTCCTACTCTTTTATAGGCTTTGCAATTTTATCTCTTTGAGGATCTGGATACTGTAGACATAAAGATTGTTTCCTATAAAGTTATTTTCCTATTTCCTATCACCTTGCTGAGAACAATTGGGGAGCTGGGAGCCTTAAAATGCTGTCCTCTCTTTATTTGATACTTTGGAAGATGGGGTAACTTTAAGGCCTAGCCTTACCTTTGCTGCAAAGGTTAAGTCTATTTTTGATAGATCTTAGGAAATAATTTTTCCTTCTTTCATTCCCTCTCCTTCCTCTCCGGAGGAACATTTTCTGAATACACTTGATGTTTGAAGAGCTCTTTTCATTTATGTCACCAGGCCTCTGCAGTTCAGGAAAACCGACTCCTTGTTTGTGACTTTTGGACAGCCTGGAAAAGACAAGAAGGTGACTTTTATGACTCTGAGTAGGTGGATTAAGTTGTCAATTTTTCTGGCTTTGCAAGGCTTTTTAGAATATCTTCCAGTTCAAGGATGGTCTACGAGAGGAATGGCCACCTCCTGGGTTGAATTCCAGTGAGTAACAATCTAGGAAATTCCTAGGGTGGCTACTTGGTCCTCAGAGCATACATTTGTCATGCATTATGGCTTAATAATTTTTCTGTTTTGCATTTGAGTACCAATGTTTTGAACTCTGCATTACCCTTAGTCCATCTTGTCTTTGTCACAAACATTACATCCTGCCCACCTTCTCATCAGTCCTTTGGCAAGGGCTTGGCACCCAGGTTGGGTGCATGGGGCTAGAATTTAAGGATCCTCCTGTTCTTTCTTCGTGTTGGAAGGTGACATCACTCTACTTTGTAATGACTGTCACAAGGACGCAATGGACTAAGGCTAATGAAGATTACCAATAAGTAACCAACGTATCACCACTCTTTCTGAATGTGCGTGGCTCATTCCGCAGGACTTGTTCTTTGTATAATTCCTGGATTTTTAGAAGCCCTTTGATGGCAGCACCCCCACACTGAAAATTGTTTCAGCACCACTGTACAAGGGTCAGTTGTCATGCTCATCTGCGGCGTAAATTTGCATTGAAGTAGTCTAACTCCCCAGGCCTTGTCTTTTGCTCAATTTGCCTTTGTGAGTTTTCTCTCCATCACTGTCGACTTCCTTTGATCTTTCTTTCTTCTTTCACTTCACCTTCGCCTTCAGTGTATCTTTCGGCCCTCTTAAGAGACACACCCCCTAGTAGCCACTTCTATACTTCTGTCACCTAATTATTTTCCTATCCTTTGCCCTGTAACGTTGCTGATCCTAGCTATAGCATCACTATCCAGAATCTGTTCACCTGAGTTATGTTCCTCTTATCCCCATGCATCTAATAATCAGCTCTTGGTCTCCCTCCACCTCTCACGAGACATAGTCTGAGGCAGTGTCTCCATCTTGGAGAGACAATCCCTTGCACTTATGTTGTTCTACTGGCGCTGCCGGCTTGAGCTTTGGTCAGCAGTGGCAAAAGAAGGACTAATGGAAAGTGAACGTATACTGGAGCAACAGAGTGTATGGATTTATAAGAGCTTGATTAAATGAGAAAAAAAGAGTTTAGTTAAGAGAAAAAATGCAACCTGGCCCGTACGGGGATCGAACCCGCAACCTTGGTGTTATTAGCACCACACTCTAACCAACTGAGCTAACCGGCCATGAGTACTAAAGATATCCTTTTTCCATGTAATGCAGATAGATAGAAGAGTTGGTCTCACTATCGCAATTCCTTCATACTTTTCTCCTTCCGCCCCCTGTCTGGATTACAATAACAAGAGCTGTGGAGTGCTGGACGCCAGCCTCAGTGCCTCTTCTTTCACTCAATCTAACTGTGTGCTGTGATATCTTTGTAACATCGCTTGTTGCCGGAAAAAAAGGAAAGGATGGATAGTATTTTTATTCTTTTACAACAAAACCCAAAATGCATCGGCTTGCTTGGTCATTAAGTTTACAAGGCCAGCTGCTTTTGAGATATTATAATTATAGTGGTTATTCGGCGTTGGAGGTAAGAGAGTTTTTTTTAGGTCTGGCCGTTCCTTCTGCTTCAAATTACTTGAGCTCATGTCAACAAAGTAACAACAAAACATAGCCAACGGTTCGTTCCTCAAGCCTTCCCTACTGCGCCTTCCCATGTCTCTCCTGCCGACCACAGTGCAGGAAATCTGAGTTTGCATTTGCGCGAAGAGACGTACAACACAAGAAGGCGCGCTTTTGTGCGCCGGGCACCACCCGGCCTGTGCATTCCTCACTGTCGTGAGATCAGTTTACTCAGCAGAGCATGACGCTGCAATTGGTTAGTAGGGCAGGCCTGACCAGAATAGTATATTTGGGGTCATGTATTTGATTGCATTTTTAAAACAGTAACAGAACTTAACTGCAATGTTTAAATAGGTCTAGACATATTTAAACAGTGTCAATTTAATAGAAGAATTGTAGACAATTCAGAGGGGAGGCACCAATGTTTTTTTTTCCCATTGGGTGGATGCGGCATTAAAGAGTTTGAAGACCACTTGTCTAAGTGGACACTAATACACCTGGATGCTCCTGAATTCTTCGCAACAGATGCCAGCAAACCTGGCTGGAGAGCTACTGTGTTGGACTGATCCTGTCGATTCAAGTGGTCTTTCCTAGAGAGTCGGAGGTCATGGAAATAGATGGAGTTGATGGTAATCTTCAGGGCTTTGAAGTTTTCCCATCATCATCTGTCTCAAAAAAATGTGCTAGTAATGACAGAGAATAAGGTAGCTGTCTTTTACATTAACCAACAGTGAAGCATGCATTCAAAATCCCTCAATGCAATAGCAGAACAATTGGGTTATTGGGCAGAGATCAACCTGTTGCACACGTCGGCAGTACACATCAAGGGCACCGACAATGTGATGGCAGACAGCTGGAGGTTTCCAAATTTGCTGGAGTTGACATTATCCAGGTCGTTGTTTTGAGAGATATGCCGAGAGTTTGTGAAACCCTTTCTGGATCTCTTTTCAAACAAGGACAATGCTCATCTTTGTCGATTCTGATCCAGGCTTCCGGAACAAGGAGCCTAGGTAGTGGACGTATTGGTGATAAAGTGGCTGAGAAGTCTCCTTTATACATTCCCCCACTTTTTATTGATCCAGATGGTTCTCTTCAAGTCTCAGCAGGGGGGAGGGAACTTTATTCTTGTGGGCCCTTATTGGCCAGAGATGTCATGGTTTCCTCTTCTGAACCCCTGGCTCTTCTACCTCCTTGGGTACTGCTCAAGTGTATCTCTGTCAGAACGTCGTCCCTGACCTACTTGCTCCAACTCACTCTATCGCTTTGGAGGTTGAGAAGTCTGGACTGCTAGCAAAGGGTCTTTCCTCTTCCTTAGTGGAGTTAATTCAGCACTCCAGCAGGCCTTCTACTTCGAAGTCTTACTCAAAGAACTGGAAGTCTTTTGAGACGTGATGTTCTGCTCATGATCTTTTGGCACCTACCTGTAGTTTGTCTGCTATTTTGCATTTTCTTCTGAATGGGTTTCACTTGAATCTCTTTCCACTCTGAAAGCTCATTGCTTTGCGATAAAGGTTTTTAGGGACTTTTCTGTACCTTCGTCGATGTTACAGTCTTTGGTGTCTAGACTGTTCTGATCTTTTGTCAATTGTAAGACCAGTTGAAAAATCCCTTTTCTCCAACTCAGAATCTTCCTACTCTTTTATAGGCTTTGCAATTTTATCTCTTTGAGGATCTGGATACTGTAGACATAAAGATTGTTTCCTATAAAGTTATTTTCCTATTTCCTATCATCTTGCTGAGAACAATTGGGGAGCTGGGAGCCTTAAAATGCTGTCCTCTCTTCACTTGATACTTTAGAAGATGGGGTAACTTTAAGGCCTAGCCTTACCTTTGCTGCAAAGGTTAAGTCTATTTTTGATAGATCTTAGGAAATAATTCTTCCTTCTTTCATTCCCTCTCCTTCCTCTCCGGAGGAACATTTTCTGAATACACTTGATGTTTAAAGAGCTCTTTTCATTTATGTCACCAGGCCTCTGCAGTTCAGGAAAACCGACTCCTTGTTTGTGACTTTTGGACAGCCTGGAAAAGACAAGAAGATGACTTTTATGACTCTGAGTAGGTGGATTAAGTTGTCAATTTTTCTGGCTTTGCAAGGCTTTTTAGAATATCTTCCAGTTAAGGGATGGTCTACGAGAGGAATGGCCACCTCCTGGGTTGAATTCCAGTGAGTAACAATCTAGGAAATTCCTAGGGTGGCTACTTGGTCCTCAGAGCATACATTTGTCAAGCATTATGGCTTAATAATTTTTCTGTTTTGCATTTGAGTACCAATGTTTTGAACTCTGCATTACCCTTAGTCCATCTTGTCTTTGTCACAAACATTACATCCTGCCCACCTTCTCATCAGTCCTTTGGCAAGGGCTTGGCACCCAGGTTGGGTGCATGGGGCTAGAATTTAAGGATCCTCCTGTTCTTTCTTCCTTTTGGAATGTGACATCACCCTACTTTGTAATGACTGTCACAAGGACGCAATGGACTAAGGCTAATGAAGATTACCAATAAGTAACCAACGCATCACCACTCTTTCTGAATGTGCGTGGCTCATTCCGCAGGACTTGTTCTTTGTATAATTCCTGGATTTTCAGAAGCCCTTTGATGGCAGCACCCCCACACTGAAAATTGTTTCAGCACCACTGTACAAGGGTCAGTTGTCATGCTCATCTGCGGCGTACATTTGCATTGAAGTAGTCTAACTCCCCAGGCCTTGTCTTTTGCTCAATTTGCCTTTGTGAGTTTTCTCTCAATCACTGTCGACTTCCTTTGATCTTTCTTTCTTCTTTCACTTCACCTTCGCCTTCAGTGTATCTTTCGGCCCTCTTAAGAGACACACCCCCTTGTAGCCACTTCTATACTTCTGTCACCTAATTATTTTCCTATCCTTTGCCCTGTAACGTTACTGATCCTAGCTATAGCATCACTATCCAGAATCTGTTCACCTGAGTTATGTTCCTCTTATCCCCACGCATCTAATAATCAGCTCTTGGTCTCCCTCCACCTCTCACGAGACATAGTCTGAGGCAGTGTCTCCATCTTGGAGAGACAATCCCTTGCACTTGTGTTGTTCTACTGGCACTGCCGGCTTGAGCTTTGGTCAGCAGTGGCAAAAGAAGGACTAATGGAAAGTGAACGTATACTAGAGCAACAGAGTGTATGGATTTATAAGAGCTTGATTAAATGATAAAAAAAGAGTTTAGTTGAGAGAAAAAATGCAACCTGGCCCATACGGGGATCGAACCCGCAACCTTGGCGTTATTAGCACCACGCTCTAACCAACTGAGCTAACCGGCCATGAGTACTAAAGATATCCTTTTTCCATGTAATGCAGATAGATAGAAGAGTTGGTCTCACTATCGCAATTGCTTCATACTTTTCTCCTTCTGCCCCCTGTCTGGATTACAATAACAAGAGCTGTGGAGTGCTGCACGCCAGCCTCAGTGCCTCTTTTTTTACTCAATCTCACTGTGTGCTGTGATATCTTTGTAACATCGCTTGTTGCCGGAAAAAAAGGAAAGGATGGATAGTATTTTTATTCTTTTACAACAAAACCCAAAATGCATCGGCTTGCTTGCTCATTAAGTTTACAAGGCCAGCTGCTTTTGAGATATTATAATTATAGTGGTTATTCGGCGTTGGAGGTAAGAGAGTTTTTTTTAGGTCTGGCCGTTCCTTCTGCTTCAAATTACTTGAGCTCTTGTCAACAAAGTAACAACAAAACATAGCCAACGGTTCATTGCTCAAGCCTTCCCTACTGCGCCTTCCCATGTCTCTCCTGCCGACCACAGTGCAGGAAATCTGAGTTTGCATTTGCGCGAAGAGACGTACAACACAAGAAGGCGCGCTTTCGTGCGCCAGGCACCACCCGGCCTGTGCATTCCTCACTGTCGTGAGATCAGTTTACTCAGCAGAGCATGACGCTGCAATTGGTTAGTAGGGCAGGCCTGACCAGAATAGTATATTTGGGGTCATGTATTTGATTGCATTTTTAAAACAGTAACAGAACTTAACTGCAATGTTTAAATAGGTCTAGACATATTTAAACAGTGTCAATTTAATAGAAGAATTGTGGACAACTCAGAGGGGAGGCACCAATGTTTTTTTTTCCCATTGGGTGGATGCGGCATTAAAGAGTTTGAAGACCACTGGTCTAAGTGGACACTAATATACCTGGATGCTCCTGAATCTTCGCAACAGATGCCAGCAAACCTGGCTGGAGAGCTACTGTGTTGGACTGATCCTGTTGATTCAAGTGGTCTTTCCTAGAGAGTCGGAGGTCATGGAAATAGATGGAGTTGATGGTAATCTACAGGGCTTTGAAGTTTTCCCATCATCATCTGTCTCAAAAAAATGTGCTAGTAAAGACAGAGAATAAGGTAGCTGTCTTTTACATTAACCAACAGTGAAGCATGCATTCAAAATACCTCAATGCAATAGCAGAACAATTGGGTTATTGGGCAGAGATCAACCTGTTGCACACGTCGGCAGTACACATCAAGGGCACCGACAATGTGATGGCAGACAGCTGGAGGTTTCCAAATTTGCTGGAGTTGACGTTATCCAGGTCGTTGTTTTGAGAGATATGCCGAGAGTTTGTGAAACCCTTTCTGGATCTCTTTTCAAACAAGGACCATGCTCATCTTTGTCGATTCTGATTCAGGCTTCCGGAACAAGGAGCCTAGGTAGTGGACGTATTGGTGATAAAGTGGCTGAGAAGTCTCCTTTATACATTCCCCCACTTTTTATTGATCCAGATGGTTCTCTTCAAGTCTCAGCAGGGGGGAGGGAACTTTATTCTTGTGGGCCCTTATTGGCCAGAGATGTCATGGTTTCCTCTTCTGAACCCCTGGCTCTTCTACCTCCTTGGGTACTGCTCAAGTGTGTCTCTCTCAGAACGTCGTCCCTGACCTTCTTGCTCCAACTCACTCTATCGCTTTGGAGGTTGAGAAGTCTGGACTGCTAGCAAAGGGTCTTTCCTCTTCCTTAGTGGAGTTAATTCAGCACTCCAGCAGGCCTTCTACTTCGAAGTCTTACTCAAAGAACTGGAAGTCTTTTGAGACGTGATGTTCTGCTCATGATCTTTTGGCACCTACCTGTAGTTTGTCTGCTATTTTGCATTTTCTTCTGAATGGGTTTCACTTGAATCTCTTTCCACTCTGAAAGCTCATTGCTTTGCGATAAAGGTTTTTAGGGACCTTTCTGTACCTTCGAAGATGTTACAATCTTTGGTGTCTAGACTGTTCTGATCGTTTGTCAATTGTAAGACCAGTTGAAAAATCCCTTTTCTCCAACTCAGAATCTTCCTACTCTTTTATAGGCTTTGCAATTTTATCTCTTTGAGGATCTGGATACTGTAGACATAAAGATTGTTTCCTATAAAGTTATTTTCCTATTTCCTATCACCTTGCTGAGAACAATTGGGGAGCTGGGAGCCTTAAAATGCTGTCCTCTCTTCATTTGATACTTTGGAAGATGGGGTAACTTTAAGGCCTAGCCTTACCTTTGCTGCAAAGGTTAAGTCTATTTTTGATAGATCTTAGGAAATAATTTTTCCTTCTTTCATTCCCTCTCCTTCCTCTCCGGAGGACCATTTTCTGAATACACTTGATGTTTAAAGAGCTCTTTTCATTTATGTCACCAGGCCTCAGCAGTTCAGGAAAACCGACTCCTTGTTTGTGACTTTTGGACAGCCTGGAAAAGACAAGAAGGTGACTTTTATGACTCTGAGTAGGTGGATTAAGTTGTCAATTTTTCTGGCTTTGCAAGGCTTTTTAGAATATCTTCCAGTTCAGGGATGGTCTACGAGAGGAATGGCCACCTCCTGGGTTGAATTCCAGTGAGTAACAATCTAGGAAATTCCTAGGGTGGCTACTTGGTCCTCAGAACATACATTTGTCAAGCATTATGGCTTAATAATTTTTCTGTTTTGCATTTGAGTACCAATGTTTTGAACTCTGCATTACCCTTAGTCCATCTTGTCTTTGTCACAAACATTACATCCTGCCCACCTTCCCATCAGTCCTTTGGCAAGGGCTTGGCACCCAGGTTGGGTGCATGGGGCTAGCATTTAAGGATCCTCCTGTTCTTTCTTCCTGTTGGAAGGTGACATCGCCTTACTTTGTAATGACTGTCACAAGGACGCAATGGACTAAGGCTAATGAAGATTACCAATAAGTAACCAACGCATCACCACTCTTTCTGAATGTGCGTGGCTCATTCCGCAGGACTAGTTCTTTGTATGATTCCTGGATTTTCAGAAGCCCTTTGATGGCAGCACCCCCACACTGAAAATTGTTTCAGCACCACTGTACAAGGGTCAGTTGTCATGCTCATCTGCGGCGTAAATTTGCATTGAAGTAGTCTAACTCCCCAGGCCTTGTCTTTTGCTCAATTTGCCTTTGTGAGTTTTCTCTCAATCACTGTCGACTTCCTTTGATCTTTCTTTCTTCTTTCACTTCACCTTCGCCTTCAGTGTATCTTTCGGCCCTCTTAAGAGACACACCCCCTTGTAGCCACTTCTATACTTCTGTCACCTAATTATTTTCCTATCCTTTCCCCTGTAACGTTGCTGATCCTAGCTATAGCATCACTATCCAGAATCTGTTCACCTGAGTTATGTTCCTCTTATCCCCACGCATCTAATAATCAGCTCTTGGTCTCCCTCCACCTCTCACGAGACATAGTCTGAGGCAGTGTCTCCATCTTGGAGAGACAATCCCTTGCACTTGTGTTGTTCTACTGGCGCTGCCGGCTTGAGCTTTGGTCAGCAGTGGCAAAAGAAGGACTAATGGAAAGTGAACGTATACTGGAGCAACAGAGTGTATGGATTTATAAGAGCTTGATTAAATGAGAAAAAAAGAGTTTAGTTGAGAGAAAAAATGCAACCTTGCCCGTACGGGGCTCAAACCCACGACCTAGGCGTTATTAGCACCACCCTCTAACCAACTGAGCTAACCGGCCATGAGTACTACAGATATCCTTTGTCCATGTAATGCAGATAGATAGAAGATTTGGTCTCACTATCGCAATTCCTTCATACTTTTCTCCTTCCGCCCCCTGTCTGGATTACAATAACAAGAGCTGTGGAGTGCTGCACGCCAGCCTCAGTGCCTCTTCTTTCACTCAATCTCACTGTGTGCTGTGATATCTTTGTAACATCGCTTGTTGCCGGAAAAAAAGGAAAGGAGGGATAGTATTTTTATTCTTTTACAACAAAACCCAAAATGCATTGGCTTGCTTGCTCATTAAGTTTACAAGGCCAGCTGCTTTTGAGATATTATAATTATAGTGGTTATTCGGCGTTGGAGGTAAGAGAGTTTTTTTTAGGCCTGGCCGTTCCTTCTGCTTCAAATTACTTGAGCTCATGTCAACAAAGTAACAACAAAACACAGCCAACGGTTCGTTGCTCAAGCCTTCCCTACTGCGCCTTCCCATGTCTCTCCTGCCGACCACAGTGCAGGAAATCTGAGTTTGCATTTGCGCGAAGAGACGTACAACACAAGAAGGCGCGCTTTTGTGCACCGGGCACCACCCGGCCTGTGCATTCCTCACTGTCGTGAGATCAGTTTACTCAGCAGAGCATGACGCTGCAATTGGTTAGTAGGGCAGGCCTGACCAGAATAGTATATTTGGGGTCATGTATTTGATTGCATTTTTAAAACAGTAACAGAACTTAACTGCAATGTTTAAATAGGTCTAGACATATTTAAACAGTGTCAATTTAATAGAAGAATTGTGGACAATTCAGAGGGGAGGCACCACTGTTTTTTTTTCCCATTGGGTGGATGCGCCATTAAAGAGTTTGAAGACCACTGGTCTAAGTGGACACTAATACACCTGGATGCTCCTGAATTCCTCGCAACAGATGCCAGCAAACCTGGCTGGAGAGCTACTGTGTTGGACTGATCCTGTCGATTCAAGTGGTCTTTCCTACAGAGTCAGAGGTCATGGAAATAGATGGAGTTGATGGTAATCTTCAGGGCTTTGAAGTTTTCCCATCATCATCTGTCTCAAAAAAATGTGCTAGTAAAGACAGAGAATAAGGTAGCTGTCTTTTACATTAACCAACAGTGAAGCATGCATTCAAAATCCCTCAATGCAATAGCAGAACAATTGGGTTATTGGGCAGAGATCAACCTGTTGCACACGTCGGCAGTACACATCAAGGGCACCGACAATGTGATGGCAGACAGCTGGAGGTTTCCAAATTTGCTGGAGTTGACGTTATCCAGGTCGTTGTTTTGAGAGATATGCCGAGAGTTTGTGAAACCCTTTCTGGATCTCTTTTCAAACAAGGACAATGCTCATCTTTGTCGATTCTGATCCAGGCTTCCGGAACAAGGAGCCTAGGTAGTGGACGTATTGGTGATAAAGTGGCTGAGAAGTCTCCTTTATACATTCCCCCACTTTTTATTGATCCAGATGGTTCTCTTCAAGTCTCAGCAGGGGCAAGGGAACTTTATTCTTGTGGGCCCTTATTGGCTAGAGATGTCATGGTTTCCTCTTCTGAACCCCTGGCTCTTCTACCTCCTTGGGTACTGCTCAAGTGTGTCTCTCTCAGAACGTCATCCCTGACCTTCTTGCTCCAACTCACTCTATCGCTTTGGAGGTTGAGAAGTCTGGACTGCTAGCAAAGGGTCTTTCCTCTTCCTTAGTGGAGTTAATTCAGCACTCCAGCAGGCCTTCTACTTCGAAGTCTTACTCAAAGAACTGGAAGTCTTTTGAGACGTGATGTTCTGCTCATGATCTTTTGGCACCTACCTGTAGTTTGTCTGCTATTTTGCATTTTCTTCTGAATGGGTTTCACTTGAATCTCTTTCCACACTGAAAGCTCATTGCTTTGCGATAAAGGTTTTTAGGGACTTTTCTGTACCTTCGAAGATGTTACAATCTTTGGTGTCTAGACTGTTCTGATCTTTTGTCAATTGTAAGAACAGTTGAAACATCCCTTTTCTCCAACTCAGAATCTTCCTACTCTTTTATAGGCTTTGCAATTTTATCTCTTTGAGGATCTGGATACTGTAGACATAAAGATTGTTTCCTATAAAGTTATTTTCCTATTTCCTATCACCTTGCTGAGAACAATTGGGGAGCTGGGAGCCTTAAAATGCTGTCCTCTCTTCATTTGATACTTTGGAAGATGGGGTAACTTTAAGGCCTAGCCTTACCTTTGCTGCAAAGGTTAAGTCTATTTTTGATAGATCTTAGGAAATAATTCTTCCTTCTTTCATTCCCTCTCCTTCCTCTCCGGAGGAATATTTTCTGAATACACTTGATGTTTAAAGAGCTCTTTTCATTTATGTCACCAGGCCTCTGCAGTTCAGGAAAACCGACTCCTTGTTTGTGACTTTTGGACAGCCTGGAAAAGACAAGAAGGTGACTTTTATGACTCTGAGTAGGTGGATTAAGTTGTCAATTTTTCTGGCTTTGCAAGGCTTTTTAGAATATCTTCCAGTTCAGGGATGGTCTACGAGAGGAATGGCCACCTCCTGGGTTGAATTCCAGTGAGTAACAATCTAGGAAATTCCTAGGGTGGCTACTTGGTCCTCAGAGCATACATTTGTCAAGCATTATGGCTTAATAATTTTTCGGTTTTGCATTTGAGTACCAATGTTTTGAACTCTGTATTATCCTTAGTCCATCTTGTCTTTGAACCAAACATTACATCCTGCCCACCTTCCCATCAGTCCTTTGGCAAGGGCTTGGCACCCAGGTTGGGTGCATGGGGCTAGCATTTAAGGATCCTCCTGTTCTTTCTTCCTGTTGGAAGGTGACATCACCTTACTTTGTAATGACTGTCACAAGGACGCAATGGACTAAGGCTAATGAAGATTACCAATAAGTAACCAACGCATCACCACTCTTTCTGAATGTGCGTGGCTCATTCCGCAGGACTAATTCTTTGTATGATTCCTGGATTTTCAGAAGCCCTTTGATGGCAGCACCCCCACACTGAAAATTGTTTCAGCACCACTATACAAGGGTCAGTTGTCATGCTCATCTGCGGCGTAAATTTGCATTGAAGTAGTCTAACTCCCCAGGCCTTGTCTTTTGCTCAATTTGCCTTTGTGAGTTTTCTCTCAATCACTGTCGACTTCCTTTGATCTTTCTTTCTTCTTTCACTTCACCTTCGCCTTCAGTGTATCTTTCGGCCCTCTTAAGAGACACACCCCCTTGTAGCCACTTCTATACTTCTGTCACCTAATTATTTTCCTATCCTTTCCCCTGTAATGTTGCTGATCCTAGCTATAGCATCACTATCCAGAATCTGTTCACCTGAGTTATGTTCCTCTTATCCCCACGCATCTAATAATCAGCTCTTGGTCTCCCTCCACCTCTCACGAGACATAGTCTGAGGCAGTGTCTCCATCTTGGAGAAACAATCCCTTGCACTTGTGTTGTTCTACTGGCGCTGCCGGCTTGAGCTTTGGTCAGCAGTGGCAAAAGAAGGACTAATGGAAAGTGAACGTATACTGGAGCAACAGAGTGTATGGATTTATAAGAGCTTGATTAAATGATAAAAAAAGAGTTTAGTTGAGAGAAAAAATGCAACCTGGCCCGTACGGGGATCGAACCCACGACCTTGGCGTTATTAGCACCACGCTCTAACCAACTGAGCTAACCAGCCATGTGTACTTAAGATATCCTTTTTCCATGTAATGCAGATAGATAGAAGAGTTGGTCTCACTATCGCAATTCCTTCATACTTTTCTCCTTCCGACCCTGTCTGGATTACAATAACAAGAGCTATGGAGTGCTGCACGCCAGCCTCAGTGCCTCGTCTTTCACTCAATCTCACTGTGTGCTGTGATATCTTTGTAACATCGCTTGTTGCCGGAAAAAAAGGAAAGGAGGGATAGTATTTTTATTCTTTTACAACAAAACCCAAAATGCATCGGCTTGCTTGCTCATTAAGTTTACAAGGCCAGCTGCTTTTGAGATATTATAATTATAGTGGTTATTCGGCGTTGGAAGTAAGAGAGTTTTTTTTAGGTCTGGCCGTTCCTTCTGCTTCAAATTACTTGAGCTCATGTCAACAAAGTAACAACAAAACAGCCAACGGTTCGTTGCTCAAGCCTTCCCTACTGCGCCTTCCCATGTCTCTCCTGCCGACCACAGTGCAGGAAATCTGAGTTTGCATTTGCGCGAGGAGACGTACAACACAAGAAGGCGCGCTTTTGCGCGCCGGGCACCACCCGGCCTGTGCATTCCTCACTGTCGTGAGATCAGTTTACTCAGCAGAGCATGACGCTGCAATTGGTTAGTAGGGCAGGCCTGACCAGAATAGTATATTTGGGGTCATGTATTTGATTGCATTTTTAAAACAGTAACAGAACTTAACTGCAATGTTTAAATAGGTCTATGTTGTAATCAGAGTCAGTAGCCCAGATGATTAACGTAGGTTTATTGGTAAACTCCTTGCATTACACCTTCACAGTTCACTGCTTATCACCCTCTCTCAAGCTTCCACCAACTCTCTTCATCCAACATTCTAAGGTGCACTCCAGATTGTACCATTCGTCAACATTCTATAGGAATGGTTGGAATGCACCAATTCACTAGTATAATTACACTGTAGATTACACAGATTTAGTAAATAGGAAATAAGATTATTAGAATAATAATAATAGTGTACCTAACTTAGGAAAAGAACTATGTTACATATATTGGGTTAATTGAACAACACATTACAACACTTCCCCTTCCCCACCAAGAAGGATTAGAGTTGTGGCTAAGATACAATTGTTAAAAGTAGAATATCATTCCTTATGAAATATCAATAAAATTTCTACAGGGGAAAAGTGAACTTGAACACTTCCAAGATCACTGCTGCTCCTCACCAAACCCTTCTCCAGACTTCCTTGGATCGATCTGGATGGCAGACAAGCGGTCCATACTCCACACACGGCCATCCTCCACAGTTACAACATTCTTATGTACCTTAGATATTCTCAAAGGTCTGGAGAACCGACTACCTTCTCTTCGAGTGGAACCCGGAAGCTTTATCCTGACCCATTGTCCTACCACCCATTGTTTGCTCTTAGTACCAAATTTGTTATTGTACCATTCCTGGTACTTCCTCTGATTCTCTTCCACTTTTGTCATTACTTCCTTGCGATGGACTATGACAGGCTCCCCTCCTTTCAACCAATTCGGGTTTAACTTAGTTCCTGGTTGCCTACCCTTGAGAGACGTGAAAGGGGATACTCCTGTGACCAAATTGGGTGTGGTATGGTAAGACCATAGCTACGTTCATTTGCACCCTCTCCTGACTCACGAGATACGCTGGCTAACTGCAAACATTCTTTGACCATTCTGTTTACCCTTTCAACGAGACCATTTGCCCTTGGGTTATATAATGCTGTTCGGTGATGTTTTATTCCACTGACTGTCAAAAATTCCAACATGGTGCTTGAAGTAAACTGCACCCCATTATCCGTTACTAATGTGCTAGGAATCCCTTCACGGGAAAAGGACTCCCTAAGGAATTGTATTACATCCAGTGTGGTTACATTATGCACAGCTTTGGTCATGACCCAGTGTGTGTGATAATCAACTAATACTAAGATAAACCTAGCTCTTGATCCAGGGCACGTTAGGGGTCCTACTATGTCCAACCCTAGCTTGTCCCAAGGTTTAGTGGGGACCTCAACTGGGGATAGGGGCGCCTTACGTGTACTTCTGGTCTTGTCACTTAGTGAACAATGGGTGCAATCACGTACGATATCCTCTACTAACCTATCCATAGTGGGGAACCAGTAGGAGGCTCGTAGTCTACTCTTGGTCAAAGTTCTTCCCAAGTGTCCCTCATGTGCTAAATCTATAAGTTTCCTCCAGAGTGCCTCAGGGGGAACTATTGTCTCTCCTCTCATTACAAGTTCCTTAGTTAGATGAAGTTCTGAGCGTACCTCCCAATATCCCCTTACGTCTTCTTTGACCTGTTGGCATTTATCAGGCCAACCCTTCACAATCATGGTTTTCAAGGTTTGCAAGGTCGGGTCCCCTGAAGTAGCTATGACCCATTCTTCTTTAGTGATACCCGACAATTCTACATGGAGCACAGGATCAAAACTCTCAATGGTCTCCTCCTCTCCTCCCTTCCTAGGTAATCTTGAGAGACAGTCGGCTACAATATTTCTTTTACCTGGAACATATTGCATGTCAAAGTTAAAGCCTTCCAACCCCATAATCCATTTTGCGATCCGGGGGGTAGCTTGGTCCTTACCCTTAACAGTAAATAATGAAATAAGGGGTTTGTGGTCCGTTCTAACTACAAATGGTAACCCCCACAGGAAAAATTTAAAATGATTGATTGCCCAAAAACAGGCTAAAGCCTCCCTCTCTATTGTGGAATAGTTTAGTTCTGCCTCCTTTAGTGACCTGGATGCGAATGCCACTATTCTCTCCTGTCCATTTACCCACTGAGATAGAGTGGACCCTAAACCTTTTCCACTCGCGTCTGTAGTAAGCCAAGTTTTCCTGGTGGTATCAAAATTTCCTAACATAGGGCAATGGATAATGGCTTCTTTAACTTCATCAAATGCAATTTGACAGTCTTTGTTCCAATCGAATGGTATATATTTTTTTAATAATGCCCTCATGGGAGCTGTAACTGTAGCAAAATTATACACAAATTTTGACATAAATTCAGCTAAACCCAGAAACGATCTCAACTCTTCTTTAGTGGTTGGGGCTGGAGCTTCTTTCACCGCCACTACTAGATCACATTTGGGTTCCACGCCCTCCTTGCTTATTTTGTGCCCCAGGTATTCTACTGAATCGACACCCAATTGGCACTTCTCTTTCCGGATGGTCATGCCAGCTTCATCTAGGGCTTGGAATACTTCTTTTAGTGTTAAATTATGTTCACTTTCTGTACTTCCATACACTAGTATGTCGTCCTGGAAGCACATTACTTGTTTGATTCCCTGCAAAACCTTCTGCATGATTCTTTGGAATACCGCTGCCGCTGATGCGAGACCAAATGGCATCCTGCGATATCTAAACGCCCCAAATGGAGTGATAAAAGAAGTGAGAGAATATGAAGATGGGTGCAACTCCACTTGGTGATATGCAGAAGATAAGTCAATTACACTAAAGTGTTTGGCGGAACCCAACATACTTATCATTTCATTTATTTTAGGTAGGGGGAATCTATCTACCCATATATTTGTGTTTAAGTCCCTCAAGTCCACACACAGACGAATGCCTCTGCCGTTGGATTTCTTGGTGACAACTATGGGTGCCAACCATAATGAACTTTCAATCGGTTCTATAACACCCAATTCAACTAATTTGTCCAATTCTTCTTTCAGGGGTTCCCTCATTAGATATGGTACCGTTCTAACTTTATGTACTACTGGTGTAGCCCCCTCCTTAAGTTTAATTTTGTGTTGGAAGTTTTTCAACAATCCCAACCTATTCTCGAACATCTTGGGATATTCCTCACATATGTTTTCACAGAGATTATGCAAATCCACTAGTAACACCTGTTCCTCGCCATTGGGATCCAGTTTGATTCCCAGTTCCCTCTGGTGCCTCCAACCCAGCAAGTTGGATCCCCTCTCCGTGATGTACACCATACCTGTGGTATGTCTGCCCTTGAACATGATATCTAGTTCTAGCATTCCCTTAAGAGGTATGGGATCATTGTTGTACCCTCCTGGTCTAATATTGGCCGCATGCAGTTCATAACCTTTCTCCTGGAACTTGTCAACAAACGTTTGATAATTCAAGAATGTATACGGTGAACAAGAATCGGCGTAGACCTGTACCTCAATGTCATCCAGACTAACGTCACACACAGGATAGGTGTTATTGAAAGGTTCTTTTACCTGATTACTCTTAACCTGCAGAATGAATTTCGTGCCTGAATCAGTGACCTCTTCTACTCTATTTGTTTTTTTCTTGAAGTTTCTATTGTTTTTGCAGACCCGCGCATAGTGTCCTTTAGTCCCGCACTTCCTACACAAGCACCCACGCGCAGGGCACTCAGGACTATTTGCTAGATGTTTGGGATTCCCACATCTGAAGCATCTGCCTTTTGTTATGTCTTCATCACTATTTCTCCTTGCTGTGGTAGCTAATACTTCTGAAACTTCATCTTTAACCATTACCCCTTCATCCCTTGCCTTGCCGCCTTTTATTTCCTTCACTCCTTCCACTTCAGGTGTATTCTTAATCTCTCTCATGCATTCTACTGTATGTTCAATGCCCCTTGCCATATCCACAGCCTCTTTAAGAGTAGGATTGTAAGTAAGGAGCTTCTCTTGTACCCTTAGGTTGTTTGTGCATCTAACTAACTGATCACGGATCAATGAGTCTTCTAACTCACCAAAATCACATGTTTGAGCCAGCCCTCGCAGGGAAGCTATGTAGGTGCCAACCTTTTCATCTTTGGCTTGTACTCTACTGAAGAATCTATGCCGCTCTAGGACAATATTAACTTTGTGCCCAAAATGACTCTCCAACTTGTACAATGTTTGTTGAAACACATCTGAGTTCTCACCATCCTCCTCTCCCTCTCCTTCATTAGCTGAAATGTTCTCATTCACTTTTCTTCCTTGTATTCCTAAGTTATGTAGTAGAATATGTTGCTTCCTTAATGATGTGAACTTTTCTCCCCCAATAGCAATTAAATAAGATTCAAATAATTTAGACCATTCCCTCCAGGGTAGCAATGGTTCACCAATTTCGTTTAAGAATGGAGGAGGCTGGGACATCCCTGCTGCAGCCATTATGTATTTGACTACAGTAGAGTATATTATGTTATTGCTTTCAGTTCCTTACAAAAAATACACTCTATATATAAAAGAAAATTCTTGCATAAAGATGTGCAGACTTCGCATTAATAACACAAACCTAATACTGCATCACAGAATAATATGCCCATATTAAAACAGTAAATTTCAGGATAATCACCAGCCTATTCAATCTGTACCCAATGCTATACTTCTAAATAATATTTACAGTACACCATTGCGCTCATATTCTGATACAACTTAGCACCAAACAAACTTTTATTTTGAAATCGTCCTTTTTCTGCCCAAGCTATCTTCCTGTTCGAGGATTCAATCTCCTTCCTCGAGCATATGATGAAGTCTTCCGAGTCAAGAGTGTCTCCACATGAAGCAGTGAGCCATTCGCACCCCGTGTGAAACCACAGGTGAGAATACTAGCTGCAACAATGCTGGCAAAAGCCTCCGCTCACTACATTATCCGTGTCGCCCCTGACACAGAAGTTCCACTCAGGTTTCTTAGTCGGCGTCCCGGAGTCCAGCGCACCGCTGAGACGCACTCACTGCGCTCAGCGCCGCGCTCAATGCGAACTTTCCCAAAGCGATCCTTACGTCCGTGTTGTGTCGTTGTGCTCTATTTAGCGCCTCACGGACTGCGCTGACGCAGAAATTCCTCTCAGGTTCCTCAGTCGTTGTCCCGGAATCTAGCGCACCGCTGAGACACAGTCACTGTGCTCAGCGCCGCGCTCAATGCGGACTTCCCAGGCGATCCTTCCGACCGTGTTATGCCGCCGTACTTAGCGCCTCACAGAGCGCGCTGGGACGCTACAGCAACCAAACCATTTTCCGTCCATCCACGAACGCCAGAATAACGGGGCTATATTACTAGAGTTGCCTTAGAAATTTCATTGTTAGCGCTATGTCACCGAAATCTTCACGATTGAACTGGCTAATCCTTACAACCGGTTCTTTTTGGTACTTTAACCTTATGACACTGTGTTTGTCGCACATCCAACCGTGTTGAATAAGGAGGCTACACTCACCGTATTGCCAGTATCCTCCTCACAGCACACTCCCTTATGACGTGCTGAAGCGCTATACAGTCATACGCAGCAGAGTAAATATGAAATAGTAGCGTAAACAACCGCTACTTTGCCTGCTTACACACACAGGCGCCAATTACCTCAATGTCATAAAACTCAAGCAGGAAGCAGGTAATCCACTGTGGTGCTGAATCAATCAGGGGCAAGGAGTCTTCACTGCCCCTGCGCAGTATCCCATCCTCGTCGCCAAAAGTTCATCTGTTGTAATCAGAGTCAGTAGCCCAGATGATCAACGTAGGTTTATTGGTAAACTCCTTGCATTACACCTTCACAGTTCACTGCTTATCACCCTCTCTCAAGCTTCCACCAACTCTCTTCATCCAACATTCTAAGGTGCACTCCAGAATGTACCATTCGTCAACATTCTATAGGAATGGTTGGAATGCACCAATTCACTAGTATAATTACACTGTAGATTACACAGATTTAGTAAATAGGAAATAAGATTATTAGAATAATAATAATAGTGTACCTAACTTAGGAAAAGAACTATGTTACATATATTGGGTTAATTGAACAACACATTACAACAGTCTAGACATATTTAAACAGTGTCAATTTAATAGAAGAATTGTGGACAATTCAGAGGGGAGGCACCAATGTTTTTTTTTCCCATTGGGTGGATGCGGCATTAAAGAGTTTGAAGACCACTGGTCTAAGTGGACACTAATATACCTGGATGCTCCTGAATCCTAGCAACAGATGCCAGCAAACCTGGCTGGAGAGCTACTGTGTTGGACTGATCCTGTCAATTCAAGTGGTCTTTCCTAGAGAGTCGGAGGTCATGGAAATAGATGGAGTTGATGGTAATCTACAGGGCTTTGAAGTTTTCCCATCATCATCTGTCTCAAAAAAATGTGCTAGTAAAGACAGAGAATAAGGTAGCTGTCTTTTACATTAACCAACAGTGAAGCATGCATTCAAAATCCTTCAATGCAATAGCAGAACAATTGGGTTATTGGGCAGAGATCAACCTGTTGCACACGTCGGCAGTACACATCAAGGGCACCGACAATGTGATGGCAGCCAGCTGGAGGTTTCCAAATTTGCTGGAGTTGACGTTATCCAGGTCGTTGTTTTGAGAGATATGCCGAGAGTTTGTGAAACCCTTTCTGGATCACTTTTCAAACAAGGACAATGCTCATCTTTGTCGATTCTGATCCAGGCTTCCGGAACAAGGAGCCTAGGTAGTGGACGTATTGGTGATAAAGTGGCTGAGAAGTCTCCTTTATACATTCCCCCACTTTTTATTGATCCAGATGGTTCTCTTCAAGTCTCAGCAGGGGGGAGGGAACTTTATTCTTGTGGGCCCTTATTGGCCAGAGATGTCATGGTTTCCTCTTCTGAACCCCTGGCTCTTCTACCTCCTTGAGTACTGCTCAAGTGTGTCTCTGTCAGAACGTCGTCCCTGACCTTCTTGCTCCAACTCACTCTATCGCTTTGGAGGTTGAGAAGTCTGGACTGCTAGCAAAGGGTCTTTCCTCTTCCTTAGTGGAGTTAATTCAGCACTCCAGCAGGCCTTCTACTTCGAAGTCTTACTCAAAGAACTGGAAGTCTTTTGAGACGTGATGTTCTGCTCATGATCTTTTGGCACCTACCTGTAGTTTGTCTGCTATTTTGCATTTTCTTCTGAATGGGTTTCACTTGAATCTCTTTCCACTCTGAAAGCTCATTGCTTTGCGATAAAGGTTTTTAGGGACTTTTCTGTACCTTCGTCGATGTTACAATCTTTGGTGTCTAGACTGTTCTGATCTTTTGTCAATTGTAAGACCAGTTGAAAAATCCCTTTTCTCCAACTCAGAATCTTCCTACTCTTTTATAGGCTTTGCAATTTTATCTCTTTGAGGATCTGGATACTGTAGACATAAAGATTGTTTCCTATAAAGTTATTTTCCTATTTCCTATCACCTTGCTGAGAACAATTGGGGAGATGGGAGCCTTAAAATGCTGTCCTCTCTTCATTTGATACTTTGGAAGATGGGGTAACTTTAAGGCCTAGCCTTACCTTTGCTGCAAAGGTTAAGTCTATTTTTGATAGATCTTAGGAAATAATTCTTCCTTCTTTCATTCCCTCTCCTTCCTCTCCGGAGGAACATTTGCTGAATACACTTGATGTTTAAAGAGCTCTTTTCATTCATGTCACCAGGC